>NC_136057.1:1433861415-1435067640 GCF_964261635.1 Lissotriton helveticus | reverse complement strand
AGCACCCCCTTCACTCAGTAGGAAAACTGCAACAGGTTTTTCACTGCAAAGATTCCTCTTCCATAATCTAGTCTACATTCAGTACCTGGTTTGCACTAAAGACTGAGGACACGATCGCCAAGGATTTGTTATGAAATTGCCAATGGCTTTGCCTAACCACTAATTTGGTAGTTCTACAGCGATAACACTGCCTGCACACCCACTTAGTTTCGCCAGTGAGTCTTTACCACTTTCTTTGCAGAGGTATGGAAGACCATTTCCCCCAAAAGAATGCCTGGCAGTGACTTAGGATAGGGCTAGTGCCTATGTGCAATACTCTGGGGCTAATCCTGAGTCATGTTCGCATCCTAAAAGGCTGTTCCCAGACCATGACCTTCCCAAACATCATACCTTGAGGAATGGAAACTGTTAAATATGTTTATAAATACATCTGCCTCTGTAGAGGCTTTCAACTCTCCCTCAGGTGGTTACTTCTAGACTGCCTCATCGACTCAAAACACTAGCCACATCAGACTTCAAGCGCACCCATTGATCTACCTCGCCATTCACAGACTGTTGTTATGGTAAACCTGAAGTAGCTCAAGCAGTACCAGACTATGTGTAGTGCGTTCATCCTAGTGTATACTAGAGCACTTTCATCCTTCGAACAATCCCATTTGGTCCTGCACAAGGGGGCCATTACACAAAGAAGCGCTTTGTCGCCAGATCACAGTGACTGAAGATCTGTAAAACTGGAAATGCCTAATGGATCAGATTGTATCATTTTGTATGAAATTACAAGTTTGCAGGGGAGCGTGTTTATTCTTAGATGTCACACTAAGTCCCATTGTTTGGGGAAATGTGACCGTCCTGCGGCAGGACATTTTGGGCCTAGCACAAGTTGGATGACCTGCGGGAAAACTGAGCGGGTCTTCTGTCGCGGGCGCTGTCTTTAAAAATTGCCTCCAGGGTTAGTGAGCTCGAACAGTTAAGATTTGAAAACAATGATGAAGCTTGTCACGCATCTTTCACCGGGGTGCCGCAGCTGGGCGGGGAAGTGTTTTTTCATAAAGACCAGCTCAGTGCGAAATACACCTATCCGTAGAGTTATGTGAGAATTTGGCTGTTATATAGGGAAAGCTTTTGTCTTCCAAGCGCTGAAAGTTTGTTTCTTTTGGATAGCCCCCCCCACTCCCCCGCCGCCTAAATCATCTTTGCTGTTGTCGTGGTTGCTTCGGATATTTATTTAGCACTTTATTACGTTGATGGTGTTTTAATGTTGACCAAACTAAGAACGAAGAAATTACAGCTGTAGGACTCGGTCTGCACTGTCCTTTGGGATGAGCGGGGTTCTCATGGGATCAGTTATCGGAATAAGGGCCACCACAGAGGTGATTTGTTCGAGGGGGGTGCCATTAAAAGACGAACATGGCTCATTTGCTCAAATTGTATACAGTATGATCTCCGGTCATTGTTAGGTTTGCTTTGCAAAGATTTTGGTGTATCCTCATGTAATAAGGACGGGAGACCAGAGGGTTGAGATTGCAGGGTACCTACTTCTAACTGATAAAGTATCGTTACTCGGATTACTGTTACTCGTCCTAGTATTCATGAACCTTCCGCCATTTCCATTGCCATGGCTTCAATCCACTGTGCTTTGGGAGGCCAAAAAAGTCAGTGTCACTGAAATTATGCAACCGTGCGGCCGCAGCGTTTTTTTGGGGGGGGGTTTTGCACATAAATATGGTTTTGCTGCATTTTTGCCACATAATCCATCATCTGCCGCCTAGTCTGATTTAAAAATATATATATTTTCTAGCTCGAACTGTTCGAAGTTACTAAATACGCAGTGAGGCGTATTACTATGAAGTGGAATGCCCTATGCAATGGTGAACTGGTCACCTTTATGTTCCTTGTCGCTATCTGTAGGTGTTAAACTGGTACTAAAGAGATAAAACCTAAACCCAGAGGGGGTTAACGATTGTACGAATGAGGAAATAGGAGTATCCCAATACGTGCTGTGGTATGCGGCATAATTTGTTTTTTCTTGCCGCATAATTTAGTTAACCTTGCCACATAAGTTGACCCCATCCTGAGACATGACGAAGATTGCTGGTAAGAAATTATTGCATTAGCCTATGAGAGGCCTCGTCTAAGATTATTCAGATAACAAGATAGCCTGTTGTTGGCCATACCTACATCTGTCCTAATACCAAGCCAAAGACTTGAAACGTGTTTACTTTGCCCTTCCCGGCCTGTGTGTGAAAGGTGCATTTGGGCAGGGTGAGTCCCTCAGTGATAAAGTTGGGGCTGCACGTCATCAGCTTGGCAGGTTGGGGTACTTGCTGCTTCCTTCCAGAACAGTCTGTGTGCGTCAACTTTTGTGTACCTTCGAAGACGCTGTTTTGTCTCCCTTGGGATAGTGGGGAGACAGAGCGGAAAGATAATACAGTTTATCTGTAAACTCTCTGCCTGTTTCGACCACGTGGTCTCACCAAGGGCTGGCATTACACACTTAAAAAGCAACCAAGGGTGACCCTTTAATAAAGGGAGCGCTGGAGCGCGGGCCAACACCTCAGGCAAACGTGCCCTGGATCAGCAAACTTATTTAGCTGGGGGTTCCCTTAATGATGCAATTAGCAGCCGCTAAATTACAACGGCACGTAATCTGTTGCAAAGGGTTGTTTCAAGTGCGGATCATGATTCATTAATCAACGCGTCTGACAATTACACACAGCCAGATCATTACAGGGGCTACAAACTGTGTAACTAGTCCCTGTGAAGGGAAACCCCCCCTAACTAAGGTGAAATGGAGCTCCCAGGGTGCTTAAGACACACTGTTCAGATCTGACACATCAGTACACCTGGCCACGTGCTTCTTTTGAGAGCCCCCGACAGCGTTACTAGTTTAATTAATTGGTACCTTCCTAACGCCAGGTCAAACTAACCCTAAGCTAGCCAACCTCTAGTCCAACAAACAGATCTCTAGGTAATAATGGGGGTCCTGCAGCCCAACTAATCTCTAGCTAGTGGTCACTAGTCCTTTCATTTTACTGCAGCTAGCTGCTCTCCAGTCTGACATACCTATAGTAGAGCTAGTGATTATGAAGGGGCAGATCAGTACATATCAGTTAGGTAGCCTTCAGCTAGTGAAGTATAGTATTGCTGATAGCTGGCTGATCTGTAGACTAACTGATTCATAGCGGACAGATCACTCGTCTAATCAACCCATTAGCTAGTTGATCTTTTGTTTGATTAACTATCAGGAGTTTTTTCTTCATTTTTACTAGTCTATGGCTCTCACTATGCCAGTCAAAGATATTGCTAGTATATTTAATGATCTGACTCATAGCTGGTATATAATCATGGTATGTGATTTATACATTTTAAGCAACAGATGGCTTATACTAAAGAACCGACGGCCTCAGTTGATTCGTTTAGAACTGGGGCTGCAGCCTTAGCAGCAAGGGCAGGCTCATCATCTAACACTGTGAGAAAAATAGGATACTAGTGGTCGGCTGGTTTCGCCTTCATATCAAGCCGGGGTGTCTGTTGAATGATGTTTGCAATTGGGTCATGACTGTGCCTGACTTTTCCATTTCTCTCCTGTTCATTAGGGTGCCCTGCCACGGTGGTAGAGTACTGGGGCACTCTTCCCCGACGGTCGTAGAGAGGCCGTTAACGGAGTTTGCCGGGTTGGGAAGGCAAGAATTCGATGGTCAGGTATGATACCACGCAGGGCGGAGGGCCCCTTAGCTCGGCCAAGAGCCTGGAATGTCTCGGTGAGGCGGCTCAAGGAGGAATGGGCCGGGTTGTGCTCAGCGAAGGGCCGCTCGCGTCACAATCCACACCAGATGCTTTCCGGTGAGGTGATGTATCACAAGGATGGACCCAGGGCGTGGCCAAGAGCCTGGAATGTCTCAGGGAGGCGGCTCAAAGGGGAAGGGATCGGGTCGTGCTCAGCGAAGGGCCGCTCGCGTCACATTTCACACTGAATGGTTATCGGTGAGGTGAGGTATCACAATGATGGAAGGCAGTTATCGAATATTGGGACGGATCCCTGACTTGTAGAATTGTTGTCGGTCATTCAGAGTGCAGGTGGGGAAGGTGACGGACCTGTGGGCCCGGGTCACCTTTGTGGCGGTAGAAAGACCTTGGAACAGTAACATTGACCGACGGAATGGACGGGAGTCCGCCTTGCGTACTCCCTAGGCCAGCACTGAGGGGGGAGACGGTAAGCTCTCCGCTGGAAAATATGGCCCCGGCTGGGGAGGCTAGGGCGACAGGTTACGAGCCTCCTGGGTTCCTGGGCAGCCTGGTGGTCTGAGGGTGGGCCCTTGGAGAGGGCGGACAAGGATCAGAGGTTTGGGGCCCACTCCTCATGTGCGCAGGTGGGTTGCACCTTGCGCGGATGCTCTGAATGGAAGATGTGAGCTGGAAGGGCCCTTAGTGCTGGAGGACTAGAATCTGGCTGAAGAAGACCTGGAAATTCAATAATAAAATTGTGTTGATAACTGTAAATAATGAATTTGAAATGCGTTGTCATGTTTATGAAATGTCAAATATTAAACATGGCCGTTTTACACCCACGCAAATCTCTGTCGATGATTTTAATGTGGGTTGTCAGGTTATCAGGAGGGAGCGGGAAGCATGCTGGGGGATCCGGGTCCTATGACAAGCGCGAGCATCACAGAGCGCGCACTTAGGACCCGGCCCCCTGGCCCCCGCCCCTACCTCGTCTAGTCCAGGGGACGGCCGGTCAGCCCTAAAGGGCGACCAGCCACTTAGTACTTCCGGGGGGAGGAATGACGCACTTCCGGTGGGACTGGAGGCGGAGGCTGGGGACCTATTTAGGTTCCGGGGGCGGGAACCCCAGCCTCTCCTTCCTCTGCGGCACCAGACCGGTTGCGCGTCTCCCTCTTCCCTCCACCACCTTAAGTTAAAACTAAGAAGGTGGTGGAGGGAAGAGGGAGACGCGCAACCGGTCTGGTGCCGCAGAGGAAGGAGAGGCTGGGGTCCCCGCCCCCGGAACCTAAATAGGTCCCCAGCCTCCGCCTTCTGTCCCACTGGAAGTGCGTCATTCCTCCCCCCGGAAGTACTAAGTGGCCGGTCGCCCTTTGGGCTGACCGGCCGCCCCCTGGACTAGACGAGGTAGGGCCGGGGGGCCGGGTCCTAAGTGCGCGCTCTGTGATGCTCGCGCTTGTCACAGTCACTGATGCGAGAATGGCAATAATAATTTCTCCCTGGAAATGGTGTAATTTCAGAGCAGCGACACCCTAGAGGCTGAAAAGGCATAAGGCAATAATGTCGCCAAAGTAGTTACCGCCTAGGCAGAGCAAGATATTCTCTTATGTATATGGCTTATCTGGGAGGAGTGAGTATAACGTTGTGAAGCATATTGCATGTTGTACAGATGAGGGTTTTGAGACACTATATATTTATAAGATTCGTATGTAATTATGTTGCTGATATTTACTGTCCCATTGATTTTAAATTCCTATATATATATATATATATATATATATATATATATATATATATATATATATATATATATATATATATACAACATATTTTTACCTTATTTATCATCTGAACGAAGGGAGCCTATTGTTATGTTTGACATCTATTCATTAATTTGACTTTTTGATTGAAATATATTTCAGAACTTATTCAAAAAGGCTGACGTTTATTATGTAGTTTTGCTTCTAAGAGATACTTGACATTTCTTCTAATCTTCTGCTGTGTCCTTTTAAATTTCTGCTTCTACTTTTCGATGGAAACACCTTGGACCCAAACTTCAGAAAGAGAAAGAAGGTAAATTACCAGCCACGGTCAGGCTTTCTGAGGGAAAGCCAGGAAGGATATGACTAGATATAGTTAATTCAGATATTAGTATGACTAAGGTTAGTTTTTGAAAGTTGTTCACTGGAATATACTGCAATGTGGCCGGCTTACGGACACTGGGGGTGGGGCGGGGGGTGCAGCATATAAGGCAGACGGTGCAGCTATGTAAAGTACACACTTTGCCAGCACTCGTTAGAAATGGGTGAAGAGGTCCCTGTGGCTAGCAATCGACATTTATTTGGGTTTGGGTCAGGGTTGATGGTGTGCATAATATGGAGATGGTTGTTGCTCAGGAACACAGTTTGCCTCCTGGTTGGAGCTGAACCTCCATGACTAAACAAAACTACCTTTAGAAGACAGTATCACCAATTGAGACACTCGAGGATGCAATATTCAGAAACACATTACATTTGAAGAGATGGGATTATTCCCTTTATATAGGAGTACCGTGATGGGTGGTAGTAAGAGACTACCCCCATGCTTTCATCAAAGAGACACATTCCTCCTGGTATAGGAGATGATGCCAACAGAGGGGGACAGATGATCTCATCCACTCTATGTTCCTATGACTACTGATTCGGTCTGATGATGAAGCACACCCGTCAACTCACAAATTATACTTTTGTTGTCCCTCCCTGGAATGTTGTGCTAAAGTTGTAAGTAGTGTTAGAAGCATATTGAGCTGGTTAGGGAGTTTTCTTTGACTTATTATAAATGTTGTCATGTAGACCCGCGCACACACCATCAGCTGAAAGGACATTGGAGGATCCTGCACAGTTGTCACTCGCAATGTTCCATGATTGTGCCAACTGCTTCCCGTGCACACGTTCTCAGATTGCACTTGCATTGTAGGGAGCGAAACAGACGGTCGACCTGGCAGGAGCAGTAAGCTACGGTAGCTACTTCTCAAATCGGCTCCTATAGCACTGGTTGATGAGGGTGAATGTGCTTGATGGTTGGCCATTGTGAATAATGTATCACATAAATAAGGGTTCCTACTGCAAGACCCGGCTTTAAGTGAGCCGGGTCTTGCAGGTGCTCAGCGCCGGCAGTTCTTAAAAGAAGGGTCCATGTCGGGCTCTTCCTCTTGCCCTCACCATGGAAAAAATAAATCTTACCTCTCGGCAGTACCACCCTTCACTGCCTTTGATGTAACTTCAAAAAGACTCGTTATAGTTATTTCACAGTCCCACCATTTGAGATGTAGCATTTTCAATAAGCTATACTACGAAGGAATGGTTGTTGCTTATTTTTCTTTTGTAACTAACAACCATTGACAAAGCCAATAGTACTGGCTTGTTGTAAGTGTAATGTTACTTGATGTATTATATATTTGGATGTAATGTCAGAAGTTGCAAAATACCAGTGGGGTGGCACACTAAGCTAAGCATGGATTTTCAGCTTATGTGCTACCCCCTTAATTAAATTGCCCACGCCTTTTTCAGAAACTCTCCAGTTCTTTAATCCCACTTAAAACCCTGCCTTCCCCCTCTAACGACTTCCACAGATGAGGTGGTAGTTGTGGCCTAGTCCAAGAAGGAAATTGTATCTCTGAGCAAAAGAGCTTTGAAGTTAAGACTGTGCAGGGACATTCCAGAGAGTACCTCCAAGTCCCCGGATGCCTTGGCACTGGCCATGCCACTTCATTTTGATGTTTTTCTGGATCCAAATTGGGCTTGTTGGATCAAAAGGCTTGACCTCTTTATTGCGGCCATGAATGTAAAGGTGGAAGAGGGGCATAAACCAGGGATTGCCTCTTATAGATGCCAAAGGGCTGGAAGAAGGAAAAGAGGAAGAGGCAAAGGAGGAACGTACTGTGAGAAAAGGTGTAAGATAAAAAGATTAGACTGTGGCCACGAAAAGTGAGAAGTGGAAAGAAAAAAAGAATAAGGGAGAAAAAGCAGAGAAGGAGGGAAAGCAAGAGTGAAAACCTGATAAGGGAGGCAGGAAAAGGGGGAAGTAGTAAAGGGCCTCAAATGGTTGCAAGAGATAAAAGGAGACCAAGGAAGCAAGAACAGAGAAAGTGAGACAGAATTGGGAGAGGAAACAAGCTGGTAAATGAAGGGGGCACGGACATGGGAAGGAGAGTAAAGGGTAAGAAAGGAGGGAAGGGCAAAGAAAAAACTAGGAGTGAAAGGGAGCATAAGTGAAGGTGACAAAGAAACAATGCAAGAAAAGAAAGCCGGTGAAGAAGGAAAGGAAAGAACAGGGCAAGGCGCGAAAGAATGAAAAGGGGAGAAAGAAAGAGGGCAACATAGATGGAATGGAAAGAAATGGAGGCAAGTAAATAGAAGAGAGACGGGAAGCATTAGAAGGAAAAAGGAATGCAGAGAAGGGGCAGCAAAATAAAATAAAAAAGGGTCCATGGAGAGAGAAAAAGAAGGACAGTGCAATAAAATGTTGAAAATATAACATTGAAAGGATAGAACGGGGGGGGGTTAGAGAGAAATAGAACAAAAGAGGGAAATGAGAAACGCGCGACGAATGTATGAAAAAGAGAAGGGGTGAAGAGAAAAAGAAACAAATTGGTTTCGAAAAGGAATATCGAATATAAGAAGGCATACAAACAGTGAAGGATGAAAACTGGACGAGAGACGGGAGGAGCAAGAGACGTCGGTGTAAGAGACAAGTGACATTTGAGGTGGAAATGGGGAAGAAAGAGCTAAAAACTGAGTAAAGAGGAGAAGAAAAAGATTAGCCAAAGAAACAGAAATCTGACAAACCCTGTGAGGTCTGGGATGGGGGCCGTGGGAGCAGGTCGCAAGGAGCGTCTCGGAGAAAGCAAGTGATGGGGCAGAGAAAGGGAAAGTTCAGAGACAAAGCGAGCGTCAGAGCCCTCCTCCCCTTCCTCCGGAGGAAAATAGGGGAAACAGAGAAAAGGCAGGGGGAGGGGCTAGTGGAGCGAGGGTAGGGGCTGCAGGGTCCCCTGCACCAGGCAAACACATCCTAGACTGCCCAGGGAGCAACAGGCGACCTCTTCAGTGCAAGCAAAGGGCCGGAGTGGACTCTGCTCTCAGTCTGGGCACACACCCGCCCGTACCCTCTGGAGCAACCTGCACCCCGCGCCGTACACCATTCTATACCCTCCTCTGCCCCTTCCCCGGTTCTGGAGCAGCAGCCTACACCACTCGACCTCGGGCAGTCTGCGACCCTTGACCCCATCTGGACGGAGCAGTCTATGACCTCATTCTGGAACTGATTCGGCCTTACTTTCAAGAGCGGTGGATGCTGCGGGGTTATTAGGTGAGTACCACTTTATATCTAACGTGATCTGGTGCAACCAGCGCATGGGGACCGCGTCTCTGGGACAGGCTAGTGGAGCTGTGTAAAATAGAGATAACTGGTTTTGCACTCGGTTGCATCCTAAAGCAACAAGAAATGGACACGTCGTTACTTTTGTTTAACTTTCTGACTGTGAAAGATGTCTCTAACTGGGACTGCTGGGTGGGTCGGCGTTCAGTTACGAAAGTACACTTTAAAGGCTTAGCTGTCCACATATCACGCGTTACTGACACCCATCTCAGTGATTATCAGACGTGTGTGTGAGGGGGGGTAGGTGGCGCGCAGGGGCTGCGATTCAACTCGGTCTGTGACCTGTAGCTGACAGAGAACTCTACCGCAGGTGCACTGATCCATCGAGCTTCAAGGGTCACGGGGGAGTGTCACGCGTCTACACAGAGAGCACTTCCAGTTGCCTCTTTTACCTTCCGAACCTCCTCTCTGTGTCCCTTCGCCCGTCACAGCCCTCTTAGTGTACATCATCCTGTGTCCCACGTCACAGCCCCGCTCAGCGAGTAGTAGCATGTGTTACGTGACTTGTCACAACCCTCCACTCAGTGAGTAGTATCATGTGTCCCTCCACAGCCCTCTCAGTGAGTAGTATAATTTGCCACCTCTCTTGTCACACCGTAGTCAGTGAGCATCTACAGTTGTCACTTCGCCTGTCAGACCCCCCCCCCTCCGTTTCGCCCCCCCCCCCCCCACCGCCACTCACACACGTTGAGGGCCTTCAGCTTTTAGTTTACCTGTCACTTCTTTGCCTCGGAGCGGGAGGGGGGGCTACCAGACTCAAGTGGGCCATTCGTATTCAGACGCCAGCAGGTCACAGGAGGGGGCAGGTTTCACGAAAAGGCGAGCTAATCACAGGCACTAGTAAAGATTATCCCCCTATTGTTCGACTAATGGGATTTGGAGATGAGATCCCGGTTAAGGGGTGGGGGCGGAGGGGGGGACTGGCTGGAGAGCTTCTGAGGGTATCACTGGCTACCACCACCGCTTCCTCTCACAGTGCCTGCGCCCATGCGGACATTGCCCGCCTCTTGTTTCACGATCTCTTTAGAAGGCTGTCCGCTGTGTCTTCCTACCACCGTCCCTGCATTGATGCTGCCTTCTCACCTCTGTAGCAGTTCCTGCAGATGTGGGACCCCTCTCCCTCTCTCGATTTCAAACATTTACGCACTCTAACCTTCCCATGGTTCACCTGCTGCTACCGAACATGCCCAGTGCCCACCATGCAGATGAGACACCGGCACACCCTGCCTAAATCATCACCTTCTTCTCGCTACAGTCTACACCATCCTTGACTGCAGCTGGAGCAGCTGTTCCCACCTTCTCCCCACCACCAAACAGGCCTAGCGGCCAACCTGGACTTTGGCCTCGCCCAGGCCTGCTATCTCCATCTTAGTCCAAGAAGCCAACAACTGTTCTGTTCATCCTGCTGGTAGCTGTCCACCCGCCCAGCAGCTCTCGTGCCCACTCTGGGCCATCCTTGGCCACATACAGTCATTCTAACGCCACTCACGTCCCACAAAACCTCAGGTATTGTGTTTCCCCTGCACTGACCTATGCTGTAGTCCTGCTTCATCCCACCACCTAATGTGTCTACTGTCCACTGAGCACCCGTAGCACATTAGTGGATATCCTCTCGGATGATTGGCGTGCTATACAAATCAACATAACATAACGTAACATAACATCTTTGCAGCCACTCAATATCCATGACACCTATCCAAAAATCTGCAGCCCCATCTATTCATGAACTAGCCGGTACCCTCCCCAGTGAGCGATTGAGGCTAAGACCATCATTACTTGTTTGGTGGAATAGGATGCGGTAGTTAGTATATGAGTTAAACAAAACCTAATCTGAGTTTTTAACTTTTACATGGACCTTAACATGCAGAATTGGTATTTAACTCAGCAAATTCTGCCTTTTTTATGACACCACCCCCTTAAATTTCGGCAGGTTTGACTTTTCAGGGGAAAACTGAGTGGATCTGATAACTATCACACAACTACTAGTTCCGATCCCTGTGCAAACAGGCATTGGCGTGGGGATCAAAATTTAGGCTTGAATTTGTAATGAAGTTCTTGCAAGGCGGGAGCATGGAGGCACGAGGGACAGTGAAAAGTGTTGCCATTGAGAAGGAAGGTGGATGATGTACATATAAAATTTCTTGGAAGTTTATGGAATCACTGTGAGGGGGAGATCAGTTTATAAAAGGCTTTGACACTCAAAGGTGTTGGGTCAAAAACAGATTGCCTTTGACCAATCTCTTTCTTTCAACAGGTCTCAGTAAGAAGAACCCGCCCTTGATTCATGGATAACTCCTCAGGCCTCATCAATACACTCTCATCACCTGCACTCTTGGTGTTAGCATCGACGGCCGAGGCCACACGCGGCACCAACACGCCCTGCCAGCAGTCCCGCCATTTTGGAGTACCCATGGACAAGTCAAACCACATGCCCTTCCTCAGTACAGCCTACTCCCTCATGTACCATCACCCAGACCGATTGGGCACAGGAGCACCAAGCAGGGAGTACCCACCGCACCTAGTCTCACTGCACCCGCAGTTCGGGCACCCTAGCCTGGACTGTGGGCCGGTTGGGATGCTTGGGTATGGGGCGCTCCACCCCTTCCCTCCCTTCCACCTGCCAGAGGATATGGAGTGCTTCCAAGGAGGATACCTCTCCACCAAGAGGCCGAAGATGATGAGCAGCTCGGAACCCCCACAGGTGCGGTACCTTGCTCTGGAGAAAGGCCTGGAGACTCCACGCACCCCACTGTCCCGGGAGATGGGAAATGGGCCTGAAGGCCACTCACCAGGGTCATCCAAGTACAGGAGCTCACCACCCATGAGGCAGACGGTGAACAAGCGAGGTAAGATATTCTCTTAGACCATAGCATGTTCCTCCAGCACCAGTGTGGTCAAGAGAGTCGTTCACAGTAGCATCCAGAATTACATCACACGCCAATAGAACTGCTGTGGATTCAGCAACGTGGTAAAAAACCTTTTTAACAGGATCCTCCAAGTACCACATTCCCCTGAAACAAAACTTATGCAGTCATGTGGTAGAGAGCTTCTCTTAAAGTATTGTTAAAGTACCACACCTCTCCAACTCTACCAATTACACAGTGATGTAGGTAGGGGTCCCACTTACAGTTGTGATCATTATCACACATCCTGTAATTCCAATCGTTTGTGCAAACATCATAATTTAGCCCATATCTTTTAATGTGGTCCACACAGTGTAATTAAAGATAATACAATGTCCTCTGCCTCCCCCTATTCCATGTGGTACCCTAGTATATAATGCGTTCTGCTTGTTGTAGGCCCTCATTCCTCGAGGGATTAGGATGAGCTGTACCGACCCTAAACATTGTTGTACTTCAGTTGAGAAGGCTCGCTGCTTGTCCTAGGCCCTGCAGTACTCCAGTTTGGAATTGCACCTACCCCATGTACTGTACTAAGATATATGAAACACCATATCCCTTGGGCCTGCAGTGCTTTGGTTTATGATAATCTCTGCCTGTTTTCTAGTACACAGCATTGGGATGCAGTAACAGTCATCTTTTGAATTTAGAAACCAGCTACCCCTCCAATCACTCATTGACTGCACCCTTGCCTTTGACCTTGTACAGCTGCTTCCTGCTGCCTTTTTTCTAGGTTTCTATCAAAATCAAAGAAGGACTAGCTATGTTTAAGAGAGAAGGAGACTCAATGAAGTACGTATGTCGGCAAACCAGTTGGTTTGTTCAAGAAGCCCTCACCCACCAACCTAGTTGGTGGCATGCTTCATCATCGGGCCCACCACAGTGACACCGAATGTGTCCTGGGTGTGCTTCAACGCCAGTTTACTGCGGAGCAGGTATATTCGCTGAGTGCGGACCACACAGGACGCAGGAGGTCATAATCCATACTCCAACACGTCCGTCTGCCTTTTAAATAACTAACAGGGGCCCAGTAAATTAAAGTATATTTTATTACCCTCGGGTACTGGGACCCACTGTATGGTTTTTTAATTTTCACCTTCTCACTCACTACACTGCACACTCAGCGAATATACCAGCTCCGCAGTAAACTGGCGTTGAAGCACACCCGGGACACATTCGGTGTCACTGTGGTGGGCCCGATGATGAAGCATGCCACCAACTAGGTTGGTGGGTGAGGGCTTCTTGAACAAACCAACTGGTTTGCCGACATACGTACTCCATTGAGTCTCCTTCTCCCTTAAACATAGCTAGTCCTTCTTTGATTTTGATATATAATACCGGGGATTTGGACTAGCTTACCTAGTCCTCACTCTCTCCTTTGATTTAATAATTTTTTCTAGGTTTGCCTGACACAAATATCACATACTACATACATAAATACACGCATACTGTAATTTCTTGCGTTTCCTACGCCTGGATACCGTCATGGGTGATAACAAGTGCTCTCCAAATCTACTGAGTGATTGATTGTTATGCTGTCTGTCTGTCCTGGGGACGGCTGTATTCCAGAGTAAGATGCTCTCTACCTGCTACAAGCTCTATCGATATTCTGGTGGAGGCCGCCCTCTGCTTCCCACAGGTCTTGCATTACTCCAATATAGAGAGACCTCTGTCTGTGCTGATCCAAGTGGTTTTCTGTCAGCCCTAGGCTGTGTGATAAATGCTGCTCTCTGGCTGTCAGGGCCTGCTGTATTCCAAGGCATGAGGTTCTCCACCTGCCGCAAGCTCGATGGCACTCTGGTACAGGCTGCCCTCTGCTTGCCATTGGCCCTGCAGCAATCTATTATACAAAACTCAGAGCCCTGGGCCATCTGACCTAGACTGTGTGTAAGCTTCTCACGGCCTGGCCGGGCCCTAATGTAACCAATCGTATTACGCTCTTTGACAGCTAGCAACTGTATGGTCCTCTGACGAAGACTGCTGTCTGAGTGTCACCGGTCAAGCAATATCTTCATATAAACTTGTACGTTTAGTACAATATCTTAGTACTCAGACCATGAATGTGATCAACAAACCATCAGCTAACAATACATATAAAAATATAACATAAATAGAAAAAACAAGATTAAAGTGAATTGATATTTAAAAAAAATGTTAAGTGCAAAAATGTTACAGCTTACGTATTCATTTTAAGAAAGGTTATTTAAATGTTGTAATGTTTTATTTAAATATTGTGTTCTTATGGCATGACAAACAAAAGCACATGATTAACATCCTGGATTCCATTGGCACAAAGTACTATGGGCCTGCAGCACGGCAAGGACTGTGAAGTCCATGCCTGCTGAAACTGGGGGTGCAAGCAGACAGGGGGCACATGGTTTGCCCCCCTGAATGCATCCCCATAGACGGGAGGCATGAGGGCCTTGTAGGGTCCCCTTTGTTTCCCTACCACCAGCCTTTTCATGGCGGGCTCACCGCCATGAAAAGGCTGGCATGGAGGAACACAAAATATGCTCAGCGGGACTCCGCCATAGACTGCCAGACTCGTAATCAGCCCCATGTTTATAGTAGAAAGACACTCATCCTTAACCCGACTTGCACTTTGCTTACTTTGTGCTCAAGTGATACTACATGGTATGGTTTTATTTTATTTTTTTACCAAGTCTGGTCTTACTATCATTTTGCTTGTGTAAGTTAAGAGCAATACTATGTGTCTGTTTTAAAGTTTACATGAGGTACCATATATTTCAGAGTTATTTGTAAATGTTCAGGGGAAAAACTCAAGAGAAACTTCTGAAAGAGTTGCAGAGCATAGTTAAAATATGTTCAAATGGAACTGTGATTCCCTTCCTCATAAAAAGCTTCTTTTTCAATAGTTCCCTCAGGGAACCATTAGCGGAATGGAGCAGCCAGGAACCCCTACGAATTATACCTGTCGTGTCCATGAAAAAAGAACTCAGTAGATCTTATTCCAGTCTCAGTGCATGTGCCGAGACTGAAGGGTTCAATTAGCAGAGCTTACACAGGGTTTTACATTCTGCTTTCTGTAAGTATCTTTGGGTGCGCCTAATCCCTGTCATACATTGATGCACTATATGATTTTCTGGCCATTGCCCAGTGTATGTGGTATTCTGGTGTGCCATGCTTCTTCCTGCCTTAGTTCCTGTGAATCTCCAGTATGTGATACCAAATCCTGTAGTGGTTTCTCTGAGACTCGAAGGAGGAACAAGCATTGGAAATGCAATAGGTCTCGCAGCATTAGAGTTAGTGCTTTTAGAATTGTTTATGGGTTTTTTTTGTAAATCTTTAGCATTTTTGTTTCCTGTAGCCAATGCTAAAGAATTACAAATAAAAAAAGCCATAAACAATTCTAAAAGCTCTAACTCAAATGCTCCGAGACCTATTGCACTGTGTGAGGGTGAGGGGTTGAGGGTGAGAGAGGGTGAGTGAGAGTGAGGGTGAGTGAGAGTGAGGGTGAGGGAGGGTGGGTGAGGGTGAGGGTGAGTGAGAGTGAGGGTGAGTGAGGGTGAGTGAGAGTGAGGGTGAGTGAGTGAGAGTGAGGGTGAGTGAGGGTGAGTGTGAGTTAGGGTGAGGGGTTGAGGGTGGGTGAGGGGTTGAGGGTGGGTGAGGGTGAGGGGTTGAGGGTGAGTGAGGGTGAGGGGTTGAGGGTGAGTGAGAGTGAGGGTGAGTGAGGGTGGGTGAGGGTGAGGGTACACTTAAAACGCTGCTATGGGCACTCGGGGTTAATACCTAGGAGTACTTTCACAATTATGCAAAAACAACTTGTTAGTAAATTAAATGGTCTGGATTCTGCCAAAGTATGCCTGCATGCTGCGTCCCTGAGATATCCAGATTTTTAGGATCTATCTCTCTTTGTCAAAGTTTTTACAGCATTACAGGCAGATTAACCATGAAACCAGAGATTACAATTGGTTAAGCTT
Organism: Lissotriton helveticus; assembly: GCF_964261635.1. Classification (NCBI taxonomy): domain Eukaryota; kingdom Metazoa; phylum Chordata; class Amphibia; order Caudata; family Salamandridae; genus Lissotriton; species Lissotriton helveticus. Next base: position 1,435,051,661 of record NC_136057.1, on the reverse strand, counting down.
TATCAAAAGAGACACATTCAGTGAATCCTTCTGTGGCGGTACCGCCTGTATAGGACATCGGCGATGTTGACATTGGTGGCATCAAAGATATTACTGCCAAGACATCCACTTCTTCATCTTTATTCTGCACAAGGTGCTATTTAAAGCTTGATTCACAAAGATGTTTCTGCAAGTAAGAGGGTTACCCACTCCTGCCTTAGTCCTGAATATACACTAAAAGACACAGTATGCCCATAGGTCGCAGAGTCTTATGTAAGCTCTGACAGCATGGTCTTGATGTAACTCCTTACATGGTGAATGTTAAAATGTGTATTTTACTATGTGTGGGCAGTTTTACGTGGACTTGTAGAGCTGCACAATGTATATGCACTTTTAATATTAAATGACAATAGAAGGATGAAAAAAGCTACAACCAAATACTGACAAAACGGTGCAATCTAAATTAACGGGATTAGTTCTCCATTTAGAGAGAGTGAGCGGTGAGTAAAATAGTGTTAGCTTCTACTCGAGCATTCTACTGGATCGTCGAAACAGAGAATGATAGGTTAGTTTGAGAAGGTTGTTTTATGTTATGTTATACTGCGTGGCGTGGTACGTCACTCCTTGTTATTCAATGGAGGTCTCCTAGAGCATTGTCACATTTTTCTTGTGCTCTCAGGGCTAATGATACAATGGCTGAGATGCTCACCGTATGGTTGGGTCCTTAATCTCTTCCTTGTTCATTATAATTTTGAGAAGTTTTAAGTAAGCAATCTTTACATATTCATGTATATTAAGTTCGGATATTTCTTCTGAAAGTATTTCATATTTTTGAAAAAACGTCTACTCGATGAAAATCTATGTGGCTGAGCTGCACGGTTTTGATTATACAGAAGAACACAAAGGCAGTTTATGAAGCGTGCCCTCTAATTGGTGTGCTTCTGCTTGCTGGCGGCAGGGAGCCTAGGAGGTGGGAACTGGGTTACAAGAAAAACCCTGCCGACTGCCCATTATCCTGTCTACACAATTCACGGCAATTTTCTTTTCAGCCGCACATTGAAACTGTTTGCAAACAGCTTCTATCTTTAGAACGGGCTGCTCAACATTTGCCAAATTTACTAGTCTGAGGTTTAAGCAAAAGACTGACCGAAAAAAAACACCCACTGATATTTCAGAACAACAAAATGACTATTGAGCATGCTACAATCTATATCAGTCTGTTGTCCGCTCACTATATTTGGCTATGGCAAAATACCCGTTGATGACAGGCACATGAACGGGTAACAACACAAAACAACGACATTCTTCGTGAAAACAGGGCAAAGTTACACTCTGTGATTAAAGGAAATGTAACCGTGTCAATACGGGTAAGTGGCAGAACAAATGGTCGCTAAACACAGGCATACCAGGGATGAGAAGAAGTCGTTCAGAGTGGACCCGCCACCAAACACTGCACGAGGAGCAGCAAAACACAGCCAATGCGTCAGATGCAACTTTAAAAGGGTTTGCAGAAGTTTACGTTCTTTTCTGCACACGGTCAGCCCTTTCGCAAGAACACACACACTGCGCAAGACTCGAAAAAAGAAAAAGAAACTTACATGCGTGTGGTAGCCACAGCCATTCTGTTCTCGCGTCAGTGGTGACCGAGTTTAATGTTTAGACAGTGGGAATTTATGTATTTATAACATAAAGTCTTGAAATTACACCCAGGGCACAAGTGCTAAAACAAGACGGAGGGAAGAGAGGGGAGGGGGAGGAGAAATGCGACACGGCGGGAAGGGGAGGGGGCGGAGCGGGTAAACAAAGACGGACGTGCACGCGCTTTTAAGGTCAATGCGCATGCGCATAAGCTCAATGCGCATGCGCATTGACCTTAAAAGTCACGGGCACTGCAAGGAATCGCCACGATTCCTTGCAGTGTGGATAAAGAGTGGATAAGTCGCAATACTCTCGCTTGCTCGATGCGCATGCGCATCGACAGGCGAGACCTAAAAATGGACTCGGGGAAATTGGACTACACCACCTCTTGATGAATATTCTAATACATTGGGTTATCTCCCTCGGTTTTCCTCATAAGGCTGAAACCATTAAGCGCAAATCCCGTAATGGAAATATCCAACGACAAGTATTTATTTGGTATTTATTTTGTTTGAAATCTCATGGTACACCCTACACAATATACACATTGGAATTACACCATATATGGTAGGGTCAGATAGAGATAAGAAGGTCCCGAAGAAGGACACAGAGCTGCTCTTTGCAGCGGCCAAAACATGTTGATTAGTAGCTGGAGGGTTTCATAAATTTTCCAATATGCCTTTTTCTTTTTAATCTTACCGGGGCAACCAGAATAAAAAAAGTTTTAGGGGTTTTTTGTGTGTTTTTTTTTGCCTACAGGTTAATTTAATCCCAGTTAGATTCCACCATTTCTTTTGAACAATCCTCCTAAGGAACTTAAAAAGAGTTAATGATAAGAGCTCCCTTGAAGCCAGTTCAAGATAGGTATAATGTATTTTTTGAATGAGGTGGTAACCCAGTGAAGGATAATGCCACTCTTGAGGGATGAGGGATCCTTGACCTAAATAAGAAATATCCTGTAGTAGATTTTTTAACTCTTTTTGTCTCAGTATGTTTTGCTTTTCTGCTTTTGGGGTTTAATATTTCATTCAGTACACCTGTCTGCTGGTGGTTGTGGTTTTGGGGTCTATGATTGTGCTCTGAATGTCTGCTACCGATCAAAGTACTCACTTATATGAAGCTCTCTGCCTACCATCTAGCTTTGCATTGGTCTGTATTTGATGCTCTATGTTTGTTCCTTATTCCTACCGTACTCCGATATATTGTGCTCTCTAACTGGCCCTCAGTCCTAAAGTTCCTTGGTATATTATGCTCACTTCCTGGTCTTCTACCCGGTAGGGCTCTGGCATATTATGCTCTCTCCGTGGCCCATAGTTCTACAGTATTCTGTTATATTATGCTTTCCCTGGCACTCAGTCCTGCAGTACTCTGATATGTTATGCTCTCTCCGTGGCCCTAGATCTACAGTACTCCAGTAAATGTTGCTCCCTCTGGTCCTCAGTCCTGCAGTACCCTGGTATATTATGCTCTCTCCATGCCCCATAGTTCTAGAGTATTCAGTTTTATTATGCTTTCCCTGGTCCTCAGTCCTGCAGTACTCTGGTATATTATGCTCTCTCCGTGGCCCGTAGTTCTACAGTATTCTGTTTTATTATGCTTTCCCTGGTCCTCATTCCTGCAGTACTCTGGTATAATATGCTCTATCCGTGGCGCGTAGTTCTACATTATTCTGTTACATTATGCTTTCCCTAGCACTCAGTCCTGCAGTACTCAGGTATGTTATGCTCTCTCCGTGGAAATAGTTCTACAGTACTCTGGTAAATGTTGCTCCCTCTGGTCCTCAGTCCTGCAGTACTCTGGTATATTATGCTCTCTCTGTGGCCCGTAGTTCTACAGTATTCTGTTTTACTGTGCTTTCCATGGTTCTCAGTCCTGCAGTACTCTGGTATATTATGCTCTCTCCGTGGCCCGTAGTTCTTCAGTATTCTGTTTTATTGTGCTTTCCATGGTCCTCAGTCCTGCAGTACTCTGGTATATTATGCACTCTCCGTGGCCCGTAGTTCTACAGTATTCCGTTTCATTCTGCTTTCCATGGTCCTCAGTCCTGCAGTACTCTGGTATATTATCCTCTCTCCGTGGCCCGTAGTTCTACGGTATTCTGTTTTATTGTGCTTTCCATGGTCCTCAGTCCTGCAGTACTCTGGTATATTATGCTCTCTCCGTGGCCCGTAGTTCTACAGTATTCTGTTTTATTGTGCTTTCCCTGGTCCTCAGTCCTGCAGTACTCTGGTATATTATGCTCTCTCCGTGGCCAATAGTTCTACAGTATTCAGTTTTTTTTGTGCTTTCCATGGTCCCCAGTCCTGCAGTACTCTGGTATATTATGCTCTCTCCGTGCCCCGTACTTCTACAGTATTCTGTTTTATTGTGCTTTCCATGGTCCTCAGTCCTGCAGTACTCTGGTATATTATGCTCTCTCAGTGGCACGTAGTTATACAGTATTCTGTTTTATTGTGCTTTCCCTGGTCCTCAGTCCTGCAGTACTCTGGTATATTATGCTCTCCCCGTGCCCCGTAGTTCTACAGTATTCTGTTTTATTGTGCTTTCCATGGTCCTCAGTCCTGCAGTACTCTGGTATAATATGCTCTCTCCATGGCCTGTAGTTCTACAGTATTCTGTTTTATTGTGCTTTCCATGGTCCTCAGTCCAGCAGTACTCTGTTATATTATGCTCTCTCTGTGGCCCGTAATTCTACAGTATTCTGTTATATTATGCTTTCCCTGGCACTCAGTCCTGCAGTACTCTGGTATGTTATGCTCTCTCCGTGGCCCTAGTTCTACAGTACTCTGGTAAATGTTGCTCCCTCTAGTCCTCAGTCCTGCAGTACTCTGGTTTATTATGCTCTCTCCGTTGCCCGTAGTTCTACAGTATTCTGTTTTATTGTGCTTTCCATGGTCCCCAGTCATGCAGTACTCTGGTATATTATGCTCTCTCCGTGGCCCGTAGTTCTACAGTATTCTGTTTTATTGGGCTTTCCCTGGTCCTCAGTCCTCTGGTATATTATGCTTTATCCGTGGCCCGTAGTTCTACAGTATTCTGTTTTATTGTGCTTTTCCTAGTCCTCAGTCCTGCAGTACTCTGGTATATTATGCTCTCTCCGTGGCCCGTAGTTCTACAGTATTGTTTTATTATGCTTTCCCTGGTCCTCAGTCCTGCAGTACTCTGGTATATTATGCTCTCTCCTTGGCCCATAGTTCTACAGTATTCTGTTTTATTGTGCTTTCCCTGGTCCTCAGTCCTGCAGTACTCTGGTATATTATGCTCTCTCTTTGGCCCGTAGTTCTACAGTATTCTGTTTTATTGTTCTTTCCCTGGTCCTCAGTCCTGCAGTACTCTGGTATATTATGCTCTCTCCGTGGCCCGTAGTTCTACAGTATTCTGTTTTATCGTGCTTTCCCTGGTCCTCATTCCTGCAGTACTCTTGTAAATTATGCTCTCTCCTTGGCCCGTAGTTCTACAGTATTCTCTTTTATTGTGCTTTCCCTGGTCCTCAGTCCTGCTGTACTCTGGTATATTATGCTCTCTCCTTGGCCCGTAGTTCTACAGTATTCTGTTTTATTGTGCTTTCCATGGTCCTCAGTCCTGCAGTACTCTGGTATGTTATGCTCACTCTGTGGCCCGTAGTTCTACAGTATTCTGTTTTATTGTGCTTTCCCTGGTCCTCAGTCCTGCAGTACTCTGGTATATTATGCTCTCTCTGTGGCCCGTAGTTCTACAGTATTCTGTTTTGTTGCGCTTTCCCTGGTCCTCAGTCCTGCAGTACTCTGGTAAATTATGCTCTCTCCTTGGCCCGTAGTTCTACAGTATTTTGTTTTATTGTGCTTTCCCTGGTCCTCGGTCCTGTAGTACTCTGCTATATTATGCTCTATCCGTGGCCCGTAGTTCTACAGTATTCTGTTTTATTGGGCTTTCCCTGGTCCTCAGTCCTCTGGTGTATTATGCTCTCTCCGTGACTCGTAGTTCTATAGTATTCTGTTTTATTGTGCTTTCCCTGGTCCTCAGTCCTGCAGTACTCTGGTATATTATGCTCTCTCCGTGGCCCGTAGTTCTACAGTATTGTTTTATTATGCTTTCCCTGGTCCTCAGTCCTGCAGTACTCTGGTATATTATGCTCTCTCCTTGGCCCGTAGTTCTACAGTATTCTGTTTTATTGTGCTTTCCCTGGTCCTCGGTCCTGCAGTACTCTGGTATATTATGCTCTCTCCTTGGCCCGTAGTTCTACAGTATTCTGTTTTATTGTGCTTTCCCTGGTCCTCAGTCCTGCAGTACTTTGGTATATTATGCTCTCTCCGTGGCCCGTAGTTCTACAGTATTCTGTTTTATTGTGCTTTTCCTCGTCCTCAGTCCTGCAGTACTCTGGTATATTATGCTCTCTCCTTGGCCCGTAGTTCTACAGTATTCTGTTTTATTGTGCTTTCCATGGTCCTTAGTCCTGCAGTACTCTGGTATGTTACGCTCACTCTGTGGCCCGTAGTTCTACAGTATTCTGTTTTATTGTGCTTTCCATGGTCCTCAGTCCTGCAGTACTCTGGTATATTATGCTCTCTCCTTGGCCCGGAGTTCTACAGTATTCTGTTTTATTGTGCTTTCCATGGTCCTCAGTCCTGCAGTACTCTGGTATGTTACGCTTACTCTGTGGCCCGTAGTTCTACAGTATTCTGTTTTATTGTGCTTTCCATGTGCCTCAGTCCTGCAGTACTCTGGTATATAATGCTCTCTCCATGGCCCGTAGTTCTACAGTATTCTGTTTTATTGTGCTTTCCCTGGTCCATAGTCCTGCAGTACTCTGGTATATTACGCTCTCTCCGTGGCCCGTAGTTCTACAGTATTCTGTTTTATTGTGCTTTCCCTGGTCCTCAGTCCTGCAGTACTCTGGTATATTATGCTCTCCCCTTGCCCCGTAGTTCTACAGTATTCTGTTTTATTGTGCTTTCCATGGTCCTCAGTCCTGCAGTACTCTTGTATAATATGCTCTCTCCATAGCCTGTAGTTCTACAGTATTCTGTTTTATTGTGCTTTCCATGGTCCTCAGTCCAGCAGTACTCTGTTATATTATGCTCTCTCTGTGGCCCGTAATTCTACAGTATTCTGTTATATTATGCTTTCCCTGGCACTCAGTCCTGCAGTACTCTGGTATGTTATGCTCTCTCCGTGGCCCTAGTTCTACAGTACTCTGGTAAATGTTGCTCCCTCTAGTCCTCAGTCCTGCAGTACTCTGGTTTATTATGCTCTCTCCGTTGCCCGTAGTTCTACAGTATTCTGTTTTATTGTGCTTTCCATGGTCCCCAGTCATGCAGTACTCTGGTATATTATGCTCTCTCCGTGGCCCGTAGTTCTACAGTATTCTGTTTTATTGGGCTTTTCCTGGTCCTCAGTCCTCTGGTATATTATGCTTTATCCGTGGCCCGTAGTTCTACAGTATTCTGTTTTATTGTGCTTTTCCTAGTCCTCAGTCCTGCAGTACTCTGGTATATTATGCTCTCTCCGTGGCCCGTAGTTCTACAGTATTGTTTTATTATGCTTTCCCTGGTCCTCAGTCCTGCAGTACTCTGGTATATTATGCTCTCTCCTTGGCCCATAGTTCTACAGTATTCTGTTTTATTGTGCTTTCCCTGGTCCTCAGTCCTGCAGTACTCTGGTATATTATGCTCTCTCTTTGGCCCGTAGTTCTACAGTATTCTGTTTTATTGTTCTTTCCCTGGTCCTCAGTCCTGCAGTACTCTGGTATATTATGCTCTCTCCGTGGCCCGTAGTTCTACAGTATTCTGTTTTATTGTGCTTTCCCTGGTCCTCATTCCTGCAGTACTCTTGTAAATTATGCTCTCTCCTTGGCCCGTAGTTCTACAGTATTCTCTTTTATTGTGCTTTCCCTGGTCCTCAGTCCTGCTGTACTCTGGTATATTATGCTCTCTCCTTGGCCCGTAGTTCTACAGTATTCTGTTTTATTGTGCTTTCCATGGTCCTCAGTCCTGCAGTACTCTGGTATGTTATGCTCACTCTGTGGCCCGTAGTTCTACAGTATTCTGTTTTATTGTGCTTTCCCTGGTCCTCAGTCCTGCAGTACTCTGGTATATTATGCTCTCTCTGTGGCCCGTAGTTCTACAGTATTCTGTTTTGTTGTGCTTTCCCTGGTCCTCAGTCCTGCAGTACTCTGGTAAATTATGCTCTCTCCTTGGCCCGTAGTTCTACAGTATTTTGTTTTATTGTGCTTTCCCTGGTCCTCGGTCCTGTAGTACTCTGCTATATTATGCTCTATCCGTGGCCCGTAGTTCTACAGTATTCTGTTTTATTGGGCTTTCCCTGGTCCTCAGTCCTCTGGTGTATTATGCTCTCTCCGTGACTCGTAGTTCTATAGTATTCTATTTATTGTGCTTTCCCTGGTCCTCAGTCCTGCAGTACTCTGGTATATTATGCTCTCTCCGTGGCCCGTAGTTCTACAGTATTGTTTTATTATGCTTTCCCTGGTCCTCAGTCCTGCAGTACTCTGGTATATTATGCTCTCTCCTTGGCCCGTAGTTCTACAGTATTCTGTTTTATTGTGCTTTCCCTGGTCCTCGGTCCTGCAGTACTCTGGTATATTATGCTCTCTCCTTGGCCCGTAGTTCTACAGTATTCTGTTTTATTGTGCTTTCCCTGGTCCTCAGTCCTGCAGTACTTTGGTATATTATGCTCTCTCCGTGGCCCGTAGTTCTACAGTATTCTGTTTTATTGTGCTTTTCCTCGTCCTCAGTCCTGCAGTACTCTGGTATATTATGCTCTCTCCTTGGCCCGTAGTTCTACAGTATTCTGTTTTATTGTGCTTTCCATGGTCCTTAGTCCTGCAGTACTCTGGTATGTTACGCTCACTCTGTGGCCCGTAGTTCTACAGTATTCTGTTTTATTGTGCTTTCCATGGTCCTCAGTCCTGCAGTACTCTGGTATATTATGCTCTCTCCTTGGCCCGGAGTTCTACAGTATTCTGTTTTATTGTGCTTTCCATGGTCCTCAGTCCTGCAGTACTCTGGTATGTTACGCTTACTCTGTGGCCCGTAGTTCTACAGTATTCTGTTTTATTGTGCTTTCCATGTGCCTCAGTCCTGCAGTACTCTGGTATATAATGCTCTCTCCGTGGCCCGTAGTTCTACAGTATTCTGTTTTATTGTGCTTTCCCTGGTCCTTAGTCCTGCAGTACTCTGGTATATTACGCTCTCTCCGTGGCCCGTAGTTCTACAGTATTCTGTTTTATTGTGCTTTCCCTGGTCCTCAGTCCTGCAGTACTCTGGTATATTATGCTCTCCCCTTGCCCCGTAGTTCTACAGTATTCTGTTTTATTGTGCTTTCCATGGTCCTCAGTCCTGCAGTACTCTTGTATAATGTGCTCTCTCCATAGCCTGTAGTTCTACAGTATTCTGTTTTATTGTGCTTTCCATGGTCCTCAGTCCTGCAGTACTCTGGTATATTATGCTCTCTCAGTGGCACGTAGTTCTACAGTATTCTGTTTTATTGTGCTTTCCCTGGTCCTCAGTCCTGCAGTACTCTGGTATATTATGCTCTCCCCGTGCCCCGTAGTTCTACAGTATTCTGTTTTATTGTGCTTTCCATGGTCCTCAGTCCTGCAGTACTCTGGTATAATATGCTCTCTCCATGGCCTGTAGTTCTACAGTATTCTGTTTTATTGTGCTTTCCATGGTCCTCAATCCTGCAGTACTCTGGTATATTATGCTCTCTCTGTGGCCCGTAATTCTACAGTATTCTGTTATATTATGCTTTCCCTGGCACTCAGTCCTGCAGTACTCTGGTATGTTATGCTCTCTCCGTGGCCCTAGTTCTACAGTACTCTGGTAAATGTTGCTCCCTCTAGTCCTCAGTCCTGCAGTACTCTGGTATATTATGCTCTCTCCGTTGCTCGTAGTTCTACAGTATTCTGTTTTATTGTGCTTTCCATGGTCCCCAGTCATGCAGTACTCTGGTATACTATGCTCTCTCCGTGGCCCGTAGTTCTACAGTATTCTGTTTTATTGGGCTTTCCCTGGTCCTCAGTCCTCTGGTATATTATGCTCTATCCGTGGCCCGTAGTTCTACAGTATTCTGTTTTATTGTGCTTTTCCTGGTCCAAAGTCCTGCAGTACTCTGGTATATTATGCTCTCTCCGTGGCCCGTAGTTCTACAGTATTGTTTTATTATGCTTTCCCTGGTCCTCAGTCCTGCAGTACTCTGGTATATTATGCTCTCTCCTTGGCCCATAGTTCTACAGTATTCTGTTTTATTGTGCTTTCCCTGGTCCTCAGTCCTGCAGTACTCTGGTATATTATGCTCTCTCCTTGGCCCGTAGTTCTACAGTATTCTGTTTTATTGTTCTTTCCCTGATCCTCAGTCCTCTGGTATATTATGCTCTATCCGTGGCCCGTAGTTCTACAGTATTCTGTTTTATTGTGCTTTTCCTCGTCCTCAGTCCTGCAGTACTCTGGTATATTATGCTCTCTCCTTGGCCCGTAGTTCTACAGTATTCTGTTTTATTGTGCTTTCCATGGTCCTCAGTCCTGCAGTACTCTGGTATATTATGCTCTCTCCTTGGCCGGTAGTTCTACAGTATTCTGTTTTATTGTGCTTTCCATGGTCCTCAGTCCTGCAGTACTCTGGTATGTTACGCTTACTCTGTGGCCCGTAGTTCTACAGTATTCTGTTTTATTGTTCTTTCCCTGGTCCTCAGTCCTGCAGTACTCTGGTATATTATGCTCTCTCCGTGGCCCGTAGTTCTGCAGTATTCTGTTTTATTGTGCTTTCCCTGGTCCTCATTCCTGCAGTACTCTTGTAAATTATGCTCTCTCCTTGGCCCGTAGTTCTACAGTATTCTGTTTTATTGTGCTTTCCATGGTCCTCAGTCCTGCAGTACTCTGGTATACTATGCTCTCTCCTTGGCCCATAGTTCTACAGTATTCTGTTTTATTGTGCTTTCCCTGGTCCTCAGTCCTGCAGTACTCTGGTATAGTATGCTCTCTCCTTGACCCGTAGTTCTACAGTATTCTGTTTTATTGTGCTTTCCCTGGTCCTCAGTCCTGCAGTACTCTGGTATATTATGCTCTCCCCGTGCCCCGTAGTTCTACAGTATTCTGTTTTCTTGTGCTTTCCCTGGTCCTCAGTCCTGCAGTACTCTGGTATATTATGCTCTCTCCTTGGCCCGTAGTTCTACAGTATTCTGTTTTATTGTGCTTTCCATGGTCCTCAGTCCTGCAGTACTCTGGTATGTTACACTCACTCTGTGGCCCGTAGTGCTACAGTATTCTGTTTTATTGGGCTTTCCATGGTCCTCAGTCCTGCATTACTCTGGTATATTATGCTCTCTCCTTGGTCCGTAGTTCTACAGTATTCTGTTTTATTGTGCTTTCCATGGTCCAAAGTCCTGCAGTACTCTGGTATGTTACGCTCACTCTGTGGCCTGTATTTCTACAGTATTCTGTTTTATTGTGCTTTCCATGGTCCTCAGTCCTGCAGTACTCTGGTATATTATGCTCTCTCTGTGGCCCGTAATTCTACAGTATTCTGTTATATTACGCTTTCCCTGGCACTCAGTCTTGCAGTACTCTGGTATGTTATGCTCTCTCCGTGGCCCTAGTTCTACAGTACTCTGGTAAATGTTGCTCCCTCTAGTCCTCAGTCCTGCAGTACTCTGGTATATTATGCTCTCTCCGTTGCCCGTAGTTCTACAGTATTCTGTTTTATTGTGCTTTCCATGGTCCCCAGTCATGCAGTACTCTGGTATATTATGCTCTCTCCGTGGCCCGTAGTTCTACAGTATTCTGTTTTATTGGGCTTTCCCTGGTCCTCAGTCCTCTGGTATATTATGCTCTATCCGTGGCCCGTAGTTCTACAGTATTCTGTTTTATTGTGCTTTTCCTGGTCCTCAGTCCTGCAGTACTCTGGTATATTATGCTCTCTCCGTGGCCCGTAGTTCTACAGTATTGTTTTATTATGCTTTCCCTGGTCCTCAGTCCTGCAGTACTCTGGTATATTATGCTCTCTCCTTGGCCCATAGTTCTACAGTATTCTGTTTTATTGTGCTTTCCCTGGTCCTCAGTCCTGCAGTACTCTGGTATATTATGCTCTCTCCTTGGCCCGTAGTTCTACAGTATTCTGTTTTATTGTTCTTTCCCTGGTCCTCAGTCCTGCAGTACTCTGGTATATTATGCTCTCTCCGTGGCCCGTAGTTCTACAGTATTCTGTTTTATTGTGCTTTCCCTGGTCCTCATTCCTGCAGTACTCTTGTAAATTATGCTCTCTCCTTGGCCCGTAGTTCTACAGTATTCTCTTTTATTGTGCTTTCCCTGGTCCTCAGTCCTGCAGTACTCTGGTATATTACGCTCTCTCCGTGGCCCTAGTTCTACAGTACTCTGGTAAATGTTGCTCCCTCTAGTCCTCAGTCCTGCAGTACTCTGGTATATTATGCTCTCTCCGTTGCCCGTAGTTCTACAGTATTCTGTTTTGTTGTGCTTTCCATGGTCCTCAGTCCTGCAGTACTCTGGTATATTATGCTCTCTCCGTGGCCCGTAGTTCTACAGTATTCTGTTTATTTGTGCTTTCCCTGGTCCTCAGTCCTGCAGTACTCTGGTATATTACGCTCTCTCCGTGGCCACATAGTTCTACAGTATTCTGTTTTATTGTGCTTTCCTGGCACTCAGTCCTGCAGTACTCTGGTATAATATGGCTCTCTCCGTGGCCCGTAGTTCTACAGTATTCTGTTTTATTGGGCTTTCCCTGGTCCTCAGTCCTCTGGTATATTATGCTCTATCCGTGGCCCGTAGTTCTACAGTATTCTGTTTTATTGTGCTTTTCCTGGTCCTCAGTCCTGCAGTACTCTGGTATATTATGCTCTCTCCGTGGCCCGTAGTTCTACAGTATTGTTTTATTATGCTTTCCCTGGTCCTCAGTCCTGCAGTACTCTGGTATATTATGCTCTCTCCTTGGCCCATAGTTCTACAGTATTCTGTTTTATTGTGCTTTCCCTGGTCCTCAGTCCTGCAGTACTCTGGTATATTATGCTCTCTCCTTGGCCCGTAGTTCTACAGTATTCTGTTTTATTGTTCTTTCCCTGGTCCTCAGTCCTGCAGTACTCTGGTATATTATGCTCTCTCCGTGGCCCGTAGTTCTACAGTATTCTGTTTTATTGTGCTTTCCCTGGTCCTCATTCCTGCAGTACTCTTGTAAATTATGCTCTCTCCTTGGCCCGTAGTTCTACAGTATTCTCTTTTATTGTGCTTTCCCTGGTCCTCAGTCCTGCAGTACTCTGGTATATTATGCTCTCTCAGTGGCACGTAGTTATACAGTATTCTGTTTTATTGTGCTTTCCCTGGTCCTCAGTCCTGCAGTACTCTGGTATATTATGCTCTCCCCGTGCCCCGTAGTTCTACAGTATTCTGTTTTATTGTGCTTTCCATGGTCCTCAGTCCTGCAGTACTCTGGTATAATATGCTCTCTCCATGGCCTGTAGTTCTACAGTATTCTGTTTTATTGTGCTTTCCATGGTCCTCAGTCCAGCAGTACTCTGTTATATTATGCTCTCTCTGTGGCCCGTAATTCTACAGTATTCTGTTATATTATGCTTTCCCTGGCACTCAGTCCTGCAGTACTCTGGTATGTTATGCTCTCTCCGTGGCCCTAGTTCTACAGTACTCTGGTAAATGTTGCTCCCTCTAGTCCTCAGTCCTGCAGTACTCTGGTTTATTATGCTCTCTCCGTTGCCCGTAGTTCTACAGTATTCTGTTTTATTGTGCTTTCCATGGTCCCCAGTCATGCAGTACTCTGGTATATTATGCTCTCTCCGTGGCCCGTAGTTCTACAGTATTCTGTTTTATTGGGCTTTCCCTGGTCCTCAGTCCTCTGGTATATTATGCTTTATCCGTGGCCCGTAGTTCTACAGTATTCTGTTTTATTGTGCTTTTCCTAGTCCTCAGTCCTGCAGTACTCTGGTATATTATGCTCTCTCCGTGGCCCGTAGTTCTACAGTATTGTTTTATTATGCTTTCCCTGGTCCTCAGTCCTGCAGTACTCTGGTATATTATGCTCTCTCCTTGGCCCATAGTTCTACAGTATTCTGTTTTATTGTGCTTTCCCTGGTCCTCAGTCCTGCAGTACTCTGGTATATTATGCTCTCTCTTTGGCCCGTAGTTCTACAGTATTCTGTTTTATTGTTCTTTCCCTGGTCCTCAGTCCTGCAGTACTCTGGTATATTATGCTCTCTCCGTGGCCCGTAGTTCTACAGTATTCTGTTTTATCGTGCTTTCCCTGGTCCTCATTCCTGCAGTACTCTTGTAAATTATGCTCTCTCCTTGGCCCGTAGTTCTACAGTATTCTCTTTTATTGTGCTTTCCCTGGTCCTCAGTCCTGCTGTACTCTGGTATATTATGCTCTCTCCTTGGCCCGTAGTTCTACAGTATTCTGTTTTATTGTGCTTTCCATGGTCCTCAGTCCTGCAGTACTCTGGTATGTTATGCTCACTCTGTGGCCCGTAGTTCTACAGTATTCTGTTTTATTGTGCTTTCCCTGGTCCTCAGTCCTGCAGTACTCTGGTATATTATGCTCTCTCTGTGGCCCGTAGTTCTACAGTATTCTGTTTTGTTGCGCTTTCCCTGGTCCTCAGTCCTGCAGTACTCTGGTAAATTATGCTCTCTCCTTGGCCCGTAGTTCTACAGTATTTTGTTTTATTGTGCTTTCCCTGGTCCTCGGTCCTGTAGTACTCTGCTATATTATGCTCTATCCGTGGCCCGTAGTTCTACAGTATTCTGTTTTATTGGGCTTTCCCTGGTCCTCAGTCCTCTGGTGTATTATGCTCTCTCCGTGACTCGTAGTTCTATAGTATTCTGTTTTATTGTGCTTTCCCTGGTCCTCAGTCCTGCAGTACTCTGGTATATTATGCTCTCTCCGTGGCCCGTAGTTCTACAGTATTGTTTTATTATGCTTTCCCTGGTCCTCAGTCCTGCAGTACTCTGGTATATTATGCTCTCTCCTTGGCCCGTAGTTCTACAGTATTCTGTTTTATTGTGCTTTCCCTGGTCCTCGGTCCTGCAGTACTCTGGTATATTATGCTCTCTCCTTGGCCCGTAGTTCTACAGTATTCTGTTTTATTGTGCTTTCCCTGGTCCTCAGTCCTGCAGTACTTTGGTATATTATGCTCTCTCCGTGGCCCGTAGTTCTACAGTATTCTGTTTTATTGTGCTTTTCCTCGTCCTCAGTCCTGCAGTACTCTGGTATATTATGCTCTCTCCTTGGCCCGTAGTTCTACAGTATTCTGTTTTATTGTGCTTTCCATGGTCCTTAGTCCTGCAGTACTCTGGTATGTTACGCTCACTCTGTGGCCCGTAGTTCTACAGTATTCTGTTTTATTGTGCTTTCCATGGTCCTCAGTCCTGCAGTACTCTGGTATATTATGCTCTCTCCTTGGCCCGGAGTTCTACAGTATTCTGTTTTATTGTGCTTTCCATGGTCCTCAGTCCTGCAGTACTCTGGTATGTTACGCTTACTCTGTGGCCCGTAGTTCTACAGTATTCTGTTTTATTGTGCTTTCCATGTGCCTCAGTCCTGCAGTACTCTGGTATATAATGCTCTCTCCGTGGCCCGTAGTTCTACAGTATTCTGTTTTATTGTGCTTTCCCTGGTCCTTAGTCCTGCAGTACTCTGGTATATTACGCTCTCTCCGTGGCCCGTAGTTCTACAGTATTCTGTTTTATTGTGCTTTCCCTGGTCCTCAGTCCTGCAGTACTCTGGTATATTATGCTCTCCCCTTGCCCCGTAGTTCTACAGTATTCTGTTTTATTGTGCTTTCCATGGTCCTCAGTCCTGCAGTACTCTTGTATAATATGCTCTCTCCATAGCCTGTAGTTCTACAGTATTCTGTTTTATTGTGCTTTCCATGGTCCTCAGTCCTGCAGTACTCTGGTATATTATGCTCTCTCAGTGGCACGTAGTTCTACAGTATTCTGTTTTATTGTGCTTTCCCTGGTCCTCAGTCCTGCAGTACTCTGGTATATTATGCTCTCCCCGTGCCCCGTAGTTCTACAGTATTCTGTTTTATTGTGCTTTCCATGGTCCTCAGTCCTGCAGTACTCTGGTATAATATGCTCTCTCCATGGCCTGTAGTTCTACAGTATTCTGTTTTATTGTGCTTTCCATGGTCCTCAATCCTGCAGTACTCTGGTATATTATGCTCTCTCTGTGGCCCGTAATTCTACAGTATTCTGTTATATTATGCTTTCCCTGGCACTCAGTCCTGCAGTACTCTGGTATGTTATGCTCTCTCCGTGGCCCTAGTTCTACAGTACTCTGGTAAATGTTGCTCCCTCTAGTCCTCAGTCCTGCAGTACTCTGGTATATTATGCTCTCTCCGTTGCTCGTAGTTCTACAGTATTCTGTTTTATTGTGCTTTCCATGGTCCCCAGTCATGCAGTACTCTGGTATACTATGCTCTCTCCGTGGCCCGTAGTTCTACAGTATTCTGTTTTATTGGGCTTTCCCTGGTCCTCAGTCCTCTGGTATATTATGCTCTATCCGTGGCCCGTAGTTCTACAGTATTCTGTTTTATTGTGCTTTTCCTGGTCCAAAGTCCTGCAGTACTCTGGTATATTATGCTCTCTCCGTGGCCCGTAGTTCTACAGTATTGTTTTATTATGCTTTCCCTGGTCCTCAGTCCTGCAGTACTCTGGTATATTATGCTCTCTCCTTGGCCCATAGTTCTACAGTATTCTGTTTTATTGTGCTTTCCCTGGTCCTCAGTCCTGCAGTACTCTGGTATATTATGCTCTCTCCTTGGCCCGTAGTTCTACAGTATTCTGTTTTATTGTTCTTTCCCTGATCCTCAGTCCTCTGGTATATTATGCTCTATCCATGGCCCGTAGTTCTACAGTATTCTGTTTTATTGTGCTTTTCCTCGTCCTCAGTCCTGCAGTACTCTGGTATATTATGCTCTCTCCTTGGCCCGTAGTTCTACAGTATTCTGTTTTATTGTGCTTTCCATGGTCCTCAGTCCTGCAGTACTCTGGTATATTATGCTCTCTCCTTGGCCCGTAGTTCTACAGTATTCTGTTTTATTGTGCTTTCCATGGTCCTCAGTCCTGCAGTACTCTGGTATGTTACGCTTACTCTGTGGCCCGTAGTTCTACAGTATTCTGTTTTATTGTTCTTTCCCTGGTCCTCAGTCCTGCAGTACTCTGGTATATTATGCTCTCTCCGTGGCCCGTAGTTCTGCAGTATTCTGTTTTATTGTGCTTTCCCTGGTCCTCATTCCTGCAGTACTCTTGTAAATTATGCTCTCTCCTTGGCCCGTAGTTCTACAGTATTCTGTTTTATTGTGCTTTCCATGGTCCTCAGTCCTGCAGTACTCTGGTATATTATGCTCTCTCCTTGGCCCATAGTTCTACAGTATTCTGTTTTATTGTGCTTTCCCTGGTCCTCAGTCCTGCAGTACTCTGGTATATTATGCTCTCTCCTTGACCCGTAGTTCTACAGTATTCTGTTTTATTGTGCTTTCCCTGGTCCTCAGTCCTGCAGTACTCTGGTATATTATGCTCTCCCCGTGCCCCGTAGTTCTACAGTATTCTGTTTTCTTGTGCTTTCCCTGGTCCTCAGTCCTGCAGTACTCTGGTATATTATGCTCTCTCCTTGGCCCGTAGTTCTACAGTATTCTGTTTTATTGTGCTTTCCATGGTCCTCAGTCCTGCAGTACTCTGGTATGTTACACTCACTCTGTGGCCCGTAGTGCTACAGTATTCTGTTTTATTGGGCTTTCCATGGTCCTCAGTCCTGCATTACTCTGGTATATTATGCTCTCTCCTTGGTCCGTAGTTCTACAGTATTCTGTTTTATTGTGCTTTCCATGGTCCAAAGTCCTGCAGTACTCTGGTATGTTACGCTCACTCTGTGGCCTGTAGTTCTACAGTATTCTGTTTTATTGTGCTTTCCATGGTCCTCAGTCCTGCAGTACTCTGGTATATTATGCTCTCTCTGTGGCCCGTAATTCTACAGTATTCTGTTATATTACGCTTTCCCTGGCACTCAGTCTTGCAGTACTCTGGTATGTTATGCTCTCTCCGTGGCCCTAGTTCTACAGTACTCTGGTAAATGTTGCTCCCTCTAGTCCTCAGTCCTGCAGTACTCTGGTATATTATGCTCTCTCCGTTGCCCGTAGTTCTACAGTATTCTGTTTTATTGTGCTTTCCATGGTCCCCAGTCATGCAGTACTCTGGTATATTATGCTCTCTCCGTGGCCCGTAGTTCTACAGTATTCTGTTTTATTGGGCTTTCCCTGGTCCTCAGTCCTCTGGTATATTATGCTCTATCCGTGGCCCGTAGTTCTACAGTATTCTGTTTTATTGTGCTTTTCCTGGTCCTCAGTCCTGCAGTACTCTGGTATATTATGCTCTCTCCGTGTCCCGTAGTTCTACAGTATTGTTTTATTATGCTTTCCCTGGTCCTCAGTCCTGCAGTACTCTGGTATATTATGCTCTCTCCTTGGCCCATAGTTCTACAGTATTCTGTTTTATTGTGCTTTCCCTGGTCCTCAGTCCTGCAGTACTCTGGTATATTATGCTCTCTCCTTGGCCCGTAGTTCTACAGTATTCTGTTTTATTGTTCTTTCCCTGGTCCTCAGTCCTGCAGTACTCTGGTATATTATGCTCTCTCCGTGGCCCGTAGTTCTACAGTATTCTGTTTTATTGTGCTTTCCCTGGTCCTCATTCCTGCAGTACTCTTGTAAATTATGCTCTCTCCTTGGCCCGTAGTTCTACAGTATTCTCTTTTATTGTGCTTTCCCTGGTCCTCAGTCCTGCAGTACTCTGGTATATTACGCTCTCTCCGTGGCCCTAGTTCTACAGTACTCTGGTAAATGTTGCTCCCTCTAGTCCTCAGTCCTGCAGTACTCTGGTATATTATGCTCTCTCCGTTGCCCGTAGTTCTACAGTATTCTGTTTTGTTGTGCTTTCCATGGTCCTCAGTCCTGCAGTACTCTGGTATATTATGCTCTCTCCGTGGCCCGTAGTTCTACAGTATTCTGTTTATTTGTGCTTTCCCTGGTCCTCAGTCCTGCAGTACTCTGGTATATTACGCTCTCTCCGTGGCCACATAGTTCTACAGTATTCTGTTTTATTGTGCTTTCCTGGCACTCAGTCCTGCAGTACTCTGGTATAATATGGCTCTCTCCGTGGC
Organism: Lissotriton helveticus; assembly: GCF_964261635.1. NCBI lineage: Eukaryota > Metazoa > Chordata > Amphibia > Caudata > Salamandridae > Lissotriton > Lissotriton helveticus. Next base: position 1,435,032,875 of record NC_136057.1, on the reverse strand, counting down.
CCGTAGTTCTACAGTATTCTGTTTTATTGGGCTTTCCCTGGTCCTCAGTCCTCTGGTATATTATGCTCTATCCGTGGCCCGTAGTTCTACAGTATTCTGTTTTATTGTGCTTTTCCTGGTCCTCAGTCCTGCAGTACTCTGGTATATTATGCTCTCTCCGTGGCCCGTAGTTCTACAGTATTGTTTTATTATGCTTTCCCTGGTCCTCAGTCCTGCAGTACTCTGGTATATTATGCTCTCTCCTTGGCCCATAGTTCTACAGTATTCTGTTTTATTGTGCTTTCCCTGGTCCTCAGTCCTGCAGTACTCTGGTATATTATGCTCTCTCCTTGGCCCGTAGTTCTACAGTATTCTGTTTTATTGTTCTTTCCCTGGTCCTCAGTCCTGCAGTACTCTGGTATATTATGCTCTCTCCGTGGCCCGTAGTTCTACAGTATTCTGTTTTATTGTGCTTTCCCTGGTCCTCATTCCTGCAGTACTCTTGTAAATTATGCTCTCTCCTTGGCCCGTAGTTCTACAGTATTCTCTTTTATTGTGCTTTCCCTGGTCCTCAGTCCTGCAGTACTCTGGTATATTACGCTCTCTCCGTGGCCCTAGTTCTACAGTACTCTGGTAAATGTTGCTCCCTCTAGTCCTCAGTCCTGCAGTACTCTGGTATATTATGCTCTCTCCGTTGCCCGTAGTTCTACAGTATTCTGTTTTGTTGTGCTTTCCATGGTCCTCAGTCCTGCAGTACTCTGGTATATTATGCTCTCTCCGTGGCCCGTAGTTCTACAGTATTCTGTTTATTTGTGCTTTCCCTGGTCCTCAGTCCTGCAGTACTCTGGTATATTACGCTCTCTCCGTGGCCCCATAGTTCTACAGTATTCTGTTTTATTGTGCTTTCCTGGCACTCAGTCCTGCAGTACTCTGGTATAATATGGCTCTCTCCGTGGCCCGTAGTTCTACAGTATTCTGTTTTATTGGGCTTTCCCTGGTCCTCAGTCCTGCAGTACTCTGGTATATTATGCTCTCTCACTGCCCTGTACTTCTACAGTATTCTTTTTTATTGTGCTTTCCCTGGTCCTCAGTCCTGCAGTACTTTGGTATATTATGCTCTCTCCGTGGCCCGTAGTTCTACAGTATTCTGTTTTATTGTGCTTTTCCTCGTCCTCAGTCCTGCAGTACTCTGGTATATTATGCTCTCTCACTGCCCTGTACTTCTACAGTATTCTTTTTTATTGTGCTTTCCATGGCACTCAGTCCTGCAGTACTCTGTCTAGTATGCTCTCCCTGGTGCTTCTCTTTCCAGTGCTCTTGTTGTACAATATGCTGCCTCCCTATCTCACTTCCACAGGCCTCTGGGCCCCGGCGCTTGCTCGCTACCCTCCCCTGCCCGTGCACTCGCCGCCCCTCCCCGGGGAGCCCTCTTGCTGCAGCGCGTCTAATCTCGGTGTGAAATTGCCCTTATTGCGGGCACTGGTTTCCCTGTCAGCCTCGCTGTTCCCTTAACTGCCGCGTCCAGGGGGAGGGGCCCGAGGGCAATGATGGCTCTGCGAGGTGGGTGGGATTCGTGGAGCAGCCCGGGGTTGGGGCATGGCTCACTCGCTCTCACTCACTCTCTGCCTTCACTCGCCCTTCATTCTCACCTATGTTCTCTCCTCTCCTCCACATTCTGCGTTCCTTCTCAGTCATAGTCACCCCTTTCAATCTCGCGCAGTATCTACCCTTCACGTTCACTTCGCTCTCACTTAGTCCTCTTTCCGGACTCTCACACTGTTCCTTCACTCTGACCCTCTTAACTCGCTTTGGTCCTCGTTCTCACATACTCTAACTATACCCCCCCCCCCCCCTTAGGCAATCACTCACTCTCCTTCTTCCTCCCTTGAAGCATGTCATTATTATCTCTCCCCGTCTCAGTCTGTCCCCTCACTCTCTCTCTCACACACACAAACAAACACTTCACTCAATATCCTTTTTTCGACACACGCGGACTTTCTACCCCATCACACACCTCGCCCTCTCCCTTCAAACAGGCCGCTTACCTTCGCCCTCTTTGCTCCCCTCAATCTACGTAGATATTTCTCAGGGTTTGGGGGTTTCTCATTGTTTGGGGTTCTGGGCCGGTCGGATCAGATACCATGTGACACCCCTGCATTATTGAGGCTGCTGGAAGACCCCCCGCCCCCGCAGCCACCGCGGACAGTAGAAGCCCTCTTCCATTCAGGGCTCAGATTTAAGCACACACACCTGCAGCCGATGCATGTGAATGGACCGGCGCCTTTGTCAGTGCTCTGGATAGGGGCAGCCATAAAGTGGAGGGAAGTGATGTACATGTCCCCCACCCCGCATGGATCAGCTGTGAAGCTGCAAATCACTAGGGCAAACACAAACAGTGGATCTTTCCAGCTCTCTTGAAGCACTTCCGCCCCTCCTGGCCCTACGTACATCTATGGCGTCAGGTGTAAGATGCAGGGCATCAGAGGTACCGGGGTCCGATCCTCCCACCTATGGAGCGAGGCCGCGGGCTACGTCTGGGCTTATTATATGGCAGGCGGAATAGATTGAAGTATTTACCACATCTGGCATATGCTAATTCCCCGGAGTGGAATATTTACCATGTGTGGTAAATAGCTCCAATTTCCACTTTTCACCTTGCAAAAGAAGCATAACACGTGGAATCGTTTTTGCCACACCTTAGTCTGCATGTTTGGGGTTTTCTTAAAGTTTCCCCCCACGGTAGGCTTGGCCTGCCTTCCACGGGGATTGCAATTCTCCACTGAACTTGTACAGAGGGCCTTAGGAGCGACACTGCGATCACTTAGTACTCACAGGCCTTGGGGAGAAGGATCTAGTCCGTGCTCACAGACTGTGGACTAGAGGGGTCGGTACTCACTGGCTCTAGAGAAGAGGTTTCCGAACTCATAGGCTGGGGAGAGTAGGGGCCTGTACTCACAGTCAGTGAGTGGGTGGAGGGGTGAGTACTTACGGCCTGTGAATGAGTAGCGGATACTTCCAAGGAGAGCGTGCTCAGGGCTCACAGGCAGTGGACTACTGCGTATTTACACGTAGGGTGGTGTGAGGGAACACCCACAAGCCCCGAGGGTCAGTACTCACAAGCAGTGAGGAGGAAGAGTCGGTGCTCACTGACAGCTGGGGTCTGCCCCCTCACTCAACAGGGCTGCCAGTCGAGTCAATCGAGGGGTGAGAGGGTTTTTAAGAAAGAGGCAAGCTGGCTGAGGGGGGAAGGACACCAGATATGGAGAGAATGTATGAAGGGTGGTGGTAGGGGGAGGGGGGACTACAGGAACACAATGAGGTGGTGGGCCAGGGAAGGGAAGAGTGAGTAGGTACGTGGAGAACAAGAGGGTAGTGAGACAGTGAGGAGGAGTTGGTGTGAAGCGAGTGAGGTCACAAGAGCGCCGAGTGAGGCGTGAGGTAGATAGAGGAGGGAGGGGGTGCTGGGGCGGGCTCCCCCTCCGCCGAGAGGTGGAAGGTTAATGTGTAACCGGCTCTGGGTGAGCACCGACACTGGGCCTGTTTGTCTCCCAGCAGGGGGCAATGACACGGTACAAACACTCGCCTTTCAGCCAGGCCGGGACACCCCCTGCTCGGCGCACAAAGCAGCTTCTGGTGGTCTATTCCCCCAGCTGCCTTTCCATTCAGCCCCCTCTCCGGGATCCTGTCCCTTTGTCATGGTAAAGCCTCGGCCTCCATTCATGCCCGCCCTCCCTATCCTCCGGAGAGGGCTGCAGCAGATGGGGCGGGCGGAGGACTTCCAAAGGGCTGGGACTGGAGAGGCTGGGAGAGGGGGGCAGGAGGGGGGGGGGGGGGGGCTGGAAGTGCTGGAGCGCGGCGGAGGGTTTGGGGGCAGGAAGCTCTGTCTACAGGCCAGTCAATAGACTACACTCAGAGCCACTGGAATTAAGCAGCAGGGGAGGGCCACATTATGCGTCAGGGTTAAGTAAATTATGCGGCAAGAAAAGGCAAATTATGCGGCAAGAAAAGGCAAATTATGCTACTTAATGCGGCACATTTTATGATAGTATTACTTCATTAGTTTGTCATTCTTAAACTTGTTAACACTGTCTGGGCATTGGTTACACCTAATAAGTACCAGATTAACACCTACATGTAGCATAGCAATAAGCAACAGAACAGTGAGCAGTTATATTTAGCAATCGGCCTTCCACTGTGCGGCAACACATGTCGCTGCGTTTTTAGTAACGTTTGAACTGTTTGCGCTAGAAACAGGCTTTTTTGAGTTAAATTCTGCAGATTATGCAGCAGAGGATAAATTATGGGTCAAATGCAGCAAACGTATAATTATGCTAAAAATGCAGTGTACGCCAATCACATAATTCCTATACTGGAGCACCTCTTGCCATGAGGAGCCCTTTACTCACTGTCCCGACTCCCCAGTGAGTACCTATACCCCAGTCTAGGGAACAGAGTTCACAGCAAAAAGAGAAAATACTGAGAGGAGGAGGGTGGAGTCAGGAGAAGGAGAGCGAGGAAGGCTAGAAATTGAGGAAGATGTAGAAGCGGGAATAGAGAGAGATGGAGGGAAGAAAGGGAGAAGAGAGAGAATGTAGGAAGAACATACAAAGAGAAAGTGAGAGAAAGAGAGGACCAAGAAAGAATGGGAGAGAGGGGTAAAGATGAGGGATAAAGAGAAGAAAGATTCTACATGCGTGTGAGAAAGAGAGTGAGCGCAAAAAAAAGGAAAGAGAAGTGGAGAGAGTGCAAGGAAGAGAGATACTAAGATGGTGTGAGGGAAGGGGGCAAGGAGAGAGAGGAATAAAGGGAGATAAAGAAAGAGGGACAAAGAGAGATTGGGTGATTGTGTGAGAAGTAGAGAGAGAAGGCAAAAAACAGGACCTTTGTGTGTGAGTGAGAGAGGAATAGAGACAAAGTGGGTGAGAGGGTGAAAGAGCAATACAAAAGGGTAAATAGATGGAAAAAGAAGCAGAGAGGAAGAGAGAGAAATAGAGAGAGGTAGGAAAGTAGAGTACCTATGTGTGAGAGCGAGGGCATCAACTCCTATTGTCATGCGACTCAAAAAATTCTTAAAAATAAGACCAGTTATTTTATTTATTTTTTTTAAAATCTTTTTATTGACATGTTTTACCACTTATTCCCCCTTCTGGAACCCAGAGGGGTCGAGGAACAATTAACTAAAATACATCCATAATGCTTAAGCCAAAAAAATTAAAAATAAAAGAATTAATGCGTGCTCTTACATTATGCCCAGCATATGGCACATTAAATCTTAACAAAAATTCCTTCCTCATAATAAATATTTACATCAACCAAACTTAACACAAAAACATCGGTCCGTAAATCTTACTTATTGTAATTAAACCTATTGTACATCATTTTAATTCTTATTGAGACTCTTTCACCTCCCTTACATCCCGATGGTTCTTGTACCATTTTCTTCACTATTTACATTATGTACAGATTATATACATTATATATACAATTCACAGTTCTTCCTTCCATTTCGTTATTGGCTCCCAGATTTCCAATCCTAGTTTCCTTGCACACTTTCCTCTTCTTGAGTAAATCGCTTTTTCTAGATTATATATACTTAATAGCTTAGCTAACCATTGCTGAAATACTGGTGCCGATTGTTCTAACCATGCTGAAGCGATACATAATCTATAGACTGCCATAGCGACAAAGATAAAGTAATTGCCCTCCTCATGTTCATTGCCCAAGTCTACCCCCAACAATATAGTAACAGGTGTTAAACTAGTAGATAATTTCAATGCCCTTTGTAAAAACATTTCTATCTCATTCAATGTTGTCAATAGACATGGGCATGTTGCAAACATGTGAATAACATCTGCCTCTAAACTTCTACACCTCGGGCAGTTATACCAGTAGTCGCCCCCCATTGTGCAAGTTTCGCTGGAGTGCAGTATAACCGGTAGATGGTTTTATAATGCTGAGCCTGTAAAGACGCAGAGCACAGAATATTCTTTCCTAATTCTGAAGATGTATTAAAGCATTCCTGCTCTATGCCCAACTTCTCCGACCAGCTTCCCCCCCACTTAGCCATATCATCTGTTTTAGAATCAATTAGCTCAGCGTAAAGCCTTTTAATTGTGCAGTCTACTCCATTATGTATTATCTCTAGTATATTATTTTTCTCAAATCCTCTCGATCCCCCCGTTTTATTTTGTAGGAAACTTCTTACTTGTAAATATTTGAAGAAGTGTCTTCTTGACAAGTCATATTTCGTCTGTAAATTTACAAATTGTTTCATCCCCTGTGGAGCCATCAAATCCCCGACTTTTATTATCCCTTTTTGATGCCATTCTGTATACACTGAGTCAGAAAATATATCTTCAGGGAATAGCGTATTCTCATACATCCTCGTGTATCTATTAAATTTCCCCAATCCAAATTTCTTAGTAAAAACCTTCCAAATATTATGTGCACCCAAAATAGTCTTAAAACGTGTTCTTTTAAAATAAGCTGTATCAAAATTTTTCTAAAAAATATTTTTAACTTCTTCTCCCATCAATATGCCATATATTGCTGATGAACCCAAATGATCTTCTCCTTCCGCTTCTGCTCCACCTATTAATCCTACCATATATTGCAGGGCTGCAGCCCAATAATAAAATTTTAAGTCCGGTAATGCCCATCCTCCTCTTTCTCGTGGGAGTGCCATAAATCTTGCTGCTCTCCTAGTTTTACCTTTGGACCAGATAAAGCTATTAATCACTCGTTCGATCTTTTTAAACCAAAGGTTATCAAACCATAATGGGATTGTCCTAAAGAGATATAAGAACTTCGGCAATATTAGCATTTTTATAATGTTTACTCTGCCGACCAGTGTGAAATGTAGATTGTTCAGTCTATCTAGCTCTATCCCCACTTTTCGTATGATGGGGTCTATATTTAGCTCTACTAGCTTTCCCAGTTCTGAGGTTATAGTTATGCCCAAATACGTTCCTTTCTGTACCACCCGTGGATCCTGGCAATTAGCATTACTATTTTTTATGATTTGTGTTTTTCCAGTGTTCAAGGAATATCCTGACACTTTCCCAAATTCTTTAGCCTCCTGTTCCACATATCTTATAGCCTCTGTGGGTACTGGTGTTACGACAGCCACGTCATCGGCATAAGCCAGTATCTTACAGTCCCCCCTAGGTGTGGCAACTGGGGGGATGCTCACATTTGCTTCTAGCCTCCGAATTAACGGATCTAAATATATTGCAAAAAGTAGCGGGGAGCACGGGCATCCCTGCCTAGTCCCCCTATTGATTATTACTTTTTCTGTTGTTCCTGAATTAATTCTGATTGTAGCAACTGGAGCGCTGTACAGAGCCTTTATCGCTGTAAGAAAACCATTTCCAAACCCCATTTTTTCCAGAACACTCCACAAATATACCCATGATACGCGGTCAAATGCTTTTTCAGCATCTAAAAATAATGCCGCGAGCGGCTCCCCGCTAACCTCCGTTTTATCCATAAGGGTTATTAGTTTCCGTATATGATGCGTGGTCCCACGTCCAGGTATAAAACCATGTTGGCTAACAGTGACTAAAGGTGTTATTACACTGGCGAGTCTTATTGCCAGTGCCTTAGAATAGACCTTTGTGTCAGTGTTCATAAGGGTGATTGGTCTATATGACCCCGGATCTGTTGGTATCTTTCCTTTCTTTAGGATAACTACTATTTCTGCCCCTGACCAGGTACTTGGTATTGACATTCCCTTCTGTGCCTGTTTCATGATATGTACCATATCTTCCCCTATCTCCTCCCAGAACACCTTATAAAATTCTAGCGGAATCTTATCAGGTCCGGCCGCCTTTCCAGAAGGTAAGCTCTTCAAAGCTCCTTTTATTTCCTCTTCATCTAATGGGTTATCAATCCCCTGTTTCTCTATTTCATCCAACTGTGCCCCATCATAATGATTCAAGTACTCCTTAATATCTTCGGGATCTTTTGTATCATTTTCATGGTATAAATTCGTATAAAAACTCTTGAAGACTTCTCTAATTTGTTGAACATTTGTTACAATCCCTCCTGAGCTATCTTTTATCGCCTTTATCTCTCCAAGTGATACCTTTTGCCTTGTTCTTATTGCTAGCATTTTACCAACCCTTTCGCTCATCTCATAGCAGTTCTCCCTATTCACCGCATATTGTTTAGCCGCCCTCACTGCTATAGATTCTTCTGCTTCCATTCTCAATTTCGCAAGCTTCATATATACAGGATCATTTGCACCTCCATCTATAGTCTGGTCTGGTCTGTTGCTTAATTCTTCCTCTGCTAGTAATAATTCCCTCCTCAAAGCATCATTTCTTTCTTTCTCCTGTTTCCTTCTCCTAGCCCCAAAGCTAATAGTCTCTCCCCTCACTCCTGCCTTAAAGCAATCCCATACTATCCCTACAGGCGCTGTATGCCTATTTATTGACATAAATTCTATTATCCAGCTCTTCATGTGTTGAATATATGCCTCATCCTCTAACAGTGCCTTTTCAAATGTCCACTCTGAGACCTTCCTTACACCAACCAATCCCTTTAAGGTAACAATTAGGGGATTATGATCCGCTAATATTCTTGGCAGTCTCTCAATATCTGCAGCGTCAATGCCTTGGCTACTGATTAAGAAGTAATCTAATCTTGCGCTTACTCTATGTGGTGCTGAGTAGTAAGTATAACCGTCTTGACCTGGCTTAAGAGTATCCCAAACGTCCAATAGCCCATTATTCCTTGCTAAGGAACAAACTGCTTGAAACACTTTTCTCTTCCTTCCTTTATATTTAACTGGAGGTCCTAACCCCAAACCCAGTCCCCCTGCTCCATTGATATTAAAATCCCCTCCTATTACTACATATGGAGCCCAGGTCGCCAATTCAATATCAATCTCCTCAAAAATTTCCGAATCATCCCCTGTAGACCCATAAATAGAGCCAAGGGTTACCCAACGTCCCACTATCAAACATTCTATTAAAGCCCACCTTCCCCAAGCATCCTCCCATTTTTTCCTAGTAGTAATGTTTCTTTGTCTTGCCATTACAGCAACCCCCCTATTCCTAGCCCCCTGCCTAGAGTATGCTATGACAGTAAGACCTAGCTGGTCAAGCAGCTTAATTTCGGATGCCTGTATGTGTGTCTCCTGGAGTATAAGAAAATCTAATCTTAGACTTTTAATCAGAACAGCCACTTTCTGCCTTTTTATTCCGTCATTGAGGCCACACACATTCCACGTCATTATTCGGGTATTCATCCTGGTTTTTTAGGTAGTTTACCCTTCACTTTACATATACCAATCTGATACATACTACTGCATATTGGACTCGCAGCCATATATAGCTCATATACTTTTCCTATTTTATTAATCAATGTATTACAAATTACTCCCCCTCTACTATGACTACAGCTTATTTGATTTTCCTCACCCCCCCCGTTTCCCCCCCCTGAGCCCCCACCCCGACTGTCCCACCCCCCCCTACAGGCAAATAGGTCCATGGGACCTATGTGTGACAGCTGTATCTGCATGGGACCACCGCACTCCCCCCTCCCCCCTGCCCTTCAATCTACTTTAAACAAACAAGGTGAAGACCTTACATCATGCCAACATACCTATATACATATTTTCACATTTTCCATACAATGCAGTTTCATATTCTTTGTGGTTCTTCTCCGTTTCATACAGACATATACATATACATATACATATACATATACATATACATATACATATACATATACATATTCTATCTTTTATTTTATTTTATTTTCTTTTGGCTACCAAGGCCACCGCTTGATCCCTATCGGCCTGTGTCTGAGATTCTGTTTGTTTCTGCGGGTTCCTTTCTCTTAACCATGACAGGAACTCAGCCGCTTTAATCTCAGAGTAGAAAATTTTGAACTGCCCGTCCTTTACCACTTTCAGTCTACTTGGGAACATTAGATATGCCTCACATCCAATTTTTTGAAATGGTGATATTAGCTCCCGCAATCTCCACCTGCGTTCTACCGTAGTATGGCAGAAGTCTGGCCTAGCAAAGAATTCAACATCCTTATACCTACACTTAGCCTGCGGCTTTGCCTTCGCCATTATTTCCTCCCTCAGCAGATAGTTGCCCACATATATTAGTATTGCTCTAGGCTTATTTGAGACGTCGCCCTTCCTCTGTGTAAATGGAAATCTATGAGCGCGTTGGATCTCTGATTCCCAATCCCAGCCTTTTGAATCAGGAAATGCACCCTTGAGAAGCTCTATGACGTAGGATCTAACATCCTGCCCTTCTCTTCCTTCCGCAATACCCAAAAGCCTAATATTGTTTCTCCGCTGCCTGTTCTCAAAATCTTCCAGCTTCCATAACACCTCGCTATTGGTCTTCTCTTGCTCCTGTCTAAATTCCTTCCAATCCTTCATTTCATCTTCCAAAGCCCCAGTTCTTTCTTCCACCTCCGTAACTCTCCCTGCCAAGTCTGCATAGATTTTGTTTACTTTTCGAAGGGAGCCTTGTATCTTTTTACTTTCCTGTCTGGCTCTACGACTTTCCACCCTTGCCTCAGTTTGAATTTGCTTCAACATTGAGAACACTATTCCAAACCCCATTGGTGTAGCTTCCCCCTGTGAACAGCCCTGGCTCTGACTCTGATTTTCGCATTGACTTTGTCTAGGTCTTTGTTCAAGAACCCCTAAAGTACTCAAATTTCCGCCTACCCCCCCAGCCCCCTCTTGATACAACTGTGACGTGGCTGAGTAATCCCAATCAAGTCTCTTCGCAACATTGGTGATTGCAGGGCTCATAGTGCCCTTTGGTTTTCTCCTTTTTTTTGTCAAAACTTTAGATTTATGCTTTGCAGACGGCTCTTGCTCTGACCCCTCTCCAGAGCCTGATGTAGCTACTGTTTCTGTTACCAGACCTGACATCGTTTGATCACTCGCCATCTCCTCTACATTAGAAGAGTCCTCTGACTCTAATTCACTCCCCCTTCCTCCATCCGCCCCCACATCTTCATCCTCCTCCTCCCCCTCATTTACGGAAAAGAAGCATTCATCCGTCGGAGAACCAGGTAAAGCCAGTGGGACAGTTAGACTATCATTAGTGCCCCCATTAACTTCCAGTTCAACCAGACTGTTCACATTAGGACCGATAATATCCTCCCCCATAGTAGCAATCAGATTAGGAAGGGAGACTTCATACATATTGTAAGAATTTTGTTCTTCTCTTAACGCCTGTGTTAGTGTCTCTGTTAGCGCCAAAATCTTATCTGAAGCCGATTCCTCGAGTGGGGTCTTTTCCTCAGCCGGCTGGCTACTATTGTCCACATTGCCAAAATCGCTTATCATTTCCTTCTCGTTTCCATGTCCCTGTTGATCCAGCCTTTCAACAGTGTCAATATCAATATCAATCGCGCTGTTGGGCTGTTTTACCTGGGCAGCAGTCTCTCTAGAGTCTTCCCCTTGCTCCTGTGCCGTTCCTCCTTCCGGTGGCTCAGTATCCATATGAGCATTCTCACTGGCAGGTACTGGCATATTTAACTCAGGATTCTCCGTCACAACCTGAACAGCGGGAGAGCCAACATTTACTAAACACCCCTCAGGGTTAGGGACTGGGTCTGCGAGGTCTGCGGGGGACGCCGCAATAGCTGACATCCCACGAGGATTAACAGCAGAAACAGCAGAGACAGGAAAAAATGCCTCGGAAACTGAAGGCTGCCTTAGATTTCCCTGCTCCAACATTTTACCTTTATTTGTAGAAGCCGCCTTGCTTGTTTCCTTTTTCTTACTTTTTTCCCCCTGCATTCCCAGTCTCCTTACTTCTTGTTGCCTTCTTCCCCTGATCAGTGGTGCGCTGCTCCTCGCGCTCCTCCTGAGTCCGCATCAACCTTTTCGCTCGTAGATTGGCAGCCGGAGCATCTGTCTCGCTCCAGACACCTTTCTCCTCCCTCAGGGCTCTAGCAATCTTCGGGGCCATTGAGCTCCAAAGCCAGGACGGAGCCGCCGCAAATCTCTGCTGTCGATGACGCTGCCGCTGCTGCTGCTGCCTCCAACCCCGCCTCCAACCATGCACTTTCACCATCAGCTGATGCGTGTGAGCCAGTATCCACGCCAACGCCGATCCCAGAGTCAGAGAGGTTACTGCCTTCGTGAGCAGCCTGACCTCTGTTACAGGCAAAACTACGAAGAAATCCGTCGAACTCAGTAACATTTCCTTGATCGTCTCATTTATCTCGTAGCCGCCGCTCGAAGCCCCCAAAAACCGCCGTCAGTAATCCACTAAGGCCGTATCACCTTTCATCAGCAATCAGCTTCAGGGAGCAAAGGGAGAACGCGTCCTCTCCCTACAGACTAACAGCGGCCATCTTGCCCGAGCCTTTCATGCAGATCACAATTATTTTAAAATAAGACCAGTTATTAATGTACCTTCTGATAAACACATATCAAATCAAAACATCAGTGGTATATAATATAAATATAATATAAAATACCCAATTATAGAAAAAAATATGAAAATCTTAGATGCTCAATAAAAAAAAATGGATGTTATAATTAAGAAATAGAATGTAAAAAACCTTTGTAATTCACTACAAAAAACAAAGGTAACAGGGATGTTATAGTTAGGAATTGGCATTTAAAAAACCTTAGCAATTCACTGAAAAAAACAAAGGTTACAGGGACGTTATAGTTAGGAAATAGAATAAAAAAACATAGAAATTCACAGAAAAAAACAAAGGTTACAGAGACGTTATAGTTAGGCTCAGGTTTCACTCATACACAACCAGAGTAATTCAACAGTTATAGTTAGCTGAGCTAACTAAAACTCGTGCCCTTGCAATGCACTGCTTGTGACCTCACATATTACATCACTCATGACATCTCAAACGACATCACTGATGACATCACTGATTAATCATCCATAGAAACACTGACACACCCACTTAAACCCCTATATAATATCTCATACATCCACTCCTACACAACCATTGACATACCCATTCACAGACCCACATAAAACATACATTTACTCACTAATCCATGGGGCCACTCACACATCAACTCACCCATACAGCCACTAACACACATATACATGCACTGATACACCTACTCACTGGCCAATATGCCTACTCACACATCCAGTCATACAGATATACAGACACTTACATATCCATTCATACACCCATAGAGACACTCACATAGTAAATCAGTCACCCATACAGCTACTCACACACCTACCCACTCACCTATACAGTCACTCTTACACTTTCTCACTTACTCATACATATGTTAGCACATTTTCTCACTCACCTATCCAGTCACTGAGACAAATACATACTCTCCCATACAACCACTCCCACAGTTACTACCTCATACGGCACTCACACACCCATTCAATCACCCATACAGCCACTCACACACCAACTCACTCATATCCATACACTGACTTATACACCCATTCATGCACATGTATAGCCACTCTCATGTACCCTGTCACTCACCCATACAGACACTTACGTACCTCCTCCCTCACCCATTCAGTCACTCATACAGCCTCACATTTTCCAGTTACAGCCACTGACACACCTGCACACTCATCCATACGGCCACTCCTTCACCCTCTCATTCCCCATTAAACCCACTCTCTCACCCATACTGATACTCACACAGCCACTCACTTATTTATAAATCCACTGACAAATGCACTCACTCACCTATACAAAAACTCACACCCACTCACTCATGTATACGGTCTCTCTCATACCCACTCACTCTTTTATACACTACAATCCCACCCATTCCCGCAACCATACAGTCACTCCCACAGCCATTTACCTTAGTAAATATGTTTAAAACTCTGTAGCTTTTTGAAAACACTCAATCACTTGATGATAGCATCAGTGATTTTATTTGAAATGTCATCAGTGGTGCCATCAGTGATGTCACCAACCATGTCATGAGTGACAAAATATGTGAGGTCATAAGTAGTGCATTGTGGGGCGTAAGTTATAGTTAGCTCAGCTAACTATAACTGCTGAATTTCTCTGGGTTTGTATTATTGAAATCTGAGCCTAACTATAACGTCCTTGTACGGTTTGGCTTTTGTATGTACATAAATATGTATGCAAATATATTTATATATATATATAGATATAGATAATTTACCAGTCACCACTGGTATTTATAGTTAGAATTGTGTTTCCATATGAAATGCATATTTTGTTTTTTTCGTGTTGCTGATACCTTTGGCACTGTTGGACCTGGCATAGTTTGGCGTATTTCCACTACCTTTTTTATTCATAACCTCCCGGTTTTTACTCTGTTTTTGTTGGTTTAGTGTCTCTCCGCACTTTCTCACTGCTGTTCAGTGTTAAAGTGCAATTGCGATTATTGTCAATTGTGTTGTGGATTGGTGTTTCCTATGTTTCACATATTTGATTTACTAGTAAGTCCCTAGTATAGTGCATAGTGGGTGCATGGGCCTGTAAATCCAAATGCTGCTAGTGAGCCTGCAGCACTGGTTGTGCAACTCACACAAGCAGCCCTGAGAAGGGTGCTTAGACTTGCCACTGCAGTGTCTGCGTGCAGTTTGTAACTGCAGTGTCGACCTTGTAAGTGCACCCACTTGCCAGGCACTAATCTTCCCTTTTGTTACATGTAAGTGACCCATAAGGTAGGCCCACAGTACCCCTGTGGGCAATGTGCTGTGTATAGTGAAGGTAGGACCTGTTCTGGTATGTGTACCATGTCCTGGTAGTGAATTGCAGCGTATTTCGTTTTTCACTATGGAAAAGTCTGTCCCAAAGGATAGAATGAGAGTTTGCTTATAACATCTAATACACATAATGTCCCATTGGGACAAGATGGGGAAATAGAGTTTAGTATGCCTGGACTCAGAATGTAAAAATGCATATTTTAGTAAGGATGATTTTTATGTTCTGTGTTTGAAAATACCACTTTTAGAAAGTAGGAATTGTCTTGCTTAGCCATCCTGTGTGCTTGTGCTGGTTTGTGGATTGACTGTCAGGCTTTGGAGGGACAGGGACTGTGGAAGTACATTCACTGTAGAAAGCCACCAGGGGTGGGGGGGGTTTGAGGTGTGTCCTGCCTTTCCTGGAGTAATGGTAGGAGATTTCCTTGCACCTAAATGGGCCTGGTCTACATTACACAATGCTGTTTCCTACTCCTGATGGGAAGCTGGGCCAGACAGGACAGAACTTGTTTGGACTGAGCACAGAGCCTCTGCCTGAGAGAACAAGGAGAAACTGAGTCTAAATATTGGGGCCCAAACCCCAGAACTTCAGAACTCTTTTGGACCAAGAAGACTGCCAAGAAGAAAAGCTGGAGAAGCTGTGAGGAGGAACTACCACTTTGCTGAGTGCTTGGCTGTGTTGGCCTGCAGTGGCTGCTTCTGTCTTGGGCAGTGAACGTTCTGGACTGAACTTTCTGCAACTTCTTTATGTTAGTTTCTCCAAGGGCTTGAGGTAGATATTTCCCCCTGTTTCAGTCTCAGGGACTGCAAAGACTTCAAGTTCATCTGCTATCAACACTGGGAACTGTGTGTTTGTGCTGCAACAGGAGAAACAGCAACTCGACGCCGTCAACGAAGCTGCTGCAGACTCCGTGTCCTGAAGGTACCTCATTGAGCACCGCCCCACTTTGCAAGGCATCCCTGGTCTCACCGACACTGTTGCCCGCCGCCGCCACTGCTTGCACCATGACCTGAAGGCACCGCAGTTTGCCCTGTGTTGCTTTATATCACCACACTGGTATCCCCGATGCTGCCGCTCTATGCCAATATCGACGCCGTTGCTTGCACAGTGGTTAGAGGGCACTGCTCGTAAGTTACACGACCCACAGTCCTCATCCAGCACCTCAGCCTTGGCCTTCAGTTGCTGGTGCCATCGATTCCAGTTCGTCAGCTGATGATAGTGATTCAGTAACGATGACGCAGCTGCATACACCGTGACCTGAGGGCACCACATGCTGCACTGCTGCACTTTGCACCACAACTCCTGCCTGCGCCGGCACTCCTGACTTCAACTGCAAGGAGTTCGATCCGCAATGTGTGTGACTTCAAGGGCCCGACGACACCTGCACTGGCTTCCGGAACCGACGCCGGCTCTTCAGAGCTCAACGAGAGGTCACCGATGCCCTGCATTTTTAAAATATACTGTTTTGAGGGTCTTCCAGACACCGTAGCTGACCCGCAATGTTGCGGTCAGCCAGAACTGTTTGGATTTGTTGTTCACAATGCTGTGATAGCCTTGGATGGAGTTATTGACTTCAAGGAACTGAAATTTAAGTCTATTTCATTCATTGCTATTTTCTCAGAACTGTGTGGTGGATTCTTATCATTTTTGGTCTTGTTTGCACATATAAAATATTGGTTATTTTTCTATAACCGGTGTGGTGTCCTTTTGTTGTGTTTTCACTGTGTTACTGGTGGTTTTGTACAAATGCCCCTGAGATAGGCCTGACTGCTCGTGCCAAGCTACCAAGGGGGTGAGCAGGGGTTACTTAAGCAGTGTATCCCCCATATCCTGATGAGAATTGAGGGTCCCTATTTGGATAAAGTGGCAAAACATTGCCAAGTAAAAAGCCCCATTTCTAACAGGCACCATTTGTCAAATCTCCACAAAACTTTCCCAATAAAAGTGCTACTTTTGACTAGTATGCACATGGAAATTTTTAGGGTGATCTGTTCAGCGGGGACTGAGAAAAAGGAGGGTCCCAAAATGCATTTTCCCCATTCATTTTTCCATAGGAACTTTAGACACAGCTACAGCCCAAACCACTTAAAGGATTTACATCAAATCTGGCAGAAAGAAATTATAAGTAAGGCACGACAACTCACTACAGTAAGACAAACAGCACTACGACTACCAGTAGGCCACGCATGTGGCCACACCCACAGGGGCGGGGTGTCATGAAATTTGAAGGTGTGCTATTAGAAACTGCCGTAGTCCTTACCTGCAAGCCCAAAGTCCATGAGGAAGTGCTGCCCGAAACACGTCGGGCTGGGCTTTTTGATCTGTGCGAGGTACCATGCTGCTTCCTATGCTGTCCTATGGTAAATATGGTTGCTGAATGGATGTATTTGTTTGGGGCAACTCATTGTTTGGATGTATTGAGGCACCGCCTGAGCCGCTGGGAGAGCCCTGCTTCCTTTTCTGTGAGACCTGATGCGTCGCCACATGACGCGGCAGCTTAAGGGACCAGTACCAGCGAATGGAGGTGCATGCAGGCGTTTGAAGCGGCTGAATTGCTTTCTGCAATCCACTTAGATGAATACAGTTTTTTATTATAAGTAAGGCACAACAACTCACTAGAGTAAGACAAACAGCACTACGACTACCAGTAGGCCACGCGGGTGGCCACGCCCACAGGGGCGGGGTGTCATGATATTTGAAGGTGTGGTGTTAGAAACTGCCCCATGTGAAAGGGCCTGCGTCACCCCTATGCCTGCCATGAGGCAGGCATAAGGTTTTGACGCATTGGCATCCTAGAAGTTGCGCAGCAAAACCTCATAGATTTCGCTGCGCCACTCCTACCACCCTTTCTTGCGGGGATACGCCCACCCTGCACACATTATACCTGGCGCAGGTATAATGTAGCGCAGGAGTTTACGAAGTGACGCATATACCTAGATGCGTCACTTCGTAGATATGACGCAACATGGCGCATTTTTAACGCCACTGGTGCATCCCAAAAAGTGATGCACTGGTGGCGCAAAAGTGACGCAGGGGCTTAAAAATAAGCCCCTTCGTGCACAATAGCCTATGACCGGGGGAGAGGGATGGGGTTATAGGTTATTAAGAGAATACTTAGGGCCTCATTTATAAAAAGTAACGCATTGCTGAGTGAAAACAGCGATGCGTCACTTTTCATTGCGCACTCCTTGCGACATGCTGGATGCGTCATATTTACAGTATGACGCATCATGTCGCAAGGAATGACAGATACGTCAGTATTACTGACGTATCTGTAGGCGCAAAAATGATGCATTGCTGGATGTGTCACAAAAGTGACGCAACTCCAGCAATGTGCCCTTTCACATGGGGCAAGCCCCATGTGAAAGGGCCTGCGCCAGTCTTACGCCTGCTGTGAGGCAGGCGTAAGATATTGACGCATTTGTGTCCTAGAAGTGATGCAGTGAAATCTCATAGATTTCACTGTGTCACTTCTACGAGGCTTACTTGCGTCAGAACGCCCACCCTGCATACATTATACCTGGCACAGGTATAATGTGGCGCAGGGGTTTACAAAGTGACGCATCTACCTAGATGCATCACTTTGTAAGTATGACGCAACATTGCACATTTTTTACGCTGCTAAACATCACAAAAAGGGCAGCACCAGTGGCGCAAAAGTGACGCAAGGGCTCATAAATAGGCCCCTGGGTGTTGTAGCTGTGCATATATCTCACTGGTAGTGTTACAATACTACATGCTGAACATCCATATGACATGCTGAACATCCAGCCTTTCAGTGTTACTTACTCCCCGGGGACTTACTCACCCAGTAAATTGCCACTTCACTTCTTGTTAACAATAATGCAATTGCCCTAAAACGCTTATATGGCTTAGCAGTCTCTTGCACATACTCCAACAGTGCCTGCTTGGTGGAAGGGGATAGGCCCAAGCCAGTCATTTTCGATAACTCACTGAATTCTTGCATCCAAAATCGCACTACTTTTACACTGGTCCAATCCATGTAGCAAAATCATCCATCGGAGCACTGTATCTGGGGCAGGTGTGTGGGCGCAGTGGATCCATATGGTGAACTTTAACAGGAGAAATGTATGCTCGCCATAAAAATGTAACTGTAATATCTTGTGATTATGGTTGAATGAAACTTTACGTGTTTGTTCGCAGCATGCCTGCCACTGTGTGTCAGTAAGGGGGGTACCTAAGTCCTGTTCCCAGGCTGCACAAACCCCCTCACCCCTAACTGGGAGCATAGCCACAGATGCTCTTCACATCCTAGCCATGAGGTGCTCATCGGTTATGTCCTTAATAAGTAGTGTCAGTGGGGGAAACTCCTGTGACTCCAGAGGGTAGCTCGGAACCAGGGACTTGAACGCTCTCCACAATTTGCACAAATTGAACTGGTCAAGGAATGTAGCTCCCTGAAATCTTCCATCATCTTCCCTGGTGAATATGTGCCCGTCAGGGAACACATCCCCAATTGTGCTCAGGTTAAATTTAGTTAAAGTTTGTTACATCGAGTCCTCCTTAGTAATGGGTACCCAAATGTTCCCAGCAAGCGGGCGGGCCGGAGAATACAGCAACTGTGTTCCCGTAGTTCGAGCCAACTGCATCCAGGCCCAACTTGTCATCTACAGCGTCTGTATGTTCACCGGGTCTCTTTTTAGACCAGTTGGAAGCAATACAGACAAGTGGGTGGGGTGTGCTAAATCAGCCTTGGGCATAAATATGGAATTTGTGAATCAAAGTGAAACCAGTGTCTGGAAAAGCGACACTGTGCAGTTAGATAGTACATGCAAAAATAAGGAATTCCAAACCCCCGCTCATACGGGAGCGTCAATGTGTCCCAGCTAATCCTCGGCTGTTTGCCTCCCCACACCTACTGGATTCGTTTAGAGCGCAGTGTGGCAAAGAAAGTCTTAAATATTGGTATTGGAATGTTCTAGAAAAAATATAAAAATTGTGGCAAAACCCCCATCTTGACCAGTGCTATCCTACCAGCCATGGCCAGTCAGAGTTTAAGCCACCTCTCTATTTTATCATCTAATTTCGCCATGGCTGGACCATAGTTAAGTTGGAGTATTTTGGCCTGATCCCTATGTATCATTATCTCAAGATATTTAACCAAGTCGTAACACCACTTCAAAGCCACTTCAGTGTCCCAGCTAAAGGGTGCCGCCGTCAATGGGATAATGTAAGATTTACCCCAATTAGTATGCAATCTAGATAGAGCACTGAAGAGGTTAATCTAGTATGCAATCTAGATAGAGCACTGAAGAGGTTAATCTCCCGCAAAAGAGGCTCCAGGTTTTCATCCGGGTGCTGCACGTACAAAATAATATCGGCGTATAATGTGATCAACAATGGGCCCGTTTTGAATTGTATGCCCCTGTAAAATGATTATCCTGAAGGTGACGCACCAGGGGTCCAAAGCGTTACAAATAGCAAAGGAGAGAGAGGACACCCCGGCGTGTCCCCCTTGACAGCGTGACAGATGCCATCAACATGCCATTCACCTGGATACAAGCCGACGGGAGCGTATATAATAATGAGACCACTGCAATGAACTTGGGCGGCATCCCCAGCAGCATCAATATTGCCCAGGGAAAGGGCCACTCTAAAGAATCAAAGGCCTTTTCGGCATCCAACAGCACTGCTGCTGCTGGTAATGTAGGTGATATCTTGTAAAGTGTGGCAAACAGGCTGCGAAGATTCAGGGCAGTGGACCTGTGTGGAATGAACCCTGCCTGGGCAGGCAAGATCAGTTGATAAACTATCAAGGCCAGTCTAGTAGCCAGCATTTTCGCCAGAATCTCATAATCAAAATTCAATAGACACGGTGGCCTGTATGAGCCACAGTTCTTTGGGTCTTTATCTGTCTTAGGTATTAGTGTGATAACTGCCTCACGGAGAGTTGGGGGAGCACACCCTTTTCTATTGCTTCCTGGTAATCATCTATCAGGTGGGGGATAGTGTCCGTTTGAAGGCTTTGTAGAAACTGCCAGTAAAACCTCCTTGGACCCATCCATTGCGTCTATGGCCTGAACTACATCATCCACTGTAAATGACTCTGCCAGGAATTCCCTATGCACGTTCTTCACGCCATACTAACGCTATTTCATTCAAATAGGCATTATTGACATGCCTATCCGAGGAGACTTTTGTAGCATATAAATCTTTATAATATGCTAATATTTTGGCCTCTACTCGCAATCAGTTATAGTCTCATCTTCTTCCCCATTCAAGCTAGTTGTGTACGTTGGGGCCCTGTGTGGCTGAATCAGTCTAGCCGACGTGCGGCCCGGGTACTCTCCCGACCCATACCTCCTGGCGACCGCATATTTTCCCAGATAGGGTGATTCCCTCTTCGCGGCCTCTTGAAAGTCCACCAGTAGTGCCACCCGTTGCTTCAGCCCAGAAGTCGTCTGAGCATTTCCCTGCTCTTGGCCGATAGCACTAATTGCCTCTAAATTCCAGAGAGGGTATTACGCAGGTCTTTGAGAATCCCAGCCCCATTCGATATGCACACGCCTCTGATATATGTTTAAATGCTTCCCATAGCACCGCTATCGTGTTCACTCTACCCCCATTAAGTTAAAAATAATTGGCAATGGCCTGACCAAGTTCGCTAGCAAATACTGAATCACGCAGTGCCACCTCAGGGAACAGCCACCGCTTGGCTCTAACACCCATGCCAGAGATCTTCAGTCCCACCGTAACTGGGGCATGGTCCAACAAAGTATGCAGCAAGTGCCCAGTCTCACTTAGCCATGTAACCACATGAGACCAATAATCCAGTCTTGTCCATGGATTGTGTGGAGCCGCATAGTGCGTGTGCATCTGTGTATCTGCATGTAAGTGATGCCAAGCATCAGTCAACTGATACTCCTCTAACAACCCTGTCAGAGTCTGCCTGGCTCTTGGCTTCGTGTCTGAGGTGTTAGCTGTGCTATACAGTCGTGGGTTCAATAAAATATTCAAATCCCCACCCACCCATACCCTTTCTGCCCCCATCCGGTCGATACTAGCATGTAGATCAACAAAGAATTCCAGATCATCTATATTTGGAGCATATAGATTAACAAATAGTATTGTGTGCCCTAATAGCCATCCTTTTACTAGCAAGTACCTACCCGCCCGGTCTGAGTATACATGTAACGCTCTAAAAGGTACCCTCTAGTGGATTAAAATGGCAACCCCTCTAGAATAGGTGCTGGTACTGGCAAAACAGCGATATGCGCCCCAACTACAGGCAAAATTGGGGGGGGGGTTATGTGGCGGCAAGTGGGTTTCCTGCAGGAATGCAATGTCAACATTGTGTCGCTGTAAATAGTGTAATACTTGTTTTCTCTTACGAGCATCATTAAGCCCCTGCACATTCCAAGACATAAGCGCTATGGTATCAACAACACTATTACTATGCATTATTCTTCAATTTGGTATCTAAGCTGTTATACGGTCGCACTATCAGTACACATATGCCGAGCACGTGTCTACAAGGTTGCAAAGAAAACATATCTATAAATCTTACCCATCCTTCCCTCCCATCCCCTCGATCTTCACTAGGGGAACACCCCAACTCCCAAACATTAAAGTAGTCATAATACTGAAAACATTTAACACCCCAACAAGTGTATGTGCCTAAGCACAGGGGGGTGACAACGCTACACCTAGTCCCCTATTGCACTCAATCAGTAAAAGGAAAACAGTGTGTAAATCGCTCTTCCCCCCCCCCCCCCCCCCCCCCGGACAGCAAGCACCCCAATGTTCAACAATGTGATCAAAGCACCTGCAATACTCATCAACTATATTCATAGCAATCAGTCCGTCAGCTGGCCGAGAACAAATCGGTACTGGCACCAGAGTCCGGCAACCCTAGGTAAACGATCCGGCGTAGGGGACTTCTTCTGTTGCCCATTCACATATCGCAGTCGAAGAAATTCTTGCACTGCAGCAGGTGTTTCAAAAATTCGGGACCTACCCTCCACATCCAGTCTAAGCCTTGTGGGATACAACATGCCATAGCTTAGCCCCCCTTACCTCAATGCAAGTTTGACCGCAGGATATTTTTTACGTGCGTCCTGCACCATTACCGTGAAGTCTGGGTACAAAGCTATAGTCGATCCTTGCCAGTCCTACATTTCTTTCTCTCGAGCCATGTGCAAGGCAGTGTACCGGTCCCTAAAATTAAGATTCATGCAGCCCCCTCTTTAAGCCTAATTAAGCCTGGGTACCCCATCCCCTGAAGCTGAAATTTAAATTAAAGGAGAGGGGCTGCATGGTCCCACTTCCTGAGCCTTTGAAAGGCCCGAGATCCCCATCCAGTGGGGCTGTGACGCTCTTTATGAGGAAGGGGGGGGGGGGGCGTTTCCCAGGGCCAGCTCAATGACTGTGTCCCAGGGAGTGACAATTGTTGCGCTGCCCCACTGGGAAGCGTCCCTTTAGTGCACTGCCGGGTTCCAATTGGAAGACTTTAATCAATTTGATTCAAAATCACCTTGCAACTTCAGGTGAATATTCAACAATGTAATTGTTTCTCAATGACAGGGTTGTCCACGTAGTTCATGTGAAAACATATATAAATTGCTTCGAGAATGAATGCGCAACGAAGTAGTAGTTATCCCCAATACATTTTAGGCGTATCGTTGCCCTTCATCAGGGGGAATGTTTCTGAAAAGCAATTAAATACTGCAAAAATGAAACAACTATTCGGAGTTTGGGCTGCCCCCTCCCTAAGTGTGTTCACTCTTAGATGTCAGTGTGACAGTGGTGTCAAGCGCATGCTTGAACTGAACCTCATCCTATTCAGGTGACCAACGTAAAAACAAACACCAAACATAACATACTAGTGATGGACCCATTAACCACCTATGTGTAATCTCAAAATATTCAGACCGTGCCGTGTGCTTAATGGTTGGTGACATACAGGCTCTGTGCGTGTTAATGTGAGGTTTCAAAGGGCATGCACAATATTGAAATGTGCAAAAAGTGCTGGCAGAATGTGAACACATATCAAAGTGAGCTCGAATGACTCACTGCATTAAGCGTACCCACCCAAGTGGGTGTTGATAACCAATATCACCATTACAAAATGCACGTCTGCTTAACCTCATAATGGTCGCCGCCACCGTGCTGGGGAAAGTGACAAGACGCCTGCAATTATGTAAGTAAACTGAAAAAAAACCTATTTTGTTTCTCAGTCGAGTGGCATCCATAATACAAATGCGAATATACTGTAACGCACATATGAAAATGTTTCTTGTTTGTGTTGTACGGCTTACTTAGAGCTGCGCGTCTCGCTCCTTTCGGACACACCATATGAGTGTTCCGACAGTTTGTCTTGCGTGAGTATTGATCATCTGTTTTTTAATATCCACCTCAGGTGTATCGCCTGTCTATTGAATTTCGTGATAAAGCGTATGGGTTCCCTATTGGGTTCCATATTCTGCTCTAACCTCTGGTGCAATGTCTCTTCTCTAGTTTTAGAATATGCTCTTTCGCTAGCTTTCATGGGGGCCATTTGAGGATATTTTTTTGCTACCAAACATTCAGTTATTTCTTTTTTCGTCCTTCTGTAACTTAACTCTGAGCTGCAATTCCTTTTTGCCCTCAGAAATTCGCTGTACGGAATACTCCAGCGAAAGCTGGGAGGATGGCAGCTGTCTGCATGTAAAATTGAATAACCAGCTGTGTCTTTCCTGAATAATTCAGTGTGTAGGCTGTTCTCATTGATAGTCAATCTGATATCTGAGAATCAATTGTTTTCCTGCTATATTAAATAGTAAACTTAAGATTTAGTTCATTTTCATTAAGTGTGAGAAAAAAGACATTTAAGTCAGTTTCATTACCTTCCCAGATGAAAAAGATATTGTTTATAACGCAACCACAAACTGACGTCGTTGGTCCGTTTACTGAGTTTGTTGCCCCAAAGCACGATATATATATATATATATATATATATATATATATATATATATATATATATATATATATATATATATATATATATATATATATTTCAATGCACCCGTTGTCTTATAAGAACAGGTTCCAACACGCTCGGGCTCACTTCAAACAGCTTTATTGTGTGTATGGTAACGTGTGTTCCGAACTCTACTGGCAGTGCAAAAAGTACAAGTGCACTCGAAATAGGTAAATAAGTATTTATTCACCGATTTCCTGCCCCTGCTATGAGTTTTGGCTATTCAGCCTTGTTTATGCTGAATAACAAATCAGCAACATATCTTGTGAGTGTGTGATCATAAAATTGGCGATGAGTGGCACCTTTTGAGTGCTATGAGGCTTTGGCCAGTTTCTTTGAGATGATGACGCAAGACTGCTTGCGCCGTACATGGCAGATATACATAACCATTTAAGGCTCAAAGCATGGTGCCTCCTTGTTCCATTACAACCTTGATCATTGGGAAGATTCTTCTGGATTTAACTTACAGAGAATGACCTCGAGTTTTGTATTTGGAATACTTAATCATACCACCTTGAATAAATACATCGCTTAACCATACGAGGTTTAAGATTTTCATTGGAAGAGAAGAAGGATTGATTGAAGTAGACTTAGAACTATGCCCTAAAATGGACCATTGGTTTCTTGATTGTACATTGTGAATCTGTAGAAGATACAAGTGGATGGATGAAGTTGCCCTGAGGAAGCCTTTGTTACAGTGAAATGTGTTACCTGCTCTGTAGCTTGTTGGATAAAGAACCTCAATAAAAAGATTAAACACGTGAAAAGCATCTACTAGTCGTATCTTAGACTGTTTATTTATATATATATATATATATATATATATATATATATATATATATATATATATATATATATATATATGAAGAACATTTTGGAAAGAAAATTAGTACAGCTATAAAAAGACATACATTTTCTCCTGAGTGCAACTACCTGGAGAATCCATTGAACAATATGTGTCTGGTCTCTGAATTAACCCCGAGCGGAGACCTCCTCTCCATCCGCGGAGTGTACGGAGATATACCTTCTCCGCGTTACGCGAAGAAGGCAAATCTCTGCACACTCCGAAGCGGAGTTTGCCAGCTCCGGCCTCCAACCCATTGTAAACAGTAATTAAAGATTATTGAAAAATAAATTTAAAACCACTTACCTGGCATGCGGTGTCCCCGGGCTGCCCTCCTCCTCTTCTTCACCCTATTTGTAATCCTTGTGAAAACTGTGCATGTCCAGGCGCGTGTGCATTTCTCGCAAGAAATGCGCAGGTGCGTGCGCATGCGCAGTTCTCAAAAGGATTAACGAGATGGCGAAGAAGAGGAGGAGGGCAGCCCGGGGACGCCGCATGCCATGTAAGTGGTTTTAACTTTATTTTTTAATAATGTTTATTTACTTTTTATAATGAGGGTGGAGGCGGGTGGTGTAGCAGAGCTTGTTTTCAACTCCTTGGATAACACCACGAACCCCACTATGCACACTACGCCCGGGGTTACTCTGAACATTAGCATCAACTTGCAAATATAAAGACCTACATGGAGAGATCAGTTAATCAATAGGACCAATAATCTAAAGATTCAAGAGAAATTATTGGATTTAAAGGATCCCTCTTTAAATAAAACCATCACCATTGCCAAAAGAATGGAAATACTTTGCGATATTTAAAATAATTAAATGATGGACAAATGGAAAGGAAAACAGCACAGTTACTGTAAATGCAAAGTGTGAATATTATGAGTGGGTCTCTTAAAGATTAAAGGAAAACTGAAAAATACAGAACACATCAGATAAATGACAATGTTCCAGATTTGGTAACACCAAACATACAGCTTTATCAAGCAATTGCCCTGCAGTAAAAGCAAGATATTTCAAATGCAAAACGATTGGGCATTATTCGATAGTGTGCATACCAGCTATCTAAAAGTAACGTTAATGTCATACAGAAAAATAGCACCACCAAAGTGAATGGTAGTGATGAAAACAATGACAATGATATAGAAGTTTTGGTAATTTCTGAAGACAATTCTCTTATGCAAGAAATAGATAGTGTAGATGCATCCTTCTGTCCTCCAATGCATGACATGAATAACTGAGGATCCGATACGGTGCAATTGTGGGCAGATTTGTGTTATCCGGTGCACAGACATAATATCGACTCCAAAATATCGTCTGGACAGAATATCGAGTTTTAAATATCGTTTGGAGAAAATATCGACTAGACAGAATATCGACAGCCAAAATATCGTTTTTAAGGTAAGTGAAGTAATATCGACTGTAAATAATATAGACAGTGAAAATATCCAAGTATATAATCTAGATAGTAAAAAATATAGTTTTTTAAATAATATTTAATTATTTATAGTGTGTTTATGTTATAATATGTGTGAAAAGTGTCAATTTATTTTATTATTTTTTTTAATTAATTATTTTTTTAATTATTGTGTAATTTAATTCTGTAGCGGGTTGTGGGTTTATAGGGGAATAGGGTGGGAAGTAATTTAATTATAATTAATTAAATATGTAAATTTATTAATTGGTAGTAATAATTAATTAATTGGTAATTAAATAATATATGTTAATTATTTAAAATTTAATTGGTAATTAATTTTATTTAATTGATTAATTGCTAATTATGTCAATTAAAATAATTTATTTTCTCTAGCGGGTTGTGGGTTTATAGGGGAATAGGGTGGGAAGTAATGTAATTATAATTAATTAAATATGTAAATTTATTAATTGGTAGTAATAATTAATTAATTGGTAATTAAATAATATATGTTAATTATTTAAAATTTAATTGGTAATTAATTTTATTTAATTGATTAATTGCTAATTATGTCAATTAAAATAATTTATTTTCTCTAGCGGGTTGTGGGTTTATAGGGGAATAGGGTGGGAAGTAATTTAATTATAATTAATTAAATATGTAAATTTATTAATTGGTAGTAATAATTAATTGGTAATTAAATAATATATGTTAATTATTTAAAATTTAATTGGTAATTAATTTTATTTAATTGATTAATTGCTAATTATGTCAATTAAAATAATGTATTTTCTCTAGCGGGTTGTGGGTTTATAGGGGAATAGGGTGGGAAGTAATTTAATTATAATTAATTAAATATGTTAATTTAATAATTGGTAGTAATATTTAATTAATTGTTAATTAAAAAATGTTTGTTAATTAATTAAAATGTAATTGGTAATTAATTTTATTTAATTGATTAATTGCTAATTATGTTAAATGAAAGGGGTATTTTTAGGGTTCAGGGTCAGTTTTTAGTTTTTGGGTAAAGGGGTATTTTTAGGGTTCAGGGTCAGTTTTCAGTTTTTGGGTAAAGGGGTATTTTTAGGGTTCAGGGTCAGTTTTCAGTTTTTGGGTAAAGGGGTATTTTTAGGGTTCAGGGTCAGTTTTTAGTTTTTGGGTAAAGGGGTATTTTTAGGGTTCAGGGTCAGTTTTCAGTTTTTGGGTAAAGGGGTATTTTTAGGGTTCAGGGTCAGTTTTCAGTTTTTGGGTAAAGGGGTATTTTTAGGGTTCAGGGTCAGTTTTTAGTTTTTGGGTAAAGGGGTATTTTTAGGGTTCAGGGTCAGTTTTCAGTTTTTGGGTAAAGGGGTATTTTTAGGGTTCAGGGTCAGTTTTCAGTTTTTGGGTAAAGGGGTATTTTTAGGGTTCAGGGTCAGTTTTCAGTTTTTGGGTCAAGGGGTATTTTTAGGGTTCAGGGTCAGTTTTCAGTTTTTGGGTAAAGGGGTATTTTTAGGGTTCAGGGTCAGTTTTCAGTTTTTGGGTAAAGGGTTATTTTTAGGGTTCAGGGTCAGTTTTTAGTTTTTGGGTAAAGGGGTATTTTTAGGGTTCAGGGTCAGTTTTGGGTTTTTGGGGTACATATACAATATTGCCTATTATTTAATTAAATGTTGTTACTATATATATATGTTTTAAGAAATATGATTAAAAATATATATTTTTTTACTTTCATTAAATATTTAATTATTAAAAGTTATTTTAAGTATTGTTAATTATATTTTAGTAATTAATTTTTTATATTAATGTAATTAAACATTGTTTTTAGTAAAGTCGATATTTTTTACAACGATATTTTTGTAAACGATATTTTGTAGTCGATATTTTTGTACTTACCTGTTTGTACATACAAACTCGATATTTTTGTAGTAGATATTTTCACCTCGATATTTTGGGTACTCGATATTGTGGTAGTCGATATTCTTTCAGTGATCCGTGTTATCCATATAATACTATTGACAAATCTGTGTGGGAAAGTATGGGTGGTAAAGAACTTCTGGAAGCAAATGTTGAACCAGTGGGGTACTATGGGTTCAAATTACCAGTGAAAGGATACTTTTGGTCGGGGTGAATTATAAGAATGGAAAAGCTCAAGGAAAAGTTTATGTTGTTCAAAAAGGAAAAGCATTACACTGTTGGAAAGAGGAACGGGCTTTGGGTATGATTATTTACTGTAATCATCTTGAACAGGTCTTGGTAAATGAAAGTGAAAGTGAAAAAAGTGGGTGTATGAATTTCCAAAGTTATTCTCTAAGAATTTGGGTCGTTTAAAAAAAATGCGAACATCGTAGCACCTTGAAAGATGGTGCACGAGCTACAGAGTGAGATGTGTACGTTTGCCATGACGGGATGCATTGAGAAAGGATTTGGAAGGCTTGTGTGCTAGTGGGGGGTCATAAAACACAGTCATCCATATGGCTCAGGCCCATGGTATTGACAAAAAAACCGAATTGGTGAATAAGAATGTGTGTACATTTATGATGTCTTAATGAAATAATTTTGGTGGACAATCATCCCCTTCCACAGATAGATAAAATGTTGATGAGTGTGAAAGTGGGTAGGCAGTTTTCGTTATTAGATCTCTCCTTTGCTTACCATCTGGTACATCTACACTGAGAATCAAAACATCTCACATCATTCATAACACCTGAAGGAGCTTACCATTTTGTAAGTATGCCCTTTAGACAAGCCTCTGCATCGGCTGTGTTCCAATGAGTTATGCAAAATTGTTGGTCAACATAATTTATTTTTTATTTTTCCAAGATGATGTGTTGATGAGGTATCGGAAGAAGGGGAGCATGATTGTGTGGTGCGTAAGGTCTCAGCTAGACTGGAAGATGCTGGACTTACTTTGGGTATGGAAAAGTGTATGTTTAATGTACCAGAAGTTGACTTTCTACATCATACATTGTCTTGTGATGGGATTAGACCCAAAATGAGACTAGTAGAAGCTATTGAAAAGGCTAAATCGCCAATTAAAAAGATCAGTTGCGCTCTTTTTTAGGGCCCGTGGAATACTATTCAAAGTTTGTAGATCATTTTTCTGATCGAGTTTAAACATTAAGGACTTTACTGAAGAAAGCTGTTAAGTTTGTATGGTCAGAGGAGTACCAACAAGCTTTTGTAAAGATAAAGGAAAACAAAGCGAAGGCTGTAGTTTTGAAAATATTTGATGTACATGATAAAACCACCATTCTTACAAATGCTAGTGTGTATGGATTGAGTGCTGTGCTCATGCAGTCTGTTGATAGGAGCAATAGGGTGGTAGCATTTGCTTCTAGAACCTTAAGAGGGGCAGAGCACACTTACTCCACTATAGAAAGAGAAGCACTGGTCTGTTAGTGGGGTGTGGAACATTTTAGGACATATGTCCCGGCTAAGAGATTTGAGTAGCTTACAGATCACAAACCTTTAGTGGATTTACTCTTGACAGAAGGGGAAAGATGAGCACCACCTTAAATAGCAAAATGGATTTTCTGTTTACAAGAGTACAACTTTGACATCCAATATGTACTAGGTATAAGAAATATGGATGCTAATTGCTTATGCATACTTACTTAGGAGACATAGGAGACTATCGATGATGATGAATGGATTGTGGCAGACATTGCAGGTTCATGTAAGTATGCCTTTCTGAAGAAGAATGGAAACAGGTTGTTTCAGAGGACGAGTGCATACAGTCTATCATCAAGAAAATTACAGAAGGTGTGGAATGTGCTGAATTGGATCATTTAAATGATGTATTGGGAGAGTTATCAGACTTGATGCTGTGTTAAAAAGGATTGACAGATTAGTCATACCTGTGCATGTGCGTTCTAGGTTGATGACATTATTGCATGAAGGTCATAGTGGTATCTCAGCCGTGAAAGGAAGAGCTCATATGGATTTTTGGTGACCAGGCATGGATAGGGAAATTGACAGGTTTGTAAATGGTTGTTTGGCTTGTGCATGCAGCGAAAAGTTGTGTGTTCTCAGAAAGTCACCTTTAACACCTGCAGAATTTCCGGATAAACCATGTGAAAAATTGCCCATAGACATGTGGTCCTTTTGGGTGCACTGGGTTAGATGGTATATCTGCCTTGGTTTTAATTGACTACCTTTCAAAGTGGCAGGAAGTAGCAGCCTTGAAGAAGGTTAAATCCTCCAATTTAAAACATTTTTGTGAAGAGATGTTTCAAAGAGAAGGGTGTCCTAGAGACATTGTAACTGATAATGAGCCCGAGTTTGTCTTTGATGAATTCGAGAGTTTTTGAGGCATGAGAGTATTGAACATTATAAGACAGCATTATATCATCCACACAAGAATGGTCTTGTTGAACAGAGCAGTAGTGTCTTGGGGGAGTCTGTACAGTTGACTGTATAATGTGGTTTGGACTGGAAGCAGGAGGTAATGAGAATGTTGTGGAGCTATAGAATAACTGTGCATTCATTATCAGGAGATACTCCATATAGGTTACTGAAGAACAGAATACCTTGTACACCGGTGACACTGGTGTGGATGGGAAGGAGAGATAGTGGCAGTAAAGACAATGAACTAGTCTGGGAAAGGGTGCGGAGAAGGCAAGACCAATAAGTGCAACAGCATATTATTAAGTTGGAATGAAGTCTTTGGAGTTTTAAGTAGGTGACTGTGAGAGTTGACAAAGTAGTTGATCGTAGGAAAGCAACGTCTAAATGGTCAGTTCTAAACAAAGTGGTTGAAGTTAAGAGTGGTTGTGATGTTTTGGAAGATGGTGGAAAGTGGAATGTGAGGAGAGTCACAACATGTGGAAGTTTAACATGCCAGTGGTGCTTGAGAAATAAAGATCATCCTTTCAATGATATTTGTGGGTCTGGTGGCAGCAATTCCGTTCAGAGTTTCACTGAATGAATATTCAGACAAAGAGTAAGCCCACAAGATTTGAAGATGATGTATGTTACTGAATGTCTATTGTGCCACCCATGATGAGTATTTTCTTCTTTTTTCGTATTATATCTTATGCCCTGATTAGTTTGATATAGGTGGCGATAGACAGTAATTCCATTAGGCACTATTGTATTTGAACATTATTAGGTCGATCTTTGCATTGTTAAGTATATGGTTGCTGAAGGAATTTTTATATTTATTTTTCAGTTTTTTGTAGGGAGTGTTGTAATGAGCATGTATGGCATGTAATGATGTAATTAAGAATATTGACATCATCTGGGTCGGCACTCGGATGGAGCTGAAGGAGCCAGTGGTGGAGGTGATCTGTCAGGGGTTGTCATTTTTGGACTTTTGCTCAATAAAGAATCATCAACACATCCTGTGAGTCTGTGATCACACAAATACACTCATATATTATAAGGCTAAGTATATTGTGCTAAATGTTGTACAGTGCATCATTGCAATCATACATGTATGCATAGGGTACAGGGTTGAATATAGAATATAGAAGTTGTACAGTGCAGAATTACATACACACATACAGTACAGGGTTGAATATAGAATACAGAAGGTGTGCAGTATAACATACACATACAGTACAGGGTTGAATATAGCATACAGGTGTTGTACAATGCTGTAATGCATACATATGCATAGTGCAGGGGGCAATATATTATACATTAAGTGCATTACATATACATAAACACGAAAGGGTTAGACATTGATAGTCCTTTCTAAAACTCCCCCTTACCCCCTTTAAGATTCGTACCACCAAGAATGGCGAAAGATCATTTTCTTACCTTGCATCTACTCTGTGGAATTCGCTCCCACTGCACCTATGAATGGAAACCGACCACCGACAGTTTCGGTGAAATTTAAAAACCTGGCTGTTCTGGTCTCTTTTCTTCAGGTTGGCGTCATCCCTCCTGTCTCCAGGATTTTTGGCCAGCACTTTGAGACCCATGGCTGATTTGTGCACTTAATAAAATCCCATGACTATGACTATAACTTCTAAGGTCACAATAGAAGCTCCTAGGGGAGCAAAGAGTAATATTGCATGCATCCTCTATTGGCTTGGAGGCTGGGCACACAGAGTTTTGTTTTAAATAATTGTTATTGAGTAAAAGACAAAGTACCAAGAGTACATAATACATAAGGAAATAGAAATAACATGTTAAGGAATATAACGGATAAGATACACCCTTATGTAAAGGATTAAAAGAAAAGAGATTAGGGTACCTATTCGTTAATAATTATTTATACATGTTTGGATTTAGGAAAGAGAGGAAGAGAGAGGAAAATAGAAGAGAGAAGAGAAAGGGAAATGGCATAGTCAAATTGTGTTAGTATAGAGATGAATGTGCATATATAAAAGTAGTAAAAGGTAACCATAATATATCAGATTTAATTTTTTGAAACTGTGATAAAGATGAGAGAGTAGAGATTCTATGTTCATTACAAATAAAATTCCATCATGTTAACATACATGTTTTGGAATTATCTTTCCAATGAGTAAGAATAACTTTAAATGCAAGAGCAATAAAGAGGTCGACATTTTTTTACTTCAACGAGGAGTCATGGAAATCAGCAGATATGGATCCCCAAAAAACATTATGACTTGATAGTGGAATGCAAAAAAGAAATATCTTAGAACATGTAGTCCATATGGATTTCCAGAATGTGAGAACATTAGGGCAATAATATAGCAAATGAAGTATTGTACCCGCGGAGGAAAGACATGACCAACAAAGAGGCGATAAAGAGGTTGATTTTGTGAATAAATATGGGTGTCCGAACTGCTCTATTATATATGAAAAATAGTGATTGAGTAATATTAGCAGCTTTAGAGGTAGTAAGAATTTTGTGCCAAAATTTGTCCCATTTTTTAATTGAAAGAGACATCGGAAAACCTAATTTCCAGGCCAATTCGACTGATGATTTTGGTCTTTCAGAGTTAGGGGTAGATAAAAGTTTATATATAAGAGAAGCTTTTGGATTAGAATCAGGAGGAATATTATATAACTGAGTCAAGGGAATAAATGGAGTAACATTGGGGGAAAAGTTTTGGTTATTAGAGATTATTGAGGTTCCTTTGATAATTGGGATTATTGGGCTAAACAATCGGCGGGTAAATCATAGCGGCCTTGTAGTTTATTAAAAGGTATAACAGAATTATGTGAAATGAGTTGGTGGATATATATAATATTCTTCTCCCTCCAGTGTTTTAAATTGAAAGACGTACGACAAAACTTGATAAATTTATTGTACCAAATAGAGTAGGCAAGAAAAGCTTGGTGAAAAGTGGAGCCATCTGTTAAAAGTGAGTTTATCAGGTAATGGGAATATTTTAACATAGGGTGTTTAGAAATAAAAGTGCAATTAGACATAAAACAAGTATCATAGAAAGAAAATGTGTGTAAAATGGAGCTTTCAAAATGAATCCAACTAGGTATTGGTTCATCATGATATTGTCTGTTTAATAAGTAGATTTTTCTAATTAGAAAAGCAAAATGATATAATTTAAAATTAGGAAATCATACATCCCCTTTGCTTTTTGGTTTAATTAATTTAGAAAGAGCAATACGAGCAGGTTTGTTGTTCCAAGGAAATTTAGTGCAGAGTCGGTTGATTTGATTAAAATAGTAATTGAGAATTTTAAAGGGTAGCATAGAGATCAAGAATAAGATTAGTGGTACAATCATCATTTTGGTGGTATCCAGTCTACACCACCAGGATAAATAGAGTGGGGACCAGGAATAAAATGCGTTTTGAATCTTAATTTTTAAAGTATTGAAATTGTGAGAGCGAGTTTGAGAGATTGTAGAGGAGAACCAGACTCCCAAGTATTTAATTTTAGAAGGACACCATTTAAAAATGGTATCCGGAAACATGAATTGATAACATGAGGAATTTAAGGATATAATATCAGTTTTAGAAAAGTTCAATTTATAACCAGATAATTTAGAGTTTAGGTCAATTTCATGTGGAAAGGAAGGCAAGGAGATTAAGGGTGTTGAAAGGTAAATCAAAATATCATCAGCATAAGCAGATTACTTAATTTCATGAGAGTTATGTTGGAAGCCAGTTATCAACGGATTACAACAAATGCGTTCAAGAAAAGGTTCAATATATAAAAGGAATTAAAGGGGGAGAAAGGGGACATCCTTTCCTAGTACCCCATGTAGATTAAAATAAGGAGCTAAAAAGCTGTTGACAGAAATACATGCACGGGGAGCTAAATACAGTAATTGGATGAATGAGATAAATTTGATGCCGAAACCAAACCAGTGAAGAGATTTGAACATAAACTACCAATTTATATGGTCAACAGCTTTTTCAGCATCAAGAGATAATGCAGCTACAGGATCAGGATATTGTTTTGCCATAGTAAGGATATCAGAGAACATTCTAGCATTGTCAGAGGTGAGCCTACCCTTAACAAAGCCAGATTGGTCAGCTTTTACCAGCAGGGATATAACATCCTCTAATCTAGAAGCGAGGATTTTAGCAAAAAAGTTTGCAGTCATAGTTGAATAATGAGATCGGACGTAATTTTGACATAGGGGTGATCTTTATCGGGTTTGGGGATAGTTACAATAAGACCATCAAGAAAGGAACCCTCAGGTTTGGAGTGTAATAGAAAAAAGGTGATTAGCTTATTTAAGTGTGGAGCAAAAATAGATGAAAGGGAAGAGATAAGTTCAATGGAAAAAACATCAGGGCCAGGATGCCTTAGCTTTTTAAAGAAATTGTATTGCATCTAAAATCTCCTGAAGTGTTATATCTTTTCCTAAGAAGGCCATAACATCAGGTATAGAGCGAGGGGGAGGAAGACCATCAAAGAACAGTTGAATATTATTTTCGGAAAGATGGGTGTCTTCTGTGTATAGTGAGTGATGGTAGGTTTGGAATGCATTGACTATATCTGAGTCAGAGTGTAGTAGAGTGTTAGTGCGGTCATTAAGAATAGATCCAATGGTTTTCTATTCTGATTTGACTTTTAAACAGTCTACCCACTTTGTAGTAATCCCCACGATATTTGGATTTTATTTTGAGTAAAATATTACAAGCATCAGCCGTAGCTAATTTGTTCAAGTCAGATTTAGTCTTGATGAGTTCCCTAAGGTGATCAGGGGATTTAGAAGTGTAATAGGCATGTTCAAGGGTTTTGATATGTGTTAAAGTGGAAAGGTTTTGGGAGTTTAATTTATTTTTCTTTCTGGCAGTATAGCCAATGGTAATGCCTCTAAAAGAGGCTTTAAAGGCATCCCACTTGTCATGAATAGAGGTATCATTTGGTTTGTTAAATCGAAAAAAATCTTTTATAAAAAGGGAAGCATCTGAAATATAAATTCGGTCAGATACTAGGGAATTATGTAATCTCCATCTAGCATGTTTGAGAGTAACAAGGGATACATCGAAAGAAACTGAAACAGGGGCAGGATCAGAAATGAAAATGGAGCCAATCTCAGAAGTTTGGAGAGTGGGAAGTAAAGTTTTTAAGATCAAGATATAATCTATGGGCGACATCGTGTGGTGAACATTTGAAAAATATGTAAATTCCAGCTTTTCCAGGCATCATAGAGTGGACGAGAGGTAATAGTTGCTTGAAATTCTTTGTGTGATTTATCTGGTTTGAATTTACAATCTGATTTTCTATCAAAAAAGGATCCATCCAATTGTTAAAGCCTCCAGCAACAATAATATTAGGGTTAGTGATTGAGGATAATTTTAATTTTATAGTGTGCCAAAAGTCCGGATCAAACTTAACTGGTCCATAAATATTGAAGAAGTCGATGTGTTTATTATGAACCGTAGCATTAAGTATTAGCCACCGTCCACTCTCATCATTTTCAGTAGATACAATTTGCTAAAATAAAGGTTTATGACAGAGGATGGCAACACCACCCTTATGGTTGACAGCCGAGGAGAAGACAACCTGACTCACCCATTGGGTTTGAGTTTGAGAGATTCAACATCATTATCTGCTTCCAAGAAACCTGGGCAGAGCAGTCTGTATATGTTAATGGCTACCGCTTCTT
This sequence comes from Lissotriton helveticus, assembly GCF_964261635.1. Taxonomy (NCBI): domain Eukaryota; kingdom Metazoa; phylum Chordata; class Amphibia; order Caudata; family Salamandridae; genus Lissotriton; species Lissotriton helveticus. Next base: position 1,434,995,985 of record NC_136057.1, on the reverse strand, counting down.
TGTTAGCCCAGCAGTCCCGTCACTAGCAGGTAGATCTAAGAGGGGCTTACTTACAGTTATAGCAAATACGATCACCCTAGGTAAGGGGGCCTTTATAAACAACTCACCCCATTTTCATGTTATCGTGGCTGAAGGTTCTGGGAAAACTGATTTATTATTGGTTAATTTTTATAATAATAATTTTAAGAACCCTTGACACAGGTGAAAGATGAGTTAGGGGGAATACTTGAACCTCTATTAACATACCATCCATGTTCAATTTTTTTTAATTTGGGCTGGGGTTTTTAATGTGCACTGTTGCCCCAAATCGGATCTGCAGATTTGTGAGGTAACTGATTCCAATGATTGGTTGCTTGCTCATTTTATGCATCATAATTATGGAAACATTCTAAACAGTTTTTCATTAACTTGAGACCCAGCTATAATAAATCCATGTCAACCAATCCTGACCTTTCAATGCCCTGGAGTTACATCGACAATTGATTTTACAATTATTCAGGCTAATTTTAAGAGATGTATCAAGTCCTTCAAGGCAGAGTTGACAGAGTTCAGTGATCATGCGTTCCTTCTTTTTTGTTTTGTTTGGTCTCTCTCTGCTAAGTCAATCTCTATGTTTGCCCCAAAACTGATTCTGAGCAGGTAAAACAGATTTACTCTTAAATGGGAGAAAATTGATACAAAGGTTGTAAAGGAGGTGATACCTGAATTGAATCCTGCTTAGACATCAATACTGATAGCCATCAGGTAGTGATAGCCTTTATTGAAAATTTTAACATCTATAAATTCTAATCTCTCAGATCCAGCTAAAGAAACACTCCTTTGATGACAGGGTGGTTTGAGAAAAAATTCTCGAAGGCCTCCAGAGAACTTCGAACAGCTCTTAAAACAACTCCCAGAAATAAAGATCTGATGACTTGGGAGTCGCAAATTGGAGGGTCATACATCTGGCCCTTAATTATTTATGATTCTAACTGCTTTTTGATCAATTTGCATTATGATATTTATTTGTACTTTTATGCATTCAATAAATGCAAATAACGTTTATTTGATTTGATTTGACTTACCACTGCCCGCCCCTGCTGCAGCTGGTTCTTCCTGTTCACTTGTGATCGATGCAGCTGCGTCCTCCTCAGCACTGGTGGTCTGTGCAGCTAGAAAAAACATTACACATTTATAATTTGAGATGCCAAATACGCACCCCCCCTCTTTTTTTAAATTCAAAATATAACCACAATACATCACTACAGTTCAGTTACAGTATCTTAATCTTCTATCAAAATGCAAAACATCACGTTGGACATTTTGTTGGTTAGCAATCATTGTAAAGCCAGGAAGTCAAGCCAATCAAAAACTCTTTGCAATTATGAAGGGGCAGAGTTATAATGAATCTGAATTATTCAAGCGGAATGAAGTGGTTCAATAATTGGTCAATGCAGGACATATGGTCTTATTTGGCAAATGCAATGGGGCAATCCTCCTCATCATACTGCCAATTTCCTTGCACAACATTATCACAATGCCTCGAGCATCATGTACAAGGCCCTTCTATGCACTATGAACAAATGTCGTACTAGCTGCATCCATTTTAATGTGCACTGTTGCCTCAAATCGGTTCAGCGTATTTGTGGGGTAACTGACTCCAATGATTTGTTGCTTGCTCATTTTATGCATCATAATTATGGAAACATTCTAAACAGTTTTTCATTAACTTGAGACCTAGCTATAATAAATCCATGTCAACCAATCCTGACCTTTCAATGCCCTGGAGTTACATCGACAATTGATTTTACAATTATTCAGGCTAATTTTAGGAGATGTATCAAGTCCTTCAAGGCAGAGTTGACAGAGTACAGTAATCTTGCGTTCCTTCTTTTTTGTTTTGTTTGGTCTCTCTCTGCTAAGTCAATCTCTATTTTTGCCCCAAAACTGATTCTGAGCAGGTAAAACAGATTTACTCTTAAATGGGAGAAAATTGATACAACTTACTTCCTCCCAAAGGTTGTAAAGGAGGTGTTACCTGAATGGAATCCTTCTTATACATCAATACTGATAGCCATCAGGTAGTGATAGCCTTTATTGAAAATGTTAACATCTATAAATTCTAATCTCTCACATCCAGCTAAAGAAACACTCCTTTGATGACAAGGTGGTTTGAGAAAAATTTCTCTAAGGCCTCCTGAGAACTTCGCACAGCTCTTAAAACAAATCCCAGAAATAAAGATCTGATAACTTGCGAGTCGCAAATTGGAGGGTCATACATCTGGCCCTTAATTATTTATGATTCTAACTGCTTTTTGATCAATTTGCATTATGATATTTATTTTTACTTTTATGCATTCAATAAATGCATATTAAGGTTCTTTGATTTGATTTGACTTACCACTGCCCGCCCCTGCTGCAGCTGGTTCTTTCACGTTCACTTGTGATCGATGCAGCCGCGTCTTCCTCGGCACTGGTGGTCTGTGCAGCTAGAAAAAACATTACACATTTATAATTTGAGATGCCAAATATGCCTCCCTCTTTTTAAAAAATCTAAATATAACCACAACACATCACTACAGTTCAGTTACAGTATCTTAATCTTCCATCAAAATGCAAAACATCACGTTGAACATTTTGTTGGTTAGCAATCATTGAAAGGCCAGGTAGTCAAGCCAAACAAAAACTTTTTGCAATTATGAAGGGGCAGAGCTATAATGAATCTGAGTTATTGAAGCGGAATGAAGTGTTTCAATAATTGGTCAATGCAGGACATATGGTCTTATTTGGCAAATGCAATAGGGCCATCCTCCTCATCATACTTCCAATTTTCAGCCATACTGCATGGTCATTAGCTGCTGCTATACCAATAATTCATGTAAAACCCTGGGAGGTCCACCTGTTGTGTGCCTGGGTTAGGCCCATGTAGGTAGGCTGCTCATTTCTTATATTGTCCTATTTTTCACAACAAAACTTCTGCCGTGGCCTTTTGCACCTATTTGCGTGCACAACTATGTTAAATTAGTTTCTCTGCTACTACAGATTTACACATCTAGCTTCGCACAACATTATCACGATGCCTCGAGCATCATGTACAAGGCCCTTCTACGCACTATGAACAAATGTCGTACTATCTGCATCCATTGGGTGACAAGTCTATCTACGTATCCATGACATCACTAATCTATACGCACACCACAAGGCTGTTTTCTATTTTAAATAAAGAGCATCCCAGAAGATTAGGAGAGGAGGCATGTTTGCTGGTGTCGAGCGTCCCTCCATGCAGAGACTCCACCACACAGCGGTCTGACATATCGTGAGGGGTGTACAGTTTGTGACCAAGACAGGCTCCTACATTCTCTCCTGACATGTAATGGGGTTGGATCGTCCCTTTGGTAGATTCTTGCTTTACACCTACACACACTCTAGGTACACTCAGAGTAGGCTTTGCCTAAATACTACCTTGTTTATATGCCTACATACATACATTGTATTAGCACCATGGTAGAACTGTATCTACTATTTATTCTTTTGGTGCTCATAATCACTTTCATCTGCTTCTGTCTACTGATTATTGCAGCACATGCATGTTATACCAGAATATTGTTGGTTCAATAAATATATTGAAAACATCCTGTATATTTTGCTGAGCACTGGTAAGCATGAGTAACTGAGCAAAAGGTTTTAATCTGTTTCTATAATCCCTGAGGGGTCGGGGTTGTCATGTTCAGTGGTTGCCAGAAGCTATTTGCTCCCTGGTAAGGTTAGGGGGGCTTATTGAAGTTTTCTTGCAAGAAAACAATCTGACAAGTAAGCTTAAATAAATGAGAAATCACCTTTTGACGTTTGACAGATTGACCAAGACCATGCACATTCCACGATACAACATTAAGCATGTTGATTTTTAAAGGAACAGAAGTAAAACACAATGATGACGAACTGCAGGGAAAAACAAAGGAAACAATAAGACACCAATCATTAAAAGAAGGGTTATATGATGAAATTAATAAGCACACGTGACTATAAGGACAGGAGACAGGAGGTAGGAAAGAAAGTTGAGATTGAGAAAGAGGGTATAAGGGTAAAGCAGATGAGAAGAGGATATAAAAAGTAGTGAGAAATAAGGACAGATAAAGGACATAAAGCCAGATCTGAAATAAAAAGAGAGGGAGGTATGAAACGGGCATTAAGCATTTGTATCCATAGGTGCTCTGGTGATGGATTGTAGAAACTGTTTTAGTTTAGATGGATCTTCAAATGAGCGAGAGACACATTCACGTGTGATTTCACAAAGACAACGATGTAATAAGCCATAACGTATGTTCATGGATCTTAACTGAGGACGAAGAGCTAAGAATTCCATGCGTCTGACATTGGTTGCGTTAGATGATCTAGTGAGATGAAGATATTATGACCAAACCATACAAGACAATGCTTTTCTCTAGCAACCTTTAATACATGCATCAGGTCACTGAATTCTAAAAAGAACATTATATTACCGCGTGGTCTGCTCCATTGAAGTTGTAGTCAAACAAGACTATGTGCCCGCTGGATATTAAGAGGAGTAGAGGATTGAAGGTTAAGAAGGACAGACAAAAATATATTTAGAAAGGAAAGAAGATCCGGACCTTCAACATTATCAGGTAGACCGTACAGACGAGGATTGTTTCTCTGTAATGATTCTCACAATTCTAGGTGTGAAGCTTAAGCTTGTGAATTTCCTGTTCCAGCAAGGGAACTTTCGTTGCTACACCCTGAAGATCACTTAGATGTTGTTCCATTTCAGACATTTTACCCTCCATGTTAATCCATCTGTCTTCAGTCAACTGTAGTTTTTCATTGGTGGTGTTCATAAACGGTTTTAGAGCATGCAATTCATCTAAAATTGAGTCCAGAACTAGATTTGAGGATGACTGAACCGGAGATGGAGGGTCATTTGTGGCTCTTTTTGGTATAGTGCCAGATGAAGATGATTTCATGAGAGACAGAGAGTCACTAGACATCTTTACGAAGTTTTTTTGTGATTGAGGTCTTGCCCATAAAGCAGAAAATCCCACATATAGGATTCAATGAAAATATGACATTTTCGATCACTGTATTAAGGAATGTCACAGCCAGATCCTAGGAAACAAGATTATAACAATATGGTAGATTATATAGTAATGAGTTTTAGGAGCATACACCAACTTGTAAATAAGTGGGAAATAGGATATGAAGTGTAAACTGAGATAACGGCTCACAACATATGAACGCTTATTCACATCCCTTCAGATTCAGGTTAACGAGAAGGCAAGAGTAGGACCATCTTAACAATGACAATGTGTTAGACCTGGCACCATTGGCACGGGTCTCCCTTCTATTTGTTGCTGTTGCCTCATGTGTTTTTGCTTTTGTTAGATGTTTTGGGCACTGTGCCACTGCTATCCAGTGCCACAGTGCAAGTGCTCCCTATTGTAAATTGATGTTTTAATCAGTGGTTCCATGTTTGGCTATTTGGTTTACTTGTCAGACCCTAGTCTAGAGCACTGAGTGTGCCCAGGGCGTGTAAATCCAAATGCTGCTGGTGGGCCTGTAGCACTGGTTGTGCCACCCACAGAAGCAGCCTTGTAAAATGTGTCTAAGGTCTGCCATTGCAGAGCCTGCGTGCAGTCTGGTACTGTCATGCTGACTGGGCAAGTGTACCCACTTGCCAGTCCCTAAACCTTCCCTTTGCTTCATATCAGTCACCTCTATGGTAGGCCCAAGGGCAGGGTGCATTGTAATTATAAGGTAGGACAAGCCCTGATGTGTGTGGCATGTCCTAATAGTGAATTACAGCCATTTTCATTTTTCACTATTGCAAGGCTACCTGTTCTCCATAGGCCAGAATGGGCTGTTAGAATTATTACATTTTATAATCCTAACTGACTCAGAGAACATGGTAGAAATTCGGGTTTAGTATGCCTGAACTCAAAATAATAAAATACATCTTTTAGTGAAGTTGGTTTTAACATTCATAGTTTGCAAATACCAATTTTAGAAAGTGGGTATTTGCTTGTCTAACCTAGGTTGTGTATTCCCCTAGTCTGGTTTTGTGAGTGACAGGGTTGGGGGATTCCAAGAGACAGGATGAGTCAGCCCAGTGGCGAATATAGAGATCTGCATCTATATGGGAGGGAGGAGTTGCACCTGAACCTTGAATAGGGCTGTGCCTGCCTTCCACAATGATGGCTCCACCTTCTGGGGAGCGACTGATGTCGCTGCCCTGCACACTGAAAGAAGAGAAGAGTCCTGTAAACATAGTGCTCCAGGACTGTACTTGCCTTCCACAATGCTGGCTCCACCTCTTGCGGGGCATCTGATGTGCCTGCCCTGCACTGTGAAAGGAAAGGAGAAGTCTGGTAAACAGAGTGCTTCAGAACTGGTTTGGACTGGGCAAAGGCACCTCTCTCCTCAAAGAACAAAGGATTTTGTGGTATAAATATTGGGACCCTGATCCCATGAAATTAGATCACTTTTGGACTACAGGAAGAAACCTTTACTGAGGAGAGGAACCTGAAGAAACTGAGGAGAGACTATTCCCAAGCTGAAGTGATGCTATGGGGATTGGCCTGCAGTGGTTGCTTTACTTCAAAAGGAAGGATCTCCAAGGGCTTGGAAAAGAGCTTTCCTCCTGCTGAAGTCTCAGGGACAACAGACTCCCCAGAGTTCTTTGGAAGTGCCTGCTACTGTTTTGGGCCTTCCGAGGGATTGCGTGCCGTAAGGAGCTGGAAGCGCGACTCATCGAAGAAGAAGCACGTCCTGTGCCTACCGTCGCAACTCCGAAGGAAGGTGTCATCTCTGGAACTGTTGCACTGCACCGCATTGATAGAAGCGTGCCGCAATGAAGAGGAATCATGTCGCCGTCGCTGCTGCTGCCGTCGCAACTCCGAAGGAGGGTGCCGCCGCTGTAGCTGTCGCACTGCACCGCATCGAGAGAAGAGTCTCACAACGAGGTTGGAGCGTGTCGCCGTCACTGTGCCTGCCGTTGCAACTCTGAAGGAGGGTGTCGCCGCTGGAACTGTCGCACTGCACTGCATCGAAGAAAAGCGCCTCGCATCCCCGAGAAGCCCGCCGCCATCAGAGCTGCTACCGTCGGATCATGGATGTTGCTGCTGTAGTTGTCGCATCATGCGGAAGCTTCACGCATCGTGGGAGAAGAGTGTCGCAGGTGGAGCTATTGCTGTTGCATCGAGGAACAAGGGTGTCGCCGCTGCAGTCCACGCATCGAACAGAGAACTTCTCACATCCCCGGCGAAGCGTGCCGCATCTGGAAGATCTTCACGTCTTTATTTCTTTGCACCTGAACTTTGCCGCATTTCCCTCGCTGCGACATTGCTTGTCGTGGAAGCGCGGGCTCTGTCAAAGGATGTGCTCAGAAGAATTATACAGAAGCATCAAATGGATAAACGCTGTCCGTTTGCGGCCCCAGCCATGGGAATTTTACGAGCATGCAAGTGTTGCCGCATTGTCTTAAAGGCACATGCGTTGCTGTGACATTCCTTTCTCGGGATTGTCACCAAGTGCTGCGAAAACCTGGAAAAAGGAACATTCATTCACCATCCATTTGGTACACTCGGTTTAACTTCCTTTTTATGATAGTGTTGTGAAAGCTGCCGCTTGGGCCACCCGTCATCCTCTTACTCTCATGCTCTTTGGATTTCTAATATTATTGTCATCTGAAATAAAGGCACACTTCAGCCTTTACTCTCTGGAAGTGTGAAGCACAGAACTGGCTCTGCTGTTACCTTTTCCCTTGGTGGGATATGCTGCAGCAGTGACTGAGATGGACATTACAATAAAAGACGTATAATGTAGTATAATGGATGGTCTAGCTGCCGGTGGCGTTTTGACTCCTGGCGAGAGGAAACAAGATGGTGGCCGCTCTTGTCAAGGAGATGACATCGCAGAAATTTCACTTAAAAAGTGAGCTACAAACTCACCCCTCATCAGAGTGGTGAGCCGCCGTATAATGAGGGGAAAGGCAGAACGGCGTCTCCAGGCAGCCGAAAGTTCCCTCCTGAGCTCTGTGTGAGGGCGGAGCTCAGCACATCACCGCCATACTCTCCAAGCACGTAAGCCACGCCCCCTGGGCACACAGACTGATACAGAAAGTTATCCTCTTTGACTCTCCGGGTCACTCAGTTGAGGGTAGCACAACAGATACACAGATAACATTTTATTTTCACGTCATCTTTCATAAGTACCTAAAAAAAAAAAGCACTAGAATGTTGAGTAACTAACATTTGAACGATTAGCGAGTACCGTTGAAGAGATATACAAGCACAAAGCGCTAGGCGCAGCGGACCTGGTGAGGTTTCGTACCTTTTTACCAACAGAAAAATACACACACAACTTTCTTAAGTGGCTACTACATAGGCCTGAATTTATTACAATGGAAGAGGAAATAAGAAATTCAAAATCAAGATTAGCATTGAAATTTCGTGGAACACTGCATAATATTCAAGATGCTAGACAGAACCGCCTGGTAGAAGCAAGCACTTGCAAAACCAATATACCTCACCTAAGGAAGCTATTGCCTTTGTCAATGGTTTTAGCCGTGTTGCACATAAGCAAAAACATTAACCTGATCTTTTGTATTGTAATCTGGTTCACATGTAAAGCAGTCCAACTCCCTCAGGCTGATTTTGTGCTTTATAAAAAAAACTGGAAACCAAAAAGCCTGCAGACATATGCACTCTTTTTGGGTGCAGCAAACACAAGAAACAAGCGTTTGCAATGCAACAGTCTCGCCTTTGCAAAAGTTAGAGCTATTGGCATTGTAAATGACAACATTTTCATGTATGTGTTGGTTTTTAAAACAGATAAATAAATGGCATTGTCATTTACAATGCCAATAGCTTAATCTCTCACAAATGCCACACAAACACGCAGACCCACACACACATACACAGAGCCCTCCACACACACAGAGCCCCCCCACACACAGAGCCCCACACACACAGAGCCACACACACACACAAAGCCACACACACACAGCTACACACACACACAGAGCCACACACACACACACACATAGATGTGGTGGATGTGGTGGTATTGGTGGTAGTGGATCTGGTGGATATGGGGTGGATCTGGTGGATATGGTGGTGGATGTGGTGTTGTTGGATGTGATGGTGGTGGATGTGTTGGTGGTGGTTGTGGTGGTGGATGTATGTGGTGGTGGATGTGGTGGGGGTCACGTGCAGGTGACACCAGCCTTCCACTAACACAACAGCAGCAGCTCTAGAGGCAGAGCATGAGAGTCACCCTCGGCCAACAAGGTAGAGTCCGGGCACAGCACGGGCTAATAAAACACACACCATTGGAAGATGCAAAAAAGCACAATACCCAAGTTCACAGGATACACCGCCTGGTCACGGGGCAGTTGCTGCTGCCTCCACGTGCCTGTCTGCTTGGAGGCTAGCAGCAGCTCCACGGGGAACGCCTTTAAGATGAGTTCCGAGGTGCGCTCAGACGAAGGGTGGAATGCATGGCTTCGGGCACAGCCATCTGAAGGAGGGAGAAAAGGAGGGGCGGGCAGAGCCAAGCTCCCAAGATCTGGTGTGGAAACAGCAGCAAGGGGAAAGCCCTCAGCAGTGGGAGGACAGAGAAGGGCATGCCGGCTGGCAGACCAAGGGCTATTAACTACCACAGGGGAAAACTAGACCAGGGCCGGCCTTTAGCATGAGCGAGCCAGGCCTAAGCCCAGGGCGCCAGTCTTCCGAGCGGTGCAGAAGCGGTGATGCATACAGCGCCCTTCTCATCTCATTTCACCCGTGTACCTGCCTGTTAGTTTGTCAGTTTAAAGTGGTTTTATCCTTCGTTATTAAACATCGGGCAATTATTTTAACACCCCATTTAGCTCCAGTCCTTGCCCTCCCTTCACCTTTGACCCCTGTTGACACGTCAACAAAACTATCATCTGCGTGAGACACCCGAGCTTTCAGGTGATTTAAGCGAGCTGGGGGAGGTCCCGGGATGTTTGTGTTCAGGGGCCAGTCCCAGCTCCTCAGGGTAATGACCTGCAAACACAAAAGGGACCCTTGCTTACTCATTTAATTCTCCACACCAGTGCACCACATTTCTCTCCTCTCACGTCCAGGGTGCAATCTTACCAAAGGCCGGCTCTGACACTAGCATTGGCAGCGTTGCTAAATCAATTTTTCGTTTTATCAAAGCTTGTTTTATCATGACCTTTTTGTTAGGGAAAACGAACATTTTTGGATCTCTAAAAGCATACAAAGGCATAGTAGTCCCGAACCACTGAAATATTCATTCGTGTGCACACGTGCCCCTGATGTAAGAGCACAGTGCTCTCACATTGAAGTTAGCCAATGGCTTATGTGGGCAGACACAGTGACCGATACTGTATGGTGTAGTAGGCGGAAGAAAAATGTTAACTTCACCAAAACAATGTATGGAAATGCTGGCTTAAAGCCTACATAGGTCTATTATACATAGAATTTTAGTAATATCAAAAGGTCTGATGTAATGGCAGCCCTAATGAAAAGCATAAACAAAGTGCAAATATCACTCGCCCTTAGTCAAGTAAAAACTTGTTTGTAAAAATACTTCAGCAGGAGGCAATCACTCAACTTGGTTATTTTTCCATACTTTGAGGCTGGAATGGTTCTGTGCATTAGTGGCACCAAATTGTTGACCCACTTTGAGTAATGAAGGAATATTTGTATTTCTGTTGAGGCCCTCTGTGGGGAGCTCTGCTCGTATCCCAGCAGCAAAAAAGGGCGCCAGGACCACACAAAGGGAGAGGTAGGCTGTGAAGCAAAGCCCTGAGATGCGGCTCAAGTCATGGTTGTGTTTTCTGTCACTTCCAAGTCACCCCAGTCCGCCTGTGGACAGGGCATGTGCCAGGGATAGCCGGCACGTCAACTTTGACGCTTCTCACGAGCCTGAAGCGCTGAGTATTTTTGCTACAACGCTATTCTAACCGCTGGAAGACCAGTTGTTCCTAGTGTGGGAAGTGGTGTCACATGTGGTCATGGCTGCCAGCGGCAGTAAAGCTGCAAAGCCGGGTGGCGATGGCGGAAACGCAGCATTTGGAGCCCTCGTTAGTGAGCAGTTCAGCTCGAGGGCACAATGAGCCAGCCACTTCCCCCACCTACTCTGCTGGTCCCGTCTCCAGCGGCCACTAAACATCACACGTGGGGTGCAAAGTTTCAACCCCATAGCTTGAAGTGCGAGGGACGCAGATCACACACAACACAGAGCTCCGGTGCTTTCACTCTGACGTGCGCTCCAGGGGAGCATAAGTCATACAGGCATGAACTAGCCTTAAAATGAAGTGTGTGAAAGCAGGGGTGTGCAGCACCTCCGTCTCACTGAATTTCTCGAATAGAGCGAGAAATGTAGTGGACATTTTGGGGAAAGCGCGTCAAGGCTGTTCTCCGCAAACTAAGTCACAGCAGCGTTTGGGCACACAGAGGTGGTCACTAGCTGTACACCCCGGGCACATCACTCATGTCCAATTAGAATATAAGGAATGTAAAACACAGGTGCATGCAACGTTACTTACTGTTGAAAAACGTTTATCTAGCCATAGAACCTACTCCTGGGTGCTCGATTTCTTAGTTTCGCTTTCACTTTCGGGAGCTCGGCTTTCTGTGCGTTTTGGTCTGAAACAAACCGGCGTCACTGCGCACACGAGATCAGCGGTCTCTGCCGAGCTGCATAGTTTGTGAGTTTCTGCCTGTGGCCCACAGGCTGCATTTCACGGCAGTGTTAACTTGCCCTTCGCCTGCACGCGGAGTTCATGCCTGCGCAACAGATACCGTATGATTTCAGGGGGTCCCAATTGGATTTCGAGGGGTCGCTACATTCCAAGGGCAGTCAGTAGATGACGCCTTGGGTGCCTATAACGGAGTGTACAGTATTATGGATATGGACGTCCTCCTGGCACTAGGTAAAATCTTGTGTGTGCCTGGGTTTCCCTCTCCAGGAGCATGCCGCCCCTGTGGTAACTGTGTGTCACCCACCGCAGCAGCCAGGTGACATTTATCGACCTAGTTCAAGTATGCCCCGGCCCCGCGAGGTGCCAGCCAGGCACATAGGGCACAGGCGCCACCGTGGGCACAGAGACAGGAGCCTTAAACAAATAACGCCAATGCATGCACAGACGCAGCCATTGTGTGTGCCAAAGGCGAGTGTGAGAGCCGCTCTCAGTTCCAGCAGGAGAATGTACGACGGGCGCGCCATGCTCGACCTACTGTGACTCCAGCACCTCGGGACTTGGGAATCAGTCATAGGGTGGAGCAGACCGGATGAGGGCCCTGGGCGATGGAACTGCGCAAGCCTTCCGCTTCACACCCGGAACATTTGCAGCGGGGGCTCCAGCAGCATAAACACATTACCAACTATACACAAAGCCAGCCAAGAAGCAAAGAACATCTGCCTTCCAAACAGGCGCTCGCCATGACTGTAAGGCCCGTCCTTTTGAGACTGAGGGCGTGTTTTTCTTTCTCCCCTCTTCTCCATTGGCTATAGGAGAGGAGAGAAAGAAACAAAAAAAACACGCCCCTCAATCCGAAAAGGACGGGGCTTACAGTGAAAACAGAACGTCACAGAGACCTCTTCTCCAATGGCTGGCCGCCGTTTAGGAGGCCAACCAATGGAGAAGAGGGGCGGGCATTAACCTCGCTACTCTGAGACATAAAGTCTCACTGGCGAGACTGCGCATGTGCGCAGCCTACGCCTGTCTCAACCTAAAAAGTAGATTCGAAAGTGTGCACAGTGGAAGGACACTGGGCAAGAAAGCAGTACTTAGGCCATGCTCCAGGGGAGAGACAAACTCACAGAGAGGAAGTGAAGCCGGCATGGACCGACCAAAGAACAAAGAGAAACAAGCAAATGTAAGTGACAATGACACCGAACAATGGTAATTAATAGACCGGCTCGAAGTCCCCTGTAAGTAAGCAAAATGTTTTGCAAGGGACTTCATTAAGAGAACTGCTGTTTAGAGGTAAGCAAGCCACTTAAAGCTTGACCTAGGCTCAAGCCAGGGCCCTAGTTTTGGCTCAGCTCAAGGTCCTCTTGGAACCTCATTCCTAAAAGGAGCTGAGCTTTAATGTGGCTTCTGCCTGTCACCCATGCTTTACTATCACAATGCATACACTTTTGGTGTTACAAAGGAGAGAAAGAAGTAATCACCTAATGGGTGAATTGCATAGTGTGAAACCAGAAACCTGTGACCAGTCCTAGCTTCCTTGCTTGAATAAATCATGCAATCCTAGGCAAGTAATTTATTTTATAGAGACTCTTTCTTTAATTTTAAACTGCTAATCATATTTTCACATGATGTTTGGTGATTGATTTTGATGCCAACTATTTTAAGGGTTCGGATCGTGCATGGGCTCTTAAATCCCAGCCAGACCCTTAGCTCAGCATTGACCTGGCTCTCCATGTTAATTTGGTAGCTCGCCCACCTCTAATTCTGCTTCCTAATATTTGTGCCACTGTTCAGATCTGACCACCCTTTTCGGGGGGGGGGGGGGTTCCTGGGCAGCCGTCCAAGACGTTCCATCGCAACCCCCCCATCTAGTGTACAGGAAGTGTTAGTGTAATCGAGTCGTGGGCGGTAGCCCCTGCCCCTCAAGGGACAGGCTAAACCTAGGCCCCCCCACCCACCAAACCTGAGAGTTTGTGAATTATCAAGCTTTCAATAATCAAAAAAGTCAATGTACCAAGAAGGGATAAATTGGCACCACACCGCCTGACCTAGTCCACCCCCAATGATAGTCAAAAGAACAAAGAAAAAAAAATGAACATATACCCTTTTATTGATATCTAATTCAAAATGATTTCACCCTGACAATCAATCTCATAATCAGCGCTCACATGTAGCATCCCTTCTGGTGAGGCTGAGAGAAGAAGACTGTCCCTTCGGCAGAGGCTTTTATAGCTGTTATCTCTCTCCAACCCTTGAGTACCAGGAAAGCACAACATGACTACCAGCCTATTTGTTCAGGACCCTGAAGCAGATACTGGGGAGGGAAGTGAACCGCCAATCAGCTACAACGCCTATCAAACCTGCATGTTTATAGGGTCTAGAAGCATGGCCACTGTCTAACTACTCCGCTCCCCTGTTGGTGGCTTTGCACCTTATGGCTAATGCTCTTGGTTTGCAAGCCTTAGGGTGCCGCCACAATTCTTAATCTATTTTAAACTCTCATGGGAAATAACGTAACAAAACTAAAACGTGGCGTTTTATCCACTTGGAGAGCTATGTTCCTGTCATTGGTGCTGAACATCTTTAACACAGATGTTTGGTACACTTAAAACAGGCAGCGATTCTTGGTGGTCCTGTCCGGGGTAGAAGTTTTTAGGTTTCACTAGACAGCACATGTGCATGTCTCTGCGTGATTTTGGTTTACATACAGTGGGCTTGCAGCCCGCCCACAGCTTACCATTTGTTTTTTTCAAAATCGCTCTCATTTGTTTCACTCTCATTTGTCTTGGCATGCCTGGTCATGTCCTCTTTTTGTGTCTGGCCCTTACCAGAATGGACCAAGTACTTTTCTCCATCCAGTGCTCCAGTTTTTGGAGGAACTTTCTTTTTGTGTTCAAGCACTCCAGTTGAGTGCTAATGTTTTCAGTCCGTCTCCCATATCTCCATCCATGTGGCTTCTACTCACTCCTACCCACCCCTCTTCCATGTTGGTTTTACCCCTCACACCCCCTACCCTTTACTTTACTCCACTGCACTCAATGCAACTGCACTCTACTGTGCACCATTATAGTCTACGCCACTGTACTCTATGTCAATGCACTCTTTCTGCACCACTCTATGCCACGACACTTTGCACCAACCTACTCTGCACCACTCTACTCTATGCCACTGCACTCTATGCCACTCTACTGTAGTCTGCACCACTCTATTCTCTGCTAATGTCCTCTTCGCCAATGCACTCTATACCACTCTACTCTGCACCACTCTACTCTATGTCACAACATTCTGTGCCACTGTACTCTACGTCATTTCCCTCTACACTACTGCACTCTACTCTGCACCATTCTACTCCACTCCACTGCACTTTACGGCACTGCACTCTGTCACTCTACTCTTCTCCACTCTACGATATGCCACTGCACTCTGTCACTGCACTCTATGCTACTCTACACCACATCACCTTACAGCACTTTGCGGCACTCTACTCTGCTCGGCACCACTCTACTCTATGCCACTGAACTCACTGCCACTTCACTCTACGCCACTATACTCTGCACCACTCCACTCCACTCTATGCCACTATACTCGACTCTGCACCACTCTACTCAACACCACTCTACTTGGCACCACACTAAGGCACTGCATTCTATGCCACTGTATCTGAAGAAGGGTACTCCAAATATACTATATAAGGTTCGGAAAAGGGGGAAAACAAGACAGAAATCAATAATACAATTCCCGCATAACATATTGGTGTTCCTTAATGGAATTAATCATAAATAGTCTGACCCAGAGGAGTTCATTTACATTTTTATTATATTTTTCATGATTTGCTTATTTTCTGACTCTTTTTCTAATTATCATATGTTTTATTATTTTATAAAAATATAATTCTTAAAACAAACTCTAACAATTCATACATTAATCCCTCCAACAATAAATACAAAACTAAAGCAATACAATAAAAAACAATTAAACACCACACTTTCCAGTCACTGTCTCTCATTCATACACTACACTCATGCATACTCCATATACACATTTCCTATAAACCCCAGAACAATAGTCTTCGACAAACAAACAAGGAGACCACCCTTCTTTAGTCTTCAATTGTTGCATCTTGAACTGAACTGGGATCTTGAAACAATATTGGTCAATGCACTTTTTGATGTAATTCAAGTTCTTTAAACCACCTTCTTCAGGACCTATTACCGTAATATTTTTTGCTTTTATTCAGTCCAACAAGTGGGGTAATTTCTAATGGAATAGAAAACATACATATATCAGGGGCAAGACAACCTTTGCAAATGAGCAAAAACTTCAGAAGTCCATGATCACAAAAACTAGTACTTTAAAAAAAACTCATCACCAATAAACTCTGTGTCCAGAAAGAAAACGTGAAGGTAAAAAATATAATATTGTGAACAAATAGAACTGCCACCAAAATATAGGTCCCCACAGTACCATATCCTTAAAAAACAAAGAGCCACCCAAGCACTAAAATAAAGAGGTTGCAGATTACAGAATTCAATGTACACATACAGTACATGTACACATACTAACATACAGACATTGTACACCATAGCATTTCCTATATCTTTCCGGTGCTTGGCTATCGATGAGCTTTTAAGTTTTAATTTATATAGCATCACATATAGAAACAGATAGATTATTTATGTTGTCTTAACGGTGAGGCACTTGCACTTGGCCTCCATATTTTGTGGGAGTCTGGAATGAAATTCCATGTGGTAGGCTTTGTGAAGTAAGCCATTGTTTAGCCTTTTAGGTAGGTAGTGCTTGCTAGGGTTGCTTCGCAGGTGTTTTGACTGCATTGTACATACATAGCCCTCACGGATTAGGATGCCATCTAAGCAAGGGTTTCTGTATTTTTAAGATAAGAAGCACGTCTTGGTTTGTCTCAGTGTCTAAGTTTGTTGGAACAACACTGGCATGGACAAGTACTGTAGATCAGAGCTGGTCCTCAGGACATATAGAGCATCTTCTCACCAATGGAGTGCCAATTTCTTGTGTGTCTGAAGACTACAGCCTCATCCGGTAGCAGGCTCAGCCTAGGGAAAAAAGAGGATTCAATGGTCCATGCATAATGACTTTGATGCACAATTAAGAGGTGGCTTACTCACCTGCACTGACTGAAGAACTGTGTCCCACTCCCACCCTCTGTACACTCCCTTACCTGCCTCTGACATGGCACCTGGGGCCAAGATCCCGAAGGTGGCTTGGGAGGATGTTTTGAGGCACATGAAGCTGAAGGTGACCTTCCTTCAATGGGGCCACACCAGACTGTAAACTTCAGAAATGTTGCTCCAGTTTTCCTTGGCCCAGATCCTCAACATGCTTCCCGCAAAAAGACTCAAGCCTGTATGAATCCACTGACCCAATCAATGCAAAAGTAGATCTACTGATATTAGCATTTGATGTTTTCAAGAGAATCCTGACCCTATCTAATTGGGACCACTAGACAACTGAGGCACTCAAATTGGTCTGTTCTGAGATACAGGGTTGTAAAGATGCCAGTTTGAAATTCTAAACGGAGGCCAACCATTTTCAAGATAATGATCACTAAAGTTCCTCAAGGATTTACAACCATAAACTTAAAACACCGAAAGACGTTTTCAAAATGTTGACTATAATGATATGGAAACACGCTGGCAATACATACCTCATTGCCACTTCTCCCCCCATGAGCCTATGAAACAAAAGAACAAGACGCCATTGTGGTTGGCTTAAAAAGGAATCAAATGTATTCTTGCATCATCTGTTCTGAGATACAGGGTTGTAAAGATGCCAGTTTGAAATTCTAAACTGAGGCCAACCATTTTCAAGATAATGATCACTAAAGTTCCTCAAGGATCTACAACCATAAACTTAAAACACCGAAAGACGTTTTCAAAATGTTGACTATAATGATATGGAAACACGCTGGCAATGCATACCTCATTGCCACTTCTCCCCCCATGAGCCTATGAAACAAAAGAACAAGACGCCATTGTGGTTGGCTTAAAAAGGAATCAAATGTATTCTTGCATCATCAATTTGCCAGCAAAAATGGTATTCAATTTTTCCAGCAGCCTAGTTATACTCTTGTTGACAAGCAACAAAAGGAATCGTTCCAGGACTACACGAATTAGTCTGGGCAGTTAAATTCCATCCCCTGCAAATCTACCTGTTCCTTGCCATTTGGGGAACGATCTTGTGCGACCGGATGCAAGGCCCAGACTCGCCCATCCCCCACCTATGGGTACTTCACTGTCCTTCACAAAGGAGTCTGAGGCTAAGGCCTCAACATGATCAACAACCACGTTCCTGAAAGAAAAAACAGAGTGAAAAATTCCCTGACAATTGCAACTACTCCACACGTTGGTCGAGTCCCACACTGCCCCCTCCCTCAGAGAATAACACCCTAAGGCTATTGAGGTGAACATTAGAAGGAATGCAGTGTTGGGAGGGTGGCTAAAGGAAGATGAATGTGGCTCATCTTCCTGCCAAAGTTGTAGAGGCCGCAGAAGTGTAGGAATGAAAATGTTGTATTCCAACCTCCGTGTTGTCCTAAGGAACCGTTAATTAAATTGACTTCTGCTATTGTACTGCTGTACCACTTAATGCCAAAAAAGACTAGAACCCGCCACTACCACCTCCCAGTCAACCCTTATGCCTAGGAAATGAGTGGATTTTCACGGACACATAGCCCTGCTGGTCTAGAATCATTGGAAGAAAAGGCTGAGACTAAAATGGCCGGCCCTCAATAAGCCTTTCCTTCCCACAAAACCAGTCCACCCAGGATACTCAGTTAGTGTCAACCACTTCCTGATCACCCTGTCTGCCAGTACCTGGTCAAATTAAACACACAAGTGGGAGGTCAGGAAGTAATTCCCAGGACACGGAGTTTCTAGAGTGGTGGAGGGGCAAGGATTCCCGGACCCCCCTGGCCTAACTCCACGCACCCATAAACATGATATGCTCGCCCAAAGTATTCCATTATGCAGTTCCATGCAAGCAGTTGAGGGGAGGGGAGATGTTGCACCCAAACAGCCTATAGCATAAAATGCAAGATGACTACTCCTCTGGGGGGGAGTGTAAGGTATGATTGACAAAGTGTCAAGCCAATGGGTAAAAGAGACTGGTCGAAGAAAGTCAGTGGGTTGAAAAGGGAGGATCCAAAGCTGCCTCCTCATGTGTATTGTTAGCAAAAGGTGTGTTTGACAACTGTTCGTCAAAACCCGCACCTAAACAGTGCGATCTCCAAGAACACATGTGGACACTAACTGGTGCATTCATATTTCTATTGATAGTAGTAGGACATCATTAATTGGATTCTGCCTCCAGCTGCTTCATCTGCACCCATAGTCACCCACACTGTTCTACAAATATCAGCCAAATCCAAGACACACACCAGAACCATCCAATCAGTTCACAATAAACAATCAACACCACATACAACAAACACTCTTAAAACATGCTGTAATTGGCTTCCAATTGACTCCACACAGCACCATCCACCCACCAACACTCACTACATACTACCTCCCCAATTACTCTGATGATCAGCCTTTCTCATACAAACGATGCTAGGCAGACCCCCTAATGTCCTCGAGTGCTTTTCATAGCTGGCAAACCACTGCCAATGCAACAGCAATTCTCCTTGCGTGACATCAACAGACATGGTATGATTCGGATACAGTTAGCTTACACAGAACTCATGTGCAATCATTCCATCATAGCTAATTATCTGGCTAAATTAACAGGGAGAACCGAGCCAGAGCAGAGCCAGGGGTCTGTCTTGGATGTAAGAGCCCATGCACACGCCGCGCCTCGTGAACATTTGGCATGTATGATCCCATCCTTTTGACTGTTTCGAACCGGCACTGACCAGAGAAGAGGAATCACCAGGAGGTCATCATTGCCCCTTGAAGATACGCTTTGAAATTGCCAACAGTGAGGCTGACTGCTATTCATCACCGCGCAGATCCTTGTTATTTCGGCAATATATAAAAGTTCCAAAGGTCTATTTGACCTATTAGAGATTTGTGCCCTTCTTTTAAAACGACAGCCAGAGTGCTGCACAATTGAATGTCCGACCAGCCCCGTTAACAGCGGAATCTCCGCACTAATATTTTTAGATTAATTATATGATGGTACTTTCCTGACGAAGACACTTGGTGTCGAAACGCGTTGAAGAAACCGTCACTACTTCACCCTTACCATCATTTTTAAATTTTATGTTCATGTCTGTTTTAATTATTATGTATATGGTGTTTTAGAAAATATATGCATTTTTTGTAATTTGTATTAAGAAAATGATTAAATACTCTGATGATTTTTTATAAAAATCTTTTTTTAGTAAAGTGTCATTTTTAATTTGCTGGTTATCATTGCACTTTGGAATTTTGGTTTGCCTGGGGTTGGTACTTGTAATTATATTGCTTGCCCTGACCCAGGAAATTGATCCACAATCAGGGGGTCCTTGGTATTTACCATTGCCCATCCTTTTTCCGGACATGGTCTAGGATCACCATCTGAACATAGTTTGGGGCCTTGCTGCCCCAGTAGACCTTGTGAACGGTGCACAGGACCTCACAGTGGTGCTGGACAATTTTCTGAGTGGGGGTTCTGCCTTATATTACTGTGTGCCCCAGGTTTCCTTTGGGTGCATACATGCCAAAGGCAGGAAGGAGCCATTCCAGAATCAGCATCCCTAACCTCCAGATGCTGTCCAGTTCCACGAGAGCTGTTTCTGGAGTTAATCTTAGTGGTCATCCTTGTGGTCAGCCTTGGGGGTCTGCCGGTGCCTCCTGACTCACCCCGATGTACCTGAGATGTCCATTTCGCTTGTTGCCTCCAGGTTTTTCTCACCCCGTCAGCTCATCACTGGGGACAGCCTTGGGGGTCTGCAGATGCCTCTTGAGTCACTCCGCTGTTCTGGGTACTGGCCATTCCACTTGTTACCCTCCAGGTTTTTCTCACTCTCTGCCAGGTCATCACTGGGGACAGCCTCTGGTGTCTGCAGGTGCTGCCTGCAGCTGCAGAATCCCATGTTTTCAGTAGCCCTGCCAATAGGCCTGTGCCTCCGCAAGGGACTTAAAACATGGCTCTTTCAGTAATGACTTGGCTGTCCTCCTCAGTAATTGACTTATGGTTGCTCTCTTTCCTTTCTTTTAATCTGTCCCTTGGCGCCGGGAAACCCACTGCGGGTAGCTGTGCGCCTTATAAGTTAAATAAATAAATAAATAAAGAAGAGCTAGTGTGACGAGAAAAATCAGTTGCACGCCAGGCAGTTCTGCACCTCTGTTTCTACCTCTGTACCGACTCCCTGTTCGGGTTTCACTGGCTTAGGCCTGTCTGCGATGTTCCTGACTTCCCTGTTGGCCATCAGGCTACCTCGCTACCTCACTCACCAGTCCTCGGTGACTATTACACCCCACTGGACCCGTGCCAGTCCGGGCTCAACCCAGGTCTGTTCTGTCTTATGTCAACCCATCAGAAATTCAAAAGCCCCCAGGGTCACAGTCGGAGCCACCAGAAAAGCTTTTTATATTAATATTTCCGCACCTCTCTGATGAAATCCAATTAAAGTGGTGACCCAGCTGTGTACGGATCTCTCTGAATTTGTCATGCTGATGGGAAGGAGAATGATTGAGGATGAAATGGCCCAGTTTAAGGGGTCAGTTTGTCTGCTATGTCAGGCGGTCTGTATTTTAAGGGAAGTCGGTAATATGCCACTTGTTTCCAAATTGTACCCAAGGATTCAGAAGAAGGTAAAAGCTCACATGTTACTCCTGAACAATACATGAAACAATAATAACTTGTTTTTTAAAAAGGGATTGTCATCGTAGTTTTTGTAATAAATTACCTTACAGCAGCCTCTGTGTGCCTATGAACCAATTCTTCTCATTTTACATCTGTTACGTACTCCTGGATTCTTTGCAGTATGCTGCCCCAGTAGTCATCACCCCACACGGCATTATCATATGAAATCTCTTCATTAATGTAACAAATATACTTTCACAATTGCTTTTTTTAATCTTCCTGCTTCCTCAAATTTGCTTGAACATCCACCATTTCCCCACTTATTTTAAAAAATATTCCCGGGGCGGCCACCCCCTCCCCCCCCCAGCGGCCACCCCTCCCCGACACACCTAATGGCAGTGGGGCTTGCTCGCTTGCCACAAGCCACTCACCCATAACTTTTACGCAGGACCACTTTCAAATGTCACCAGCCGCCACTGTTTTAATGCAACAAACAACCTGTGAAAGTATTGCAAAGTACCTTCAAATAAAAAAAAAGTGTATTTAACATGCTGATTTGTTTCACCTTAGTACATCAAATTATATGACAGCATTGGAAAGTATTTATTAAACGTTTTCATGTTTACCCTAAATGTGGCCTAGTTTCAAATCATAGATAGAGCAGTCTATTAAATCAAACGTGTGGTTTTTGTACAGCATATATCCTGAACTCATGCATTTGAAGGTACTCTTGTGTGATAATGAAGAAACTGAAAACTCTATAAAATAAAATATTTGCCTAAGATCACATAATTTGCATGCAGGGAAGCCAGGACTGATCTCAAGTTTTCTTGCTCCACTTTATGCTGTTCAGCCAATAGAAGGGAATCTTTTTCTGTCTCCCAGTTCTGTATTCCATTTCACCTCAAAGTTTAATGCTTTGTCTAATTCTTGAAGCATGAGGTTAGAGTATGGTAGCAGGAAGAAGCCACATGACAGCTCGGCTCATTTTGGGCTCGAATGTCCAAGAAGACTTTCAGCTGAGACGGAACCAAGCATCTGGATCGAGCTGGCTCAAGCTTTTACTGGCTCTTCCACCTCTACTACACACCAGGCTATGGACCACCAATATAAAGGCTCAACGAAAATCAGAAAAGAACTTTGGCATATCCATCACATAATTAACACACTACAAACATCTTTAACCATACACCAACACACATACTCACCCTGCTGATGGAACACCTCCATAGAGGGAAAACCTGGTCTTAAGCTGACAAAACAAGGAGAAATTGATTATTTCTCCTACTTTTTGCTTTTCCCACGTGTGCTGCACACATGGAAAAAGCTAAATGCTTTGGATTGTCAATGTACGGGAAGGTACTTCTTCCTGTACATAAACAATCTATAAAAAATGCAAGCAGCACATATAGAAGTGACAAAATGGCATTTAAAGATAGTTTAGGGGAACCTTCCTGTACATAAACAATCTTTCCCCTGCACACAGACACCCTTGCACTATGGTACAAGGGTGCCTGCATTGGTGCGGCACTGCTAAGTGTAGCGTCAGTGTAGGGGGAAATGCAAGGCTGCACCATATTGTTGTAAATATGGTGCAGCATTGCGTTTCTGAAGTGGCTGAGTGAGGCATTAAGCCATGATGTCTAACGCCTAACTCCTCCCCTTCCTTGAACATATGCCCCTCTGTTCTGAAATGGAAACGTTTGAAAAGTCATATCCTGGACTGCCAAAAGGCACTCATATGACATGATAATAGCAGAATGTGTGGTTTTTAAATGCTACATAAGACTAACAACTGATCAATCGAATACCGAAATTAAAAGAAAGCGAATCAGTGCCATACTAGTCAGTGCTTAATTTGTAAAAAGAAGTGCTGGGGCGCTCGTCAGGAGGCCATTGCAGCTTGCACCACACATTGCCCCTGCTATGCTACCAATTACAGTAAAAAAACAACTACTAACTATCACACTCCTCCTACAAGTGTGAGAATTCAGAATATTCCAGGCCATCAAAGCTATAAGAATGGCTTGGGCGGCAGATAATAGTAATTTTTAATGTTTATTGAATTGACTTTTTTTTTTTGTGGTCATCTCTAAATTAGCCAGACAGTACCACCTTGTGGCAGACTGTCACAAGCACCAGCATTGACAATTAAGTGGTGGTGCCAAGCACCTGATACCACCAGCTCAAATTAAGCTCTGATACTAGTGGTAGAAGATGCTATACAAAAGCTGATAAAGGGCCTTATTTTATAGTTTGGCAGACAGGATACTCTGTCACAAATGTGGTGAATGTTCAGTCCTCCATGTTACAAGAGCATTCTAGCCAATGGCACTTCCTGGATATTACACGTGCATTATAGCCAATGACACTTGTAATACACCAGACAGGATATCAATCCCATTTGGCAGACTATCCTGCTTGCTAAACTCTAAATAAGGCCCAAAGTAACTTAACAGCATGAACATGATATAACATAACGCAAAGCACCCTTCTTGTTTCACCCATTGAATCTCAGATCTCCGTTCGGGGAGCCTGGGTCGTACTGGTCTGTTTCTGAGGAAACAGCGGTGCCCCCAATTGAGGGGTACGTGTAAAGTTTGGGTGCATGGGATTTTTGTGGTGGGGCCTCAAACAGCATTCAGTGAGCCTCACCATTTGTGTCCATCACTATGGAGTGACCCCAGGCCCCCTTCATCCATGTCCCTCCCCTCCGAGCTGGGTGGTGGGGCATTGTTCTTGTCAAATTGCATGGACAGACATGGAGGAATGCATTGTCATCCCCAGGGGCGGAGTGGAGGGGGAGGCAGATTTTGGCGATAGGCTGAGGGTGTTAAAACTGGCATTCTACTTGCCCAGCTGCCAGAGAGCAGGCAGGGAGTAGTTCGCAGTGAATTATGGGCAGATTAACGCGCCCCTCGTCTTCCCGCCCTCCTCGGGTGGAAGAGAATGGAGCCGAATGTGAATTGTGTGAGGTTGTGGGGAGGGGAAACCATCATGTGTCACTTACCAGCGATTAGGGAAGCCCCCGCCCCCTCCCTCCTGTGAAAGGGGGGTCCTGGTGCGTCCTGAACCCCCTACTTGGGGATCCCCGCCCCTAATTTGTCTTTTTCACACCCTGTCAGTGAGAAGGAGTTAAAGAACGCTGCATACACAGGGCAGTGCTGCGGGAGGTCCCTATCTCGGCTGAGCACAGTGCGCCCCCCCCCCCTTCCTGCCCATGCTCCGAGTTCGCCCCGTGCCCCTCCTCACAGGCAATCATGTTGCATCCTTGAGACGCAGTCACCGCTGGCTGCCAAGGGGCTCCACGTCTTGTGTGACACTTCCAACCGGTCATGGCTTTTACCAACAATACGTTGCACTCTGGGACTTGTATTTTCTTTTATATACTGCAGGCATCAGCTCAAATATCCCAGAATGCCAACGAATGCTGACGAACATGCCAACAATATACTGACTGAAGGTGTTACACGTCTTACGCAGTAGGCAAATCCCTAACTTTGAAGATCTGGACACCAGTTGCCTTGAATTATTCCTCGGCTATGCCAAAAATAGTTTTTGTAGGTTGACTTGGGGCGGGGAGGAAGGGAGGGCGGTAAGGCTCGTGGTTTTCTACAAACTGCCTTTGCATGTGACCTGTAGAAATTTCCAGATGGCCTAGGACTGCCTGCTGCTCCCACAATACATACAATAAAATACAAAAACAGTTAATCGGCATGACACTTCTGACAAGCATTGGTAAAATAAGTACATGGGGTGCACACAATTATACAACAAGCATTCACAAAGCCAAATGTCTGGTCTAAATTTGGGGACCATATGTTTGCAATAAATATTTAAAAAAGAAATACAAAATCATTGCATATGATATTAAAAGCGCGGTACGGGAGCTTTATCACACGCGGATGTATTTAGAACAATTGCAGGAACTATTTTAGTTTTAGTGCACATCACAGAAAATATGTTTTATTAGACCTAAGAAAACGTACTATTGGCTTTGAACTGCTGTTAGCTAAAGACATGGCTAAAACACCCAAGGATGCCCACATGTTTTTTTTAAAGGATAAAGATTGGAAAGAATAAAGCAGGTACAACACGAAAGTATTTGTTCACTATGCCTGCAACTTAAGTGCACTTCTTTTTAAGTGGATGTGCACAGGTGATCAGAAAAAATGCAGTCACTGACAATGCAGGAGAACCAGGGCTGACGTGGCCTAACCCATAGTCCCATGCTACATGCTGTGGAGGCCGGAAGCAAACTGTAGACGCAGAGGGCTGATCGGAAGCTCATCTATATATTTATAAATGTATACATTGTTAGGTCTGGCCTAGAGATGGCTTTAGCTGATTCGTCCTCACCACCCACATGTTAAAAAAAATAATATACATACTTACATCTATACATAGAGGAGCTTTCAGTCAGAATTCATTATCCATTGGTCCGTTCAAATGCCTTTCCCATGTTTCTTATACCTGCCACAGCCTACATCATGGGGTAGTGGATCAGCCCACTGCAGCCATTGGCCCTCTTCACAGGAAGTGACAGCATTTTACTCTTCCACATTCTTTTGCTTTGATTACATGAGGTTAATGAGAAAGTTACATCGTTATCTGAACCTGACTGAATAAGTGCAGCTTTTCCAGAATTCCAACTGACACGCTGATTATTGTACACTATGAGTTGCATCTCATCTGGTAACAAGTCGATATACTTTGTTGTTCTCTCTGAAGTATTTGAAATTTCCCCCCAAAATGATGCTGAGTTTTGTTTCTTTTGTTTTCTACAGGAACTACTCATTTCATTTGCAGACTATACATGCCTTTGTATGAGGGGCAGCAGGGTCCAGGCCTCTCTGGTTTCTGCTTTGTTTTGTGTTGGTCAGTTTCTCTTTCTAGGCTGGTCACTCTCTCTGCATTTGATGCAAATGTGCCTCTGATTTGTGTTCTGGATCATGCCCATGCTGTTTTTTAACGTGGGGTTTCCAGTTTTGACATCTAAAGCAAGATATGCCCTACACCTGTCCCATTGTGCCCTATTCAATCACAGAATATTTAGGAAACAACTGAAGACCTACCTGTTTAACAGCATCCTCTAAAATATGTGGTTTAGGAGCTGTTTCATCGGGTTTGCGCATAAGTGCCAGAACACCTAATTTTTTAGGTATCTGTGTGTTTAATAAATACTCGTTCATTCATACAAGTGTTGTGTTTAGGTATGGCTGAAGGTTTTAATTAGGCGTTTGAGTCCATCTGGCACAGTCTTAATACCTTGATTTTTTAACATTTCCTGACTTTACCCCAGATGTAGTTAAACCAGCCTGCCCCATTGCCACACCAGATTTCATGGTGCAGGATATCCTGAGCCGGGAAATCTGGCGGGCTGCCCTTGCAACTCCTTCCAGGTCAAAGGTCCAGGGAGGGGAAAACGGACAATGTGGGATCTCACAAGGGAACAGCAAGTAGGGATGAGCACCAGGGTGATAGTCTACCGCGGGGTGGTGGCTTGTAACTGGGACCAGTGACTCCGCCCAACCAGCAGCAGTCCACTCATAGCCCAGAGTCCTGCTTTAGTGATAGCCCACTGGCTATGTCCCTCTCTCTACACCTGGTGCTCCTGAAGATTTTCACCTGATTTAGAGGTAAAGCAAAATGGTGACTAATGTCTCCAAAAGAACCATCCACAAACAAGGCTTGGACATTTTCTGTCATATACACACACACTTATACACAAACACGCAGTTGTGGTATTTTTTGTCTCCACACACTTGTTTTGGTAATTTTTTCTCTGCACACATAGGCAGAAGTTCCTTTTGCAGGTATGGACTGGGTGATTTCTGTGCACCAGTAATACCTTTTCTTCTTCTTATTTTTATTTTCAAAATTAGGGGTTAAAGGGATCTATGGGTTGTTTGTTCTGATCTGATGTTTAATTTTGGGCTGAAGACTTCCGTCCCGAGGAGATGCAACTGTTAAGCGCTGTAAACTTTCAATGGGTGGATTCGCATATATGGGTTATTAGTTGTCATAAAATAAACATAATGATTTATCTTGCATCGTTTTTGTTGTTGCAAGTTTAAAACGTCCAGCTGATTTTTTTTAGCTGCCTGAAAGATGACTTAGCAAGTTACAGTCTTGATGCTAATATATTGTGCGACGTGCAGGTCACAAAATACAACTTTGAAAGGACTACTCGGGCTTTTATTCTTCCCAGGTCAATAAATTGCTTACCATGAAATTGTCCCGGGAGACGAATGTCTGTGAGAGTTCGATTTGTGGGTACGTGTTATTAATGAGCCATGCTTGAGACCTCTGGAGATGAGTTTGAAGGTAGTGCATGTTTCTCACAGCTCCTATCAGTGGGCAATAAAGGTGTTCAGAAAACATGCCCATCCAATCATTAGCATCTCTGCAGAGTGCTTAGACCCATAGTCACATGTGGCAATTGTGATTGTGATTCTGTGCGTAAGAGTGTGTAGGTTATACACAGCTGACAATATATTGACAAGACAAAATGAAAGAAAATTCTGTGCTAACAGGTGAGGGTTATGGTGAAGTGACGAAGATACAAAGAGACATGTAGGACATAGTGGAAAGAGGTTTCTGAATATTACAGATGAAGTATGAGATATGCAGATGGAGGATTTCAGAAAGACGTCGGGAGAAAAGGGGCGTAAGTGTCTAACAGGGTGAGAGACTGCAGAGGAAAGTTGTGTGAAGGGAAGAACTGGAGTGACTGAGACACTGTGAAGACCACTACCGCTTCCACAGACCTTAGTACTGTTTGACTCAGGCTCATATTTTCAGAAAAAAAACCTTTGCAATTCAAATTATTTAACAACAAAAATCTATGTTATTAATACTTTATCTGGTACAGTTGATAAGCATTGGCAATGCCAATAGGTCAGACTTGTTTTAGGGGCATGTCTGTTACTGTCTGATAGGTCTGGATGCAATATCAGAAATCTCACAGAGAGGCACCAGAATACTCAGGAGCACTGTACGGGCAGTACATGATTTTAGTTTACTTGTTTGAAGCCACGCCCTTTTTTACATAGGCCACACCTTTTAGAAAGGACTCCTTGTAATGCTTCTCAGGATGAGCATCCTTTAGAGACCCCTTTTTCGTCCCACTTAAAGTATAGGCATAAGCTCTTCAAAGGTACTTTTTGTTCCACAGCAAACCTGTCTAGATAATAGCCATCATTCAGTCAATCTATCAGGTGACTTGTAAAGCGTGACTACTCACCTGTACTGGTCTCGAGGCACTGGGGGGTTGAGGGTGGGCCATAGCTAAAAACAATTACAAAAAGGAATGTGATTGTGGATGTTATAGAAACTAGGGAGCTGGAACATGGACGTGTAGAATTGGTATTAAGAAAGACTCTTTTTTTTTTTATTAAGGCTCACGTGGCTAACCATCCGGACAGACGTGGGCCAATTAGCTTTAGTTAGCACTGATACTGTCACAATAGACCTGATCAAAAAAGACCAAACTAGAAAATAAGCAAAAATGCAACCTTGTGGAATAAGCTGAATGCGGAATCGATGGGGGTTTGTAGAAGCATTTCCCAAAGCGTAGCACAAAGCGAACCTTTTTAACATGACAGCTGAAAAGAGCTAATCATTGATTCTAAAAATTGATTCACAGCTGTTCGATAGGGAGGAAAAGCCGGTGACTACTGGGCCTTCTTCGGCGCATTGAGTGATACAGTTGAGTTTTATAAGAGTATTTTCGGCATATGTATTAAAAAATCCTTTTGCGAGTCCTCAATAGCGTTTTTTTGCGAATTGCTATTAAGGACTCGCAAAATGCAATATAAGTAGAAATCTCAATAATAATTACGATTCCAACATATTCCTTAATTGCGACTCGCAAATTGAGAATTGCAATTAAGGAATACCTTCCCATTCATTCCTATGGGCCTGGAGGCCCATGGGAATGAATGGGAATAAATTCGCAATTTGGGAGTACCCATTAGGTACTCGCAAATTGCGAATGCAATTTCAAGGGTGCAAGGGTGTCAGAAGGACACCCTGTTGTCCTAAGGGCATGTATGTGCGCCACATGGCACTTTGAAAAATGCAAAAAAGTTATTTTTTTAAAGAAATCACAGATTACCACCAATTTAAAGTTGGTGGTAATTTCAGATTTCTTTGGTCAAAATCTCACAAATTGGGTGCTTCCTGCATTGCATTTAAGGAATCGCAATTCGCGATTCCTTAAATACGAAGGCCTTTTAGGGATGATACATCCCAAAAAGACTTTTTCCCATTCACAAATGGGACGATTCTGAGAATCGGCCCGTTTGCGAATGGGAAATGGGCTTGATACATATGGCCTTAGTGTGTCCAAGCTTTTTAACACCCTTTAAATTGATTTAAAGATTGGCGTGAGAAGGAAAGCGTTTGTACTCACTGCGACCGCAACGTTGAGCATTTAGGGCCATATGTATCAAGGTACCCATTTGCGATTCTGAAATAGCGATTTTTTTAGAAATCGCTATTTGAGAATCGCAAATTGGGATGTATGTACAAATTCGCAATTTTTTTGCGAATTCTTAGTATTCCTTATTGCGAATAGCAAATTGTGAATCGCAATTAAGGAATACTCTCCCATTCATTTCTATGGGCCAGGAGGCCCATAGGAATGAATGGGAAGTTATTCTCAATTTGCGATTCGCAATTTGAGAATGGCAAATTGAGAATAATTTCAAGGGTGCAGGGGTGTCCAAAGGACACCCTGTTGCACCCCTAAAATAAGCATGGGTGCACATGTGGTGCAGATACATGCCCTAAGGGCATGTATGTGCGTCACATGGCACTTTGAAAAATGCAAAAATGTGCATTTTTCAAGGAATTCGCAAATTACCACCAACTTGAAGTTGGTGGTAATTTGCGATTCCTTAAGGACGATTAACATTTTTTTTTGATTCATACATTGCATTTAAGGAATTGCAAAATTTGCGATTCCTTAAATGCAATTGCAAAATAAGGAATCGCAAATCTTGCGATTCCTTGTTTTGCACCAGATTTCCCTTAATACATACCATTTGTCAAATTTGCATTCGCAAACGCCGAAATTCTGCAAATTTCGGTGTTTGCGAATGCGAATTTGCTTGATACATATGGCCCTAAGTTCAGCGAGCTGGTATTTGAAATAGATTCATCCACCCTTGGGCAATAGGTCGGCAAGTGGCACATGAGGGTAATGTGGATGGCAGCTGACCGATGCGCACGGCCACGAATAACCTGGCACAAAACGCGCACAAACCAGAAGCGGAAATGCCTGAGAGAGAGCGCCAAGCGAGACATCCGGGGAGGCTCAATGGGCACAAATGAACCTTGAGGGCGCAATGGAAGCTCCGGCCCTCAACGCTGGGCGCATTCAGCCCTAGAATGAAGGGCCATTTAACTGGTGACAAATTGTGCAAACGTTCATTGTGCTGTATATGAAAAGGGAGATTAGAGAACTGACCAAGGTTCAAGCTCGAGCCTCGATCCTGATTAACCACAGAACAGCAGACAGAAAGCGCAGCCTGCTACAAAGCCAAGCTGGAAAGAGCTTGAATGACTTTCAAGCCAATAGTTGGACTTCCGTGTTCACTCACTTCATAGGTTGTTTCAATACACTCCATTGACGTTCTTACCTCTGTTTTGGAGGTGGCGATTGTGGGAACAGTTTTTTTCCCAATACTACTTAACCCACACTAACTGTCTAACTGTTCCACCCCCATCACCCCACTCCTTGTTTTCTTTCTCGCTAACTATTCCCAATGGCCCCCAAATAGGGCAAATTATGCGGCATGGTTGCGTAAATTATGCGGCAAGAAAAGGGAAATTATGCAACATAATGCAGCACATTTTATAATAGTAGTACTTCATCATGTCGTCATTTTTAAACTTGGGAACACTGGCTGGGTATTGGTTACACCTTAGTAGTACCCGTTTAGGACCCAAATATAGCAATAACAATAAGCAACTGAAAGGTAGCTAGTCCAGGTTTCCTAAAGGGTCTTCCACTGTGCGGCAACATGTGTCGCTGCCTTTTTTGTAACTTTTGAACTGCTGGTGCTAAAACATTTTTTTTGTTAAAGTCTGCGGATTATGCGGCAAATGATGGAAATTGTGCCAAATGCATCAAATCTGAAATAATCTGAAAATTGCTATGGCCACTCAATCCCATATTTTCAATGATTCTTGACCACTCCATTTCAGTATTTTACTCTTTTGCATCTTATTCTTTCTCTGTCCACAGTTCTCTTGCCTGTGCTGCCCTCTTCCTAATCCCTGCATCTAATTTTCTCCTCTCTTAAATTCTGTCTCTTCTCTGTCTCTCTTTGTCCCGTCATCATGTGCACCTAAATCTCTGTATTTCTCAGTTTGTGCTTTCTTGCTGTTCTCTTAAATTCTCTTCCCTCAAATTTGGTCCTGAATCTTCTCTCACCCGTTCCTTTTCTTTTCTCTTCACCCGCCCACACTTCTGTTTTTTAATTCCTTTACATCACCTCTGTGTTACTCATGTCTCCCCAAACTCCTTTCCTTCTTTGATTTTCGAACCCTCTCCCTTCTTGTTCACACTTCTCTCTCTCTCATCTACCTCGTCCTACCAAACCCTATGCAATTCCTCTCTTTTTGTCGACTTCTCCTCTCTCTTTCTTCAGCTCGTTTTTTCTTACTCTTCCCTCTTCGTCTCCATCCTCGCTCCCCGTCGCATCTCTTCCTGCCCCACGCCACCCCCGTGAAGGGTAGCAGGTGCCTTATCCCCTTTTCAATAAGTGAGTCGGAAGCTGCGAGGGGACTCCGGGCTCCCCAAGCAGATATGACCCTGGCCTGAGCTGTAAGAACGGGGTGCCCCCATTTGCCCCCACACATATCTGTGTGAGGCGGTAATCAGGGCTTTGTGATTGAAAATCGAATGTTTGTTCAGACGTCAGGGGGTTGTCAGAGCAGCGGGGTCTCTCCTTCGTCCATTACCAAGCCCTCCTCCCTATCCTGCGTGAGCCGCGAAGCTCTCCACCGTCAGAGGTCTGCCCACCTCCATAATCGCATCCCTTTTCCATTCGAGGAGGAGGCGGTGGCAAGGGGGAAACTGACCCCTGGCGTGGAACTAGGAAGGGGAATTAAAAATGCAGATGGTGTTGTGGAGATGTCTGGATATCTAGAACAGTAGCCGTGGGTGTATTGTGGCAGTACAGTAGGAATTGAGGTCTCTTGCCTGTTGGAAGAACTTGGTTCTGGGTGTGAGCCCTTGTTGGGCGGAAGAACCTAGTCCATTGGTTGGGGTTATTTTTAATGCTTAATGATAGATACAGAGGGCTGCCCAGGCTGTCCTGAGGTCGCTGGACCTGCAATACGCAGAATGTACAGGAGATGGCGCCCTTGCACAGTTGTCTGCTTTCAGTTGGGCTGTCAGAGTATCAGCGGTGTTTTTGGACGCTGGAAGGCTAGCATATTATTTTAACGCCCCACAATAAAAAAAATATGAGTAAAGTTCCACTTTCCTCAAGATAGGTCAGGTACCATATTTACTATTTTAACTCAATTCCTGGAATATTTTGGGAAAAGAATTTCTCATAAATTTTTAAATGGTTGAAATTTTGTAATTTAGCAATGCCGGCAGCCCTGTCCTGAGATCTTAACAGGGGCCCCTCCATTAGGGCCTTAGGCATGTGCAAGCTGTGCCCCTGCACAGGGCCACCAAACCTCAGGGGCCACCACGCCAATATATATCCTTAATATAATAATCCTCTGAGGATGGATACATATTTGCGTGGGGGGCCCAGGTAGGGATTTGGCGGCCTCCGGCTCTGCTCCACTTCCAAACACCCTGACCTTCACTGGCCTCTGCGCTCAGCCCCGCCTGGACCCCCTCTTCCGGGTCCCCTACCTATGCTCCCTGTCCCGGGCCGCCATGAGACTAGAGCCACCCCTGCCCCAGGACTCTGACGAGTCTTGGGGGCGGGTCTAGTATGATGACACTGTGGTGTGGGAGTGGTAGTGCACTCCCTTGTCCCTTCACTGCGCATGAGGTGTTTGGCCAGCCGTTTCAGTCCGGCCAAACACCTCTTGCGCAGTGAAGCTTTGGGGCTGGAGAAAGCAGGCACAGGCTCCCAGTCTGCCTGGGAGCTCAAAGTTGTAGCGCGCACTCAGGCCAATCCTGACGCTGCTTTCCTGCATTGTCATGATTGGCCGCAGTGCAGTCGGGGAGCCTTTCCCAGAAGCAGGAAGAGCGGGATGGAGCGGATGGTGGAGGCAGGGGCAATCAGGTAAGTTTATTTATTTATTTTTGTCCCCCTAGTCGCCTCCCCCAGCTCCCTCCTCTCGCCCGCCTGCCACTTTGGCAGGGGACGGGCCGCGACTGCATCTCAGCTGAAGGTAACAAGTATTTGCAAAGTCAGTAGCTCTCGCCTTTGTGGGCTATTAGGTTTTTCAATGCGTTTTACCCATGCTGCACAGAATCCACAATGCTGAGCAGCGTGGCTAAAGTAAAAAAAAAAATAAAGCCTTTGAATCTCGTGTCATGTTGTAGGTGCGCACATCACGCATGCAAGGGCCTACAAAAGGACTCTGCTTTTTTTCTTTTAGTTACTGATCCAATTTGGATTGGTAACTAAAAAGAAAATGAACATTCTTTTTACTAAAAAGAAAATGTTTTTTTTTTTTGTTGAAGCAGGCGGCCGGACGGATTATTTCACACAAAAGAAAAAAGTAGCACTTTAAATGGAAGCAACTGAAGCAGCGATGCCAGCCAATCATAGAGGTTGTAAAGAGGCAAAGCTCCATGGGAGGGATAAGCACAAGATTGACAAGCTGGGACACAAATAAGACACAGGCAAATGAGAGTCTGAAGCAAAACCAACCAATGGTAAGAGATGTGGCTGGGCTCCAAGTCCCTCTATGTTGTTGGGAAGCAGCAATATGCTTTGCAACAGATTCCCAGGCACTGTCTAGTAGGCTCAACCGTAAAACTAGCAATACTCCCTTCTTTATGCTGGAGTACTGCAGTGCTCACACTGTGCAGCAGATGGCACCTGGGCATATGTAAACGTCAGCCCAAAAGTTTCAGGTTGAAACCTGCCTTGCTAGGTGCTGGCACTCAACCTGCAGTTTTAACCGAGCACTATTGGGCACTTGTTCAGAAGTGCAGGACATAGCTTCAGAGACGTTAAAAGACATAGGCAAAGTGGGCAATTGTTGAGGTCCCCCACCTTCAAAGGGCCCCCCTGTGAAAGGGAAGTCTCTCTCTAGATCACTTCTGTGTATTTTTGTATCTTAATCTTTAACATCTACTTCAATATTGTCAGCCAACATAGCTGTTGAATTAGGAAGAAATGGGCAATAAAATTCAAAGTAGCTCCAAATAGGGACCCTCAAAATAGCTCTTGCCCCTCAAAATCCTTAAGATAACATTCCATAGCTTCCTGCTTCAAGGGCTGGTAAATCAGCAGGGTTCATACTGTGCAGCAGAGGGCGCTTATGAAGTACAGACAGACCCATGTCTCCACAGAGGCTAGTAAACACTCAGTGCTCAGAGAGCGTCTTGTCATAAATTAAAGACACCCCCTTTTACTTTTAATACCCAGGCATTGGTTAACCAAAATGGCAGTAGTAGCAGATATGACAATATTATCAGCATTAAGACAAGGATCTTAATGCCACTAGCCACTCGGTCTTCAACACAAATAGGCCTATCTTTGCCATTCACCATCACTCATTTTGGATTATTGACTATTTTGTTTGGCTTATCTCAGTCTTTGTTAAAAAATACTGATAAGACCTTCCTCGCACTACTTATGCACATGAAGGGACTATACTGGTCCACCACTTTGGACACCGGTACAGCCAATGGTTGAAGTGGGAAAAAAAATTAGGGGAACTGTGGGCGGAGAATCATAGTGCGAGAATAACCTGAACATTGGGTCAGTGGGCGGAGTCAGAGGTGTGACCAGAAAGAGCAACACATCCTAGTTTTTAGTATTTGTATAGCATTTTACTGACCAGTTACAGCTTATTACTTTATTTAATTTAACCAACGGATACACATGTTTATTTAAGGTATAATATGAGTTATTGACATTAAAATACATTCACAAAGTGAGATATGTTTCTAATCACAGAATGTCCCAAATACGCTTAAAAGTGGAATCACAAGCCATGTGTCTCAAAGCCATGCAGTTTCTGTCATCAGCACGTCTCCTTCCTTTTCCACAAGAGCAGTTCAAACATGAATGGCAAAATATCCTAGTTTGCAAATGTTTACCAACTAATTATGCCTCTGCTATATTTGCCAAATAATACATAATGTGTTGCATAATATGACGATTTTAACAAAGAAATTGTTTGTAGCTCAAACGGATCAAAAGTTACAAAACAATGTGACTTGCGTTGCAGCGAAGTGGAGGGCCTTTTGCAAAGGTTGACTGGTCACCTTTTTCACTGCTGCATTTGTACGTTACACTGGTACTAATGAGGCAACATCTTTGCAGAGACTGTTAGTATGTGTAAACATTTAAAAATAATAAAGTATCAGAAAATGTACCACATTACACTGCATCCTTTGTTTCGCTGCATAATTTAGTCAACACTGCAACATAATTTTGTTCTCTATTGCTGCATAATTCCATTGGCCCCAAAGCAGGCAGCACATGTTAAAAGTGCTTGAACATGAAGCAGAGAGACCCCCAAGTTTGCGATCTTAGTTTGGTGCACATGCAAATCCTGCATTACCGATCCCTGGTGAGTTGCACTACTACTGATCAAACAAGGCCAATGGAAGTACCAATGGGCGAGGCAGACTGGACTCAAGGGTCCCGTGACCTCATTGACAGACTCACTGTCACTCCAGGGTGTACTGTTTTGTAGGACTGCCCACAAGACTGGAGGTGAACTTCAGAATGGATTGTGGTGGACAGGTCTCAAGGTTAACCCCCGCTAGGGTCTACCAGCTGGTGCTAAGACACCAGGACTTCTAAGATCTAGCGGGGCCTTCTAAGGTGTAGCATGGGAATGTGCTCCCTCATGGGAGTGGACTGGTCATAAAGGCTGAACCTGTTTCCCCAGTTCCAAATTCGGCAGCTCTGGCCATAGTGCCACATCCTCTCCTCTACTGAACACTTAACTGCCCCACTGAGAGAAACTCACACTGCCTTCAGCTACAACCCAATTCTTCCCCGCTATAAACACCTGGATGCGACTCATTTTAAATTATGCACTAGACAATAGTAATATGCTGCCTGAAAAAGAAAATAACATCCTTTGAAAAGCAAACACTCATATGGAAAGCAATATTAAGTAAAGCTTGTGAAATGAAAGCAGGAACAACATGGTTACCTTAACACTTTTACACTCATTGGTCAGAAATCAATGAGTGTTTTTGCCTGAAAAGTTAAGGACAGGACCACAGGGCCTGGAAGGGACCCATTTCCATGCCCATTGCTTATATCCTTACAAAATGTGAGCAGTATGTTTAAAAAAGACCACATCCCTGAACACAGAACCACAGTACACATTTTATAAACTAAAATAAGGAAAACAGCTGATAAGGATAACATTAAATGTTTTCCACTCCACGCATCAACCAGGTATTGCAGTACCTCCACGAACTGTGCACTTCCCCACCCAGGGAAAACAATGTTGTCCAAAGAAAGATGAGAAAATGAAAGTAGCGTTTCACTGGCAAACTCTGTAGGTGGCGCTAATGTGTTTGAGTGTGAATAAAACCAATCTGGTCACTTTGTGACAGCTCTGTCATGCT
Source organism: Lissotriton helveticus (assembly GCF_964261635.1). Classification (NCBI taxonomy): domain Eukaryota; kingdom Metazoa; phylum Chordata; class Amphibia; order Caudata; family Salamandridae; genus Lissotriton; species Lissotriton helveticus. The sequence goes on along the minus strand of NC_136057.1, from coordinate 1,434,958,783 downwards.
CTATTTAGTTATTTTTCGTATTTTTAAACTTTTTTCTCTCCGTCCCGAGGCTGCACTTTGGAATAGAAAAATGTCAGAAAAGTACGAAATTCCCAGGAAAAGTGTGTTTTTCTTTTTTGATCCATTTTACAGGGGAAGAAGGAAAGGAGAGAAAAGAGAGGCTAAAAGCCGTTTCTTGAAGTCACTGTTTTCATTCAGCAAGCGAGGAGGAGCAAGACAGAGACAGAAAGAGAGGGAATGCGAATAAGAGGAAGAATGAAAGAGAGACGAGGGTGGTAGCTGACAGTGTCAGAGCAAGATAAGTGGACACTGTCCATGTCTTCTCTGCCCACCTCACCCATCCCGAACAGCAATGAACGGCCGAACCTTATCGATAGGCCTTGACTATTTCTGCTATCCTGGGACGCATTTTAAAAACAAAAAAGTAGGGGAATGGATTCTATTTAATGAAAAAAGTATGGGCACGCCGTTCCCTGCCGATCCCACCCACTTCAACCACTGGGTACAGACTATCTTTGAGCACGAAGCCTGCATACCACCTTTACTATTTTCAAATTTTCCACCGATATGGTATTTCCTACCACTCTCTAACTATTCACCTTTGTGAGCCATACTGCAATAATATACAAGGTACCATCATTAGTTAGCCGTTTTCTTATCTGATTCTTTCTCTGCGGACATACAGGCCTTGATAAAGACCATTGGACGAAATACGTGTGGGCTGTTCTACTCCATCAAAGGCGTTTCTGTAATTTGCTGTTCAACCTTATCCAGTGCAGGAAATGTATTAAAGCATAAGAACATACTGACCTTCATGAACTCTCCTGAGGAATTCATTTGGACACTGCTCATAATATTTTTTCTTTGTGTGCTCGAAGTCAAGTCTTACTAAGATACTACATTTTAAAAGGAACAAGCAAGGGAATCACAGGTGACCCCTAAAAACATCCCTTAGCATCTCTGGACTTTAGTAGTTCAGTTAAAAGGTTCTATGCATTTCAGAGGTATCCATTGCTTATTGTGGGAATGTATCTCCCATGTACATTGCTGGGCTCTGCTGGTGGAGCAGGTAAACCCCATGTGCATCACCTATCTTAAAATATCGCAAACATATCACCAGTTCAGAGCACAACATCATCACCATCAAGCAAGAGCACCAGCAGTAGACCAGCACCAGCCCAAAGCACCAATATTAGCTAAGAGCAACACCAAAAACTACACCTTTGCCAGAACAAAACCATAGATGAAAAGAAGCAATGTTTTGCTACATGATCAATTTTGTGCAATACATAACCAAACTTCAGGGTCGAGGTTACAAAAGCATTGGCAGCGGTCGCAAAGGGCCAAGTCAGGAGTTATAATTACAAGTTCTTGCAACCCCTTAATAAAGTCCATGCTTCAGTGACTGCTGAACTTGTCAACTTGTCACGAACATACCAGCTCACCTGTACCTGTTCACCCTCCTGAATACACAAACTCAGACCACATCAGTTTACCTTTGGAAGAATTGAGGCAGCAGTTTAATAGGCAGTTTCCAACTTACAGGCAATCCCTAGCTGTTACCTTTCTAACTTACTGAGTCCTAGTACCTAGTTAAACCTTACCCAGCCTTCGACCTCTCCGCCGCACGTTCATTGCATGGTATTTCCTTCCTCCATGAGCCTTGTGCCATATATGCTATGGTGTGTTATCTTCAAACACCCATCCTTAAGTTATCTATATGCAAGCATCTACTTCCAGCCCAGCGTGGTGACCATTCACTTCCACTGTACCCTTTTAACATGTCTCCTTCCTGCCCAGCTGTTGGAACATTCACTTCTAGCTATACCTTTTACTTTCTGCTTATGGACAAGTGCCTTTTTCCAGCCCAGCTGGATCAGTAATCAATTCTGGCATAACCTTTCACCTCCTTCTTTCGGGCAAGAGTATGCTTCAAGCCCAGCAAGGTGTTTGCTCTTGTCCAGTTCTCCCCTTTCTTTCTGGTTCAAGTGTTTGTTTCTACACCCCCCTGCCCCTCCCCCCTACCGACCCTGCACCCCACCAAGCCCCATCCCAACTACCAATCCTTCCTAGTGAAATATCCCCTCTGGAACTGCCCAAAGACTTCCAGATCAAGGAACTGGGTTGCCCCTTTCCCCTTCTGTTTCGAGGTGACCCTGTCACCTCCACACTATATTTATCCGGGCTACAGGTGCTGCCCTGGAGGGTTTACTTTTAGTTCAGCATCATAGGTTATCCCAGCGACCTGCCAGTACCTTCTTGGTACTGTTACTCATGGCATGCCTGTTCCTCTTGAGTTATAGCTCCCTCTTACCCATGGCCCCATATCCAGAAACAAATCAGGACCACAATCTTAGTCCAAAATACCCCTTCAACAAAATTTCTGTCGGTGTGCCAGCCCCCTAATCCAGTGATTCTTAGCGGAATGGGTGGGCAGGTTCCCTATCGAATTCTGTGACAAAAGAGTGCCCTGGGCAGGCACCTGGAGGTTATGTAGACCCGCCCCAAGCCCAAATGATGCCTGGTGAATATATGAGTGGACAGACCTCATGTGCCTGGCTAGGCAATCTAGGTACCTTCCCGGCATTTCTACATTTAGGTGCATTCCCTCCAGCTATCATTCTTGATCTCTGGAATGGCTTGAAGTATGTTCGATAGGGTGACCAGACGTCCTAGATTGTCCAAACTGTCTCGGTTTTAGGTCGAGGGACCTATAAGCTGCGCAAAGCGCAGCTTCCGGTCCGGAGAAATTATGTTTTGGAGTAGGGCAGTTTAAACCCGCCTCTCAGCTCCGTTCGCCTCCATTGGCTGGCTTCCTAAACGGAGGCCAGCCATTGGAAGAGAAGGGAGTCACTCCAAACAAGCCCCGTCTCTTTCAGATTCGGGGGCGTAAGTTTTGCTGTTCTTTAGACAGTGACGTTGTCTGTCACTCAGAACAACAAAACACACGCCCCCGAATGCGAAAATTACCATGTTTTCTCCGAGGCATTTCTGCTTTGCCTTGGAGAAAGACGGTGGTGGTTTCCAGAGCTGCTCTGCTAGTCCCCCCTCCCTCCGCAGCTCTCCTTCGTCCCGCTCCCCCCCCTCCCTCCGCCCGCAGCTCTCCTTTGGCCCGCTCCCCCCCCCCCCCCGCTCTGCCTGTGCACCACGTTTCTATATGTGCATCCTCTGTTCTGTGCTCGGATGTAAACACTCTGAGCAGGTCGTGCTACGAGGCACCCTCCCCGCTGCTTTAAGGAAAACTGCTGCCATATAGTGACTTCTCAGCCTTGATAGCGGGCCAGTGAGTGAGACTCCGAAGTCCCCTTCCGATAGACAAGTCGCACTACTATGCAGCGCCTACACTGGAAACATTTCTGTCCAGTGTAGGCGCTGCATAGAACAGCAAATCGCTTACCCTTTTTAACATATGTGGAAATAAACTCTGGATGAGAGAACTTGTCTATCGGAAGGGGACTCCATCATGGTAGCGGCTTAAGGAACGTCAGTCGAAGCGATACATTACACCTTGGCCCGTAATCATGCGGCAGAAGGCAGCCTCTGACGGAGCGCCCACATGGGAATTAGCAGCGGATTTATAAGGAAGAGGCGGCCTTCCTACCACATCAAGATGTCGTGCCAAAAATAATACGCCAGTCTCACTGCACCAGGGGCATTATTCTTTGCGAAGATTGTGCTCTTCAAGGAGCCTTCACTAGAAATGTCTTCAGGGGAGAGGTGGGGCTCAGAAACAAATCAGCAACCGGCAGCTTTTCATCACAGTCAGTGGCCTGGAATCGGAACTCACGCAGTCTGCCCCAGTGTCATATCTATTCTCTGGAGCCAGGCCCACGCGTGTGTAGGCTGTCCGTCCTTTGTGGTCAGTGTTCCGGTGACACAGTGTTCCGGTCCTGGGCGTTTATTTTGCAAATCATTGTTTTCAGGCGTGTTATTTCAATTATATAATCAGCTGTAATGAACTACAATTCCCAGAATGCATCATGTTTGTAAACTAAACCCGAAGGTTAAAGCACTATATCTTTGAGCCATCGGGTAACCTTACCCAGAAGCCCCTTTTGTTAATCTTCCACTCTGGAGAGGCTGGTTGACAAAGTGGTTCTTTCTCTTTGCGCGAAAAAAAGGGAAGCCTGAGAAGTGATACATCCGTGGATAAAACAAATTGGCAACCCCCAAAGGAACTCGGGCGATAAGGCGAATCCGGCACTTGTAGGAAATAAAAGAATCCCACTGTTCATTTAAATGAGAAACAACACGTGTGAAGTAGGAATCGGGGAGGGGGAGGCGGAGGGGAGGGAGGGTGATCGGCAGGGGCATTGCTGTAGGCGCGGAGTAGGGGGTTGTGGGTGCGAAAAGTATTCTGAAAGACCTTAGGGAAGAACTATTTACAGAATACGACGGAAAGTGTTTATATTAAATAGAAATGATGTCTTTGCGGGCGGGGTAAAACGGTTAAAAAGGGACACTAATATGACTCTGTATAACAATTCGCAAGAGTAATGCTCATTTACTGTAGGGTGAAATATATGCCGTATAAGACGACGCACATTACACTACAGGCCACCTTTAATGCTTTCAGTAGTGCTTATAAAGGGTCTGCAATGTAAGGCTGCCTACCGACAGAATGATGGTTCAAGGTCTGCGCCTAGCAAGCGTGTCAGTGACTCTAGCAGTATATTATGAATGCGTCACTTCCGGTTTCTTAGACTTCGGCACCAATAGGTACATGCTGTGCCTTTTACCGTCTTCCAATCCATGACACGTATGCACTGGTAGCACAATATCAGTTCATGCTTACAATGTTTTTTCTGCTGTTAGTGCTGCATTCAATGATGTCACTCGAAGTTATCCAGGCACAAGGAATATTTAACACCAAGTGCTTTTATGTTTCAAACAAGGCGTGATGTTAAACTGCGGGGAAACAAAATCAGCGGTAAAGTTTAGTTTGTTGCAGGTGCAAGCTGCTATGCTGCTCTTTTAGCGTGCAGACAATTCTTTGCATTAGTATCTTGCAATATGTCAAAGGCTATTTTCTCTTTGTCTTATGTGTCACGCCATACCGAGTCACGTGTTTGTATTTTCTCACACATGTTTCAGCTGTTGCTCTTTGCTTTCGCAGTTTGATTATTTTATATCCCAGCCGTTTTGGGCAAATTATACTGATGTGTATGTTTTTGTGACATTCATGAACTGTTGGCTATTAAAACGTATCACATGGTGTTCAGAACTGACTTATAAAATACCTCGCTGTTTTCTAAAGCTCTCCTAAACCGCGTTTTAATCACTACAGTGGTAAACATTCATTCATCCACCTTGTCATCCATCTTTCCTTCCCTAATTCCGTTCTTCCGTTACAAAACTAGGTTTTAGTTTTTTCGACATGCATGAAAAAGAGCTCTATCAAATAATGAAAAGCTATGAAATTGTATCCTTTTTTTGTATCAAGTTGTGTATGATAATTAAAAAAGCAAAACAACTAGAACGTGTGTCTTTTTAGCATAGTACTGTTGTGCATTTCCTGTATCCAAGGCTAAGCACAGGAGGGCCTCACATCTTTTTTAGGAAAGCCAGCTATTTCGAGGTATTTGGACAATAATAACTCGAGTATCAACAATAAAGGCTTCAGAACAAGTCCTTTAATTGAATACTTTCAGAGAGGTCAGTTTGCAGATCGTGTCTGTCATTACCAAAACAGTAGGGTCCAATATTATCCTTTGTCCTGGCCCTGATCATAGTTAATTCTTATAATCTACCTCTCCCTAGAGTTTGGCCACCGAGCAGGGCCTTCCCTTGTGGATGGTTTATCGTCAGAGCTGAGACCTTCTTTTGTGTTCAGTTGCCTTCCGAGCTGGGGCAGCCTTTACTATTTGTACATAGCTAGAGCTCAGCTAATCCTTGTGGTCTGCCTCTCTCCAGAGCTGGACATACCTTTGTGTCTCGCCATCCTCGATTCCCCCTTCTTCCTACAAGTAGACACGTTCCCCTGTTCTCTACTCACTGGCAGCCGAGAGGGGGGGCTGGTCCAGGTTCGACCATTCCTGGAGGACGAGACTAACCTGCAGCTGTGGTACTGGAGCTAAGGGCGCCTCATCAACCTCCACTCTGGGCAGTCATTGGAGGCGCCGAGTAATGGTTCTGCTGTGCTTGCTCTCCTGACCTGCCCCCTCGCTGTGCTTGCTCCCCTGCCCCCTGGATGTGCTTGCTCCCCTGCCCCCTGGCTGTGCTTGCTCTCCTGCCCCCTCGTTGCTTGTGCTTGCTCTCCTGCCCCTCGTTGCTTGGGCTTGCTCTCCTGCCACTACCCCTCGCTGTGCCTGCTCCCCTACCCCTTCGCTGTGCTTGCTACCCTGCCCCCTCGTTTGTTGTGCTTGCTCTCCGGCCACTGCCCCCTGTGTGTGGGTGCTAATGCAATAGGTCTCGCATACGCAAACGATTAAGCTATTGGCAATGTAAATGACAATGCCATTTATTTATGATTTAAAAAAAATAAAAATAAAAATAAAATGTCATGAGCAATGCCAATAGCTCTACCTTTTAATAATGCCGAGACCATTGCATTGTAAATGCTTGTTGAACAAGTGTCCCGGAGTCCCGACACTATCTGCTAAAACACAAAAATTTCCCCGTTTTTAAGGGAGGGTCGGGTGAACGTGAACATTAATCACAGTGTTGTGCAGGTCGATATTTCATGCAGTCCTCTTAGGAACCGGGGACAGAAATTCATTTGTCTAGATTCTTCTGCTGGGCTGCCTCGCCTCATTCAAGCAGCACAGCAGGAATTAATGCGGTGTGCATCAGGGCTGCAGAGCCTGGCCGGGCCCAGCGTCAGCTAGACCCTGGAGCTCTTCACAAAAAGGAGAGGGAATGTGAAAATACAAAGTGTGTGTGTGTGTGGGTGTGTGTGTGGGTAATGCGCTGAGACCTAATAGAACATTTAGTCCTATTTCTATGCCTGTGCCCATCACGGTTTTTCTATCTGAAAATCTAGTCACTCAAGCCATATTTCCACTCCTTCATGAATGGCCTCTGATTTAAGAGGCAGAAGTCGGCAGTTTTGGACCTATTCAACCTTACCTCCTCCTGGAGTGAGTGAGCTCTCAATACCAATGGTCTGCAGCAGAGTTGCTTGTGTATCATTACCGGTGACTCCACTTCTCATCCAAGGGGAGGATGGACCTGCAGAACCCATATCCTGTAGCAGATGGTGACTGTGTGCTGTGCCACCGTACTGGAGGGAGTAGCGGCCCTGTAGGGCCCAAATCATGCAGCAGAGGGCGCTTGTGCAGCACTGTACTGCCTCAAAGGGATGGTGGACTTGCAATGCCTTCATCTGCAGTGGAGGAAGCTCCTGCCTCATGGTCGTTGAAGGTGAGCCTACAGTTCCCAAACTCAACAGGAGATGGACCTTATTCATAAGCAGAGGAGAGTCTTCCCTCCCTTCGGATGGGGAGGGGTTGGACCTATTTTGCCGTGCACGCATTACCTATTCGGTCAGGAGTTGAGCTCATGCAACAAAGACACCCAGAGGCAAAGACTTGGATGTCACTCATTTTGCTCATGAGTGAGATTCACAATGTGTAACACTTCATTAACGTCAACAGGTCAGTGAGATCAGCCTCAAGCAAGCTTATGGCCCTAGGTCTGAGACTCACACCCGAAAAGTGACATGAACTCCTATATCTGTGGTTGAACCTGTACTGCAGGGTGTGAGACTCACACAATATGAGTAAGGTTTTGGTCCTAGATATGAGATTCACACCTAGTGAGTGAGATTGTACGGGTGGGGGTGATGTGGTGGCCAAACAAGTGAGATTGTGCTGCCAAGTGTCAGTCGCACATAAAATGACCAAAGTTTTGCTGTGCGATGTGAGACTCACACCCAATAAATGACAGTTGTTAGATTTTGACCCAATGAGTGAGACTGTGTGGCTCACATCCGATGACTGGAACTGTTCTCTTATGTGTGTAGCTCATGTATAATAAGTGAGAAATTTGTTTTTGACTCTAAAATGTGGTTATTTTCCCAGCCGAGAAAAAGCCGGAGAGCTGCCAACCTTTTTTCTGCCCCTTATGCCATCGGGCACTCAAGAGAGCGGAACTGGCTGACCACCTGCACTATGAGATGGGCACGTTATCCAATCACATGTTGGACAGGTAATGAGAGTTCACTCTCCTCTTGCACTGTGGGGGGCTCCAACCAAGCCCCGCAGTGCTTGAGGCTTTTCCTGCTTAAAGCTATCAAGGTCTGCAATATCCAGAGTAATTGTCCCATTTGCTTTCTCTCCCCAGCGATCCAGAGACGTCACAAGAGAAGGAACCAACCACTGTGCAGGTAAGCGTGACATAACATCTGACCCAGGAACCAGAACTCATCTCAGTTTAGAACATCAACACTAGAGCCAACATGAGCCCAGAGCACCGGCACCAGCACCATCTTCAGGCACCATCTCCAACCCAGAGTGCCAAAGCCATCACAAGCCCAGAACACTAATATTAGAACCAACATCGGTATTTAATCCTGGGGTAGAATCACTGCCAGCTCTGAACCCCCAAATCAGAACCAGCGGCATAAAAAGCCTTCACACCAGAGTCTGCATCACTAGCCCAGACAGTAAGCACATCACAAGCCCAGAACACTAAGGGTCTCATTTATGAGGTTTTGCCGTTGGGTAGCACCATAGGCCTTCCTGCTGTGCTGCCCTATGGCAAAAGAATAGGGCAGGAATGCGCCGTATCTATCAGATACAGCACATTTCTGTCCTTTTCCCCTCCACTGGCGCACAATGCAATAGGCTGCCGTGCGCCAGCAAAGGCTCCTTTGCATCATGGTGCAAGGGTCCCTGCATTCCAGGGATGATTATTTGTGTGCAGGAAGTGAAGCCTTCCGGTAAAAAAAAACAGAATGCAGCACACATAGAAAATGGAAAAATGAGAAGAAATACAGATATTTCTCCTCGTTGTGCCTCCCCTTGGGAGGCGTATGATTTTGGCGCTGCCTCACAGTTGCGATTTATCGTAAATCTGGGGCAGTGTCAAAAAGCCATGGATGTTGCTGGGAACACCCTCAGCAACACGCATTGCACGCCCGTTTCAAAAACTTTCTGCTTGAAAGGGGCACATATTTATAAAGTGGCTTTACATGGCCGTATAAATATGCAGTGGCACATTGCGCCACCAGAACATCAAAAAAGTGACATTTCGGCCATGCAAAAGTGCTGGTAGGGCCTCATAATCGAGGCCCTAAGATTAGAACCAGCAGCAGCCTTTGGTCCGAGCATAGAATCACTGCCAGCTCTGAGCCCCCACTCCAGAACCAGCAACACAATGAGCCCCCACTCCAGAACCAGCAACACAATGAGCCCTTACATCAGATCCGGCGTCAGCCGTGAGTCCTCACACCAAAACCAACAGCAGCTCACAGGAACATCTGAGAGCATTAAAATTAATACCATCACCAGCTGAAAAACTGTCAACAGCAGACCAGTACCAGCCATTCCTTTACACCATGGCCAACATCAGCTCAGAGCATCAACAGCAGCTGAAACCACTTATAACCAAAGAAGTTGTGGAGTACTCTAACTTCAGAGCTAACACCAGATTTGAGGGCCAACCCCAGAACTACCACCTGCCACGAACATTGACAGCAAAATCAACACCAACTAAGAGTAGCAATGTTAGGACCAATACCAGCCCATAGCAAATACACCAGCATCAAGCACTAAGAACTCAACCTGCTTAGAGCTCCAGCTTCAGAGTCAACACCAGCTCAGAGCACTAATTCTAGAGTGCTGAAGGCTCAGAACAGCAACAATTAAACCAACAGTAACCAAAAGTTCTGATTTCTTGGGTGTTTTTATGTACTTATTTAGGCCACACATCCCATTGGTGCCCCTCGAGGAATAATAGGAGATTAAAGCACTAACACCTGAACCAGCCCAGAGCACCACACTAGCACTAGAACCCACAACAACAAAGAGCATCAACATCAGGTGACAGTCTATACACCAGAGCAAACTCAAAACATCTACAAAATAGCACCGGATTAGAGCAGAACATCAACCAAGAGCACCGCCAACAGAACAAAACCAGCCCAGAGAACCACTAAAAGCCCAGAGCAACATCAAAGCCTGCACTAGTCCAGAACACTAACATTACACTCCAAACCAGTGCAGTATGTAGATGGCAGACACTTGCCACAGCACACCACTAATTCAGGCACCATAACCAGAACAGACACTAATCCATTTACAGCTGACATCTTTTTTCACATTCAAGTATGGATTCGAAGTGAGCTTTTGTAAGGCTCTTTGCATTTCAGGCAGAGTCCCAATTAGACACCTATGGCCCTGGTTTGCTTTTATCACGCCAGATACATTACAATATCCTGAGGGTATGTTATTTATTGGGTGCGATAAATAGCACTGATTACACGTTTCTGGGGAATAACATGGATGTTAGTGGTTATTGCACCAAAATCTACAGGGTACCAAAAATACAGTACACTTTTCCATGTTAAATTATAGCTGGTTTTGACCTGCTGAAATTTAATGACGGGCAAGATATTTAACACACCCGCTAATTACCGGGTCGGTAAAAACCACCCAAATCTGAACTTCAACAGGGATTTTCGAATGGGTCAGAAAATACTGACCCACTCATCATTAGGGCCCCGGCTACAGTGTAATCTGTAATTTTTTTATTGTAATTGTAGGAAGGTCATACCAGCTGAGATGAATGACCCAGTATCTGCCCCAGTTTTGCCATAAAAACAGGATATTAAGAAACCACTGTAGGTTGCATTTCAGTCCAGGCTCAGAATTTACCCTGGGATAGAGCGGCACTCAATGCTAATCGAGACCTTCAACAGTACATATTATTTTTCTTCGTATCCAGGTGCTTGTAGTTTTGTTTATCTGATTATAAATGCAGCACTACAAGTACCACAACGTAAAAAAAACTGGACTGGATGAACGACTCATTTATTATGTGGTTTACCTTGAGAGCGCTGAACCTGCTGTCTTGGGACAACCCAAGCTCATGCAAGCAATGGCTTGGTGACTCAAAATGGCAGCCAGGGGACTGCTACTTCTGTAAGCAGAGGTTTGAAAGTCGTTGAAAAGATTTTTGTAACTTTTGCCAAGTTTTATGTAAAGATTGCATTTTTTTTGTATTGCCCTGTATGCTTGAATAATGAGACCTGCTTTAAAAACCCCAGGTGCGCGTATCCTTGGCTAACACTGACAAAACAGTTCTACACAAGGTGTACTTTGCAGAAGGCTATGGTTTTCCAGTGTAATGATGCTGAGCTTAGAAAATATCTCAAAGAGATAAACTTGCAGTGAAAAACTCTGCAAACGTTTGCCATTATGCCTAGAAGGCTTGCAAAAGGTAAATGTGCAGACAAATATTCTGCATAGTTTTCCATCTTGGCTGAGTTTGATTAGAGTAGAAATGTCTTGCTGTGGAGAACAGATACACTCACTGTGCAGAAAAAACATTTTTCTGACATTACGTTAAAGTAAAGTAGGAAAATTACAATTTTTGCAAAAGACAAAAAGCAAACACCATGCTAGCACAAAGATTGCATTCTGCATAATGTGGGGCTCTGGTAGAAATTGTGCAGACAAAGCAGTCACTCCAAGAAGGAGCGAGTGGCGTGGAGCTGCAGGCATTTGAGTGAGCTGTATTGACAGCATGGCTGTTACATGCCGCATGTCTGAGTAATTACATTTCAGCTGACTCAGTGAAAAAGACACAGGAGAGGTGCGAATATTTACTCACAGTCGACGTGGGGGAACTCCAAAAACTCAAAAAACAAGAACAGCTAGAAATCGACTCTGCACCGTGTGGATTCTGGGAAATTCCGGTTTTTTTAAGCCTGCAGACAAGCAAAATTAACAATGAGGAAACGCAACAAAAACATTAGAAGAGAGAGGAGATGTCGAACGCCTCCTCTGCAAGCAGCAGATGGCATTCAGGCATGTGGGAATACGGGGGCGGAAAGAGACCGAAACAAACATCGACAGTGCCAAACGTTGTAGCTTTTCTACAATGAAAATAACTCGACAGTTGTCACCCAGAATAGGAGCAGAGCTGTCATCAGCAGTGCATGCTCTGGGGCCAACAATGGCAACAGAAGTGCAAGCTTCACTCACCGACAGAGGGATCTGGGACATTCTGAGTACATCACAAAACGAGCAGAGGTTGCATACTGTACCTTTTATGTGTTCCAATGTTTACTGTTTATCATTGTGTTTTTTTTGTGGGTTTTTTTCTCCTCACAATTTCTTTGTATATTTCATTTTGTCTTCTCCACCAACGTATTGTAAAGCGCTCTGATATCCTTCGGGATCTTGTTCGCTCTATATAAAACTTTATAAATAAACAAATAAATAAATAAAGTTCCTTACCTACCGCCCATCCCCACTCCAGGTACACCATAGGTAACACTGGTGCAAGGTCCCCTTTCAGGATAGTAGCTAACTCAGAGGCAGCAGTAATGCAATGTTTCTTCAGAGAGGTCCACCCTTGCGCGGGTCTCGCAAAGGACAGGTACAACGCAGGCAGAAACCATTGAAACATCCCATACAACCTGGACAAGTTCATCTCAACTAGCAGCAGTAAAGTGTCCTCGCATGGATCAGAAACCGCCTCCCCAGCAGAAGTTCAAGCGGCACAAACACCCACACCCACCGCAATGATGCAGGAATGCCATCAACAGCACTCCTGTGTGCCAGTATGCAGACTTTAGTCCACTGAGTCCCTCGCCGGAACCAACACCGGCCTTGAACACGGACACAAGAAAGAGTAACATCCTAGAACTCAGACAACAGAACCAACCTGATCACTGAGCATTAGCAAAATCAGCCCAATATACAGGCACTAGAGCCAATTCCCACTCTGAGAACTGACACCAGATAGAGTACCATCCTAGTGTAAAGACAACAGAACCAGCTCCATCTCTGAACACGGACAGCAGAACTAACCCCAGTCCTGATCACAGATGTGTAAGATCCACTCATCCAGGGCAACACAGCACCACCAGAACCTTTACTTATACTGATTTAGAGCAGTAACCCAGAATCAGGCACCAAAGATGTTTGTTGTTAGGTCTAGATACGGTCCAGTGGATTTCCCTGGTCCAGCCTTCAGTGGGATTGCCATGCACTCTGAAAGCACCTTGGTGCAGACTAACACCAGTCCAATCTGGCTCTGAGTTTAGAGTGGCCCGCAAATCTTGGACCCATAGCCACCTAAGCAAGAGTGTCAATATCCCTACCCTGCCCAGGAGAATCCTGTGGCAATAGTTTCAGCATCCTTTGCACCATCTTTGTTACCCCTTCCAGTAGGGGGCACCATCTCATGCACATTCTCTTTTGGCACACGAGTCCTGGTGAAGGAGGACACAATTTCACACATGTTTCCTGGAGCCCTCGGTTCGGGGGACAACACTGTCAGTGTGCGCTCTCTTAGTGAATGTAAAGGAGTGACACCTTCTCAGGCCCACTCTATCTCAGTCCCTTGTGAGGAGTTACACTGCCCCTTGCATATTACTTTAAACTTTGAAATGGAGTGACAACTTCCTGTATGCATTCACTCGGTCCTAGTAGGGAAGTTACATACTCACATGAGCATGCTCTTACTCCCTGCAGGAAGTAACATTTTCCCGTGAGCACTCCCTTAGTCCGAAGGGGGGAAAGATCCACTATCTCCATGGTGTCTTAGTCCCTGGGATGACTTACAACTTTCTGTGCATGCTCCCCAAGTCACTGAATAGAAGTTACACCTTCCCATGTGCACTTCCTTGGTCCCATAAGATATTTTTCACCCTGAACGTGCTCTTCATCCCGGCTAGGGAGTCACACCTTTACATGAGTACTCCCTTGTTTACTGGTGAATGAGGAGTTCAACCTTCACACGAGAGTTCTCTTAGTTGCTAGAGAGGAGTGACACCTTGGCACGCGGCCAACCTGAGACCATTAGGAGAACTTACAACTTTCTATGGGCACTGCTGGAGTCCTTCAAAAGAGAAAGATGCCCTACACACCATGCCTTAGTCCCTTGATAGAAGTTACACCTTACTGCCAGCGATCCGTAGTCACCGGGGAGGAGGTACGCCTTCTCATACACCCTTCTTTGGTGCCCTTGGAGAAGATTAAAATCTCAGCACTTCTAGGAGGGATTAACATCTCAGGACTTCAAGGAGCGAATCCATCCATTTTACCTCCCCTGCATGGACCTTATTGTTGATTATTGAAATACCATAAACATTTCAGTAGCACCTTCGGGGTACTACCCAAATCTCATTCACACTCACTTTGGCCCTTTGCTGAGGAGTTATATCATCCAGGCACCCTGAACACCCAGGGATGTCCATGTAATAGTACACCCTGTGGCCCTTGGAGAGTAGTGAAACTATTCTTTGACAGTTCCCTGTTGTGTCCTGGGGTGGAGTGACCTCATCCCACATCGCCCCTGTAGTTCTTCCGGAGCAATAGCGACAGTGTCCATCTTCATATCAGATCACAGTTTTGTGAAGTGGTTATATCTTCACCACACGCCTCAATACATGGAAGTAGGAGTAGTGATATTGTACACTGCATATCTCTATTATAGCGGGATACCTGATGTATCACGTGCACAGGTCTGGGCCCCCTATGGTCAATAAGCCAGCATCATACCACACATGGTCTCTAGGGGGAGATGATGCATAGTTCCTGAATCCCAGTGGTACTAAGTAGACAGGGGAGTGGTAAACACGTTTTGTTTTCTCTTTTCAGTCTCCAGCAGGAGGGAGTGGAACTCACGACAGGAGTGACTCTCCTAAGGTGTCTCCTTGCACACCAGAGGAAGGACCAAAAGTTGACCGGCACCAGGTAGGGTGAATTCTAAGCCTTGATTACATTTTGATTAGGGCTCCCGGTTTTATGGTGTTTATTATTTTAACATATCCCTCTGTATTTATCCATATTTATTTTTGGGCTAGAATCAGAATCAGAAAAATGCTTTATTTGATTCTTACAAAAAGATCATAAAAGCAAAATAATCACAATAAAAATTCAAGATAAAATACAGAATAAGAACAATGCTTTAAAATATTTTTCCTATGCGGATTGATTGATCTGTCCTAATCCATAGAGTTTCTATATTTAATCACTGCTTTTAGAAAAGGAACCACATGTTCAATACACTTTTCACATTCCAACATTTGTAATTTAAGGAAAGCAATACGACAATGTCTTAGACCTAATAGTAACAGAATTGGCTTTAAGAACCTTTTTCTTGGAAATACATAAAATCTGCAAAATAGCGTGGTATGTAAGGTAGTTTGTCTATACGTATCGTCACAAGGACAGATAATTGTGTCTTCAGACTAGTCTATGTTTTTAGGGAAACTAACAAGTCTATGAAAATTACCCAGCCTAAAACGGGTAAGAAGCATCCTTTCATAGCTACCCTGTACATAGGTCAGATATAATTGCAAGCCCCAATTTGTTAAGAGCAAGTTGTTGTCTCTCACGCTCCATTGCTACATTCCTCCAGCCATCTCTGGTCTTTCAGAAAATTCATGCAAAGGTCTTTCAACATTTTCCTTGGACACACTTCTCAGACTTAAGGGGCAATCATAAAATTCTGGTCTGCCGATCTTAATCGATAGAGTTTTAATAAAACATAACCAGCCAATGTTGCAAACCCTATCCAGCTTTAGGCAGTCCACGATAATCTCCCTATTAAAACTCATCTCTTCCATTGCCCATGTCCTGTGCCATAATAAAATTACGTTAGTGATAATTATGTCCGAGATATATGGTAGACCAAGTTCCATGTGACAAACATAAGTAGAATTGGAATTAGGGACTGCTAAAAGATAACGTAAAAAAGCATTTTCACCTAACTACAGTGCAGTAACGTTTGAGACACCCCAAATGCCTGAACCATATACAGCAGTAGAAACACATTTTGCTTTGTAAATATCTATCTGCGCCCAAGTCTCTTCGCAAAGTTCTTTAAAGGACCAGAGGCTCTCAGAAACATTTGTTTCCTTGCATGTGTAGCAGCAGACCAGGAACCAGAATGCTCAAAAACGATTCCCAGATAAGAAAATGTATCAGTGCACTCAATCTTACTATTATCTATGTAAATGTCACATATTTTTCCTCGCTTAGTTCCACATTTCATAGAATAACTTTTGCTGCTATTAATCTTCAGGCCCCTTGTTTCCATATACTCCACAAAATGTGTCACCGTTATTTGTAATCCAACCCGGGTTCTGCTCATTAGTACAGCATCATCTGTGTAAAGTAAAATAGTAACTGGGGTTCCATTAATAAAAGGATAATCTTTACAAAAATCAATTAAAAGTTGTCCTAAACCGTTTATATACAACGTGAAAAGGAAAGGGGCGAGCACGCACCCTTGTCTCACACCTTTTTGAATTAAAAACCTTTTAGAGATTTCACCATCTTTCCCATATCTTACCTTGGCCCTCGCTTCACTGTACAATTCTCTCATAAAGAGAATTAGTGGAGGGTCAACTCCCATAACACCAAGTGTATCCCATAGCTGTTCATGTAAGACACAATCAAAGGAGCTACTCAGATCTACAAATGTCAGAAAAATAATGCCCTTTTTTGCATCTGTATATTTACTTATTAAAAGTTTCAGGTTCAGGCTCTGTTCCACAGTTCCAAGACCTGCACGGAACCCATATTGGAATTTGGACAGAACCTGTCCCTCACTAGCTCATGCTTGTCATTGGCTCAGAATGACTCGATCGGCCACTTTTAGTAGCGAGTCGAGCAATGAGATGGGTCGGTAGCATTGTGTGTCGCATCTATCCCCTTTTTTAAAAATGGGCACCACTATCGCATCTGACCATGATTTTATGAGGCCCACTTTGGCACAACTGGCCAGTACGTTGGTAATAATGGGTTCCCACAGCTGTGTATTTGCTTTATATACATCAACTGGGACCCTATCCGGCCCGGGGGCTTTCCCTGATGCACTCTCACCTAGTGTTTTATTCACTTCATCCAATGTAAAGCTAATCATTAGGGGGAATTCTATACCAGAATCAGTGTTTAAAACAGTTATCATCTCCTTGCCAACATTCTCTGATACAGGGATGTTCACACTATAAAGTGGCTTGTAATGGTCAAGCCATCTATCCTCCTCTATTGCTATCTCTATTGTGTCAGTTAGTCTAGGCACAAGAAAAGGGGCATTTAATGCTTTCCAAAAAGCTCCATTATTCCTGCTGATGCTTGCCTCATGCAAGGCCTGCCAAGCCGAGGCTCTCAGATGATTCTTTCTTTCCTTTATGGCTTTACTATAAGCATGTCTGGTATCGGCTACCTCTTCCCTATTCCTCACGGATTTATTAAGGGATTTTTTAAGGTCCTTCTGTGCTACAAGACAGGCCTTATCAAACCATCCTTCGGGCTTTTTTACTTCTTTTTTGGTAACCTTTAGCATTTCTGCAATATTTGTTGTAATTACTCCAAACGCAGCAAGAACCTCCACCACATTTCCCTCATCTCACAAACAGCATTCAAATTCAACTTTACAATGGTTGATCAATTTAGGTAGACACAACAAGGGATCAACCTTGTCCCAGCCTGTAGAATAACCATTTTTGCTCAACAACTGAATAGAAGAGTCATGTTTCCTTGTCTTACATGTATCTTTTCCCAACTTTTGATGGTCCAATATGAGAGTAAGACCAATAGGATAATGGTCACTCATGACCACCTGATGGGTCTTCACCTGTTTAATCAGTCTAGCATGCCTATCTGAGAACAAAACAAAGTATATGGTAGTATTACAGCCTTTCCCACTATATGTTGGGTAAAAAGGGACAAATGGATTGCAAATCTCATTTGCATAGGCTAAATTAAGCTGGGAGGCCAGTGAGTATAAATATTCGCCCTCCGAAGTATGGGCAAAATGAGTAACTTCCTCAAACTTTCTTTGTCCTAAACCACAAATCCCTTTCTTACTATGCCTACACAAGTGACAATTAAAATCGCTGACCCATATTAAACAGATGTCATCAGAGCTAGACTTGTCTAACAATTCAATCTCTTTGCTCAGATTTTGTAGCAAAGAGTTAATTTGGAGCACAGGGCAGTTATTATAAAAATGTATTAAAACCACCCGATTACATTTTGCCTCCTCCAGCATAATAAGTTGATAAAACAACGTTTCTGCTACAACTTTGATCATTTTCAGACCTGACCTGTTCGATATATATGTACATAAACCACCCTGGTTTCTTCCCCGGGTGCTAGCCTTTGCTGGGGTGCAAACAGTGCGATACCCTTGTATGTGCATTGCCTCTTTGAGCCATGTTTCTTGTAGACAGATTATTTCAAACTCTGACACAAAACGCAACCAATCAGGATCTGACGCCTTTGGGGCCAATCCCGCAATGTTCCCAAAGAGCATTTTACAGAGCGAGCTATCCTCACTCCTGACCTCCCTTTCTGAACTAGGATAACCCCCAGTGTGCTGCACTCTTCCTATTTCACTTGTTGGATAAATCTCTATACTTGGAGGAGCTATAATTCTACCTTCCTTTATCGAGGGGCCAACTTTACCCAGTTTCTTCCCTGGGGACCCAACCACATGTAAGTCAGAACGGACGGGGCCCACTCTGCACATCAACTTGTCCCCGCTACCATGGCGTCAGTCCACTCCCTCCATAGAGGACAAGATCCTCCCTCCATAGAGGACAAGATCCTTAGATCCCAAAGCGATTTGTCACAGCAATATTAAAGTGATCTGTCAGAACACTAATTGAAGCCCTAGGTGTAACTCTCCTATCTGCATATACACTTGGTTGATAAAAATAGGTCAGAGGTACCACTTTATTGACAGTTGAACATTCCAGCAGAATTTGAGTTCTAGCTAGCACAGCTTGAACCAAACTTGGATTGCTAAGGGTCAGCACCACACAATCCCCCTCAAACATCTTTGGCCCATCGCCTACCCATTTCACCCATCTGACCATTTTGAAGTTGGTAAATAATGCTTGCGTTAGACCCGTTTTTTCCCCCAGCCATCCTAAGGTTTTATTACATAGCGTGACCCAGTCTTCGCGGTCTGGGTCCTGCAGGATAGGTACATTGGCCAGAATAACCACATATGGTGTTACCGGTGGTGGCAGAAATATACGTAAGACCATACCTTTACGTGTAGAGTTTGCAAGACTATAACCACCATTATCGTTCACACATGTTATCACGCTTCTAGTATTCTCCCCTCTATGATCATCTATCTCAGCTAAACGGGGAATGGGTGCCAGTGTACTACCCCTCATGGGCTGGGTCAAAGGTCCCGCTGTCATGTTCTTTTTATCTATAGATCTCTCAACGCTATGTATGGGCGGCTGAGTTGCTGCCACACTGTCCTTACTTGTAGCTGTGGATAGGCTACCAGTATTCACCTCTACTTTGGTCGAGGACCCACCCAAAGTACTTAATGTTTTCTCCAAGCCCCCCACTCTCTCAGATAGAGCCGTCAAGGTCTCCATGACTGTGTTATGCATGGTACACATTTGTTCCAAGATGGTCTTGAGCATAACCTCTCTGATATTTTTTTGTTCATGGGAATCAGAGTCTGGCTTTCCTGACCCTTGGCCCCTAGCGCACTTGCGCTTAGCTGCAGTTGTTTTCTGAACCTTGGCCCCTTTCTTTGCGGATTTTGTACTAGTTACAGCTTTGCTACAATCTGTCACCAAAACTTCTTGACTTGAAATCCTTTTCTGTGGTTTTTTGGCATGTTTTGCGGGCGGTTGTGAAACCAAAGCACAATCTGACTCATTCATTATACTGCTTAGATTCTCTGATAGTTCAACAATACACCCATGTTCTGTACCCCTTCCTTTAGAGGGCTCCACAATAATACGTAAAGAGGTGTCCTTGCTAGCAAGTGCGTTTTCTTTACTTAACGACCCTCTAGATTTATTTTGTAATAGGGTTTCTTCCACCGACTGTATCCGTTCTTCAATGACACCCATAGCCCCCGTAAGGAAAGTCAGTAAGGATTGCTGTCCGCCTGTTCCTGGGATGACAGAAGGCATCACGCCCGCTTTTCTTTTGCTCATTCTCAGAACTTAACCATTCACAAAGTACCTCTCAGATGACACAGATCTAGATCCTTGAGTCCTTACGAGTGCGAGTCAGAGGAGTTGCCCAGCCTGGCCTCCTCCGGCCACTGACGGGCAAGGATGGGCCCGCCCTTGGCCCGGGCGAGCCCGTGCGCGTCCCATGCCGCGGGAGCCCCGGTGTTGTTTTATCCTCCTCTACTCCTCTCGCCCTCGGGATCCCGCGAGAGCGCGCTGCCTTCTGGGGACTGTGTTCCCAGCAGTCCCGCACTCCGCGGTGCCGAATGGCCAAAAGCAAATTGTGTGTCAGGATATCATCAGGTAGGTCCCTGACGGCACAGCACCAGTGGGCAGACCGCAGCAAGGTCAGAATTGGGCGACCCGCACCGCGGGAGCCCCGGTGTCGTTTTATCCTCCTCTTGCCCTTGGGATCCCGCGAGAGCGCTCTGCCTTCTGGGGACTGTGGTCCCGGCAGTCCCGCGCTCCATGGTGCAGAATGGCCAAAAGCAAATTGAGTGTCAGGATATCAGCAGGTAGGTCCTTGACGGCACAGCACCAGAGGGCAGACCGAAGCAAGGTCAGAATTGGGCGTCCCGCGCCGCGGGAGCCCCAGTGTCGTTGTATCCTCCTCTTTTCCTCTCGCCCTCGGGATCCCGCGATCAGCGCTCTGCCTTCTGGGGACTGTGGTCCCGGCAGTCCCGCGCTCCCCGGGGCAGAATGGCCAAAAGCAAATTGAGTGTCAGGATATCAGCAGGTAGGTCCCTGACGGCACAGCACCAGTGGGGCAGACCGCAGCAAGGTCAGAATTGGCCGTCCCGCCCCGGGGGAGCTCCGGTGTCATTTTATCCTCCTCTCATCCCGCGAGAGCGCACTGCCTTCTGTGGACTGTGGTCCCGGCAGTCCCGCGCTCCGTGGTGCAGAATGGCCAAAAGCAAATTGAGTGTCAGGATATCAGCAGGTAGGTCCCTGACGGCACAGCACCAGTGGGCAGACCGCAGCAAGGTCAGAATTGGGCGTTATTTTTGGGCCATTTAATGTGGATTTATCCATATTTATTTTGTGTTTTGTGTACAAATGTAGTTGTAAAACTGTACATTTCAATATATATTTAACTTATCGACACACACTCAGACTTTGATGTCTGTTGTGTTTTAGCTATTTAAGCTGCCAAATATTACATAACGATACATCCACTGGTAAATATTAGCACTATACCACAAATGTATGTTGACAAGTGCCTTTATTTAAAGAAATTTCATCCTGTTTTTTCATTTCCCATGCTGTCCATCTGCTCAGCTGTTGGGCTATTATTCATGAAAGACAGCATAGAAGTTTACTTAAAGAAGCACCCTTTTCTGTATTTATCCACCTTTAAAAATAAATGCAGACAGGAAACACATTGTTTTCTGTCTGTATTTATCTGTAAAAATTCGTAAAAATGGAAAACAGGGAGCCTTAATTTGAATTAAGCTGGCAAAATTCACAAAGTTCCAGAATTTCGCATTAATACAAAATTCACTACATTTCTCAAAATTTTATGTTAAACGATTAAAAGTAACTTTTCAAATACAGCGTTGAACTCACATACAATTGTCTCACGAGATATCAGCGGGGGACTGGTGTACACAGATAATGTGTTGCCAAGAGAAATTTTCTGCTCTAACCAGTCTGCTGCCTGCTATTCCTTGAGACTTGACGCTGTCAAGCCAGACCATAAACACGAGACAAGCACTGAAAAAAAACCTGATTCCCTTTAAATAAAGTTATCATGAATTGAAAATAATTATCAAATTGAAAAAAATGCAGGATAAGTTGAAAGAAATGGACTTGATTAAAAAAAAATCTAATTCATTCAAAATAGTAGTTTACTTTCTGCAATTCTAAATTTATTGAAATCAAGCTATGAACTCACTTTACGGAAAATGGGCAATATTTAGAGTTTGTTTTGGTGGATTTGAAATTTGTCATTTACGTATAAAATATTTGGCAAAATTAGAGTGCAAAGAGAATAGGGGTCACAGATTTGCTTGAATGATTTAACAGATTTGTCTGGAAAAGGAGAAGAAGTGACAGAGGCTCTATCATGAAGAACGTGTGCCTGTGCAAATCTCGCTTTGCAAACGTTAGTTTAGAGCACTTTTACCTCTTGCTTTCTGTGGTTGTGATATGTGTGTTGGAATATATTTGGTTTCTTCTCCCGGTAAAGCTTGGAAATGCATTAGGCGTCGTTTAACGCGGAGATGCCATTTTGTATGAATCCTGATGTAGACCTATGTTCTAGCGCATTACCTCTTTGGTGACCAGGAAGTGGGAAGTACTTAAATAAGGAAGGCGTCATTTGATGTTTGCTAGAGCTTACATGCTTCCATGCTGTCCATCCTGAAAGGGAATCTGGTTCTAAATTTAGAATTGCTAGGTAGTTTTGAAATACTAAGGAAAAGAGGGTCTAGTTGGCAGCCGCGGCCGGTAGTGGGAGTACCTGCCGGGCGGTGGCATGGGGAGGGGGAGGGGCAGGGTGGGGAGTAGTAATATATGGATTACGGACCTTATCAGGTGAGTAAACATATAAATAAATAAAAACGAATATCGTTGCGTGCACTGCATCACCAAATGCGATGCAGTGCGCGCAATGAAATTCGTTGTATTTATTTATATGTTTACTTACCTGTTAAGGTCCGTAATCCATACATTACTACCCCCATCCTGCCCCTCCCCCTGTCACCGCCCGGCAGGTACTCCCACTACCGGCCGCGGCTGCTAGTTGGAGCTTTCGCACTGGCAAGTTGCTGAAGAATATTCATGAATTCATAGCAGACCACCATAGTGGGGACTGCTGCAGCATGCTTACAGACCACCAGGGGGCGATGATGAGCAACACTTGTGAGTCGGGATTGGAAGAGTTCCACGTAAGGTCTGCTTTTGGGCCAAGTGTATTTATTTGCTATGCACCCCACAGAATCATTATCCTTTCAAGTTTGATACATACATCACTGTAAGGGGTTTGCTTTTGGTAACCACTTGTGTTCTAGGTAAACTCCTTACATGATCCCATTTGCTTGTGGTTGCTCAGCTTGGCTGTGCTATGTCATGCTGTATTTAGTTTCGTCCAAACTCATTAGCCTGCTCTGCGCATGCTGAGTGCAACACATCTTGGGGTGTCAAGGGTACATTTAAATACTATATTTAAGTTAGGTGATTTGATTGTGCATAGTGTAGCCCTTCTACCTTCTTTAACTGGTTGTCATTTTTGCTGACCCATAAATCAATTGGTGATTAAACTCATTCATTTATTGTTAAGGTAAAAAAATATAATTATTCGACCCAGTTCCTGTTTTTACCTAAATCTCAAACCTTTAGCTTAACCAATTCTGAATTACATCTCTGAATTCCCTTTCCCCCTCGTCGGTATTTTACACAGGAGAGGAAACCAGGTAGCCCACCCAAACCCGTCCTAAATCTTAACAGTCACCTTTTCCTGTACTCTACTCTAACATTAACCCTAAAACTAATAGCAAACTTACCACTCCTCCAAACAATAAGTGTAACTGTAATCCTAACCCTAGCCCTATTCACATTGTTTACTGTATACCTAATCCTTTCACAAGCCCTAAACCTGACTCTAATCATAATCACAAAGGTAAGTCCATTTCTTACCCTTACCCTAACCTAAACTTTAGCATAACTCTATCCCGTATATAGTAACCATAAACTCACACCATACCGTAGTTATATCCCAAACCTTACCATAGCTCTATACTTATGCTAACTGTGTAAATCTAAACCATACCATAGCGTGATCCATGACCTATCTCTAAAGTTATCTCTTACACTAAACATTAGTATGACTCTAAACCTTGTCTAACCCATAGGCTAACCATATCACAACCCCTTACTCTAAACCTAAACCTTACTATAACTGTATCCCTTACCTTAAACATACCACAAATCTTTTCCTTACCCTAACCATAACATAAGTCTACCCTTACCCTAACTTTAAACCTTACCATAACTCTATATAGCACCCTAGGCCTTACCATATCGTTATCCTTTACCCTAACCCGAACCCTAACGCAAAACCTTACCATTTTGCTTTCCCTTACGCTAACCCTACCCCCTTACCATAGCTGTATCCCTTACCCAAACCTGAAACCTAAACCTTGCTGCAACATTGATCCTTATCACTAAAACTTACTTGTTCCAATATATACGGTCTTTGACTTCAATGGTTTTGTAGCCCAGTTTTCATCTCTAGATTTTTCTTTCGTTTTTGAGAACATGTATTTTTAAATAGCTTTACAGGGTTATGCTCAGGGTTAAAGTAACCATCTAAATTATGGGTGTGTGGAATTAAAATTAGACCACAAAGTTGTCCCAAGTTAATCAATTTTACACTTGATGTCTTTCCCTAAAACTGTTTTGACTGAAGTCTCTGAATAGTGTTGATACCCCTTGACTCATTTCTTTCGTTATTTCACCTTTTCCAGTCATTCCAGCTGGTGAAGTCCAACCGGGAGGCTCGCCTTGGAGGTAAGGACTGTGGCTTCTGTGAGCTGGGTGTTGGCTTCTGTGAGCTGGGTGTCTTTACTGCTTGTCTCAATTGTTTTGTGAAATCTTCTCACTCTTTTAAATGTGTTTTTGCAGCCAGAGCCGGGAGGTGTAAGAGGATGAAGGGTGGCCTGGAAGAGCAGGTACTGTGGCTCCTCAGTTCCCCACTTTAAACATTATAAAGCATATATGGTTGTGCGTTGCCACCTCATAAACTCCCTCCTTCTGCCTATTGACTGAACTTATCTCTCACCACCATGTCCATGTTAACCATTCCGTGCCTACCTATGATTGTCCCTGTCCTCAAGGCACAGTGCACGGAGGGTACCATATTTAATTACATAGTTCATTGTTTCTCCTCCAAATACAGTGCACAAAGTATGCCCCTGCCCCCCCCACTAGCAGTGCATAGTATACATTTGCCTTCCACCCACATTGCACAGAACGTGCTTTCCCTCCACCCATAGTGTGCTGTATGTAACTCAGTGCGCAAATGCCACAGACTCATAGCATAGTGTCTACCTTCCATCGATCCACAAGACAGTGTGCTTCTGTCCTCGACACAAAGGGGCATATGCACAATGGGATTGCGCCACCGGAACATCACTTTTTTTGACGTTCCGGTGTCGCAATGCCCTGCACCATATTTTCAGAGCAGCGTTAAGCCACTTTGCATGGCTTAACGACACTTTGTAAATATGGTACTCTTTCACGCAGGTATCTGCATGAAAGGGGCGTGCAATGGATGTTGCTGTGGGCGTTCCACCTTAACACCCATTGCTTTTTGACGGTGCCTCAGATTTAAAAGGATGTGTAAATCTAAGGCAGCGCCAACAACTAACGCCATGCAAAAGCAGGCATTGGATTGGCGAAACAAGGAGAAATACTTTCATTTCTCCTCATTTTTGCTCTTTCTATGTGTGCTGCAAATAGCAAAACTCCATTCATGATTGTTTTTGTGGAGGAAGGTGTCCCTTCCTGCACAAAAACAATAATTAAATAATGGTGATGTGCTACTTCTATGCACGCTGCAGAATGCAGCACATAAAGAAGTAGCAAATCACCAGTATTGATTGTTTATATGCAGGAAGGGACACCTTCCTGCATATAAACAATCATCCCTGCAACGCAGGCACCCTTGCACTACGGCGCAAAGGTGTCTGTGTTGGTGCTAGGCAGCTATTTTTAGCACCAGCACAAGAGGAAAACACAGGGGTGCCCCCGTATTCTTGGAAATACAGTGCATCACTGTATTTTTGAAATGACGCAGCATGGCACTGCAAATTTTGCAGCCTCACCCCGCACTGCATCGTTTCCTTGTACATATGCCCCAAAGTGCACTTTGAGTGCCTGCTTGTGAGTTTTGACCAAGGTGCACAGTGCGTGAGCATCCACGATACACATTGAAAAGTGTGTGCGCACCCTCGAACACAATGCAGTGTGTGTCTGTGCTTGACTCACAGTATAGATGTTTGTGCCAGCTCACTCCCACAGTGCACAGTGTATGCCTGTCCTTGTCCATTGCACAGAGGTGGGTACCGCTTTCGACTCATGGACCACCTTTTGTGCCCACTCTGGAATCTGCAGTAGGCTCATAGCACAGTGTGTGTGTGCACATCTCATCTGTTCGTTTTGTACAATATTACCAAGACCCGCTCTAAGCTATGTTCTCTCTGTGTGCCTCCTCTCTTTTGTGTCTGCCCCTCCACTATCTTCTTGCCTGTCTCCCTACGATGCCTTTGCTGACAGCAGCTGGTGGGCTCCCTGCTGAGGATGTCTAGGCCCGGAGAGGGCGAGGAGGAGCTCTCCGAAGGAAGCCGCTGTGGCGACGAGGACTACCGACTCTCTAAGAAAGGTCTACTTGAAACAAAAGGTAAAAGCCCCGTGGAGTGAAGAACACACAGCTTGCGTGGGGTGTGAGCTCCTTCAACACGAGAGCAGGAGTGTTCACTGCATTGTGTATATTGCACAAGGCACCTGGCCAAGTCACACTGTAAGGAACTGTAGCTCACAGTGCAAGGAGTGACTGTTTGCCCTGTGTGTTGCACAGTGCACAAGGCATGTGGAAGGAGCTTACACTTGTATAGAGAGGAAGCTTGCACGGCATGGTGCACAGTGTCCTTTCCTAAATTGGACAAGGAAAGGGGAGGTCTGGTGGATATAGAGATTCTTCGGCTGCAGTATGATGGTGTCATGGCTGCGAGAGCTACCATACATGGTGAGCTTGTCTGCCAGATAGGCAGGGTGCCGGTTGTGATAGCTTTGTAAATGATGCTGCTGGTTTTGAAAATGACGTCAGACAGCAAGGTGAGCCAGTGGAGTCCATTAGGGTTGGGGGATGTAGCCACATTTCTTCCGGCCCTGAATGAGACGTGATGCAGCATGGGAGATGCACTTAAGGTGGGCCAGTGTAGAGTCTGGGAAGTCATGGAGCATGATGTTGCCACCATTCTGATGCAAGGGCAACTTTCTGTGAGGAATAATTTCACTTTCTTGCAGAGAGAGCTGATACCACGCTGGTTTTTTTTCTTGACAGTGTGTTGCTTTAGTGTGACTTTGGTGTCCTGGGTGAATTCATGTGACTTAGCATCATATGAAAGTTGTGGTTTGAAGTTATCGAAGTCCTTGCTATTGAGCAGGCTTGGACTAGCTGTTGGCCGTTGCTCTTAGAAAATGGCAGGAACTGAGTATATCTGCGATTGATCCCAAGTAGGGTGAAAGACATCCATATCTGTATGAAGATTAGATCAGGCATTGTTTGATGTGTAGGATATTTCGAGCAGTGGAGTCTTTGAATTAGAGTTGTGTATTGTCAGAATATTAGTGAATGTTATTGTGAGTAGGGCCCTAAGGGGCTCCTTGTCGAGTTTGAAGATGATAGGGGAAAATATGAAACTTTTAGGGAGGTGATAGTAATCTTCAGGGACAAAGGGATGCCCATGTGAATGAACCATGTTTCAGTTGCTTAGGTAGGAGCCAGTAAATGATGTTGACAATAAATACAGTCTGAGACTTGTAGGTGTGAATGAGGGTGGACTGAGAGGCCCAGAAGCATCAGGGCACTAGGCTTGTTCTTCCCAGGAGCATGTGCTTTACCTAGGGAGGGAGTGGCACTATTTGGAGAGCAGAAAAGTATTACATATATGAATTAAGACTGCATACAGAAATTGTGAGTCTATCAACAGAGCGACTGACATTTGGGCCCCCTTTTGCAAGATCCAGCGAATCAGCGAATCATGCTGACAGGACTGGCACTGTACTGGAATTCAGTGGGGCACCATCAGTGGACTAAGATAGGGCAGTGGCTACCAGCACTGGTCTAAAGGTCCCCATTCAGGGAAGTTTGGTACTGTCAGTAAACTGGGAGCACAATGCTCTGTGAGGGACGCCAAGTACCTATTTGGTGCATAGGAAGTGGGGCCTTGCCATTGAACTGAAAGGTCCACGCACAGCATGGGGACAGCCAGTTCCAATTCAATGCACAGGAAGTGAAGTCCCGTCATTGAACTGGAAGATGAGGGTACCGAGTACCCATTGATTGCATAGGGAGTGGGGTACGGTCACTCTACTGTGGTTTAATTGCAGAACCTTGGAATCTACCTATAGTAAACGACCTCCAGCTTTCCACTTTAATAGTGTTCGCTCCTCACCTTTCACAGAGTTACAGTTGTCGACCCCCATGAGCACGTCGAGCAGGGAGGACGATGTGGACATTGAGTCTGAAGGAGATGAACAGCCGCCGTTCCTTCCACATCAGTATCCTTTACAACTCTGTGGAGATTCGAGGTGACTGCGTGCATTTATTTCCACTACCTTGGGCTTCTCTAATCATGAGGTGCTGGAATGTCGTAATTGTGCCTTTGGGGTCTTGGACTCTGGTGGGACCCGTCTATACCAGATCTTTGGAGTTAGTGTCCCCCATCTTTCCAACTCTTCACTTTGAATTTTTCCAAGTAATCTTAAAAGTTTCATTAGTGAATATGGTACTGCTATATTTCATTCTCATCAGTTTGGTATTCCATTTTTTATTCTACTTTGTTGTACCTTTGTAAATAATTCAGTGATCTTTAGCTCCACTTTTACCATTCACTGTACATCCTCTTGGATTAAAGTGCAGTAGTAAACCTAACACATGCAAGTATCTGCCATTAAGAAGGAACATATAACTTTAAGGAGGCTAGAGTAGAAATCGCAGGAAAATTGCAATCCTGCGGATCGATGGTTGTACTGTCATCAGCTACACAAGTATTGATACAATATTAGAGCTACCAAAAGGTCACACTGTTCTTTTAAAATATTATACACTAAGAACTCTGTGAAAGAACTGTTTGCAAAGATTATCCTGCGACGTAACCCTTTAGACTTAAGAAGTTATTTTGCTCCGTGTAAACCTTTGGTCAATAACCTCTCAAATTCTTTCTGGAAAACAAAATTCAAAACATCATTTAAAAACTGACCCTTACCACTGACTCCACCCCGCTAACGGCCTCCTGTGCTGCTTTTTCAGCCACCAGAATAAAAGCTTCCTTTAATAAGTGTGTTACTTTCTTGAAATCCAACTCCATTGATGATTGAATACCAATGGTAACCAGTGGCAACCTTCTTGTTCCTCAAAGGACACACTTCCAGAATTTCTTTGGAGAATTATTACTGAAGACGTTGCCCCTCATTTAAGGTCTATTATAAACTCCTCACTATCTCCAGGTAATTTTTCTGATAGATTTAAGCAGGCCATTGTGAAGGCTCTTTTAATCAAATACTATCTAGATCCACCTGACCCTAAAAGCTATCATTCCACCTCCATGCTGCCTTATATTTAAAGCTCCCTGAGAAATCTGCTTCCCGAAAGCCAACTACTGCATGACTATCGAGCAGTCTTTCGACAGGCTTGCAGTACTGATTTGGTTATAACGTCAACTATTGGCAATGTACACATGATAATTAATGTAGACGAAGTAGGGTTCCTTACATTAATGCCGCATTCAACACCATTAATATCACATGTCTTTTGAGGCATTTAGTATGTAATATCGAGGTCACATAATATCATGACCAGAATATTGAGGATCAAAATATCGAGAAGGTAAGTGCACAGAGGGAAGTATAGACTCACTATTCTAAAGTCCACATCTGCATAACTTGAAGAAGTATATTATCATGGTACGTAAATGTGGAGTTAGGTATAGAAAATATATACCTACTGAAACAAAAACCCTCCTGTGGGGAGTGCCAAAGGTATCCCGAATTTCCTCACTCTTATTTATCTGTAAGTAAGCCTACTGGCTCGTATTGGGCATAGAATTCAAGTAAAATTGTACTTTTAATCTCATGATGTTCAGTTTACTTGCTGACTGACGACACCCAGCTTGTTTGCCAACTCCGATTTGACGTCACTCAAAACTGATTAAACTGATTTTCCTGAAGCTGGATCCAAGTCAGTATGAGATCCTCCCGGATTTCCATATGATTAATAGTTGGGACTGCACACACAGATGATGGATGGAATGCTTAATAAATCAAACATTGACCTCCAGTGAAGAGATATGGGTTAAATCCATTTTTCTTTTGCTCACGGTGCCACCCCAGCTTGTAGCGCCATATGAAAATCAGTCTAAACCCTGCTATTCATTATACCAGACCAGTCCAAAGTGCCAAGCCAGGTCTAATACTCATAATGGCCCTCATCTATGGGTTCTTGGCCAGCTATGTTCTCATCTGCCTGTAAACTGGGCTTTATTTTAGACTCTAAATTATCACTCAAACCCCAGATCTCAGCTGTAACAAAGCAGTGTATTATTCAGATTAAACAGCTCAGCATGATTTCACTTTTTCCTTCACACTCTCATAGTATGATTGCTGCCAAATGCCTTCCTGCTGTCCACATGTGGACTATGGCAACTCTGCATATCTTGGTCTGCCTAAAGAAATCTTTGAGCCGCCTGCAAAAATTCCAGAATATAGCTAATAGATTGATATTGGTAACCTGAAAAAGTTTCATCACTTGGTTAAATATTGTCACCAATGCCACTGGTCACCCATTAACACCTGCATTCACTTCAAAACCATCTGGTCAACACACTGGGGTTACTACTGTCACTCATCAGCATTTTCTCTCATAAATTAAAAAAAATCTCCCCACATCGTCAGGTGAAATCTTCCACTAATGGACCCTTTTGTATGCCATGATTTAGGCTTCAGAGCTCCGGGTGGAAGATCTCGAGGTTCTGGGGCATGTCCTGTGGAACTCACTTCCATTGTCGATCAGAGCTGGACCAGCGTTTACAAGTTCAGGAGGCTGCTCAAAACCTGGTTTGATGTTCACTGATAGTGTGTCTTGCCTTTGTCACTGCATTTTAGTAAGAGGTATCAGTAGTGCCAAAACACTCTACCTATAACTGTAAGTCCACTCCACCAGTAATCGGAAAAAAACTAAATAAAAATACACATAAAGAGTGGGGTCTCCTGAGTGTTGTATGAGGACGTATTAATAGAGGGCAGACGAGTTCAACATATAAATGTATTCTCTGTACACAGATTTCATAATTACTTACTGTGCATTCTACTAAGGCAGAGGTTATACATTTACTATATCAGCAATCATATTCAACTCCAGTTAAAGGTTATCAGCAAGTAAATTAACGTGTTCAAATGAAATTTCCTTTCTCACATCCCACAAGTAAAGCTTCGGTAAAAATAAGCGTTCACTGCAGATAGCATCGTTTCTCCTACGAAACAGATTTGTTCATTCAAAACTTTGTCGATTAAGGGTTTATGTTGATGCACCTTAAGAGACGTTTGTAACAATAACACCAAGCAGTTCTGCATACATAAGTACCTTCCGCTTAACTATGTTATAATTGCGATTCCATTTGAAAGGGGAAGGTGGGAAATTAAAAGTTTTATAGATCTTGCAATATTAGGGACTGATTTTGAGTTTAATGGAGGGATCTCTCCAAGACACAGTGGTGGTTATCCCGTTCGCCTTATTACAAGTGCCATAGGATATAATGCATGTGTAATAAGGCGGACAGGATACTTGGCACATTCTGATGGAGTAATGCATCTACCAAACTCTAAATCAGGCCATTTATCCTAAAACTGAAGAGCTTTCCCTCAGGGTAGATCACTCTTAGAGGTCATTCAGAGCTCGGTTACTAGCATCTTAAAGGATTAGTCACAGTCAACAGTTATATAAAAAGAAATAAAATTTATAAACGGTACAAGCATGGACCATGAAAAATGTTCCCCATGAGTCTTGAATACCAGCAAAATCTGCAAGAAGATACCCTTTGCATGACAAAAACCACTAATTGTACTCTCATGTATTTGTGGAATCTCACCCTGTGCCCGCGTATGGGGCATCCACAGTCTGCTCGTTTATTTTCTATATGAGATGGAGCCAGACATCCCCAATGTGGTCATGCGACATCATCCCGCGTGTTTCAGGAAAATAGATAATAGTGGCTGTTAATTTAGCTCATGGTACCAGCCAAATTGTGTCTTGGTGCAAAGACAAAATAAGTCATTATGCATTACTCCAGTGAATAGTGTAGTCAATGTGTGGCTCATCTGGGGTTAACCTCCGGAAGGATCCAGATGATCGTAAGATCTCTCTGTTCCAGTGATAAGGTAAGGATAACGCTCAGGTTACCATGCTAGCCTTTCATGTTTCAAAAGGCCCCACTAAGTGCCTTTGTCGAGTTCTTAATATTTCTGAAAGTCCTTCCGTGCTGAGACCTTGAGTTCCTTAGTATAGATATATTAAAGAAAACCCACTGACCTCAATTAGGGAGTTTTTTCTGGGCCACCACCGTGCTCCATCGCTGAGTTTGGCGTTTTCTGCACACCCGTTGGGATCATTGGTGAGCGCCAAGTTATTCTGGGAGTCTTGTGGGTCTTTTTTCTGACTTTTGGAAGATTCTATGAGCCAATTGGTTGCTAGACTATTCTGGAAACCCATCGAGCTCCATTCTTTCTAGAAGTGTTTGTAGAATTTCTGGTTTCCTTGAGGTTCGACTCTTGCTTTATGAATGCTTTTGCAAAAAGTTTTTGAACATGTTTTAACTGCCAGGCTCTACCTTGTTTTGAATCCGTTCCTTCACCAACCTTTACTTAGATTCCAGTCCCCCAATTACAGCACCTCGCCGGTGGCAGAAGATGGTACTCTTGTGAGTGGGCGACTGGACACCACAGCCAAAAGGTAATTAAGATGCTATGGTAGAGTAATGGATGGAATTTAAGAGTGATCAAATGGGAATTGGGGTGAATGCAACTCTGGGGCTTGAGAAATGTGGAATGGACTCTGCATGGTCAGTGTGTGAAGTTTCAGCCTGCAAAATCATAGACTCAAAAATATAGTCAGGCAAATATCGACCATGCATACATATCTCAAAAGAAATTCGACCTTTTTTACATTTTTAAATCCAGCCAACCCCATTTCCACATATAGGAGGACTCAATTCATTCATTATTTTTTCGCCTATACTTTCATATTTGCATCCCGCCGTTTGATCAAATTAGGTGCATGTTGACATTTTTTGGGCAGATTTGCGTCTTTGACATTTTGGCAGTAGAAGTTTTTAAATCAATAATTTGACAATCTTTACTTTTCCAACACATGTTGTCTGTCACATGCCACCTGATGTTTGCAGTTCTTCTCGCAGTCTCTTCTACTAATGTGTGGTTGTTGTGTATGCGGTGGGCTGCGTGTTGATGCTATATTGACCTCTGCTCCTCGATACCACATGGGGCGGGGGATGCTCTGCCTTTGTGACCAGTGTGTGCATATCTCAAGGGCCAACACTGTGCCCTGTCGCTCCATCTCTGCAGGGAGGAAGAGGAAGCTGGCCTCGCTGCCAAAACAATGCAGATGCTGAAGGAGCAGATTCAGGAACTTACGCAACGTCTGCTTCGGGCTGATTCATACAAGTGTCACATCTGCTTGGTAAGCAGCCCCTTGTCACACTTCCACTAGGACTGTGGAAGTTGCGTTGTTCTTTTTCGCAACCTTTCCATGGGTTCATGGAATTATTTGCACCTTGCGGAAATTGCAACGTTTTATGCCTTACCACATTTGAGTGAAAATTGTAACCTTGATGATAATTTCTGCTGTAAAAAGTACAGATACAAAAAGTTTGCGTTCATTTGCCACTGTGCATGGAAAGGCTCTGCCAAAAGTAAACTTTCAGAGAAAGTGTGTATAAATGATCTGTCTTGGTTGGGGTTGCTTAGATCGAAAATGATCTCCCAGTGCAGTGAAACTGGGCAGGCACTGTGCTGAAGATCTTTGAGTTAATAGGCACTCTAAGATTCACAGATACAAAATCAGGCGGCCAGACTGGTCTTCCAACAGCCCAAATACCAACATGTCTCGCCCCTTTTGAGGAGATTGCACTGGCTCCCAGTGGCTTCTCTCTGCATTTTCAAATTGGGCTGTACTGTTTTTAAGGCCCTCCTTGCTTCTACCCCGGCCTTCACTTCTTCCAGCCTTAAGCGCCACACTTCTTCAAGAAATCTCCGGTTCACTACCCACAACCTCCTAATTATTCCCAGGTATAAACGCAAAAAGCATGGAGGTTCGTGCTTTTCTTTTCTTGCCCCTTCATGCTGGAACTCCCTCCCAACTTCACTTTGACTCTGTCCCAATTACACCTGCTTCCGCAAACTATTCAAAACTCACCTTTTTCAATTAGCCTATGTGTAATTCTGCTGTCTGGCCCGTCCGCTACTGTCTATGAGCGCCATGAAACCGTCTGGCGACCGTGCGCTGTAAAAATGATTTTAACATGACATAACATAACAGTTGCTTGTGGCAGCAGAGCATTGAGGTACTTGTGAATGTCAACAAGATACATTGCGTGTAGATTATAGTTGTCCTTCTGTCTGTCTGCCTGTTCATCCATCCAAGCATGCCTGACAGTCTGCCTATCTACCTGTTTGTGTCTGTCTGACTCTCATCTGTCTGTCTGTTCATCCATCCACCAAGCATGCCGCCAGATCCGCTGCTATCTATCTATCTATCTATCTATCTATCTATCTATCTATCTATCTATCTATCTATCTATCTATCTATCTATCTATCTATCTATCTATCTATCTATCTATCTATCTATCTATCTATCCATCCAGGACCGGTCGTGAACACAAACCAGCCCAGGCAATTCAGCTGGACCAACCCAGGGAGGGAGGGGTGTTAGTGAGAAGCACCGGCCAGTGGTGGCCGTGCAAGGTGTGAGTTGGTTGCTAGTTTCAAGCACTGCTCCAAAACCGGACCCCAACCCTTCCAGCCCACCGGGGGAATATGCCTGGAGCCCGCTATGGCCAGTCCGGGCATGTATCTATCTAACCCAGTGATCCTCAAAGTACGGCCCGGGGGCCTCTTGCGGCCCTCTTGAGCTTTACATGTGCCCCCCCAGTGAACAGCAGCACTAGGTGCTGGGCACTAATATTCAGAAAAAATGTTAAATAAATGGACAACCATTTATTAACCTGCAAATAAATGCTTGGCTGTTTAACATGTTTTTAGACCTCTCTACCCAATCCCTGACCCACTCAGACCCCCTACTGCCACCCTTCTGGCATCTGTGCAGCCCTCGATCACATCACAGACCAAAGTTTGTGGCCCCTGTTTGTGAGTACCCATGATCTAATCCAATCAGTCCATGGCTGTGTGTATCCTTCTCCGTCCTCCTGTCTTCATCCTTTGGTTTTATTAATTTATCCACCTTCTGTTACCCCGGTCTTCTGTCTGTCTCCTTGTCTGTCTATCCTGTGTCACTGTTTGTCTGTCTATCCATCCATTTGTGGCTGTCAGTGTCCACAAGTTTGTCCATCAGTCCATAAATCTTGCTAACTGCCTCTCTGCATAAAGATATAGAGGGCCAGATTTAACATCTCTTCACGCAACGCAGCACAACAACTGCGCTGCATGCGTGAAAGGTAGAAGGCAGGAATGTGCCAAATCCCTCAAGATGGTGGGAAGGTGTACTTTTTTGATGCATTCCCAGGTCTACTAGTGTTGGTAAATCCAGGAATGCTTCAGAATACATGGGCGGTTGTGTAGGAACACCCACACTCCACCCATGTAATGTCCCCACCATGCAGAGTAATACTCCAGGTTTACTAAGCCACACAGGGCCACGCAAGGAGGTCTTGTGTGGCTCAGTAAATCTCATTCTAGGTTTTGTGTCACCCGGCATCCCCTTAGGTGGGGCAAGGGCAATGCAAAACCTTAATAAATCTGGGCCATAATGTATATAGAGATGTGCAGCGTGTAATATTCTAATATTACCTTTGTTGAGAATGCGGGGAAGGTCTGGCTCATGAGAGGTGAAGCCTGAGTTGGTTATGATGCCTCTCCCCTTCTCTACCTCACGTAACAACGCAGGGAAATACTCTGCATGCCTTTACCATGCATTTTTTACCTCACATTTTTTTAGATTGCATATTCTTTTACATATATATACACAATGTATTTGTTGGGGGAGACCCCCATACCCTTGAACGTACCTTAAGTGCGTGGTAAAGGCATACATTGTAAAAGCATAAGCGTTCTTAAAACTAGCGTGGTAAAAAATGTGTGGTAAAGGTACAATGTGGTAAAAACATTGTTGTAAAGGCTGTTTCTCCTACCTCAGTCATGGTAATATAATATGCAGCATATTCCACTCTGCACATCTACATACACAGCTTAAATAATTTCATTTGTTCATGTGTATTTGTTTTAGACAAAGTTGTTTAACCAAAATCGGGAGAGAAGGGGTTTCATTTGTTGAGCATGGTAAAATCACACTGAAGCTGTCTATGACATTTAGGAGAGTTATAGCCCTGTGTACAGTGATTGAAACATGCACTCTGTAAAGCAGTGAACAGTGTTTTTGTCTTGTCAATTTTACTATACTGTGAAAATAAAATGGATTTTAGCCTTATAGCCTGCTGTCAAAGGCTATACCGGTTTTTAAAGGCCTTGAAAGCTATTTATAGGCCTGAGTCACATGCTAGGCCTGTAACGAGCGAGAAGGCCTGTAACAAACGCTATACCCCAAGGCAGAAGGGCTTTAAGGGTATTCGAGCATTCCACCAAACCGAGGTTAGAATGTTGTAAATTAAAACGGAGGAACATAGAGACAGACATTGGATTGTTGGAGCAGAGGGCTTATACCAGTCATTATTAGCATGGAGTCACTTCATTGTCTTCAATGAAGCTCCCAGCATTCTAATGTTATTATAATATATATGTCTTTCTGTATATACGATTTTCAACAATCAGTGTTCTTTTCATTGCAGGACTCCTATTCAGCACCACTTACTTCCATTCAGTGTTGGCACATACATTGTGAACAGTGTTGGCTGCGAACTCTGGTAATCTATGCATTTTAATGATTAACATCTATTACCCTCATCCTGTGATCAAACCTGCTTTGAATCTATCTTATTAATGTTCTCTTACTGTGCCCCGTATCTCCCTATAAGTCAGACTAGCCTTCTCTTTACTGAGTTGGAATGCCTCAAAATCACCAACGTCATTAAGGGCCTGCGTACAATCTTGGCGCATAGGATACTCCATCACAACCGTGACGGATATCCCGTCTGCCCTATTATAAGTTCCATAGGTCATAACAGGGGCGGTGGGTGACATTTCAAAGTGGTGGGGCGCAAAGTGATTTGCATACAGCACCGTAGCGAGCGAGCGTAGGGAGCGAGCCCGAACCCCAAAAGGGGGGTTTGGGGGGATAACCCCCCCCAAGAAAATTTTGAAAAAAAAAAGAAGAAAAATCGTGCATTTTCAAGCAAATTTGAGAAAGCAGGAAGGTTAATAAAGCAATTGTGAAAGTGCAATTATTACATTAATAGATGGCATAACATAGGTAGCTGCTTATTCAGTATAACCACAGAGCTTCATACATTTCGTCCTATTACGCTCAGGTGCTGAATTCAGACTATAAGACTTTCATGAAAATCTCAGCTCTAAGAGTAGAAGAAGTTGCACGCAGTTGGGAAACAGCCTTCATAAAGCTTTGGGAAAATGAGAGGCAATTACTTTAAAGCAAACTGAAAGCAATGCATCAAGTAGTAACTTAAAGCAATGCATCCAGCAAAACAGTGCATGCAGTCAACCATACAAAAGTAAACTAAAGCAAGTGTGAACCTGTGAACCTTCACTTTGAAAGCAGGGTGCTAGTCAACAGGCCAGTCACATACATTTAAAGAGTACACCTCAGCATGCAGGCACCAACATAAAAGCACCAAGCAAGTCAAACAGTTTAACGAAAGAAAAATGAAAGCAATACATCCAGCAAACTAGACAGTGACTCAAAAGTAAACTGAAGCAAGTGCACACTGAAAGGAATGCACAGTCATAAGTCAGACATTCACATAAAAGCAACTTACCAAGACACCCAATCAATTACATGGGGAAAAACTTGAGCCAATGCACCCAGAAAACCAGACCAGCACACCAAAGCATCCCACCCCTGATAGGATGGCAGCTGTGCTCTTAGGGTCACCCCTCAGTTTTTTGGCAGGGTTGAGAACCCCCCAGTTTTATGCCCCGTGCGCCTGAAGGGGAGACAGGCAAAAGGGGTCATAATGGGACATCTGGCACAGCCACTTTGTAATCGAGGTCACCGACCCAGCTCAAGACTGAGTTACAGGCTGATTTTAAATCTTTAAACAACCACAAGGGTCACCAGCTAGTTGGTTCTGGAGCCAAAAGAGTCCTCAGCTCACTCTTTACATCGCGCCTGAGATGACATGACAATGTCCATTAATCCGGAGTAACTGTGGGGACTGGTCTGGGTCTGACTTGGTACGAGCAGGATACAAAAAGTAACGGGTAGGTGGTAACCCACTTCAAGTGAAGGAGCTGTAAGGAACCTAAGCGCACTGGTGTTGATACCACTAACAGGGCAGCTCTGGCTTTCTCAGGGTGCGTATCAGCTGTGTGATGAAACCAGCATGTGAAGCAGTTACCTCAAACAAACTAAAACCAAAGCACTCATCAAGACAAGGAGTTACATGAAATCAAATAGAAAACCACCATCAAGCCAGGTAGTCACCTAAAGGCAAATTGAAGTGACTGCACACTATGGGAAGTGCACTTCACCAGCCAGCCTATTACACTAAAGGAAAATAAAAGCAATGCTCCCAGTCTGCTAATTAGCTTCCGCAACCCATGGATGGGTGGGGTTGGGAATGGGCGTAAAGTGCCTTTTACTTCAACTATATCACTTCTGTAAATACAACACAATTTCCAGTAAAACCAATAGCATTAACATCACAACAATATGGAGAGGAAAACAGATGATCAGTAACAGTAAACACATTGACTGATCAGGCAATGTGCCTTTATGGGCAGGGAATGAACCCTTGGTAATGTAATGTGTACTCTGTTTTCATGCTGGTTTCATACCCTTTCTGCTAGATACAGGAATCAGAGACTGGCTGATTGTATAGCAGTCGTGAACATGTAAATGACTCTACCATAACTCCACTGGATGGAAAACATGCTGATTTCTTAAATTGCTAGTCCCTCGCTGTTGATTGCTAGACTAGTGTGTTACATCTTCTAATTTGTGTGTATGCATAGCCATGGACCAGAAAGGGATGACAGTTTGGAGCAATATGCACTTCAGTAAGAAGTTGAATATGAACAATATGAAAGTTATGTCAAGTATATCCTAAAAAACCATTGCAGAATGGATCTGCGAAGGTGTCTCTAAATTCCCCTTTATGTATCCCTTGTCTTTTGACAATTAGATATGCCTTGTCAATCGCTGCATCATTCATGCATCCAAAAGCATGTGGAGATCTAAATTCAAAGGTGAATTGCCAAAATTAAATAATAGGACACTTGCTGTCATAGCCATCATCTTTTGCCCAATCTCCATTGCTCCATCCTCAGCAAGACCAATACGTCACTAATCAATTATGTAGGAATCACAACCTGTAGTAAATACAACATCTAACATGACAAAATTGATATAAATGATAAACCTGGCCGGTCTGCATGCCACATTGAAAGGTATGCTGTCATCAACTCACTTCATAAATCAAAGGCAGATACTGCCCTTAATATGCATCCGTGGGTATTCAAGAAACCTGCAATACAGCAGTGCCTGTAGTGAGGGAAATGTTTGTGTTTCATCACTATTCTGAGCATACACAGATCTAGACACACCACAAATTGGGCCCTCCTACCTCTTACCTCAGGTCACACACGCCCAACACCACGGCAGAGCATGCATCATGATCATAAAAGTATCATATATGGGCCTAGAGTTGCAGCACATTGAACTCGACACCACAATCATAGCACCATTTTCTGATTGAGAATTTCATATTGCTGGCATGGAAGAGTTAAAAACAAAATCTATTACGAGTCTGCTATGGAATTAGAAAGCCATGTTGCCTTGTTGTGTGTAAATGCGTCTGATTCCTCGCCCTCTGTATTTCCAAGAAGGCTCCTAATGTAGTCACACCCACAAGGGCCATTAAGCTACAGACTTTGTTTATTTACCATATGCTGCTAAGCGTAAATCTAAGGCCTCCTAAGCTTAATTAAGTTGTAATGTCTCAGACCTGGCGTTTCAATTCTTTGTGGGAAAATGCCTAAGAGTTGGCCAGCAGAGTAAACCGATAGGATATGATAAGAAGCATTCCAGGGTAAACAGTGTGTTTATGTTTCAAAAATATCATGCATTAACCACAGTTAAATCTAGAGACGGAAAGCGCTACATATTTCAAGGAGCGAGCCTGTGCAAAGGGGGTCTGTCTGTCTGATATCCCGTGGATCTTTGGCGGTGCAACCTAAACGCCGCACAGAAAAAAAAGAAGGGTGACACACTGATACTTTGCGCGATCGTGCTGGACCCAGGAGACAAATGGATGAAATATAATATATATGTAAGAATGGCGTTTTAAAACATGTAACTTTTGAGTCGAAGCACTTTACAATGTTAAAAGATAGCAGCCCCTAAGGAATAATGACGACACACACACTAGAATAGTCATGCAGTTAGCCCTTTACAGTTTAGGCTTGGGCATTTGGGGAGCCTGAAGAGTCGAGTGACATAGGTTTACGTACGCAAATGTGGTTCTGTTGTGCAGACCTAGCTGGAAAGCATGGGAGTGTTGTAAAACACTCACCTTGGAATCAGATCTGCTCGGGCATATACTTTCTAGAAAAGAGGTGTGGTCACTGACACTGAATCCTGCTGGACTAGTGAGACATATGAGAGAGTAGGGGAAGAGGTCTCAGTACATTAACAGGGCTCTTGTGCTCTTGAGCAGATCAATATATGCTCAGAAAGAAGAGCTTCTGGTAAGCAAGCCATTCCAGAGCGTACTGCCCTCATTAAAGATTCTACGGCTTCCTATCGAGGGCAGCTGTAAAGCATCAGGCCAGGGAAGACTTTTATTTGCTGGGGTAGTAATCTTATGCTATGAGGGAAGATACACTTGTGGGCAGCGTAGGAGAGGGCTCCATGTTTTTCACTGTGGAGTGGAGTTAAGCAGATTCTGATTTTTAATATAGGCTTCTACCTACAAGAAACCTTATCGTGTGTTTTATGCTGTGCTTTCAATGCCAAGAGCTATCAAGAACCATGGCGCCATCACTACCTTCTTGATGTCTTTCACGTGCCTATGGCCTTAGTAGAGCTTAAGGGCGGTCCGAGCTTGAGGGAGGAAGGGATGGAAGATGCAGGTGTGTGCGGAGTGGTTTTCTGTTCTGGTAAGCCTCATGGTCTGGCAGACTCCGAGGAAGCCCTAAGAGGGAGAAA
Organism: Lissotriton helveticus; assembly: GCF_964261635.1. Classification (NCBI taxonomy): domain Eukaryota; kingdom Metazoa; phylum Chordata; class Amphibia; order Caudata; family Salamandridae; genus Lissotriton; species Lissotriton helveticus. The sequence continues at coordinate 1,434,917,356 of NC_136057.1, read as the reverse complement.
TGAGGGCCCACCTCATTCTGGGATAAGACTTGTGATAGTGCTGCAGATGTGATTGGAGTGTATCTCTTATAATCCCAGTGTGACCCTCTCAGAAAGAGCGGAGAAGACAGGCTGCCATTAAAAGGAACTCACTGATTGCTGGGAAACATCAAAAGTAAACAGCTACTTATTATACTAAGCTGTTAAAGGGGTAAATGTATATTATGGGTGAGAAAAGAGCCTCAGACCCCAACAAGAATAAACTAAAGTCCTAATCATATTATGCAGCACAAAGGATGTAAAGTATTCACAAATACTGTCACTGATACCGTAAATGATACCCAGATTTTATCTGACAACTCAAAATGGCCTACTCACTCTTAGGTTAAGTGAGCATAAAATTCTCAACATTAAGAAAGGCAAGTAACAGATTTGATGCAACATTAGATTAACAACATGATGCCTGGCTTTTAAAAAGCGTTTTCCCCGACACTGATATTACCCATGCCGTGACCGAAAGAAGGGCAGAATGTATTGTGCCTGGATTGGAAGCTACAATTGGTAGAGAAGAGAGACAGCTGAAAAGTACAACATGGGACAAATTAAAAGACCTGAACCAAAGTAAAAAGGTGGGAAGGAAGCTTCTCAGTATTACCTCCAAAACACAGTAGAAGCTAGCCCGCAGCAGATGAAAGGGAACGGACTTCTGTGGGAAAAATGAATTAAGACTACAGTGGTACTAACTTTTTGACCGAGTCAGGGATGGGAGAGGTCGAGGAACATATTAAAAGTATTATAGCAACAGAAAATGTATCCCTAAAAGGTAGTGAAAATGCAAATTCACACGCCAGTGTTAAACCAGAGCAAAAAATAAAGCAAGCTCTGCAGTGCATAAGATGGCTTAACATTAACAACCAAGAAAGGTGCAGTACTGCTGAGGTATGGAGCAGACCACTGCTGGCTCGGGGAGGACTGACTTTAAGGACTCTCTTCACCACAGGAGGAGTTTGTTCACTGTGGTTTTCCGCAGATCCGCGGTGAACCACCGAAGGAACTCTTAAGTGGTTGCACATGTTTGCAGTGTTTAGTACAGAGTTGGCATCTACGGAAGGCTGCCCTCCAATCATGGCCTCCCATCATGGCAGCGTCCCTCCGCCTAAAATCTGGAATTTAAAAACAATATTCGATTCCTCAAAACTTCAATTCATTCAATGGCAAAATAAAATAACTTTAGGTTGCTGCATGAACATAACACCTAATCCTGCACGTGAAAAAACGTGAGTTTTTACAATCTTTGGGCGAGAGGTACAGAATAAATTAAACTTTTAATAAGCACCTTGTTTAGCGCGACTGATGGTTCCTGACAAAAGGAGTGAGGCCTTGCCTCAGCCGGATTAGCGCTTAAATTCTGCATGACACAAAGTGAGATCTGTGTCTGACTGTCAGGTGTGCTTTGTACCGTTCTGGCACTTTCCTGGGATTCTGCGGCGCTGTTCTTTGCAAACGTCATCATTAGGAAGTTAACTGCCAAAGACATGAATGACAAAGGAAGCTCCAAACTAGAGAAATGACGCTCATTAGGGGGCTAAGCATTGAAGGCGCTCCATGGGAAGGACACGACCTCTCCCGTGAAAATGTTCATAATGATGAACATAATGGAGAAAGACTCAATGCATATTGCCTGCACCAGAAACACGTAAAGGACGGTGGAATGGGGCGGGGGTGGGGCAGGTAAATACAAAACCAGCGTCCATCCACTGCTGAATCCGACCCAAGGCTTGATTCTGAAGCGGTCATCGAAAACATTCCAGGAATGTAAAAGAAAAGCTGACGCTGTTCATATGTGAACCTTGATAATGACACTTACCGGAGGCGAGCGCAGAGCCAGTCCCAGACCCCGAACGTTGAGTGGAGACATCGCTCCCGGGCCCTTGAGCTGCAGGCGCACTGGCATCCGTACCCCACCCACCCAGGCACCTACACGAATGCTGAGCCACCCCCACGCGCGGCATCCAATGGCAGCGGGATGCTGCGCCGGTGGACCAGCCAATCCTGGCGCTTCAGCGCCAGGATTGGCTAGGAGGGCACATTTGCTGCTCGCCCTGTCGGCTGTTGAAAACCCGGGCTGTGGCAACAAACAAGCACCCCTGGGTCCCGCTGGGGAACTTACAGTGCGCATGCTTGAGAAAGTTGTCAACTTTCCCAAGAATGCGCACTGTAAGTTCCCCAGCGGGACGGTCTGCTGCAGCCTGAGTGTGGACTGTCACTCAAGCTGCAGCAGGCCACGCCCCCCTGCGCAATTCCCGCCGGCGGCTGATTGTTGCTTGCAATAATGCGATATTTAATTTAGAAAATACCAGGATGGGATTGCGGCCGGCAGCCGCGATGCGGGTCCATGGTGGCTGGCGGGGCTACGCCCCTACGCCCCAATGGACGCACCGCTGCTGGGTCATAATGGAATTGTAATCTGGCGAACGGGATATCCGTCACAATGTGAGGGAGTGAGTGACCCTGTCTGCAAAGTCGTAAACAGGCCCTAAGTCTTGCAATTTGCAAACATTTCACTGCAGGGTAAACACCAATGCACTCTCAGCTCTTGTAATTAACCCGTGTTGATTGCCATTTTGTGGGGGATGTGGGGGGGGAGTGTACTGGGTTGTGACTCCCTGTACTCCAGCTTTTCTACCCACCCCGACCACAGGCAATTGCCCACCTCTAACTACAGCATTGTTTGATGAGGTGCTGCAGTGCAGGCGGCGAAATGTCCATTGGCAAAAAATGGAACACAAAATCTGTATACTGAGTCTGGCCAACAGTATATCTTTCCTTCAGAGGCCCATAAATGAAGACAGATGTGAATTAAATAAGGACATGTGTAGGTGTACCATGCTGTGGTGTTTGCAGACGGTTTTGAAAAGTTAGCCCTAAAAAGACAGGCATCATTCCTGTTTTCATGTGTTAAATCGGGGTGTCTTGAGAACTTTTCTTACTCTACTTGTGTGCACCTGTGGCTGCAGGAGTGCATGAAACTGTTTTCCTTAGGACATGTGCCCTTCTTAAGACTACCATAGTCCTGTGTCAAGTTGCCAAGCTTAGTGCTTCACAACTTCATTTATTTTTTAAAACACTTCACCAGGTTTGTGAAGCAAAACAATATTAAAAAAACAAGCATTGGCAAAACCGATGAACCGGTCTTGGAACCTATTGGCTTGCCAGTCGTTTTTAGGTTGAGTTTAGAGCAGTGCGTGCGCTGTTTGCTCGACTTTTAGTAAGGGGGTTTTCAAAGTGCTACCACAATCTTTTCCTAGCCTCAAGGTTGCGGGCACGCGTGTGTGAATGCACACAGCCACCATTTGGCTTTTATGGCTCATTAAGCCTTGCTCTCCCAAGCGCCTCGCTCTGCCCCTCCCCCACCACAGAGCGGCCCCTGCCATCACTTTTGCTTTCACGGCCGAATTGCTTTTGATGTTTATTGAGGTGATAATTCCTTTTTAGCTGTCATCTACAGACTAAGCACATTTAGCTGTCTGTTTGCAAAAGGCCTGTTGTGGACCACCCCCATTTCTAACTGTTGATTGTCTTTCTTGTCACCTTCATTTGCATGCTTAATATTTCATGATATTCCTTCCTCTCCATGTGCTTGTTCCTTTACTGGAGCAGGGCTTCTCTACCGTCCTTTTAATTCCTATATTCACATACAGGGAGCAACTTATTTCATTCATCACTCGAGTGTGTGTTTTTTTGCACTCTCGTTTGCTGCTCCTTCCCCAAGTAACTCTCTCCCAGCTCACACCGTGTTGGTTCCTCGTTCTCATGCCTGCTCTCTCCATAGTGTGCCGTTTATCCTTTTAAAAACTCACCCCTGCACTACATGCTGCTCTCTGAGACCCTCCCCCACCCCTCTCTTTCTTTAAAAAAAAAACCGTTTTATTTCGCCACCAACCCACCCGCCATTGCTTCATTCCATTCGCTCTCCCTACCTACTTTTCTTTTGCCCCCCCCCCCACACCTCCTTGGTCCTACAAATAAAATAGTTTATCTCCACGCTTTTCAGAGGGCCCAGCGCCTGCCATATGCTCCTAAGCATTTGGCTTCCTTTAAAAAAAAATATTTCAAAGTGTTTTAGTACAGTAATATTTGAAAATAAAATGGTGCCTGTCACTCCATAAGCATGCACATGCGTGGTGATGCCTGTGCTTGCCTACAGAATGACTACAGAATGATTTGGCCTCTAGCTGCTTCATGATGCCTATGTGCTTTAGTATGTGTCACACAATTGTGCGTTTTTTTTGTTTGACTACTTTCTGGCATTTCAGCCGTCTTCAGCCAATCTTGCTTGAATCCAGTGGCAAAGTTCGCCTTTTGTACCGCTTGGTTCGCCATAAGTTGGCAGGGTTTGCTCAGACGTGAGTCCCTTGCTCACTTTGCCACTGGATTCAAGCAAGCCTGGCTGAAATGCCAGAAACCGGTCCTAGGAAGCTTGTTTCCGGTCCAGGGAAGGCATGACTTGGCAGTTCGAGCTGGACTGTTCCCATGAGGCACAGAGTCAGACTGATTTGCATATGGCCATGTCTGAAGTGGGGTGGCAGAGTGGGCTAAAGAACGGTGATGGATTAAACTCAGATCTGTTGACTGGGTGTGAGTGTTTGATTATTTCAGATGCTCCGTTCATCACCACCCCCTTTTGTACCGCTTTGTTCGCCATAAGTTGGCAGGGTATGCTCAGACGTGAGTTCCTTGCTCACTTTGCCACTGGATTCAAGCAAGCCTGGCTGAAGACGGCTGAAATGCCAGAAACCGGTCCTAGGAAGCTTGAAACTGGTCCAGGGAAGGCATGGCTTGGCAGTTCGGGCTGGACTGTTCCCATGAGGCAAAGGTCAGACTGATTTGCATATGGCCATGTCTGAAGTGGGGTGGCAGAGTGGGCTAAAGAACGGTAATGGATTAAACCCAGATCTGTTGACTGGGTGTGAGGGTTTGATTGGTTCAGATGCTCCGTCCATCACCACCCCCTTTTGTACCGAAATTATTAAATGTAGCACTCCGACACAATACATTGTCGAATTAGCAAATAGATAGAAAAATATATGTACATTTTATTGTTGGCAGAAGCCATTGGTCTTGTATTTGGTCCTGATGGCACTGCTGTTTCATGTTGCCATGCTGGGCATCATAAAGTGGGACAACAGATTTGGCGGTTCTATCTGTGATTTAACAGCAAGATGCTGGTGGCAAATTAACAACAAGCATTGGCATAGCCAATACGTCTTGCTTTTGGGACCTTATAAGTATTTAGTTATGCAGCACAATATCCTTAGTGCAACAACATTAACTGTTGCATGGTTAAACACTTATAAGGTCCCAAGGGCATGACCTATTGGCTATGCCAATGCTTGTTGGCATTGCTGTTCAGATCCACAATGCTGTGCGGCATGGCAAAAGAATAAACCAAAAAGGGCACTAGGGCGCATCCACTCAATTCATTTTGTGGTGCACACACCTACAAAATGAAGAGGGCTCTTTTTAAATTTATTTCATTCAACTTTCGAGTTGGATCAATAAGTAAAAATAAACTAAAAATCAAGAAAGTGTTTTTTTTTGTTTTTTTGAGCCGCATGTTGGGGGAAACAACATGGAAAATTGTAGTAGGGACAAATACAATATGGGTGCTGAAGGAACACTGGGGCGCAGAAGCAGCATGGAGGGCGACAAGGACCAAAGCAGTATATAGTGCATCTGAAGGGGATGCAGTACAGAAGGGCAAGGGGGAGAGCATCATGAGATAGAGAGAGGAATGTGGAGCACTGGAGGAAGAGAAACACACAGGCTAGAGGAACATGGAGCTCTTGAAGGAATCACAGGCAGGAGATCAAAGCAGTTGAGAAGCACATGATGGTGAGTACAAAATAGAGGGAGCATGTGAAAAGCACACCGCTAAGAGAGTGCAACAAGGATCATTACAGAGGAGCGGAAAAGCAGTACACTAGTGAAACAGCTTAAAAAAACATGCACTTCCATGGTGTGCTTAACCAAACAGAAGAAAGTAGTGCTTCAAAGTGAGAAGTGGAAGGACACAAGTAATGCATCCAATAACCAGTGGAGAAACAAACTCAAGAAAAGGAAGTAAAGCCCACACAAGCTGACAAATAAAAATCAAGCAAAAGAGAGTGACAGTAAAGCCAACCAATAGTAATCAATGGCTAAGCTCTGAACCCACTGTAACCTGATAATAGAGCTTTGTGTCAACAGACAGCTTGCACTGTCTGGTAGGCGAAATTTTAAAAAAAGCAGCAAAAAAAGGAGACATGCACAGAAGCTGGAATGCTCCTGTCGCCTCTCAGGACTGCTATTATGGCATACTGCTGCTGGATCCTGACATTGCAAGTTCTTACACTCCCCTGATGCCCGGACTCCCCGGGTGGGACCTCAGGCAGAAGGAAGCGCATAGTTTGTCAGGGAAAGGCCATTGGGATTCCGAGCTCTCATTCAGGGTTAGTAGGAGAAAAAAAAAGCTATTTCCTACAGTTTGATGTCCTGTACGACTGACAGCAGGAAACACTCTTTGGGGGAAAAAAGGCAAATTTTTTAAGGGGGTGAATTTTTTATCTTCTCCCACTGCAGGCAAAGGTTAAGATTTGCACATCACGGTGTTTTGACCATGAATGGTTTGGTTGTGAAGAGTGCTTAATTTTTGCCATTTTCAAAAATTCTGCACCCATGTTGCAATGGGTGCAGATTCCAGTCAGCACTCTTTGGAATTTTTGGGACTCATTCGAAGCAATGCATTTTATGACAAGATGCAAGTGAATTTTGTGTTTCATGCAAGTTTTTTCCAATTACACCTACCAATTTTTATGAATTGGGCTAATTGCGCCTTGCCTTCAATTTTTCATCAGAGCGCGAGTATCTCAAAGTCGGCTGGGTCATCACACTATGAATTAATAAAGTTAGGTGTGACCGGATGAGATCCATTAAAATCTTCTGTGCCTTAATGCTACTTTTACATCAATGATTGTCAAAAGCCCATCTAGTCATCAGATATAAAGATCCTATTAAATGGCAGAGTCCCTCTGGGAGACATTAGCTGTCAGTCAAAGGAGGACATGTCAATTGTTTGAGCTCAAAAGGCCGCTCAATAAGGATTCAGCTGCCTGTTCCAGAATTGGAAAACGGAGGAAAGGTGGGTGGGGTTGCAACATGACAGTCAGTGGCAGGAGGAACATGAAGGGGAAAGAAGTAATGAGGGAGACAGCTAAAAAAGAGGCACTTTCGTAAAGTGCTTAAACACAAATATAAAAATAGTGCTTAAAAAATGAGCAGAGACGAATGCATAAAGTGGTAGAAGCCTACTGCACCTGACCAATAACCCACAAAGAAATGAGAGTGACAATCAAGCTAACCAATGGTAAGTGACGGTTGGGCTTCTAAGTCTACCAAGAGACTGGGCATTAGGGGCCCGATGTAGGTAGCCAAATACCGGTTGGTAACGGCCGATTTCGGCCGTTACCGACCGGTATTTGAAGATGGAGATGTAGGGGCATGTTAAAATACAGAATCGGTAATTTTACAGATTCTGTAAAATGCCGAATCGGTAAAATTACCGATTCTGTATTTTGACATGTAGGTAGCACTTAAATCAGTGCTACAGGGGTTTAAGAAGTCGTTATTTACCACCAACTAGAAGTTGGTGGTAAATAATGAAAACCCTTTCAAAAGCATTTTTTTGCTTTTAAAATGGTGCCATGTTGCAGACATACATGCCCTAAGGGCATGTATGTCTGCAACATGTGCACCCATGCACAATTGAGGGGTGCAACAGCGTGTCAAAGTGACACCCTGCCACCCTTCTATGTTTCCCCAATTACCGAATCGGTATTTACCGATTCGGTAAATACCGATTCGGTAATTACCGATTCATACAGATTTGGGGCCCGATGTAGGTAATTTCGATTTACCTACTCTTAAATACCGAATCATACCGATTCGGTATTTAAGAGTAGGTAAATATGAAGTAGGCAGATGTAGGTAAATTTTCTTTTTAAATTACCGAATCTGTATGATTCGGTATTTACCGATTCGGTAAATACCGAATCAGTATTTGCCATTGATTCCTATGGGCCTTGAAGCCCATAGGAATCAATGGCAAATACCGATTCGGTATTTACAGAATCGGTAAATACCGAATCCTGCCAGGGGGAACGGGGTGTCACTTTGACACCCTGTAGCACCCCAATGTCAGGCTTGTGTGCCATGTGGGACACATACATACCCTAAGGGCATGTCTGTGTGTCACATGGCATAGGTGTACATGCACAGATGTGCATGTACACCTGAATTCGTTATTTACCATGCAATAGTATTACATGGTAAATAACGAATTCTGAGGGGCCTGTGGCACTGTTTAAAGCGCCACCTACATCTGCATTTACAGATTCGGTATTTTTACCTAGTCTGTATTTACCAATTCGGTAATTTTACCGATCCGGTAAATACAGATTCGGTAAAAATACCGATTCTGTAAATACATGCCCCCTACATTGGAAAAGGCATTTACCGGTCGGTAACGGACGAATTCGGCCGTTACCGACCGGTAAATGCCTACCTACATCGGGCCCTTGGTAATTAATTCAGTAATATTACGTACATCCCGATTGCCAGTTCTTAAGTACCGAATCGGTATGATTTGGTATTTAAGAATCGGTAATCTCGGATTACCTACATTGGGCCCTTGCTGTCTTAGGTGAGACCCAAAAATGTATTTAGTAGCCATCAATCAGTTGAATTTGTTGGGAGTGAAGCCAAATATGCTATTTAGGTTGAGCTATACCAAGAATAGACGAAAATCCTTTAATTCAGATACTTTTAAAAAATTTCACACTCTCGCTTTCAAATGATATACAATGAAGAAAGTCGAGTGATCCCACTTCTACGAATGTATAACTGAACACAATGCTTGTTTAGAGGATTGAAGATAAGAACTTTTTATGTAATTTTTTTTTTTTTAGGCTTTTAACAAACCAGATTAAAGAAAACTATATTTTATCACACTGATAATTCTATCAGTACATTCTACTTTCTGGACCTTGCTGTTTAGTGTCTAAGTGGCAAAGGGGAAGTATACTTTTGACAAAGGTTCATAAAAGAGAAAAAAAGAAGCAGGGGCCAATAACTTTGCTGAAAAGCAATGCATGTGCTTTAAATGATTTATTTTTTTCTCTGTAGGGAACAAAAAAGCTCTGCCCTCAGTGTCACACCATCACGTCCCCCGCCGACCTCCGCAGAGTCTACTTGTGATGCCGCGAGCTGACATGATGTCACAAAGATGAGAAAGACTTGTTGGTTTTCGACTTAGATGTGTTTATGTTTAGTATTGGTCAAGGACCAGCTAAAATGCACAGCGGGCACTGCACAAGGAGGAATTCGGAGGAGAGTGAGGAAGAGTGGCACATTTCCTCCAGGAAGGCTTCATGCTGGTAACAGTCTCTATTGGCTGGTCACTTGGGGGAGCTTTTAAAATATTGGGTGAGTCAGTTGGTGGCTCACATCCGTGGCTATGGGACAACACGGAATGTTTGATGCCTTGGAGGGCAAGGATATTCTGCCAAATAGGTCGAGAATATGGATATTCTTGACAAAGAAAGGTAGACCTCCGGAAATAAACTAGAGTCCACTTGAAAACTACTGACTACAGTCGACGTACTCATCTCTTCCCCATTTTTCCAAGCTATGTTTCTATATACAGAATGTATTAAAATGATTCAGATAATTGACTCTTCTGTAATTGTCCAGGAACAACTTTTTATTTCTTAAATCTTTGTCTTTCATTTTTTCATTTTTATCGTTTATATAACACTTACTAGAATATTTTAAAGGCCTCTTTTCACCATTTGTTTGCTGTACACAAATCATTACTTGTTTTCATTTGACTTATTTGCCAAGGTCAATATTGGCCAGTTTTATTGTTTTGCTAATAAAAATTTTGTAAATATATGTTTCATCTTATTTTTCAGTCTGTCTTTATAGACATGGCGGACTTATTCTGACTGCTTCTCCACAGGTAGTTGAGGATGTGTTATCAGAAATGACATTGCTTGCCACCAAATGACTAATTCTATCATTTAATCAGCCAATTCTTAGTTAGCCATCTTGTTAAAACCTTTCTATGTAATGTTGTTTTCAAAGTATGACAGTACGCAGCATAAACAGACTGACACTGTTTGATGGAACATTACTTAATCAGTGCGCTCCCATTAACATGCAGGATTTTGTGTGATTGGAAGCGAAGTTGTGCTGCAGTGTGCTTTGTTAAGACGTTTTATGCAACCAGCTACCACCGTAGATGTAAAGCAGGCCAGTTCCTTTGAGTGTTGACAAGTACACCCAGACAGGGCCGGCTTTAGGGCGATGCGACCACACCTGGTGACTACTTTGCTGGGGGGCGCTGTGCATAAAAATAACTTTTGGTTTAAAATCACATGAACTTCCTTGTGATTCCAGCTTCTTTCAGGCAACAATAAAAATGTCAGATAACGCTGGTGAGTAATGTTCCCATTGGTAAAAGATCAAATTTTGTCTAGTATAGTTCTGACTCACCATAAATTAGCACTGAGGATTAATGTGCCTGCGGCATAGAACGTGTACATGCAGATCACAGAACTAAGGGGCCGATTATGATCGCGGACGGACTTGAGTCCGTCCGCGACCCCTGAGCAGGAGGGAACGTCCGCAAGGGCTGCGTTGTTCCCTCCGAGCAATTAGGATGTGACCGCCAGGGTGGCGGTCACATCCTCTATCTTTAACATTGCGGCGGGTGCAGCTTCAAGCTGCACCCGCCGCAAGGTTAAAAATGCATGCATCGCATTTGCATGCACAAAGTGGCAGGCACCGTGCGGTGCCTGCTGCTTTGTGCACGCAAATGCAGGGGGGTACCATAGGTACCCCCCTTGTGCACCCCCCACCCCACCTTCACCCAGGGGGCCCGCAACGGGCCCCCGAAGTGAAAGTCTGTATGCTTTTCCACGGCGGACAGGCCGCCGCGGAAAAGCATGCCTTTTACACCATCCTAATATGGCTGGCGGTGTCTGATAGACACCGCCAGCCATGTTAAAGCTTTTCCGCCGCGGTCGGAAGGCGACCGCAGCGGAAAAGCTGCGGACGGAATGCCAGACCCACCAGCCATCCTAATATGGCGGTGGGTCTTTCGAGGCTCCGCAGCGGTTTTCCCACATCCTCCGGGCCGGCGGTGGCTTCCGCCGGCCCGGAGGATGCGGGAAAACCGCAATCATAATAGGCCCCTTTGTGTGAGTGAACTATAAATAGTGCTACAACAAAAATTCAAGGTGTGGCAGAGAGAGGCTATGGAGAGATAAGGGGCACTGTTGGAGGGTGGGAGTGAGGGAATTCATAGAGGAAGAGGTCACGGGGGGAATAAAAAAAGATTGTTGCACTGGGCTCCACCGGCGCTAAAGCTGGCCCTGCACCCAGGTTTCTTTCTCAGGGTGAATGAGCAAACAATCCCCAAGGTAAAATATTAAGCCAGAGACTTGGGTTGTAGGGTGGAGTGAAGACAGTGAAGCCTGTTTGAAGGGGCTCACATTGATTGTAGGTGGTGATGTGCAGGGGAGTCATTTGAGTACCATTTGTTCAAGGATTATGGCCAAGTTTTGTAAGTCCAGGGATGACCACAGCTGTGATTGGCTAAAGAGTTGGTTAAATTGAACACGGTAATGGGCAGAGAGAAGGTTCTAACGTTTTGTGGGGTCAACGGGCTCAGGGCGTGTTTCTTGACCTAACTAAGGGTCAGAATGAGTTCAGATGGGGGTTTGGGTTGGGTGAAGCTGCAGCGTTCCGGTGGATGAGAGGAGTGAAACAGGAAGTCAAAATGAGAGGAGGTGGGAAGATGGGAAAGGTTCCAAAAATAGTGTGATCACTGTGGCCACGGATGAGACGTATTGGGTAATGTCATTGGCCAATGGCAGAGATAGGGATCAAGAAGTTTGGCTTTTGGAGCAGGGATTGGAGAGTCCTGCGAAAATTCTAGGGGTGGGCGTGAAGGGGTGAAATGAGGTTCTGTTAATAGTGCATTTGACTACATCTAGGGCAATGGTGCAAGACACCAGTGACTGACTAGAAGCTCAATGGCAGTCAGTGGTGCAGAGGTTGGCCTGTACTTAGTCTTTAGGTTGCAAATGATGCTGGTGACCCGCTGCCGCAGCAAACATCTTGAGAGGGTGAAGGTTGGGACTGGCTGGAACGAGTTTTGTGGTAATAATAGAGTGTTGAATGAATTGAATGTATCGTTGGGAATGGTGGACAGAGCGGGGAGGCCGTGGTGTAAGTATTCAAGTTAGCGGTCAAGCAAATCGGGGATGAAAAGTTTCATGTGGTCCTTGGTATTGAGAAGGCGTTGTAGGATTGGGGATAGGGGAATGATGGATACATGCATCAGAGTGTGGTCGGGTAGCCACATGTGCACAAAGAGTGAGCTACAGGGTGGAGAAGCAAAAGAGTTAATGGAAATCAGAAACAAGACCAAAGTTTGGATTCTGTGTTGTCAACATTTCTATTCAACTGTTAAAATGATATGGTAAATCGAAAAAGGAACTGCCCCTGAAGCTGTATTCAGATATCAGTAAGATTCGCTTTTTGGATCGTTTTTCTCTGCCCTGTGAAGATCTGAAACTCATCAATCCATTTTTGACCTGCCACATGTTGCACTATTCTGTCGCCTCAAAATTATTTTTTTGCAGCAGTGTGATGTCTCTAAGTTGTGGGGTTTGTTTCTGGACACGTCCTGACAAGGTTACACACATGCTAACATTTTAGAACAGGAAAGTGCGAGATTTTGAAGAAAAAACCCAGGGGGATTCTTTTTCCCCATTCATTCATTTCTTTTGAAGCAGAGGCAATATTAGACGGGGGAGAGTTAAACTAAAGCAATTTTGGCTTCAAAAATCGAAAGTCTCGCGCCTGGATCGGGTCTTTTGCATGGATTCACGAACGAGCTCCAGGCAAGCCTGGACAACGACGAACGCCCGCGCCTTCCTGCCTCTACGTCACGGATTCCAGCACAGTACCTTCCTTTCACGTCAAGACCTGTGGGACTACCTTGTCAAGCTGCGGTGGTGGGACAATCGACAGTGTTTACATGGACGATGCCACAAAGGCTGGAGGGGGAGGGGGTAGTGCTGACACTGTGAAACCAGGACTCTCTCCTTTCACAGTAGTGTTCCCGCAGGCCAGCCCATTTTGTTCGAGCTTGTCAGCATTTTTTAGGAATATATAGATTGCAAATATTTGAATATTTTGCAAACATTCTTATGTATGGAACAAGTGCATTTTGCTTTTGGTAATGCATATAACTACTGTGTTAAACACTGTCTTTGGTGCTCTTCGTAGACTGGCTGAAAGACCAGCGTATGGGATGTACAATCGAAGGTGCAAAGTTTGTTTTTGATCGGTAGTGTGCACTCTAGTGCTTTTTAAGTCTGACATTAGCATTTAGTAAAATTATATGTGTGATATACTTACTTGTAGGGACTTCCAGCCAGAGCTCATCATCCATCTCCATCTGTCTGTTATTGCCATTCACTTTTTTCCACCCAATGCAACATACATTATTGGCCAATGGGTCCCCTCACTGCTAGTCATTGGCTAACTTCACTGTGACGCATTCTGCCGTATCACAAGGAGCACATTCACACACAAGACTTCCCTTTAGCGACGGGGCATACAATGGATGTGTCTGCCGTTTAATACCAAAACATATTTTTGCTTTTAGACAAATTCTTTTTTAATTGACGAGGGCCCTGCAGCTTCCTCATCTGCGAAATTTTGCGAAAACCATGACAAAACAAAATAAGCCATGACAATGCCAAAAGGCAGGAAGCCAACGTCAGACCTACCTATAGTACCAATGCTTTTTTACCGAGGGAGGTACACTTGGAGGTATTATTCTGGTCTGGATGTTATATGTGAGGTACGCTCTGGGAAAGTATCACGGGTGGGACAGACTGATAAATGTTTTTGTGACTTTAGGCCCATGTCAGAGATATGGTCCACTCTGCGTTGGTAGGCCATTTGTGCGGTACGCAGTGGCAAATGATTATGAGCATGGTAACCATATGGCATCATAACTTATTAGGCACGAGACTAAGCTTAATAGTGCAATAACTGTCTGATGTGGGACATAAATACAAGCTCAGAACATAACATAACGTGTATTTGTAAAGCGCACGTTCACCACGATGGGTATCTTGGCGCTACATAACAGATGTATCAGGGCATTGTTACCAGTTCAATAAATGCCTAATATCCGAGGCAGAATGTTTAGTAGTGCAATATGAAATGCATACTCAGATACTAAGTGCGGGGCATGATTACTTGTGAAATAACGGTCTCATTTGGACATGCTTACTGGGATAATATCTAACGAGGGCATGATTATTGGTACTGTGTTTGTGGGGTGTAGATATGGTTACTGGCACAATGACTTATGAGATGAATGAGGGTCAGGCTACAATCGGTGTTTGTAGAGTAGTTATGGGGTCACCGTCTCCGAGACCGGACCGATCCTAGCCCATGATGCTATACTATCCGTAATTAAATGTTTGCGGCATCTAGACGCTCTTTGTAAGGTCTGTTAAGACTTCAGACATTTCCAGAAATATGTAAGTCTTTGGGGATCCAAGGAAGTTCTTGGATTGTTTTAGTAAATTTACACATGTGACTTATTCTCTGCATCGACTGCTAGAGCTCAGGAGCATTGAAATAGTCATAATCACGACGAAACACGTGTCGGCTGTACCATTTCTTCCTTGACCTGCGTGTCAACATATTTCTTGGATTCGATTAATTTGTGAATAAAAGTTGGTCTGTGAAGTTGATCAGACTGACTGTACTTTGTATAGTGCTCGGGATTATGACTGTGTGAGGAAAGAGCACCTGGGAAAGGGCTCCATACACTGGTACTTGCCATTTTTAAACTACTTATTTGCTTAAAACATATAGATTTAAAATCCAGCATAACTTGCTTTTAATCTGTCACAGCTACCCACCTCCACTCACCGCACCCTCAGCACTAGGTCCCCGGTACACCGCCGACTTTTCAGTTTGCGTGGACGGACCGGAACGTGCCACCGGAAGTGATTACGACTTCCGCTCACTCTCCCCAATCAGCTGCTCCCAGCTGATTGACCACACCGGCTAATTACTAATGCCTCCCGTTCTGCGCAGCGGGCGCGCCTCTGGCGCGCCGAAGGCGTGCCAAAGGCAAGCCCATCTGCGCCCGTCCGCGCCCTGCCGGGACCAGGGGCCAGTCCCCCTGGACCAAATGTGGCACAAATAACATACTCAGGGCATCATCTTATGGCAATCAGGAAACCGGGAAACAAGCGCTGTAGACACTGCATCTCCCCTTCGTCTAGGTATCGCGTCTGCCCTAATGGCAAATTCCAAATCCAGACACCTGAGTTGGGTTCCACTGATAAAGATAATAACTTGGAGTTTAAACTACTCCTAGTAAACTGCAGGTCAATGCCAAAGCACTATAAGGAAATCAATATCTTACTCAGTGAAGAGGAGCCGGAGGCTCTTTTCCTCACTGAAACTTGGTTGCACATAGACTCAGACCCAGATGTGGTACAAGCTCTCCCTCCAGGCTATCATATACTAAGGAAAGACAGAACTTCAGGGAAGGGAGGAGTGATTGCCATCATCCTTAAAGACCACATAAAAGTGCGCACTGAACCTGATATTATACAAGACTGTGAGAGCATGGGCTTCACACTAACCTTTACACCTACATGCTCACTATCAGGAATCCTAATATACAGACCCCCCGGCCCCTGTGGAATGTTCACGGAATCCCTCACCAACATAGCATCATCTAGGGCAAACATAGCCGCCAACTTCACTATTCTAGGAGACCTAAATTTGCACTTAGAGGACCCTAAGAAAGGTGAGGCATGCAGCCTTACACAAAATCTACTGGCTCTTCAACTGCGTCAGACTGTAACCAGCCCAACCCACAATAAAGGCCATATACTGGACCCAGTTTTTTCAAACATTGATAACATTTCAACACATGACCCCGTCCCTATTCCCTGGTCAGACCATTTTATAGTCCCAATATTCTGCAGATCACCTAGCCCCCCTCCCACTGACCAGTCTACAAAGGATTGGGACCGACCGTGGGCAAAAATTATCCCGGAATCCTGGACAGACATCTTAACAACGACCTACCCTAGCGGTAGCAATGAAACCAATATGACTTATGATAAGTACATGCAATGGATTACTGCATCCTTGGATGCCACTATCCCCCTCAAATAGAGGGTCAAGAGGCCTGCGAATAAAAGATTCCCATGGTACACCCCGAATATTCATGAACTCAAGCAAAAATGTAAAAAGCTAGAGAGGGCATGGAGGAGGAACTACTGCCCGGAGAAAAAACTAAAATATAAAGAGGCAATAAAAATATACCAAACAGAAATAAAAAAAGCGCAGGCACTATATATTGAGGAAAAATCAAATCAGCAGCTAACGCCCCAAGAGAAATAGCCAGAAAGTGAAAACATTATTAACGTGCCCTCAGCCAGAAGGTTCCACAGAAGGAGCCCCACAGAGAGGTAAGGAACTGGCAGAGTTTTTTTGTTTTTTTTAAGAACCTTTATTGTGTCATCAAGGAAATACAAACATGGGCCTACAACCACTCTGGCCGGCCGCTATTCAAGTCGAAAATAGAACCTCACATTATAGAAAAATACAGCGGCGCGGAAATCAAGGTCTGATGAGCATCCAGGATATAACATAAGAGGAAATGCACGATGTGAAATAAGGATCCAAGAAGGTTCATTTTACAATAAAGGAAAATAAGATTAAAATCAATGTCGTACATTCATACACGCTCCCACAATAGTAATCAAAAAGCAGAAAACCTGCCAGCAGTGCACATGCATTCGAAGTAACGGGGGTAGGGCATTGGAGTCAGGACAGTTGTAAAAAACACATACAGTTCGTTGCAAGCTATGCCCTAGCCCACAAAGCAAAACACACTATAGGAAACATAGAAGACGACGACATCGAAAAGGAAAGGACAAAGGGCCATAAAGACAAAGAAAGGACAAAGTAACAATCCCATCCCCCAACCCCCCACCCTGCACCCCTGCAGAAGGTTACGGCCTACCCCCCCCCAGCAGCGTGCCTGTCGCCCTAATGAAGAAACCCGAAATATAGAGAAGAAGAAGGAAAAAGGAGAAAAAGTATTGGAGAAGGACCATCGAACCGGCCATCCGGCCCCTTCCCACCACCGCATGCAATAATCTTCTGACAGCAATGATAAAAAGGACTAAGAAAAAAGTAACCACTTACATCACAATCAATTATAACCCCGCTGAGTGTCCCTTAAAGCACCATCAACCAACAATGAGTCCCACCATGTCCCAAACGGTCTCACCCCTGGCCTCTTCTATCCATAGCACCAACGTACGTCTCGGTCTCAAGCGGCCTACAAAATAGAATTAAGGGTCCAAATGTTCCAGGAGGACCTGGAAGTGTCGTTGCTCCATGGGAAGCTAACCACCAGAACCCCGCCGAAGATGCATGGCGGAGATTTGTCCGTGGCAATAGCAACACCGATAACAACCACCAATCCGAACATAGTTTCGCCAGCCATGGAGAAAGAGTCACACAATGCGGCAAGCGATGAAACACCGCCGATGCAGCCCAAAACATAGATCGATGTCATTCCGTCACTCGCCGAGCAGACAATGGCCCCGATGAGTCAATCACACGTGCAACCGGTGTACCCACAATAATCACATGAACCAAGTCCATTAGCGGCTCTACGGACGTAAACGTAGCGGAGGCATTCGTCAGTGGCACAGAGGCGGGCAGATCGGCGCCTACACAAGATTGAACCAAGTCTACGTGGAGCGGTGGAACAACAATGGCGGCCATCCTCCTTCCCAGTTCACGGGCCTCTCGGACCAGAGACATTTGCAGGGTTGTTAAAGCAGCCAGTACATCTCTGGACGTGGGCCCCTCCTCACATTTCCGGCCCCCGGGACTCTCTTGTACAGCGGTTTCTCTGCCCAGGTGGGGGGCGCGGAAAAGGGCGCCATCCGCCATTCCAGCCGTTACGACCTCCTCCTTCCCCATCTCACCGCAGGACCAGGCCCTACACCAGAACGCAACAGGATTCACAGGAGGACCCCACAAATCAAGGCAGGCATCTCAACGGAGGGTCACCAAAGGGCTAAACAAAGTCTCTGCCGCTCCCCGTGAGTCACCCGTCCGTCTCGGGAGAAGTTGTTAATGCCCTGGCATCACACCGCGGGGGGGCCGAGGATCATGGTTCCCACCGGTCCTGCTGTAGCGCACCTCCCACAGGGCAATCTGCTATGTTGAGTAGGTCGGCACTGTCGCCTTTGGCTAGCGGATCTCAGGTTCCCACCGATCGGCTCCCCACCGCAGCCAGAGGCCGCTGTTGTTGCAGTCGCGGCCGGATACTCTCCTCACTCGAGATCGCGGCTCCGGTACAGTGAAGGCCGCCAAACAGTCGGGGACAGATCTTAGGGTCTATCGCACGGAGAAGCCTCAGGAGCAGACGGTAAGTGAACGGTAACTTTCGCCAACTTCAGATATGCAATTATTGCACAGGATAATCGCCAGGATATACGTGCGGGGTGAGAGGGCTCACGGAGCCGAGCGTTCACGCAGCCATCCCTGTCGCCATCTTGGCTCCTCCTCTCGGCAGAGTTTTTTAACAATAAAATTCTTAACATATACAACGCATTCCAGCCTACTCAGCAAAAGGATACACCAACCCCCAAACAAGTCAATGGACCAGAGAAACCATAATATTTGGAGGACATCCCGATCATGGATTTAAATACCCTTGACAAACTTTTTGCGAAAGTCAAATCAGGATCCCCATGCGACCCAGCGCCTGCGCACTTGCTGGGGTAAGTCAAGGAAACAATCCTCCCAGTGCTCCTGGAAATGCTCACTCTATCCCTTACCACCTCGACAGTACCGGTAAGATAGAAACACGCGATGGTGAAAGCACTTTTAAAAAAACCTAACTTGAATCCAGAAAACTGGGGGAACTACCGGCCGGTATCACTACTCCCATTAGTCCGTAAAATACTGGAAAAACACATAAATATGTTACTGTCCAACTACCTGGAATCACATGAAATCCTACATAGCTCACAGACAGGCTTCCGACCTAACTATGGGACGGAAACCGCACTCCTAACAGTAATGGATTAATCCAGGAAAGTGCTCGATCTCGGAGGGACAGTGGCAGTTATCCTGCTGGACCTAACAGCCGCTTTCGATACAGTAAACCACGGCATCTTATTAGACGGATTTAAAGAGGTAGGAGTAGTAGAAAATGCCCTCTTGTGGCTAAAATCTTTCTTGACAGATAGAATGTTCTAAGCGTTCGAAGGCAGGCAAACCTCAAGAGAGATCCCATTTACTTGCGGGGTACCGCAGGGATCGTCGTTAAGCCCCACTCTTTTTAATGTGTACCTGAGACCACTGGCTGAGCTAGTACTGCCTTTTGGAGCTAGTATAGTCACATACGCGGATGACACCCAACTGGTGGTAGCCCTCAATCACCCAAAAAAGAGCTCTATTGACCTAGAATCCTGCCTGGAGCAGGTGGCCACCTGGATGGACCAATCCTACCTCAGGCTAAACGGGGACCAAACTGAGCTAATGATTCTTGGAAATAAAGCCGAGGCACATTCAAATATAAGTTGGCTATACTGTCTTGGTCCCCCCCTACGCCCAAAGATAGGATCAAAAGCCTATGAATCTGGCTCGACAGATCTCTCAAACTTGACCACCAAGCGGTACAAGTAGCAGCCACCTGCTTCGGCATCCTAAGGCAACTAAGAAAGATACTTCCATTACTCCCTGATACAGTGAGCAGAACCATGGTACAATCACTGGTCCTCTCCCGGCTGGATTATTGTAACTCTTTATACTTAGGAACTCCTAACACCACGATTAGAACGCTTCAAGTAGTGCAGAACTCCGCAGCCAGACGAATACACAAAATCCCAGGAAAACAATTGGCGAAACCAGCAATAAAAGCACTTCACTGGCTGCCCATAGCAGAACGAATCAAGTTTAAATCCCTATGTATTGCGCACAAGACGCTATGGGGCACAGGCCCAAAAATAAACCATACCCTCTTAACATTCCACCGACCCGTGCGTAAGGCAAGATCTGCCAACCTCTTCCAATCCAGTGTACCTAAAACAAGGAGAGCGCGATCAGGTGGACGCATGTTTTACTACAATGCCTCCATCCTATGGAACTTCCTCCCGCCCAAGCTTAAATCCACAACAGATCACCTTACATTCAGGAAACAGCTAAAAACATGGTTATTCCAGAACCTGCAATAAAGACTCTAGGTTTTGTACGTTGCTGCGTAAGCGCTGGGATGCCTATGGGTAGTCATGCTCTCCACAAGAATTAATTATTAATAATAATAATAATTATATATATATATATTGAATACACTACTTAGGTGGCACAGTGTGGATACATTTGAGCACACAGGACTCTATGTTTTCAATATACTAACCTGGACTGTACTGTGATGTGCAAGCAGTTGTGTTTACCATTGCCATCTTGTTCTTTTTCACATTATTGTCTGATGTTTATATGCTTCTTTGAACTATATACTTTATAATTGCAATATCACTAGTGCAATAACTGTGTATAATGGATATGATTACTGGAACATTAACTTGTGAGAGCCCTCTTACTAGTAAAATAACTGTATGATGGCACATAACAACCAGCCCAATAACCTTTCGGTTCTAGGCATGATTGTAGGCACTAGAACTGTCTAATAGGGCATGATTTGAAGAATGAAACTTTTCCACTGTATGAAGGAGTATTAGCTAAATAGCTGTCAAATTCAGCATGATTTAAAAAAAATGATACATTTATGCTGCATGTATGATTGCACGGCATCAAAACAAGATGATGAATGCAAAGCCTGAATTAATCTCAGCCACTGGCAATCGCTCAGGTAGCATCCCAATTCATAGTTTTTCGTTCACCGTTCCACCTCAGTTTTGGACTCAGCTGTATGCAAATCAGTCTTGACCCTGCTCCAATGGTGACTGTCCAGCTAGAACAGCGAGGCCAGTTTACAGGCACAATCATAGGCTCTGGTAGTAGGAGTGAGGGGAGGTGCTGCGGAACCCTCAAATTACCCATGTTGGAGTTCTTAAGGTGCATGAGCAATGAAGGTGCCTTTACATTTTGTTTTTATCTTGTAACATTTGGTTTGTTCAAAGACAGACAGAGGTCAAACATCAAGCTATGTCTTCTGACAAATTGCTGCTTATTCTTTTAATTTGGAAAATGGTGTTTACTTTTCTTTCTCTAACTGCAAAGTTACAGGATTTTGTAAAGTGAACAGACAATCTTGCTGGGGTACAGGGAGTGAGATTGGAAAGGCTGTAAGATGATAGTTTTCACAAATATTTCAAAACATATCAGCAATTAGGAAAGCGAAAATGAAGCAATTTTTTTGAAATTCTCAAGTATGATGGAAACAAGTATTTTAATAGGATCAAAACACGCTTTACCTGGTGATGTGAAAATGGTAAATATTTGTGGTATAACTGATTTCCACACCTTATTGTTTGTGAACTACATAGTTTTATCAGTAGAACTGCCTGTCAGTGTGAATTTTGAGACCATTTCGATGGACAATTTGCTTTCTGTAAAGGACGGTGCACTGCCACTCCATTCTGTTGTAATATATTTGTGAGAGTGTCCTCCAAAATACACCACAGACTACATATTACACCCTACCACTCGTCTGCTGAATATGTGTGACTCTTGCTATGTTTGCTCTTGTGTGATGTTTGGATTTAGCAGAATCCATTTGACTTCAATGATGTAACATTGATGCCAGCACCCCTACTCTGGAAATTGTTCCAGCAACACTGGGCACAATGACTGTTGAAGCAGCACGATTTAAGGAATATTACATGTCTGCTTGACTGCATGTACAACAACTATCTGATTGGAACGTCTCCTTGCATGCTAAATCTTTGATAGTGACTTGACTCTTGTAACTGTTTGGCAGAGAATCGCTACTGTCATAAGAGCAGCTTGCTGCGAACACACGTAATGACACAATAACTAGTAGTAAGCATTTCTGTTAGGCTGACTACTAGAAAAATACATTTATAAAGGTGCATGATAATTGTGCCATGGAATGAAATTGGGAATTTATCACCCTCAACAATTTTACAAACCCCCCGTTCCCTTTGAAACGAGTCCCTGAAAACATCTCCCCACTGGAGAACCCTTGTGTAAAATAATCTTCTTACGTACAAGAGACTCCTTAAATGTAGTATTTTTTTCAGGCATTTAGCTAGGTTTGGTTTAAATATCCAGGCCCAGTCTAAATACGTTTCACGTTTTGCCCTCATGGGGATAACCGGAGAAGTAGCCCTCTCATCACCTGACTGTGGCTGGACACCTGGCTACAGCTCTAAATGTCACATAAAAACTGGAATTATTGGTTTAGTAACTTAAAGAGCTGCACCAGAAAGTTGGACTTTAGGACTAGTGCTGGTGCTCCAGGACATTTTTTGGGAGATACAAGTTGCCCTTCTCCCACTCCTGAGACTAAACTGGAAGAGTTCTGATTAAATAGACTGACTTACCTGGGGATGGGATACCAGTCCTTGATCAACTGCCCCCTTTCATTCATAGG
Source organism: Lissotriton helveticus (assembly GCF_964261635.1). Lineage (NCBI taxonomy): Eukaryota > Metazoa > Chordata > Amphibia > Caudata > Salamandridae > Lissotriton > Lissotriton helveticus. The sequence continues at coordinate 1,434,894,612 of NC_136057.1, read as the reverse complement.
GATGGATGCCCCTCGATCTGAGGGGGAAGACAAGCAAGAGTGGAAGAGTGGATGAGAGGAATTAACAAACCAGGAGTATAAGAACAACAGACGCAGCACAGGTGCCAGCCATGTATTAGTGACTGTTTGGTTGGGCTTACAACCTAGCTTCAATGAGAAAATATTGTCAAATATCAAACTTGCCCCAAGTCCTTCTCAGAAGGCACACCCCATTTAGTCCAATGTCAAGTTCGGCATAAAGGTTTCCTTGGTGGGGAGCGAGGGTATAACCTGGGGTCCCTGAGCAGTGGCGTAACCAAAGTTGAGGGGGCCCCCCTGCAAAGTACATGGAGGGGCCCCCTCCCCGGGCCACCACCTCCCACTTTTGCAGAGGAGGCCCCCTGGAGCTTGAGGGCCCACCCTGCACCGAGCGGGCTGCCGGGGCTTATCTTATGTCACTGTGAAGATGCCAGAAATGCCTCTTATTTCAATTATGGAGGTATCTCGTTAGAAAAAACAACAGACCTACAACTTCGGGCCATAAGACATCCACTTTAACACCAGGTAAAAAAACAGAACAAATTCATTTTGCACTGACATAGCAACAATAATTAGCCTATAGTAAGCTTATTCTATTGTGGCCACAGTTCAAAAATAGAAAAACGTTCTCATGTGCCCCGGCGGTGAGATCTGTGGGACTGGCAGGTGTTTGTGCCCAGGGAGGTCTGTGGGACTGGCAGGTTTCTCTGCCTGAGGAGGTCTGTGGGTCTGGCAGGTTTTTCTGCCTGCGGAGGTCTGTGGGACTGGCAGGTTTCTCTGCCTGGGGAGGTCTGTGGGGCTGGCAGGATTCTGTGCTTGGGGAGGTCTGTGGCGTTGGCAGGTTTCTCTCCTTGGAAAGGTCTGTGGAGATGGCAGATTCTGTGCCTGTGTAGCCCTGTGGGACTGGCCTGTTTCTGTGCCCGGGGAGGTCTGTAGGACTGGCATGTTTCTGTGCCCGGGGAGTTCTGTGGGACTGGCTGGTTCCTGTGCCTTGGGAGGTCTGTGGGGCTGGCAGGTTTCTCTGCCTGGGGAGGTCTGTGGGGCTGGTGGAGGTGCTTGTGGAGGTCTGTAGGGCTGGCAGACTTCAGTGCCCGGGGAGGTCTGTGGGGCTGGCAGGGTTCTCTGCCTGGGGAGGTCTGTGGGACTGGCAGGATTATGTGCCTGGGGCGTTCTGTGTGGCTGGCAGGTTTATCTGCCTGTGGAGGTCTATGGGACTGGCAGGTTTCTCTGCCTGGGGAGGTCTGTGAGGCTGGCAAGATTTTGTGCTTGGGGAGGTCTGTGAGGCTGGCAGGATTCTCTGCCTGGAGAGGTCTTTGGAGATGGCAGATTGTGTGCCTGTGGAGTCTGTGGGACTGGTAGGTTTCTGTGCTTGGGCAGGTCTGTGGGGCTGGCAGGTTTCTGTGTCCGGGGAGGTCTGTGGGGCTGGCAGGTTTGTATGCTTGGGGAGGTCTGTGGGGCTGGCAGGGGTCTGTACCCTGGGAGGTCTGTGGGGCTAACAGGTTTCTGTGCCTTGGGAGGTCTGGGAGACTGGCTGGTTTCTGTGCCTGGAGAGGTCTGTGGGGCTGGCAGGTTTCTCTGCTTGGGGAGGTCTGTGGGACTGGCAGGTTTCTCTGCCCGGAGAGGTCTGTGGGGCTGGCAGGTTTCTCTGCCTGGGGAGGTATGTGGGACTAGCAGGTTTCTGCCTGGAGAGGTCCGTGGGACTGGCAGGTTTCTCCGCCTGGGGAGGTCTGTAGGGATGACAGGATTCTTTGCTTGGGGAGGCCTGTGGAGCTGGCAGATTTCTGTGCCCGGGGATGTCTGTGAGGCTGGCCGGTTTCTGTGTCCGGGGAGGTCTGTGGGGCTAGCTGGTTTCCCTGCCTGGGGAGGTCTGTGGGACTGGGAGATTTCTGTGCCCGGGGAGGTCAATGGAACTGGCAGGCTTCTGTGCCCAGGGAGGTCTGTGGGACTGGCAGGTTTCTGTCCCCGGGGAGGTCTGTGGGACTGGCAGATTTCTCTGCCTGGGGTGGTCTGTGGGACTGGCAGGATTCTCTGACTGGGTGAGGTCTGTGGGACTGGCAGGTTTCTGTGCCCGGAGAGGTCTGTGGGGCTGGCAGGTTTCTGTGCCCGGAGAGGTCTGTGGGGTTGACAGGTTTCTGTGCCTGGGGAGGTCTGTGGGGCTGGCTGGTTTCTCTGCCTGGGGAGGTCTGTGAGGCTGGCAGGTATCTGTGCCCAGAGAGGTTTGTGGGGCTGGCAGGTTTCTCTGCCTGGAGAGGTCTGTGGAGCTGGCAGGTTTCTGGGGCAGGATGCTGGGTGATCTTGTCACACCCACAGGGTCAGGGATTTGGAGACATTTATGGACCAGAAACATTGATCCTTTTACTGCTACTGAGCGGAGTACAACAGCTTCAGGACGGAACAGTGCACGGAGCACCCCATAGTTCAAAGGACGCAAGTGAGGTAGGTTGTGCTGGAGTTAAAAAAAAAAGCCCAGAAAGAGAAGAGAGTTACACGCGCTGGTGCCTGTTTCCACGCAAGTCACGTGCAACCTCTGGTAGAACATGCTTCCTAACGTAGAAAGGCTGTAAATGTTATTTTTTTCCTTTCATATAAAGGGGGTAGGATTGGTGGCTCTTAGCGACAGCAGTAAACAGAGGGGAAGTACACGGTATGCAGTGCCATGAGAATTATGCTGCAGGTACTCAATTATGCAGCAGGAAAAGGCAAATTATGCAGTCTAATGCCACACATTTTGTGATACTTATACTTAATGTTTTGTAATTTTTACACCTTTTAACCTCTTCGCAGAGGGGCTAATTCCCCCGCGGTGCTGGGGGGGAGGGAGGTGCGCGCAGCGCCATGGTGCTTGTAACGAGCTCAGCTCGTCACGCTGCACGGTGGTTTCCGTGGAACGTTCAGCACAGCAGGGGAATTATCCCCGCATGTGAGCGCCGCGCGGGTCATGACGAGCTCAGCTCGTCATGAGTACAGCGCCACCGTGCCTCAGCTCGTCATGAGCACGGAAGGTGTTAAGACTGTTCTGGCAAACCTTTCACCTCAGTCTCGGTTTAACAGCCAAACAGCAAAGAGTAACTGAAAGGTGGCCTGTCAAATTTAGTGAAGGGCATTCGACTGTGCAGCAATGCATGTTGCTGTATTTTAGTAACTTTTATCTGTTTCAGCTAGAAACCACTTTTTTCTGCAAGCTGCAATTTATATAGAACCACTGCCACCACAGCCCCAATCCTCACCCTCTCTGCCCCAACCCTTCCCCCACTCTACCCACTCACACCCTGATGTCCAGTTCAGCTGGACCCGCCCCTTCAGAACTGACATCACTGGGCAACTAGAAATCAACGACAAAAGAAATCGGGTCAGTTTTGGGGGGGGGAGTGGGTACCACTTTGCCTTGATAAAGTCGGGCGAAACCGGGAAACTTCTTCTAAAGTCACAGTAGAAGGTGTAAATTCATAGGTGAAGGGTACATTTTCTTGCGCCCACAAACTTCAATAACGATTTTTGTGTTTTCTGTATAAACCACAAATCAACATAAATCGCAGGTGAAACTGATGACACGCACTTTTAATCTTTAATGTGTAACATAACCCCCCTCTTTTCCAAACAACCTTCATGTACCAAAGTCGCCTTTCTTTTACTAAATGACTTCACTCTACACTGGAGACCTTACGCACACAAGTGGTCGTCGCAATGAATTTTGGGTGGGGTGCACTTGTCTGCGGGGGGGGGCATAGACTGGCGGAACATACAGACTCACAATTCTGGTTGAATCAGAGGTGAAGGCTGGGAATTGGGTGTTAACTAGAGAAAGATCTATCCCATCCAGTGAGGTATTAGCATCCTCTGAAGCAGTATCTCCCCCCGGTACTGGCAATGTAGATCTGGGCTTGTTGGTCACAGATTCCGGCCCTTGCCGTTGAAACTGGGAGGGGGCTGGATGGCTGCAGTGGCGGCCTTAGTATACTGTCGTGGAACATTGCGGGTCTAATAGCTAAAATGGATTTGCCAGATTGTGGAGCTCTTATAGACTCCTATGGGATCTGCTTCTTCCAAGAGACGTGGGCCCTAAGACCAATCCATCGGGTGAGTTTTGTGACCTATTTTGAACCTGCTGTGAAGGGCCCCAGAGGTAGACCTTCTGGGGGCTTGTGCATTTGGGTGGAACCCACCTTGAATATGTGGCAAAAAGACTCAACACCTACTAGCCAGATATAATTTGCATCCTTTTGACCTCAAACAATCGACAAAAATTGGCATTTATTAACATTTATTCTCGGCCTGTCCAGTATAGCGGCACTTCCCCGACCTTGGACCAACTGGACACCTTTTTGAAATCTCTACCCAGTGATGTGGCTCTTGTGATTGGCGGGGATTTTAATTGCCACTACGAACCCTTTCAGGGAGACATGAAACCCATTACTGCAGAAGAGGATGCAATCTGATCAATTCCACCCTCTACCACCTACGAGGTAAAGAGATGCACCCCACTAGTTCTTCAAATGGTTTCCCTTACACTATCCTCTTCTATAAGGGTTCGTAATGGGCGCTTCCTGAGTGATAACCCAGGGCTCCCAACCTTCAAAAGATTAGATCAGGCATCAATAATTGATTATTTTTTAATTAGCATGGAAATATGGCACAAAGTGGTAGATTTTAAGGTTGTGGAGCGCCCGGAAAGTGACCAAAACCCACTGACCATTATCCTAGATTTCCATACTAGTGAAACAGACCAAGGTCCTTTTACCCCACCCCGAAGCGATCTTAGAATAGTAAATGGAGGGAGGCGTATTCGCTGGGCAAAAATTATTCAATCCCCAGTGACAGTGGCAAAAATGTACAACGCTATTGTCGCTCATATAGAAAGGGCAGCTACCATCCAAGACAACAGCCCCGATAATGATATTGGGAATGATCTGGGAAGAATTCACCAGGAGATGGTGGCAACCCTTGCATATTTCTTCTATTGTGCTCAGCCAACTGAAGGTAAAGCCCATGGTGATAAAAACCCGTGGTTTACCAGGGGCTGTAGGGTTGCAAAGCGAACCCTCCTATCATCCCTAAAGGGTGTAGACCCTGCAACTATTAAGGCAGCTAGGGCGTATTAAAAAAAAATTATTACCATTGCAAAATCCGAATGGGAAGCAAACAGATGGTTAGACATTAAGTCCGCCCTTGACGAAAAAAACGCAAGGGCTTTCTGGAATTTGGATCACACAGGGAACCTAGGGGGGAAGACCTGTGTAGAGCAAAGTATCTCAGAGGAATGTTGGCGTCTATATTTTAAAGACCTTTATACTAATTTGCAAAATGAACACTGTGAGCCGCCAGTACCCCTCCTGACCGCTGACCCTACTTGGTGTATTCCCCCCTGCACGGTGGCCGAGGTGAGGGTAGCCTTAAGTAGGCTCCAAATGAACATAGCCCCAGGACTAGACAGGATCCCTGGAGACCTGTTTAGAAGTGAGCAGGTAGTGTGGGTTCCTTACTTACACTTACTATTTAATGCAATTCTCCAGGGACTTCCAATTCCCAGCACCTGGTCCGGGGCCGAGATCATCCCCATTTTTAAAAAAGGCTCTCCCATTGATCCGGCCAATTACAGGCCAATTAGCCTCATTGATGTTTCTCAAAAAGTCTACGCCAGGGTACTCTTACAATGATTACAGGATTGGATCAGCGACCATGATATCCTTACTCCATTACAAGCTGGTTTTAGGGCTAAAACCTCCACCGTAGACCAACTATTCAGGCTCCAGTTAATCTATTGGAAGCACGTAGTGCTGGAAGGAGGGAGCCTATATCTTACCTTCGTTGACCTAAAATCAGCATTTGATACGGTGGACCGTAGCCAGCTGTGGACCATCTTGCTGGCTATGGGGGCACCTCCATATCTATGCTACCAATTCAAACAACTTCACAAAGGTATTTATGCTAGAGTTAGGTACGGCAGGAACGGTCAACTGACCGCTCCGTTTCCTGTCGAGAAGGGGGTGAGGCAGGCGGTGTGCTGGCATCGACCCTCTTCTCCCTCTTCTTAAATGGATTGATAGATGACCTACCCGCTATCAAGGGTATAGATTCCCCCAAGTTGTCCCATACTAGGTTCCTCGCTCTGATGTTTGCGGACGATACCCTGTTGCTGTCGAAGTCAGCTCGGGGTATGCAGCGTGATCTTAACCAATTTGCATAGTTCTGCCAAAAAAGGAACCTTTTGATCAACATTAAAAAAAACAAATATATGGTTTTTAATGCTAGATCCACTAATTGTCCGCAACCGCTGTTGGAGGCTGGAGCACCTGAAAGGGTCCCCACTTTTGATTATTTAGGTTTAACATTGACTGAAAAAATGGGGTGGGGCCCCCAGTTGGTCAAGGCTAACCTAAAACTTACCCAGGCAGTTGGGGGAATTCTAAGAGTGCAAAAGAGTTGTGTCCTAAAAAACATAAGTCCACCTTTGGAAATATATAGGCTCCAAGCGAGGGCAGCCTCTCTGTATGGGGCTGAACTGTGGGGGCATAAGCCCCATAATGCCCTCACAGTTACTGAAAATAACTTCCTTAGACATATCCTGACTATTCCAAAAAACACCCCGCTCGTTCCGCTACGGATGGATTTAAATATTCTCCCCGTTGCGGACATTATTTCATCCCGACCGCTGCTATATTGGCGGCGGTTGTGGAGTACCCCTGAGTTGGCTAGCTACAAGGAGGAATTAAAAGTGGTGCTGTCCATATTTGGGGCGGGTAGCATACCCTGGGTCTCCTATGTAAAGCACTCCTTTAGGACAATTGGCATGGAAAATTTATGGACAGATCCTGAAGTATCCTGTCCAGCTATCTCCAAGAAATCATTGGCAAACGCTTTGAAAGAGTACAAATTAACACAAATATTTCAGTTGGCTAACCCCTCAAATTTAACGTATAGATTCCTCGATTTTAAGTGCCACTACGAATTTTAGAGGGCCTTGGATATTATTAATCCCACCCTTGCAAAGAAGCTGTTCCTACAGTTTAGATTTGGAACCCTGCCAGTATTTGCGATTACTAACAAGTGGGGTGGGGGGCCCTCCACACCTTTGCCCCGGGTGCCAGATCGAGGAAGAATCATTATTCCATGTTACGCTTTTTTGTGGAGCATATAAACAGCCAAGGCGTAAATGGATTATCCAACTGTGCAGGAACTTGAGTGTCAGGAATACCTTGGACTACTTTAGGATCCTAAAGACTGATACCGACCAGGTCTATGTGGTTGCAGTATCAAAATTCCTGTTCTCTATGTGGCAGAAACCTGCACAAACAGGAACAGCTGACAGCTAACGACAAGTGCCCCAAGCATTTATATACAGTGCACTTGGATACGCCCCTGGGGCCTGTGTTACGCCCCTGCTTATAATTCCACGCCACACAATTTAACTATAGATAATTTAACCCTACAACATTCCATACCATATAATTGTAATCCTAAAAATACACATATTTCCACTTCACTCCATACCACATAATTCCACATCACATAATAACATTCCATTCAACTTAATACCACTCCCAACCACATAATTACACTCCACACAACTCAACTACACTTAATTCAACTTCAACCTATATAATTACACTTCAACACAACATATTTACACTCAACTCTAAAACACATATTTACCCTCCACAAAATACAAACTCTGCAACATGTTGCATAATTTCACTCCACATAATTATACACCACGCCACATAATTCCACACGTCACACAATTTCACAATTCATCCCACGCCATTTATCAGAAGGCATAATAACACTCCACATATACCACTCAGCTCCACATATTTAACCTACACATAATTATGCTCTACTCCATACTGCATACATACACTCCACCTAAATCCGGTCTATGCCACGTAGTAACACTCCACATAGCTACACTTCACACCATGCCTCACAATCCCACCCAACATAATTTCACTCAACACCGCAACTTCCACGTCACACAATTCAACTCTACACATTTCCATTCCACACCACAGAATTCACAACAAACTACATAATTCAGACTAACACCACAAATGCACAACACACCACATACATCCAATCAACACCACAAAACTCCACATCATGCAACAATATTTAACAGCACACCACATAAGTAAACTCTACTACATACCACTCCACACACAAAATACCATTCCAGATAATACCACTCCAAGACACACAATCCCACTCCACTCAATACCACATAATTACACTTCACACGATGCTACATTATTTCACTACACAGATCCAATCAACGCAACACAATTCCACAACTAACAATTTCAATCCAAACCATATATGTCCACTTGCCACTACACACATTCCCTCCACTCTAAACAGAAAACGCATAGGTAAAATGCATTGTCCTTTACAACATCAATAGCTCTAACTCTCACCTTCAAATGCGTCCCTGCAGATCCTGTTTCTGGAGCTGCAAACTTTCTGGCCAAATTCAGCTCTGTGCTGCCTCAGAGGAGCAGTTCCCTGTGGAGGATGCTGTCTCTGGGGCCCCCACCCCCATCCTTTCTCCTGTCAGCTCTCCTCTGCGCTGCCTCCTGCGCTGTCTCTGGGCCCCCCTCCCCATCCTTTCTCCTGTGAGCTCCCCTCTGTGCTGCCTCCTGCGCTGTCTCTGGGGACCCCACCCCCATCCTTTCTCCTGTGAGCTCTCCTCTGCGCTGCCTCCTGCTCTCTCTGGGCCCCCCCCAATCCTTTCTCCTGTGAGCTCTCCTCTGCGCTGCCTCCTGTGCTCTCTGGGGCCCCCACCCAATCCTTTCTCCTGTGAGCTCTCCTCTACGTTGCCTCCTGCGCTGTCTCTGGGGCCCCCACCCCATCCTTTCTCCTGTGAGCTCTCCTCTGCGCTGCCTCCTGCTCTCTCTGGGGCCCACACCCCCATCCTTTCTCCTGTCTGCTCTCCTCTGCGCTGCCTCCTGCGCTGTCTCTGGGGCCACCACCCCCATCCTTTCTCCTGTCAGCTCTCCTCTGCGCTACCTCCTGTGCTGTCTTTTGGGCCCCCATCCCCATCCTTTCTCCTGTCAGCTCTCCTCTGCGCTGACTCCTGTGCTGTCTCTGGGGCCCCCATCCTTGTCCTTTCCCAGAGGCTGTGCCATGTGGGGAATGCTGTCTCTGAGGGCCACCACTCCCATCCTTGTCAGGGTCCTGAGCAGTGCTCTGTGCTGCCTCCTGCTCTCTCTGGGGCCACCACCTCCCATCCTCTTTCTGGTATCATGGTTCTGACTGAAGAGAAACAATGTGAGTTGAAACATTGTTTCTCTTCAGTCAGCTGAGGGGCTTCAGACACTGCTGCTGCTGCTTCAGAGCCTCTCACAGATCTTGACTGGAGCAGCACACCTTAAACTGGGCCCAAAGAGACTCTCCTGGATAACAACACTTCTATCTTCTCTAGTCTGGGTATCGATTCAAGAGCGGAACACATTTACGGCATTATGCATGCGTCACAAAGTGCTCTGCAGCACTTCACATACCCCCTACCTCCCTCACTTGTAATTTACCCCTTTATTTTAGGTCTAGACGTTTGCTAAGTATGGGTGAAAGCCCCTTTATCCCATCTTTTGTAAGAGGACGCAAAACTGTAGTAAAGTTTGCTGTTTCTGCACCCACCTGTCCTGGATTGGAAAAAAGAGGAATGCAGACAAAGGGCCCTACAAAGCAAGAATTCCTCATTCCAGGGGCTGAGGCCTGCAAAGGACGAGGGTTAGGTGTGCTGCCTGGCACTGAGAGGTCTGGCCTTTGTAATGAACTTAATGGTAGCTCACTCTGCTCTTCAAATAAACCCTCTCATCAGGGAAGCCTGTGTGTGGAACCTGGCTGCCAGGAGGACCCTGAGAGAAGGCACAAAACAGATTCCCGACTCCACCTGTGCGCTTTCCCCAGGAGGCACAATTAGCAATGAAGGGGGCAGAGGCATCCCGATTTACAACTGTTGGGCGGTTGGAATGCTGCTTCCGGTCCGAGGCCCTATTCAGCTCCTGAGAGGCCTCACAGCACAAACAGCAATAATGTTGCAAGTTTTTTTTTCATGCTTTCAGCTCGATGGAAAACAGGCTTCCACAAGCTGTTCTGTTCTTTTTGAAGCATTCGCGGGCATGAGGGGCCCCCATTAAACAATGAAGCCTCGGGGCCCGCCGCACTGCGGGGGCTGCGGGGCCTTGTGTTACACCCCTGGGGCCCCCCGCACTGCGGGGGCTGCGGGGCTTTGCGTTACGCCCCTGTCCCTGAGCCCACTTTGGAGAACAAGCTTTGAGATTCTAACACTCTGGACCTGAGCCCCACTGTGGCCCAAAACCCCAATCTTAAATACTTCAGTAAACATATTGGCACTCACTCTAGACAGAATTATTTGTCAATGATGAGTGGTTTACTAGATATCTGCATTTGAAGTGCTTACCCATAGTACATTGTTTTTTCTTCACCTTTAAGCTGCCGGAGCACCAACTGCCATTAATATTTCGATGGTAGCACTGAAAAGATTCTCATGAAATATTTCAGTACTTCGGGGCTGGCAGAGTATCCTGGACTATTTTTTCAGAGCAGCCTCTCCTGTCACTAGAAATGAGGTTTAGGTGCGCACACAATTAGGCACAGATAAAACTGGCGAGGCAACAAATAATGTGCAACTGCGGAGAGGGTCCACACATGCATTCATTTTTGTATATTTAATCAAACCAGAACTTCCCTCAACTCAGCATACACACTTGGTCATCATTACGAATGTCCTGTTAATTTCTATACGTCTGTTAACAGCTTGTGCTGGCACATTGAAATTATCAGGGGGTCACACCTCTGGTGAGTAGTATAGCACCCAGATATTTCACCTACTTGATGCAGGGTGAATAACCAAAATATTGTTTCAAAAATATTCTGGAGCAACAATATCATGTGAAAAATATTGATGGACAGAGTACAGCAGGTAAGAGCAGCATTATGTTTACATATATAATATAGTTTCAAAAAAAATATTGTTCAATACAATATTCTTTATTTTAATATAGTTGTTTTAAATATAGTTTTTAATGAATTTAATTAATATTAGTTATATTATTTTTAGACAGTATTATAATGGTTTATTTTTTAGTATAATGTGCAGGTTTTATGTGTAAATATTTATTTGACATTTTATTAGTAATTTCCAATTTATTAGCAAGTTGCTTGGTTTGTAGAGGAGTAGGTTGGCAAGCTATTTAAATTATAAATGATTGTTTTTTATTTTAAAATAATATTTATGTTAATTACATATTAAATTGGTAACTGATTATTTAAATTATGCAAATGCATTAGTTGATTGTCATTTTAAATACTTAAGATTTTGTGATTTATAATTTGTAAAATATATTTTCTATAGTTTAATTGGTAATTTATAATTAATCAGCAGGTTGCTGGGTTTGTAAGAGAATACAGTCAGAAGCTATTTAAATTATTGTTTTTAGATCATTTTTTATATTAATTAAATATTAAGTTGGTAATTCATTATGTACATTACTTACAGGACTATTCATTCTTTATTTATTTTTTTTTTTTTTTTTAATTGTTTTACATCATATTCAAAAACATCGGCCAGTAACGGGCCAAACAATCAAAGTCACGTGGTACATTACCTGTTGGCATTAGCAATTATACAGGATCGCCTATGGAAGTAAGTCCTGCCCTCCGTTCTGCACACTTCCTAACCTTTGGTCATGACGCAGTTCATGTATGGGCATTATTCCTCTGATTACTCTCAACTAACCCTGCTCCCAACTTCAACTATCCCACCCCCCTCCCCCCTCCCTCGCCACCCTCCCAGGCGTGTCGTACAAGGACTAACCCCTGCGACTCTGGAGTACTAAAATCTGAAGCTTATAGTGCATCGGGACTGTGGTAGTCGCCACGGGGCCGGCCATCTCTCCCAGGGTCAGTAGCCAGTGCGGGCTGACATGATGAGTTGTATTCAAGCCCAAATGTTTATTAATCTACGGCTACCACGGGGTCACCTAATCATTATTTTGTTTATGTAGCATATTTTAATTAATTGTTAATGTGTTGTTAGGTATATTTAATAATTAACATTTGTAAAATTAAATTTATATTTATGTTTTCATTTTATTTTTTTCATGACTGGTTTAATGTTATTAATTTTTTTTAATTCTTAATTTATTTTTGGGATGTTTTTGAAGCAGTAGGGAAGCTATATTTATTTACATTTTATATTGTTTTTGCATTTGTTAAATTACTGTTCTAATATCAAATTGTAGAATTTTTTACTATTACATTTAATTGTATTAAAGTGTAAAGCATATATTGTGATTTTAAATATATTGTAATGTTTTTATGTTGGTGAAACAAAGGGAGGGAGAAACAGGCTATTCTTTATCCAGGTTCAGCATACATGTCAGTTAATGAAACTCTACAAAAGTGGTATGCAGTTCCTAATGTAAAAGGCAGGAGGAAGTGTATAAGATCAAGGGCTCCACATGTGGATGTGGAGTTGCAGAAGGGCGGAGCATAAGGATTTCAGAAAATGTGGGTATTTTCTGAAATCCTTATACTTATGGAATAAATCTTCTTGTTTTCAACTGTAATGGACTGCAGTCAATAATTTACGAATGGGAGGAGTGCACTCGCGCTGTTTTTCGGCGTTTGGTGATTTTGGATATGTTATACAGGGTATCTCCGACCCTGGAGTGCACCGCTGCTAAGAGAGTCCCGGCATTTTGGAGGCTGTAAAACTGTGTATATAAATATACATATCCAAAGAAACTCCACAACACCTCCGGCAAGCTGTCCAGCAAAACCAGCGAGAAAGGAGACGGACCACAGGAGCAGGTGCAATGATTTTATTCAGCATAGGAAAAACAGCTACGCGTTTCAGGCTACACGAGCCCTTGTTCACGCTGTAAGTCATTAAAGTTTTTGTTGCTTTTTTATATGTGTACATACAAGTGCTCGCCATAGATAGTGACAGCATACATCACATGGCACGTATCCTCCTGAGGCGGAAGCCGGGAGTTCTTTGTTTATTTTAAAAATTTATGTGTCACTATAATTTGCTGATTTTAATAGCACTTACTCTGTTTCTGGGACCTCAGGACTCTGTTCCTTGAGCTCACCGCACAGCCGATTCAGTGCTGGTTGCGGACCCGAGCAGCAAACATTTCCCGCCGCCATTGCCGGCGAGCCGCGAGGCCACGCCCACTCTGAGGCCACGCCCACCACCCTGCCCTGCATAAAATGCTGATCATGAGCGCCTGCAGTCAGAAGCACGTATCCTCCTGAGGCGGAAGCCGGGAGTTCTTTGTTTATTTTAAAAATGTATGTGTCACTATAACTTGCTGATTTTAATAGCACTTACTCTGTTTCTGGGACCTCAGGACTCTGTTCCTTGAGCTCACCGCACAGCCGATTCAGCGCTGGTTGCGGACCCGAGCAGCAAACATTTCCCGCCGCCATTGCCGGCAAGCCGCGAGGCCACGCCCACTCTGAGGCCACGCCCACCACCCTGCCCTGCATAAAACGCTGATCACAAGCGCCTGCAGTCAGAAGCACGTATCCTCCTGAGGCGGAAGCCGGGAGTTCTTTGTTTATTTTAAAAATGTATGTGTCACTATAACTTGCTGATTTTAATAGCACTTACTGTGTTTCTGGGACCTCAGGACTCTGTTCCTTGAGCTCACCGCACAGCCGATTCAGCGCTGGTTGCGGACCCGAGCAGCAAACATTTCCCGCCGCCATTGCCGGCGAGCCGCGAGGTCACTTCCACTCTGAGGCCACGCCCACCACCCTGCCCTGCATAAAACGCTGATCACGAGCGCCTGCAGTCAGAAGCACGTATCCTCCTGAGGCGGAAGCCGGGAGTTCTTTGTTTATTTTAAAAATGTATGTGTCACTATAACTTGCTGATTTTAATAGCACTTACTGTGTTTCTGGGACCTCAGGACTCTGTTCCTTGAGCTCACCGCACAGCTGATTCAGCGCTGGTTGCGGACCCGAGCCGCAAACATTTCCCGCCGCCATTGCCGGCGAGCCGCGAGGCCACGCCCACTCTGAGGCCACGCCCACCACTCTGCCCTGCATAAAACGCTGATCACGAGCGCCTGCAGTCAGAAGCACGTATCCTCCTGAGGCGGAAGCCGGGAGATCTTTGTTTATTTTAAAAATGTATGTGTCACTATAACTTGCTGATTTTAATAGCACTTACTGTGTTTCTGGGACCTCAGGACTCTGTTCCTTGAGCTCACCGCACAGCCGATTCCGCGCTGGTTGCGGACCCCGAGCAGCAAACATTTCCCGCCGCCATTGCCGGCGAGCCGCGAGGCCACGCCCACTCTGAGGCCACGTCCACCACCCTGCCCTGCATAAAACGCTGATCACGAGCGCCTGCAGTCAGAAGCACGTATCCTCCTGAGGCGGAAGCCGGGAGTTCTTTGTTTATTTTAAAAATGTATGTGTCACTATAACTTGATGATTTTAATAGCACTTACTGTGTTTCTGGGACCTCAGGACTCTGTTCCTTGAGCTCACGGCACAGCCGATTCAGCGCTGGTTGCGGACCCGAGCAGCAAACATTTCCCGCCGCCATTGCCGGCGAGCCGCGAGGCCACGCCCACTCTGAGGCCACGCCCACCACCCTGCCCTGCATAAAACGCTGATCACGAGCGCCTGCAGTCAGAAGCACGTATCCTCCTGAGGCGGAAGCCGGGAGTTCTTTGTTTATTTTAAAAATGTATGTGTCACTATAACTTGCTGATTTTAATAGCACTTACTGTGTTTCTGGGACCTCAGGACTCTGTTCCTTGAGCTCACCGCACAGCCGATTCAGCGCTGGTTGCGGACCCGAGCAGCAAACATTTCCCGCCGCCATTGCCGGCGAGCCGCGAGGCCACGCCCACTCTGAGGCCACGCCCACCACCCTGCCCTGAATAAAACGCTGATCACGAGCGCCTGCAGTCAGAAGCACGTATCCTCCTGAGGCGGAAGCCGGAGATCTTTGTTTATTTTAAAAATGTATGTGTCACTATAACTTGCTGATTTTAATAGCACTTACTGTGTTTCTGGGACCTCAGGACTCTGTTCCTTGAGCTCACCGCACAGCCGATTCAGCGCTGGTTGTGTACCCCGAGCAGCAAACATTTCCCGCCGCCATTGCCGGCGAGCCGCGAGGCCACGCCCACTCTGAGGCCACGCCCACCACCCTGCCCTGCATAAAACGCTGATCACGAGCGCCTGCAGTCAGAAGCACGTATCCTCCTGAGGAGGAAGCCGGGAGTTCTTTGTTTATTTTAAAAATGTATGTGTCACTATAACTTGCTGATTTTAATAGCACTTACTGTGTTTCTGGGACCTCAGGACTCTGTTCCTTGAGCTCACCACACAGCCGATTCAGCGCTGGTTGCGGACCCCGAGCAGCAAACATTTCCCGCCGCCATTGCCGGCGAGCCGCGAGGCCACGCCCACTCTGAGGCCACGCCCACCACCCTGCCCTGCATAAAACGCTGATCACGAGCGCCTGCAGTCAGAAGCACGTATCCTCCTGAGGCGGAAGCCGGGAGTTCTTTGTTTATTTTAAAAATTTATGTGTCACTATAACTTGCTGATTTTAATAGCACTTACTGTGTTTCTGGGACCTCAGGACTCTGTTCCTTGAGCTCACCGCACAGCCGATTCAGCGCTGCTTGCGGACACGAGCAGCAAACATTTCCCGCCGCCATTGCCGGCAAGCCGTGAGGCCACGCCCACTCTGAGGCCACGCCCACCACCCTGCCCTGCATAAAACGCTGATCACGAGCGCCTGCAGTCAGAAGCACGTATCCTCCTGAGGCGGAAGCCGGGAGTTCTTTGTTTATTTTAAAAATGTATGTGTCACTATAACTTGCTGATTTTAATAGCACTTACTGTGTTTCTGGGACCTCAGGACTCTGTTCCTTGAGCTCACCGCACAGCCGATTCAGAGCTGGTTGCGGACCCGAGCAGCAAACATTTCCCGCTGCCATTGCCGGCGAGCCTCGAGGCCACGCCCACTCTGAGGCCACGCCCACCACCCTGCCCTGCATAAAATGCTGATCACGAGCGCCTGCAGTCAGAAGCACGTATCCTCCTGAGGCGGAAGCCGGGAGTTCTTTGTTTATTTTAAAAATGTATGTGTCACTATAAGTTGCTGATTTTAATAGCACTTACTGTGTTTCTGGGACCTCAGGACTCTGTTCCTTGAGCTCACCGCACAGCTGATTCAGCGCTGGTTGCGGACCCGAGCCGCAAACATTTCCCGCCGCCATTGCCGGTGAGCTGCGAGGCCACGCCCACTCTGAGGCCACGCCCACCACCACTCCTTCCCCTGATAAACATGTGCATTCACCGTACGTGCAGTGGACGGGCGCAGCGGGCGCGCCTAATGCAAGCCCGTCTACGCCAGTCATCGCCAAGACATCGCCTCTCGCCTGTCCCCCTGGCCAAACTACTCGGGAAATCCATCATTATGATAGAGACCTCCTTATCGCCCTGAACCCTGGGAGGAACTGCGAGATGATATCGGGATATCTCAGACAGACATACCTCCACTGTAAGTCATGTCACTTTTCCACACCTAACCCTTGTCTTCCCAAGCGCCTCTCAGCTGCGTACAAACCTACCCCTCTCACTATTTCACAACTCAATGTTAGATCACTCTGTAAGCACCATCAAGAGGTTAACACTCTCCTACTTGAAGAAAATCCTGACATCCTCTTCATCTGCGAAACTTGGCTACATGATGATATGACCAGTATTACCAACCTCACTCTACCAGAGAGCTATCATATGAAATCGATAAATAGAGACACTAGAGGCGGCGGCATCGCTGTCATCTATAGAAAGCAATTTCTTTGCTCCTTCACTAAAGAACATATCTCGAACTGTGAAAGCGCTCGCTTTAAGATCACAGCGGGCCCCCATTTTTCTTTATCCGGCCTCTATATTTATCGACCCCCCGGTCGTTCATCTATGTTCATAGAAGCTCTCCTTGAAGTGGCGAACTCCCTGGTGGTGAGCTCGGCAAACTTCACCATACTAGGAGACCTGAACCTCCATTTCGACCGGAACCAAGACCCCATTATTAAAAACCTTCTGGCCGACCTGTCAGCCCTACAACTTTACCCCCTGATTCAGGACGCCACCCACTCGGCTGGTCACATCCTAGACCCTGTTTTTACTAACTTCCCGGAGACTATAACAGAGGCGCCCAAACCCATGGGATGGACGGACCACCACTTAATCAAATTCACGATACTGATTAAGGAAGCGTTTAACAGAGCTGAACCTACCCGTCACCTCAAAAGAGCATGGCACAAACTCTCAATCAATGACCTGCACTCCACCTTAGGAGAAGTCCACCAAGAAGCACATATAAACATAAACACTACATATGCTGCTTTTCATAACTGGATCACTCAAGGATTAGACACCCTTATCCCTCTTAAATGGACTAAGGGACGCGGCTCCCCCTCCAACCCTTGGTATAATAACATCCTGAAAGCCATGCGGAAGGATTGTAAGAAAGCCGAAAGAGCATGGAGACAGGAATACAGTAACAAAGACAAACTTGTCTACCGTTCCAAACAAAAGCTATATCACAAAGCCATCTGTTCCGCAAGGGCCGCCTTCTATGCTGAAGAAATTAACTCTAGTCCTAACCCCTCCAAAGTTGTGTTTAAACTAGTAGATGAGCTGCAGAGTAACAGGTCTCCTTCCTCCAATATCATGTCTGCACAGCAATGTGAGGATCTTGCCTCATTTTTTGTTGAAAAAGTACAAAATATCTATAAATCCTTCCCACACTATTCTGCTACATCTCTCAGCTCCCCTATATCCATTAATAAAGGCACCAGGATGGAGCACATACCTGAAATCTCTCATGAGGACCTGACTATACTTTGTAGGAAAGTCAAGTCTGGTTCCCCAGCAGACACTATGAGATCGGCCCACTTCATTGAATCCCTGGACTTTTTTCTACCCTCCCTGGCATTTATACTGAATCTGTCCTTCTCCTCGGCCAGTGTCCCGACTGCCTGGAAGCAAGCATGGGTCTCTCCCATCATTAAAAAACCGACCCTCGATCCCTCCAAACCGGAGAACTTCAGACCCATCTCACTGCTCCCATGGATGTCCAAACTCGCAGAGGACAAACGTAAACACCATCTTGTCCAAACACATGGATCTAAATAACACCTTAGATCCATCTCAAAACGGGTTTAGGCCGGGCCACAGCACTGAGTCTGCCCTCCTAGCCACGTCGGAACATCTTCGGACGATACTTGATGCAGGTCAAAGTGCTGCGCTGATCCTATTGGACCTCAGCGCGGCCTTTGACACGGTATCTCATAACATTCTGCTGAATCGTCTGGCCACTGTAGGTATCTCGAACCGTGCCTTGGAATGGTTCCGTTCCTTCCTGGAGGACAGGACTTTCCGGGTATCAGCCCCTCCATTCCTCTCCCAGTCCCACTCCATCGGACAGGGAGTCCCTCAGGGCTCTGCACTCAGCCCATCCCTCTTTAACCTATATGTGCAACCGCTTGCGGCTGTAGCCAGAGAATGGGACCTCACGCTGGTGTCATACGCTGATGACACCCAGCTGGCTATCACTCTTACCGAGGGTCCCTCTATCTCTGCAGCAAGGTTCAGGGATGGGCTAGCTGCTGTAGCCCAATGGATGACGGATAACTGCCTGCAGCTTAATGCAGGCAAGACTGAGGTGCTGCTCCTCGGAAAGAATACTAGCCACTGGAACCAGCACTGGTGGCCATCGTCGCTGGGCACCATTCCACCCCCCAAATCCTTGGTCAAAAATCTAGGCATCTGGATGGACTCCTCACTCAACTTCCAGACTCACACAAAAAGAGTAGCGGGCACTTGTGTGGGCCTGATGAGGAGTCTTAATCCCATACTCGGCTTCTTTGATCCCAAGGTCCGTCAAACGATTATCCAAGCCACAATTCTGTCCCGCCTGGACTATGCTAACGTCTTACTTCTGGGCGCCAACAAAGCAGAGATAACGCGTCTGCAACGCGTGCAGAACACCGCGGCAAGAACCTTGGTCGGGCTTCCCCGCAGGTGCTCAGCCAAAGCTACAATCCGAAAGTTGCACTGGCTACCAATCGAGTCCCGTATCCAGTTTAAAGCTCTCATTATGATCTTTAAAATCCTTAAGACTGGATGCCCAGAACTTCTCCGGCCACTCCTCACACCTTATGTGCCACAGCGCAATCTGCGCTCACTAGGCCAACAACTACTGACGGTCCCTCTTACAAAGCTAGCTCGTACTGGCGGACGCTCCTTCAGAGTGCTAGGAGCCAAACTTTGGAACAACCTGCCAGTGAACATTCGCTCACTGGAAAATCTGTCTGCCTTCCGGAGAGCCGTCAAAACCCACCTATTCCCTCCCCTTTAGGTCCCTTGCTTCTTGCTTCTGTCCTCCGTGGAGTTTCTGTGGTTCTTTAGCGCCGGGACGCCCCTTTGCTGGGGCAGCTGTTTGCGCTCTATCAAATTTTAACATAACAACATAACATGGTCATGGAAAGGGAAAACATACTGATAGCAGTATGTTTTCATATATTTTAGTCGTCAGTGATGATTGCAAAGTTATAACAGCATGAATGCAAAATGCAATACATGTGCCTAAATTAACAATAGCACAATATTAATGGATAAATCCAAATACACACTTACATATGATTCCAATATATTTGTATAGATGCAAGAAGTTTCAACGTAAATACAGAATCTAGTGCAAGTATTTGGATCGATGGAGACGTAATATTAATGGATAAATCCAAATGTACAAATGTCTAACAGTCACAATGTATCTATGTGAATGCAACACAGGTTTCTTCAGTACCTAGTTACTGAGGATCATAACTGACATACTATATTTCACATGACAACAATAAAGTGCAAACATTTTAGGGCAAAGCAGCAAAGAATTTAAAGTGCAGATAGTTGTGCAAAGTTTGAGTGCAAAGAAGGCATTTATATATAAATCGCAAGTGTCTGATTGATATAAGAAGCGCATGAATATTGTTAACTGAAGTCCATTACAGAGCCCTGTAACGGATGTTAAAATCATATAAATTACCTTCTAAAATTCAGCAATACAGAAAAAGTCATGCTTAAGGAAATAAATAAGGGAATATTGGCCGAAAAAAACTAAGGAAAACAAAAAATGGGAATATAATAGCAATATATGCACATATATATATATATATTCACTGAAAAAACCATAGGTTATAGACCATATATAGTTAGGAATTAGCATTTACAAAACCTTGAAAATTCACTGAAAAAACCATAGGTTATAGACCATATATAGTTAGGAATTAGCATTTACAAAACCTTATTTTACTCACACAACACCATTGAAATTCGCATATATAGTTAGTTGTACTAACTATATATCGCGCACCCGCAATCCACTGCTGATCATGTCACATATTACATCATTCATGACATGGTCAGTGACATCACTGATGACATCACTGATGACATCTCACATGACATCACTGATGACATCACTGATGGCACTACATCCAGTGACTGTATAATTCTGTAAAGTTAAAATATGTCTTACAAATTGAATAATGAGTGGATTTATAAGTCTCTGGATGAAGGATTTAGTAGGTGCATGACTGACTGTATGAGTGAGTGATTAAATGTGTCTCACTGAGTGCATGGGATGTGACTAAACTGTCTTAATTTGTGCATCATTGTGTCTGTTGTTCTGTAATCTGCTGCATGTGTTGATCATTAGCTATATGAGTACCTATATGGGTTATTGATTGGTTGCCCAAGTATTTGTATGGGAGACTGAGTGTGTGTGTGGGTGGCTGGGAGGTGTATGACTCTGTGCATAAATGTGTGAACAGTTGATTCACTAGATGTATGGGTTCAAAAGTGCATGTGGAAACAGCTGTATGGGCGGTTGACTGTGTGCATGAGTGTATTGGTGAGTGAATGGATATCTCAGTGCTACATGTCAAAGTAAGTACATATGTAAAACACAGTACATGTGAGAGTTGACATATATAAATAACTGTGCATAAGAGTAAGTGAATGTGTGAGTGGCTGTATGGATCATTGTGAACTTGTCTCAGGGATTGTATAAGAGAGTAAATATGTGTTAGTACATGTTTGAATAAGTAAGGTGTGTATAACTGTATAGTTGAGGAAATGGAGGTGTGATTGATTCTTTGCATGACTGACTAGGTGTGTGTGTAACTCCATGGATGAGTGACAGTCTGTGAGTGTCTGTTTACACTGAGTGTATCTAAGGTTATATTAGAGTCTGAAGAGGTTCATCGTATTATCACATGAATGATGTCATCAGTGATGTGCTCAGTAATGTCAAATGAGATGTCATCAGTGATGTCATCAGTGATGTCATTTGAGATGTCATCAGTGATGTCATCAGTGATGTCATTTGAGATGTCATCAGTGATGTCATCAGTGATGTCACTGACCATGTCATGAATGATGTAATATGTGACATGATCAGCAGTGGATTGCGGGTGCGCGATATATAGTTAGTACAACTAACTATATATGCGAATTTCAATGGTTTTGTGTGAGTAAAATAAGGTTTTGTGAATGCTAATTCCTAACTATATATGGTCTATAACCTATGGTTTTTTCAGTGAATTTTCAAGGTTTTGTAAATGCTAATTCCTAACTATATATGGTCTATAACCTATGGTTTTTTCAGTGAATTTCATAGGTTTTTTAATAGCAAATATCTATATGTATGAAAGTAATAATTTTTATTAGAAATTTTAAAATGTGTAAATATTTTTTTTTTATTATTTGCCCCGGTACGCGCCCCAGGGCGCTCCCGGGGCACTTACCGGTGAACGTACGGGTGAGCGTCCCGTGAGCGCTTTACCCGCGAACGAAAACAACATCATGACGTTTCGCGCAGTCGCGTGATGCGCCGCGTAAACGTGACGCATCGCGTAACCGCGTGATGCGTTTCTTCGGCGTGCTCCGTAAACGTACCCGGAAGCGCTCCGTGGCGCGACCCGGAGCGGGCCGCGTAAGCGCTCCTGTGCGCGTAGCGTAAGCGCGTCGGGACATGTGACCTGAAAATAACACTTTTCATTGGTTCTCAACTTTTTTTTTCTACAAATGATGAAAGCCCCCTCCTTTTTTCCTCATTCTTACTTTTTTCTTTGAGAAAGCAAGAGCTATTTGTGAGACATGGCTTCAGTAGTAGCTGCAGCTAGTGCACCCCCACCACCACCACCACCACCCATAAAGGAAGGTCCACCACCCCAGATCCTTCCAGGAGTTGAAGAAGAGGAGGAAGAAGATGATGAGGACCAACAAACCATAACATACTTGCCTGAAGAACCAAGACAAAGCCATGTCAAAGTTCATTATATATGGCAGTATTTTTCCATCCCTGCTGGGCAAAAAAAAGTGAATGCCCCGAAGGTGACATGCTTAATTTGCAACGAGGTAATGTCCAGGGGCAACCCAAATAAAAAATATTCATTTGGGAACTACACAATGATCCGCCACATGCAGAGGTGGCACCCTAACAATCTGGCACAAGCTGAGGTACGGGATCTGGCTCAGAAAAAAAGAGACCATCAGGCCAGCACATCCTCAGGTGAATCTTCATTTGCAGCACCAGAAGGGCGCGAAACAGTACCAAATATACAAAAAAAATTTGGTGTAATAAAAATGGTCTGCATTTTTTGCGGAAAGACCCTCTGCTACGGGGAACTAAGCATTCACCTTATTAATGCTTCCATCGACAACCACTGTTAATTCCCAGTTTTTTGTTTCTTATTTTTTGTTGAGCCCTTTATAATGGCTGTTTTTCGTTGTTTCCCCCCAAAAAACCAAAAAAAACATAAAATTGTTCAAAAAATACAAAAAAAACTAAAAATTTTCAGAAAAATTAAAAAAAATATAAAACAACAAAAACATTAAAAAAAGTTCTTTTCAGAACTACCTCCCATTTTAAAAAAATTACTAACATTTTTAGCACTCTTGACTTCATTTTTCTCATTGGTGCGCTTCCCGGTACGCGCACCGGTACGCGAACCGGAAGCGAACCAAAAAAAAAAAAAAGAAGAGTTAGTATAAGGGAAGGAAACAGGGAAGGAAACAGAGAGTAATGTTAAAAGAAAGACAGCTAGAGGGAGTAACAGAGAGATACTGTTTAATAGATCTATTTACCGAAGAAAAGATGGAAGAGGTTATAATTGTGAATAACTAAATAGATAAGGAAGTGAAAGAAAAAAAGGAGATTAGAAGAATAATAAACAAGAGTTTCTTAGAGAATGTGAGTGAATGTTCAAAATAAGAAGAAAAATAGTAAAGGATGTGGAATGAGAGGTGGGGATAGAACCGGACTAAAAGAACAATCCTGAGGGAAAACAGTGAGCAAAAGTAAATAGGAATAAAACAAGATGTATGATAGTGACTAAGGTTAAAACATGTGGAATACCAGAGAGAAAAAACAGAAAGCAGAAAAGAAGAAGTGACAGAAAAGGAGTGATTGAAACAGCAAAGAAATGTAAATAACATAGGGGCATAGGGGCAGAAAACTGCCGCTAAAGCCGCTTTTGCTGCAGTTTTCTTCCAATAAAAGCAGCGATAATTTTATTGCCTGTGTTGATAATATGCCCCTTAGTGTGCTTGAACTACAGGGAGAAAGCATAATGAACAAGAAGTGAAAGAGTGATCAGTCAGAGACAGTGAGAGTAATAGAACAGGAGTGAGGAACTATGAGAACAGAGGGACTGAGAAAAGGAGTGGAAGGAGTAGAGTAAGTAAGTAATAAAGAAAGGAATGAGGGAAATAGCAAAAGCAGGAAACTGAGGGTTAAAGAAATGAAGCAGTGGAACTAATAGAAGTTAAATGTGATAGAAATGTAACGAAAAGAGTACAAAACATTTACCTTATAATTGTCGTTAACTTAGTCACTTGTTATTTTTATACTTTCAATCTGTGAAAGAAAGAACAAAAATTTGAAAAATATTAAAACATGTATTTAAAAATTAGAAAAGACAAGGGAAAAGATTGACAATCATTCAATTTTACAAAGAAATAAAGTTAGAGATAAACATGCAGAAAAAAAGAGAAAGAAACGGTGATAGACAGTCAGACACAAAAAGAAATTGAAATAGAGTAAATTACTAAGAGAAGAAAAAAGAAGATACTTTCAGTAACAGAAAAGAAGGATAGAAGAGAAAACTAAATTGAAGTTGTGTAAGCTACTAAAAGAAAGTGAGTAAGGTAAACTATATAAGGAAAGGGTGAATAAGGAAAAGAGAGTGAGGGAGAGAGGAGACAGAGGAAGTGAAGGAAAGAGTGTTAGATACAGACTGAGTGAGGCATCTACACAATGTGATTCATAATGTTAGGAAACACAGGTAATGTAATTGAAAAACGTTCAATTTTTTTTGCTCATTCCACAATCACATCACCTGTGTTTCCTTTGCTTAGGTATCTCATTGTGCAGATGTAGTCTAGCATATGAAAGACTACGCAGAAGGTGAGCACTGTATGCAGCAACTTTGACACTTACAGAAGCCTCTGCTTCTCCATGCCCCCTACACAGTCCTAAATATATACATTTTAAACTGACGGTATCTTGTTGCAGATGAAGTGAGGCCTATCTTGCAACATGGTGCATCTTTTGCACTGCTGCTGTGTCACAAAAGTGACGCAACGGCGGCGCAAAAGAGGCGCACGGCCATCATAAAACTGCCCCTAACATTTTAAATGATTGTTTCAGGATGCCGATAAGGTGTGGCCTATCCAGAGATTTGTTTGAGGTGCGGCCTACTCAGAGTAACAGATTAAATTTAGGCTTGTTGAAGAGTACAGAGGAGATAATACATGTGCAGGCCTACCAACGAAGTGAGTCATGTCCACTGCACTCTTGAACAAAGGCCAGACCTCCTCTGTCTCCCTGGACAGGCCTAAACCTCATCTGCACAATGTGATTCGTAATGTTAGGAAACACAGGTGATATAATTGAAAAACGTGCAAATATTTTTGCTCATTTAACAATCACATCACCTGTATTTCCTCAGCTTAGGTATCTCATTGTACAGATGTAGTCTAGCATATCCAAGAGTACGCAGAAGGTGAGGACTGTATGCAACAGAGCAATGTACATTACTCACTTCCCTTGACACTTACAGAAGCCTCAGTTTCTCCATGCCTCCTACACAGTTCTAAATGTATATCATAAATACAAAAAGTACAGAATTAATTATACATGTTAAATGGTTTATTTTTGCTGTTCTCAGAATATATCAAATTTCACTAAAAACAGTGACTTGAAGGTATTCATCATATAACAGCGGGGAAAAAAACACAATCAAAATGATTGTGTTTAAAAAACCCATATAACATAACCAATCAGAAATCAGAACTCCTCAAAAGTAACTTACTTTCCATGACGTCGAAGGATGTCCTATGAACAGCTTATACTCTGTTGTGCTGTTATTATTTTCAGCCCGCCACTTTCTGAAAGAAAAACTCCATCGTTTTGACAAATATGTTACATACAATAAATGACTTCTCGCTCTCTATCGCACTTCTCCTCAAGGCCAAATCGTGTAAGAGCCATTAAAACTCTTGGAATTCTTCTAAGCAAATCCCGTCATTTTATTTTTCCGCAACTTTCAGAAAGAAAACGTTCAAGATCACTTTCACAATCCTGTACTAGTAATATCTCAACCTTCTTGCTCACTCATGTTCCACATTTCCAATGACACTGATACTGATTACTATGAATACAGACTTACACTACCTCTATGATTACTACAATTATTTGATTCTCTACATCACTTTTAATCACAAAGCAATTTAAAACAGTACATAAAATTATATCAACTCCTAGAATCATTATAGGCCAGTTACCTACCCTAAATTCTTTCTTCTGAAAACAGAAAGTAAGAATATTTTTAAATAAAAAGGCAACATTGTTTCATAGTGAAATGTGAATTATTTCAGGAACATCAGCTTTTTCTACATTTTAAATAAACTGTGTAATAAGTGGATGTTGTTAAAGGACCATCATGTCATATAATAGCTGCAGTTAGAAATGTTCTTTCTAAAATCAAAGGCTGTGTAGCCTCAACATTTGTAATTAAAGTTGAAAACTTACTTTCATCAGGTTTATATAGTTGGAATTTTAAAATGACATTATAACCAAAAGTTTGTTCAAAATATCGACAGCATTGCAGACTTACATTACCTCTACTCCATGTTTTGATTGGCTGCTTGAATTAGCTTATTAAAAGGAACAGTTTTTCTGAACTCATTCAAAGTGCAGCTATTTTTCCATGACGTCAAGTGTTATGGTAAGAACACCGTTTGCTTTGGGGAATACTCTGTTGTCCTTTAACTAATCCGTGCCCACCACTTTCTGTAAGAAAACCTTCTTTTTTTTCAGGAACTACTTAAAACTCAAAAATAACTTTTTACTCTGTACTACACTTATCCTCAAGGCCAAATAGTGTAGGAGCCATTAGAACCTCTTGAAATTCCTCAGAGCAAATCCCGAGATTCTTTCCCTAAAATTTTGGTTGTAAAAACACCAGGTAAGAATTTTTAAGGTCAAAAGGCAATTTTTTTTTAAAAGTTAAAACAGAATCATTGCAGAATGACCAGCCGTTTCTAGACTTCAAATAAGCTGTGTAATGTCCAGATGTTGTTGAAGGACCGTCATGATATATAATTGCTGCAGTTACAAAAGTCCTTCCTGATATTGACAACTGCGAAGCCACAACATTTTTAATTAAAGTTGACAATTTTGTTCCATCAGGCCTACATCGTTGGAACATTAAAATGACATACTGGCCATATGTTCGTATAAATAATGTGGACAACATTTCAGACTTACATTGGCTACACTCCATGTTGTGATCGGCTGCTTTTACTAGCTTATTAAAGGACACTGATTTACTGTCTGGCAAAGTTAAATATATAAATCTTTCTGAGTCTACACTAGTAGTACTTGATACCCTACAGTTCTCGCAGTCATGCTGCCATTGATAAGAAAGGCCAAACAGGTGATCTACATCTACACCTTCATATTGCAATACATCAAGCATATACATTAAAAACTCCTGACAATCTTGCTGAATATTTTGAGAGAATTGCGTTTGACCTGAACATTTGTCTAACAGATTTCGAATTTCAGACACACTTTCTATTTTTGTTCTATCAGTGCTACATTTCTCTAACACAGAATTCAACAAACTGCAAAATCTTTGATCCGAATTGAGCACATTCTCTTCTTTTAAAGTTTCTAGAGAAAAGACAACATTAACCACAACATTAGCATAGCAGTTGACACCAGAACTATTTTCAAATTGAAAACCAACAACATCTTCAACAGAATCCATTTTTTTTCTGCTTATAATTTTGGGTTCATCAACTTTTTGTCTTTTTGCTACAACCTCCCTACTATTGGTCACATTTCTTCATTTCCGGCCTACCACACGTTTCTCAAACAAAGGATATTGAGGCAAATGTGGCGCATACTCTCTTCTTAACCTATTGTATTCCTTAACACAATCTAGATCCGCACAAATGTTTGTGACATCACACTCAATAAAGTACAATCCCGATAAAGTTCTGACTCGTGACAATGCCACATATGCCATACCTTCCTTGAACACAGAACTGCCAATATTCACCAATGCACTGTCTACACTTAAACCTTGCGATTTATGGATTGTCACCGCATATGCCAAGCAAACAGGAAACTGCTTACGGCGAACATATAAGTCTTTTACAAGCAAAAACCTAGCAGAGCAACGACCAATTAGCTGTACTTCCTCAATGCCATCAAATTTAATTTTTAAAAATTCAATCCCATCTCTATTTCTGTATTTCTCAAAATTAACAACATTACCCATTGATCCATTTACCAGACCTCTTTCAACATGTAAATTCCTTCTTAAAATTATACGGCAATTTAAGCACACATTCAGAGTCTTTTCAAAATCAGCAGTTTTAGATATAGTCTTCTCTAATGAATCCAATTTTGATTTCAAATTCTCAGACAAAATAATTGTTGCTCCCATATGCTCTATTCTGTCAATAGCTTCCAGTTTCACAATCTCTTGGTTTTCTAAATTCAACATGTTGTTGTTGAAGATGGCACATTCGGCAAGAGTTGCCATCAAACATATTCCAGATTTCTTCTCAGTAATTTTCCGAAAAATATTCTCAGGCACAACGTCTTCTTCTGGATACAAATTTGATAGTAATCGTGCATGTAAAGCTTCTTTCCCATGCTCGGTCACTTTTCCGATTCTAACATCTTGTAGAATATTCTTATAATCTTCATCCTTCTCTTGACGCATATTTTCACGCAGTTCAGCATAATTGAAGTTTAACCATATGTTAACGTTACCAATGCTCCCTAGGCACTTCCTGGTATCTTCATGCGTGAGCATTTTGAACACAGGTTGTCCTTTCACTGGTGTCAGCTGCAGAAGATCACCGAAAACAATGATGTGTTTGCCACCAAATAACACATCATACTCTGTTTTGAGAACTTCTTGCATTCTCAAATGCACAAAGGCAAGCATGACATTTGAAACCATGCTTACTTCGTCAATGATAAGAAGTTTCATTTTCCTCAAGACTCTTGAAACTTCACAACAAGCATCTCCAGATAACTTGTGGTATATTGTAATTTGTTATCATGCTCCACTGGCAGCATCAGTAGACGATGCAAAGTAATACCTTTAATGTTATGTGCTGCCAGTCCAGTTGGAGCGGTGACAACACAAGACAGCGATGACTCAGTCCTTTTCTGCAAATAACATGAAATTGCTTTAATGAGGAAACTTTTTCCAGTTCCCGCTTCACCACTCACGTACAGTCGGACAGGCTTCAACGACGTACATGAGCACTCTTTCTTCTCATGACTTAATCCATGATCTATTTGGTTGGTAACTTCGTCATATATTTTCCTCTGCTCAACGTTGAGTTGTCTTTCCAAGTCTTCTAAGTTAACCGCATCCTCCTGAGCATGTGCCATGGCTCTTTCCACTTCAATCATGGCAGTGGCAGCTTCATTTTCGATAACTGGTCCTCCTAGTGGATCCTGACTCAATGAAACAGAACTCTGACTGTCCTGAGAACTGTCTCCAGCAATCTCGGCTGCAATCGTTGCTTCCTGCTCGATTTCCGCATTCAACATTTCTAGATATTTGGGCAAAACAGGACATTCTATGGTCTCCTTAGCGGCATTGAAAGAATCTTCGTAACAGACGAAATCTCCAAGCAGTTCCTCTTCTGCACGCCAAGGCTTGAAAAGTTGCAAAAGTGCTAAATAGAAAAACTCTTTTCTTTCAGGAGATTCGCCACTCAATTTTCGATGGTTTACCAAGTGGCATTTTCTTTGCTTGACCAGACATCCCTCACCCAATTACAGCATACACTCCTTTATCAATATCTTCTTTGATGTTCCTCTTGAATATGTAATTTTGTAGAACCTCATACAGACAAACATTCTCGAGGTGACTGCTTCTTTTTTGGATAATATGTATCCAACATGTTGGTCTTCAAAATATCTGTACTGTTTGGCTCCTTTTCCGCCAAATACTCAATTTCCCGTACAGGTTTCAGAACTCGATTACGCGTTGCAGCAATACCAAGACTCGCCCAAATGATACTCCTGGATTTGGCATAGAGACTTGCTGAAGACAACCGGTCAGAACATTCGTAAG
Source organism: Lissotriton helveticus (assembly GCF_964261635.1). NCBI lineage: Eukaryota > Metazoa > Chordata > Amphibia > Caudata > Salamandridae > Lissotriton > Lissotriton helveticus. The sequence continues at coordinate 1,434,864,847 of NC_136057.1, read as the reverse complement.
CTCCGATTTCTCGATGCGACAACATCTTCAGCCTGAAACTGTACAACTTCTTACTGAGGCTCTTTTCATGGGAAATGTCCTCCCACATATCCTTCAATTCTGTCTTTTCTTTTTTGGTGATGTAAGATGTCACATACCGAGCCACAGCCATACAGTTATCAGCCACAAACAGTATATCCATTTTAGCATTCCACATGGACAAAATCACTGGGTTGTAGTCGTTGATGTACTTGGACTCTTCGTTCCTTTTCAAATTGTAGGTATTTTTGGGTGATTTCTTCATCACATTATGTCGCAGCGAAGACATCAAACTGTTCACTCTTCCTTTAGAAATCACCGGTCGCGGAAAAGCGAAACGACATTTTGTGTAGAACTTGTCCTTGTTTCTGAATTTACGACGACAGTACTTTCCACAACGATGGCTTTGGAAGCGTAAAACTTGTTCTCTTAGGCTTTTGTCTTCCTTTGCCTTTGGAGCAAAACATGTAGAATACTGTTCTATGAAACTCATCACTAAGTCATCCGGATCTGTTCCAAATTTCAGTGCATCTTTGATCCACAGCAGCATATGTATATGAGGAGCACCTCTTGCTTGGTACTCCTTTCTCCAGAAGAAATCCAACACCTCTCCAAGAGGTGAATTTTTCTTGTTCAGGATGAAAGACATCATAGCTTCAAATCTATGATCGAAGTACCTGCATACATTCACTTGATCCAAAGAGCACAGTTCTCCAGGTGTCTGGAATTCGATATTTTCAATGTTTCCATTTGCCTCTCGTAGAAATTCAATTAAGTCTTCCCAGCCATACTCGGCACAGCTGAGAGTGAGGAACCATGTGGGAGTTCCTAAGTTCCTCAGCATACATTTTAAATCACCATGACGACGGTGCCAGTACTCATTAGTACCACGCTGACACGCCATGAGATTAATCAGGTGAGAATCCAAAATACTGTCTTGCACATTGACTTTATCCATAAAGTCCATTGCCAAGATATTTTGCATCTGTACACCACTTTTCAAGATGTGGTTCACTGCATATGACAGTCCAGACAGATCGCTTTCAAACAGTAGATGAAACAAATAGGGAATGCATTGACGAAACCTAGGATCTTCTGCATACAATCGTAAAGTCCGGTATTCAGAAGCAGGAATTTGATCAGGTCGCTCATCATATCTTCCTCCTTGACCTGTTGGAAATAGCTGTGGGAAACACCGAGCTTCCAAACTTTCCTCCCAAACACTAATGGGACTTCCTTTGGCTTGTTTCATTTGAAACAACTCAATAGCATTCCCCATGACTTCCTTGGAATGCAAAGGATGAACACTATAATGTTCATATATTTCTTCATTTTTAGAGGCTTCTACTTTCTCAATTTGACCAGCACACAAATCGCTATCCTCTTCTTCACTTACTTCCTCTTCTGCAACATATACATTCTTGTAGTACTTATTGTTTTTCTTCAAATACAATGTTGCCTTTTTGACTTTCCTAACATCCACTAAATCTTGCCAGATTTTCTTACTCTTTGTCGGAACCCCATTAACTAAGATAACCAGAGGTTCCTCTTCCACTTTCTCTACTCCAATTGTATTAATGTTTTTCTTCAAATCTAGAGGCAAATAAACAACTCTTCCCTTTAATCCTCTCTGTAAATCTGATGGAGGCAATTTCCCTGTCTTTGGCTCCATTCGTACAATAGCCTGAAAGGGATGGACACTTTGAATCAAAATAGATTCATAAGTATTTAAATCCTTCAATTCAGAAGGAATCTCAACCAATTCCAGATTATTATGAACCGCTCTAGCAGGCATCTGGTTTTGATTTAATTTGTTACAACAATAAGTACACACACGTTGATCCGATCCCAAATCAAAACAATTTTCTACCATCAAGTATGTTGCAAAATCCTTCCATTCACTATTATTTTCCCTTTCACTTTTTGCATATAAATCCACTAACTTAGTCAGATTCTTATAATAAGTGCGTCGACAACACACACAAGTGAAATTAGGCCTCTCACTTGATTTCACCTGAAACGTGGCAATTTCCTTCTGAAAATTATCTGTACTGGAAACCTGTACACTCTCTTCCACATTACCTTCTTCTTCTGGGTCAATTTCAACATTCTTCTCTTTACTTGCAAAGTAACAAAACTCAATTTCTTCACAAATATTCTTCACATCTACTTCAGAACCATGCAAAAGAGCAGTGCATAATTGTTTAAGCACAATTGCTGGACTCTTAGCATAATACAACATTCTAACTAATTTCCTCACTTTATTATGATGCACTGCTAGCATCCTGAAATGATGAAAACACTCTGGCATACTCTCCTGGAAAGACAAGCCAGTGAATGACCATGCAAACCTGTCACTTCTCTCAATCTGCAAGGATCTAATTCTTGCAACAACTTCATTTTCTGTTTTAAAGTTTTCTTATTAAATGTCCGTACAAAATCACAAAGCAAATTGATGGAATCCTGTCGCACACTGCAAATACTACTACACTTCCAGGTGTACACTGTTCCCTTAGGACGTCTTCCTAAAACCTCATTACCTAACACCTCTTCTGCCTCTGTTGACACAAGTTTTTCTTTTTCAACCGGACAACCATCTTTCACCTCATATGCTCGACCACTGGTGTCAACTGCATGCACCAAATCATTATCCTGGAAATAACTCTCCTCATTAAAAAATGCCTCACAACTTGAACTATGCATCCATTCTCCTGAAAAAACTTCACAAAAATTACTACGATTAACTGTTCTCTTCCATCTACTATTTGTTTTGAAATCATAAATTACCTTGTTTAGTTTCCGAATTCTATTGATTATCAAAATAAATAACTTTCGCTTAATTTCGAATGCCTGATCAATAATTTTCTCAATGTTTCTCTTTCTCTTATAAAAAGCCACTTTTTGTTGACGTTTCTTAACATTTTTTAACAAATTGCCAATTATCCTGTTGCGAAACATTCGTCTACGAATGTCCCTAAACTGATTTTTCCTTCTACTACCATGCACAGAGTTATCTCCTGCTCTAGCAGTAAAATTTTTGAATCGCCTTTCCTTTTCGTTTAAATTGGCTCTCTTTTTCTGGACTAAAACATGTTCTGTACTGATATTTTTTTTTCTGCAAATATTTCTTATGAATGATTTCGTTGTCTTACCCGGAGGTTTCTTGGTGACTTGACGACTTTTTATTGTAGAGGACTGCTGCAAGCATGTAGTAAGCTGCTGTCTTTGACGTTTTGTAGCCTTTCGGCTTTTTTGCTTCGATGGCATACTGTATTTTTTAAATGATCTGCAGTTGAATCTGTGGTAAAATATAATAAAAAATGTTATTAACCACTATTACCAAACAGTAAATCAATACCAGTCGTCAGAAAATTAACACACTACTTGTCAATTTTACATACAATAATTTATAGTGCATTGGCAAATTTAGTACTCCCAAATAGTAACAAAGAAATAGAATGCTTCTACATTTGACCTTTGCTCTTTTATATGTGAATCTGAACTAATTTTTATCAGCATATTTCCCTATTTTATTAAAGACACTTCACACAAGCTGTTTTTGAAGATGTGTTTAATTTTAAATGAAACGGTTAACATGGTTACTTTTCATTTCTAGTAACTTTTAAAAATAACTGTTTATAGTTCCATAGGCTCGAGCAGGTCAGCTTCCCACCCTATGTCATACAATTCTGACAAATCGGCATCCTCACCATGTTCTTCATCATCCTCAGGATTTAAATCATCCAAGGGATCTACTTCCACTGATGTTTCAATCACAATTTCAATGATAATATCGAGATCAACAGATTGCTCATTATCACTCATGCTTGATGTTGTCGTTATCTTTAAAGAAAGAGAACAACAATGAGATGTTGCAGAGTAAGAGACAAATCTCAGAGACTATAATTGTAAAATTGTTTAACAAGAGTAACATTTTGCAGATATTATTTAACCATGTCCAGCGATGCTGAGGAGGTGAGGCCTATGTCCAATTTTTCAGTGAACAGGACTCATCTCTTCTTAACCTTGGATAAGCCTCACCAACACTGTGTCCCCTGCTAATACTTAAATTTAAAGGAGCAGATTTATGTTAACTGGCGCATCCCCAGGGATGCACCAGTTAACGTGCGCCACTGCTCTGCCACCCATGATGTGCCGCATTTACAATGCAGAGCACCATTGAGCAAAAACAGCACAGATGCGTCACGCATCTGTTCCACAAAAACGGCGCATTGCAGGAATCACGTCGTAAGCGCGACATATCTACTGCAATGCACAGGGGCAAGCCACACATTGCATGGTGCATCACTCCTTATGCCTGTTTCAAACTGACGTAAGGATTTGATTCAGCAATGCCATAAATGTGACTCAGTGAAATCTTCTTTATTTTACTGTGTTAGTTTTACAGGGCTTTCATGCAAATGACTGCCCACCCTACAACAAAACGCTCACATGAAATCTGACGCAGGTTTCATGTGGCACAGGACTTTACAGCATGACACATCTGCCTAGATGCATCAAGTTGTAAATATGTCGCAACATAGCAAATCTTTTGCACCGCCGCTGCCTCACAAAAGTGATGCACAGCGGCGCAAAAGAGGCACACGGCTATCATAAATCTGTCCCTAACATTTTAAATGATTGATTCAGGATGACGATAAGGTGTGGCCTATCCAGAGGTTTGTTTGAGGTGAGGCCTACTCAGGGTTGCAAATGAAATTTAGGCTTGTTGAAGAGTACAGAGGAGATAATACATGTGCAGGCCTACCAATGAAGTGAATCATGTCCACTGCACTCTTGAACAAAGGTCAGACCTCTTCTGTGTCCGTGGACAGGCCTAAACCTCATCTACACAATGTGATTCGTAATGTTAGGAAACACAGGTGATGTAATTGAAAAATGTGGAATTTCTTTTCCTCATTTCACAATCACATCACCTGTGTTTCCTTTGCTTAGGTATCTCATTGTGCAGATGGAGTCTAGCATATCAAAGAGTACGCAGAAGTTGAGCACTGTATGCAACAATTTTGACATTTACAGAAGATTCAGCTTCTCCATGCCCCCTACACAGTCCTAAATGTTTACAGTTTAAACTGACGGTATCTTGTTGGAGATGAAGTGAGGCCTATCTTGCAACATGGTGCATATTTTGCATCACTGCTGCATCACAAAAGTGATACAACAGCGGCGCAAAAGAGGCGCACGGCCATCTTAAATTTGCCCCTAACATTTTAAATGATTGATTCAGGATGACGATAAGGTGTGGACTATCCAGAGGTTTGTTTGAGGTGAGGCCTACTCAGGGTTGCAGATGAAATTTAGGCTTGTTGAAGAGTACAGAGGAGATAATACATGTGCAGGCCTACCAATGAAGTGAGTCATGTCCACTTCACTCTTGAACAAAGGCCAGACCTCTTCTGTGTCCCTGGACAGGCCTAAACCTCAACTGCACAATGTGATTCATAATGTTAGGAAACACAGGTGATGTAATTGAAAAATGTGGAATTTCTTTTCCTCATTTCACAATCACATCACCTGTGTTTCCTTTCCTTAGGTATCTCATTGTGCAGATGGAAACTAACATATCAAAGACTACGCAGAAGTTGAGCACTGTATGCAACAATTTTGACATTTACAAAAGATTCAGCTTCTCCATGCCCCCTACACAGTCCTAAATGTTTACAGTTTAAACTGACGGTATCTTGTTGGAGATGAAGTGAGGCCTGTCTTGCAACATGGTGCATCTTTTCCATCACTGCTGCATCACAAAAGTGACGCAACAGCGGCACAAAAGAGGCGCACGGCCATCATAAATCTGCCCCTAACATTTTAAATGATTGATTCAGGATGACGATAAGGTGTGGCCTATTCAGAGGTTTGTTTGAGGTGAGGCTTACTCAGGGTTGCAGATGAAATTTAGGCTTGTTGAAGAGTACAGAGGAGAAAATACATGTGCAGGCCTACCAATGAAGTGAGTCATGTCCACTGCACTCTTGAACAAAGGCCAGACCTCCTCTATCTCCCTGGACAGGCCTAAACCTCATCTGCACAATGTGATTCGTAATGTTAGGAAACCAGGTGATGTAATTGAAAAACGTGCAAATATTTATGCTCAATTCACAATCACATCACCTGTGTTTCCTCAGCTTAGTTATCTCATTGAGCAGATTTAGTCTAGCATATCCAAGAGTACGCAGAGGATGAGGACTGTATGCAACAGAGCAATGTACATTACTCACCTCCTTTGACACTTACAGAAGCCTCAGTTTAATTTTTCTCAGTTCAATATTTATTTAAAGAAGCAGACACCAATATGACCTTCTCATAAATGTGAAAAGCGTTTTTAAAAAAATAAAAAAACGATTTTCTGGTCATAATTTGAAAACACAACACAGGTCCTAAGTAGAAGCACACCCTATCAGTACTAAAATTAGCCAAGCACACATGGGGGCGTATTTACAAGGACCTTGAACCACGGGGAAATAACTTAATTTAAAATGGGGAAAATAACATCAAAGGGACTCAAAGGCCTTTTAAATATACCCCAAGCAGCCTATGAAACTCTAGCAGTACATATCAAGAAACTTAAATGACTTCAATAAACGTTTTTAAACACATCAAGTAAAGCAGTTATTCAACTACATTCAAGGGGAAGTGACTTAAAATGCCCTAACACACATTAAAGCGTATTTTGAAGGCCCTTGCACCATTTTTCCATCACTTTTAACATGGCTATGTAACTCAAAGAAACAAAATCTAAATTTGCCAAGCACACATGGGGGCGTATTTACAAGGACCTTGCACCACGGGGAAATGACTTAAATTAAAATGGGGAAAATAACATCAAAGGGACTCAAAGGCCTTGTAAATATGCTCCAAGCAGCCTATGAAACTTTAGCAGTACATATCAAGAAACTTAAATGACTTCAATAAACGTTTTTAAACACATCAAGTAAAGCAGTTATTCAACTACATTCAAGGGGAAGTGACTTAAAATGCCTTAACACACATGAAAGCGTATTTTGAAGGCCCTTGCACCATTTTTGCATCACTTTTAACATGGCTATGTAACTCAAAAGAAACAAAATCTAAATTTGCCAAGCACACATGGGGGCGTATTTACAAGGACCTTGCACCACGGGGAAATGACTTAAATTAAAATGGGGAAAATAACATCAAAGGGACTCAAAGGCCTTGTAAATATGCCCCAAGCAGCCTATGAAACTTTAGCAGTACATATCAAGAAACTTAAATGACTTCAATAAACGTTTTTAAACACATCAAGTAAAGCAGTTATTCAACTACATTCAAGGGGAAGTGACTTAAAATGCCCTAACACACATGAAAGCGTATTTTGAAGGCCCTTGCACCATTTTTCCATCACTTTTAACATGGCTATGTAACTCAAAGAAACAAAATCTAAATTTGCCAAGCACACATGGGGGCGTATTTACAAGGACCTTGCACCACGGGGAAATGACTTAAATTAAAATGGGGAAAATAACATCAAAGGGACTCAAAGGCCTTGTAAATATGCCCCAAAGCAACCTATGAAACAAAGCAACATTTTAAATACACAACTTTCTTCATAATTTTCTCCCTAAAGCATACTATTCTCTATCTAAATTAAATGAATCTTTTCTCACCTTAGCAAATACTTTTTGAGTTTCAAAACAGTCTCAGACACACACAAATTTGTCTTCAGCAGAGCAAAAGGTATGCACTCCAGAGGCTGCAACCAACAATGGCACAGAAATGCTGTAATTCATCACACATATCTCTTATGTCACCCAATCAAAACTCTTCCCTCACTTTTTTCAAATCAACACCCTTCCCCCTTCTGCCCTTTCTGCCTTTTATCCATAGCAACCACCTCCTGAAAGACCTCTCATGTTTGCAAGTTCACACAACAATGTTTCATTTGAACTCTGAACTCTCAGTACACCTGCGTATCTAGTGCAATCTTTCATAAAATTATTTTTTCTTGACCATTCAAATTACATCTTTCAAAGAACTCATCCATGCACCCTAACTTTCTGTTTTCAGCAATCAAAATCCACCAATCACTGCTACTGATTAATTACCACAGAAACTCCACAGTTTTTTCATTACATACTCCTACTGTTCCAACTGCCAGTTCATTCCCACACTTCATCTGACTGCAGCAGAACCTCCTCTCACCATGTTTCTGTCTGGATTATTGGACATAGTTACATCCACTGGGCTCAAGGGTATGCTGATAACAGAAATTTACACAACCTCAATTTACAAAATGTGGAAATCAACTGGATTGGCCACAGAGGATTAAGATGTCACCAATTGATACCATTGGTGAAAACCTTTTTGCATTTGCCAAAACCTGACCTGTTAATTGTGCACTGTGGAGGAAATGACTTGGGCACTTTGACTGGGGTAGGTCTGGAAATGCTTTTAAAAGACACCTTTGACCAATTGATGGCACTTTTTCCTCAAACTGCCTTGGTATATTCAAATATATGCCAAAGACAGAAATGGAGGTGGTCCAACCAATTTTGTCCACAAATTGAGAAATCGAGGAAGCATGTAAATAAGTCTGTTTCAGCTTACATGAGAGACCATGGAATGGGCTCCATCTACAACAATAACTTGCGTTACTACATGCAAGATATCTACAGAGCAGATGGAGTTCACTTCTCAGATGAAGGGAACAGAATTTTCATCCTGAATTTAAGACTGTGCATTGGTACCAACTTGTAGGTACCTAAATCAGCCACAGGACCCAAAAGCTCTTTTCAGAGCTACCCTACATCTGATCACTCACAATTATTATTTTACTCTAACTTTTTTCACTAATTTTCACCAAAGTACGCTCCCCGGAGCACTACCCGGTACGCGCACCGGACGCTAACCGTGCGAAAATTTGAAAAAAAATGTTTTTTTTCGCACGTATGGGCCTCCTTAGCCACCCTCAGAAAACCTAGGGGGTCAGGATACGTCTACCGTGCCCCCTTCTACCCATTCTCAACATTATTTGCCCTCCATCTTGTATCTCAATTCTACCGAAACACAAAATGGAGGACTCCCGTAACGCTGCCGGTTCGCGTACCGGGGCGCGCACCGGGAAGCGCTCGCTCAAAAAAGGTGGGAAAGTAATATACAGAAAAACCACTGGAGACACTTTCACCAAATATAGATTAGCTCATACTACATACCAATCCCTACCATTTTCACAAATTTGGTTGGAATTCCATTTAGCCATTTAGCCTGTAGACCTCTCTAAATACCCTGAGGTAAATTACTTCACAAAACACATCTGAATTGTTGGAATTGACAACCAATTAAAATGATACTTTCATTTTCTACTTTTTTTACCTGACATTTGATTGGTTATGTACCTGAATATATATAAAGAAAGAGAGAGAAACACAGCCATTTTGACTACTACTTCCTGAAGTACATTGAAAGAGCATTTTCACTGACAACTTAAACTTGTTTTTAAAAGGTAAGATGTTATTTTGTAAATTTGAAAGGAGAACTATGTCATGCACTTTAAATTAATTTGGGAAAACATTTTTAGATAGTTATATACTGTCCCTCTGTAAGAGTTAGACATTGAGAAAGACTTGTTTATTATAATTATGGATTGATTTAGGTTTCTGTGGTATAATTATGAATTTACTTAGGCTTCTTCACAGGCACTTTTTAATAGTACTACTTCACGTCTGAAACCATACAGTGCCCATAGATTACTTCTCTGTTATAAACTCACAAGTACCTGTCTGAACTTAAACCCAACAGTGCCCTATCTCTACTGATATATTTATTTTTTATGCAAATTACAGCAAGAAAATGGAAGGAGAGCAAAATATTTCCTTCAAAATTGTTCTGGAGAACAACACAGAAAAAGATATTGAGGACAATTATGACTCAGATTTCATGGATGAATCACGGGACCATGAATTAGTTCAATGTGTAGATGCAGTAGATTCGCTGATTGAAAATGAGGACATTTCCGACAATGTGTTGTTAAATGTTCTGTTAAATTTGGAAAAAGAATCACAAAAATAAATTTATATTTAATTAAAAAAAAGCACAAAAAAAACAACAAAATGAACAATCAATAAACATAGAATATTTAAAAAGTCTATCATTCTTTTTTCCTTATAGTACGCTCCCCAGACCGCTTCCCGGTGCGCGTTCCGGGCGCTCCCCACGCAAAAAAACCGAAAATCTTTTTTTTTTTTTTCCCGCGGGGCCCTTTTAAAGCCTCCACATCAAACCTAGGGGGTCAGGGAGGATCTGCTATGCCCCCTTATGGTCATTTACCCCTTTGTTTTGGCCTCCTCTTGTCTCTCGATCCTACCGAGAGACAAGATGGCGGCCGCTCCGGACTGTTTAGAATGTTGACAGACACCGGAGAGCCAATCAGCTTCGCTTCGCGAAGTTCCGTTACGCGTCAGGTACGCGAACCGGGGCGCTGCCCGGAGCGCGCTTACAGATATATATATTTTTTTTAACGTTAATTTCTCAAAATCCACTGGAGCACATATATTAAGACCTAGCAAAGGCACATCGGGCTACCAGTCCGTACAATTTTGCCAAGTTTCGTGGAAATCCATTCAGCCGTTCGAGCTAAAAGTGAGTCCAACCGCCCTATGAAAAATTGCGTGGGAAAAACACGTTTTGGGACCCCCCTTTTTTCTCGGCCCCCCCTTGACAAAACCCCCCCAAATTTTCAGGGGCTGCTCAGAAATAAAATGTTCTATTTTCCTGAAAATTTCAGCCAATTCCGTCCTCAAACGCCAAAGTTATTCAACATAGAATTTTCAAAAATCCCATAGAGAAAAAATCCTAACTATATATACCTACTGGCGACCGTCAGTAGGTAATATATATATATTGCGTGGGGAGCGCCCGGTACGCGCACCGGGAAGCGGTCCGGGGAGCGTACTATGAGGAAAAAAGAATGATAGACTTTTCAAATATTGTATGTTTATTGATTGTTCGTTTTGTTGGTTTTTTTTGGTTTTTTTATTTTTGTGATTGTTTTTCAAAATTTAATAGAACGTCTAACATTTGAGTGTCCGAAATGTCGTCATTTTCAGTGACCATAACTTCCAACATTTGAGTGTCCGAAATGTCCTTATTTTGAGTGAACATAACTTGCAACATTTGAGTGTCTGAAATTTCCTCATTTTGAAGGAGGAAATCTACAGATTTGACACATTGTAGTAGTTCATGGTCCTGTGATTCATCCATGAATTCAATGTCATTTGGTTCAATGTTTTCTTGATTGGTCTCTTCAAGGACAATTTCAAATGACACTTTTTGTTCTCCTTCCATTTTGCCTGAAATTTGCATTAAAAAAATATATATCAGTAGAGATAGGGCACTGTTGGGATTAATTTAACAGTGAATTTATTTTTGGAAGTGTATGGTATCAGACTGGTAGTAGAAATATAAAAATGTTTATGTGATGAAACCTTAGTAAATTCATAATTATACAAGACAAGCCTAAATCCATCCATAACTATAACAGAAAAGTCTATCTAAATCTATAACTATTACAGAGGGATAGTATATAACTATCAGAAAAAGTTTTCCATATTAACTTAAAGTGCACAATATACTTTAGTTTTCAAAATAACATCTTACCTTTTAAAAACAAGTTTAAGTTGTCAGTGAAAATGCTCTTGCAATGTACTTCAGGAAGTAGTAGTCAAAATGGCTGTGTTTCTCTCTCTTTCTTTATATATATTCAGGTACATAACCAATCAAATGTCAGGTAAAAAAAGTAGAAAATGAAAGTAACATTTTAATTGGTTGTCAATTCCAACACTTCAGATGTGTTTTGTGAAGTACTTTACCTCAGGGTATTTAGAGAGGTCTACAGGCTAAATGGCTAAATGGAATTCCAATCAAATTTGTGAAAATGGTAGGGATTGGTATGTAGTATGAGCTAATCTATATTTGGTGAAAGTGTCTCCAGTGGTTTTTCTGTGAATTACTTTCCCACCTTTTTTCAGCGAGCGCTTCCCGGTGCGCGCCCCGGTACGCGAACCGGCAGTGTTACGGGAGTCCTCCATTTTGTGTTTCGGTAGAATTGAGATACAAGATGGAGGGCAAATAATGTTCAGAATGGGTAGAAGGGGGCACGGTAGATGTATCCTGACCCCCTAGGTTTTCTGAGGGTAGCTGAGGAGGCCCATATGTGCGAAAAAAACCAAATTTTTTTAAATTTTTCGCGCGGTTAGCGTTCGGTGCGCGTACCGGGTGGCGTTACGGAAAGCGTAAATTGTGAAAATTAGTAAAAAAAAAGTTACATTTAAAATTTGTTTATAGTGATCATAGTTAGGGTAGCTCTGAGAAGAGCTTTTGGGTCTGTGGTAGATTTAGGTACTTATAAGTAGGTACCAATACATAGTCTTAAATTCAGGATGAAAACTCTGTTCCCCTCATCTGAGAAGTGAACTCCATCTTCTCTGTAGATATCTTGCATGTACAAACGCAAGTTATTGTTGTAGATGGAGCCCATTCCATGGTCTCTCATGTAAGCTGAAACAGACTTATTTACATGCTTCCTCGATTTCTCAATTTGTGGACAAAATTCGTTTGACCACCTCCATTTCTGTCTTTGGCATATATTTGAATATACCAAGGCAGTTTGAGGAAATAGTGCCATCAATTGCTCAAAGGTGTCCTTTAAAAGCATTTCCAGACCTACCCCAGTCAAAGTGCCCAAGTCATTTCCTCCACAGTGCACAATTAACAGGTCAGGTTTTGGCAAATGCAAAACGGTTTTCACCAATGGTATCAATTGGTGACATCTTAATCCTCTGTGGCCAATCCAGTTGATTTCCACATTTTGTAAATTGAGGTTGTGTAAATTTCTGTTATCAGCATACCTTTGAGCCCAATGGATGTAACTATGTCCAACAATCCAGAAAACATAGTGAGAGGAGGTTCTGCTGCAGTCAGATGAAGTGTGGTAATGAAATGGCAGTTGAAACAGTAGGAGTATGTAATGAAAAAAATGTGGATTTTCTGTGCTAATGAATCAGTAGCAGTGATTGGTGGATTTTGATTGCTGGAAACAGAAAGTTAGGGTGCATGGATGAGTTCTTTGAAAGATGTAATTTGAATGGTCAAGAAAAAATCATTTTATGAAAGATTGCACTGGATACGCAGGTGTACTGAGAGTTCAGAGTTCAATTGAAACATTGTTGTGTGAACTTGTAAACAGGAGAGGTCTTTCAGGAGGTGGTTGCTATGGAAAAAAGGCAGAAAGGGCAGAGGGGGGAGGGTGTTGATTTGAAAAAAGTGAGGGAAGAGTTTTGATTGGGTGACATGAGAGATATGTGTGATGAATTACAGCATTTCTGTGCCATTGTTGGTTGCAGCCTCTGGAGTGCATACCCTTTGCTCTGCTACAGAAAGATTGGTGTGTGTCTGAGACTGTTTTGAAACTCAAAAAGTATTTGCTAAGGTGAGAAAAGATTCATTTAATTTAGATAGAGAATAGTATGCTTTAGGGATAAATTTATGAAGAAAGTTGTGTATTTAAAATGTTGCTTTGTGTCAAGTGTTTTACAAATAGATTTAGTTTCTTTGAGTTTCATAGCCATGTTAAAAGTGACGCAAAAGTGGTGCAAGGGCCTTAAAAATACGCTTTCATGTGTGTTAGGACATTTTAAGTCACTTCCCCATGAATGTGGGTAAATAAGTGATTTACTTGATGTGTTTAAAAACGTTTTTTGAAATCAATTAGGTTTCTTGATATGTACTGCTAGAGTTTCATAGGCTGCTTGAGGCATATTTACAAGGCCTTTAAGTCAATTTGATGTTATTTTCCCATTTTAATTTAAGACATTTCCCCGTGGTGCAAAGTCCTTGTAAATACGCCCCCATGTGTGCTTTGCAAATTTAGACTTTGTTTCTTTGAGTTGCATAGCCATGTTAAAAGTGACGCAAAAATGGTGCAAGGGCCTTAAAAATACGCTTTCATGTGTGTTAGGGCATTTTAAGTCACTTCCTCATGAATTTGGGAAAATAATTGGTTTTTTGATGTGTTTAAAAACGTTTCTTGAAGTCAATTAGGTTTCTTGAAATGTACTGCTAGAGTTTCATAGGCTGCTTGGGGCATATTTACAAGGCCTTTGAGTCACTTTGACGTTATCTTCCCCATTTTAATTTAAGTCATTTTCCCGTGGTGCAAGGTCCTTGTAAATACGCCCCCATGTATGTTTGGCAAATTTAGACTTTGTTTCTTTGAGTTACATAGCCATGTTAAAAGTGACGCAAAAATGGTGAAAGGGCCTTAAAAATACGCTTTCATGTGTGTTAGGGCATTTTAAGTCACTTCCCCATGAATGTGGGTGAATAAATAGTTTACTTCATGTGTTTAAAAACATTTCTTGAAGTCAATTAGGTTTCTTGAAATGTACTGCTAGAGTTTCATAGGGTGCTTGGGGCATATTTACAAGGCCTTTGAGTCACTTTGACGTTATTTGCCCCATTTTAATTTAAGTCATTTCCCCGTGGTGCAAGGTCCTTGTAAATACGCCCCCATGTGTGCTTGGCAAATTTAAGTACTGACAGGGTGTGCTTCTACATAGGACCTGTGTTGTGTTTTCAAATTCTGACCAGAAAATCGTTTTTTAAAAAAAAGAAATGCTTTATTGTGAGTAATGTACATTGCTCTGTTGCATACAGTCCTCTTCTTCTGCGTACTCTTGGATATGCTAGACTACATCTGCACAATGAGATACCTAAGCTGAGGAAACACAGGTGATGTGATTGTGAATTGAGCATAAATATTTGCACGTTTTTCAATTACATCACCTGTGTTTTCTAACATTACGAATCACATTGTGCAGATGAGGTTTAGGTCTGTCCAGGGAGACAGAGGAGGTCTGGCCTTTGTTCAAGAGTGCAGTGGACATGACTCACTTCATTGGTAGGCCTGCACATGTGTTATCTCCTCTGTACTCTTCAACAAGCCTAAATTTCATCTGCAACCCTTAGTAGGCCTCACCTCAAACAAACCTCTGGATAGGCCACACCTTATCGTCATCCTGAATCAATCATTTAAAATGTTAGGGGCAAATTTATGATGGCCGTGCGCCTCTTTTGTGCCGCTGTTGCGTCACTTTTGTGACGCAGCAGTGGTGCAAAAGATGCACCATGTTGCAAGATAGGCCTCACTTCATCTGCAACAAAATACCGTCACTTTAAACTGTATACATTTAGGACTGTGTAGGGGGCATGGATAAGCTGAATCTTCTGTAAGTGTCAAAATTGTTGCATACAGTGCTCACCTTCTGCGTACTCTTTAATATGCTAGACTACATCTGCACAATGAGATACCTAAGCAAAGGAAACACAAGTGATGTGATTGTGAAATGAGCAAAAAAAATTGCACGTTTTTTAATTACATCATCCTTTGTTTCCTAACATTACGAATCACATTGTGGAGATCAGGTTTAGGCCTGTCCAGGGAGACAGAGGAGGTCTGGCCTTTGTTAAAGAATGCAGTAGACATGACTCACTTCATTGGTAGGCATGCACATGTATTATCTCCTCTGTACTCTTCAACAAACATAAATTTCATCTGTAACCCTGAGTAGGCCTCACGTCAAACAAACCCCTGGATAGGCCACACCTTATCGGCATCCTGAACCAATCATTTAAAATGTTAGGGGCAGATTTATGATGGCCGTGTGCCTGTTTTGCGCCGCTGTTGCGTCATTTTTGTGACGCAGCGGCGGCGCAAAAGATGCGCTATGTTGAGACATATTTACAACTTGATGCATCTAGGCAGATGTGTCACGGTGTAAAGTCCTGTGCCACATGAAACCTGCGTCAGGTTTCAGGTGGGCGTTTTGTTGCAGGGTGGGCATTCATTTGTATGAAAGCCCTGTAAAACTAACACGGTGAAATTTAGAAGATTTCACTGAGTCAGCTTTATGGCATTGCTGAATCAAATCCTTACACCTGTTTGAAACAGGCATAAGGAGTGATGCACCATGCAATGTGTGGCTTGCCTCTGTGCATTTTAGTAGACATGTCGCGCTTACGACGTGATTCCTGCAATGTGCCGCTTTTGCGGCACAGATGCGTGACGCATCTGTGCTATTTTTGCTCAATGGTGCTCCACATTGTAAATGCGGCACATCATGGGTGGCAGAGCAGCAGCGCACGTTAACTGTTGCATCCCTGGGGATGCGCCAGTTAACATAAATCTGCCCCTTTACATTTAAGTATGAGCAGGGGACACAGAGTTGGTGAGGCTTATCCAAGGTTAAGAAGAGATGAGTCCTGTTCACTGAAAACCTGGACATAGGCCTCACCTCCTCAGCATCGCTGGACATGGTTAAATAATATCTGCAAAATGTTACTCTTGTTAAACAATTTTACTATTATAGTCTCTGAGATTTGTCTCTTACTCTGCAACATCTCATTGTTGTTCTCTTTTTTTAAAGATAACGACAACATCAAGCATGAGTGATAATGAGCAAACTGTTGATCTCGATATTATCATTGAACTTGTCATTGAAACATCAGTGGAAGTAGCTCCCTTGGATGATTTAAATCCTGAGGATGATGAAGAACATGATGAGGATGCCGATTTGTCAGAATTGTATGACATAGGGTGGGAAGCTGACCTGCTCGAGCCTATGGAACTATAAAGAGTTATTTTTAAAAGTTACTGGAAATAAAAAGTAACCATGTTAACCATTTCATTTAAAATTAAACACAACTTTAAAAACAGCTTGTGTGAAGTGTCTTTAATAAAATAGTGAAATATGCTAATAAAATTAGTTCAGATTCACATATAAAAGAGCACAGGTCAAATGTAGAAGCATTCTATTTCTTTGCTACTATTTCTGATTTTTAAATTTGCCAATGCACTAAAAATTATTGTATGTAGAATTGACAAGTAGTGTGTTAATTTTTTGACGACTGTTATTGAATCACTGTTTGGTAATAGTGGTTAATAACATTTTTTATTATATTTTACCACAGATTCAACTGCAGATCATTTCAGAACTACACTATGCCATCGAAGCAAAGAAGCCGAAAGGCTACAAAACGTCAAAGACAGCAGCTTACTACATGCTTGCAGCAGTCCTCTACAATAAAAACTCGTCAAGTCACCAAGAAACCTCCGGGTAAGACAACAAAATCATTCCTAAGAAACATTTGCAGAAAAAAAAGTATCACTGCAGAACATGTTTTAGTCCAGAAAAAGAGAGCCAATTTAAACGGAAAGGAAAGGCCAATCAAAAATGTTACTGCTTGAGCTGGAGATAACTCTGTGCATGGTAGTAGAAGGAAAAATCAGTTTAGGGACATTCGTAGACGAATGTTCCGCAACAGGATAATTGGCAATTTATTAAAAAAAAATTAAGAAACGTCAACAGAAAGTGGCTTTTTATAAGAGAAAGAGAAACATTGAGAACATTATTGATCAGGCATTCGAAATTAAGCGAAAGTTATTTATTTTGATAATCAATAGAATTAGGAAACTAAACAAGGTAATTTATGATTTCAAAACAAATAGTAGATGGAAGAGAACAGTTAATCGTAGTCATTTTTGTGAAGTTTTTTCAGGAGAATGGATGCATAGTTCAAGTTGTAAGGCATTTTTTAATGAGGAGAGTTATTTCCAGGATAATGATTTGGTGCATGCAGTTGACACCAGCGGTCGAGCATATGAGGTGAAAGATGGTTGTCCGGTTGAAAAAGAAAAACTTGTGTCAACAGAGGCAGAAGAGGTGTTAGGTAATGAGGTTTTAGGAAGACGTCCTAAGGGACCAGTGTACACCTGGAAGTGTAGTAGTATTTGCAGTGTGCGACAGGATTCCATCAATTTGCTTTGTGATTTTGTACGGACATTTAATAAGAAAACTTTAAAACAGAAAATGAAGTTGTTGCAAGAATTAGATCCTTGCAGAGTGAGAGAAATGACAGGTTTGCATGGTCATTCACTGGCTTGTCTTTCCAGGAGAGTATGCCAGAGTGTTTTTCATCATTTCAGGATGCTAGCAGTGCATCATAATAAAGTGAGGAAATTAGTTAGAATGTTGTATTATGCTAAGAGTCCAGCAATTATGCCTAAACAATTATGCACTGCTCTTTTGCATGGTTCTGAAGTAGATGTGAAGAATATTTGTGAAGAAATTGAGTTTTGTTATTTTGCAAGTAAAGAGAAAAATGTTGAAATTGACCCAGAAGAAGAAGGTAATGTGGAAGAGAGTGTACAGGTTTCCAGTACAGATAATTTTCAGAAGGAAATTGCCACGTTTCAGGTGAAATCAAGTGAGAGGCCTAATTTCACTTGTGTGTGTTGTCGACGCACTTATTATAAGAATCAGACTAAGTTAGTGGATTTATATGCAAAAAGTGAAAGGGAAAATAATAGTGAATGGAAGGATTTCGCAACATACTTGATGGTAGAAAATTGTTTTGATTTGGGATCGGATCAACGTGTGTGTACTTATTGTTGTAACAAATTAAATCAAAACCAGATGCCTGCTAGAGCGGTTCATAATAATCTGGAATTGGTTGAGATTCCTTCTGAATTGAAGGATTTAAATACTTATGAATCTATTTTGATTCAAAGTGTCCATCCCTTTCAGGCTATTGTACGAATGGAGCCAAAGACAAGGAAATTGCCTCCATCAGATTTACAGAGAGGATTAAAGGGAAGAGTTGTTTATTTGCCTCTAGATTTGAAGAAAAACATTAATACAATTGGAGTAGAGAAAGTGGAAGAGGAACCTCTGGTTATCCTAGTTAATGGGGTTCCGACAAAGAGTAAGAAAATCTGGCAAGATTTAGTGGATGTTAGAAAAGTCAAAAAGGCAACATTGTATTTGAAGAAAAACAATAAGCACTACAAGAATGTATATGTTGCAGAAGAGGAAGTAAGTGAAGAAGAGGACAGCGATTTGTGTGCTGGACAAATTGAGAAAGTAGAAGCCTCTAAAAATGAAGAAATATATGTACATTATAGTGTTCATCCTTTGCATTCCAAGGAAGTCATGGGGAATGCTATTGAGTTGTTTCAAATGAAACAAGCCAAAGGGAGTCCCATTAATGTTTGGGAGGAAAGTTTGGAAGCTCGGTGTTTCCCACAACTATTTCCAACAGGTCAAGGAGGAAGATATGATGAGCGACCTAATCAAATTCATGCTTCTGAATACCGGACTTTACGATTGTATGCAGACGATCCTAGGTTTCGTCAATGCATTCCCTATTTGTTTCATCTACTGTTTGAAAGCGATCTGTCTGGACTGTCATATGCAGTGAATCACATCTTGAAAAGTGGTATACAGATGCAAAATATCTCAGCAAGGGACTTTATGGATAAAGTCGATGTGCAAGACAGTATTTTGGATTCTCACCTGATTAATCTCATGGCATGTCAGCGTGGTACTAATGAGTACTGGTACCATCGACATGGAGATTTAAAATGTATGCTGAGGAACTTAGGAACTCCCACATGGTTCCTCACTCTCAGCTGTGCCGAGTATGGCTGGGAAGACTTACTTGAATTTCTACGAGAGGCAAATGGAAACATTGAAAATATCGAATTCAAGACATCCGGAGAACTGTGCTCTTTGGATCCAGTGAATGTATGCAGGTACTTCAATCATAGATTTGAAGCTATGATGTCTTTCATCATGAACTAGAAAAATCCACCTCTTGGAGAGGTGTTGGATTTGTTCTGGAGAAAGGAGTACCAAGCAAGAGGTGCTCCTCATTTACATATGCTGCTATGGATCAAAGATGCACCCAAATTTGGAACAGATCCGGATGACTTAGTGATGAGTTTCATAGAACAGTATTCTACATGTGCTGTTCCAAACACAAAGGAAGACAAAAGCCTAAGAGAACAAGTTTTACGCTTCCAAAGCCATCGTTGTGGAAAGTACTGTCGTCGTAAATTCAG
The DNA here is from genome assembly GCF_964261635.1 of Lissotriton helveticus. NCBI lineage: Eukaryota > Metazoa > Chordata > Amphibia > Caudata > Salamandridae > Lissotriton > Lissotriton helveticus. Next base: position 1,434,844,893 of record NC_136057.1, on the reverse strand, counting down.
AAACAAGGACAAGTTCTACACAAAATGTCGTTTCGCCTTTCCACGACCGGTGATTTCTAAAGGAAGAGTGAACAGTTTGATGTCTTCGCTGCGACATATTGTGACGAGGAAATCACCCAAAAATACATACAATTTGAAAAGGAACGAAGAGTCCAAGTACATCAACTACTACAACCCAGTGATTTTGTCCATGTGGAATGCTAACATGGATATACAGTTTGTGGCTGATAACTGTATGGCTGTGTCTCGGTATGTGACATCTTACATCACCAAAAAAGAAAAGACAGAATTGAAGGATATGTGGGAGGACATTTCCCATGAAAAGAGCCTCAGTAACAAGTTGTACAGTTTCAGTCTGAAGATGTTGTCGCATCGAGAAATCGGAGCTTACGAATGTTCTGACCGGTTGTCTTCAGCAAGTCTCTATACCAAATCTAGGAGTATCATTTGGGCGAGTCTTGGTCTTGCTGCAACGCGTAATCGAGTTCTGAAACCTGTGCGGGAAATTGAGTATTTGGCGGAAAAGGAGCCAAACAGTACCGATATTTTCAAGACCAACATGTTGGATACATATTATCCAAATCGAAGCAGTCACCTCGAGAATGTTTGTCTGTATGAGATTCTACAAAATTACATATTCAAGAGGAACATCAAAGAAGATATTGATAAATGAGTGTATGCTGTAATTGGGTGAGGGATGTCTGGTCAAGCAAAGAAAATGCCACTTGGTAAACCATCGAAAATTGAGTGGCGAATCTCCTGAAAGAAAAGAGTTTTTCTATTTAGCACTTTTGCAACTTTTCAAGCCTTGGCGTGCAGAAGAGGAACTGCTTGGAGATTTCCTCTGTTACGAAGACTCTTTCAATGCCGCCAAGGAGACCATAGAATGTCCTGTTTTTCTAAAATATCTAGAAATGTTGAATGCGGAAATCGAGCAGGAAGCAACAATTGCAGCCGAGATTGCTAGAGACAGTTCTCAGGACAGTCAGAGTTCTGTTTCATTGAGTCAGGATCCACTAGGAGGACCAGTTATCGAAAATGAAGCTGCCACTGCCATGATTGAAGTGGAAAGAGCCATGGCACATGCTCAGGAGGATGCGGTTAACTTAGAAGATTTGGAAAGACAACTCAACGTTGAGCAGAGGAAAATATATGATGAAGTTATCAACCAAATTGATCATGGATTAAGTCATGAGAAGAAAGAGTGCTCATGTACGTCGTTGAAGCCTGTCCGACTGTACGTGAGTGGAGAAGCAGGAACTGGAAAAAGTTTCCTCATTAAAGCAATTTCATGTTATTTGCAGAAAAGGACTGAGTCATCGCTGTCTTGTGTTGTCACCGCTCCAACTGGACTGGCAGCACATAACATTAAAGGTATTACTTTGCATCGTCTACTGATGCTGCCAGTGGAGCATGATAACAAATTACAATACCACAAGTTATCTGGAGATGCTTGTTGTGAAGTTTCAAGAGTCTTCAGGAAAATGAAACTTCTTATCATTGACGAAGTAAGCATGGTTTCCAATGTCATGCTTGCCTTTGTGCATTTGAGAATGCAAGAAGTTCTCAAAACAGAGTATGATGTGTTATTTGGTGGCAAACACATCATTGTTTTCGGTGATCTTCTGCAGCTGACACCAGGGAAAGGACAACCTGTGTTCAAAATGCTCACGCATGAAGATACCAGGAAGTGCCTAGGGAGCATTGGTAACGTTAATATATGGTTAAACTTCAATTATGCTGAACTGCGTGAAAATATGCGTCAAGAGAAGGATGAAGATTATAAGAATATTCTACAAGATGTTAGAATCGGAAAAGTGACCGAGCATGGGAAAGAAGCTTTACATGCACGATTACTATCAAATTTGTATCCAGAAGAAGAAGTTGTGCCTGAGAATATTTTTCGGAAAATTACTGAGAAGAAATCTGGAATATGTTTGATGGCAACTCTTGCCGAATGTGCCATCTTCAACAACAACATGTTGAATTTAGAAAACCAAGAGATTGTGAAACTGGAAGCTATTGACAGAATAGAGCATATGGGAGCAACAATTATTTTGTCTGAGAATTTGAAATCTAAATTGGATTCATTAGAGAAGACTATATCTAAAACTGCTGGTTTTGAAAAGACTCTGAATGTGTGCTTAAATTGCCGTATAATTTTAAGAAGGAATTTACATGTTGAAAGACGTCTGGTAAATGGATCAATGGGTAATGTTGTTGATTTTGAGAAATACAGAAATAGAGATGGAATTGAATTTTTAAAAATTAAATTTGATGGCATTGAGGAAGTACAGCTAATTGGTCGTTGCTCTGCTAGGTTTTTGCTTGTAAAAGACTTATATGTTCGCCGTAAGCAGTTTCCTGTTTGCTTGGCATATGCGGTGACAATCCATAAATCGCAAGTTTTAAGTGTAGACAGGGCATTGGTGAATATTGGCAGTTCTCTGTTCAAGGAGGGTATGGCCTATGTGGCATTGTCACGAGTCAGAACTTTATCGGGATTGTACTTGATTGAGTGTGATGTCACAAACATTTGTGCTGATCTAGATTGTGTTAAGGAATACAATAGGTTAAGAAGAGAGCATGAGCCACATTTGCCTCAATATCCTTTGTTTGAGAAACGTGTTGTAGGCCGGAAACGAAGAAATGTGACCAATAGTAGGGAGGTTGTAGCAAAAAGACGAAAAGTCGATGAACTCAAAATTATAAGCAGAAAGAAAATGGATTCTGTTGAAGATGTTGTTGGTTTTCAATTTGAAAATAGTTCTGATGTCAACTGCTATGCTAATGTAGTGGTTAATGTTGTCTTTTCTCTAGAAACTTTAAAACAACAGATTGTGATCAATTCGGATCAAAGTTTTTGCTGTTTACTGAACTCTGTGTTAGAGAAATGTAGCACTGATAGAACAAAAATAGAAAGTGTGTCTGAAATTCGAAATCTGTTAGACAAATGTTCAGGTGAAACGCAATTCTCTCAAAATATTCAGCAAGATTGTCAGGAGTTTTTAATGTATATTCTTGATGTATTGCAAGATGAAGGTGTAGATGTAGATCATCTGTTTGGCCTTTCTTATCAATGGCAGCATGACTGCAGAACTGTAGGATATCAAGTACTACTAGTCTAGAGTCTGAAAGATTTATATATTTAACTTTGCCAGACAGTAAATCAGTGTCCTTTAGGAAGCTAGTAAAAGCAGCTGATCACAACATGGAGTGTAGCCAATGTAAGTCTGCAATGTTGTCCACATTATTTATACGAACATATGGCCAGTATGCCATTTTAATGTTCCAACGATGTAGGCCTGATGGAACAAAATTGACAACTTTAATTAAAAATTTTGTGGCTTCGCAGTTGTCAATATCAGGAAGGACTTTTGTAACTGCAGCAATTATATATCATGACGGTCCTTCAACAACATCAGGACATTACACAGCTTATTTGAAGTCTAGAAACGGCTGGTCATTCTGCAATGATTCTGTTTTAACTTAAAAAAAAAAAACTGCCTTTTGACCTTAAAAATTCTTACCTGGTGTTTTTACAACCAAAATTTTAGAGAAAGAATCTCGGGATTTGCTCTGAGGAATTTCAAAAGGTTCTAATGGCTCCTACACTATTTGGCCTTGAGGATAAGTGTAGTACAGAGTAAAAAGTTATTTTTGAGTTTTAAGTAGTTCCTGAAAAAAAAGAAGGTTTTCTTACAGAAAGTGGTGGGCACGGATTAGTTAAAGGACAACAGAGTATTTCCCAAAGCAAACGGTATTCTTACCATAACACTTGACGTCATGGAAAAATAAGTGCACTTTGAATGAGTTCAGAAAATCTGTTTCTTTTAATAAGCTAATTCAAGCAGGCAATCAAAACATGGAGTAGAGGAAATGTAAGTCTGCAACGCTGTCTACATTTTTTGAACAAACTTTTGGTTATAATGTCATTTAAAAATTCCAACTATATAAACCTGATGAAAGTAAGTTTTCAACTTTAATTACAAATGTTGTGGCTACACAGTCGTTGATTTTAGGAAGAACATTTCTAACTACAGCTATTATATGACATGATGGTCCTTTGACAACATCCACTTATTACACAGCTTATTGAAAATGTAAAAAAAGCTGATGTTTCGGAAATGATTCACATTTGACTATGAAACAATGTTGCCTTTTGACTTAAAAATATTCTTACTTTCTGTTTTCAGAAGAAAGAATTTTGGGTAGGTAACTGGCCTATAATGATTCTAGGAGTTGATATAATTTTATGTACTGTTTTAAATTGCTTTGTGATTAAAAGTGATGTAGAGAATTAAATAATTGTAGTAGTCATAGAGGTAGTGTAAGTGTGCCTCACAGTAAGCAGTATCAGTGTCATAGGAATTGTGGAACATGAGTGAGCAAGAAGGGTAAAATATTACTAGTACAGAATTGTGAAAGTGATCTTGAACGTTTTCTTTCTGAAAGTTACGGAAAAAGAAAATGATGGGATTTGCTTAGAAGAATTCCAAGAGTTATAAATGGCTCTTACACGATTTGGCCTTGAGGAGAAGTGCGGTAGAGAGCGAGAAGTCATTTATTGTATGTAACATATTTGTCAAAACGATGGAGCTTTTCTTTCAGAAAGTGGCGGGCTGAAAATAATAACAGCACAACAGAGTATAAGCTGTTCATAGGACATCCTTCGACGTCATGGAAAGTAAGTTACTTTTAAGGAGTTCTGATTTCTGATTGGTTATGTTATATGGGTTTTTTAAACACAATCATTTTGATTGTGTTTTTTTCCCCGCTGTTATATGATGAATACCTTCAAGTCACTGTTTTAAGTGAAATTTGATATATTCTGAGAACAGCAAAAATAAACCATTTAATATGTATAATTAATTCTGTACTTTTTGTATTTATGATATACATTTAGAACTGTGTAGGAGGCATGGAGAAACTGAGGCTTCTGTAAGTGTCAAGGGAGGTGAGTAATGTACATTGCTCTGTTGCATACAGTCCTCACCTTCTGCGTACTCTTGGATATGCTAGACTACATCTGTACAATGAGATACCTAAGCTGAGAAAATACAGGTGATGTGATTGTTAAATGAGCAAAAATATTTGCACGTTTTTCAATTATATCACCTGTGTTTTCTAACATTACGAATCACATTGTGCAGATGAGGTTTAGGCCTGTCCAGGGAGACAGAGGAGGTCTGGCCTTTGTTCAAGAGTGCAGTTAACATGACTCACTTCGTTGGTAGGCCTGCACATGTATTATCTCCTCTGTACTCTTCAACAAGCCTAAATTTAATCTGTAACTCTGAGTAGGCCTCACATCAAACAAATCTCTGGATAGGCCACACCTTATCGGCATCCTGAAACAATCATTTAAAATGTTAGGGGCAGTTTTATGATGGCCGTGCGCCTCTTTTGCGCCGCCGTTGCGTCACTTTTGTGACGCAGCAGCAGTGCAAAAGATGCACCATGTTGCAAGATAGGCCTCACTTCATCTGCAACAAGATACCGTCAGTTTAAAATGTATATATTTAGGACTGTGTAGGGGGCATGGAGAAACTGAGGCTTCTGTAAGTGTCAAAGTTGTTGCATACAGTGCTCACCTTCTGCGTAGTCTTTCATATGCTAGACTACATCTGCACAATGAGATACCTAAGCAAAGGAAACACAAGTGATGTGATTGTGGAATGAGCAAATTGAACGTTTTTCAATTACATTACCTGTGTTTCCTAACATTATGAATCACATTGTGTAGATGCCTCACTCAGTCTGTATCTGACACTCTTTCCTTCACTTCCTCTGTCTCCTCTCTCCCTCACTCTCTTTTCCTTATTCAACCTTTCCTTATATAGTTTACCTTACTCACTTTCTTTTAGTAGCTTACACAACTTCAATTTAGTTTTCTCTTCTATCCTTCTTTTCTGTCACTGAAAGTATCTTCTTTTTTTTCTCTTAGTAATTTACTCTATTTCAATTTCTTTTTGTCTCTGACTGTCTATCACCGTTTCTTTCTCTTTTTTTCTGCATGTTTATCTCTAACTTTACTTCTTTGTAAAATTGGATGATTGTCAATCTTTTCCCTTGTCTTTTCTAATTTTTAAATACATGTTTTAATATTTTTCAAATTTTTGTTTTTTGTATAAAAATAACAAGTGACTAAGTTAACGACAATTATAAGGTAAGTGTTTTGTACTCTTTTCGTTACATTTCTATCACATTTAACTTCTATTAGTTCCACTGCTTCATTTCTTTAACCGTCAGTTTCCTGCCTTTGCTACTTCCCTCATTCCTTTTTCTATTACTTACTTACTCTATTCCTTCCACTCCTTTTCTCAGTCCCTCTGTTCTCATAGTTCCTCACTCCTGTTCACTCACTCCGTCTCTATTACTCTCACTATCTCTGACTCATCACTCTTTCACTACTTGTTCATTATGCTTTCTCCCTGTAGTTCAAACACACTAAGGGGCATATTATCAACACAGGCGATAAAGTTATCGCTGCTTTTATCGGCAGAAAACTACCGCAAAAGCGGCTTTAGCGGCAGTTTTCTGCCGCAAAAGCGTCTTTAGGGGCAGTTTTCTGCCGATAAAAGCAGCGATAATTTTATCGCCTGTGTTGATAATATGCCCCTATGTTATTTACATTTCTTTGCTGTTTCAATCATTCCTTTTCTGTCACTTCTTCTTTTCTGCTTTCTGTTTTTTCTCTCTGTTATTCCACATGTTTTAACCTTAGTCACTATCATACATCTTGTTTTATTCCTCTTTACTTTTGCTCACTGTTTTCTTAACACTTTCCCTCAGGATTGTTCTTTTAGTCCGGTTCTATCCCTACCTCTCATTCCACATCCTTTACTGTTTTTCTTCTTATTTTGAACATTCACTCACATTCTCTAAGAAACTCTTGTTTATTATTCTTCTACTCTCCTTTTTTTCTTTCACTTCCTTATCTATTTTGTTTTTCACAATTATACCCTCTTCCATCTTTTCTTCGGTAAATAGATCTATTAAACAGTATCTCTGTGTTACTCCCTCTAGCTGTCTTTCTTTTAACATTACTCTCTTTTTCCTTCCCTTATACTTACTCTTCTTTTTTTTGTAATTTTTTTTTCTGGTTCGCTTCCGGTTCGCGTACCGGCGCGCGAACCGGGAAGCGAATCAAAAGAAATAGAGGTTGCCAGAGTGCTAAACATTCTAGCATTTTTTTATAAAGGGGAGGTAGTTCTGAAAAGAACTTTTGTTTTTATTATTTTTGTTGTTTTATATTTTTTTATTATTTTTCTGAACATTTTTTTACTTTTTTTGTATTTTTTGAACGGTTTTATATTTTTTTTGTTTTTTTGGGGGGGGAGAAACGAAAATGATTCATTATAAAGGGCTCAACAGGAGCAACAAAAAAAAAAGATAATTTATTGTCTGGGGTGGTTTGGACAATTATGATTGTCGATAGCTCTGTTGATTAAAGTGATGCTACTCTCCCTGTAGCAAATCAGTTGGCCGCAAAAAATGCAGACATGCTTGACAATCCCAAACTTTAGCTGGATGTTTGGGACCATTTCCCTTGCCTCTGGTCCCGTCACTGCCTCTACATTTGATGTTCTGGCCACAGGAGGGGGGTTATCCTGCAGGTCACGTACCTGCGCAGCACTATAATTATTAGGGTGCCACCTCTGCATATGGCGATGCATGGTGTAATTGCCATAGCTATATTTTTTATCTGTCCCTCTGGACAGATCGTTTTTACAGATAAGGCAAGTAACATAGCGGGCATTTACTTTTTTTTGGCCCTGGGGATATTTGAAAAATTGCCAAATGAAATTTTCCTTGACATGGGACCTCCTAGGCTCTTCAGGCAAAAAATGCCTCTCTTGCTGCTCTTCCTCTTCTTCCTCTTCTTCCTCCTCTTGCTGAACGATAACCTGAGGAGGTGGTCCTCTCTTCATAGGAGGTGGTGGTGGTGGGGGTGCACCACCTGCAGCTACAAGACTTGCCATTTCTAAGTGATCAAAAAAGGTCTTCCTCTCACAAAGTTGAAAGTCAGAGTGAGGAAAGAAGGAGGGGTTTTCATCATTTGGGAAAAAAATAGTTCTAAACCAATGAAAAGTGTTATTTTTAGGTCACATGACCTAGCCTTACATCATTAGGAAACCAAAAGTGAAATGAACCAATGGAAAGTTTTATTAACAAGTCACATGACCTGTTATGCTTACGTTACGCGCTCCGCGCCGCGCCCCGGATCGCTTCCGGGAAGCTGCGCTTCGTGCCTCGCTTCGCCCACCGGAGCACTTCCGGGTGCGCTAACGCGGCGCGTCATATGACGCATTACGCGACAACGCGATACGTCGCGGTTACGCGACGCGTCACGATGTTGTTTTCTAACGCGGCAGTTGCGCAGACGGAACGTTTACCGGTTCGCGGACTGGGTCGCGGCAGCAAATTGAGCTAACGGGAAGCTACCCGGTTCGCGGACCGGGAGCGAAACAAAAAAAAAGAATTAAAAAAAGACATAAAAAAATTGTATTAAAACATATAAAATATATTTTTCGATTTAAAGAAGAATACATTTTAAAGCTTTTGATATTTGCTATTAAAAAACCATTGAAATTCACTGAAAAAACCATAGGTTATAGACCATATATAGTTAGGAATTAGCATTTACAAAACCTTGAAAATTCACTGAAAAAACTATAGGTTATAGACCATATATAGTTAGGAATTAGCATTTACAAAACCTTATTTTACTCACACAAAACCATTGAAATTCGCATATATAGTTAGTTGCACTAACTATATATTGCGCACCCGCAATCCACTGCTGATCATGTCACATATTACATCATTCATGACATGCTCAGTGACATCACTGATGACATCACTGATGACATCTCAAATGACATCACTGATGACATCACTGATGTCATTTGAGATGTCATCAGTGATGTCATCAGTGATGTCACTGAGCATGTCATGAATGATGTAATATGTGACATGATCAGCAGTGGATTGCGGGTGCGCGATATATAGTTAGTGCAACTAACTATATATGCGAATTTGAATGGTTTTGTGTGAGTAAAATAAGGTTTTGTAAATGCTAATTCCTAACTATATATGGTCTATAACCTATGGTTTTTTCAGTGAATATATATATATATATATATATATATATATATATATATATATATATGAACCTCCTTTCCCGGCTGTTCCTGGTTTCAAAGTCACGGCGAGCCTGTGTGGGTGCCGGACACCCTTAAGATCACGGTCCAAATCTCTCCCTTTTATGAAGAAATACACAGGCTGCTCTCTGGATGCTCAGATGTTCTTTATTTAAGGCACAAAATCAAGTAGCTGCCTACCGACGCGTTTCGCCACTAAGGCTTGGTCACTGTACAATCGATATGTGCTAGGTGCTATTTACATACCAAAGTAGTTTGCACAGAAACAGGACTAGTATTGCTCACTCTGCTGAAAATTCGTGGCAGACATTTTGGAGTGGTGAAACGTTTCTCATATCTCACACGTTGTCACGGTACCTCACCCAACTGTATATTTGTAAACATTTACACATGAGTTTTGCCCAAGTGGGCTGGTCTTCATCGTTGTTACAAAATAAACATGATTGGTGTTTCATCAAATCTTGCCCAAGTGGGCGTGAAAAAGTCTATCCAATGTCCACCCAGTAGGTAATTTTATCGTAGACAACATTAATTTATATGTTAATGTTCAATTCCATAATGTCCCAAGATGTTTCACTGGATCCTGAATTCCTGTACAAAAGCAATGGAGAATTAGCAAGAAATGTGCATAAAAATAATTTAAAGACCTTCATACTCATCAATATATACAAGAATTAAAAAATGGAAAATATACAGAGGTAAATAGACTGGGTTCTTATCAAAGGATTATTATCATAAATGGACTGCTAGTTCTTCACTGCAATTCATCCCGATAGGCTGTAATGTTTCGAAATCAATAATAAATGTGGATTCCAGAATTCTTATTTGCCGGAGTCTATCACCCCCTCTCACGGATTGATTGACTGCACCTAATACAACAAATTTGAGTAAATTGTCGTTTTGATGATGGTACATATTAAAGTGACGAGCAACTGGGTATTGTTCATTATTGTTCCTAATTGCTCTTTTATGCTCTAGTATCCTGATTTTTCTCTATGTTTCGTACTGCCAATGTAGAATTTTCCACAGGGGGCAAATTAAGCAATAAACACAGAATTCAGTATTACAGTCAAAGGGCCCTTTGATTGTGAACATTCTAGAGCTATTGGGTACCTTGATTTTCATACAGTTGTTACTGCCTTTGCAAGCTTTGCACTTCATACAGCACTCAAAACCACATAGACTGGAATTTTTGGAACTCTTTCTTGTTGTTACTGCATTTTTGCTTAGATCCTCCTTCAGTGATTTCCCCTTTCTGAAGGTTATCTGAGGGGTCTCTTTCACATGTCTGCTCAGGAAAGCATCAGTAGTTAAGATTAGCCAATTTTTTGTCAAAACTTGGCGAATCCTGTAAGCTTGCCCCAAGTAGGTGGTGATGAATCTCACCGTGTCCTCTTTCTCTCCCAACACCTTTTGTTTGGGTACCACTAAGTCAGTTCCCTCAATCTTATTTACTCTTTCAATGGCTTGATTGATTGTTTTATCTGTGTACCCTCTTTCCCTGAACCTATCAACCATCACTGATTTCTCTGCTTCAAATTCTACCGTATTGCTGCTGTTTCTCTTGGCTCTTAGTAATTCCCCGTAGGGAATACTTTGAATAAGGCTGTAGGGATGGGCACTAGATGCAAAGAGGAGGCCGCTAAAAAACAACGGAAATTCATTAGAGACTTCAAAGATTATCAAACGGGCAGAACTCTGACATTTCATAGAAAATACGACCATTTATTCCAGAAAGCTAATGCTACCCTAAATGAAAGCACCACAACCAATGCCATAGCGGAGGGCGATAGCACTGCCCCTGAAGAGAGTGACGTGTCAGATGGAAATCTATCTGATGCACCAGGTGGTGCAGGAAATAGGTCAACCTATGGGGTAGGCAGAGGTCAGATCAACTTTCTCACCCAATTTTAAATGCTGAATAAAGCCAAGCAGAACCAGCAAGGAAGGCAAGAAGATCAGGATTTTCGCAGGGGCCGAGGACGAAACTTTCGAGGCAAAGCCGGAGGATTCAGAGGAACCAAAAAGCGAGGAGAAAAAAAAGACGATTCCAGTACACCCGCACCCATGCAGACAAGAGCAAGAAGAGGAACAAAATGACTGTGATCAATCTCTCCAAACGTGAGTTAACCAATACTGAAATTGACTTATTATCATTAGGACTGTCTTTTTGTCCTATGCGCAAGATGGACTATGTACAAACGCGCATAGACACATTCTGTTTTATTCGTAAATTAAAACTAAAAAAATGGTTTCAGTTTCACACACCCAACAGGGAAACTGAACAAAGAGAGGACCCTCTAAGGGTTGTGAATGTGTCCGATGTTGATAACTTACAAACTATAGCAGATTTGGATGAAGCTTTTGTACAGCATGATAACCCCTTGTCTGATTCAGACAATTTGGATGTGATAATTGACAAACCATGTAAAAGCGGCTTCAAACCTAAATCAACATTTGTGCCTGTAATCCACTGTGATGCGATAGATGTATTTGAAAAAAGTGTTACTAGAGATCTTAAAAAATATACGCTATTGCTCGAAGGGATTGGCTAAGCAAAATCTTACTGCAGAACAGTCTAAAGCACTCGACTCCCTTAAAAGTGATGAATCTATAGTGATCCGCCAGTCGAATAAGGGAGGGAATGTTGTGGTTTGGGAGAAAACAGAATATCTGACTGAGGGTTTACGACAGCTGGAAGATAAACAGTGTTATCAACCAGCAACCTTGGAAGAGTTAACAGCCTCATATGTAAAATATGATGAAATGCTTTTACACTGGTATGAGAATGTAATACTGGAAAAGGGAGAATATTTTGGTCTTAGATGTAAATACCCCAAGACACCAATTTTATATCTTCTACCCAAACTCCATAAAAATCCATCTTCACCCCCTGGCAGACCTATTGTGTCCTCGATGGGGTCACAATTAGAATTAACATCTAAATACATTGACTTCTTTCTAAGACCATTTGTACTGTCATTACCAGCGTATCTGAGGGACACCATGCACTTTTTGAACTTGATCAACGACCTAGCTTGTGAACCTGACTATTTACTGATCACCTTAGATGTGACCAGTTTATATACATCTATCAAACATGATTCAGGGATCCATGCTATAAGACATTATTTGCGAGCTAGATCAACAACCACGCTACTCCATACAGAAATGTTGGTCGATATGACATATTATTGTCTCACCAACAATTGTTTCTACTTCAATGACCAACTGTATAGACAGATACAAGGGACGGCGATGGGCACCTGCTTCGCCCCCAGCTACGCAAACTTGTTCATGGGCTGGTGGGAGGAGCAGGTGTCCAGTAGCCAAGGCAACCAGGGAGAGCGAGATATTTTTTGGACTCGTTTCATAGATGACATATTTATGATATGGAAAGGTGATGAAGCAAGTGCCAGAAGCTACATCTCGACCCTAAATAATAACACCTGGAACATCAAATTGACATCCCACATCAGTAAAGAAAGAGTAATATGCTTAGATGTGGCATTGGAGATAAAGAATAACAAACTTGTGACAAAACTCCACAGAAAAGAGACTGCGGGCAACAGCCTCCTCTTTGCATCTAATGCCCATCCCTACAGCCTTATTCAAAGTATTCCCTACGGGGAATTACTAAGAGCCAAGAGAAACAGCAGCAATACGGTAGAATTTGAAGCAGAGAAATCAGTGATGGTTGATAGGTTCAGGGAAAGAGGGTACACAGATAAAACAATCAATCAAGCCATTGAAAGAGTAAATAAGATTGAGAGAACTGACTTACTGGTACCCAAACAAAAGGTGTTGGGAGAGAAAGAGGACACGGTGAGATTCATCACCACCTACTCGGGGCAAGCTTACAGGATTCGCCAAGTTTTGACAAAAAATTGGCCAATCTTAACTACTGATGCTTTCCTGAGCAGACATGTGAAAGAGACCCCTCAGATAACCTTCAGAAAAGGGAAATCACTGAAGGATGATCTAAGCAAAAATGCAGTAACAACAAGAAAGAGTTCCAAAAATTCCAGTCTATGTGGTTTTGAGTGCTGTATGAAGTGCAAAGCTTGCAAAGGCAGTAACAACTGTATGAAAATCAAGGTACCCAATAGCTCTAGAATGTTCACAATCAAAGGGCCCTTTGACTGTAATACTGAATTCTGTGTTTATTGCTTAATTTGCCCCTGTGGAAAATTCTACATTGGCAGTACGAAACATAGAGCACAAATCAGGATACTAGAGCATAAAAGAGCAATTAGGAACAATAATGAACAATACCCAGTTGCTCGTCACTTTAAGATGTACCATGTTCAAAACGACAATTTACTCAAATTTGTTGTATTAGATGCAGTCAATCAATCCGTGAGAGGGGGTGATAGACTCCGCCAATTAAGAATTCTGGAATCCAGATTTATTATTGATTTCGAAACATTACAGCCTATCGGGATGAATTGCAGTGAAGAACTAGCAGTCCATTTATGATAATAATCCTTTGATAAGAACCCAGTCTGATTACCTCTGTATATTTTCCATTTTTTAATTCTTGTATATATTGATGAGTATGAAGGTTTTTAAATTATTTTTATGCACATTTCCTGCCATTTCTCCATTGCTTTTGTACAGGAATTCAGGATCCAGTGAAACATCTTGGGACATTATGGAATTGAACATTAACATATAAATTAATGTTGTCTACGATAAAATTACCCACTGGGTGGACCTTGGATAGACTTTTTCACGCCCACTTGGGCAAGATTTGATGAAACACCAATCATGTTTATTTTGTAACAACGATGAAGACCAGCCCACTTGGGCAAAACTCATGTATAAATGTTTACAAATACACAGTTGGGTGAAGTACCGTGACAACGTGTGAGATATGAGAAACGTTTCACCACTCCAAAATGTCTGCCATGAATTTTCAGCAGAGTGAGCAATACTAGTCCTGTTTCTGTGCAAACTACTTTGGTATGTGAATAGCACCTAGCACATATCGATTGTACCGTGACCAAGCCTTAGTGGCGAAACGCGTCGGTAGGCAGCTACTTGATTTTGTGCCTTAAATAAAGAACATTTGAGCATCCAGAGAGCAGCCTGTGTATTTCTTCGTAAAAGGGAGAGATTTGGACCGTGATATATATATATATATATATATATATAATTTTTGTCCTAATTTGTCAATATGCAAGACTATATCACTATATCAGAAAAGGTGTCCATTTTTACCGGGACAGGTGTACCCGGTCTCTCCATAAGGAGGAGATGTTATAACCATCCCGGGTTTTTAACCCCTTCGCTGCTAGGCCTTTTCCCCTCCTGTGCTAAGCCTTTTTTTGGCTATTTGGGGTAGTGCGTGCTTAGGCCCCTGTAACTTTTTGACCACATAAGGTATCCACGTCATTTTTGCGTCCTTCTCTTCCAACATCATGGGCATTCTAAAGGTACCCAGGGTTTGTGGATTCCTTTGGAGGGGTCCGATAAATTAAGCAAAATACAGTGACATTTTTGTTTTTTTTTTAAAAATGGGAAAAACGGGCTGCAAAGGAAGGCCTCTGGGTTTTTCCCTGCAAATAGTATCAAAAAGGGTTTGTGGGGCTGAAATCAACATTTTCACAGCTTTTAGGGAATGACAGTCTTTTGTCAGAGAACAAACATTTTTCACACATTTTTGACATTTTTCTGGGACATAGCCTATTTTTGCTATTTTTAGTGCTTCCAACCTCCTTCTAGTTAATGGTAAAAATGAGTATGAAAGCAATAATGGATCCTGGAAAGCTATACATTTCCTCAAAGTAGATAAAATTCTGAATTCATAATGGGGTCATTTGTCTAAATCCGTGAAGGTTTCTTTATAGAAACTAGCAGTTAAATATTAGAAAAAATGAAAATTAGTTGATAAAAACAGCCTCTTGTGTGACCGTTTTCACCTGTAACTTCTTATAATTATGACAGCTCTTTGCAAACAATATACCGTTACATTTTTTGGACCTTCCTGGTTGTGGGGATATATAGGACTTGTAGTTTTACCAAGAACCAGACGAACCCAGAGCCAAAAACTGCGCAGCAACTTGCAAAGGAATTTTATTATGTACCGGGTTTAGAGCAATTATTCTTCGAAAATGTATACATGGAAAAATCGGTATGAAACACACCTATGTATTTCTGAAATGGGTACAAATTATAGAGTTTAGAAACAGTACATATTTGCACATTTTCAAAATTGGGAATACTCATACTAGCATGAGAAATATTGGTCATTTTTCAAAATGACTTATTTTTTACACAATGGCTTTCATTTGGAAGGCAGAAATGCATCAAAACTCAACAGGAAATAACAGTTGCTTTACAAATCTGAATTACCCTATGTCTCTCGATAAAAATGGTACCTCACTTGTGTGGGTTGGCCTTGTGCCTGCGACAGGAAACGGCGCAAAACACAACGTGGTCACACCTCAATTTTCGCAGTGAAAAATGACCCTTTTTTGGCAGAGTGCCTAGCTGTAGTTTTTGTACCCTAGCTCGGCCGGCACATAGGGAAACCTAGCAAACCTATATATTTTTGAAAAATAGACACCCAGGAGAATTCAGGAAGGGGTGACTCGACTGCCTTCCACCAGGTTCTGTTACCCAGAAAACCTTGTAAAGCTAAAAAAATGGACAAACAAAACACATTTTCCTCACATTTCTGTAGTGGAAAGTTCTGGAATCTGCGCGGATCAACAAATTTCCACCCACCCTGCGTTCCCCAAAGTCTTCTGAGGAAAATTGTACATCACTTGCGTGGGTCTGCCTAGTGCCTGCGACAGGAAACGGCGCAAAACGGAACATGGTCGCACCTCAATTTTGCAGTAAAAAATTGCCCCTTTTTGGCAAAGTGCCTACCTGTAGTTTTTTAACCCTAGCTCTGCCGGCACCTAGGGAAACCTAGCAAACCTATACATTTTTTAAAACTAGACACCCAGGGGAATTTAGGATGGGGTGACTCGACTGCCTCCCACCAGGTTCTGTTACCCAGAATCCCTTGCAAACCTAAAAAATTGACAAAAAAACACATTTTCCTCACATTTCTGTGGTGGAAAGTTCTGGAATCTGCGTGGATCAACAAATTTCCACCCACCCCGCGTTCCCCAAAGTTTTCTGAGAAAATGGAACCTCACTTGCGTGGGTCAGCCTAGTGCCTGCGACAGGAAAAGGCGCAAAATACAACGTGGTCGCACCTCAAATTTCGTAGTCAAAAATGGCCCTTTTTTGGCGAAGTGCCTACCTGTAGTTTTTTAACCCTAGCTCTGCCGGCACTTAGGGAAACCTAGCAAACCTATACATTTTTGAAAACTAGACACCCAGGGAAATTCAGGATGAGGTGACTCGACTGCCTCCCACCAGGTTATGTTACCCAGAACCCCTTGCAAACCTAAAAAATTGGGATAAAAACGCATTTTCCTCACATTTCTGTGGTGGAAAGTTCTGGAATCTGCGTGGATCAACAAATTTCCACCCACCCCGCATTCCCTAAAGTCTTTTGAGAAAAATGGTACCTCACTTGCATGGGTCAGCCTAGTGCCTGCGTCAGGAAACGGTGCAAAACGCAACGTGGTCGCACCTCAATTTCGCAGTGAAAACTGACCCTTTTTTGGCAAAGTGCCTACCTGTAGTTTTTGAACCCTTGCTCTGCCGGCACCCAGGGAAACATAGCAAACCTATACATTTCTGAAAACTAGACACCCAGGGGAATTCAGGATGGGGGGAATTCAGGATGGGGTGACTCAACTGCCTCCCACCAGGTTCTGTTCCCCAGAATCCCTTGCAAACCTAAAATTTCGTAGTGAAAAATGGCCCTTTTTTGGCGAAGTGCCTACCTGTAGTTTTTTAACCCTAGCTCTGCCGGCACTTAGGGAAACCTAGCAAACCTATACATTTTTGAAAACTAGAAACACAGGGGAATTCAGGATGAGGTGACTCGACTGCCTCCCACCAGGTTATGTTACCCAGAACCCCTTGCAAACCTAAAAAATTGGGATAAAAACGCATTTTCCTCACATTTCTTTGTTGGAAAGTTCTGGAATCTGCGTGGATCAACAAATTTCCACCCACCCCGCGTTCCCCAAAGTCTTTTGAGAAAAATGGTACCTCACTTGCATGAGTCAGCCTAGTGCCTGCATCAGGAAACGGTGCAAAACGCAACGTGGTCGCACCTCAATTTCGCAGTGAAAACTGACCCTTTTTTGGCAAGGTGCCTACCTGTCGTTTTTTAACCCTAGCTCTGCCGGCACCTAGGGAAACATAGCAAACCTATACATTTCTGAAAACTAGACACCCAGGGGAATTTAGGATGGGGTGACTCGACTGCCTCCCACCAGGTTCTGTTACCGAGAATCCCTTGCAAACCTAAAAATATTGGGCAAAAAACCACATTTTCTTCACATTTCTGTGGTGAAAAGTTCTGGAATCTGCGTACATCCACAAATTTCCTCCAACCCAGCGTTCCCCCAGGTCTCCCGGTAAAAATGGTACCTCACTTGCTTGGGTGGCTCAAGGACCCACAACAGGCAAGGGCCCAAAACATAATGAGGCGACATCAAAATTACCTATCACAAACCAACCTGGTTTTGCAGGAGGGTTCCCACGAGTTTTTGGCCCCGGGCTCGGCGGCCATCTTGGGAAACTACCAAACCCAAACATTTCTGAAAACTAGACACCCGGGGGATTCCAAAGAGCTATGGCCTCCCCCGGGTGTCTAGTTTTCAGAAATGTTTGGGTTTGGTAGTTTCCCAAGATGGCCACCAAGCCCGGGGCCAAAAACTCGTTGGAACCCCCTTGCAAAACCAGGTTGGTTTGTGATAGGTTATTTTGATGTCACCTCATTAGGTTTTGGGCCCTTGCCTGTTGCGGGTCCTAGAGCCACCCACGCAAGTGAGGTACCATTTTTATCGGGAGACCTGGGGGAACGTTGGATGGGACGTAATTTGTGTGAGCCCAGTGATGCCACACTTACCCACACAAAAATTTGTGAAAAAAAAGGAATTTTTCAGCTAAAATTGAGGTTTGCAAGGGATTCTGGGTAAGAGAACGTTGGAGGATCCGCGCAAGCCATACCTCCTTGGAAGCCCCCAGGTGTCTACTTTTCAGAAATGTGTGGGTTTGGTAGGTTTCCCTAGAAGGCCCTCGAGCACGGGGCCAAAAACCCAGGTGACCCCCATGCAAAAGTAGGTGGTTTTAGCATAGGCAATTTTGAAGTCACCTCACTACGTTTTGGGCCCTTGCCTGTCGCGGGTACTTGGGCCTCCCACACAAGTGAGGCACCATTTTTATTGGGAGACCTAGGGGAACGATGGGTGGAGGAAATTTGTGTCAGCCCAGTGATGCCACGCTTTCTAACACGAAAATGTGTGAAAACACAGATTTTTCAGCAAAAATTGAGGTTTGCAAGGGATTCTAGGTAAGGGAACGTTCGGGGGATCAACGCAAGCCATACCTCCTTGGAAGCCCCCAGGTGTCTAGTTTTAAGAAATGTGTGGGTTTGATAGGTTTCCCTAGATGGCCGCCGAGCACAGGACCAAAAATCCAGGTGACCTCCCTTGCAAAACCAAATTTTTTTGACTGAATTAAGTTTTCAGTTCGACAGTGTGAGATTCTTGAGACAATATTGCATGGAAATTATGACAGACATTTTCAAGATTGCAGGACATTGTAGATAAAAAAATAACTTAGAATTCACAAGAAAGACATGACCATTTACTCCCATGGTTTAACAATAATATGTACATTTAGTAAGTTATTTATAGCTGTAATGTACACCTTAACAGAGTTACTCAAAAGTCAAACATTCAAGCACAGCTATCTATTCCTTAAACACACACACATACTGGTTGGATTTGGCACGAGGGCGAGTGATGGTTCAGTACATAAAATTTTATTAACAAGATATTTCACAGAAATGAAATGCTCTGTCAATAAATAAATGCATAAAAACCGAACCAGTGACTCGCAACTCGTGAGCTGTGAAGCCACGACAAGGCACCAACTGTTTTACAGGCCATTCACGCACCTTTCATACCTGATACACACCAGACCATTCACACCATCCGGAAGGAAAAGCAACACATTACAACATTCACAAAAAGGGACAAGGTACACCCTACTTCAGGAAGAGAAAAAAGACAAATATTACTGCACAGCCATCTAATCCGCAAGCACACACACATACTGGTTGGATTTGGCACGAGGGTGAGTGATGATTCAGTACATACAATTGTATTCGCAAGTTATTTCACAAAAATGAAATGCACTGCGAATAATTGAAATTATGAGAAACTGAACCACTGACTCACAGCTCATGAGCTGTAAAGCCACGTCAAGGCACCAACCTCTTTACAGGCCATTCATACACCTTTCATACGTGTGACACATACAAAACATCCACACCGCCAGCCGCGGGCCCATCACATTACAACACTCACACCAGCAGACAGCGCCATTCAAGGGCCCATCACTTTCACACGCCCACATTCTTGACACAGCAACTACACAAAATGATGAACTGCGTGGAGTGTCGCTCAACTAGCAGTGTGTGTAGTGACCAACAGAAAGTAACTACTCACACACCACCAGCCAAGCTCCAATCCACCCACACCACCATTCAAGCACCAGGCCATGCACACCGCCAGCCAAGCACCACTTCACGCACACCACCAGTCAAGCGCCACTCCACGCACACCTCCAGCCAAGTGCCACTCCACGCACACCACCAGCCAAGCGCCACTCCACGCAGACCATCAGCCAAGCGCCACTCCATGCACACCGCCAGCCAAGCACCACTCCACGCACACCGCCAGCCAAGCGCCACTCCACACACACCGCCAGCCAAGCACCACTCCACGCACACCGCCAGCCAAGCACCACTCCACGCACACCGCCAGCCAAGCGCCACTCCACGCACACCGCCAGCCAAGCGCCACTCCACGCACACCACCAGCCAAGCGCCACTCCACGCACACCGCCAGCCAAGCGCCACTCCACGCACACCGTCAGCCAAGCGCCACTCCACGCACACTGCAAGCCAAGCCCCACTCCACACACACCACCAGCCAAGCACCACTCCACCCACACCGCCATTCAAGCGCCAGCCTACGCACACCGCCATCACATTTTGAATTTTTTAAACAAAGCAAACAAAATAATTGCAAATAGATAACAATCTAGTAACACAAAATCTGTAACTAAATACATTGCACAAATGCCAACCTTAAAACAGAATACAAATTAAAAAAAAACACAGACCAGGCAGTACATTTCACCACTCATGGATACTCCCAAAAATTATTTTGTGTGTGGTAAGCTCTATAACAAGCAGGCACATACAGCCCAGGGTTAGAAGGACACCCAGGGCAGTAAAGACGAGTCTCCTTCCGCAAACCTCTTCGCCAACAGACTCTACATCTCCTAGTGGGAAAGTCTTTTGTAGATGTGGGAGGAATGTAATCAGGAAAGTGGCGATCTTTCAATCGAGCCACTTCCTCCACCACTCCAAATCTAGGAACACTTACTTGCTCCACAACAACAAGGCTAGATATCAACTTTGACCCAGGAGAACACTCCTTGAACAGAATAAAAGCATTGAAAGTTGCTAAGTTGAAAAAATGGATGGCCAACTTCTTATACCAAACATAAGCCTTCCGAATAGCAGCGTAAGGTTCCAACCTCTGATCTACTCTGTCAACACCACCCATGTGCTTATTGTAGTCCAGAATGCACACAGGTTTGTGCACTTCAGCAACCTGACCCTAAACTGGCAGAGGTGAAGCACTCTCATCATGGATGCTAGTCAGCATGTACATATCCCTCCTGTCCACAAATTTCACACCTAGTAGTTCTTCACAACGTAAGGAACTGCACTGAGCCCACTGAAGTTTCTTGCAAACAAGCTCCTTCGGAAAACCTTTGTGGTTAGAGCAGATTGTGCCACATGCAAAAGTGTCCACTTTAAACAATTCCTTAAACAATTGCACAGCAGTGTAAAAGTTATCAAGGTACAAATGGTGGCCTCTGTTGAACAGTCTTCTAGCAAGATCCCACACAATTTTCTCTGACACTCCAAAAGTGGATGGACAACCAGGGGGGTCAATAGTGGAATCTCTACCAGTGTACACACGAAAATTAAAAACATAACCTGTCTTACTCTCAGACAACATATACAGTTTCATTCCATAGCGTGCCCTCTTGCTAGGGATGTACTGCCTAAAAACCAAACGACCCTTGAACAAAACCAAAGACTCATCAATAGATATTTCTTTCCCTGGAATGTAAATCTCTGAAAATCGATCAACAAAGTGATCAAGAACAGGCCGAATCTTAAAAAGACGGTCACAGTCAGGGTGACTACGTGGCACCGCCAAAGAATTCTACACAAAATGAAACATGCGTAGCAAAAGTAAATACCGATCACGAGTCATAACAGCTGGAAATATGGCTGTTGCCATCAAGGGACTGGTAGACCAATATGAAGCCAGGTTCGGCTTCTTTAACAAACCCATCAATAAAGTCAAACCCAAAAACCTCTTCAGCTCTTCCAGATTCATGGGAGTCCACCGGGTAGCTCTAGAGTGGGGCCTAAGTTTGTCACTGTTGACCCTCAAAAACTGTTCAGCATACAA
Source organism: Lissotriton helveticus (assembly GCF_964261635.1). NCBI lineage: Eukaryota > Metazoa > Chordata > Amphibia > Caudata > Salamandridae > Lissotriton > Lissotriton helveticus. The sequence continues at coordinate 1,434,823,079 of NC_136057.1, read as the reverse complement.
ATTAGTCTGCTCAACAATCTCACCCAAAAACACATCATCCATAAATAACTGAAAATACTGCATAGGCAAAAAGTTTTCACAATCCACTCTACACCCTGCATCACCGCTAAAGGCAGGCAAGACCAGCTGCACCATGTTAGGATCAACCCAGAGTCCAACACTTCCAGTAGGAAGACTAGCAGCCTCAGGCTGCAATCCAGATGCCTCTTGCACCATCGGCACAGCAGTGTCCTCCTCTAAAACAGGCCCTTCATCTGCACTGAGAGTACCTTCATCATCCGATGATTCCATGTGGGGAGAAAACTCACTGCCAGAATCTTCCCCTCCCTCCTCTCCCTCAGACGCACTGTCAGTGTCATAATCCGGCTCAGAGGAAGACTCAAGAAGCATACCAACCACCTGCTGAGCAGTCATTCTACGGCTAGCCATAATGATTACTAATAAAAGTAACTTGCCACACAAGTCAAAAACAACAATCACTATGTAAAAGAGGCAATGAACAAAATTCACCTTTATCAAAAATAGCAATACACTGCAAAACAAAACCACTCACTTGCCAGAAGCAGCTAAACTCACCACCACATACTCTGCACAGACACAGTATGGATCAACAATATCCCACTATAAAAGAAAGAGAAAACAAAAATACACATAGGACAATGCAAAACACATCACAAAGATTTTCATGCTCAAAACAGAAACTAAATTTTGGTTGTGAAAAAAAAAAAAAAAAAACAGAAACTAAATGCCACTATGACACCACTTACAAAAAAAAGTCATACATTGCAATATTACTCATTTAGAGTACATACAACAAAAATAATTTTTCTTACCTAAAAAATGCAACTACACAAAACTGCAGTACAACCATTGTCGAAACCGCAAACAGGAAGCAAAAGCTTTACACTAGATTTATAAAGAAGAAAAAAAATTAGAATCATATATTCAAAAAATGCACCAGTCCACCTGTCAAGCTAAGGGGTAGTTGGGCCTAACAGTAGAAAATCAAAAGGGGAGCAACCCTTGCCCGTGAGGCAACCCTCACCAAAACAAAAATTAAAAAAAAATCTGGTGTCTAGTGGCTTCTGTCCCCCTTGGGGACAGATGGGACTAAACACATACTGCTACTCTACCACTCAAAGAGGCAGTAAAGGCCACAATCATCCTCCCATGTCCAAGGGGCGGATCCCCAACATCAAAAATAAACCCTGGTGCCCTAGTGACCCATAAAAGAACCCAGCACAACTGCCATTCAAGGCGATACCAAAAGGGGGATGATAGACGGAGCCCTTGAGCAAATCTAACACTCACCCCCAGTCAACTAATCTTGGTTTAATCCATCATCATTATTTAGCTCAATTCACCAACCCAGGTCAGACATGGCCAAATGCAAATCAGACTGACCCATTGCGCTTTGACTGCCCTAAGTTGGCAGACATGGGTCCCTTGCTCACTTTGCCACTGGACTCAAGCTAACCTGGCTGATAACTGCTGATTAGCCAGTAACCAGTCCCATTATGGTTGTTTCCGGGCCAGGTAAAATATGGCTTGGCAGTTCGGGCTGGACTGCTCTCATGAGGCATAGGGTCAGACTAATTTGCATATGGCCATGTCTGAACTGGGGTGCTGCAGTGAGCTACAACCTAACATCATGGGCATACCAAAATGGCAAGGCAAAATATTTGTGCCAAAAAAGGGTAGTGACCTTTGCCCAAAGGGACACTCCCCACTACATTTACACAATTGGCACAGTGTGTCAAATAAATAATTACAACTCTTATTTTGTCCCCCCCAAGGGGGGCAAACAAAGCTAAAAGGATGGCCCCCAAAACAAAAACAAAAAAAGTGGGCGTCCAAAAAAGGCCCCCAAGGGGAGTGACCCTTGCCCAAGGAGCCACTCCCCAGCACATCCCAAAATTTAAAAAAAAGTGCCCCAAGAGAGGAGCGGCCCTAGTCTTAGGTGGTCGCTCCCGTACACAAAAAAAATGTGGGCTACCTAAAATGGCGCCCAAGGGGAGTGACCCATGCCAAAGGGGCCACTCCCCAGCACATCCTTTACATTTTCAAAAAAAATGACGCCCCCCGGGGGGCAGCCAAAGACTTACGAAATGGCTTCCCTGCGCGTCGGAGGAGAAAGGAACCTCCAATGACATCAGCGCGCCTCGCGCGCTGACGTCATTGATGATGCGGGTGGGGCGGCGGGGGGAGGCAGGGGAAGGTCTTCCCCTGCCTTCCCCGTAGAAACGAAAGAGATCGGGCACCCACGGGGGGGAGCGCTGGCGCTCCCCCCGTGGGTGGGGCTCATGACGAGCTGAGCTCGTCATGAGCACCCGAGCACTGTATGCCATGACGAGCTCAGCTCGTCATGAGCATACAAGGGGTTAAGAATGATATCCTCCCCCGTCTGGTCAAAAGGACTAACTTCACTGAAACAGGCAAATAAAATATTGGCTCTGACACAGACAAGCCGAACCCTGTGAAGCATATTACTAATCATAGGACCAGATAATTAGAAAAAGGAAAAGACAGAAAAGCAACAAAAAACAAGAAACTGAGCTTCAGAATATCATTCTAGATAATAAACGTATATCAAGTTAAAGGGCTGAGATTTATCCTATTTCTATAGGCTTCTAACTATATGTCCCATAATTCCCCAAATTTTGTTTTCTTACTTAACCTAGTAGCTCGATCAAGAGTTGCCACCCTTTGTACTGAGTGGATCCATTCAACCTCTGTGGGGGAACATGGAAATATCCATTTGATATACAGTTCCCTTCTTGCCAGCAGTATTAGAACAAAAATAATGTTTTTTTGTATTTTAGTAAAATTGCCATTATCTGCCACGCCTGTTAAAAATCCAACAATGACAATATCCAAGCTCACCTTTAGTTCTTGACCTAAGACTTCTGATACAATCTTACCCACTTTCTCCCAGAAGGACTGGATCGAGGGACACTGCCAGAACATATGTGCTTCGTTCGTATTTTCTTCACCACATTTGGAACATTTTCTTAATGTCCGGCTTCCCATCTTTGATAACCTCCGAGGTGTCCAGTATGCCTTATGGACAGTGAAGAGATATTTTTTTCTTAATGTGGCAGATCTCACATAGAGCCAGGTTCTGAACTGGGATGGTGCAGTGAGCTAAAAAACGGTGATGGATCAAGCCCTGATCTGTTGACTGGGTAGGAGTGTTCTGATTAACTCAGATACTCTGTCCATCACCACCCCCTTTTTGAAATTAGATCTCACATAGCGCCATAAATAAGCCATAGATACTTGCCATAATAATTCATGATCCTTATCCGGCAGTACCCTCTTCCAGCTTTCCATCAACGAATTCTGAGCCCCTTCTACTGCCTGAATAAACAGCCAGAACCACTCTGCGATTTCTTTCTGTAGCTTGGGGCGTAGATTTATCCTAGATCGCCCTCGGAGTTCCCCTCACCCTTTTTGTCCAGCATATTTGCCCAGCTGGCTAACTGATAGTATTTAAATTTGGAGACAGAGTTACTGGAAACCTTGGACAATGTCTGCCATGAAATTAATTCAGAGTTTTCCAGGAGTTGACCCCAGTAGTTAATCCTACTCTCTCGTAGCAGGGTTGCTAATGAGTCCAAAAGAAAGGCCGGGGTGCCCAGAGAGTCCCAAATAGGAGCGGAATCGCAGTCGTATGGTATTTGCAATGCAAGTCTTATGTAGTACGAAATCTTGGCTACATTCTGAAGGACTTTTTGTTTGATTTTTAAAAAAAATGTAGGGTGACCAAATTTGAAAAGGAAACATTCTGATTAAACTTGAGGATCCTTTACAAGAGCCTTTAAATAAGGGGCTAAGTTGGAGTTGTCCTTTAAAAGCTGACGGAAAAATCTGATTAAACTGGAGGATCCTTTACAAGAGCCTTTAAATAAGGGGCTAAGTTGGAGTTGTCTTTTAAAAGCTGATGGAAGTTCTTTAGGTTGAAGGCACGGTAGTATTGGTATAAATCTGGGGTGGCTATACCCCCTTGCTCTTTCTTCTTGCGTAGTTTCTTTAGGGAAATTCTGGGACATTTATTTCCCCAGATGAAACTGGTGAACTCTCCTTGTATTTTTTAAACCATGCTTTGTTAAATTCTAGGGGGGTGGTGTTAAAAAGAAAGGAAAACTTTGGGAGCACCGACATCTTTAAAAGATTTGATCTGCCAAGAAAAGACAATGGCAGCACTCCCAAGGCCTGCAATTGTTCTCTAACTGATACAACTAACTTTTCCAAATTTTTCTGAGCTAGTTTTTCCAGATTATGAACGATTTGTACTCACAAGTATTTTATTTCTTGTCTTATCAAGTTGCTACAGTATTGTGTATTCCATTGCATCAATTCTGTTTTTTGTTGATTTACAGAATATCCAGATACGCTTGCAAAATGATCTAATGTTTCCCAAATAGCAGAGAGAGAGTTGGTGAGATCACCTGTAGATCATCGGCGTATAGACCATTTATTTTGACCATCCATTACACATAAAAGGTTGCATATTTTGGTTTGCCCTTAATTTGCAAGCCAGGGGCTCGATGCAAATATTGAGAAGAAGGGGGGAGAGGGGACAACCCTGTCTAGTCCCTCTATCAAATTTTATTCATTTAGAAAGATTCCCATTTACTAACACCTTTGCCAATGGATTTTTATACACTGCTTTAATTGCTGTTAAAGAAATTTCTCCAAGGTTAAGGAGATCTATCATTTTATTAAAAAATGCCCAGCTAACCTTGTCGAAAGCTTAAGCGGCGTTTAGCGTCATCACTGTAAGGGGATTCCCACACACCTTCGCAAGATCTATGGTAGTGATTAGTTCATGGGTTAACTCATGCAGTTTCCTCCCTCTTATAAAACCTTTTTGATAGGTGTGAATTAAAGAACCTATCACCTTATCCAATCTTTTTGTTAGAACCTGAGTGAAAATGTTATAGTCACTATTAAGGAGAGAAATTGGCCTATATGATTCACATGCCCTCAGATTTTTATTTGGTTTTAAAAGTATAGTTATAGTGGCCGTATCCCAAGACGACGGGAGATTTTGTCTGCCGAAAAAAAAGAGAGTTGAATAACTGCAATAATATCGGGGCAAGTTCCTCTTTAAGCAAAATATCCATCTCATTTGGGTGAGCATCCGGACCTGCGGCGTTCCCCTTTTTTAAGTCCATAATGATAAGAAGAATTTCTTCAAGACTAAAAGGACTATTTAGTCTCTTTTTTTCCAGTCCTTGCAAAGAGGGAAGTTCAATGTCTTGAAGAAAGTCTCCAATTTTTTTATCATCAACTTTAGAGTCCCCTTTATAAAGGTCTTGAAAAAAAAATGCATCCTCGATCTCTTCTTCATTGAAGATGATATCGCCAGAAATTTGACATCTGAGGTCCCTAATTTGATTTCTTGTCTGGTTAGTTTTTGCTTTCCATGCTAGCAATTTGCTAGCTTCCCATTTTTTCCTTATAATTGCCTCAAGATAATCGGTTAACTCCAATTTTGCAGCTTGCAGCTTATTCTTTAATTGTACCATATTTAAATTTCCTAAATTTTGTTCAATTTCTGCTTGAAAACTTTGAATGATATTTTCCAATGTATTTATCTCATCCTTTACCTTTTTATTGTGCTCAATCGATAAGGACGTTACAATACCTCTTATATAGGCCTTATATGTATCCCAAACAATATCAAGTGGGGCCGAGTCCATATTAATCAAAAAGAATTTGTTTTTCGGTTTCTCCACTATCCAATGATCTAAAAGTAGGGATCTTTTTTAAGTCCACCTACTAGAGAGTAGCCTTGTTTTTAGCATAAACTCTAAGATAACTGCGGAGTGATTGGAGAGGTGTTCTTGGGCGTGGGTAACTTTAGTCGTGTTTTTGTAATGTAGTTGTCCACAAGAAAAAAATCGATCATCGATCAATGGCCATACTTTTTATTGTGAAAAGTAAAGGCTCCCCTGCCCGTCCCCGCCTTAACTCTCATCAACCTCCATATATCTACGTGGCCTATATCTATCATTACTTGTTTTAAGATACTTTTCATCTCTTGAGTTACCGCACTCCTTTTACATGTAGTATCTTGAGTTGGATCTAAAACAACATTAAAATCGCCACCGAGTATTATAGGACTTTTGATATCTATCAGACAAAGCAATATTGACTGTAGCGGGCCAGGTCGTCTGTATTGGGTCCATAATATCCCACAAAAGTCAGCCAAGACCCCTGTATTTTGGGTGTAGCTATTGCCCATCTACCAAGAGGACCAACCCTACATTCCCCCAAGACAACTTGAATAGATTTTTTAAAAAGTAATGTGACTCCCTTTGTCAAACATGTTTGAGTAGTACACATACAGTGTTCTACTCATTTTTGTGTTTTAAGTATTTCGGCCCATTTGTCTTTCAATAGGTGAGATTCTTGTATTATAATCACCTCGCTATCTGAAAGTATCAAATATTCTAAAATCTTTTTCCTCCTTGAGACTACTCTAAGACCGTTAACGTTCCATGATAAAATGTTTATTTTTTTGGGTCTTCCCTAATTGGTCATATAACTCATGGAGTTTAATATATTCTTTAAAAGAGCTGAACTGTGCCATGGTCTGATTGAATCATAGCGACTATTGAGATTTCTTTTCTTTTTTAATGTTTATGCTCCCCCACCCTGTGCATGTAACTGAATCATATTTTTGTTTGTATTTTATTTTTTGCCAGTGACACCCCATTTCCCCCCCTTCCCACCCCGGGGAATGCTGCTAACACTAATAGAGGTATCTGGATGGTTACCTCTTATTTGAGCTCCATTGCCACAGGCGGAAAGAATATATTGATTATTTATGATGTGCTGTAATTTGTTCAGAGAAATTGCTGACTTCGATTGGATCCCTGAAGTTATGCATTTTGTTTTCCCACCTCATTTTTAGGGAGGCTGGGAAACATAGGTTGGCAGTAGCGCCCAATCCTCTCAGCTCTTGGATGAATTTCCCCATCTCCCATTGTCTATCTTGAATTGTGCGGGAAATATCTGATCTCACTTTAGAAGACCATTCACCCTTCTTATATACATTTGCTTTGAGGCCTCCTGCTAGGATTCTCTCTTTGAGGGAATATGATTTAAAGTTGACCAGTATTTTCCTAGGATTCTTTTTCCCTGGTCTCTTGCGATAAGGATCACGATGGACTCTCTGAATGTCTTACTCCAGGGTAGGCTCTTCGATATCCATATTGAATTCTTTTAAGAGTTTAATTATAAATCCCTTATGTCTTCCCCTTCCAATCCCTCTGGGACATTCAAAATCTTAATGTTATTTCTCCTGGCGTTGTTTTCAAGGACTTCCAGCTTATGCCGCAGTTCTTTATCGTTGTCCTTTAGTTTCACTTTTATTTAGATCAACTTTTTTTTAAAGTACTTCCAGGGAGCTCTCAATTAATTCATCAAGCTATTTATTTTGTCTTCTAGGGTCTCACAGGTATGCTGAAACTTTTTTTGCTTTCTCTCTGAAACAGCAAACTTTTCTCTAACTTTCGTTAGTAAAGTAGATATTAGTTTTTCTATACCTGGTTGAGCTGACTGTTCCAACTGATCCAATTTTTTTGCCAACGCAGAAGTTGCTTCCAGAGACCCATTCATGATATTTGCTGAGCTAGTCTCAACTTGTACGCCAAAGTCACTTTCTGCTATTGCTGTTAAAGGGCTAAACCTATTTCCCAGACACAAAGCACTATCCATGGTTTCTGTGCTATCATTACCGTCCATATTTTGCACGGGAGCTATGGAGTCAGGGTTTTGTTTCTAGGCTAAGGATGCGGATGTGGATGTAGATGTTGAGGTAGAGAGGGAGTTAAATACACAATTTGGGATTGAACTATGAAGTGTGAGCGAAGTGAGAGTGTCATTTTTAAACAATCAGGGTTTCCCTTAGATCGCTTCTTCCTTGCTCCCGACCGTGGTCCCGATAACTGTATATCTATCGAGGAACCCTTTATCACTTTGTCTAGGGGGGCTAACGGAGGGCAACTGGGTCCTCCTTTATCCTGCCCTTTCTGGGTGGGCAGCAGTAATACAGTGTTTTGAACCTTTAAATCCCTGCTTCTCAAAGTATATCTATCAGTGGAGCTATCAGTTGCACTGGTGGATACTTTGTTCAAAGCCTTGCCTTTACTTAGAACATTCGATTTTTGACCCTTCTCCCCTCTAACAGGAATCATCAGGGGTTCTATGAAGGGCTTGTTGATTTTCCTCCACCTCTGGTTTTCTCCAGCTCTAACGCGCGTGGATCCTCCACCGTAGACTGAACTACACTCTGATGTGCGAGTCAAGCAGCAGCCTCCACCCCCTGCTGCTTCGAAATCTTATTCTAGCGGTAGCACGCGGCCCTGACTGAGCTGACTCGCTGCCTCCACCCACACACCGTACTGCGGTTGACACCTCGTTTTAGGGAGATCGAGGGGACACAACTATCCAGAGAACCCCCCGTGTGGGGGGTGCAAAGATGGCAACACTCCTCAGATGGAGCCAGAGAGCCCCGCCTGAACCCTCACCGAGCCGGCTCGCTGCCTCCCCCCACCCGCTGCACCGTGGCTGAGACGCCGCTTTGGTGAGGTCTAGTGGACACAACTAGCCAGAGAACACCCCCGCGGGGCGCGAAGATGGCAACACTCCTCAGACAGAGCCAGGAAGCTGACCCAAGGCAGCCGCGCACCGCACTCAACAGGCAAAGGTAGGTTTTTCGTCCATTCTCCCGCCCGGGCAACGGAGCTCGCGACCACCACTAACTGACGGCCACCATGTTCCCTCATATATATTATATTTATATATAGCGGGCGCCATATTGGGAGGAGCCTGAAGGGCACTGGGGCCAGAGTCAGCGGTCCAGTTGCCCGAGGCTCCCTCCCATAAAGCGATTGCGATGTGCTGTTCCCGTGTGGTTCCCAGGTTAGTGGCAGTTCCCTGGTGCCACTGGGATGCAGCACGCTTAAGGGGATACATTGTGGCAACAGTGCGGCACAATAATTTATTTTAACTTTGTCGAGGCAATTTATTTGCATTTTAAACTTTGAAACTTGCGATACTTGCACCTTCGCGGCGTTCTGCAGAGCAAAGGCAGGCGCTTAGCTTTTAAATTTGTTGTTCATTGCTGATTCCACCTTGCATTGTGTCCTCACCTGCTGTGTTGAGCTCCCTTCTGCCCGGTCCATCGCGGCTCCTCTGCCGTTTGTGTGGAGGGTGGCTCTCTCACCGTGGCTACTCGTGCCGGGCTGGTGGAGAGCGGGCGCCATATTGGGAGGAGCCTGAAGGGCACTGGGACCAGAGTCAGCGGTCCAGTTGCCCGAGGCTCCCTCCCATAAAGCGTAATGTGTCTACGAGAGCGCAGCGGACGAGCGCAGCGGGCGCGACGATGGCACGCCGAAGGTGCGCCTAAGGTAAGCCCGTCTGCGAGCTTCCGGGACCCGGGGCCACAGACTTTGGACAAAATTGTATTTATTCTGCCTCTGATTTAGTTGCACTTAGACCTACTGGAAATTTGTGGCCGCCATTATCTCCACACACATTAAAACGTACTTCTCAGCTTGGCATTTCTAAAGTTATTCCAGTTGTCGACTTTTTGCCCATGAACTTACTGCGCACAGATCATGGTATATCTAATAAACTTTTGCCAGAGTTCTGTTGCATCTACCTTAATACACGGTCGATGATTAAACACCAGGTAGATATCTTTCTTTTATTGACCGATGAAAAACCAGACATTCTTCTTTTGACAGAAATTTGGTCTACTCTAGACTCATTACCAGATATACTCGCATCTCTCCCCTCTGACTATTATATTCTCTCAGCTAACCGCCCACCTGGGAAAACAGGGGGGGGAGTAGCTGCTATCCTTCTCAAAACCCATCAGTTCAGAGAACTCTCCCCGCTGTCTCTTCCAGACACGGAGAATATTGTCATCAAATTAGATACTGATAGTGGGGCGTTATTATTAGTTTTACTCTATCGTCCTCCTCAGTTCATGGCACGTTCCCTTCTCTTTTAGCAGAACAATTGGCTTCATGTGCTATTAATTACTCTAAAATTATCTTAATTGGGGATTTGAACTACTGGTTTGACAATGTGGCATTAGATTCTCAAGCAGCAGAACTCAAGGACTTATTATCTGATATGAATCTGAAACAGCACATACACTCTTCTACTCATCAGAAGGGCCATAGTCTGGATCAAATCTGGTCATACAATTTGTCTCTACCGCCGCCCTCTATACGTCCTTGTAGCTGGTCAGACCATTTTTTCATACATTATTCATTTACAATCAATGGGACTGTCAAACCTAGGCCATAGGCGGGCAGAGAAATTCGGAAATGGAAGTCCCTGGACTTACCTGCATTTCTAAACACTCTGGCCACTACCCTTCCCCCTCAATGTGAGGAAATAGATTTCAGTGAAACGGCACTTTCACAATGGCTGTGCCAAGCTGCAGATCTCCATGCTCCCCTGGTAAGCTTCCCCAGATCACGGGGGACGGATGCTCACAAATGGTTCACTCCAGAATTGAGGAAATTAAAACTTAAGATTAGACAAAAAGAAAGGAAATGGAGGGCTAACTATTTATCACAGTATAAAGAGATCTATTGCTCCGCTAGGAAAACATATCAAAAAATTATTTTACAACACAAAACTGATTAGTTTTCGGCAAAGATCATGAACTCTCTGAATAAATCAAAGGAGATATTCAATATAGTGAACGATATTTGTAATGATGATAGGACAGCTCTCCCTATAACTCCTACCCAAAAATTATGTGACTCTCTGAATGAGTTTTTTAGGGAAAAAATCATCACCATAAAACAGAATATAATCAGCTCTCCCACTCTAACCCCACTAGATGGGGAGACACACCTACCGGAGGCTGAGTGACCCGCCACCCGCAACGAAGGATTACCGAAGCTCTCAGCACTGCTCTCCCCCGCCGCCGCAGCACCATCCGCGGCCGCAGAGAGGGGAGAGCTCCAATGCCAGCACCACCAGACAGCACTGGGACTGCATTTACCAGACTGCAGCGCTCCAGGGGGACGCCGGCTGCAGCGTCAGTTCCACGCGACCGGAGGCGCATAAGTTCGAGGCGCACCTGCAGAGGAGCGGGAGACACACCTACCGGGGGCTGAGTGACACGCCACCCGCAACGAAGGATTACCGAGGCTCTCAGCACTGCTCTCCCCCACCGCCGCAGCACCATCCGCGGCCGCAGAGAGGGGAGAGCTCCAACGCCAGCACCACCAGACAGCACTGGGACTGCATTTCCCAGACCGCAGCGCTCCAGGGGGACGCCGGCTGCAGCGTCAGTTTCACGCGACCGGAGGCGCATAAGTTCGAGGCGCACCTGCAGAGGAGCGGGAGACACACCTACCGGGTGCTGAGTGACACGCCACCCGCAACGAAGGATTACCGAGGCTCTCAGCACTGCTCTCCCCCGCCGCCGCAGCACCATCCGCGGCCGCAGAGAGGGGAGAGCTCCAACGCCAGCACCACCAGTTAGCACTGGCACTGCATTTCCCAGACCGCAGCGCTCCAGGGGGACGCCGGCTGCAGCGTCAGTTCCACGCGACCGGAGGCGCATAAGTTCGAGGCGCACCTGCAGAGGAGCGGGAGACACACCTACCGGGGGCTGAGTGACACGCCACCTGCAACGAAGGATTACCGAGGCTCTCAGCACTGCTCTCCCCCGCCGCCGCAGCACCATCCGCGGCCGCAGAGAGGGGAGAGCACCAACGCCAGCACCACCAGACAGCACTGGGACTGCATTTCCCAGACCGCAGCGCTCCAGGGGGACGCCGGCTGCAGCGTCAGTTCCACGCGTCCGGAGGCGCATAAGTTCGAGGCGCACCTGCAGAGGAGCGGGAGACACATATACCGGGGGCTGAGTGACACGCTACCCGCAACAAAGGATTACCGAGGCTCTCAGCACTGCTCTCCCCCGCCGCCGCAGCACCATCCGCGGCCACAGAGAGGGGAGAGCTCCAACGCCAGCACCACCAGACAGCACTGGGACTGCATTTCCCAGACCGCAGCGCTCCAGGGGGACGCCCGCTGCAGCGTCAGTTCCACGCGACCGGAGGCGCATAAGTTCGAGGCGCACCTCACGCGTCGCGGGATGCGCGCGGGCGACGCCGGTGCTGAGCCCGGGCAGAGGGCGGGCCGTCTGCGGCCGTCATCGGACGACAGAGGACAGATCAGGCAACCCCCCTGAGTTCCACCACCATGGGTAAGCGCAAACTAACATGTAATGGGAGTCTAAATAGGAAAAAACCCAAGATGCCACGAAAGGCCGACTCTATACTTTCGTACTTGACCTCTGCTGTGGGGGCTATTAATAAAGAAATCGCTAATGCGGAAAAAGAATTGGCCATTTCTAGCACACAAGGCATCACATCTGGCCCAGCCTGCCAGGGGGATAAATCTTCGATCAACCCAGCTGACATTGATACTCAGCCTGATGCACTTGTGGACTTATGTCCAAACCTAGAACTTGGTGCCCCTACCATCACACCCATAAATGGGAAAGGACAGACCATAACTCTATCCCTAGACACGAAACAAGTATCAACAGAGAACCCATGCAAGGGGGGAAGACAACAACCCAAAAAATGCACTAAGAAGACTAAGCACACTGATACATCGAGCGAACTCTGGGAAGATGATGTGATCAATAGACTCAGCAACAAAATTGAAGGGCTTGTAAATTTACATCTAGAGCCCATTCTAACTGCCATAGCAAAGGACATAATCGATGTTTTGAACACATGTGTGGCAGGTCTGTTAAAAAAATGTAACATGATAGAGACCTTTTTACAAGAACAGCGCGAGCATCTAAAAAGAGATCCCATACAAACAACCCTGCCTGCAGAGGCACACATGGTAGATGGCAAAAGTGGTTCTTTGGCAGACAGCAATATACCTATTGTTACACCAGGGACTAGCAGCTCCATGCCGGAGGGATTTATGAGGCAGTCTCGTGCAGGGAAAAGTGTACTTAACACCAAAAGGAGTCCTGATACCCTAAGCACGATAAACACAGTTAAAGATATAAAGGTATTACCATGTAAATCTAGGCTACATCTTCCCCCACAAGCAGCCCCCCTAGTAGTTGTGCTAACAGGGGTTCCTCCCCTGAAAACTAAAGTATACGAGAGCTATAAATATTTAATGGAGAAGACCAAAAATTGGTGCCTGGATTATTGTAGCGGCGATATGGACATAGCCACCCACATAAATATGGTGAGAAGGGTGGGCTGGGTAGGCCCCAAAACAAAGACAATTGAAGGGGATTGTGTGGTGATAAATTTCAAAACCCAGAAAGTGGCAGAGCGTTTACTCTGGGATGGTTCAAACATAACAAACCTCGGTATTAGACCTCTATCCCTGGGGTATTTTTACCCTCCCCCTCAGGTTAAAGCTGGGTTGATCCCTGCCCCGACTGTCCTAGCTGGGAATAGAGCATCAGTTCCCGTCCAACATGCTCACATGACTACTCAACATGTAACAGATGGAAGCACCCTACCTTGCATTACAAGCTACAATGCCAGACCAACACTCCCATTTTCCTATACACTTGCAAATCATTTTTCCCCACTTTCTAACCTAGGAGAAAACGATTGACTACAAAATAAAGAGGCATCTGTCAATGTTGCAGGTAAAACAATTCAACTATGCAGAATACTGAGTTGGAACACGGCAGGCGTAAAAGCGAAAATGGTGAATGACATCTGGATTAGCTATCTAAAAACATTTCACATAATAGCTTTACAAGAAACTTGGGACCATCAAAATAGTTTTTCCTTGGACGGGTACTCCTATTTTTATGTTCCAGCTAGGAAAAATGGGTCAGGAAGAGCCAGAGGGGGATTGATTACTTTGTTCTCCTTAGAATTAAAGGGATCACTTAGACAGCTAGACATAGGAGGCCAAAATTGTCTGGCTGTAGAACTCTCAGTACCAGACTCAGACAATATATTATTTTTAAATTTCTATAACTCTCAAGACACGGATAAAAACTTTGATATGTTAGAGGAGTCATTATCATTGTATAGTAGTAGGTCAATCTCCTTTGAAGTAATCCTAATGGGGGACCTAAATATTCACCCAAGCGATAACAAGTGTGGGAATAAGACGTACGAGGGCCCACAGTTTTCAGCACATTCTCACTTCGAGCACACCAAACAAGGGGAGGATCTGGAAAATTTTCTAGCTAACCGGAACCTCTATGAATCAGGGTGTCGTGAGGTGGAATGTAGGATCCCCACATTTAAAGGGAGGGATAGAGACACGGGCACAGTCATTGATTATATTTTTTTAACTTCTTTCATTTTAGGATTAGTCTTCAGGTATTTCACAGAGGTCTCAACCTTTAGCGACCATAATCCCGTGATAATGGAACTATCAGCCGTGGGAGCACTGTCTTTAAGATCTGACCCCGAAAGGAAGGCAAGAGAGGTTATACCAACGGACCAAGGAAGAAAACAAAAATGGGGAAAAGTGGTCCCTGAGATCTTTACATCAGAAATCTTATTGAATTCAGGGGGTGAGATAAATACTTGCCTAGATGAAACGGGACAAGGTCCAAATGTAATAAATGCATTTAACATTATCTGTGCACATATAAATCAAAAGCTGACAGTCAAGGATAAACGCAAACCTAAAATGGAGAATAGATGGTTTGATAAAAAGTGCTCATTTGCTCATGCAGCACTTCTTAAATCTCTAAAGACCATCCCAAGGGACAGGGGGTTGAAAGCCCAAAACAGAGCAGCCTATAAACAAGCCGCATTCGCTAGAAAAATGGAATTACGAGATGAGGCATGGACTGACTTGCTATCACCAGAAGTTTTGAAAAACAGCTCTAGATTTTGGGAAATAATAAATCAGCCACTGTTTGTAAACAATGTCAACACTGTGTTAGATTGTAACATCACTGATGAGGCCTGGATGACGCACTTTGAGCAGATATATAGCCTTCCTCAAAGTGGAGATAATATCATGAACCAAGCATCAGATCATGTCGCACATCCCTTAAGGTTTGAGACTACAGAAATTGAAAGGTCAATAGGGGAAATGACTAAAAACAAGGCCCCTGGCCCGGATGGGGTCCCTGCAGACCTGTTCAGAGCCGCACCTAAGCTGTGGGCAAAAGTCCTAACAAATGTTTTTAACTCAATAGGGCAGGATAGCATCCCCTCTACATGGGTCACATCAATCATCGTGCCAATTTTTAAGAAGGGTTCCAGACAGGACCCCACTTGCTATAGACCCATTTCGTTGATCGACTCCTCTTTAAAAATCCTGGGTCGGGTTCTGCTGCACAGACTGAACGATAGCTTAGTGGATAGAGGTGTCCTGTCTAAAGTTCAGTATGGTTTTAAATCAAAACATAGTACCATAGATCAATGTTTGAATCTACACCTTTTAATTAACAAGTACACCGTGGCCAGGGAGGGGTCCATGTATATGGGGTTCATGGACCTCTCCTCGGCATTTGACTTTGTAAATAGATCCAAACTCTGGAACATCCTGCTTGAAATGGGGGTAGACGCACCCTTAGTGCACTTCATAGCAGATTTGCACTCAAACCTTACGGCTAAAATCAGAGTGAACACTGATGGAAGGTGTACTAAGCAGTTTAGGTCAGACAGGGGCGTTAGGCAGGGGTGCATTTTGGCACCCTTGCTGTTTACACTTTATATAAATGCCCTAGAACAAACCCTGGGGGAGGTTCCCGCAGATTTTCCGCGTGTGGGGGAAATGGTCATACCAGTTCTCCTATACGCAGACGACGCGGTTCTCTTATCGCAAACCGGGGCAGGCCTACAAAGACTGCTGAATGCTTTTGGTTCCTTCATGCAGAACCTGGATTTGAAAGCAAATGCTAAGAAATCCCAGGTCCTCATCACAGGAAGAAGTAACTCAAAGAACAAAGCAAAAACCTTCTTCTGCAATGGTGAAATGGTTTGTAGGGTCCCCACATTTCCTTATTTGGGGGTGGTCTTCGATCAGAAGGGCACTTGGAGGGCACAAAACCATAGTCTCTCGGTGGCATTCACGAGGACAGTTTCAGGGCTCATGGGGTTTAGTAATAAACTGGGAGCTAAACCAATTAAGGCAATTTTAAAAGTATATGAATCCAAGTGCTTGTCGGTTGCAACTTACGGGTGTGAAATATGGGGTTACACTTGCGAAGAGAAACTACAACTAGTAGGGAACAAGTTCCTAAGAAGTGTACTCTCAGTTCCTCAATCAACCCCTACTTTTTCAACTCACACAGAACTGGGACTTGGGTATATATCCGATCGGATTAAAATTGCACCTTTGATCTACTGGTTGAGAATATGGCTGAATGGTGAGATCCCCCTAAACCATTCAATAATTAGGGATTGCCAGAGACTGGACAAAGTACATAAAATTCCTTGGCTGGCGTACTTAAGAGCTGGGTTCCAGAGAATAGGGCGTATTGGTTTATTTACCTCTCCGGAAACAATAACCAATAAAGACATTGCTTTAACAAAAAAAGCCCTCTTGGACTTTTTTTCCCTAGAGCGGGAGTAAATAGAGATGGGAAAACCCAGGGTAAGGGAAAACTATGCATTGGTCACCTGCATAGGACCGGAACCATACTTGGTCATAGTAAACAATCCCTACCATCGGTTTCTCTTGACCAGATTTCGGTTAAATTTAATTCACTTTACTCTGGGTGTTTATCACAAATGGCGCAGCCCAGAACAGGCAGATCCTTGCTCATGTGACGATTTCTCCACTCAAAACACCCTACATTTTTTGATGTTTTGTGATTATTTTAACGAGTGTAGGAGGACATATTTATTACCAATTCTCAGAGAAGCAGGATTTGTACAAGTCAGGCCGGCACTTGTGTATTTAAAACAACTTAGCACACCTAAAATAATGTTTCATGTTGCTAGTTTTTTAATTGCGGCCAATCGAATTAGGAAAAAGAATGTCACATTTCCACCGCTCTTAAATATTTGTGAACAGTAGACCCCATGTTTAGAAAAAATATCATTAAGGGCAGGCTGACACCATGGTACTCATATATAAATGTGGTTTTTAGGAATAATTAAAAAAAAAAAAAAAAGTGAAATAAATTTAAAATGCATATCTTTTATACCATATGGAATGAATTTTAAGAAAAACGTTGTTCTATTTTTAGAAAATTTGTAATCTATTTTTCATTTATTGTAAATGATTGTATACTTTTTATGACTGTGTTTTCTTGTCTTTATATGATATTAATTTATCGAAAATAAAGGAATTGACTGACTGATATATTTTATAATCCCCTTACACTTGATTCTTTCTCTCCCATTGAGCCTAAAACCTTTTCTGAACTCCTTGTGCGTGTCAAAACTGGATCGCCTGATGATATCTGCCCGCCCCATATTTTTAAAGAAATAGGACTTGCTATTCCTCAAAGTATTCTTCCTTTATTAAATGAATCACTTGCACAGGGCAAAGTACCCAGTAGGTTCAAGCGTGCTCTGTTGATCCCTTTAACAAAGAAATCCGGCATTGACCCATATGACCATACGAATTACAGGCCGATTTCCCTTTTACCCTACTTATCAAAAATTCTGGAAGCCCATGTCTCTAACTGTCTCTCAAATTTCATCGAATCTACTGAATATCTGGAACCGAATCAAGCAGGCTTTCGCCCATGCCATTCGACCGAGACAGTGATACTTGCAGTCCAGAATACCCTGAGATCTAACGCAGATAGAGACGTTCATCAGGCATTGGTGCTCCTTGATTTGTCGGCCGCGTTCGACACGGTTGACTATTCTATTCCTGTCAACCGTGTCAAGCAGGCCGGCCTCAGGGGCCCTGCTTTGAGTTGGCTGAAATCTTTTATTTCTGAACGTACTCAATCTGTTAGATTGGGGACATTTACAGCCCCAAAAACTGCTTCCACCTGTGGAGTCCCTCAGGGATCATCTTTGTCTCCGTTACTTTTTAATTTGTATTTACGCCCTTTACTGCATTCTCTGAAAAAACACAAAGTTGCAATTTTTAATTATGCAGATGATTTGCAACTTGTTTTTTCACTGGATTCCCCTGACGCTGTGGTGGAATTTCAGGAAACTATGTCTCATATCCAAAGATGGATGAATTCGAACCACCTCAAACTCAACCCGGGCAAGACAGAACTTGTCTTGGCCGGGAAAAGTGAAATTAGTTGAGGTCCCCATTTTTGGCCATCTGATATGGGAACTCCACCCACCAAATCCTACACAGTTAAGAGCATAGGGGTGACTCTCAGTGAGGATTTATCGCGTAAAGGTCATATAGGGACGGTAGTTTCATCTAGTTTCTCTCAACTGAGAAAGATAAAGAAAATTGCCCATCTTTTAACTCATTCCGCCCTGATGCAGGTAACTATCGCCTTAGTTTTATCTCGGCTTGACTTTTCAAATAGTTTGTATTTAGGTCTTCCAGCAGGTCAGCTAAAGAGATTACAGCATGTTCAGAACCAGGCAGCCAGGCTCATTTGTAAGCAACCTAAATGGCAATCCATCAGGCCAGGATTAGAAAATCTTCACTGGCTGCCAGTAGCCCAGAGAGTTGCATTCAAAGCCGGCTGCATTATTTTTAAAGCCTTGCAGGGCAAGGGACCCAAATTCATAAGGAATTTGGTATGCAAATACACCCCTTCACGTAACCTTCGTTCGGCCCACCAAGAACTGTTATTAGTCCCCTTATTTAAGAAAAAACGTCAGGGCGGCAGCGGTTTTCATTTCCTTGCCGCCTCTTTATGGAACTCCTTGCCACTGTCTTTAAGACAGAGCGACGCTTTTCTTACCTTTAGACAGGCTTTTAAAACATGGCTTTTTAGACAGGCCTATCCGTAAATAAGTGCGAAATGTTGCTTTGTTAAATGTACCCTAGGTGTTATGCTGTGTTCTCAAAAAACTTCGATAGCGCCATGAAGCCCACGGGCGTACGTGCGCTGAATAAATAAAATTTAACATAACATAACATAACATAACATAGATAGACAGATGGATAGATAGATACATAGATATAGATTAGTGTATATATTTTATTTACATTACTTATTAAAAGCATTTTTCTATTTATATTATTATTTTGTGTTTTAATACGTTAAATAAATTACATATCATGGTATATATATATATATATATATATAATTTTTTTTGCACAAAATGAGCGGCACAACCGGGATACTTTTTCAAAGCTCAGAGTTTTTCAAAGGCTAAGATGGGCCAGTATAAATAGAAAAAGAGTGGAAGGACTAACTGACCGTAAACAAAGCCTGTTGAGGCTGAAACGCGTTGGTGGGGTGAAGCTCTAATTAAAAGCTTTGAAAAAGTATCCCGGTTGTGCCGCTCCTTTTGTTCAAAAAAATGATTTGAGGGTCTGGATCCGACCCCTGAGCGAAGCACACGCTGTTGAGCGATCTCACCATCTGCTGGATCACTTTGTTGTATCTCATATATATATATATATATATATATATATATATATATATATATATATATATATATATATATATATTCACTGAAAAAAACCATAGGTTTCACACCAGTTATAGTTAGCTGGAAATTTTACTCGCATAAAACCATTGAAATTCCTACGTTATAGTTAGTTGGACTCACTATAACTTGCGCGTGCAATGCACTGCTGACGACGTCACATATTACATCACTATGACATGGACAGTGACATCACTCATGACATCACTGATGACACCATCCAGTGAATGTGTGTCTTTCTGAAAAATAAATATGTGTTATATATGTATATGTAAAAGTTGATGGAAGAATAAATGTTTAAATAAGTGTCTAAATGAATGTTTTAAAAAAAAAATTGATTGGTTAACTGGCTTATTAAGTGTATCTTAGTGAATACATATATTAGTGAGTAATGTTTAAATATTTAAATATATGTATTAGTGTTTCACTTTGTGTATAAGTGGCTGTATGGGTTGGTGAGTAGCTACATGTGTTTGTATATAGGTTATTAGATGTTTTTTTTAGTATCATTTTGAGTGTCTGTATGGATATCTTCTGCTGCTGACACGCCCTGTGGACGCTGGACGGGCTGCCTTTGCTGTTTGACTCTTAACCGTGTGCCTGGGTGCACACCATCACCATCGCCTCGCCGGACCCGCTGCGCGAGTCCCGCTTCGTCTCCTGTGCCGGAGAGAGGGACGGCAACGTGGTTCCTTGGAAGGCGCTGCAGGACATTGAACTGCTGGGGGAAGTATTATTGTACCGGCAGGGCTGCGAGCAGTGCAGCAGGGACTCACTTGCCCAGGAGTCCCTGCTTGATTAGCCTGCAACACCTGGGCCGCTCTCCCTGCCGGCCACGCCCCCCCGCCCTGATTTAAAAGTCCTTCCATCTCCCCTCGCTTGTGGGATATCTTCTGCTGCTGACACGCCCTGTGGATGCTGGACGGGCTGCCTTTGCTGTTTGACTCTTAACCGTGTGCCTGGGTGCACACCATCACCATCGCCTCGCCGGACCCGCTGCGCGTGTCCCGCTTCGTCTCCTGTGCCGGAGAGAGGGACGGCAACGTGGTTCCTTGGAAGGGGCTGCGGGACATTGAACTGCTGGGGGAAGTATTATTGTACCGGCAGGGCTGCGAGCAGTGCAGCAGGGACTCACTTGCCCAGGAGTCCCTGCTTGATTAGCCCGCAACACCTGGGCCGCTCTCCCTGCCGGCCACCCCCCCCGCCCTAGCTCTACTTGAACAACTGGTAAGACCCCAGCGCGGTAGCGCGCGGGAGCTCAGAGGCCCGAGGAGACTGGACTGGGCCAGAACCCTTGGTTGTTTGTCGTCCCGTTGAGCACATTCTGAGTAAGTTTACTCAGGTCCTTCATTTACTGGTTTTAAACTTTTATAATGTCAATGCTAGCGCCAAGCTCAGACACTGTAACGTCGGACAGGTCCGGGAGTTTGCTTAATGGAACTCTTGATAATTATTTAATAAAGATCGCCGCTGATGATCCCAAGGAAATTAGTCTAGCAGAGCAGCGAGCGGAACGCCGTCGTTCTGTTGAAAGTATGAAGAATAGATCATTGATTGAGTCACCTTTACTAGTTGTTTCCACCATTGAAGGGAGCCAAAATGGCAATAATAGCGCTGTTTTATTGGACAGCGTGCCTCTTGTATTTAGAGATTGTATGCCGACACCCAATACCTGCCCCAAGAAAACTGCGCATGGTTTTTTGTCTCCTAACCTTACCAGCACCTCCATTGTAACTGAGGCACCGATTACCACTACACCTATGCCATGTAAAATCATACGAAATAGGGCCAAGAAAATTATGCCGCATAGAAATTATGGCCCGCCCCCCAACAAAAAAAGGCGGAAAAAGGGGGATTCACATAAACAAAAGTTGAGTCACTCCGATTTTGGCATAAAGGTTAAGACTATCACTAGGAGTGATAAGGCTCCAATAGCTGTTCCAGAAGCAACAGGCCCAATGCCAGCATCTCTAGTCTCCACACACATAGTTAGGGAGGCTAGTATTGATACTCCTTCAACTGACATTGTGCCGCAAGTAGTTCATAATAGTGTTACTCTGGATAGTATTGAGTGTATAATTAGGAGCTATACCCTAGCAATCATAGAGAGATTAAATAAGGTGGAAGAAAGACTAGGGAATATAGAGCGGGAATTGGTAAGAAAGGAAGTCCCTATAAGGGCTGCAGCAAACAACGCTGCGCAAACCATTATATTGCCTACTCAACCTAGTACATCCGCCCCCAATCCTGTATTGAATCCGATTTCAGCTACCCCGAAACCTCCCCACAATAAAAATAATAACCATCATAATCCGCCCCCTATAATGCCGACAAACAAACCCGACCCGACCCCCGCTATTTCTGTTAGCAGATCATCTAAGGGCCTAGGTAATGCATCCCATGGGATACCAATAAGGGAGGGGGGAAGTTCCAGGCACACTAGGGGGTACAAAATAGGGTCCCCCTTCCAGAACTCCCACCGGAAGCAGTGCCTTTCGTGGTAGTTCTCACAGGGGTGCCTGAGCTGGAAGAGAACAAGTGGGAGGGATTCGCTCAGCTGAAGAATAAAATTATGCACTGGCTGAGGTTATACAGGCCAATTGCAAGCAACATCAGCGGCGACATTGTACATGTCCGCCGCCTTCAGTGGTTGGGGGGTAGACCAAAGGATATTGAGGGCGATGTGGTGGTAGTGAATTTTAGAGACCAAAACGCTGTTCATTATATATTAAATTGGCCCCCAGGTAATGCTAATAACCGCATCATACCCCGTCCTTTGACGTATTTTTACCCAAGATCCGTGGTGTTTCCATCTCACCACCAACTCCCTCAACACCCGCAAATACAAGCGCATTCTAATACTTACTTCCCAAACACACAGAATGTCAGGAACCCTCCGTATGTGCATTATCCTGTACCGGTCCCTGATCCCCACGGGTGGAACATTGTTCCTTCTAGGTTCAATACAACCGCAAATAGGAGAATGGACCATTTAAAGCCATTTACGCCATTGAAGACCACAAATAGATTCGAGTTATTTAACGGATTGGATGACTGTGATTGAAGTTTATTGAGTTTAGGGGATGAGGGAAGTGGAATACATACATCCAGCCTGGAGGGCACTGACAATGGAGTTGATGTGGTGGGGATTTGTAGGGATAACACCCTAATTACTGTAACACGCCTAAGTAGTCCGATAGGAAGAACTGAAGTGGAAGCCCTGGGAACACACATAACCGGGGAAGCAAGTATTCCAGGAAAAGGATACAAGTTAGTGAGTTGGAATATTGCAGGGTGGTGTAATAAGGCGGACCGCCTAGGTTGGTTGGATTTTGTTACAAAGTTTGATATTCTTTGTCTCCAGGAGACGTGGTCTACTGAAGATATCCTACTAGAGGCTATGTTGCTTACAACTGTCCGGCCCAGGGTTCCAACATGGGTAGAGCCAGAGGTGGGTTGGTGATTTTGCTGTCAGTGAGTCTTCCGGTACGAGTTAAAACTCACATGACAGTTGGCTCACACTCACAGGTACTATGGTTGCAGCACAATGGTGGCTGGAATGTTTTAATAATTAACCACTATAATAATGTGTTCAACCATTTCAGTTCTCTAGTTGTCGATGAACTTGATGCGGCAGTTGATAACTTGTGTGGGCAAACCTGTGTTCCCTTTGACATTTTGTGGGGAGGTGATTTTAATATTCATATGTGCTCTTATTCTTCCTTGATGGTGTGTGGTTTGGGAGGGGAGGACGGGGAGGACCAGGCTCATTTCTCACATACGGCCTATGGTGATTCACTTAATACTCTTATGCTTAAACTGGACTTGTTGATTCTGTTGCCCAGGAAAGATAATGAGGGTAATCTGGTACCAACCTTTATGGGAAGGAACTCCGCCACTATCATAGACTACCTCTTAGCCTCGGCAAGCATTTGCACCCTGTGTAGCACCCCGGAAGTACTAAATCTGGTCCTTAGTGATCACAATTGTCTTACAACACATTTGTTTTTGTGGGGGGAGAAGGCTGGTGTGTCGCATGGAACAGTGGAGGATTTATTCCCGCATAGACCGAACGGCCCTAGGATTAAATGGGGGAGGCACAATGAGGAGCAGCTGTTGGTCAAAATCGTGTCAGCATGTCTTCAGGAGGTGGAATGCTGTCTCGAGCCCAATACAGGCCTAACAGGTATATTAGCTGGGTTTGACATAATTAACGAGATTACGAAAAAGATTTTGACTAGCAACAAGGTAAAGGGACTAGGGGCTCCTAGAGGGTGGTTTAACAGGGCATGTACAAAATCCTTGCAAAATTTAAAAAATGCCCTCACCAGTAAACCCAGGGATAGGGAAGCTGTCAGTTCTTTAAGGCACATTTATAGAATGCACCTGAATCTAAGGAAGCAGGAATTAAGGGAGGAAGCGTGGGATAACATGTCCAAGGCCGTGGAACTCCGGGACACCAAGTTATTTTGGAATACTGTTAATAGCCCATTCCTACATAACGAGGTATACCCTGTACTCTCTGCCCAAGTAAGCGAGGAAAATTGGGTATCCTACTTTTCTAGTATATTTAATCCAGGAGGGACATCCCCAGGGAGAGACATGGTTGCTGACCCTGGTCCCCCTACACCGCTTAATATTACAATCGCCGAGGTGGATGATGCAATCCGGTGTAGTAAGGGAGGGAAGGCACACGGCCCGGATGGGGTTCCTATCGGTCTATATAAAGCAGATGTATTGCTATGGAGCCCCCTGTTGACCAAGGTCTTTAACGCTGTTGCTATGGCCTCTGCACCTCAGACCTGGGGAGAGTCGATTATTATTCCAATTTACAAAAAGGGAGATAGGGGCGAGGCCAAGAACTATCGCCCTATTTCTCTCCTCGACTCCTCCATGAAAATAATGAGCAGGGTGTTACTAATTTGCCTGGAGGAATGGGTAGAAGACAATGGCATCCTTGCGGACTCCCAGTTTGAGTTTCGCAAGGGGCTAGGCACTATAGAACAGTGCATTAACCTAGACCTTATTATAGGCAAGTACACGCGTGCCAAACAGGGTTCGTTATTCCTCTGTTTTGCGGATCTTTCAAGCGCATTCGACTTGGTTGACCACGGTTTACTATGGACAACCTTATTGAACATGGGGGCCCCACCCGAAATTATTCATTTCTTGGCACGTTTGTATAGTAATCTGTCTGCTAAGATCCGCTTTGGGCAAATAGGTGAATGTACCTCTAGTATTCGAGTAGGTTCCGGCATTAGGCAAGGTTGTGTTCTTGCCCCCCTTCTTTTCTCTCTTTTTATTAATGCCATAGAGTCGGAATTGCGATTAGTTAGTGCCGATGCACCGTCTGCTGATGGTCTAGCAATTCCGGTACTGCTTTATGCGGACGACACGGTTCTCTTACCCAGAACTCCCGTCGGGCTGCAGAGACTTATGGACAAATTCCTGGATTTTATTAATGGGAGAAAGCTAAAGATCAACAATTCAAAAACTTTCATTTTGGCTTGTGGAAAGAAAGTAAACAAATTAAGATCATTTTCGTTTAAGGATCAAACAATCCAAGTGGTTGACAAATTTTGTTATTTAGGTATTACTTTTAACAGCGGGGGTATATGGTCTCATGAGATGACCAACGTTAGGGCAAAAATGGGCAAATGTGCATTTGGTATTTTTAAATTTGCCTCCAAATTGGGCTCCAGGCGCATATTTGATATGCTGTACATATATCGCCATAAATGTGTAGCTCTGGCCCTTTATGGGTCAGGGGTATGGGGACACTGCAACTATAACTTGCTCCAAGTCGAAGAAAATAAATTCATTAAGAAACTCCTTTGTTTACCATCCTCAGCCTCTACCAGCTTGATCCACCAGGAGGTTGGATTGGAGCATCTACCAGACCTTATTGGTCTTAGACCCTTACTGGTATGGAGATCTATCTGGCTTAAAGATCAAACCAGCTTCACGAGGAAAATCATTAATGATTGCCTCCACTTGGACAAGTGTAACCTAATTCCCTGGCTCAATTACATTTTTACTTCATATAAAGATGTTTTTAAGCTGAATGTCCATGAAGACCCTTCCAGGGCCTCGGATTTTCCAAAAAAGAGCTAAAGCTCGTGTATATGAGGGCTAAGGCACAAAAACGTAGCGTTGCCTCCAGCCAGTATTCTACACACCGTTTTTTTAATACATATAACCTGGCTGAACCTGGTTTTGCAGAATATCTAAGAATGGTAACTATACGCTCACATCAGTATGTCCTTACCAGACTACGAATGGGGACTGTTCACATGCTTGTTGCCTGTCCGCACATCAAGATACATACTGTAGCCCCATGCCCGTGTGACGGGACCTCAAAACAGAGCACTGAGCACTTTTTATTGATTTGCCCCTATTACCTACAATTTCGTATCATATATTTGAAACCACTTTTTAAAAAATATAAGGTATTTTCTATGAAAGCAGCCATGAGCCTCTTATTCGCACTTGATGCACCCGATGTATGCTTTTTTACTGCTGTATATATTTTAAAATCTGTATCTGCTAGGAAAAGTATGTCCTTTGTAACTTAATGTCTATAAAATTAATTTCTTAATTGTAAGTTATGTGATGTACTGTATGCACTTTTATGATTATTTTTTTTTTAAATGATCGAATAAAGTTTTTGAATTGAATTGAGTGTCTGTATGGTTTGATGGGAGTGTTACTTAGCACATAGATGCATGAATGACTGACTCTCTGTATGTGTTTTGAAGACAGCATATGTGTAGGACTGTATGGGTGGATGAGTGTGTATATGTGTGTGAGCCGTTTACAATTCCCTGTTTTTTGTTTCTCCCCATAAAAAATACAAAGAAAATATAAAACTGTTCAGAAAAGCCCAAAAAAGTAATTTTTTTTCAAAAAAACAATAAAAAAATATAAAACAACAAAAAGAATAAAAAAACAGTTCTTTTTAGAACTACCTCCAATTTATAAAAAAAAACTACATTTTTAAAAAACTCTCTCATTCTTTTTTCTCCAGGGTACGCGTACCGGTACGCGCCCAAAAAATAAATAAAAAAATAAAGGAGTGAGCATGAGGGAAAGACACGGAGAGAGTGATGTTAAGAGAAAGAGAGCTAGAGGGAGCAACACAGAGGAACTGTTTATTACATAGTAAGACAGAGAGAAGGTGTAATAGGGTGTAAGTGAGAAAAGGAAAATGAATAAGGGAGCGAAAGAAGGGAAGAGAGAGGAAGAAGACTAAAGCAGAGGTACTGGGAAAATGTGAGTGGGTGTTGAAAGTAAAAGGAAGGACAGTAAAGGATGGGGAATGAGGGGTAGTGACGGAACCGGAATAAATGAAGAACGGTGAGGGAGGGTGAGAAAAGAGCAGTGAGTGTAAGTAAAGAGGGGTGAAAGAGGGAGGATAAAAGTGAATAAGGGTAAGACATGGGGAGTGACAGAGAGAAAGGACAGAGAGAGTAAAGGAAGGAGTGACTGAAAGGGTCTGAGTGAAGCAGCAAAGAAAGGTAAGTAAGGGAGTGTGGGTGAGTTGTAGGAAGTGAGCATGACGAAAGAGTAGTGACAGAGTGAGGGGACAGAGACAGCGACGGTAAGAGAGACAGAGTGAGGGAACGGAAGTGAGGAACTGTGAGGACAGACGGACTGAGAGAAGGAGTGAGAGGAGTGAAGTAAATGAGTAAGGTAATGAGTGAGGGAGCGAGGGAAGGCAACAGAGGGTAAGGGAAGTAAAGCAGGGGGACTGAAAGAAGTTGAATGTGGTAGGAGAGTAAGGGAAAGAAGAGTAAACATGGAGATAAGAATAAGTGAGGGAAGCAGTGTAAGGAAACAGGAGTGAGGTAGGGTGAGAGAATAGTAGTGAGGTTAAAGCAAAGGGTGATGACAAACTACATTTTTTTAGTCACACTTACCATATAATTAATGTAAATTTAATTACATGTTTTACTACACTTTGTATCTGTGAAAGAGAGAAAAAAAAGTTATAATTAGTAAAATATATATTTTAAAATAGAAGAGACAAGTCAAGAGGTTAAAAATCATAAAAGTGTACTAAGAAATAAAGTAAGAGTGAAAGACACAGAAAGGGAAATAAAGTAATGTAGAAGGACAAAAAGAGGGAAAAAGAAATAGAAGGAGAGCAAATTACTAAGAGTAAGGCAGATACGTTCAGTGACAGAGAGGAAGAGAAGAAGAGAGAAATGAACTGAAGGTAAGAAAGATACTAAAAGAATGTGAGTTAGCAAAACTAAATCAGGAAACAGGGGTAAGTAAAAAGGGAATGACTGAGAGAGAAAGGAGTCTGATTGAGGATGCATTTTCAAGAATGACGAATGGAAGATGACTGAGAGTGAGTGAAGGGGAGTCACAGAGTGAAGGGATGAAGGGAGAGAGGATAATATAGAAGGATTGAGGGAAAAGGAGTGAGGAAGTTAGTAGACAGAGGGGCTAAGGGAAGGACTGAGTGAAGTGGAATACAATGAGTGAGGAAAGGAAAATGAGTGAGGAAAGGAAAATGAGTAAGGGAGCAGAAGAAGGAAAGAGAGGGGAAGATGACTAAAGCAGTGGAACAGAGAGAATGTGATTCGGTGATGTAAGTAAAGAGAAGGACACTGAAAAATAGGAAATGAGAGGTAGTAATGGAACCGGAGTAAAAGAAAAGGGGATGAAGAACGATGAGAGAGGAGTAGTGAAGTTGTTGTAAGAGAAATGATAGAAGGTAGATAAACACAAGTGAGCATAACACAAGGAGAGTGAGGGACTGAGGACATAGAGGTAGTGAATGAAAAACAGAGAGAAGAGGACTAAAGAAAGGAGCAAAGAAAGATAAGTCAAGGAGAGTGGGTGAGTTATAGTGACAGACTGCGACAAAAGAGGTGAGTGAGTAAAGAGGAATTACTAAAAGAGCAAAGAAGGAAAAGACGGAAAAGGGAAATAAAGCAGAGAGACTGAAAGCTGAAAAGTGATGCAAGGGAGAGAGGGGATGCAGACAGTTGAAATGGGAATAAGGGGTTGTAAAAGAAGTGGAGTAAAGGAACGGGGTGAAAGAGCAAGCAGCTGGTCGATGGCCCTACGCACATAGCAGGGCACACCCTGGATCTCCTTTTCACCAACATCGAGTCAACCACCCTCAAGGAAATCCTTCCCCTGTCATGGTCCGATCACTTCCTGCTCTCATTTTTGTTTAAACTTCCAGGCAAACCCGTGAAGACCAGATCCACCCCCGCACCTCCAATAGAGCCTGGAGATTAATTAACGACTCCAATTTCCAAAATCACTTCCGTGAAATAGACATTTCCTTACCAGACAATTCGTCTATTTGTAACAACGTCATCCGGCTAGAAACAGGAATCCGCCAAACGTTGGATAAAATAGCGCCCCTGCGAGAAGTCAGGAAAAAAACATCCACCAACGAAAAATGGTACACCCCCTCCCTCAAGAGCCTTAAAAGGGAATGTCAAAAAACAGAACACCAATGGAGACAAACCAAAGACTCTGAAACCAGAGCTAACTATAGTGTCTCCTTCCCCACAGGGCTTGCCCCCATGCCTTCTCCCACTAGTCCCCCAGAGTCACCGTCCTTTCTCTCATTTAACAAACTTAACCAGGATGATGCTATCAGGCTACTCATCCACTGCAAATCCGGCGCCCCCTCCGATCCTGTCCCCGCGAAAATCATGGGAGAACTGGCGCCTTCACTTGCCTGCCCCTTCCTCTCCATCTGGAATGCCTCCCTCCACCATGGCTTCTTCCCTACCACCTGGAAGGAGGCCATGGTGATCCCCATCCTAAAAAAAGCGGACGCAGATCCCACTGTGTTTGCTAACTATCGTCCCATTTCCCTTCTCCCTAAACCCGCTAAGGTCCTGGAAAAAGCCGTGCAACTGCAACTCACGGAATTCCTAGAGAATCACTCTCTGCTGCATGGATCACAATCCGGATTCAGAGCCGGATTCAGCACTGAGACGGCCCTGCTGGAAGTATCCGAAACAATTCGCGAATGCGTGGACAGGGGCGAGGTCCTCCTCGACCTGTCCGCAGCTTTCGATACGGTCTCCCACCCTATCCTCCTTGACCGACTTAAGCAGATAGGCATTGGTGGCACTGCCTTCAGCTGGATCGAGTCCTTCCTCTCGACTAGAAGCCAGAGGGTCCTGTTACGTCCCTTCAAGTCAGAGAAAAAACCCCTGTCATGCGGGGTACCACAAGGCTCTGCCCTCAGCCCCCTGTTCTTCAACGTATATCTCGCCCCCTTGGCCGACGTTGTGGAGTCCTACGGAGTCAGGGTGGTCTCTTACGCTGACGACACACAGTTGGTGTTTTCTTTCAGGGACCACTCGGACTCCGCATTTGCCAACTTTCGCCAATGCCTCAATAACATCAGTATCTGGATGACCGCGAATCACCTCAGATTGAATGCAGACAAAACGGAGGTACTGTTTTTCAATCAGAGAGCCTCCATCCCCTCCTCCTGGTGGTGGCCCACGGCGCTTGATCCCGCTCCGTCCCCCGTCCACTCGGCTCGTAATCTGGGATTCCAGTTTGACGACTCCCTGTCATGCAAAACTCAGGTCAATAAAGTCACCTCTGCCTGCTTCCTGAAGTTGCGCATGATCAGAAAAATTCTCCCCTATCTCCCCCTAGATTCCCGCCGTACAGTCACCCAAGCCCTCATCACGTCCCACTTGGACTATGCCAACAGCCTCTATGCTGGTGCCCCCCAGTACTTGGTAGGCCGGCTGCAGATTGTCCAGAATGCTGCAGCCAGACTGATTGGTAACATCCCGTACCGCCAATCCGTTTCTGCTTACCGGAGGGAACTCCACTGGCTTCCAGTGGCTAGCCGCATCCAGTTCAAGGTCCTCACCCTCACCTATCGAGCCGTCAACGACCGCGGACCTAACTACCTGAAAAAACGGGTCTCGATATCCCGCTCCACCAGATCCCTGAGATCCAATGACCTTCGCCTCCTGATCTCGCCCCGTTTTAGATTATCTAGAACGGGTGGCAGAGGGTTCAGTGTCATTGCTGCCAAATTGTGGAACTCCCTACCAATCGAGCTGAGATTCTGTCCCTCTGAATCCATCTTCCGAGCCAAACTCAAAACCTGGCTCTTCTCCGGACTTTGAGTCACTCTACTGCTTCTCCTGCTCTTTACTCCCTACTTTCACTTGGAGGCTCAGGATTTTAGCGCCGGGACACCCCTTCGGGGGTAGCTGCGCGCTCTAGAAACTACATAAAATAAATAAATATACTACCAAAAGGAGGCAATACATTCTCGCCATTCGAGAGGCAAAAAAAGAATTCTTTACGCAACGAATTCACGAAAACCACAACTCTGCAAAAGAGTTGTTCAAAATCGTGAAAGAGCTTGCCAATCCAACCAGCACTTCGCAAACCCTCACCCCCTCAACAGAAGCATGCGAACGGATTAGTACCTTCTTCTCCGATAAAATCAACAAAATTTACTCCACCTTTACCCCATCCCATCCCACCACCCCTCACGATAACTCTGAGGTACATCCACCTACATCCGACAAAAACAACGTCCATTTAGATATAGGCAACTCCCCACGTCTAACCAACTTCCAACCACTCTCCGAAGAGGGAGTGTTGGCAGTTCTTAAAGCAATTAAATCCGGCTCTCCTGCAGACCCCTGCCCGCACTTTGTGTTCTCAGAAATTGCTCCGACACTCTGCCCCCTCATTACCAAACTTTTTAATCAATCCCTCGCCTCCGCGTCCTTTCCAGATTCCTGGAAACACGCATCTGTAACCCCTCTCCTGAAGAAAGCCGGCTCTGACATCCTCAACCCAGAAAACTACAGGCCGATCTCACAGCTCCCCTACCTCTCCAAAGCACTGGAGAAAATGGTAAACTTACAACTGTCCAAATACTTGGAGGACAACTCGCTTCTGGACCCCACCCAAACCGGCTTCAGATCTAACACAGCACCGAGGCTACGCTGCTGGCAGTGTCGGACAGTGTCAGATGCATCACTGATCAAGGGGGATCGGTGGCTCTGATACTGCTAGACCTGTCGGCAGCGTTTGACACGGTGTCGCACAAATGCCTGCTAAACATCCTCCAGGGCAAAGGAGTACAAGACACAGCGTTAAAATGGATTGAATCTTTCCTGAGCAATCGCTCTCAAGCAGTGCACATGGGCCAATTCCACTCTAAACCCCGTCACATTGGCTGTGGAGTCCCACAAGGGGCCTCTCTAAGCCCCACTCTCTTTAATGTCTACGTTTCATCTCTGGCTGACATTGGAAGAAAGTGGGGCATCGGCGTATGTTCATACGCCGACGACACACAGCTGATGGTGACCTTGGATGAAAGATTGGAAAGTTCGGAAACAACTAAAAATAAACTACATAGTTGCCTCTCCGAAATGGCAGAGTGGATGCGCAACCACTGCCTTAAGCTCAATGCCGGAAAATTTGAAATATTGCTGTTCGGAGGAGCTAAACTATCATGGAATGATACGTGGTGGCCACCGACACTGGGAACAGCCCCCACCCCGAAACAGTATGCCAGAAACCTTGGCATCATGATGGACGATGCACTATCCATGAAAGACCACGTACGCATACTCTGGGGTAAAGGATTTGCAATCCTGAAACTCCTAGCCAAAATCTTCTCCTGGATCCCACTGGACTGTCGGCGTACAATCACCCATGCCCTCCTGGTCAGCCGCCTGGATTATGGCAATGCCCTATTTGACGGGATGAACGAGCAACTGTTCTCCCGCTTACAGGTCCTTCAAAATCAGGCAGCGAAACTGGTATGCAACAAGGGCAAACGAGACTCAGCTTCAGCATGCCTGAAACAACTCCACTGGCTGCCAATGCGCCAGCGAGCCACCTTCAAGCTACTCTGCCACACGCACAAAGCCCTCCACAAAACCGGCCCCACAATCCTGCAAGAGAAAATTGAGTTTTACATTCCAAACCGGAACTTAAGATCCAACAACTCAGCCCTAGCAAAACCCAAGCGCATTTACAAAACAAGAACGGGTGGACGAGCCTTCTCACACCTGGCGGCCAAACTATGGAATGAATTACCCATGGATCTTAGACACACTACAAACCTTCTCCAATTCCGGCAAAAACTCAAAACTCACCTTTTCCCTAAAAACTAACTCCCCCCGTATAATTTCAGCAGTCCCCTTGTTCTTTTTAGCGCCGTGATATCCCTTGGGATGAGTGTCGCGCTCTACAAATACCAGAAATAAAATAAATAAAATAGAGTGAGAGAAAGACATTATGAGTGAGTAAAGAGAGCTGAAAGAGGGTGGAAAAAAGAAAGTGAGTGTGAGACAATGGGAATACAATTTAAATTACACAATACAAACTATAGAATAACTTGTACAACATGTTACATAGTTTATTTTTGCTGTTCTCAGAATATATTGAATTTCACTAAAAACAGTGAGTTCAAACTACTCATCATATGACAGCGGGAAAAAAAACACAATCTAAAAGATTGTGTTTAAATAAAAACATATAAACTTAGAAATCACAAATGTACACTAATCTTTGATTCACTTACTTTTCTTTTAAGCCAAATAGTACATCATGAAGATCCTTTTCGTTGGAAAATACTCTGCTGTTCTCTAAAACTTCCATTTCATCGACTTTCTATAAGAATAGCTCCAAGAACATCTGAAATATTTTTCAATGTTTTCATTTTCTCCTTGTGTTCAGTCATGACTCTTTGCTCAATCCTTCACTTTTCCTTAAGGCCAAATAGTGTCAGATGCATCAGTATGTTTTCAAATAACTCTAATCAAACTCTGAAATTACCGTTTTCCCGACGTTCTGAAAGAAAAGCTCATAGAACATTTTCACAATGTTTAAATATTCATATTTCCATCTCTGGCTTACTCATAATCAACATTTCCTATAATACTGATATCACTTACTATGAGATCCACTTACAGTACCTATATGACAACTCATTTTTTTATATTATCTTGATCACTTTTACTCAGAATATAATTTTAAACAGTAAACTAACTTTTATTAACAGCTCCCGTCTTCATAGGCCAATTACCTTTACCTAAATTCTGGTTCTAAAAACACTAGGTATGAGTTTTTTAAGTCTAAAGGCAAACGTTTTTTGAAAGACAAATGAGTATCATTACACAGCTTCCACCCTTTTTGACATTTTAAATAGCATGTGTAATGCCCTGATGTTGTCGATGGACCGTCATGATAAATAATAGCTACAGTTGCAAAGGTTCTTCCTGAAATTGATAACTGAGAAGCCACGACATTTTTAATAGAAGTTGTCAATTTAGTTCCATCAGGTCTACATCGTTGGAACATTAAAATGACATACTGACCATAAGTTTGTATAAATATTGTGGACAGCATTGCAGGCTTACATTGGGTACACACCATATTGTGATCAGCTGCTTTAACTAGATTATTAAAAGACACTGATTTGCAGTCTGGTAAAGTCAAATATATAAATCTTTCAGTGTCTATTCTAGTACTACTTGATAAACTACAATTGTCACAGTCATGCTGCCATTGATAAGAAAGGCCAAATAGATTTTCTACATCTACACCTTCTTCTTCCAATACACCAAACATATACATTAAAAATTCCTGACAATCCCGCTGAATATTCTGTGAAAATTGATTTTGACCAGAACATATGTCTAAAAGATTTCGAATTTCTGAAACACTTTCTATTTTTGCTCTATCACTGCTACATTTCTCAAACACAGAATTCAATAATCAGCTGAATGTTTGATCCCAATTTTCAACAATCTGTTCTTGTAAATTTTGAAGAAAAAAAACAGTATTAACCACTACATTAGCATAGCAGTTGACACCAGAACTGTTTTCAAACTGAAATCCAACAACATCTTCAACAGAATCCTTTTTCTTTCTGCTTACAATTACAGTTTCATCTACTTTTTGTCTTTTTGTTAGTACCTCACTGCAATTATTCTCATTTCTTCTTTTTCGGCCTACCACACGTTTTTCAAACAGAGGATATTGAGGCAAATGTGGAGCATACTCTCTTCTTAACCTATTGTATTCTTTAACAAATCTAGATCTGCACAAATCTTTGTCTCATCACACTCAATCAAGTACAATCCTGATAAAGTTCTGACTCGTGATAATGCCACATATGCCATACCCTCTTTAAACACAGAAGTTCCAATGTTCACCAGAGCACTATCTACACTTAAACCTTCAGATTTATGAATTGTCACCGCATATGCCAGACAAATAGGAAACTGTTTTCGGTGAACATATAAGTCTTTCACAAGCAAAAATCTAGCTGAACAATGACTGATTTTTTGTATTTGATCAATGCCATCAAATGTAATTTTTAAAAATTCAATTCCATCTCTATTTCTGTAATTCACAAAATCAACAACATGACCCATTGCTCCATTTACCAGACCTCTTTCAACATTTAAATTCCTTCTCAAAATGATACAACAGTTTAAACACACATTCAGAGTCTTTTCAAAACCAGCAGTTTTAGATATACTCTTCTCTAATGAATCCAATTTTGATTTTAAATTTTCAGACAAAATAATTGTTGCTCCCATATGCTCTATTTTATCTATAGCTCCCAGTTTCACAATCTCTTCATTTTCTAACATTAACATTTTGTTGTTGAAGATGGAACATTCTTTCACAGTTGGTATCAAACATATCCCAGATTTGTTCTCAGTAATTTTCTTAAAAATATTCTCTGGAGGAATGTTTTAATTTGGATACAAGTTTGAAATTAATCGTGCATGTAAAGCTTCCTTCCCATGCTCACTTAGTTTTCCGATTCTTACATCTTGTAGAATATTTTTATAATCTTCATCCTTTGCCTGTCGCATATTTTGAAGCAGTTCTGCATATTTGAAGTTTAACCATATATTAACGTTTCCAATGCTTCCTAGGCACTTCCTGATATCTTCATGCGTGAGCATTTTAAACACTGGTTGTCCTTTCACTGGAGTCAACTGCAGTAGATCTCCAAAAACAATAATGTGTTTTCCTCCAAATAAGACATCATAGTCTGTTCTAAGAATTTCTTGCATTCTCAAATGCACAAAAGCAAGCATTAGATTTCAGACCATGCTTACTTCATCAATGATAAGAAGTTTCATTTTCTTCAGGACTCTCGAAACTTCAGAACACGCATCTCCAGATAGCTTGTGGTATTGCAATTTATTATCATGCTCAACTTGTAGCATCAGTAAACGATGTAAAGTAATCCCTTTAATGTTATGTGCTGCCAGCCCAGTTGGAGCGGTTACAACACAAGACAGCGGTGATTCAGTCCTTTTCTGCAAATAAGTTGCAATTGCTTTAATCAGAAAACTTTTTCCAGTTCCCGCTTCTCCACTCACGTACAGTTGGACAAGCTTAAATGATGTACATGAGCACTCTTTTTTCTCATGACTGAATCCATGTTCAATCTGTTCTGTGACTTCGTCATATATCTGTTTCTGATCAACATTTAGTTGTTTCACCAAATCTTCTAAGTAAATTACATCCTCTTCAGCTTGTTCCATAGCTCTTTCCACCTCATCCATGGCAGTGGCAGCTTCATTTTGAATAATTGGTCATCCTAGTGGATCCTGACTCAATGAAGTAGAACTCTGACTGTCTTGAGAACTGTCTCTAGCAATCTCTGCAGCAATTGTGGCTTCTTGCTCTATTTCTTCGTTCAACACTTGCAGATAATTTGGAAAAACAGGACATTCTATGGTATCCTTGGTTGCATTAAAATAATCTTCGTAACAGAGAAAATCACCAAGTAGTTCCTCTTCTGTACGCCATGGCTTAAAGAGTTGCAAAAGAGCTAAATAGTAAAATTCCCTTTTCTCTGGATTTTCGCAACTCAATTTTCGATGATTAATCAAATGACCTTTTCTCTGTTTCACTAGACATCCTTCACACCCAATGACAGCATATATTCCATTATTGATATCTTCTCTGATGTTCCTCTTATAAATATAGTTTTGCAGCACTTCATACAAACAACTGTTCTCAAGATGACTACTTCTATTTGGATAGTATGTATCCAACATGTTTGTCTTCAAAATATCTGTACTGTTTGGTTCTTTCTCCGCCAAATACTCAATTTCTTCTACAGATTTCAATACTCGGTTTCGTGTTGCAGCAAGACCTAGACTCGCCCAAATGATGGTTCTCGATTTGTCATAGAGACTTGCTGATGATAACCGAGCAGAACATTCATATGCTTCAATTTCTCGATGCGACAACATCTTCAGACTGTAACTGTATAATTTCTTGCTTTTACTCTTTTCATGTGAAATGTCCTCCCACATTTCCTTCAGTTCTGTCTTTTCTTTTTTTGTGATGTAAGACGTCACATATCGAGCCACAGCAATAGAGTTGTCAGCAACGAACTGAATATCCATGTTAGCATTCCACATGGACAAAATCACTGGGTTGTAGTCGTTGATGTACTTGGACTCTTCGTTTCTTTTTAAATTGTATGTATTTTTTGATGATTTCCTCGTCACAGTATGTCGTAGAGAAGACATCAAATTATTTACTCTTCCTTTAGAAAACACTGCTCGTGGAAACCCGAAACGACATTTTGTGTAGAACTTTTCCTTGTTTTTGAATTTTCGACGACAGTACTTTCCACAACGATGGGATTGAAAGCGTAAAACTTGTTGCCTTAAACTGTTTTCTTCTGTAGTTTTCGGAACAGCACATGTTGAATACTCTTCAATGAAACTCATCACTCTTTCATCCGAATCTGTCCCAAATTTGGGTGCATCTTTAATCCATAACAACATATGTATGTGAGGAGCACCTCTCGCTTGATACTCCTTTCTCCAAAAGAAATCCAAAACCTCTCCAAGGGGAGGATTTTTTTTGTTGGTAATAAAAGACATCATAGCTTCAAATCTATGATTGAAATATCTGCATACATTCACTGGATCCAAAGAACACAGTTCTCCAGGTGTTTTGAATTCTGTATTTTGTATATTTGCATTTGCCTCGCGTAGAAATTGAAGTAAGTCGTCCCATGCATACTCGGCACAGCTAAGAGTGAGGAACCATGTAGGAGTTCCTAAGTTTCTTAGCATACATTTCAATGCCCCATGACGACGGTACCAATACTCGTTTGTACCACGCTGACATGCCATGAGATTGATTAGATGAGATTCCAAAATATTATCTTGCAGATTGACTTTCTCCATAAAGTCCCTCGCCGAAACATTTTGCAGATGTGCTCCACTTTTCAGTATATGATTTACTGCATAAGAAAGCCCAGACAAGTCACTTTCATACAGTAGATGAAACAAATATGGAATGCATTGACGAAACCTTGGATCTTCAGCATATAATCTTAAAGTCCGGTATTCAGATGCAGGAATTTGAACTGGTCGATCGTCATATCGTCCACCTCGACCTGTTGGAAATAGCTGTGGAAAACAACGAGCTTCCAAACTTTCTTCCCATACACTAAGGGGACTTCCTTTTGCTGCTTTCATTTGAAACAAGTCAATTGCATTCCCCATTACTTTTTTGGAATACAAAGGATGAACAGTATAATGTTCATATATTTCGTCACTTCTAGACACATCAACTTTTTCAATTTGGCCGGCTGAACAATCACTGTCTTCTTCTGCAGCTGTTTCCTCTGCTCCAACACATACATGTTTGTAGTACTCATTGTTTTTGACCAAATACAACGTTGCCTTTTTGACTTTCCTAACATCCACTAAATCTTGCCAGATTTTCTTACTCTTTGTCGGAACCCCATTAACTAGAATAACTAAAGGTTCCTCTTCCACTTTTTCTACACCAATTGTATCAATATTTTTCTTGAAATCTAGAGGCAAATAAACAACTCTTCCCTTTAATCCTCTCTGTAAATCTGAAAGAGGCAATTTCCCTATCTTAGACTCCATGCGAACAATAGCCTGAAAAGGATGGACACATTGAATCAAAATAGATTCATATGAATTTAAATCCATCAATTCAGCAGGAATGTCTACCAACTCAAGATTATTATGAACAGCTCTAGCAGGCATTCTGTTTTCATTTAATTTATTATAAAAATATTTACAAATACGCTGATCAGAACTCAAATCAAAAGAATTCTCCACCAACAAATAAGCTGCAAAATTCTTCCATTCACTATTATTTTCCATTTCACTTTTTGCATATAAATCAACTAACCTAGTCTGAATCTTATAATGAGTCCGTCGACAACACACACAAGTAAAATTAGGCCTTTCACTTGATTTCACCTTAAACTTGGTAATTTCCTGGTCAAACTTTTCTGTACTTGAAATCTGTACATTGTCTTCCACATTACCTTCTATTACTGTGTCAATTTCTACACTGTCCTCTTTTTCACCAAAATAACAATTCTCAATTTCTTCACAAATCTTCTTCACATCTAATTCAGTTCCATGCAAAAGTGCACTGTTTAACTGTTTAAGCTTAAGTGCTGGACTTTTTGCATAATACAACCTTCTCACTAATTTCCTCTTTTTGTTATGATGCACTGCTAACATCCTAAAATGATCAAAAAACACTCTGACATACTTTTCTAGAAAGACAAGCCAGTGAATGCCCATGCAAACCTGTGTTTTCTCTTACTCTGCAAGTATCTAAGTCTTGCAACATCTTCATTTTCTGTTTTAGACTTTTCTTACTATATGTACGTAAGAAATTACGAAGCAAATCGATTGAATCCTGTCGCACACTACAAACACTACTACACTTCCAAGTGTACACTAGACCCTTAGTACGCCTTCCTAAAAATCTATCAATTAACAACTCTTCTGTATCTCTACACACAAGTTTCTCTTTTTCAATCGGACAACCGTCTTTCACCTCATATGCTCGACCACTGGTGTCAACTGCATGCACCAAATCATTCTCCTGGAAGTAACTCTCCTCATTAAAAATGGCTCACAACTTGAACTATGCATCCATTCTCCAGAAAAAACTTTACAAAAATTAGTTCGATTAATTACACTTTTGCATCTACTGTTTGATTTGAAAACATCAATTGTCTTGTTAAGTGTCCTAATTCTATTAATTACTAAAATAAATAATTTTTTCTTAACTTCAAAAGCTTGATTAACAATCTTCTCTACATTTTTCTTTTTCTTGTAAAAAGCAGCTCTCTGTTTACCTTTTTAACCTTTTTTAACAAATTTGAAACTACCCTATTGCGAAACATTCGTTTACGAATGTCCCTAAATTGGTTTTGCCTTCTATTCCTATACATATTATTGTCTCCTGCTGCAGTAGTGACATTTTTGGGGGGCCTCTCCTTCCTCTTCAAATTTGCTCTCTCCTTCTGTATATTCACATTTCCATTAACATTTTTTTATGATCTACATATGTTCTGAAAAAAAGACTTAGTTGTCTTACCAGGAGATTTTTTGCGTTTTTTGAAGTATTTGTTGTAGGAGACTGCTTTAATTCCGTTGCTGTTTTTGATTTTTTCCGCTTGGCATCTTTCCTTCTCCTCTGCCTTGAGGGCATATTATCTTACTATTGAAATCTTGATTTCAATCTGTGGTAAAGAAAAAAATAACACATTATAGACCACTATTATCAAACAACAAAGTAATGACAATAAGTAAACAATATAAACACTAGTTTACAACATATCTAATTTTATACCACAGCAACTATGTAACTAGGAGTAACACAGAGAAAAAGAGCTAGAGGGAGTAACACAAAGAGACAGAGAGAATCAGACAAAGAAACAGGTAGAGGGAGTAAAACATAGAGAAGGAGTAAGACAGAGAGAGTGTATAATATGTTGTAAGACAGAGAAAGGATGTAATAGGAACAGGGAGTAAGTCAAAGAAAGGGAAAAGGGAGTAAGTCAGAAAAAGTGTATAACAGGGTGGAAGACAGAGAGAGGGTGTTAGAAAGGGAGAGGATGTAAAAGAGACTAAAACAGAGAGAGGCTGTAAAAGGTAGAGAAAGAGAGTACGTTTGAGAGAGGGTATAAGAGGAAGTAAATCAGAGAGGATGTAACAAGGAGTAATGAGAGAGAGGGAATCAATCAAAGACAGGGTGTAAGAGAAAGTAAGTCAAAGAGAAAGTGTAAGAGACTGTAACACAGAGTCAGGATGTAAAAAGGAATAAGTCAGAGGGAGGCTGCTAGAAGCGGACTGGTGGAAAAATAGAGTAAGTCAGGAAGAGAATATAAGAGAGACTTATACATTCTTGATAATACTTGGTAAAGAAATGTTGGTGTATAAAGGAATTGTATTTTGTAAATGAGCGAGGTTTCAGTACTGTAATGAAATGCTTATACTTATGACCTTTTCTCTGTTTTTTAAATGTTATTCTGAAAAAAGATTTCGGGCACATGAATTGGTTTTACATTATTGACAAGGATTAAATAATATCTACATGATTTAAAAAATATATTAGCACATTTCACAATCATGTCACGTGTGGTTTCTCAGATTTGTAAGTATATTGTGCGCATGAGGTGAGGCCTGTCCAGGGGTGCAGAGGAGGTGAGGCCTGTGTCCAACAGTGCAATGGACAGGACTCACCTCCTCTGACCCTTGGACAAGTGTCACCTCCTCCGTGCGCCCTGGACAGGCCTCAATGTATTGGGTATAATTGATGGTAACAGGATGCAGATAAAGTGAGGCCTAACCAGGAGTGCAGATGAGGTGAGGCCTGTCCAGGGGAGCAGAGGAGCTGAGGCCTGTGTCCAAGAGTGCAGTGGACAGGACTTCATAAAGCCTCTTCCCCACTGCACTCTCAGACACAGGCCTCACCTCCTCAGCAAATTTCACAATCATGAAAGCCATTTCGACTTTCCTCACCTCCTCTGCACCTTTTGCAATCATGGCAGGTGTGTTTCCTCATATTAGGAATCACATTGTGTTTTTTTATTGTTGCTTTCTGTTATTTTTTTTCTTAATGCTTGGTAAAAATGTTCTGCTGCATAGAGGAATTGTATTTTTTTTTTTAACTGAGGTTTCAATAGTGAAATGGAATGCTTGTACATATGACCTGTACTCAGTTATCTTAATGTTAATATAAAAACGATTAAAGGGCAAATGAATGGCGTTAGCATTTTTCAGAAGGATTAGAAAGTGTCTGCATGATTAAATAAATATATCTGCACTTTTCACAAACATGTCACCTGTGTTTTCTAAGATTAGGAAGCAGATTAAGCTTTTTTATTCTTCCTTTGTGTCATATTTCTTGATAATACTTGGTAAAGAAATGTTACTACATAGAGGAATTGTATTTTGTATAAAAATGAGGTTTCAGTAGTGTAATGAAATGCTTCTATATATGACCTGTGCTTTGTTTTTTAAATATTATTTAAAAATCGATTTAGGGCACATGAATTGGACCCCTGGACAGGCCTCACCTCATCTACACCCCTGGACAGGCCTCACCTCATCTGCACCCTGTTACCATCAATTATACCCAATACATTTAGGCCTGTTTAAAAAACGATTTAGGGTTGCAGATGAGGTGAGGATTGTCCAGAGGTACAGAGGAGGTGAGGCCTGTGTTCAAGACTGTAGTGGGAGAGAGGCCTTTCCTGGGGAGCATAGGTGGTGAGGCCTGTGTCTAAGAGTGCAGTGGACTAGACTTCATGAAGCCTATCCCCCACTGCACTCTTAGACACAGGCCTCACCTCCTTTGAACCCCTGGACAGACCTCTCTTCCACTACACTCTTGAACACAGGCCTCACCTCCTCTGCACCCCTGGACAATCCTCACCTCATCTGCAACCCTGAATAGACCTCAACTCATCTGCACCCCTAGACAGGCCTCAGCTCATCTACACCCCTGGACACGCCTCACCTCATCTGCACCCAGTTACCATCAATTACACCCAATACATTTAGGCCTGTCCAGAGGACACAGATGAGGTAAGGCTTGTCCAAGGGTCAGAGGAGGTGAGTCCTCTCCACTGCACTCATGGACACAGGCCTCACCTCCTTTGCACCCCTGGACATGCCTCACCTCATCTGCACAATCTACTTTCCAATCTGAGAAAACACAGGTGACATGATTGTAAAAGGCTCAAATATATTTATTTAATCTTGCAGACACTATTTATTCCTTCTCAAAAATGTAAAAGCCATTCATTTGCTCCAAAATCGTGTTTCCAATAACATTTACGAAACAGAGCGCAGGTCCTATGTACAAGCATTCCATTTCACTACTGAAACCTCATTATTTTTCAAAATACAATTCTTCTATCTAGGAAATGTTGATACCAAACATTATCATTAAACTTAACAAAAAGCAACAAGAAAAAAACCCAATCTGCTCCCTAATCTAGAGTAACACAACTGACATGATTGTATTGTGAAAACTGCAAATATAATTATTTAATCATGCACACACTATTAGTGTGCCTACCGGGTGCAAGTCGCCCCCCCCCTTTCAACACATAAAAGACATGAAGCAGATTGTTGTCGTTCACCGCGTAGTCTTTTATTAAATCTTTAAGCAGTGTCATTTCTTTAATGCTTTATTCATCTTGATTAAGGTAGATCTTTAGATCTTTAAGTACTTCGCTTATCCACATCACAGGATTCATTATAAATCTCAAAGTTATAAATTGTCATTATATTTGCAACCCGCTTTCCAAGGGGCCTTCTTCTTTACCTTCGGGCTGTGCCAGCAGGCCCCAACCAAGATAGCCTGCTCTCCTTAAGTTGACCGCCCTCCGGTCAACAGAGCCGCAGGTAAATCAAATCTACCACCACTTGTGACAACCATACCGGGGTATACCCCCTCCAATGATTATAAATCTACGCACCGGCCTCTTGGGGTAGGGCAGGAACAGCCAGGACCACCAGCAGGTCAGTCCCTGCTCCCGCCAGCCCAGAGCCCATCAATGAATGCTTGCCCTTTCCATGGGCAGCCAATCCATACCAAAGGAAGTCCACACCCTTTTCTTGGCTGGGACCCCGCCATTCTCTTCCTTGTTGCAGGGATGGGTGGGTGGGTAATTCTTCGCTGGTCTGCTGCCGCCGGAGCTGTTGGAAGAGGACAAAGAGGGTTAGTTCCGCCTCCCCCGAGGCTTTTGTACCCTCGGGGGAGGGAAGGTCGACCCTACCTCCTCTGATGACGTGTCTCCCTCCCCTCTCCTATTACCTCAAGGCTGTCTCTGCCGGCTCCCGCCCCCTGGTCCCACTAAGAGCGCCACGCCCCTAGGTGCGGGTGGCGCTGTTCATAGTGTGCCTACCGGGTGCAAGTCGCCCCCCCCTTTCAACACATAAAAGACATGAAGCAGATTGTTGTCGTTCACCGCGTAGTCTTTTATTAAATCTTTAAGCAGTGTCATTTCTTTAATGCTTTATTCATCTTGATTAAGGTAGATCTTTAGATCTTTAAATACTTCGCTTATCCACATCACAGGATTCATTATAAATCTCAAAGTTATAAATTGTCATTATATTTGCAACCCGCTTTCCAAGGGGCCTTCTTCTTTACCTTCGGGCTGTGCCAGCAGGCCCCAACCAAGATAGCCTGCTCTCCTTAAGTTGACCGCCCTCCGGTCAACAGAGCCGCAGGTAAATCAAATCTGCCACCACTTG
This sequence comes from Lissotriton helveticus, assembly GCF_964261635.1. Classification (NCBI taxonomy): domain Eukaryota; kingdom Metazoa; phylum Chordata; class Amphibia; order Caudata; family Salamandridae; genus Lissotriton; species Lissotriton helveticus. The sequence goes on along the minus strand of NC_136057.1, from coordinate 1,434,778,942 downwards.
TGACAACCATACCGGGGTATACCCCCTCCAATGATTATAAATCTACGCACCGGCCTCTTGGGGTAGGGCAGGAACAGCCAGGACCACCAGCAGGTCAGTCCCTGCTCCCGCCAGCCCAGAGCCCATCAATGAATGCTTGCCCTTTCCATGGGCACCAATCCATACCAAAGGAAGTCCACACCCTTTTCTTGGCTGGGACCCCGCCACAGGGCGAGTAGCTTACTGGCGGGCTCGCCCTCCCCCCGCCCTACCCGCCTCAGTTTCTGGGAGCCACTTCACACCACTGCCTGTTCATGTATGAATTCCCGGCTGATGGTACACAGGGCCTCACTTCGATAGCGTCGAAGGTGGACAGCTAATAAAGTGACTTCAGGCTGGCTGCAACTTCTTGCAGTGACATGCCTTCCTTGCCAAGCTACCTGGCAGTACTGATCTTCCGATATAAACATAGATGATTGCAAACTTGGTCCACCTCCAGGGATTCCATGTTCTAGGAGGTTTAATCCCTAGTCGAATATGATGCCCAAGGAAAGATGATGCTGGGAATGAATAATGTGACGCGTAACGCGCGGCTGCAGAGCCTAATCTTAGCCAATGGGGTATTGCAGTAACTGCAACATCTGCCACTTAGTAACTGCGGGTGATCATCATAAAGGACTCCATATCTTATTAAGACTAAGGTAACGGAAATAACTGTGCTATGCAGAGCAGAATTTTTAGAAATCAGTGTGCTCAGCGGAGCGAGGAGTGCAGAGAACTCTGCAAACTAAGTGAACGGAGCGAGGTTCACCACCCAGGTCTACTTTAAGATGCGTTCCCTTATCATCTAATTTTTGTTTCCAGAGGAGTCAACTATAATACCTTTCATATAAACTTCTACATCTAAGTATAGAATTCATGCAATAAATGCATGCTTTCATAAAAGATTCTCTTAAGTTAGGCTCGTTTGTTTTTGCCGAAGGTTCACCGTTATTAGGGCTAAGGTAACGTGGAGCTAATCTATAGGTATTTGAGCCATGAACCCTGATGTCAGCGACCTTTTGCGCTTTTGTACCCTCGGGGCATATATAGCCCATAATCGCATAAGTCCGACGTAGCAAAAGAACGCCTAAACCTTTCGCGGCCGTGTGACATGGACATTTCCAGATAGGCTCTTTTGTTTATGCAGAAAGTGGAAACTTTTTACCATGTTCGGCTTTCCCAAAGAACTGGGATGCGGGCTGGGAGCTAATACGTGGTTGCGATTAAAACAGATCTTCCGTCCATCACTTTTTTGTGTATTTTTTTTTTTTTTTATATTATTCACTATCCCAGACCCCGGAGAAAAGAAGGATGCGTAAAGGACCACCCCCAGAGGCGCTCAGCAATGTTACCCTGAAATAAATGCTTCATGTACCTTCACTAAACAAGATTTGCTTTACATGGTTTAACCTACCTTCGTTGTGCATGCAATCACTGGTTACTAAGGAGACTAATAAGTGACGACTATGGGCCAATTGCATGTATGTCCATTTTCCTGTCTAACAGGGGGAAATGCAACGCCTTCACTGCGTATTAATTGTACTCATGACGTCAAGATTCTAAGAATACCCTGTTAAGGATGTCCGATCTAACAGATTATGTAAAACATTGCAATAATTATCATGAAACTGGCGACGACCCGGTACTTGGCCTGTTAATATTAATGTTTACCAAGGCATTATTTGCTAATGGGGGCCGTCTGAATTTTGCGTCCCTTCGGAAGAGCCAATAGTGCTGAAGCGTCAGGACACGATATGCAACATAATCTGATTTGCTGAGGAAAATTGCACGCTTATTCTATACCCTTCCTCCAGAGTAAGCCTGACTGCTCTGTGCCAAGCTACCGTAGGGTAAGTGAAGGTTAATTTGGAGTTACCTGCCTTTAACTGACTAGGATTGTGGATGCTGCTTGACTAGGGCATAGATCCCTAACCAGAAAGCCCATTACTCCATTGGCTTCCCTAATTTGTAATTCTTTAATACATTGATTATCACTTTAAGAACGTCACTTATTCAAATACTTACACGTAAATTTGTAATCATTCTATTTTTTGCGCCCGTTCTCCCAGGGGCCTTTGTTTAACTTCCGGGCTGTTTAACTTAACTGCCCTCCGATTAACGGAGCCGTAGGTCAATACTCACTAACTGTCACCACCTGTGGTCCCAACGGCTACCCAGGTATGGGTTGGGAGTCCAGGACCACCAGCAGGTCAGCCCCAAATCTCCCGCCATCCCGGAGCCCCGTGACTTTTAATAGGATAGCTACTTTGGTGAAATTATGTTGGTACTAATATTACATGCCACTTGACCATATTCAGGCGTAAAACTCCTGATTTTTGAATTCAAAATTCTATTCATTTTGCCTCTACAACCATAGAAATTAATTGTTTCCATTTTAAACATGTTGACATATATGAAAATATTGCCTTAAGGTGCATGTCAGGAAGCCATGAGCCATGAGCCATGACATACAGCACCCTTTTTCAGCAACTACGCACGCCGTTGAATAAACCATTTGCTGTTTTAACAAAGGAAAGCCAGTTTGCTTTCATTTAATTGCTTTCTGTGCTTTTTTCCCTTTTCGCGACTCAAAAGGGGACTGAGGAGACTGTAGAGAAGTATCTATTTCACCAGTAGCTCTTTAAAAGCAATACTTTAGGGAACAGTTGCTCGACAGGGAGGTTGGCATTTGTCTTCGAACTGTATTTAATTGTAAATACACCCCTTTATTATGCCAACATTTCATGTATTATGTTCCAAACTGGGCAATAAATGCCATATGCAATTTGAGCGAGTTTAAGATGCGTTTCTTATTTGCAGAAAACTGCGTAAACCAGCCGTTCTATTTAACAATTACAGCCAAGGGGGCTGATTTCACGTTCTTCCTCTAGGCCGGCGGCGTCAGACAGGAGTCACTGAGCGTCTCCGGGCTTGAGAATCGCTTCCATTAGGATACGCGGATAGCTTTGATGGGCGCGCCTTCACAGGCTGTTAGGATTTCTCAGATAATCAGCCAATTATTTGTGTTATTTCACCCCCCCCCGCAGGAGCGCTGGAGCCCTGTGCAGAACAGTGCTGCCAAGACGGGTGACTCTCATCAATATTCACTTTAGTTCCAGTGCAGAGCAAGGCGCACACTCGCGGTACAAAGCCATGTTTGATCTGCTGACTGTGACTTATTTCCAACATTGCTTCAAAAATGCCTGGTGTGTCTTACACTTTATGAAAGTCAGTTTTATTTTAACAGGACTCTTGAAGTCCCACTAGTATTAGTAAGAAAATAACCGGAAGATACAGAATTTAAATTTGCCAATTTGGAGACATGAGTGGGTTCAAGATAATTAATTACATGGCAGGTAACTTAAACTTAAGTCTGTGCATCGATCAATTAATTCTGCCAATCCAACCCGCCACCTACTAAGATGAGTGCCTCCCAAAAATTGTACGAGATATACGAGTTTGCCCAACAGACAGACCATCCCTGATCAGTCCAAAACAAGCACCTATTAAGATGAATGTCTTTACAAATGCCCAAAAACAACATTCTCTAAGAGGGTCGGACCATGAACAATCCACCCATAAAATGGCCGCCCTGGGCGTCCTTTACCCCCTGTACCGGTCAATAGTGCTCCTCAAAATGGCCGTACCCGGACGCCCTATCACGTGGTGGCAAAGGAAACAACCACCCAAATCAGCGCCCCCGCTGTGCTGTCAATCACACCACATGATATCAGGATACACACGCCAACGGAAGGAAAGCCAGCACTAGTAACGGACGTGCCGAGCATACTATACCAATATGCCCCGTGTCCCTAACTGGCTACCCGTTGGTATAAAGATGCCCGAGCAGCCTTTAGCCTGGAAGAATGAAAGTTAAATAAGGATGCCCCAAGAATGTCAGCCATGAAGAAAGCGCTCTGGCACCCTGCAGTGTACTGCGTTTTCTCTTGCACTTGCACACCTTCACTTTTCTATTGTACACTTTTTACTCGCTCATGCATTTTGGTTTGCTCATGTAACTTCACGTCCGCTTTAGTAATCTGTCCTCGTGTAATGTTCTCACCATCTAACATTTTGTTCTATTGCGAAGCGCTCGGACGCCTCGGGTAAAGTCTGCGCTATATAAGTTTGCATAAATAACTAACTAAATAACATATGCCCCCTGGTCCAAGAACAGCCGAACACCCCTACCCCCTGGGTCTTTTTTATTCGTATTGTGAAGCGCTCGGCCGCCTACGCGTAAAGTCCGCGCGATATGAAATCGCATAACTAAATAAATAAAAATATATGCCCCCGGTTCAAGAACAGCCGAACACCCCTACCCACTGGGTCTTATAAAGGGGGGTGGGGGGCTGACAATACGTCTCACCCCCACTTGCAGCTCTCCCTAATGACGGCTGCGTGAGAATGACTGGAAAGTCATCTGCGCTTAAACAAACGCGTCAAGCTGCCTCACACCTCACCATGGACTCATCCGAGTAAAGGAACAACCGTGCCCACTGAAAACTAGCGCGAGCCGCAAAAGCGACTCCAGAATCCGTTCGTAGGAAAATAAACATCACCTCAGACTCCTGTATAATCCCGGCACGGATCGCGCATTGATGCTCACACAGAGCTTGTGCTTTCAGTGCCAATGTGTAGCGATCGACCTGTACCGCTCGAGGCTACCCCGTCTGCTCTCGGATCCTGGTATAAACATGTCATAGAAACTTCCTTAGCAAGCTGCCAGGCATAGACACAACCTTCGAAACGGTTATGACTATCATTTGATTTAAACCATGGACCATGGAAATGTGACGAGTCACAATGCATAATCTCGGACATTTTGCATATTATACGGAAATGTGACATGCTGAACATTACTCCTGCTCATGTCGTGAAAACTAGCCATTCTAGTACCTAACTCTTGTTCTTTGATGTAATAATAAAAGAGGTAAGCATATTTTCTCGATACAATAACAAAGATCTAAATGGCTTCTGTAAAGGAAGTCTTTCTTCTGAGATGGCGGCCAGCAAAACTGTACAATAAGGAGATCTTTGTTTACAAATACCCGTTTGCACTTTCATACCTTCTGAGCGCGAGCCATGCACCCTCCGCCATTGCCGCCCAGGTTGTAAAACTCTTCTGTAGATCGTTCGCCATTTTACCGCTCCTGTTCTTCATGACTGCATTCTTTTCCGTAGCTAGCTGCTTCAAGACTGCATTCCTTCCCACGAAGCATTTCCTCAACGTAAAAGAAAATAGACAATCGTTTAGGAGAACAAGCATATTTCTTGCACATAGCTCCCTCGAACCGGCAGTCTCAAAACTCACTGCCTAATACTGAACGTATAGGCTATTACTACCGCACATGTAATGCCGCTTGTGTGCAGCGCTTTAGCTCGGTGAACCTTGAGCCTAATCAGTGACCCAGACATCACTGACACTCACCGTAATGACCACGCTGTGTGGCCCTCTCCCTTCCTCCACGTGCAGTGACCGTAATTCTTCGCTGGTCTGCTGCCGCCGGAGCTGTTGGAAGAGGACAAAGAGGGTTAGTTCCGCCTCCCCCGAGGCTTTTGTACCCTCGGGGGAGGGAAGGTCGACCCTACCTCCTCTGATGACGTGTCTCCCTCCCCTCTCCTATTACCTCAAGGCTGTCTCTGCCGGCTCCCGCCCCCTGTTCCCACTAAGAGCGCCACGCTCCTAGGTGCGGGTGGCGCTGTTCATTATTCCTAGTCAAAAATGTAAAAGCTATTCATTTGCCCAAAAATCGTTTTTCAAATAAGATTTTAGAAACAGAGCGCAGGTCCTATATACAAGCATTCCATTTCATTACTGAAACCTCACTATTTTACAAAATACATTTCCTCTCTCTTGCAAACATTCCTACCAAGCATTATCGAAAACCATGACACAATTCAACAAGAAAAATGCTCAAGCTGCTTCCTAATCTGAGGTAACAGAGGTGACATCATTGTGAAAGGTTCAAATATATTTCTTTAATCATGCAGACACTATTTATTCCTTCTCAAAAATGTAAAACCCATTCATTTGCCCCAAAATCGTTTTTTAAATAACATTTTAGAAGCAGACCGCAGGTCCTATGTACAAGCATTCAATTTCACTACTGAAACCTTACTATTTCACAAAATACAATTCCTCTGTCTTGCAAATGTTGATACCAAGCATTATCAAAAAACATGACACAAACCAACAAGAAAGAATTTCAATCTGCTTCCTAATCTGAGGTAACACAGGTGACATCATTATGAAAGGTTCAAAAATATTTATTTAATCATGCCGACACTATTTATTCCTTCTCAAAAATACAAAAGCCGTTGATTTGTCCCAAAATCGTTTTTTAAATAACATTTTAGAAACAGAGCGCAGGTCCTATGTACAAGCATTCAATTTCACTACTGAAACCTCACTATTTCACAAAATACAAATCCTCTATCTTGCAAATGTTGATACCAAGCATTATCAAAAAACATGACACAAACCAACAGCAAAGAAGCTCAATGTGCTTCCTAATCTGAGGTAACACAGGTGACATCATTGTGAAAGGTTCAAATATATGTATTTAATCATGCAGACACTATTTATTCCTTCTCAAAAATGTAAAAGCCATTGATTTGCCCCAAAATCGTTTTTTAAATAACATTTTACAAACAGAGCGCAGGTCCTATGTACAAGCATTCAATTTCACTACTGAAACCTCACTATTTCACAAAATACAAATCCTCTAGCTTGCAAATGTTGATAACAAGCATTATCAAAAAACATGACACAAACCAACAGCAAAGAAGCTCAATGTGCTTCCTAATCTGAGGTAACACAGGGGACATCCTTGTGAAAGGTTCAAATATATTTATTTAATCATGCAGACACTATTTATTCCTTCTCAAAAATGTAAAAGCCATTGATTTGCCCCAAAATCGTTTTTTAAATAACATTTTAGAAACAGAGCGCAGGTCCTATGTACAAGCATTCAATTTCACTACTGAAACCTCACTATTTCACAAAATACAAATCCTCTATCTTGCAAATGTTGATACCAAGCATTATCAAAAAACATGACACAAACCAACAGCAAAGAAGCTCAATGTGCTTCCTAATCTGAGGTAACACAGGTGACATCATTGTGAAAGGTTCAAATATATTTATTTAATCATGCAGACACTATTTATTCCTTCTCAAAAATGTAAAAGCCATTGATTTGCCCCAAAATCGTTTTTTAAATAACATTTTAGAAACAGAGCGCAGGTCCTATGTACAAGCATTCCAGGTCACTACTGAAACTTCACAATTTTACAAAATACAATTCCTCTTTGCAGCAACAACTTTTTATCAAGCATTTTCAAAAACATGACACAAAGCAACATTAAAAAAACCACAATTTGCTTCCAAATCTTCTCTATAGAGTATACAAGTCTCTATCTATATTAAATGAATCATTACTCACCTTTACAAATGCTTTGGGAGATTGAGAACAGTGTCAGATACACACACCAATATTTCTTTAGCAGAGCAAAAGGTATGCACTCCAGGCACTGCAACCATGAATGGCACAGAAAACCTATAATTCTACACACATATCCCTCATGTTAACCAATTAAAACTCTTCCCTCTCTATTTTCAAACCAACACCCTTCCCCCCCAGCCCTTTCCACCTGTTACCATAGCAACTCCCTCCTCACTGACCTCTCAGGTTTAAAAGTTTATTCTACAATGTTGCAAATGAACTCAGCAAGGATGATTGACCTCTCAATACACCAGCCTATCCAGTGCAATGTTTCTTTAAATGACTTTTTCTTAACCATTCAAATTACTTCTGTCACAGAACTGAACCATGCACCCTAACTTTCAGTTTTCAACTATCTGAATCCACCAATCATTGCTTGTGATTCAAGAGCACTGAAACTCCACAGTTTTTTTGTTGCAAACTCCTACTGTTCCAACTGCCCTTTCATTCCTACACTTCATCTGACTGCACCAGAACCTCCTCTCACCATGTATTCTGTCTGGATTATTGGACATAGCTACATCCACTGGGCTCAAAGGTATGCAGCTATCAGAAATTTTCACAACCTTGATTTACCAAATGTAGACATCAAATGTTTTGGCCAGAGAGGATTGAGATGTCATCAATTGATACCATTGGTGAAATCCTTTTACCATCTGCCACACCCTGACCTCATAATTGTGCACTGTGGTGGAAATGACCTAGGCACTTTGACTGGGGTAGGTCTGGAAATGCTTTTAAAGGACACCTTTGGGCAATTGATGACACTTTTTCCACAAACTGCCTTGGTATATTCCAATATATGCCAAACACAGAAATGGAAGTGGTCCAACCAATTTTGTCCACAATTTGAGAAAGCACGGAAACATGTGAATAAATCTGTTTCTGCTTACATGAGAGACTATGGAATGGGTTCAATATACAACAATAACTTGCGTTAAAACATGCAAGATATCTACAGAGGAGATGGTGTGCACTTCTCAGATGAGGGGAATAGAATATTCCTCCTTAATTTAAGACTGTGCATTGGAACCTACTTGTAGGTACCTAAATCAGCCACAGAACCCAAAAGCTCTTTTCAGGGCTACCCTACCTCTGATCACTCAAAATGATTACATTACTCTAACTTTTTTCACTATTTTTCCCCAAAGTACGCTCCCCGGTACGCTCCCCGGTGCGCGTACCGGGCGCTCCCCCCGCGAAAATTAAAACAAAAAATATATTTTGGGCCTATATGGGCCTCCTAAGCCCCCCTCAGAAAACCTAGGGGGTCAGGGAGTGTCTACCGTGCCCCCTTTTACCCATTCCCAATGTTGTTTATCCTCCATCTTGTGTCTCAATTCTTCCGAAATACAAGATGGAGGACTCCCGTAGCGCTGCCGGTGCGCGTACCGGGGCGCGCACCGGTAAGCGCTCCCAAAAAATTTTAAAAGTTCATTTACATAAAACCACTGGAGAGACTTTCACCAAATATAGAATAGGCCCTACTACATACCAGTCCCTACCATTTTTCCAAATTTGGTGGAATTCCATTGAGCCATTTGGGCTGTAGCCCTGTCTAAATATCCTGAGGTAAATTACATGACAAAAACACATATGAAGTGTTAGAATTTACAACCAATTAAAATGTTACTTTCATTTTCTACTTTTATTTCCTGACATTTGATTGGTTATGTACATGAATATAAATGAAAAATGAGAGGGAAACACGGCCATTTTGACTTCAACTACCTGAGGTACATCTTTAAAGGATTTTCTCATTTATCTTCATCACCTTTCTGTAAGGTAAGTTGTTAATTTGTAAGGGGCACTGTAAGTTAATTTGTAAAAACGTTTTCTGATAGTTATTTACTGTCCCTCTGTTATAGTTATAGATTGAGTTAGGCGTCTCTGGTATAATTATGAATTTACTTAGGCTTCTTCACATGCACTTTTATATATTTCTACTTCCTGCCTGATACCATACACTGCCCAAAGATAACTTCACTGTTAAAAACTCAGAAGTACCTGTGTGAACTTAAACCCAACAGTGCCCTAACTCTACTGATATATTTATTTTTTATGCAATTTACAGCAAGAAAATGGAAGGAGAACAAAACAAAATTAATATTTCTTTCGAAATTGTTGTGGAGAACAATCCTGAGGAAAATATTGCTGAGAAAAATATTGATGACTTTGACTTTATGGATGAGTCTCTGGACCATGAATTACTTGACTGTGTTGAAGCAATAGAATCATGGAATCAAAATGAGGACATTCCAGATGATGTAATGTTGAAAGTTCTTTTAAATTTTGAAAAATCACAACAAAAAATGTATATTTAATAATTAAAAATTGTTCGAGACATTATTCATTTTTATATGTAATTCATGAAATAGTACCAAAATGATTATAATATAAACTGAGACTTATAGTATACTGTGCAACTTTTTTGTGTTACATAGTAATTTTGCTTATAGTTACTTCCTTTCTCCCACTATATTATCTCCAATGTGTATTTGACATCTCTTTTTCATCTCCTGCCTCCATGTTGTTTCTGCTTTCCTGACAGACTATGGTATAGATTCCATATACCACAATAACTTCTGTAACAACATGCAAATTATCTACAGAGGAGACGGTCTACATTGAATTTAAGACTCTGCATTGGTACCTACATGTTGGTACTTAAATCACCCACACAACACAACAACTCTATTCAGAGCTACCCTACCTCTAAGCACTTTAAATTATTATTTTACTGTTCACTGGGTTTTCCCCATGGTACGCTCCCCGGTACGCTCCCCGGTGCGCGTACCGGGCGCTCCCCCCGCGAAAATCGAAAAAAAAAAAAATGTTGCCCCGCGAAGCCTTTTTATGGCCCCCACATCAAACCTATGGGGTCAGGGGGGGTCTACCCTGCCCCCTTTTAGTCATTTCCCCCTTTGTTTTTGCCACCTCTTGTGTCTCGATCCTACCGAGACACAAGATGGCGGCCGCTCCGGACTGTTTGGAATGTTGACAGACACCCGAGAGCCAATCAGCTTTCCGCTTGCAAACTCCCGTAGCGCGCTGGTACGCGCTCAGGTGCGCGTACCGGGGTGCGCTTATAGATATATATTTTTTTTTTAAGCTAAATTACTCAAAATCCACTGGAGCACATATCTTGAGACATAGCAAAGGCACATCGGGCTACCAGTCCCTACAATTTTGCCAAGTTTGGTGGAAATCCACTCAGCCGTTCGGGCTAAAAGTGAGTCCAACCGCCCTATGGAAATTAACACGGGGAAAACACGTTTTGGGACCCCCCTTTTTTCTCGGCCCCTGCTTGACAAATCCCCCCCAAACTTTCAGGGAAGGAGCAGAGCGGAGCGGGCCATCTTCTTTGAGAAATTCGCGAAGATTCGTCCTCCGGCGCCAAAGTTGTTCCCAATAGAATGTTGCGGATTTCCTATGGAAAGTAGATCCTAACTATAACTACCTACTGGCGACCGCCAGTAGGTAATGTATATATATATATATATATATATATATATAGCAAGGCGGAGGCTTCCGCCGAAACGCGTCTGTGCAGCATGTTGGAATAAACACTCTTTCTTGAGTCAAATTCATGGAGTCAGTGCCTTCCTCATATCAGTTTGGATTGGATTGGTAAATCATATATATATATATATATATATATATATATATATATATATATATATATATATATATATATATATATATATATATATATATACATACATATATATATACATATATATATATATATATATATATATATATATTATATATATATATATATATATATACATATATATATATATATTTATTCCACAGTTCTGCTTACAAGCAAGGAGACGCACTCAGGAATACTCAGCAATAATTTATTTGCCCAGTTAACACGCTACGCGTTTCGACAATGAATCTTGTCTTGATCACACGTGATTACCCCTATGGGTCACAACATAATATACACACTGTCGGTTATTCATGGACATAAAGGAAGTCCCCTTGCAATGTTATTTTCACTGTTACAAGGCGCCACCATCTTGGAGTGGTGCCCATCCTTCATATTTACAATGAGATTATCCTTTACAATTACCAATGATTCTTAGTACCAATTACATATGCATTGTCGGAGAACTCATTATGATAAGTAAGGGAAAAACCACAATTATTGTCACAATCGCGATATTTGTATATACACTATTATTAACACAGCCTCGAGGAACCACCATCTTGGAATGGTTAAAGTTAGTATACTACATTGCTTGTTTTTAGGCAACACCGTATATTTCCTCATTTTTATACATTTTCTCTCATTTTGTCAGGTCTAGATTTCTTTCGGACTAGTGCCCCGGTTGGCCCACAAAATTATCAAGGATAAGGTCTTAAAGTCATGCCCCATGACGCAATCGACACTTTTCAGGAGGTGGTTACTAAAGAACTCACTAAAAAGAAACACACTCCTGGGGGGTATGGAAAAGGCGAGTTCAACCTCAACAAAACCCAGAGGGAATTTATCCTTTCTTTGGCAAAAGATACTAGTATTGTATTAAGACCTGCGGACAAAGGGGGGAACATCGTTCTGTGGGGAAAGGAGATGTATATCGCCGAAGCACTGCATCAACTTACTAGTAGTAACTTTTATGCCAAATGTACTATGACAAACTATAACGATAGTATTTTGGAAACATGGGAAATGCTCAATGAATGGCGCACTAGTGGTCTACTCACATGGCAAGAATTTTGTTTTTTTAAAAAGGATTACCCCAAAATGCCTATATTCTATCTCCTTCCCAAAGTGCATAAGAATGCCACTGTTCCACCAGGGAGACCGATCATCTCGTCCATAGGCAGTGTAAACGAAAACCTCTCACAATATATCGATCACTACTTGAGAGATTATGTGAGTAAGTTACCTGCTTATATTAGGGACACCACTGACTTCCTGCAGAAAATAGACAGCTTAAAATGGGTAGAGGGCTCTCTTCTCATTACGTTAGATGTGAGTGCCCTATACACAATTATTGATCATGTGCAGGGCATGGAAGCCAGTTACCATTACCTGAAACAAAGGGAGACATGTTACTCCGAACATACCCAGATGCTTATAGGCATGATGAAAATATGCTTAAGAAATAACATCTTTATGTTTAATGGAGATATGTTCAAACAAATACGGGGAGTAGCCATGGGCTCGGCGTTCTCGCCGAGCTTTGCTAATCTGTTCCTAGGGAAATGGGAAGAGGAAATTAGAGATGACAAAAATCTTACAGAAGACTTCAAAAAGGTATCTACCTGGGTCAGATATATTGATGACTTGTTCATTATATGGCAAGGGACACGGGAAGAAGCAACATCATTTATTGACAAGCTCAATAATAACACATACAACATCCATCTTACACATAACATGGATGAGAAACATGTAGAATTTCTTGATACGGCTATAGAAGTGATTGATAACCATCTCACTTCAAAGCTCCACAGGAAAGACACGGCGGGTAACACTCTCCTCCACGCCCTCAGTGCTCATCCGGATTCACTTAAATGGAGCATTCCATTTGGTGAGCTACTGAGGGCGAAAAGGAACTGCAGTGGCAATGAGAGTTTCTTAGCCGAACAAGAAGTCATGTTGCAGAGATTCAGGACAAGAGGGTACCCGGAGGGTGTGCTCATTAAGGCAGTCCATAAGGTTTCTCTCATACATCGAAAAGACACACTGAATCCCCCTGAAACTAAAGATAAGGATGATGGGATGAGTACTCGGGTCATTACGACCTATAACCAGCAATCCAAGAAAATTAGTAAAATCCTTGCAAGTAACTGGAACATTCTCAAAACCGATAATATGGTGGGTCCGAGCCTAAAAGAAAGACCTCAAATAACTTACAGACGAGGTAGGAACCTCAGGGACATGCTAGTCAGGGGTGACATAACCGAAAATAAACCACACTCCCAAGGCCTAAAGGGGTTTTACCCCTGTGGGCACTGTAGAGCCTGTACCAACAGTACAATGGTGAAGCAGATAGACATACCTGGTAGGCAAGAGCCAAAAATGATAAAACAGTTCTTGACATGCACGACATCGTTTGTCATTTATGTTTTGGTGTGTCCATGCAAAAAGAAATATGTCGGAAGTACCACGTGTATGGCCAAGAAGAGGGTACAAGAACATCTTAGGGCTATCACCCATGTGGACATCCGCTATCCCATTGCAAGGCATTTTGAGGCCGAACATAACTCTGACAACTCCCTTCTCAGGTACTATGCTGTGGAACAGGTGAATATGGGGAGAAGAGGGGGAAACCGTGAGCTAGCGTTGAGAAAGAAGGAATCACGCTGGATCATGGAGCTCGAGACCAGGTTCCCTGGGGGGCATAATTGGGACGAAGAGCTTGCCACCCACTTACATGAGGAATAAATAATAAAAAATGAGATGAGACAGTGTTGGGTATGACCAATAATTGGAAGCAGAACTGATTAGGCACATAAAGAGATAGAAATGTAACGTAAATCCTGTGTATTTACAACAAGTTAAAATGTTAATAAGGAACAAAATAATTTTATGTAATTTTTAACTGTATGTTTTTATGTGTTTTGTAGGAGAAGGAAATTCACTTCTGTCACGTCCGAATCACGGTCCTTGGACCTTCTGAAAATTGGATGAAAGACACTGAGCACCTGTATGAAAGTATATTTTCACTTTATTGATTTTGCACCGTATTATGGGTTATAAATATTGTACACTCAATCGGGAGTATGCACGAAGGGTACCCTTGCCATGGGAAGAGTCTCCACGGGACAGATATTAAATCGGGCACTAGACCGACAATAAATGAGGAAACATGTGGCGTTTATGGTCCAGGAGACTTTAAGACCTTATCCTTGATAATTTTGTGGGCCAACCGGGGCACTAGTCCGAAAGAAATCTAGACCTGACAAAATGAGAGAAAATGTATAAAAATGAGGAAATATACGGTGTTGCCTAAAAACAAGCAATGTAGTATACTAACTTTAACCATTCCAAGATGGTGGTTCCTCGAGGCTGTGTTAATAACAGTGTATATACAAATATCGCGATTGTGACAATAATTGTGGTTTTTCCCTTACTTATCATAATGAGTTCTCCGACAATGCATATGTAATTGGTACTAAGAATCATTGGTAATTGTAAAGGATAATCTCATTGTAAATATGAAGGATGGGTACCACTCCAAGATGGTGGCGCCTTGTAACAGTGAAAATAACATTGCAAGGGGACTTCCTTTATGTCCATGAATAACCGACAGTGTGTATATTATGTTGTGACCCATAGGGGTAATCACGTGTGATCAAGACAAGATTCATTGTCGAAACGCGTAGCGTGTTAACTGGGCAAATAAATTATTGCTGAGTATTCCTGAGTGCGTCTCCTTGCTTGTAAGCAGAACTGTGGAATAATTGGTTTTTCGGTCGGCGTGGTCCGCCGAACTTTGAGACGCCACCTGGCTGGGGAGAGAGGATCCCGGAAGGGCCGCGCTGTTGTTCTGGAAAAAAAAATATATATATATATATATATATATATATATATATATATATATATATATATATATATATACTAGCAGCCCGTCCCGACGTTGTCCGGGTATGAAATAGAATGTGTGTAATCTGTGTATTTGGCAAGGGCAATTTATTTTAAAATCTCGCGGTAGACAACATTTTTTGTTTCATTAGAATCGGGACGGAGAAGGCCCAGCGGCATCCCTGGTTGATGTTAGCAGGCGCGTGTAATTGGTGTAGTGATCCGCTGCCTGAGCCCGGCTACACCCCTAGTTGATGTTAGCAGGCGCGTGTAATGTCGTTGAATGAGACAGTTATCAGCCGCGGGTAAATCCGTTTAATGAGAGAGTTGAGTGACAGCGAGTAGGAGAGGCTGCAGTAATTGTCCCCGCAGACACTCTCATTTGCATGTTCCCCCGCTTGAGGCCCAGATGCAGGCCTGTTTGATGTTAGCAGGCGCGCGTTCCCTCGCTTGAGGACCAGCGGCAGCCCTGGTTGATTTTATCAGGCGCGTGTAATTAGTGTACCTATCCGCCGCCTGAGCCTGGCTAGAACCCTGGTTTATGGTAGCAGGCGCGTGTAATTTCGTTGAATGAGAGAGTTCAGTAACAGCGCGCAGGAGAGGCTGCAGTAACGTTACTTACCACGCCTCCAGCTGAACGCGTTTGTCACGCCCCCAGCACACGATCTGATTAATGTACGACCCACATGGCATGAAGGGCGGAACGTAGCACACGCCCCCAGCGTTTCACACTCCCCCAGCGTGCCCCTTGATGCGGCGCAATTGCGTTCACATGGCATGAAGCCCAGACACACGCCCCCATCGTTTCTCAAGCCCCCAGCGTGCCCCTTGATGCTGTGCAGCAACGTAATTGGCGCTTGTATGTACGACTCACATGGCATGAAGGGTGGACACACGCCCCCAGCATTTATCACACCCCCAGTGTTTGTCACGTCCCCCAGCACACGCCCACAGCCCATGATATGATGGCCGTACCACACGCCCCCAGCGTTAGTCACGCCCCAGCCCACACCCACAGCACACCGCAGACACGCCCACAAGGGACTACTTTGCTGGCACGATTCTTTTACCTTTTAAATGTATATTGTGGCCGTCTGCATAGCCTATGTCCTTCTGCTGCAACTGCCCTTTCCAATGCTGTATAGGGTGTTGTGATTGGTGCTGTGGTTACTGAGATTACCCGCCTCAAAGGTTTGGGCTCTCTCTTTATAATAGTGACCTTTTGCATCTTTAATTCTGGGACTTTGGTGGCACTAATTTAGCCTTCTCCCCCTTTCGACCAGGCCTAACAGGGCGCATTGAAGCGCTACTCCGCTTTTTGGATTACAGCTGCATTGCATGCTGGAAGACCGAGTTCGTCCAGCACTGATCAACAGCTGAAACCAATAAAGGCGGGGCCGGGAACACTCCAACCATTTTGGAACTCCGCAGTAAATTTGAAAGAGGGAGCTGAAGTAACCCAAGGCAGAAAAGGCATCTGAGGAAGGCAAGATAAAAACGCCGAAATGCATTATGCTGTAAACCTGCGCTAATTAAAAGGTTACCTGGTACCCCCGCTGTGTCCTTTGGTCCTTTCGTCAGGAAGGTCTTCTCCCGTATATATATATATATATATATATATATATATATATATATATATATATATATATATATATATATATATATATATATATATATATATATATATATATATATATATATATATATATATATATATATATATATTACCTACTGGTGGTCGCCAGTAGGTAGTTATAGTTAGGACCTAGCTACCATAGGAAATCCGCAACATTCTATTGGGAATAACTTTGGCGCCGGTTGAGGAATTTGCGTGTAATTTTCCAAAATTAGGCCAGCTCCGCCCTGCTCCTTCCCTGAAAGTTTCGGGGGGATTCGTGAAGTGGGGGCAGAGAAAAAAGGGGGGTCCCAAAACGTGTTTTCCCCATGTTAATTTCCATAGGACGAATAGACAAGGCTACAGTCTGAACCGCTGAACGGAATTACAACAAACTATGCAAAATTGTAGGGACTGGTACGCAGAAGTGCCTTTTCTATATTTGGGGAAAATTGCTCCAGTGGTTTTTTCGAAAATTAACTTCAAAAACACATATATATCTATATGCGCGCTTCCAGCGCTTACCGGTACGCGTACCGGGGAGCGCACCCGGCGTGCCACAGAAGTGCGCGAGCGGAAAGCTGTTTGGCTCTCGGGTGTCTGTCAACATTCTAAACAGTCCGGAAAGTCTGCCATCTTGTGTCTCGGTAGAAAGGGGGAAATGATTAAAAGGGAGCAGGGTAGACATACCCTGACCTCCTAGGTTTTCTGAGGGGGGCATAGAAGGACCCTGAAGGTAAATAAACTGAAATAAAATGTTGGACATTTTTGCGGGGTAAGCGCTGAGTGCGTTCCCATGTACGCTTCCCGGTACGCGTACCCTGAGCACACCACGGGGAAAAACAGTGAAAAAAATGAGAGTAACAAAATAATTTAGAGTGCTTAGAGGTAGGGTAGCTCTGAAAAGAGCTGTTGTGTTATGTGGGTGTTTTTTGTACCTACAAGTAGGTACCGATGCAGAGTCTTAAATTCAAGAGGAAGACTCTATTCCCCTCATCTGTAAAATGTACACCATCTCTCCTATAGATGCCTTGCATGTTGTAACGCAAGTTGTTGTGGTATATGGAACCCATACCATAGTCTCCGAGGAAAGCATAAACAGATTTATACACATGTTTCCTTGTTTTCTCCATCTGTGGACAAAATTGGTTGGACCAGTTCCATTTTTGCCTTTGGCATATATTAGAAAATACCAGGGCAGTTTTTGGAAAAAGTGACATCAATTGACCAAAGATGTCCTTTAAAAGCATTTCCAGACCTACCCCAGTCAAAGTGCCCAGGTCATTGCCACCACAGTGCACAATTATGAGGTCAGGGTGTGGTAGATGCATAAAGGATTTTACCAACGGTATCAATTGGTGACTTCTCAATCCTCTCTGTCCAATCCACATAATATCCACATTTGGTAAATTAAGGTTGTGAATACCTCTGGTAGCTGCATACTTTTCACTCCAGTGAACATAGCTATGACCCACAATCCAGACTTTTAGCATCTTCAAGGTAGATGTGGTTGTATTCAGATGAGTTGTGGAAATGAAATGGCAGTTTGAAAGTAGGAGTTATGAAAAAAAAGTGGTTGAGATTCAGTGCACTTGAAAAACAAGAAATGATTGGTGGTTTCTTAAAATTCACCACTGAAAATTAGGGTGCATGCTTTTGTTTTTTGAAAGAAGTAATTCTAATGGTTGAGAAAAAGTCATTGAAAGAAACATTGCACGTGCTTAGCTACTACATTGCGAGGTCAAACACCCTTGCTGGATTCTTTTGCAACATAGTATGATGAACTTTTCAACTGTGTGCTGAGTTAGGTGGGAGTTACCATGGTATCAGGGTGAATGAGCACTGGGGGATGGGTGAATATTATGTGAGTTTGAAAGTGTTGAAATGTAGAACCAATTAAAATGTTAGTTTGGTTTTGAAATAGTGTGGGAAGAATTTTAATTGGTTAAGTCCAGTGATATGTGTGAAGAATTACAGGGAATCAGGGCCATTTGTGGTTGCAGTGTTTGAGGTGCATTTCAGAGATTCTGCTTAAGAAAATCTGGTGTGTGTGACTGACACTGTTCTAAATCTTCTAAAGCATTTTTAAAGGTGAGTAATGATTCATTTAATAAAGATAGACTGCTGTATGCACTATGGGGAAGATTAAGAAGCATATTGTGCTTCTTTATTCTTGCATTGTGTGTCATGTTTTTTGTAATGCTGTTAAAAAATGTAATGGTGCATATTGGAAATGTATTTTGGAAATGAGTTAGGTTTCTGCCTTGTTTTGTAGTGGTCATTTAAATGGGCTGTGCTCTGTGTCAAAAACGATTTACTATGGAAAATGTTTTCTGGTATAATGTCTGGCTTTTAAATTTTGGGCAAGGATCACACTGAGTGTCTGTGTGAAGTAAGGAATTATATTTTCACATTTTTCAATAATGTCACCTGTGTCTGCTGACAGTTTGCCACTCTTAGCTTAAAGGGTACTATGTGCCTGTGTCTCATGTCACTTTGCACCTGCCCAATCTCTCTCTTTCTGTATGTCATGTCTCTCTTCGTGTGTGTCTCATGTCACTCTGGTAAATGTTTTCTGGTAAAATGTCTGGCTTTTAAATTTTGGTCAAGGATCACACTGAGTGTCTGTGTGAAATAAGGAATTATATTCTCACATTTTTCAATAATGTCACCTGTGTCTGCTGACAGTTTGCCACGAATGACGTTTTGCTAGATTTTCGGAAATGCGTTTAAAGTTAAAATACGGTTTTTTAAAATCAAAAATACTACTTTTATAAGTATGCCACTGAATGTCTTGCATTATTATTTACTTTAAATACATACTTATATATTTTTTCGCACGTGGGAATAGCGCTTACGCTACGTTTACGGGTGCGTTTACGGGTGCGCGTACCCTGAGCGCTCCGAGGTAAAATGATTTTTTTTAAAAGACAGGAAAAATACATTGAAAATTTAATTTTAGAAAAATATACATTATTTAAATAATTTTATAAAAAATATGATAATTAATAGTTATAAAAAACAGCTATTAAAAAAACTTAATAATTCACTTTAAAAATCGTAGGTTACAAACTCGTTATAGTAAGGAATTAGCTTTTAAAAAACCTTTGAAATTCACTGAAAAAACCATAGGTTTAACACTTGTTATAGTTAGGAATTAGCATTTAAAAAACCTTTGAAATTCACTGAAAAAACCATAGGTTTCACACCAGTTATAGTTAGCTGAACATTTTACTCATACAAACCATTGAAATTCCCACGTTATAGTTAGTTGGACTCACTATAACTCGCGCGCCCGCAATCCACTGCTGAGGATGTCACATATTACATCATTCATGACATGGTCTCATGACATCACTGATGACATCACTGATGACATCTCAAATGACACCAAGTCGGTCGGAAAGTCTCCGACAGCAGTCAGAAAGTTTCCGATTAGCGGTTGGAGGTTTTCCAACTGACATCGTAATCGGCCCCTAAATACAGAGGCACATTTAACTAGATACTCGATTTCAGAACAGGCTGGACATGGCCAGCTAGATTCCCCGCATCCTGACTGCAGTGACCTTATAAACCACTGTGACTTTATATGCACCTCTGTCTTTCCTCCTGGTGCTCTAAAGCTGCCAGTGTTAGTGCGCATAGGTAGTAACTAAGAAAATACCTATAGATTATCTGATAGCAGCACCCCCTCAGACTTTGAAGATAAAAAACATAGAATCAGTGACAGTTAGTAAAATGTAAAAGTGGAGGTGTTTAAATGTCAATCTGGAATATTAAGAAGCGAGCAAGCCTAATTCCTCAAAATACTCCTTTGAGGTGGTTTTCCCTTAGTGAAAATGTTGAAAACAGAGTGCAAAATGTTCCATTTTACATCATGTTTCACATAAAAAATTGGACAAAAAGTCATAGGATTAAAAGGCACACCTCCATGCAAGGCTGGCGGTGGGGAAACTTGTAATACGCATGGCGGTGCCACAGTAGCACCGGCATGCATACTGCTTCCCCAAACCCCTGCCCACCACCAGGGATCACGGGTCCCTGGTTGTTGCAGCAGTCCCAAAGTGCTCCAACTGCCGTACTCTTAATACAGCAGTCAAATCGCTCGTGCAGCGGTCCCCGATCACCACCGCACCTCCCCCACGAGTTTGCCTTGCCATGGACTGCCAAACTTGTAATCTGGCCCTAAATATGATTATGCCTTAAATCCAGATGACCAGCATGAATTCCTAGGTGTGTGCCTTGGGAGGAGCTACTCTATTTGCTGGTAACTAGTGCACAGTCAGATAGCCCTGCCTTCATGATCACAATGGTTTTACTTTACTATTTTCACTTCCTGTTTTGAAGTTGCTAGATAATAAAATCCACAGTCTGAAAGAGCACCCTGCAGGCAATGACCCCAGTTGTCTTACAGATTATTGGGGCCCTGGGTAAGAGAGATTTTGGGGGTCCCCTGTTCATCTTTGAACTTTATCCCATTTTCGACTAATTCAAGCCTGTATGGTGCCAAACAAACTTTCAGAAGTGGGGGTACATCCAAAACAAATGTACTATGCCTTGCCAGGGTACCCAAAGTAATTGAGCTGAAAATGGGCAAAGAGCGTCTGCAGCAGAGGTAGGCAGAGAGGATGTAGTAAAGAAGTAGACAGCTAGAGAGAAAGTTCACTTACCAAGAGGCCCTTTGGAAGCTGGGGCCCTGGGCAATTGCCTACCTTGCCAATGCCTTAAAACGTCTATGAATGATCCAATGACTAATGTAGATTGCTGCCACTCTGAAGGAGAAGCTATAGAACAAAAATATATTCTGTGTCAAAACACCACTTCATTTTAAGACTGCCTAACAGAGACAGTATATCTTCACTTTAAAACTTGGCTTTGATTCAAAACTTTGCAAGAAACACATACCTCTACATGTCCGACATATCATCCGAAGTGGTGCACCTCTCTTTCATAATGTGCCATGCGGCACTCAATTTTCCTTCAGCAGTCTGACTTAAAAAACTGCGTGAGCATTGACAGCCCTGATGATGGAGCACAAAGGGGGTGGGGAGAAGAGCTAATGCAGCAGAGGGAGGGGCTCTACCCAAATGGTGCACTGTCAACAGCAAACCACACGTAAGCCTATTAGAAAATTCAGGAAGCTGATTCTGCCCCAAAAGAAATTCACTGTCCACCGAGGAGCCTGGGTTGTTGAATCCTGTATGGTCAGTACAGCCATAGTTTCCAGGTAGCTTTCTCTGCATATTTCTAACTACGCTATGTGGCCAGGTACCTGTCTTGTATTTTCCATATCAATGACATCATTTAATATTTGTGGGCCTGTTCACCAGCCGCACATCCGGTGTAGTGGTGTCAGGGCCTTCTGGCTGCACAAGTACTTCTGGCAGGATGTAGTCCTCGGTGAAAGGTCCACAGTGTCAAAGCAGCAAGGCGAAACTGCAGTTATCACTGGGTGCACATGTCCAGTACCAATATATAAAATGTCCCTTGTGAAACTGATTATAAACTTTGGCTGTAGGATCTACACATATGCTGATGATACCCAGCTTATTTTTTAACCCGGTGCAAATTCATCACCTCCCCTTAGCTGTTTCAGACTCTCTTTGCAACATTAACAACTGGATGAATCAAAAGTGGCTTAGAATCAACATAGAAAAGACTGAGATACGGATTGTGGGTAATACTCTTTATCTTCGGTATACTTCTATTGGGCTGACTCTCTGGGCCCTTTTCCAGGTTGGAAAATGCTCTTAAATATCCTTGGTATAATTTTGGAAACTAAACTGGCTAGGTCCAATTGGGTGTCTTTTGTGCTCTTTCTCGCACTTTCTATAAGCACAGACTTCACCACATCATTCCCCTGCTCACCCAAGAAACTAGGAAATTAGTCATACCTGCAATTATTAGGGCTCGATTCAATTATTGCAATTCTCTACACTGTGTGTTCACCGGATACCTATCGGAAAACCTATAAGGAATCCAAAATCAAGCAGGCAGACTAGTTAAAGGAGCCACTCACTTTTCATCAGCTATTTCTCTCATGTCTGTGCAAAACAGAATCTCTTTTAAAATGCTCTGTATTGTGAATAAATGTTTATATGGTGAAGCACCTGAATTTTTTAAAAAACCTTTGCAAATACAATCCTGCTTGATCCTTGCAATAGTGTCTGCCTTCCATCAAATCCAGTTTTGGTGGCAAAGCTTTATTGGTCATTGCTCTGCGCTTGTGGAATTTCATTTCAAGACCGGAGGCTTCCATTATGCATACTATCTTTCACTGCCACTCTCTGCAGCACCTTTAAAGAACATTCAACAAAAAGCAATCTTATGTTTCTAAACCTAGGCCTCAGTAGCAAAGCGACATTTTACCTACATTTGTCCTACCTTGCCCTGAATACCGGTTCTAGCAATGACCTTTTACCCAGTTATGTGCTGAAAAAATGTTGATTGGTTTCCTTGAAACTAGCTTAATTTATTATACATGAGGATTCTTAGAAACATATTTTAATCTCCTACACATGACGTACATACCAGGATTAACATACTCTGTATAAAAGTCATCACTATCTTCATCCTCCGGTGAAAAGGCTACTTTGCATGATTACAATTATTGATTTAGGCTCATCTACATAATCGTACTCACAAACTATCGATTGTGGTAGAACCCCTGAGGCTACATTTTTGGTATAAAAGAACCACACCTTCACTAGGTAATGGGATGAGACGCTTCTACGCTCAAACTGACACGGAGGTCCCTGCACCCTGAGGCTTCAATACGCAGCAGTCTGACATCCCTTGCGGGGTGTCAAACTCGTGACCAAGATGGGGTTCTTCATTCTCTCCCATAAGGTAATGGGGTTAGCTCTTTCCTAGGGGATTCTTGGCTTCATACCTACATACAGGCTAGGTACATTTGAGGTACACTTAGGTGGGGTATGCCTAGTAGGAGTAAGCTAAGATTACTGTTTATGTATATGCCTCCATATAAAGAAAACTCAAGGAGATAATGGACAGAACGCTGAAACTTTGCAGACATTCACCCCCAGTCATAGATCTGGGTTCATACTATCATCTTTCCTTAGCTCACTTCTCCACCACAGTCCAGACCCAGCTATATACAAATCTGTCTTGAACCTGTGCCTTATGGTCCAGTCCAGCCCGAACTGCGAAGCCAGGTCTTCCCTGGACCGGAAACAAGCATCCTGGGACCGGTTTCGGGGTAACACTCCTCATCAGCCAGTCTAGCTGGAATCCAGTGGCAAAGTGAGCAAGGGACCCAAGTCTGGGCATATGCTACCAACTTAAGGGGATCAAAGCAAACACAAGGAGATGATGGACGGAGCTCTGAAACTTTTCAGACACTCACCCCCGGTCACAGATCTGGGATGAAGCCATCATCGTTCTTGAGCTCAATTTGCCACCTCAGTTAAGACTCAGCTATATACAAATCAGTCTTGACCCTGTGCCTCATGGGAACAGTCCAGCCCGACCTGCCAAGCCGGGTCTTCCCTGGACCGGAAACAAGCATCCTGGGACCGGTTTCGGGGTAACACCCCTCATCAGCCAGGCTAGCTGGAATGCAGTGGCAAAGTGAGCAAGGGACCTACATCTGGACATACCCTGCCAACTTAGGGCAAACAAAATAAACACAAGGAGATAATGGACAGAGAGCTGAAACTTTTCAAACACTCACCCCGAGTCATAGATCTGGATTAAACCCATCATCTTACTTTAGCTCACTTCACCACCCCAGTTCAGACCCAGCTATATGGAATTCATTCTTGACCCTGTGTGTCATGGGAACAGTCCAGCCTGAACTCTATATATGCTTTGCTTAGCACTATGGTAGAAATGTATCTACTGTTTACTCTGTTGGTGCTTGTAATCTCTTACATGTGCTTCTGTTTGTTGATTGTCGCAGCAAATACATTTTATACTAGAATGGCACTGGTTCAATAAGTGCTTATTGAAAACGTCACCAATGTTTATTCTGTGTATCTCTCTGAGCCTAGGTAAGCTCGATTGACTTAGCGAAAAGTACTGTACTGTTTCCACGATCGCTGAATGGTCAAGGGTTGTCATGTTCAATGGTTGCCAGAAACTATTCGCTCCTTGGTGGGGTGCGGGTACTTATAGTGGCACTGTGAGCTACCTGGTCTATAAACTGACATATCCTGTGCGGGTGTCCTGAATCAGTCTAGTCACCAATCCCTCAGTTTATGTTGTCCTACAAATGTGCAGATCCTATGTATTTTTAGGAACTACATGACAATCTAGAGCCAGAACTCTACAGTCCAGCAGCGGTTTCTTTTCGAGGGAGTCAGGGCTCTGTCCCTTTATTTACAGGATCAAAATAAAAGCAATACTAAAACTGCTTCTTTTAAAAAAAAAACTAAAAGAAAAACCATGCACACACTAACTATTTCGCTGGGGGGCTGTTGCACACTCCCACTCCCTGTGCTTGTTGCTATGAATGCAGTGACGCTTTCCATAAACTTCCTGCCCCTGGGTGGGCCCAAAACTAAGAGTATTTGCCAGGTTGACAAGCTCACTGCCCTGAAGTCTATGAGGTCATCGGCTCGGCAAAGACATAGCCTTGAGTACCAGTCTCCACCTCATTCTCCAAACACTCAGGAAGGTTTTCAAATGGCTACCGACAGACACCAGGTGACCTGTCATGCATGTGCTTGTCATCAGCAGACTTGACTACGGAAACACCCTCTATGTAGGAATGACAGCTCAACTCATGAAGAAACTCCAGACGATCCAGACAGTGGCCACGCTCATCCTTGACCTCCCCAGACGGACACACATAACCCCTCGCCTGAGGAAACTACACTGGCTACCAGTCATGAATAGCTGATAGTGCAAACTACTCACCCACATATTTAAGGCATTACACAACGAAGGACCAGCGTACCTCAACTAATGCTTGACCTTTCACCAGCCCACCACGAAACTCAGATGCGGATCCCTCGCACTAGCTGCCACCTGTTGCACCCGCCGGACATACAGCAGAAGCCGCTCCTTCTCCCATCTGGCGGCCAAGACCTGTAACAACCTCCTTCTGCATCTGAGCATCACCATCGCTCCAGCAATTCAGTAAGGTCCTCAAGACATGAATGTTCAACCAGTAGATCAGGAAGTACTATTCAACAGCTCCTCGAGATCCGCACGGGTGAAGCAGCCACGCTCTACAAATCCTGATTGATTGATTGACTTGTCATTTGGAACTTATTACAGTTTGATACCTGATCCGGTGGCGGGTGCAGTAGATGCATGTCAACAGGTACGGAAAGGGAAGAGAGCTTATGCATTTCCTCCGTTCTCGATGATACAGAGAGTGCTGTTGAAAGTAACGGAGGAGAAATGTCAAATAGTTTTGATGACACCTTTTTGGGTGTTCCAGGTTTAGTTTCCAACTGTGATGGAGTTGGCATGTGCAGTACCTTATTTGTTATCGGAAGGGTTAGCTCTCTTGAGAAACGGGGACAGAGAGGAGCATCTGTTAGTTCTGGATGGAGTGTTGAAACTTCTAGTTTGGAGGTTGTCTGCAGGGACTTTTGAGCAAGGCTGCAGAATTATAGGAGGAGTCTTGGGGTCCAGGGACCTGGCGATGATATAAAGGGATTTGGAGTTGTTAGTGCTTGGAGAGGATTTTGGATCCCATTGAGGCTCATGCTGTGGAAGTGATACATTTGTTAGTAGAAAATTATGAAAAAGGTTTGAGTTACAAGACAGCAATTTCAGTGGTTCATGCTCAAGTGGATGGTAGGTCAATTGGTAGGAATGTATTGGTATGTAAAGTTATAAAAAGCATGAGTTTAAGGGTACCGCCCAGGGCACAATTTGATGTTTTGCAAGAAGTGAACAGAGTTTTAACATTATTCCAGGAATTGCCTATGAATAGGTTATTGAATTTAAAACAGCTTTAAGGAAAGTTACCTACACTTTTATGTTTGGTCTTCAAAGGTTTTAGCATTGGAGGTAAATAGTAGAATTCATGGTCCAGAGGGAGTGCATTTTGAAAACAAATATGCAAGAGAACTAAGACCATGACAGAATCAGTCTTTTATCCGAGATTTCCAGAAATAATTAAGTTGTGTGTGGTAGACTGTTTGCATGGTGAGAATGATGGCACATAAGAGGCATGGAGAAGATCAATTAATGATTTCATATGTGAAGCCACACAAGGAGGTGAGTACAGCAACTATTGCCAGATGGGTAAGAGGCATTGTGAAGTAATCAGGAATTGATGTGGAAAAATGTAAACAGCATTCAATGAGAGGCACAATGGCAAGTAAGTTGTAGATGTCTGGTGGGCGTTTGGAGGTGATTCTTTAACACTTGGATGCTGAGCCTGTGCTTGTGCTCCAATGTAATTTCCATTGAAGTCAATGGAAACTCCATGACGAGCTGAGCTCGTCATGAGCGTCGAAGGGGTTAAGGTGGCTGTTTGGGCGAATGCAGGAACATTTGCAAGACAATATTTTAGGCCAATAAAGCATGTGTCAAATGTGGGTTTTCAACATGTATAATAGTAGCCTACGGTCTCGAAATTAAATATTGATTCTCCAAATGAAATGTATACAGAATCCAGATTTCATAAAGACACGGAGGCTGACATTATCCCTACCTCCACGACCCTGGAATAAGAGATATTAAAAGTAAAAAAAAGTAACAGTGAGTATAAATTGTATTTGGAGTGTTAACATTTTAAAGGAATTTGAGTGAAGTTATGTATTGATGGCATCATTTGGATTTATTTATTAAACATGAGGTATTTAATTATGGAAGTAGGATTAAGTGTTCAGTAGAGTTTGCATTAGTGACATACTAGATGTTCGTGTAGAACCATCATAGAGAAGAAGGGAGAAGATCAGGAGTTGGCAGATAATGGAGAAAAGACGTTTCATAGGAGAAGCGGTTATTTGCTGCATTTATTTTAAAGAGGAAGAGTGGTCTGAGATGGGGTTACCTATGGACTGTAGTGTTCTAACTCTAGATTGTTTATTGTTGAATGTTCTTTAAAGGCGCTGCAGAGAGTGGCATGTAAAGATAGTATGCATAATGTTATCCACTGTGTCTTTAATGAATTCTTGATTCCCTATTAATTTAATTTGGAGAATCGCCATTCTCTCTCTCTCTCTCTGTAGAACAAAAACACCTCTTCTTTAGTTTTTTGGAGGAAAATAAAAACCAGTCTTTTTACATTGTATACTAGATCTATTTAGTTCCAACTGCTTAGTTCTTACAACCAACAATCATTTTGGTGAATGCTGTGCTTTAAAATTATCTTGTGATCAATTGGGGAGAGCGAAGCTGAGATTTATTTGGCTTCTGTCCAATAGAGATATAATCAAGGGGGAATGAATCACTTGTCCTGTGTGTTACCAGGGTCTGGGGTTCAAGTAGTCTTAAAAACCCTTAATCACGAATTAACAATAGGTGCGGTATATCTTGATTCTCCGCTTAGTAGGTTACGTGAAAAGCATCATCATCGGGTCTTTGTTATGCTTTCCTCCACCTGGAGGAAGACTGACTGGTATTTACAGTAGTGATTAGAAAAAGTGCACTGTAATTAAAATTACCTCCATATATAAATCTTGATTATATTATGTTGAGGGGTAAAGGTAAATTCAAGAGGGCGGTGCATGAATAGAAGAGCTACTGTTCTATAGCACCTAATCAAAATCGTGGCTGGTCGACACGTTTCAGACCATGGGTGCCCTGCGGTAGGCAAGGGCGGGGGAGGGTTGTGTATGTGCGCCATTAGGGATTGCAGAGCGCGTGGAGCGAGTTAAGGGCTGCACTGACATTAAAAACAGCAGATGTTACCTTATTCAGAAGATTTTCATGCTCCGTCGGGGGACGGGCGGTCGGACTCTCTCTATGGGTAGGAGGTAAAGGGATTGAGGTTATAGCGATAAGGCGCGCAATGGCGTGCAGATTCTTCACGTTTGAGATGACATACCTCTGTGAGGTCTTGTAAGCAACTTTTGCTGGCTCCGTCTTCTGTGCCCCAGAGACGAGGGCCGGTAGAGGATGCTGTTTATACTGATGACCGCATAATTAGTATAGTGAAAAGACTAAGGGGTCGATTAGGATCGCGGACGGACTTGAGTCCGTCCGCGACCCCTGAGGAGGAGGGAACGTCCGCATGGGCTGCGGCGTTCCCTCCGATCTGGCCAGGGTGGCGGTCACATCCTCTATCTCTAACATTGCGGCGGGTGCAGCTTCAAGCTGCACCCGCCCCAATGTAAAAAATGCATGCACAGCATTTGCATGCACAAAGCGGCAGGCACCGCGCGGTGCCTGCTGCATTGTGCACGCAAATGCAGGGGGGTACCATAGGTACCCCCCATGTGCACCCACCACCACCCCTTCACCCAGGGGGCCCGCAACGGGCCCCCGAAGTGAAGGTCCGTATGCTTTTCCATGGCGGCAATGCCGCCGTGGAAAAGCATATTTACACACACATCATGATATGGCGGACGGTATCTCATAGACACCGCCTGCCATGTTATAGCTTTTCCGCCGCGGTCGGAAGCCGACTGCGGCGGAAAAGCGGCGGACGGAATTCCAGACCCACCAGCCATCCTAATTTGGCGGTGGGTCTTTGGAGTCTCCGCCGCGGTTTTTCCGCATCCTCCAGGCCGGCGGACACTTCCGCCGGCCCGGAGGATGCGGAAAAACCGCCATCCTAATCGGCCCCTATGTGTTTGTGTTGGTCATAGCATGTTGGTAAATGTCATATATATATGTAAGAGTATTTACTTAGAACCTACTTAGAACCTTACTTGGAACCTAATGGAGGTTCTTGAAATTGTGTATTTCACTGCGGTTTTCTTTTTCGATAATATTGTCTAATTAGTATTGGCCGATTGATCGTCTTGGCCAACATTAGATGTTTTCATTCCGCTAGACTATTCTATATTCATTGAGCCAGACTATACCATATTTGAACTGCTGTCATCACACCAATCCCACTCCCTTTATCGTGCAGAGGGGCCACACTCTACCGCATGAATCATCCGTACTGGTTTTGATCGTTTTTCAATTATATTACACACATGTACGTATCTGGTAAACACAGTCTTTTATCCATGTCAACCATTAGGGCGGATAAATTATTTCTTGCATAGTAAATGGCGTTGTGGGCTTCTCTGGGCACTACAGGTACCAGTTTCCCAAGGTGACCCTTGGGAGTTGCTATAAAATCCCTACATCCTCCTGAAGCCAAAATACACATGGGGAAGTAAACACTGGAAATACCAACAGAATAAATCAAATGAGATATTAGAAAACACTGACCTAAACGTGTACAAAAAATGGAATGACAGCAGGAAAACGAGATCTGATGGACAGAGGGGGATACCAGAGGCAAATTTGTCTATCGGTCCAGAAATGTTTACAAGACGATGTGGCCTTTTTATAGGAGAAGTGAAACACGAAGAAAGAAGAGAGGCTCACATTCTGAGGTTGTGAGGTCAGAGCTTACGGCTGAAAGAGGAATACCCGTCTGCAGCTGATCAGAGCAGATGCGCTGGAAAGCAAAGCAGGCCTCCTGCGCTGCCAACTGTGGAGCGCGCGCGCCGCCTCGGGTCATTCGGCTGCGCGCGCCACGTGCCTGACTGTGAATGTGCGGGCGCGTGGGAGCCAGTCTGACTGGAACTTCCTACATAACGTCACCTAGGAGAGAGTGGCGGAGGAGGATAGGGCGGGTTTTCTCTCACAAACACGTTGCAGATGTCCCTGCCGTATGACTAATGAGTGAGGAGTGTACACAATCAGTGACGCTATGTACAGGTATTTTTGATGCTTATATTAAAATGTGCATGAGGGTGTGTAAAAAAGGGCGCACAAATCCGTGGTATAAAATGTTGATATTACATTACGCCATGTTAATTACCTGCACACAGGAGAGAGGGGAAAAGGGGCCCGGGAGAGTTGGGAGGAAGGTCTGAAAATGATGGAATGAGGAACAAGCTTTGTGGGTTGTGTTGTCTTTCTTTCAAATGCTAGTATCTCACTGGGTAGAGCATTAGTGATTTGTATCGGTCATCTGGATGACAGGTACAGAGGGAGGAAGAAGGAGAGGTGATAGGATGGGGAGCCAGGAGAGAGCAGGAGGGAACAGAAGAGAGAAGAAGATAGAAGTCAGGGCATTAAGAGAAACTATCTAATTACTTACCTTATCTTTCTTCTTCCTCCCAGTCCTACCCAGTGAGCACTTCGTATCTCATCCACAGATTTCACCCATACAAGAAAAAATGTAATTATGCCCCTCCAATATGGCCCCACAGGAAGTGGATCACATTTTATCAATAAAGGAGGAGCAAGCATAGCTGCCAAGGTTTCAGTTACCCTATGTGCAGGGCTTTAAGTGGACCAGTTCTCACCGGTGCTGAGTACCGGCAGTTTTTTAAAGGAGGCCTCGAAAAGGGTCCCAATGGGGCCCTGTTTTGTGCCCTGGCACAGGCGGTCCGTTTTTCCCCGTTTTTTTCGTAGTGCAGTGACAGTAGGCACATTGATGTGCTCATGCTCACACTGCTCACTTCTCACTCGTGGAGAAGTGACATGCCGTCATGCCAGGCGAGCGTTGTAGGGGAAGGGAAATCCTTTGAAGAGCCATTTTCTCTCTGGATTTCCCTTCTTTTTTTAAACTTAGGAGCAGCAACATTGTTGTGGTGTCACCAGGGCTTTAACTGAAAGCTTTTTCAATATTATATACAAGTCATAGTTGCTGATTATTTATCTTATGCAACTAACAACCATTGGCAAAGCCAATAGTCCTGACTTTCTTGTAGGTATGATGTTACTTGTTGTACCAAAATTCTAGATCCAACGACAGAAACAGCAAAATACAAGTCGGGCGGCACACTATGCTAAGCACGAGTAGCGGCTCGTGAAGGGAGTGCCACGGGGCGGGGGGGGGGAGGGGCCGGCTGGGGGGTAGTAAACTCTAGCTCACGGCCGAGCGGAGTAATGTAAATAAATAAAACAAATTTCATTGCGCGTGCTGAAAAGCCAATTGTTACAGTGCGCACAATGAGATTCGTTTTATTTATTTATTTATTTATATTTCTCCGCTCAGCCGTGAGCCAGAGTTTACTACCCTCCACCCTGCCCCTCCCCCGCCGCCCCGCGGCACTCCCTCCACGAGCCGCTACTGCTAAGCACAGATTTTAAGCTTACGTGTTTTAAGCCATGCCCTTAATTACATTGGCCAGGCTCCTTTGAGAGACCCTCCAATTTTTTAATCACATTTAAAGCCCTGCCTATGTGTGACATTTTCATAATTTCAGTGAATTTATGAGTGACATTCAACGACTATGAGTGACCCTTTCTTGTGAGCAAAATCAAGCAATGAAGACGAGGGAAAAACATAAATATCAGAAATTACACCCATTTGAGCAATGAGAAACTAAGAAAATCTTTAAACTGCCTTAACGCACCAGAAATGGTAGGGCACTACATAGCTACCAAGTTTTCAGACTGCTTATGTGTGGCATTTTGGTTGTTTCAGCATGTGTATAAGTGACATTCTTTGCCAATTGAGTGACACTTTCTCGCAAGTAAATCAAAACAGTAACTAGTATTTTTGTGCTTCTCTGTAAGTGTTCAATTATTACGCAAGGTAAAAACCCAGCCTATATAGTTAACCAGTGGACGTCCAGACAATACACTGGCCCTGCGTTGTTTTGTCAATAGTCTCCATCTGCCTGTTCTCTGCAATGAGAGAGGGGGAAACAGCAACAATGGATTCTCACAATACATTGAAGCAATGTACCGAGTTTACATCACTTTCCTTCAAACTGAGGGTCAAGGTCTCAAGACAGGGCAGTCCCAAGGGGCAGGAAGCAGCCGGGGCCATTTGCTGTAGACCCGCTCCTTTCAGTACCCCACACTTCCACTGCTCATCTAATTACATAAAGGTGACTTTGTCTGTGTGAAAGTTATGTATACTGCCACAAAACTCTGAAGGTGCATACAGAGTAATGTTTGTCAGAACGGGGCAGAGAATCTAAATATGTAGATTCCAGTGGACCAAAATGTAGAAAGTATAGTGCTGCCATTCACTAAAAATGCATTCCTGTCACCACTTGAGAATTGCAAGTGCAAAATAATTAAGGCACCTTTGCACAACACCCCAGACCTCTGAGGCAGGTGTAACCTAGATCAGCCGCCACATTATTTGAAAATTGAGAGCACCTGTACTGACACTGTTGCGAGCACCATTGCAATGCCGGTCTGACGTCAGGCCAGCCATGCCTTCCGCGACAACTCCCCTCTGTACGGGCTCGGCCGTCTTTCCTCCAGGAGTTGAGCCGAAGACTGCTCCTCGCTGCAGCATGCATTCTGATGCCTGCTGCGGAGCCCAGCATGCCTGTGAGGCACCACCACGCCGATGACGGTCTGGACCGGGACGGGGCCCACAGATCTACGGCATAGAGTGTCTGTCAGATTACGGCTTCACTCACTGAGTCAGTTAACAGTTAACAAAGGCGCTGTGTGAGCAGCGGCGTCGGGACGCTCTCCAACACTGACCAACTAACTTGAGTCTGCCACGCTGCTCACTCACGTCGGGCCTCCCGCCAATGTGTGAAGAGTGTGAGTCTGTCCTCTCCTTTCTGTCTCTCTCATCAGCAGCCATTGGCCATTTTTAAGACTGACTCACTTTGACACATGGTCTATCCCACTCCAATCCAATCTACTCCAATATACCCACTACACTACAATCTACCCCACTCCACTCTAGTCCAATCTACCCCACCAACTCTACTCCAATGTACCCCACTCCATTCCAGTCTACCCCACTCCACACTATCCCACTCCATTGAAATCTACCCAACTCCACTCTACCCAGTTTACATCACTCCACTCCAGTCTACCCGACTCCACTCCAGTCTACCCAATTCACCCTACTCCAACCCAGTCTACCATACTCCAATCTAACTCCTATTCACTCGACCCCACACCAACAATTTACCAAAATCTACCCCACTCTACGTCACCACAATTTACCCTACTCCACTTCAATCTACACTACTCACTCTACCCCACTCCACTCTACCCCACTCCACTCCAATCTGCCCCACTCAACTCCACCTCAATCTATCTCACTCTGCTTCAATCTACCCCAATCTGCCCCACTCCAATCCACCCAATCTACCCACTACACTGTACCGCACTCCACCCTCCCCAATCTACCACACTCGACTTCACTTCACTCCAATCTACCAGACTTCACTCAAATCTACCCCAATCAACTCTATTATACACCAATCTACCTCACTCCAATGTACCCCAATGTACCCCATTCTACTCCACTCCAAACTACCGCACTCAATCTAAACCAATCAACCCCTAGTTACCAAAATCCACTCCAATCCACCCAATCTATCCCACTCCACTTTAATCTACCCCAATCCACTCCACTCTATCCCAATCTATTCCACTCCACTCTAACTCAATACACCCCCCTCCAATCTACTTCACTCCATGTACCCCAATCTACCCCACTCCATCCCATTTCCCCAGTCTACCCCACTGCACCCCAGTTTACCCCAACCTAACCCACTCTACCCCACCCCACGCCACCTAATTCCTTTCAACCCCACTCTACTCTACCCCACTAAAATCTATCCTATTCCAATCCAATCCACTCCAATCAAATCTATCCCACTGCACTCCACTAAAACCTGCCCCAATCTACCCCTTCCATTGAATACTACTCCACTCCAATTTACCCAGTTTACCCCACTTCTCTCTAATCTGCCACACTCCACTGCAATCTACCCCACTCCAATCTACCCACATTCATCCCACTTCACTCCAATCCACCCAACTCCACTCCAGTCTACCTCAATCCACCCCAATCTACTCCACCCCACCCTACTCCTATCTACCACACTCCACTCCAATCTACGCCCACTCCACTCCACCCCATCTACCTGACTCCACTCCAATCTAGTCAAAACAACAATGGAGTGCATTTTTCTTACGAGAAGAGCAAGCATGAAGAATTACACTAGATTCCTTAGAATGCCCTCACTCACCAACCTAGTTGGTTACATGCTTCATCATCGGGCCCCACCAGGAAGGTCGAATACCCCCCGGTGTGCTTCGATGCCAGAATTACTGCGGAGCTGGTTGTTATTTGTTTGATTTACTAGTGCAAATGAAAAGTGAATCGGGTTAAAAGTGTCAAGCTTGTATCCGAAAATAGTTTAATTCATCAACCAACCCGGCATGGTATGAAGTGAGCGATATGTATGCTGGATAGATGGTTCAGCTATGTCTCACTGTGACTGGTCAACATGTTTCTGCCTATTTGGTTGCAATTAGCTAGGCATTCATCAGGACCAGTCTGAGGACCCCGGCGGTATGAGCGCGCTAAGGCTCACCCTAACCTTGAGGTCGGGTGTGAAAAAACAGGAAAAAATTATTAAAACCTCTGTTAATGGGGGTACCTGAATCTTTTGTTAACGCAGCAGTTATCTGAATGGAAGAACAGACAAAAACAAACATGTACAGATAAAAACGATCATTCTTAGACAGTCAAGAAAAGTCTTCTATTCCAAAATTGATCATGCTTTTGTGCTCCTCTCATCGTGCACTGTAAGAATATCTAACGGAGCCATGGTGCGGAATGGTGAGATATGAAGGTGCATCTAGTTTTCACATTCATGATATGGAAAGGACCTGAAGACAGCTTGACCAGCTTCCTCCTCTGGATCAACACTCTGGACCAGAATCTGAAGTTCACCCATACCCATAACCAACAAGAGGTGGTCTTCCTGGACATGGTCATCTCTAAATGCGAAGGGGGCCTTACCACCAAGACGCATTATAAACCAACTGCAAAGAACAACCTTTTAGAATTTTTCAGCTTCCACCCCAGGCCCCTCCAAGAAAACTTACCATATGGGCAATACCTACGACTCAGGAGAAATTGCAGCAACCTGGTGGATTTCCGTGGTCAATCAGCAGACCTTACATCCAGATTTAAGAATCGAGGATACCCCCGAGAGAATCCTGAACAGAATCTACAAGAGGGCACGTAACCAACCAAGGGAGGACCTCCTTGAGGACAACCCCAGAGAAAAGAAGGAAATCCCCCTCACCTGTGTCACCACATACAGTACTGCATCCACCACTTTGAAGAAAGTGATAAATAAGCACTGGAGAATTCTCACCAGCAGTAACAGGGCTTGGGAAAAAAAACACTTTTCTCAGAGACTCTCTGGTTCATACACGACCAAGAGTCCAGGAATCCTTGGGGGCCCCGTCCGTGACTGCAGCATAGGGCCTACCGAAAGTACTAGGCCATTACCCCTGCGTGAACTGCAGCGTATGCCACTTGACAACACACACCAAAACCCTTGAATTGGAACCTGGGAATACCTGGTCGCAACTCTCCCACACCAATTGCAACTCGACAAACGTGGTTTATCTGATCACGTGTCCCTGCGGGTTGCATTATGTAGGGATGACTACAGTAAAGATAAAACAACATGTGTGCGAACACAGGAGTAACATTAGGTGCAGGAGAATCACAACAAAACTAAGTGAGCACTATATACAACTGGGTCACACCGCAGACGATCTGAAATGGACCATCATAGAACAGGTGAACACAGGCTGTAACATCCAGCAGTCCCTGTTTGAGAAGGAACAAAGGTGGGTCTACCACCTGGGTACAGACAAGGTTGGGCTTAATGATGATATCCCATGGAGCACTGTACTAAAAGGATAGTTACACAACCTTGCCCCGATTTTGACACATGAGAAAATATATGTACATTTAGATCGCCAAGGGCCATAATCCAGAATACCTTGAGTTACCCACATGTGAGAAAGTAATCTGCCATGCAGCATCACTGCCAGCACCTCGAGGACGATGGCAATATCTCCAGGACCTCCAATATTCAACTTCACAGTCGCTGTATAAACACATGCACTATCTAGGTCTGTGAGATAATCCTTTTCCCATTCACTGTGGAACGTTTTTCATCTTTATGTTTTTTTCCCCACCGTATGCATCCCTTAACCTCGATGCTCGGTCAAAAAGAAGTTGTCAATAAAGTTTCACTGAAGGAATGATTAAAAGACAACAGCAGTGAGTTCATCAGGTGTTTCCATGTGATTTGATTACAGGAGACATGGCAGGTGGACTGTGTTCCTTTTTCCCTAGAGGGCTATAAGGCCCTCTTTGTACCAGCCATACGCTCATCTAGTGGCAGAGCAAAGGGAGGCTTGGCTTTATACATCTCACTAGCTCTGAAATGTACAATTACTTCTATACCCAGCACCAATAGTAATATCCAAGCAGTAATCTTGAAACACGGGAATGTGAAACTGCTCTCGATCAATGTCTTTAATGCAGTGAACAGCTTGGGGCCCTGCCAAATTACTCAACTGAGTGGTTTTGTTAAACAACACTGCAGAGACGCTTCTCACTGCATGTTGCTTGCAGGGGACGTTAACGTCCACCCATGTGGTAACCCAAGGATCACTGACATAATATCGACAGCCAAAATATCGACTTACCAAAATATCGATGTAAAAATATAGAATGCCAAAATATCGACTTCCTATCTACAAACAGGTAAGTACAAAAATATCGACTCCAAAATATCGATAGGAAAAAATATAGACAGTCAAAATATCGATTTTTTTTAAATATCTTAAAAGTAATAAGTACTATAATAATAATTATAATTAATTTAAACATACTTAAAATACTTAAATAAACTTAAAATTAATAAATAATTATTGTAACTTAAAAAAATATATATTTTTAAATATATATATATATATATATATATCTATATATACATATTATTAACAAAACATACACAATATTTTTTCCGTAGGATAGCGAGAGGTTTAAATTTACTATTCCCACTCCAGTGAGTGCAACAGTAGGGAACGCGTTGGATAGCGTAGGGGTTAAAAATAACTATTCCTACTCCAGAGAGTGCAACAGTAGGGAAAGCTTTGGATAGCGTAGGGGTAAAAATTACTATTCCCACTCCAGCGAGTGCAACAGTAGGGAAAGCGTTGGATAGTGTATGGGTAAAAACTTACTATTCCCACTCCAAAGAGTGCAACAGTAGGGAAAGCGTTGGATAGCGTAGGGGTAAAAATTACTATTCCTACTCCAGTGAGTGCAACAGTAGGGAAAGCGTTGGATCCCGTAGGGGTAAAAATTACTATTCCAACTACAGCAAGTGCAACAGTACGGAAAGCGTTGGATAGCGTAGGGGTAAAAATTACTATTCCCACTCCAGCGAGTGCAACAGTAGGGAAAGCGTTGGATACCGTAGGGGTAAAAATTACTATTCCCACTCCAAAGAGTGCAACAGTAGGGAAACCATTGGATAGCGTAGAGGTAAACATTACTATTCCCACTCCAGCAAGTGCAACAGTAGGGAAAGTGTTGGAAACCGTAGGGGTACAAATTACTATTCTCACTCCAGCGAGTGCAACAGTAGGGAAAGCGTTGGATAGCGTAGGGGTAAACATTTCTATTCCATCTCCAGCGAGTGCAACAGTAGGGAAAGCGTTGGATAGCGTAGGGGTAAAAATTACTATTCCCACTCCAAAGAGTGCAACAGTAGGGAAAGCGTTGGATAGCGTAGGGGTAAAAATCACTATTCCAACTCCAGCGAGTGCAACAGTAGGGAAAACATTGGATAGCGTAGGGGTAAAATTTACTATTCCCACTCCAGAGTGTGCAACAGTAGGGAAAGCGTTGGATGGCGTAGGGGTAAAAATTATTATTCCAACTCCAGCGAGTGCAACAGTAGGGAAAGCGTTGGATAGCGTAGGGGTAAAAATTACTATTCCCACTCCAGCGAGTGCATCAGTAGGGAAAGCTTTGGATAGCGTAGGGGTAAAAATTACTATTCCCACTCCAGAGAGTGCAACAGTAGGGAAGGCGTTGGATAGCATGGGGTAAAAATTACTATTCCCACTCCAGTAAGTGCAACAGTAGGGAAAGCGTTGGATAGCGTAGGGGTAAACATTACTATTACAACTCCAGAGAGTGCAACAGTAGGGAAAGCGTTGGATAGCATAGGGGTAAAAATTACTATTCCAACTCCAGCAAGTGCAACAGTAGGGAAACCATTGGATAGCGTAGAGGTAAACATTACTATTCCCACTCCAGCAAGTGCAACAGTAGGGAAAGTGTTGGAAACCGTAGGGGTACAAATTACTATTCTCACTCCAGCGAGTGCAACAGTAGGGAAAGCGTTGGATAGCGTAGGGGTAAACATTTCTATTCCATCTCCAGCGAGTGCAACAGTAGGGAAAGCGTTGGATAGCGTAGGGGTAAAAATTACTATTCCCACTCCAAAGAGTGCAACAGTAGGGAAAGCGTTGGATAGCGTAGGGGTAAAAATCACTATTCCAACTCCAGCGAGTGCAACAGTAGGGAAAACATTGGATAGCGTAGGGGTAAAATTTACTATTCCCACTCCAGAGTGTGCAACAGTAGGGAAAGCGTTGGATGGCGTAGGGGTAAAAATTATTATTCCAACTCCAGCGAGTGCAACAGTAGGGAAAGCGTTGGATAGCGTAGGGGTAAAAATTACTATTCCCACTCCAGCGAGTGCATCAGTAGGGAAAGCTTTGGATAGCGTAGGGGTAAAAATTACTATTCCCACTCCAGAGAGTGCAACAGTAGGGAAGGCGTTGGATAGCATGGGGTAAAAATTACTATTCCCACTCCAGTAAGTGCAACAGTAGGGAAAGCGTTGGATAGCGTAGGGGTAAACATTACTATTACAACTCCAGAGAGTGCAACAGTAGGGAAAGCGTTGGATAGCATAGGGGTAAAAATTACTATTCCAACTCCAGCAAGTGCAACAGTAGGGAAAGCGTTGGATAGCATAGGGAAACAAATTACTATTCCCACTCCAAAGAGTGCAACAGTAGGGAAAGCGTTAGATAGCGTAGGGGTAAAAATTACTATTCCCACTCCAAAGAGTGCAACAGTAGGGAAAACGTTGGATAGCATAGGGGTAAAAATTACTATTCCAACTCCAGCGAGTGCAACAGTAGGGAAAACGTTGGATAGCGTAGGGGTAAACATTACTATTCCCACTCCAGCGAGTGCAACAGTAGGGAAAGCGTTGGATAGTGTATGGGTAAAAATTACTATTCCCACTCCAGCGAGTGCAACAGTATGGAAAGCGTTGGATGGCGTAGGGGTAAAAATTACTATTCCCACTCCAGTGAGTGCAACAGTAGGGAAAGCGTTGGATCCCGTAGGGGTAAAAATTACTATTCCAATTCCAGCAAGTGCAACAGTAGGGAAAGCGTTGGATAGCGTAGGGGTAAAAATTACTATTCCCACTTCAGCGAGTGCAACAGTAGGGAAAGCGTTGGATACCGTAGGGGTAAAAATTACTATTCCCACTCCAAAGAGTGCAACAGTAGGGAAACCGTTGGATAGCGTAGGGGTAAAAATTACTATTCCCACTCCAGCAAGTGCAACAGTAGGGAAAGTGTTGGATACCGTAGGGGTACAAATTACTATTCCCACTCCAGCGAGTGCAACAGTATGGAAAGCGTTGGATGGCGTAGGGGTAAAAATTACTATTCCAACTCCAGCGAGTGCAACAGTAGGGAAAGCGTTGGATAGCGTAGGGGTAAAAATTACTATTCCCACTCCAGCGAGTGCATCAGTAGGGAAAGCTTTGGATAGCGTAGGGGTAAAAATTTCTATTCCCACTACAGAGAGTGCAACAGTAGGGAAGGCGTTGGATAGCATGGGGTAAAAATTACTATTCCCACTCCAGTAAGTGCAACAGTAGGGAAAGCGTTGGATAGCGTAGGGGTAAAAATTACTATTACCACTCCAGAGAGTGCAACAGTAGGGAAAGCGTTGGATACCGTAGGGGTAAAAATTACTATACCCACTCCAAAGACTGCAACAGTAGGGAAAGCGTTGGATAGCGTAGGGGTAAAAATTACTATTCCCACTCCAAAGAGTGCAACAGTAGGGAAAACGTTGGATAGCATAGGGGTAAAAATTACTATTCCAACTCCAGCGAGTGCAACAGTAGGGAAACCGTTGGATAGCGTAGGGGTAAACATTACTATTCCCACTCCAGCGAGTACAACAGTAGGGAAAGCGTTGGACAGTGTATGGGTAAAAATTACTATTCCCACTCCAAAGAGTGCACCAGTAGGGAAAGCGTTGGATAGCGTAGGGGTAAAAATTTGTATTCCCACTCCAGTGAGTGCAACAGTAGGGAAAGCGTTGGATCCCGTAGGGGTAAAAATTACTATTCCAACTCCAGCAAGTGCAACAGTAGGGAAAGCGTTGGATAGCGTAGGGGTAAAAATTACTATTCCCACTCCAGCGAGTGCAACAGTAGGGAAAGCGTTGGATACCGTAGGGGTAAAAATTACTATTCCCACTCCAAAGAGTGCAACAGTAGGGAAACCGTTGGATAGCGTAGGGGTAAAAATTACTATTCCCACTCCAGCAAGTGCAACAGTAGGGAAAGTTTTGGATACCGTAGGGGTACAAATTACTATTCCCACTCCAGCGAGTGCAACAGTAGGGAAAGCGTTGGATAGCGTAGGGGTAAAAATTTCTATTCCATCTCCAGCAAGTGCAACAGTAGGGAAAGCGTTGGATAGCGTAGGGGTAAAAATTACTATTCCCACTCCAAAGAGTGCAACAGTAGGGAAAGCGTTGGATAGCGTAGGGGTAAAAATTAGTATTCCAACTCCAGCGAGTGCAACAGTAGGGAAAGCATTGGATAGCGTAGGGGTAAAATTTACTATTCCCACTCCAGAGAGTGCAACAGTAGGGAAAGCGTTGGATGGCGTAGGGGTAAAAATTACTATTCCACCTCCAGCGAGTGCAACAGTAGGGAAAGCGTTGGATAGCGTAGGGGTAAAAATTACTATTCCCACTCCAGCGAGTGCATCAGTAGGGAAAGCGTTGGATAGCGTAGGGGTAAAAATTACTATTCCCACTCCAGAGAGTGCAACAGTAGGGAAGGCGTTGGATAGTATGGGGTAAAAATTACTATTCCCACTCCAGTAAGTGCAACAGTAGGGAAAACGTTGGATAGTGTAGGGGTAAAAATTACTATTACCACTCCAGAGAGTGCAACAGTAGGGAAAGCGTTGGATAGCGTAGGGGTACAAATTACTATTCCCACTCCAGCGAGTGCAACAGTAGGGAAAGCGTTGGATAGCGTAGGGGTAAAAATTACTATTCCCACTCCAGTAAGTGCAACAGTAGGGAAAGCGTTGGATAGCGTAGGGGTAAAAATTGCTATTACCACTCCAGAGAGTGCAACAGTAGGGAAACCGTTGGATAGCGTAAGGGTAAATTTTAATATCCCCACTCTAGTGAAAATAAATTAATATAAATCACATATTTATAAATTAATCAATTAATACATTTTAATTACCAATTAAGAATTAATTAATTACCAATAAAAATTATTTAACAATTTATTTTAAATAAATACCAATTAATTAATTATCATGTTTAATTAATTATATTAAATTACTTCCCACCCTATTCCCCTATAAACCAACAACCCGCTGCTAAAAATAAAATAATATTATTCACATAATTATCACTTAATCAATTAATAAAAATTAAATATCAATTAGCAAATAATTAATTACCAATTAAAAATTAATTGACAATTTATTCAAAATAAATACCAATCACTTAATTAATTAACATATTTAATTAATTATAATTAAATTATTTCCCACCCTATTCCCCTATAAACCCACAACTCACTACAGAAAAAAAATATTATTCACATAATTGTCAATTAAACAATGAATTAAAATTAATTATCAATTAACAATTAATTAATTATCAATTAAAAATAATTAGCAATTAATTCAACATAATTACCAATTAATTTACATATTTAATTAATTATAATTAAATTACTTCCCACCCTCTTCCCCTATAAACCCACAACCCGATACAGAAAATAAATGACTATAATTAAATTATTTATCAATTAATCAATTAAAATTAATGACCAATTATATTTTAATTAATTACCAATTAATAATTAATTAACAATTAATTCTAAATAAATTACAATAAAATAAATTAACATATTTAATTAATTATAATTAAATTACTTCCCACCCTATTTCCCTATAACCCACAACCCGCTACAGAATTATATTACTCAAAAAATAAAAATTAATATTAACTTACCTAAAAATCGATATTTTTGTTGTCTATATTATGTGTAGTCGATATTATGTCCATTCTATATTTTCGATTCGATATTATGTCCATTCTATTCGATATTAAAATGTTCTAGTCGATATTTTGGTAGTCTATAATATGTCTAGTTGATATTATGTCTATTCTATATTTTTGACTCGATATTATGTCTAGTCGAAATTAAAAACTCGATATTTTGACTGGTTACCGTAACCCAAAAACAACCACTATGGGTGAACTGGGCTGTGGCAGAATGGATGGTATACATTTTGAACAC
This sequence comes from Lissotriton helveticus, assembly GCF_964261635.1. Classification (NCBI taxonomy): domain Eukaryota; kingdom Metazoa; phylum Chordata; class Amphibia; order Caudata; family Salamandridae; genus Lissotriton; species Lissotriton helveticus. The sequence goes on along the minus strand of NC_136057.1, from coordinate 1,434,735,727 downwards.
TCCAACCGAGGTGACATCCTCAATCATTTACTAAATGAATACGACCTGGCTAGCTCTATGGTGGATATTGGCAGCAAACAGGTTGTGCCCACATTTAAGGGGCACACAGGGGGGACTTTTATAGACCACATTCTAATTACTGAGGCTCTTCGGCCACGTATATTGGGTTTTTAAATTTTAGATTGTATTTATAGTGACCATAACCACGTTTGTATCCAGCTATCTGGGAACTTACTGGCCTTGCGGGACAAGTTGCCAGTTACCGGGGTGCTGAAACCCATGGATGGAAGACGCCGCCTCAAGTGGTCAAAAGTGAATTCGGATTCCCTCTATGCTAATATCCACAAAACATGTGCCCTGGAAATTGTTTCTTGCGTTTGCCCCGTCTCTGCCCCTACGGATATTCTTAGGGCTTTTGAGACGATCACCATTAAAGTGGGGACGCTACTGACCACTACGTCAACTGTCATTAAGCCTAGGGATCCAAAATGGTTCGATCATACTTGTTCTTGTGCTGCTAGGGAGATAAAGGCAGCCCTGAAAAGCACACCAAGAGATCTATCACTGATTCGTTCATTGCGCTCCACATACAGGAAAGCGCTAGTAAAGCGAAAGGGCGAATTAAAAGACATGATCTGGAAGGATCTCCTCGATCCCAGTACTTTAACTAATAGCGAGAAATTCTGGGGAATAGTCAATAGACCACTGTTTGATACAGGCAGGGAACCTGAGCTAGGAACTAACATCCCAGAGAATGATTGGGTACAGCATTTCAGCTCAATATTTAGGGCTAAAACTCAACAGAGAGACCTGCACCAGGTCGGGCAGAGTGTATTATTACCACACTTTACCCTAGGAGAAATTGAAAGAGGTATTGCAGGGCTGACGAGCAACAAAGCACCGGGTCCCGATGCCATGCCCCCGGATATCTATAAATCAAATATGGAATTAGGGGCGCCGGTCCTTACAGCGGTACTCATTGCAGCAGCATGCCTGGGCTGCCCCAGGTCATGGGGTTCCTCCACGATCATCCCAGTCTTCAAGAAGGGAGATCGTAACAGCACGACCTGTTACAGACCGATCTCCCTGATTGACTCGGTAGTTAAGGTCGTGGGAGGTGTGGTCCTGAATAGATTGTCATCATGGGTTGAGGAAAACAGGATCACATCAGTCATTCAATATGAGTCCCGGCCACTCTACATTAGCACAATGTTTAAACCTATATATGGTACTAGGGAACCATGGCGCGACGGGGGACCATCTACATTGCGTTCATGGATCTCTCATATGTGTTTGATTGCGTAAACCGGGGAAAATGATGGGATCTCATGGGCGCCATGGGGGTGGAGCCTGCTCTGGTTACGTTCTTAAGGGACCTTCATAGCAACACTAGGGCAAATGTCAGATTCTCGCAAGACGTCAGGGTTTCGAGTGACTTCCCTGTCGAGAGAGGCGCGAGGCAGGGCTGTATCCTGGCCCCTTTTCTTTTTAATTTATATATTAACGAGCTGGATACGTTTTTACTAAAAACTGGTTCTGACTTTCCTTTTGTCGGGCGCAGGGGCCTGCCCGTCTTGCTATATGCAGACAACGCTGTTCTCTTGGCAAGAACCGCCAAGGGCCTGCAGCTCCTATTGAATGCTTTTTATGGTTTTTTTTCTGACCGAGACCTTGCCATAGATAACACTAAATCATACATCATGCAGATAGGAGTACGCCCAAAGAAACAGTACCCTTTTGAGGTAAATGCCAAGAAGGTACCCCTGACCATGTCTTTTTTTTTCCTGGGAGTCGTGTGAGGTTCCGTGAAAATTGTAAGTGATGTTTTCGACTCGCACGAATATGGTCGAGTCTGGTATCTAAGAACCGCAAATGATGAGTTTAGTAAGTATGCGCAGTTTCGCTGTGCTAACTTAAACCGTTCGTTTGATATGTGGGTTTTTCATCTGTACCCACGGGTTCCATCTTAGATACGGCATCCATTTTGTCTCTTGCCCTCAAGTAGCCAGCGAACGGACACTGTCCGCTTCGTCACCCTGGGACTCTCAGGATATTTGTGGAAGACACATGTACTTTGTAAATATCTTTTACGATGAGGGGGATGATACTGTAAGGCAGATGGCCCCGCTCGAGGCTCATCTTGCCGTCCGGTTTATTGTCTCAGCCGTGCATCTCATTAGGCACGTCCCTTTGATGCCTGTATCTCGTGTTTCCCGATACCTCCCCTTTTACACCCTTTTCAATCTCCCACTGTCTCCATCTTCCTCTGCACCTGTCTTTGTCCCTATTTCGATCTGTTTTACTGCCGATTGGAATTCACTAATGTTGGGAAGATGGGTTTTTACAGTTGGGAACCGCCAAATGTTTCCGCACTTATGTTCCGGACCTTATGTGTATCAAAGTGACCAAAGCGACCCCTCTGAGGGATAATTATGGGAACCAGGTTGTAAACTTTTGTGCACCATGTTGTCCTATGAGTAAATTCTGTATAAAAGGAGCGCCCCACAGAACCAATTTGAAGCAGTCTCCCCAAGTTGCACGTGTTGTACTTGTTGTGACTTCTGTGTTCCCTGCAGTAAATAAACCTTGAATCTTTGACGCCGAAGGAAGTGTCCCGTGTCTCTGTAGTTTGTGCGCCGAAACAGGTATCCCATGAAGGTTATAGGTGTTGTTCCCTGGCACCGCTGGTACTGTTAAAAAGTCCAGTCCTTCAGTTGGCGCCCAACGTGGGGAGACTTCAGCGGTACCGGTTCGGTCCAAAGCCTGATGATCGTGAGGAACTTCGTGTGAAATCTCCGAGGGAAGGTGCACCCCGCTTCATCGATCCTGTTGTCGAAATAAGTGGGCCGAAGTTTTTCCCTGCGAAGATTCCCGCCTCCTGACGGCTGCAACGGACCGATGCCCTGACTGTCGACCTGTCTTCGACGCCCGGCGTAGACCTTATGTACAAGCGAGACGACAGACGGGCCTTCCTGGTGACGCCATTGAAGTTTTGAGTTAAGTATTTGTGGGTCGCTCCCAGTCCTTAGTGGTTGTTCTAGCTTTTTGAAAGCTTTGTTGTTAACCTTTAAGGTTTTTGTTGTAATAGCTCACTGAGCTTTGTAATAGCCTCCTCAGGCTTTGTGGTTAGCTCTCCGAGCTTTGTAATAGCCTTAAGGCTTTGTTGTATTGCATGGTTCCATTGCATTTGTGGTTCTTAGTATTGGTTCTTAGTATTATTTGACAGTTGCAATTGCCAAAAACCGAGGGTTTTGACTTACACGAGGTTTTATTGCTTCGGTAATCCTTGAAGTTTGATACTAGGTTAGTGTGCACGATGCCTAGCCATAGTGATTTGTTTCGTATTTTCAAATGTTGCGCAATGGATTCCCGGTTGGAGGACTCGTGTCCGATACCTCCAGTTGGAACTCCGATACATGATCTTTATAGTCGACATGGGGTGGGTCCTATAATATATAATGATTACTGGGTCCGTTATACAAAGAAAGACGGTGACCTTAGATGGCCGCCACATGGAACTTTTGAACTTTCGATTTTAGATAATCTTGAGGCTAAATTATTTTTAAAGAAAGCTAGGCCAGCTATGTTTGATTCCTTTCGGATATGGCGTAAAGAGGCCAAGCAGAAAGAAATCAAACAACTTAAAAAGAATCAAAAACAAGAGTTCGTTCCTGTAATGCAAGCTATAAAAGAATGTAGACAAGACAAAGAAGAAAAAGACATGGAAATCGCTACTAGATTGCATCACATGAAAATAGATAAATGTTACCCAGTTTTACCGAATAATCTAGAAAAGAAAAAAGAAGATTTGAAGGAGGATTGCTTGCTGTCATATTTGATGAAATCACCACCTCCTTATGTACAGGGTGCTACTGCTCCTGTAGTTGCTCCTGTAGTACCTCCTGTTGTTCCTCTTGTTGCTCCAGCGGCTGCGGGCCAGCCTGCTGTTAACCCTACGTTTGTTCCACCACTTGTCCTCGTTCCTACTGCTCCTGTACCTGTACCTTCGCAGACTGTTGTTTCTGCTACTCCGACTACCTTGTCCGTTTCTACTATGCCTTCTCTCACCTCCAGTGTTGTTGCCCCTGTTTTTCTTTCTCCTTCTGTTCGTAAGCGTGTTCCTAACTCTGTTGCTACTCTTTATTCACCTCTTTCTGGTCCGTTATTTTCGTCTGATTCATCTGAAACACCTCAGAGACGGAGTCAGATCCCTATTGGTAGGGAAAGAGAGACGTTAGTAACAATGGCACATAGGTGGATAAGACATCCAGCTAATTACACTCCACGTGTAGTCTTTGATACGTTTTCTCAGTTTAATGAGCCTACGCAGAGATTCGTATTTGAGGAAATGTGTAACTTTTTGAGAGAAGAGTGGTACAATGATGATGTAGATAATGTACCGTCCGACATAACTGAACTTCAGAATCACTTTTCGAACGGTATGATTATAGGAGACGATGTACGACGTGCCTTGGAACGCCTATTAGCGTTCAGACCCACAGCACATTCTCGGGTGTCATCAGATGATACCACTGAGAAATGGAAAGCGATTCCTGGTCAGTATCCCATGAGAGAGGTTCCGCCACTTTGGGTGCCTGGTGATCCGCAAGCTAACCCTGCGGTTTTACCGCATTTTCGAAGAGTGTGGATACATCTTCCATGGAAACGATCGGAAGTTTTGCAAGTGAAGCAATCCTTACCTGATCCGCGTAAAAATCCGGCTGGTTATTATAAGGAGTTATCGCAATTAGTGGAAGCTTCTATTATGAACCTTGCCGACATCGATATGTTGTTTGGCAATGTTGTACCGCAACCAGTTTGGGCTAAAATTCGTCAAGCCAATCATGCAATTGAATTAGGGGGTGATTGGACTGCACTGCTAGCAGCTGATGCATTACAAGTCGGTGGGGCCAAACCTGAACAGTTAATCTTGGATTTGCCTCAGAAAATAATTACGCTCATGAAAACTCTCATGCCGGCGATGAAGGTGAACTGGGATAAGCTATCAGCTTGTAAGCAAAAGAAAGACGAGAGTGTCTCAGATTTCTTTACAAGGTTTGAGGAAGCGTTTGTCGACCACAGCGGCCAGGACATGGGCGCTGAGGGAGGCCAGCGGTTATTCGTTGACAAATTCGTGTCGAATTTGCTGCCTGAGCTATGCAACAAATTAAAGAACTCAGAGAGTGCGTGGGCAGTTTCAACCCCTGCTCAAATACTAGCAACGGCTCAGTATTATGAGAATAGGGAAAAGGAAGAAAGTGATCGTGTAGAAAAGAAAACGAAAGAACTCAAAACGAAGGTTTTGTTGCAGCAAGCATACCCTCCACGATCAAACCAAAATGATTCGCAACAGCAGTATCGACCACGAGCACAGCCCGATAGGACACAGCCGCGTTCTGACAACTTTGATTCCAGATCTTCACTTGGGTATAATCAGTGCGCATATTGTAGGAAAGAGGGACACCTAAAATATGATTGTCTTGCTTTACGAGACCGTCTAAATGGTGTGTCAGCACGAGGAAACCGTGGTGGTGGTCCCCAACAAGCACCACGTGGTAGAGGTCGTGGTTCATCACACAATCAGAGTGATCGTTATCAAAATCAATCAGACGCGAATAATTACTTTGACCAGCGAAATGCAGGGTCAGTTCGATCTGCACAGTATAATGTGGATGATTATTACGCAGAGCACGAGACTGTTGTAAATGACCATTACTAGGACAGCCAACGACAAAGAGAGGGAGTAGTGTCAGTTCCGGTCGATCAGAGTGGGCCTTACGTTGCAGTGGCTACATCGGGTGTAGTTGAGCCTTTTCTGTTAGACACTGGTGCGACGAAAAGTTCCATAATGCATTCAAAACTCCCTGGCGCACCTTTGTCTGGCTTAACGAACGTTTCCGTTGGATTCTCTGGCGCCCCTGTTAGTAACCCAGTCTCTAATCCTTTGCCTCTTATGATTGGACCCCGTGAGCTAACCGCTCCACTGATTCTATCTACAGGTTGTGGTGAAAATCTTTTGGGCCTGGATTTGTTGAAAAGATTATATGCAACATTGTATTGTTCCCCTGAAGGAGTGGAGCTTACATTGGGACGGAAAGTGATCTCTCCCATGTATTTATCGGTTGATAAATTCCCACCGGAATTGAGTTCCCTCCCGGCGTCTCTATGGGCCACAGGTCCCAATGACGTGGGCCTGTTAGACATTCCACCCTATGTGATTCAATTGAAACAAAATGCGCGATTACCGCGTTTACCTCAATATCGTATTTCTCTCGAGGGCGAACGAGCGCTTTTAGCAATCATTCATGATCTCATTGGAAAGGGTGTTGTTGAAGAAACTCGTGGAAATGTATGTAATAGCCCTGTATTGCCAATTTTGAAACGAACTGACCCAACTAAACTTCCTGTATATCGTTTTGTAATAGATTTGAGAGAGGTAAATAAAATAGTAGTTCCACAATTTCCTGTGGTCCCTGACATTACAGCTTTATTAACAATGATTCCGTCATCTGCCTCCTGGTTCACAGTGATCGATCTAAAGAATGCTTTCTTTAGCATCCCAATTGCAGAGGAAAGCAGAGACCTATTCGGATTTTCATTAGGTGGTCGCAGTTTTAGGCTAAAACGCGCTCCACAAGGCTACTGTGAGAGTCCGTCAATCTATAGCCAAGCACTCAAAGGTCAGCTTGATGCCTTTGTATTACCTAAAGGTGCAGCTTTGATTCAATATGTTGACGATCTTTTAGTGGCAGCTGATACGGAGGCTATTTGCAAAACGGCTACAGTATCATTATTGCATTATCTACATGACTTACACCACAAGGTATCGCCTTCAAAGCTACAGTATTGTTGTCAAGAAGTTACCTATCTAGGTCACTTATTGTCAAAAGAAGGGAGAAAGTTGACCCCAGAAAGAATTGCAGCGATTTCCCGAATGACTGTGCCAAAAACTCAGAGAGATGTTCGCGCCTTTTTAGGTATTACGTCCTACTGCAGACAATGGATTCCAAATTTTTCATTGTTGGCGAAACCATTGATAGCCCTTACATGCAAAGACGTTTCATCCCCAGTACCTTGGTCTGAAGAATGTCAGAAAAGTTTTTCGGAATTACGTGATGAGCTGTGTTCGGCTCCTGTGTTGGGTACCCCTGACTATAGTAAGCCGTTTACACTATACGTTCACGAGAGGGATGGTTGCGCGTTGAGTGTTTTGGCACAACCTTTTGGTGGTAAGCAACGCCCATGTGCCTATTTTTCTTCAACTTTAGACCCAGTAGCAAGAGCCTTGCCAAGTTGCTCAAGGGCAACAGCGGCAGCTGCGGCGTCCATTCGACAGTCCGCAGGTCTAGTCATGGATAATATGCTCACGGTAATGGTACCGCATGCAGTCGACACTCTATTGAACCGAACGAAAACTCAACATCTGACAAGTGCAAGATTGTCTGGTTATGAGTTGACGTTGCTGGCCAGTCATATACGGATAAAACGGTGTAATGTGTTGAATCCAGCAACATTGCTGCCGAACGACACAGAATCAAGTGATGAAGCAGTACATGACTGCTATCTCAAAACTGAAGAGGAAACTAAGGGTCACATTGACCTAAAAGATACTCCATTGACAGATCCCGATGGTACTTTATATGTGGATGGTTCCTGTTTTAAGTTGCCGAATGGTGATGTGACAACTGCGTATGCTGTAGTTACATTGAGAACGATTGTGGAAAGCGCAAGGTTAAGTCAGAATTCGGCTCAGGCTGCTGAGTTAATTGCTTTGACGAGAGCGTGTGTGTTGTCTAAAGATAAACGGGTGAATGTGTTTACAGATAGCCAGTATGCGTTTGGTATGGCACATAGTTTTGGACGACTGTGGAGAGAGAGAGGATTCCTTACGTCACATGGTACGAAGATTCAACATGGCCAGCTTGTAAATGATCTCTTGGGTGCACTTACGTTGCCTAAGCAAGTGGCAATTGTTAAATGTAGTGCGCATCGTAAGGTGACGGATGATGTTGGTCGTGGTAATGCGTTTGCGGATGAGACTGCTAAGGAGACTGCCCGGAACCTTAGCACTCGAATGTATGTGACGAGTTCGGTTAGGTGGCCTGCAGAATCAAGTATGTGTGAGAACACTATCGAGAGTGTGAAAGCAATTCAGAATGAGGCCACCGAGACTGAAAAGGCGAAGTGGAAAGAAAGTACGGGAAAGTTGGATGCGAATGGTTGTTGGATTGACTTATCGGAACAGAAAAGATGGATGTTGCCTGATGCGTATGTGCTGGCTATTGTGACTATGGCACATGGGTTAGCACATATTAGCGCGAAAGGTATCTGTAAATTGCTGTTTCCTGTGTGGAAGAATGATGGTATTACGAAATGTGCTGAACGCTTGGTTAAGAATTGTATGGTGTGTTTGATGCACAATCCAGGTAAGGGCACTCCCACTCCACCTGGCCATTTTTCCCCTCCTGCGTACCCTTTCGAAGTTATCCAGTTAGACTTTATCCACATGGAGAGATGTAATAATTTGAAGTATGTGCTGGTTGTGGTGTGTGCATTTTCTAGGTGGATTGAGGCCTACCCCCGTAAGGATAATACGGCTTTATCCATGGCAAAAATTTTACTCAAAGAGTATTTTTCCCGCTACGGAATGCCTCGGGTTGTGTGGTCAGACAACGGAAGTGAGTTTGTTGGGAGCGTGATGAAGAGTGTGTGTCGCGGGTTGGGGATTGTACAGAAATTTCATAGTGCCAATCATCCTCAGTCAGCTGGTTTGGTTGAAGGGTACAATGGCACCCTTAAACTAAAACTAGCAAAGATTCAGGCTACGACAGGTCTTTCGTGGCCTGACGCTTTACCCTTAGCATTGCTGTCAACAAGGGCAACCGTACACTCCCGAGTAGGGCTCAGTCCCTATGAAATAGTGTTCGGTCGCCCTGCCAATGTTTGGGGGGTCCCTAGACCGGGTGCCTTTTGTGATCTTGAGTATCCAATGTTGATCGATTATCTTCATGACTTGACTGCTAAACTGAGGTTAATTCACCAACAGGTTCACGAAGCATTGCCGACGCAGACGGAGGGTCCAGGCCACCAGCTCCAGCCCGGAGATTGGGTGGTAACGCGGAATTTTTCGCGCAAGAACAATTTGGATCCCAGGTTCACTGGACCCTATCAGGTCCTCCTTGCCACGAGAACTGCAGTTCGTCTCGAGGGGCGGAAAAATTGGGTGCATGCCACCCATACCAAGAAAGTCCCCATCCCGTTGCCAGCAGACTCGTGGGTGAGGAAAGGCATTGCATCAACTGAAACCGAAGGATTGCCGGCGTTTGTACCCTTCAGCGACGCACAACCTGTCGGAGAATCCTCAGTGCAGCAAAAGGGTATTGTTGAACACTTGTTATCAGAAAACTCAAGACCAGAACATTCAGCTGATCAACAGGGCGTTGTCCCTTCTACGGATCTTTTGTTTAACGAACAGACACGTCCTGGGAAAACCAGATATTTTTTGAGATCAAGCACTAAAGACTAAATAAAAAAACCGTTCTGTCCCTTGACAAGTGCATTATCCCGTTTTCCATGATCAGTTTGAACACTCATACTATTGTAATTATTTTGTACATATTCATTGAGCTTCGTTCCTTACACTTTTTTTGTTTCCACAGCTGAGAGACATTGATTTTTATATATATATATATATGTGAAATAAAGGCCGTAGGGCCGCGCGTGTACTTCCTCCTGGTTAGTAGGTTTTGACGCTAGGTTAAAGACCGTCGGTTCCTGGGAACTCCTAGGAATTGACTATTGCTACACAGAACGAAGTGCGTCAAGAAACGTTGCGGACGGTCATAGGGAATGGCATTTTCGAAGCTGATGGACTTGGAAAGAGCTCAAGCACAAAGATTCAAGCTGCAGCAACTAAGTCGTACCAAATGTTTTGTGTTCCAAATATTTGTACTGTTTATAACTGTTTCTGCGTTATTGACGGGTGGAGTATATTACACGATGTCTTACTTCTTGCCTTCTACCATACCTACTCCTACCTCTGACCTTAAACTCACCTCCACTGTTTCTCCTCATTCTTTTCACATTTTACCTGAACACGAGCAGGCTAGACGTGCAGAATTCCACAACAATTCCTTTATTCAGCTCCTTCATCAGCATCAGTTAGTGGTTAACACTACTAATTGTTGGGTGTGTGGGTTGATGCCGCATACCACGGATAAGGGAATTCCATATCTGGTGTTACTGTATAGCTCCCAAGGGTCTGCTCGAGCATTTCAAATAATGTTTCGAAGCGCACTGGGTTTCCACCCCATTCGAGAACCACGTTCCCCCTACTCTGGTCCTACCTCGTACCAAAAATCTTTGTCTATAGCAATAGAGGATTTAGATAGTGATATCTATGATCCCTCGCTTATTCCTGAAGAAGAGGTACAAGCCTATAGGGTCCTAAGTAGAGGCGAATATAGTGTGTTCACTGGTGAAAAACAGCTTAAAAGCTCGCCTCCGATATGGGTCGTACCCCACACTGGCAATTTTTGTTTAATAGGTCGCGGCCGGAGATCGAAAGCCCGACTTGGAGAGAGTGCTTGCACTGAAAATTATATTTTGCCAATGGTCTCGTCCTCTGTGTTTTTGGCTGCCAAGGGTACATACTTTATTTGTCATGATCGTGCGTATGCATGGTTGCCCTCTGACTTCATGGGCTCATGTTTTATCGCAAACTTGTTGCCTCCGACGTTTACTATAGATGCAGATTATCACAAAACTAGAGTTGTGAGAGGCGTAATTAGCGAAGAGGATACTGCCGGTCAAGAGGCAGGAGACTTTTTCAAGGGTTTCCTCCCATTTTGGGGACCTATGGTTAATAGTAGGAACCTGAGACAGTTGACTCGAGTGGTAGAATCGACAGCTAATATTACTGCCAGTGCCCTTGGTAATATCACCACAGAACTTCAGGCGGATAGACTTATGACGTTACAAAACCGTATGGTTTTAGACGTGATCTTAGCAGATCGAGGTGGAGTATGTAAGGTGATCCATTCGAGCTGCTGTATTTTCATTCCTGATAACGCTCCGACTGTCTATCAAGCCATCTCGAAGTTGCATAAGATCTCCGAATCCATACACGTGGATGTAGGGGATTGGACGCTACTTGGATGGTTTTGGGGCCTGATGTCGACTTGGGGTTGGAAGATTCTGATGATCATTGGAGTCGTTGTAGCGTTCCTGTTCACGTGTTGCCTTTGCGTGCAGTGTGGTCCTGCCTTATGTGGCCTCTGTGCTACAACGTGTATGAGACAGCCACCTGTTACCAAAGGGTCTCAATTGGACAGAGCTATGCTACAGCAACATCTCGAGGATCTGATGAATATCGAATATGATTCCGACTAGTGCTTGCCTACATGAGGGCAAAAGGAGCGTCTGAGGTTCCGTGAAAATTGTAAGTGATGTTTTCGACTCGCACGAATATGGTCGAGTCTGGTATCTAAGAACCGCAAATGATGAGTTTAGTAAGTATGCGCAGTTTCGCTGTGCTAACTTAAACCGTTCGTTTGATATGTGGGTTTTTCATCTGTACCCACGGGTTCCATCTTAGATACGGCATCCATTTTGTCTCTTGCCCTCAAGTAGCCAGCGAACGGACACTGTCCGCTTCGTCACCCTGGGACTCTCAGGATATTTGTGGAAGACACATGTACTTTGTAAATATCTTTTACGATGAGGGGGATGATACTGTAAGGCAGATGGCCCCGCTCGAGGCTCATCTTGCCGTCCGGTTTATTGTCTCAGCCGTGCATCTCATTAGGCACGTCCCTTTGATGCCTGTATCTCGTGTTTCCCGATACCTCCCCTTTTACACCCTTTTCAATCTCCCACTGTCTCCATCTTCCTCTGCACCTGTCTTTGTCCCTATTTCGATCTGTTTTACTGCCGATTGGAATTCACTAATGTTGGGAAGATGGGTTTTTACAGTTGGGAACCGCCAAATGTTTCCGCACTTATGTTCCGGACCTTATGTGTATCAAAGTGACCAAAGCGACCCCTCTGAGGGATAATTATGGGAACCAGGTTGTAAACTTTTGTGCACCATGTTGTCCTATGAGTAAATTCTGTATAAAAGGAGCGCCCCACAGAACCAATTTGAAGCAGTCTCCCCAAGTTGCACGTGTTGTACTTGTTGTGACTTCTGTGTTCCCTGCAGTAAATAAACCTTGAATCTTTGACGCCGAAGGAAGTGTCCCGTGTCTCTGTAGTTTGTGCGCCGAAACAGGTATCCCATGAAGGTTATAGGTGTTGTTCCCTGGCACCGCTGGTACTGTTAAAAAGTCCAGTCCTTCACGTGTTCGATGACCAGCTAAATTGGGGCCCAGTGGGACAGAGGAAAAGAGGTGAGATAATATGGACAAATTCAGCCATATTCAATTTTGCGTCCAAAATGGGCAAACGCCCAGTAGCCGCACTACTGAAGATGTACCAGGCAAAGAGTGTGGCACTGGGCAGTTACGGGAGCAAACTATGGGGCTATGTACCAGCCAAAAGTATTGAGGTGCCTGAGAACACCTTCCTGAAACAACTACTGGGAGTACCAAAAGGAACAGCTAACCTCATAGTTCACGAGGAAACCGAAATACCCTTTATTGGGGACACTATAGCACTACGGCCTCTACTGTTTTGGCTTAAGTGCTGGCTGAATAAATACCTGGTCCTCAACCATTTGCTGCTAGGGGAAGTGCTTTCTCAAGACCATGCGCTTAATGTACCATGGTTTAAGTACTTAAAAAATTGTTTTATTAAGCTGGGGTGCCCGGACCTTTTTTTTAATCCAAGCACGATTGTTAAGGCTGATGTAGAGCTTGTTAGAAAATCTTTCATTTTAAGGAAAAATCTTGAAAGAGAAGAGGCAGATTTGGTAAAACCCAGTATACGCAAATTTGTCATGCTCAAAACCACGTTTTTAATGGAACCATACTTATCCTGGCCTATAACAAGTCATGAGCGGTTTCTATTAGCAAGGTTCCGGCTGGACTATTATCACCTATTACTAGCCGTACCTAGGGGGTCACATAGAGGTCAAGTGCTACCCGCCTGCGGCTGCGACAATCTGTCTCCGCAGGATCTGGTGCACTTTTTATTCATTTGTCCTTTCTATAAATTCCCCATAGGTTTTTTTTGAAGCCCATACTAAAAAAATTAAATTTTAAACAGGTCTGCCCGGCTTTGTGCTATTTACAATTGGTAAAGCCTGAAAGCACTTTATATGTGGTTGGATTCCTCAAATCAGCACTAAAATCTAGAAATAGGAGAGAGGATTGTTAGTCTCTTTTAGATGTATTTTACTGTCCACTTTTATCCTCTGAAAATGAAATGAATTGTATATATATTTTCTGGGGTTAAGTTCAAGATATTTAGTTTTTATAAAATGTTTTATGCTGTAACCTTGCTTTTATGTTTTTTAAATATGAAAAACCGAATAAAGTATTTTGAAATTGAATTGACAACAGCAGTGAGCGCTCTAGTGTTACGATGACATCATGGGTCACATGAGCCGAGCACCTCGCTGTGATTGGCCACAGGGATCACGCTCACGAAATGACGTAGGCAGAGGTCGTTAATGCCCCTGCCTTGCCGCCTTGCCGCCTTGCCGGGACACTAGAGAGCTCCTGATTGGCTGCCACAGCCTTTTTAAGATCCTCGAGACACAGGCTACCGCATTGACGGGGTCCGGTTATTGAGGGTCCGACCAGATACCGAGTGGGTGCCCCCTGCATGAGCAGAACCCAGCAAACCACACAACAACAGAGATAAGTAATTTGCCGTATGGGGGGACTGTTCCTCTGACTCACCACCTGTCTCTCCCATTCCTTACAGGGTGTACCTAGCAGCTATCCCCCCCCCTCCCGAGACCCATGGTGTGATTAGTGATCACGCTATATGTCAGCCTTTCGTTTGCATTTTATCATCGTGCTTCCAGTCACCCGGCATATTGCACCAGGCGGGTTGGTGAGAGTCACGTTAGATTGTGTGTGTTATGGATGCACCCAGACCACTTAACGCACGAGGAGGCGTGCAGGTGTAATAGCGCTATAATCATATGGTACAATCACATTAAGAGTGGATCCCAGCACCACCACTCACGATAATATGAAAACTAAATGCACCTTAATAGATCTCAATACCGCACCATAGCACCGTGAGATATTCTTACAGTACACGACGAGAGAAGCACAAAAGCATGATTGATTTTTGGAATAGCAGACTTTCCTTGACTATGTCTAAGAATTATCGTTTTTATCTGTACATGTTTGTTTGTGTCTGTTCTTCCTTTCAGGTAACTGCTCGGTTCCCAAAAGATTCAGGTACCCCCATTAACAGCAGGTTTTAATAATTTTTTCCTGTATTTTCACACTGAACCTCCAGGTTGGGGTGAGCCTTAGCGCGCTCATACCGCCGGGGTTCTCACACTGGTCCTGATGAATGCCTAGCTAATTGCAACCAGATAGGCAGAAACATGTTGACCGCTCACAGTGAGACATAGCTGAACCATCTATCCAGCATACATTCACTCACTTTGGTTTTTATACCGTGCCGGGTTGGTCGACGAATAAAACTATTTTTGGACACAACCATGACACTTTTAACCCACTTCACTATTCACTTACATTAGTAAATCAAACAAATAACAACCAGCTCCTCAGTAATTCTGGCGTCGAAGCACACCGGGGGGCTATAGGACCTTCCTGGTGGGACCCAATGATGAAGCATGGCACCAACTAGGTTGGTAAGTGAGGGCTTTCTAAAAAATCTAATGTGATTATTCATGCTTGCTCTTCTCGTAAGAAAAGTGCACTCTTTTGTTGTTTTGACTATATTATTAGGGGGACCAAGAGTGCTCCTTCACACAAAAACCCTCTCTGTCTTGTTATTTAAAGGTCCACTCCAATCTGCCCCATTCCACTCCAATCAACTCCAATCCATCCCAATCTACCTCACTCCTATCCAGCCTACCCCACTCCAATCTACCCCACTCAACTCCACTCCAATCTACCCCAACACACCTCACTCCATTCTACCACAGTCTTCCCCACTCCACTTCCCCACAATCTACCCCACTTCAATCTATCCTAATCTACCCCATTCCAATCCACCCCACCTCACTCCACTCTAGCCCACTCTACCCCAATCTACACTACTCCACTTCACTCCATTCCAAACTAGCCCATCCACTCAAATCTACCCCAATCAACTCCACTCTACCTACTCCACTCTACCCCAATCTACCCCATTTCAACTCCACTCCAAACAAACCCACTTCAATATATCCCATCCAACTCCTATTACCCAAGTCCACTCCAATCCACCAAATCTACCCCACTCCACTCTACTCTATTCCAATCCGCTCCACGTCACATGATCTACCACATTCCACTCTATTCCATACTACACCACTCCAAAATAACCCAATATACCACTCTCCAATCTACCACAATATTCCCCCCTTCACCGTAATGTACCCTACTCAGTATACGCCAATCTAGCCCACTCCAGTCCTCCCAATATACTGCATGGAACTCCATTCTTCCCAGCTTCACTCCATTCTACAAAAATCTATCACACTCCACTCTACCCCAATCTACCCCACTCCACTCTAATCTATTTAGTCTACCCCACTCCGCTCCAATCTACCTGATTCACTCCACTCTGCTACAAACTACCCCTTCCACTCCACTCAACCCCACTCCACTCCAGTCTATCCCACTCCACTCCAATCTACACAACTCAAATCTACCACACACCACTCCAATCTACACCAGTCCGCCACACTGCACTCTACTACAATGTACCCCACTCCACTCCAATCAATCCCACTCCACTCTACCCCACTCCAATCTGCTCTATCCCCTCCACTCTACCCTACTCCACTTCAGTCGTACCCACTCTGGTTCAATTTACCCTAATCTACTCTAATCTACCTCAATCTACTCCAATCCACTCCAATCTACAGACTGCACTCTCATCTAACCCTCTCCAAACTACCCCAATTCACACCCATTCACCCCAATCTACCCCACTCCAATCTACCACAAAGCACTCCAGTCCACTTCACTACAATTTACCCCACTCCACTCTATATCAAACTACCTGACTACACTCTAATCTACCACACTCCACTCCAGTCTACCCCACCATCTGAACGTACCCCACTCCTATCCAGTCTACCCCACTCCAATCTATCCCTCTCAGCTCCACTCTAATCTACTTCTCTCCACTTCACCACAATCTACCCTACTCCACTTCAATCTAGCCAACTTCACTCTACTCTTCCCTAATCTACCCCACAAATACAACAAATGTACCCACTCCACTCCCCTCTCTCCCCACTCTACACCAATATATCCCACTCCACTTAACTCTACTCCAATATACCCCACTCCACTCTAATCTACCCCAACCCACTCTATTCTACCCCAACATACCCCACTCCACTGTACCCCGATCTACCCCATTCCACTCCACTCTAAACTGCCCCACTCTAATCTAACCAAATCCAGCCCCAATTGCCAAAATCCACTCCAATCCACCCAATATAACCTACTCCACTCTACTGTACCCCACTCCACTCCACAATACCCCAATCTACCCCACTTCACTCTACCTCAATCTGCCCCACTTCACTCTACCTCAATCTGCCCCATTCAAGTCAAGTCAAGTCAAGAACGCTTTATTCGATTGTAAACAAACAATCATAAAAGCGCAATAGCAGCATTTCATACATGTTAAAAATACTTATAATATACACTTAGACAACTTGATAAAACATTATTAAACTTTACATGCTTTCCTGAAATTCATTAAAAAAAAGATTTAAATGAAGACAATTGTTTTCTTAAGCGCAAGACTTGTTTCAAATAAGTGACCATACTGAAAACAATGTGGACATTACCTAGTTGTTTTAATGGCAAAAGAGCAGATCGACATTGACAAAGCCCAAACCGTTTTAACACAGGGGCAATGCTCATTCTTCTGGCGTCCAAGTAATATTTGCAGAAGAGAATAACATGGATCGATGTCTGCTTGGAGCTGTTATCACAAGGGCACGACTGTGAAGTTTGGGACCAGTCGTTCGCTTTTGGAAGGGTAACTAATCTGTAGAATATTCCTAAACGAAAGCGCGTTAAAAGGAACCTATCGAACTCACTTAGGACCACGGTGAGGTAGGGTTGAATATTAAAAGTAGTTAAAATCAATTGATTATTCAGGACTGTAGGTTTTACAATTTCATTTGACAGCCTAACAGAGTCAAGTAGAGACAGGCCCATTAGGTTTAGTTCCTTCCTGGTTAACTCCTTTATGGTACTGGGGTTGGTAAAATACTGAGGGTGATCGAGATCTTGAAAAAACTTTTGCACATAGCTCATCCAAGGAATTCTCGAGGCCCTATCCAATTTCAAAACGTCCAAAATGATATCTCTATTTAATTTTCATTTGATCAGAGCCTGTGCCATAATAGCACTGGCTTGAGTTTTATTAAATCTGAAACAAAGAAGAGCCCCAACTCCGCATGACATATGGTCACGGAGGTACCATTAGGGACAGATTAAATATACCTTAAAAAAGAGTTTTCTACTCTTTGAATGGGGAGCAAATGAACGGGTCCCCAATCCCCAGTCCCATAGATTGCCGCAGAGACGCACTTAGCTCTATAAATTTTAATAAGTGCCTCCGGTGGTCTTTTCCCGAGCTTAATCACAAAGGCTCAAAGGGCAGACGTGGTGCACAGTAGTGCCATTTTTTTGGCCGCCACCGCCTGTGACCAGGAGTCATTATGGGCAAAAAGAATGCCCAAATATGAAAATTTCTTGGTGACCCCTATCTTTTGTCCAGACACAAATATACTTTTAGGTTTTTAGTACTCGAGCCACATCTCAAAGTGAAGGTCTTAGAGGAATTAATTCTTAGGCCGATCTCATGCATAAATTTGGAGAAGCTATCCAACAGCCTCTGCAGTACAATACTGGTGCGGGACATCAGTGCCGCATCGTCTGCGTATAAAAGGGCTGGGATAGATCGTCCTGCCACTTGGAAAAAGTCATGATTGTCTTTTAAGAGCGCCTCTTCCAGGCCATTTATGTACAGGTTAAAAAAGAAACAGACAAAGATATGAGAGGGACCCCTAGTTGAACCAAGGGATGGAGGTACTATACCAGACACAAAAAGTATGTTCCCTTGATTAAAATGCTCACTGTGCTGCATGCAATGCTCAATGAATTTCAACCTTAGACAAACTGTGATTCACTGAATATACAATGTTAGCACAACAACGAGAGAAGTTTGTTAAATAAAAAACATATGTCTTTATTTGTCTGCCTCTTGGCATTTCTAAAAGTATTGCTTCTTAGACCTAGAAGACCGTACAAGGAAAACAACAAATTATTTAAAACAGAAAATACATATACATAAACAATTCTTTGCAAACAATAAAAAATGGCAAAGGTACACAAATCTTTCACCTATTTTACATTAAAAAACTGTACTTTGATTATGACCTGCATAATCTGGACAATGAGACAACAGAAAAGAAAGACCTCGACCTTGTCTAATTAATTTGCACATTGATATTGATTGCCACTGGTCAATACTTCAAACTTAATATTTGCACCCTCCTTATGGCTCTTTTTTTCAATTGTGCTTTCCTTCTGCGTCAACGCGCTTCCTCCTAATTTAATACCACCTTTTTCAAGACAAATAGTAAATTTGGTTGTCCCCAATGTATTCAGTGAATATTCCTAAAAACAAATATAAATACATTCAATTTGTTCATTATCTATTGTTCTACTGTGTATATCTACATATTGTGCTACCCAGACCTAATGCTTAATGCTAGCGCTTTTCTCTTACATCAATAATTCCTGGCAGTGGTCCAACGTTTTTATCTAGAACAACATGACATCCTGTTTACATTTCAATTTATCAGCATAATTGTGTCACTAATGACATTTCAGACTTCCATCCTCTATTATACTTTTTGTCCTCATATATCATCACTTCCAATGTTACACACGTATGTAAAAGCTAGATTTAACATTTTGGCTCCACAGTCTCAAAAAACTGGACACAACTATTATGATTCATGCGACATCTAGCTGATATCTGATTGCATTTGGTTATACCCATCAGTGTCTCATCCTAATTTGCATTACGATATCTAGATTTAGATATCTAGTATTGTGCTTTTCCTTTTAAGTTCCCCTATTGGAGCGATAAGATATTGTATAATACTGAATAGCAAATCTAGTAAAGTGCCAACATCGCTCCAATAGGGGAACTTAAAAGGAAAAGCACAAGAAGACTGTGGTTCACTCCACATAGACGAAACACGTGTTGGCTAGAAGTCATATCCATGTTGAACATTTCAAAATACAGAACAGAAGAAGAGTTTTGTGGAAACTACCTGTGTGGACTGTTTTGATTAATATGGACAATTCTTGCTCAGGATATTAATCTTTTATTTTTCCATTTAAACCTACTCTACTCTAATATACCCATTCTACCCCACACCACTCCATTCTTCCCCGATTCTCCCCACTACACCCCAATCTACCCCACTCCAATTTATCCAAATCCATCTACCCCAATCTACCCCACTTCATTTCACTCTACCCTACTCCATTCCATTGTACCCTAATATACCTGACTCCACTCCAATCTACCCAACTCCTATCCAGTCTACCCCAATCCGATCTACCCCATTCAACTCCACTCTAATCTACCCCAACACACTCCTTCCCAATCTGCCACAATCTACCCCACTGCACAATCTATCTACCCTACTACCCTGCAATCTACCCCAATCTAGTCCACTCCAATCCACCCAATCTACCCCACTCAAAGTCATTCTACCCAACTTCACTCCACCCAAAGCTACCCCACTTCACTCTAATCTACCCCACTCCTACCCCAACTACCATAATCTACCCTACTCCACTGCAATCAACCCCACTCACTCCAATTAACCCAATCTACACCACTCCACTCTACCCCACTCAATTCCAATCTACCCATGCCACTCAAATCTACCCCAACCCACTCAGCTGTACCCCAATCTACTCCACTCTACTCTAATCGAACCCAATCTACCCCACTCCAGTCTACTCCACTCCATTCTTCCCCAATCTACACCACTTGACCCAATCCACCTCAATACACACTACTGCATCCCAGTTTACCCCAATCTACCCCACTCCAGCCGCACCACTGCACACCATTCTTCCCCACCTAATTCCATTCTACCCCTCTGAAATCAATCCTACTCCAATCTACCCCAATCTACCTCAATCCAAGCTAGTGAAATGTACTCCTCTCCAATCTACTCAGTCTACCCCGCTCCACTCCAATCTACCCTACCCCAGTCCACTCTACCCCACTCCATTCCAATCTACCCCATCCCACTCAAATCTACCCTAGTCAACTAAGCTGTGCCCCAATCTACTCCACTCCACTGTACTCCAATGTAACCCAATCTACCCTCTCCAATCTACTCCACTCCATTCTTCCCCAATCTACACCACATGACCCCAATCTACTCCAAGACACACTATTGCACCCCAGTATACCCCAACCTACCCCACTCCAGCCGCTCCACCGCACCCCTTTCCACCTCACCTAATTCCATTCTACCCCTCTGAAATCAATCATACTCCAATCTACACCAATCTATCTTACTCAAAGCTAATGTACCCCACTGCACTACACTCAAATCTACCCCATCATGCCCCACTCCATTGAAATGTACTCCCCTCCAATCTAAACAGTGTACCCGCTCCTCCCCAATCTACCATACTCCACTCCACTCCACTTCAATCTACCCCTCCATTCCAATCCACCCTACTCCACTCCAATCTGCCCCAAGGCACCCCACTTCACTCTACCCAATCTGCCCACTCCAATCTACCCAATCCCCTCCAACTCTACCCAACTCCAGTCTACCCAATCCACTCCATCTGCCCCAATCCACCTCACACCTACTCTAATCTCCCCACTTCTCTCCAGTTTACCCTAATCTACTCACTCCTATCTACCCCACCTTACTCCAGTCTACCCTATTCCAATCTAGCACTCAAATCTACCCCACTCCCCCATTCCAATCTACCCCACTCCAATCTACTCCACTCTAATCTACTCCACCACACCCCACCAGCCTTACTTTATCATGCCCACTTTTTAAGGTTTTTAGATGACAATGTGGTATTACGTCAGGACCTTTCTTTTTGGCAAACGTTTCCTCCACTTTTCATTTGTCTCAAATCTTGGGGCTTCCATCTTTCTTCCCTTCTCCCTCTTCAGGGCAGGAGTCCCTCTGGCATTATTTAGATTTATAAAGAGCCATTATTATCTTTCTAGAAAGAACTTCATCCTTTTGAAATGTAGTTTTCTCTTGTTAATTTAGGATTGTCCAACAAAGGCTATTGCTCTACTACTTTTCATGAAGGGCCTGATTCACAAAGGTGATCTTACACTTTTGGTAGACTATGCACAGAAATAGATTGGACTGTCCTATCTTTTTATGTGCAGAGTCTCCACCACAAGTGCAGAGATTCCTCTGTCGTAAAGTTACTACTTGTTACATACCTTTTTGAATACAAAAAAGTTGTAAAGTTATACAAAAGTGTAAGCTTACCTTTGTGAATCAGGCCTGAAGTCAGTGGATAAGGACAGCAATTTTGCTAGCCTAGGAGAGTTGAGGGGTCTTCCTTCCTTGCAACATTCAAGGTCGTTTCACTAGAGACATGTCTTCCTCGTGGGCAGCATTTAGAGGTGCTACTTTGAAAGACATCCTTGCGTAAGCCACTTGGTCCTCCTCTCACACTTTTATTTTTCACTACAAATTAAGAATGTGGGGTGAGTTTTCTTCTGATTTTGGGACAGCTGTTTTGTCTACAGTTCATTAAAGTTTGTGTGAATGTAAATAAATCAGTTGGATGTTGCATTTTACCTCTTCTGGCTTGGTGCCAATTGTTTCATAAACCAACTTGGGTGTATACTCACTGGTTAGGACTTGTATAAAGTTTATGAACGAGGTAGGTGATGACTCAGTTACTTACCAGTAATCTTCATTACTCTGAGTCCTAGTCTTCCTCATCACAATCCTAGGTTCACTCCCTCCCTCCGATTGGAAAAGGGGGGAAATATTGATGACTTTATAACTTGGTATTTCAGGAAGTGACGTAGGTTGGCCATCCATCCGTCGGAAATCCATCCACTCTGGAGCACCCCCTGCCCCACCACTTCTTCAACATTGGAAGCAATGAAATCAGTGGCAAACTCACCTCCATTCTCAATGCATCCATCACCACAGCCATCTTCCCAGATGGATGGAAATACACAGAGGTCAGAAGGCCATCAATCACCAACTCACGAATACCTGGAGGAAAAAAACCCCTGCTGTACACCTCTCAATCCAGTTTCCGCACCAACCACAGCACCAACCTCATCCTTATCGCTGCCACCAATGACATCAGAACCCTCTTCGACTGGGGAGAAACAAGGGTCCTTATTTGCCTTGACCTCAAAGCAGCGTTCAATACTGTATCACATCACACACTCATCAACAGACCACAACATTGGGAACAAGAGAGACACCCTCAAATGGTTTGCTTCCTTCCTCTTAGGATGGACCCAGAGAAACCTCCTACCATCCTTCACTTCAGATCCCAAAAGCATCATCTGCGGTGTCCCTCAAGGTTCATCCCTCAACCCTACCCTATTCAACACTTACATGACTTCCCTGCCAAAATTGTCAGAACCCACTGCCTCATCATCATATTGTTTGCAGACGACAACCAGCTCATCCTCTCACTTTCAGAAGACCCCACCACCACCAGATCCAGCTTCCACAACTGCATGACGCGTGCCACTGGCTGGATGAAGACCAACTACCTGAAGCTCAACACGAACAGAAGTGCTGATCTTTGGGAACAACACCTCTCTGTGGAATGACACCTGGTGGCCCTCTGACCTTGTACACATGCCAAAAGACCACACCCACAACCTATGCATCATCGTTGACAGCAAACTTACCATACATCAACCAATCTGTCATTTATAAAGCACACAAATAACCAGTGAGGGTCTTGAGGCGCTGGAGAGTTTGGCTGCTGTGTGGTGGTCTTAAATCGAACATCCAGGTCTTAATTTCTTTCCTGAATTGCTGTAGTGACGGGCGGTCCTGAGGTGCAGGGGAAGATTGTTTCATGTTCTGGCCGCCAAGTGAGAATAAGAGCACCCTCCACTGGTTCAACTGGTAGATTTGTGGGGTGTCAGCGAGGAAGAGGGAGGCAGATCGGAGATGTTTGGTCAGTTGGTGGATGGTAAGGCATTTGTTGAGATATGCTGGTCCTTCGCTGTGTAGGGCTGTGTACGCTGGAACCACCACCTATCTCCTGAAGAGACTCCAGACGATATAGAACTCAACTGCTAGACTCATCCTCGGCCTCCACAAATGCACTCACATAACCCCCCACCTCAGGAACCTCCACTGGCTCCCCATTCAGAAAAGATCTCAATTTAAGATGCTGACACATGCTTGCTAAGCTCACCACGACAAAGGACTGGCCTACACCAATCACTGCCCGGACTTCCACCAAGCCTCCAGTGAGCTGTAAGCTCCCTCCCTCACCCTTGCACACTTGCACACACTCCCTGTATCTGCTGAAGCCACAGTGGAAGGCGTTCCTTCTACCTGACCGCCACATCCTGGAATAACCTTCCCCTCCACCTCCGTACATCATCCTCGCTCCGGGAATTCAGAAATGGACTCAAGACCTGACTCTTTGAATGATCCCAGCATTAACTTAGTGCCTGGATACCCTCGTGGGTGATTAGCTACGCTCTACAAATCAAAGTTGATTGATTGGCAATTTTTTGATTGGCTCGGTATGTCTGAAAACTTACCCTAGGACCATTGGAGTAAGGGGGTCAGACCGCCCACCATATTTATGGTGGGCAGTCTGATCCCCTTAAGTCCCTTGTGTTCTACATCATGACCTGAAAAAAAAAACACACCCTGGAAGAAATTACCAGGGGTTTCAGTGGCATTAGTTTTTTGTTTTTCAGAAAAAAATTGTTCTTTGGAAGTTTCTTTTTGAAGAATACATGGTTTGGTGCCTGTGCACCTAAACGACAGCAGCCATGCAGCATATTTTCAGTGCATTAACGGGAGCTGCACTGGCAGTGGCACCTTTGAAGGCTTAGAAATCAACACACGGCCATCTGTGATTTATTAATTTGGTGAATGCCGTCCGGCTAGGGTAGTGGAGGAGATAACCCAGTGTCTAAATCAAGCCCTTAGAAATCTTAAAACATTGTTCAAGAGGTACTAGGGAAGTCCAGCACAGATAGTCCCAACAACTTCCCATCACTCCTGGTGTCTAAAATCAGACTCCTTAAAATATTACACAGATTCACTTGTTTTCCCAGGAGTTGAAGGGATGGAGTTCGGAGGTGTCTATATGGGGCTAGGCTCAAAGACAGCAGAACAATATTTAGTTGCAATTGACCCCATTCATTCACTCCAAACATGTTAAAGCAACAACAGTGAACATTTCCCTCGCACAAATTGACTGCATGGGCAGAAGCAATAGTAGCTTTCCTGACATAGCTTGCCGGGCATACTGTGGGGTCATCTTTACTTTAACAGTGTTGGCAATTTGGTGTGGGGGTGAAGATGCTAAATAATGGGCCCTTCTGACCCTAACACTGTGGGTTATAGCAAGGGTCTACACTGAGATTATACTTCCCAACAGTGTGTGCTGGCAGGAGGGTGAGGGTAAGGGCTTGCTCAAAGCGTTTGAGGTAGACACTTGCTTTTTGGACATCTGTCACTTTTCATATTACCTTTGTGATCCCCAGGGCATTTCTCCTTGCAATCCACCACCTTTTTCTACTAGTCCCCAAGAATATCGTAGCCTTCCCTCCATTAGTCTCAGGCAGTTGTTAAGAGGGTTCTCAAAGTGCTATCACTGATCCTGTAGCTGGATTTGCATAATCTCAGCCACCTCTCGTAGATACTCACCTGGCCCTCATAGACTGCTGCTAAAAAACCTTAGTTTGTCCTAGGAGATTCCTAGATAGACCTTTGCCATCCCTTGGCCTCCCTGGGAGATCCTCTGTCACCTTTGAGACACCTTAAGCAAGCTCTCGAACACTCTTGAGGGACCAACAAATGTCAATCAAAACTCTTCAGCTGGCACTCAAGCCCAGCCAGCTGATCTTCAGTCTCTGTCAAATCCTTTACACTTGCCCTCTAATTTTGAGCAACTCCTTCGGCCCTCCATATGACACTTTGTTATTAGTCATTAGAGAACCTAAGTCACGCACATCAGACCCCTACCTAAGCCTGAGAAGCCCTTAATCGATCCTCATATCTTCTCTGCCACTTCAAACAGACAATCATCTGGCATTCATAGACCTCAGTACCACCTTGACAGCTTTCAGTGCTGGTGAAACCACCTCTATAGTCTCTTAGGCCCCCGTAACAAGAGGCCTGGATTAATCTGATTCTTGTTCAAGCTCCTAGCTGCACACTGCTCAAAATTACAAGTGAGGCCAAGTTTGTTGGACCTGGTAAGAAATGGATCGGATAAGGTTTGCATACCTTATTAAATATTGGCAGTTCTAACCAGCCACAGTGTAGCTGGGTACAAATGTCTAGAATACATTAGGACATTTGGATTTTGTAGTGGCAAGAAAGAAATTGGAATAGGTGTTATTTCCTGCTCCTGAAGAATTGCAATCACTACAGAGTCATATTTGATCAAATGTAATAAATATCTCACCAAATACCTAGCCAATCATAGTGAGGGCCACACAGGCCATTGGTTGGCAATGAATTGAGCCCTGAGACGATCTCTGCAAACTCTTAGGTATTACCAAAATACCTGAGTTGGCCCTCAGATGCTCAATATGAGGCCTAAGAGTCTCCCAATCTCTCTTTCTGTGTCCATCTGTTCCCTATAAATATTTCTACCACTCCAAGTCAATTTCGCAGCCTTCAAATTGTATGCAACTTTCTCCCAGCCTGCTCTCATCTCTCTAACTCACTGAGCCCCTGGCATCTTCCTTTACCGTGCATTCAAACAATTCACTAATCTGCAGCTTTTAGGGCACCACATAAATCTGGACTTTAAACCCTGCCCAGTCATACATAGTACATACACAAGTGTGTTCACACGCTTACACTTTTTAGGTCAAGCGTTGTCTTCGAGACATGCTGTATTCACTCTATGGGTTTTCATCACACCGATCTCTTTTCATTGGTTCCTTTGTGTGCCTTTTAAAATTCCTTACTTTTCATTGGTGAAATATTGCTATTTGTACTCCATTTGGGTGTGTTTTTTTCACTTTCATGACTACTGACACATTACATGTCCCCCTCCTCTTTGGTTTATTTATGGTTTGTTCGGCACACTCTTTTTCTTATCTTTGAATTGGTCCTGCATTGTTTATTGCTTGCCCCAGGATGCTGTCCTTCATGTCGCGGCACCTGTACTATTTATTGTGAGCCTTCGGTCGCTGCTTGGTTTTTTTCAGGTTTGCCATTGTTCTGTGATCGCGCCTGATAGGACTTGGGGATGCATTTTGTTTTTCTTTTGGATCCAATTAAAAAGATGGCTTCCATGCGGCACCATTTTTCGGCTTCATTGATCTAGATAGTCCATATTTTTTCAAGTAGTGCACTTAGTCTACCCCTGCCATGCTGTCCACCCAACCACAACCTACTGCCCGTCATGTAAAATGAAGATGTTTTAACTATCATGAAACATATAGCAAGAGCAATTTCAACAGCATGCGTGTATTTTCAATGTATGGGCTAGTTTAGTAAACTGAATCCGTATAGAATATACCAACTGTTATGACACTAACCAGCAGTTAACAACATTCTAAATGGCTGCTAACTTCGAAGCCCTCAATGCGAGATTGTAAAACCAGCACTTGAAATCAATGGAAAACATCATTTTCTGAGATAGATATGTGATCTGGATGAAGTGTTAACTCTCCGCTGAGATGTAACAAAGCTTGGCTATGGTATTGTACGACTCCCTCACTCCGCCATTAATTAGCAGATAATTTATTTTCATCAATATGTATTTGGTTTGTGTTTCCCAAACCAACATATCTGCCAATATGGTAGGGTGACTGTGCAATAGGCATAGAGGGTGTTGCTTCCCTGTGTACTGCTAAACACCACTACCACACACAGGAGCCACATTTTCCATGGTCTAGTGAGCTCCTGTCTCTGTCCTAGCACTCAGAAATGTAATACCTGTAGCAGCAATGATGGCTCTTGAGGTGCATGGCCAATGTCCTCACTCTCCTCAATCAGAGGGTAAGTTTCAGCTTTATATTGGTTGGTTAGGCGAAGCAGGTGCAACCCCTAGTAGGACCGGTCGACCCATGCATGTACAGTAGTAACCATATGGTCAATGGAAAGGGCTACTGTGTGGCGACTCGAGCATGCTGAGCTCATATCTGCAGTCATAGAACGTATGCTTTCAGAACATGTCCAGGCACGCACATCAGGGTTTCTGAGCGTAAAATACAAAAAAATCAAAGAAGTGGAAGATGGACTGGATAATGTATTGTTTATATGGTCATGTCCTCCAAATTGTTAGTAGAAAACAAAGTTCCTACTGCCCAGTTAATAGTATATTTTATCAAGAGTATCCGTGCATATCGTCATCCATGTGGGATGATTTCGCTCTCTGCTTACAGCCTATTACTCTTTAGCTCGCAGCCTAATTGCTAAAGAATTGTGTGCTCTTCAGAAATGTACAATAGTAGGCATTTTAACCTGTAACATAAACAATAGCAAGTTTTCTGTGTCACGGGAAGTGCTGCAGTGCATGCATACACGGAGGAAAATGTTTCTTCTACAAAATTGTAAATATTCTGGCTTAACGTGTGTGTCCTATATCAGGGGTATCGCCTCTGACCCAGTTAACATCAAGACATATGACATGTAACAACAGTGGCCAGTCTTAACCGTGCACACTGATCTCTTCCTAATCAAATAAATGATGAGTGCTGGAAATATAGTGTGCTTTTTGTTGTTGTTGCTGGTTTATATTGCGCTAAATCGACCCAAAGGTATGGAATGTTTTACATAAGCAGGAGTTACATTATTCAAGGACACATACATTTTTTGTGAGCACAGGGAGATTAAGCGATTTGCCCAGAATCACAGTGGTGGCCAGATGCCAAGACTCCAACGCAGTTCCCCAGTTCCTAAGTCAGCAGCTCTGGCTGTTACGGTACTTCATCTCCTTATTCTACACCCCTCACCACAGATCATCGCACCCATATCCCACTCGCCGTCTTTTACTCCCTCCCTCCTCCCTTGCCTTGTTTTGTTTACCCTATTCCCCCGTTTGTGGTGTCGCGCTCTAGTGTTTGAGCGACGACACCAGTGCATGCTGGGAATTCGGCATCAGCCATTTTAGATGCCGAACGCGAGAGCCCATGAAATGTTGTTCTCCCGGCTCTCGGGATAATAAAGCCTACAACTTAAACTTTACAGCGGCTCAGCAGTTTATTCATTACGCCGCAACCTCCTACAAATTGGCGATGAGGCTTAGAGGGGTGCCGCCGCAGATCCACGCATGGCGGGGCACACCTTGTGACCCACAAAGCACCAGCAGCTAACTCCCGAGCGCGGCAGAGGAGACGGCCGGACCCCGGAGGCGCACCGAAGAGCCCGCTGCCCGCGTGTGTCAGCGCAGAGCCCCCCCTACCTTTTTAAGCGTCCATCGGCACCAGGAGGACAGGCGGACCTGGCCCCTGGCCCGCAGCAGCAAGAAGGAAAGCACGCGTTGTCCCAGACCTGGGCGGGGTGAGCTGGGCACGCACCGTCCAGCGATTAGGGGTTGCCCCACCAGCAGTACGGCAAGTACGCTGCAGGACAAACCAGTGCTGCAGGAACGAGAGGAAGAAGACAGCAACTCCCACACAACCGTGAGGGCCCAGCTAGACACCGCAGTGCACGCTTGCACGTACGAGACACCACACTGTAAGAGGACTATTACCCCATCCAGCAACGGTCACCACACCCCACGGTTGGCGCAGAACGCTGGAGCACCAACGCTCAGCCCACGAAGGGGATAACAACCCTTCACCCACTCAGGTACCAAATTCCAGAGAGAGGCAAGCCCCAGGGAGCTCGCCAGGAGCTGCAGAACAACCAACCCCACAGAAACGCAACGCCTCCAACATGTGCCCACAAACTTCCTCCCTCACCAATCTAGTTCCCTTCTTGCCCAAAATGGGTGATCCTGCAATGCCATGGGAAGATTGGAAACGCTATTTCTGAAATTACTTATCAGCGCTAGAAGAAGAAGGGGAAGGAACCTTCTCCAGCACAACGCGAAAGAAAATCCTCCTACACAACCTAGACCCAGAAGGCATCAGAGTGTACCACAACCTCATAAAGAAGGCCAGACCCCCAGAAGACACTGAAAAATTCCAACACGATCTAGACTCCCATTATCGCCCAGTAGGATGCACCGCAATCGACAGGTGCAACTTCTACCAATGGAAACAAAACAGTGGAGAATCAATAGATGAGTACGTAGCGGCACTACAGAAGCTAGCTGTGACGTGCAAGTTCGGCGCACTACACGACAAACTCATCAGAGACCAGATCAGAATGCATACAGTAAACACAACGATCAAAGAAAAGTTATGGGTCAAAAGAGATGCTCCCCTCAAGGAAGTTGTAGCACTAGTGAAGAAAGCAGAACTATCTAAGAGGTGCACAAAAGCAGCGAAATGAGAAAGCATCAACAGGACTCCGGTGTGCAGAATTTCTGATCGGAACTAACAAGAAGTGACGCAGTAACAAACACCGCAGGGAGCGAGGTACCAGAAGAGATACCCTTCTAAGTTCTCAAAACCCCAAAGACCGCATGGGGACGGCAGAAATACCTGCTACAGATGTGGTAGCCAGACACACGCTGGCAACGATAAAGGATGCCCTGCCTTCAGAGCCAAATGCTCATACTGTGGAATAATGGGACACTATGAAAAAGGATGCCAACGCAATCCAGGAAAGCGGAAGTGAAGTACGTCACTCAGGAATCTGACAGAGATGAAGAGGTCACCGAAGAGGAAAGAGAAGATGAAGTCTTGTGCATAGATGATCAAGTACTAGGAATAGACTGTACAAGATCTATCAATCAATCAATCATATCACTTGTATAGCGCGCTACTCACCCGGAAGGGTCTCAAGGCGCTTGGGGGAAGGGGGCCTCTACTGCTCAAACAGCCAGGTTTTGAGTTGTCTCCTGAACGCGAGGTGGTCCTGGGTCAGCCGGAGGTGGATGGGGAGGGAGTTCCATGTCTTGGCCGCCAGGTAGGAGAAGGATCTGCCTCCGGCGGTGGCTCTTCGGATGCGTGGTACGGCGGCGAGGGCGAGGCTGGCGGATCGTAGCTGGCGGGTTGGCGTGTGGAAGGTCTGGCGTTCGTTGAGGTACTTGGGGCCCAGGTTGTGGAGAGACTTGTGTGCGTGGGTGAGGAGCCTGAACGTGATCCTCTTGTTGACGGGGAGCCAGTGCAGGTTCTTCAGGTGGCCGGAGATGTGGCTGCGTCGAGGGATGTCTAGGATGAGTCGGGCGGAGGCGTTCTGGATGCGTTGTAGTCTTTTCTGTAGCTTGGCTGTGGTTCCGGCGTAGAGGGTGTTTCCGTAGTCCAGCCGGCTGGTGACGAGGGCCTGGGTGACCGTCTTCCTGGTTTCGATCGGGATCCATCGGAAGATCTTGCGGAGCATGCGGAGGGTGTGGAAGCATGATGAGGAGACGGCGTTGACTTGTCTGGTCATGGAGAGGGAGGAGTCCAGGATGAAGCCCAGGTTGCGTGCATGGTCTGTCGGCTTGGGGGCGGTGCCTAGGGCAGGGGGCCACCAGGAGTCATCCCAGGCGGAGGGTGATGGTCCAAGGATGAGGACTTCCGTCTTGTCTGAGTTCAGTTTCAAGCGGCTGTTCTTCATCCACTCGGCGACTTCTTTCATCCCTTCGTGGAGGCAGGTTCTGGCAGTGTCGGGGTCTCTGGTGAGGGAGAGGATCAGCTGGGTGTCGTTGGCGTAGGAGATGATGTTGAGGTTGTGTTGGCGTGCGATGGCTGCGAGAGGTCTCATTTAGACGTTGAAGAGGGTGGGGCTGAGTGATGATCCTTGCGGGACGCCGCAGATGACTTCGGTGGCCTCGGAACGAAACGCTGGGAGGCGGACTCTCTGTGTTCTTCCAGCTAGAAACGAGATGATCCACTTCAGTGCCTTCTCTTGGATGCCGGTGTTGCCGAGGCATTGGACTAGGGTGCGGTGGCAGACAGTGTCGAACGCTGCGGAGAGGTCCAAGAGGATGAGTGCCGCTGTTTCCCCGTTGTCGAGAAGGGCTCGGATGTCGTCGGTGGCTGCGATGAGGGCGGTCTCGGTGCTGTGGTTGGCTCTGAAACCGGACTGCGAGGGGTCGAGGGATCCATTTGCCTCGAGGAAGGCGGCAAGCTGTCTGTTGGCGATCTTCTCGATGACTTTGGCAGGAAAAGGGAGGAGCGAGATGGGCCGGAAGTTCTTGAGGTAGGTGGGGTCCTCTGTTGGTTTCTTCATTAGGGCGCTGAGCTCGGCATGCTTCCAGCTCTCTGGGAAGGTGGCGGTGTCGAAAGAGGTGTTGATGACGTCTCGGAGCTGGGGTGCGATGGTGGAGTCGGCCTTGTTGAAGATGTGGTGGGGGCAGGGGTCAGTCGGAGATCCGGAGTGGATGGTGTTCATCGTGCGGGCTGTGTCTTCGGTGGTCACTGTGGTCCAGGTGCGGAGGGTGGCGGTGGGGTGCGTTGGTTCGACGGTAGGGTGCGAGGATGGTGCGTCGAAGCTGTTGTGGATGTCGGCAATCTTGCGGTGGAAGAAAGAGGCGAGGGCGTTGCAGAGGTCTTGTGAAGGGGTGATGTCGTTGTTGCCGGTGCTGGGGTTGGAGAACTCCTTGACGATGCTGAAGAGTTCCTTGCAGTCGTGGGCGTTGGTGTCCAGTCGATCCTTCAGTGATTTCTTCTTGGTTGTGCGGATGAGCTGGTGGTGCTTGCGGGTCGCGTGTTTGAGGGCGGTCATGTTGTCCGTGGTCCGGTCGAGGAGCCAGGCTCTCTCGAGGGTGCGGCAGGTCTTCTTGGAGTCCTTGAGTTCGTCGGTGAACCAGGGGGCCATCTTGCTTCTGGGTTTCCTGGGGGGGTTCTTCAGTGGTGCGAGGTTGTCGGCGCTGGCGGTCAGCCATTGCGTGAAGTTGCGGGCTGCTTCGTTGGGGTCCGGTGTGCTGGCAGGAGGGTACTGGCTGAGGGAGGCGGTGAGCTGGTCGGCGGTGATCTTGCTCCAGCTCCTGTGAGGAACCTGTTGCGGGTGGTGATGGGTGGTGTTTTTTCTGAAGCTGAAGTGGATGCAGCTGTGGTCGGTCCAGTGAAGTCCGGTGGAGTGGCTGAAGGTGATGTGCTTGCAGGATGAGAAGACGGGGTCAAGCGTGTGGCCGGCATAGTGGGTGGGGGTGTTGACCAGTTGCTTGAGTCCGAGGTTGGCGAGGTTGTCGAGCAGGGTGACGGTGTTGCGGTCCTTGTTGTTCTCCAGGTGGAAGTTGAGGCCCCCTAGGAGGATGTAGTCGGCGGAGCGGAGGGCGTGTGGGCTGATGAAGTCCGTGATGTCTTCGCTGAATTGGGTGCGTGGTCCCGGGGGTCTGTAGATGAGGGTGCCTCTGAGGGTCGTCTTTGGGTCGGTGAGGATCTGGAAGTGGAGGTGTTCGGCGGCGGTGAGGGTGTCGTCGGCGTCGGTTGTGATGCGGATGGTGTTCTAGTGGACGATGGCGATGCCTCCTCCGGTCTGGTTGACGCGGTCCTTCCTGATGATCTTGTATCCATCCGGGATTGCGATGGCATGTCGGGTGCTGAGGAGGCGTTCATCCATGTTTCAGTGAGGAAGGCGACGTCAGGTGATGTTGTGTCAAGGAGGTTCCAGAGTTCGACGGTGTGTCTGTGGACGGAGCGGGTGTTGAGCAGGATGCACTTGAGGTTGTTGCTGGGAGTTGGCTTGGCGGGCGCGGTGCATGTTCTGAGGCAGGTAAACTTGCAGGTTGTGCAGGTGAAGGGTCCGTGGAAGAGTTTCTGGGCGGCTCTGCAGCAGGCGGGGTTCCGGCCGGCATTGAGTGCATTGAGGGCGTCGTCGTCGTAGATCTGTCTGGTCGTCTTGCGTCGGTGGGGGCCAGGGGTCCTGGCGCTGGGTGCGGTCCAGGCGCGGACGGGCGCAGACGGGTTTACCTTTGGCGCGCCTTCGGCGCGCCCGCTGCGCGGGCGCCATTTATGGCGAAGTGGGAGGGAGGGAGGAGCAGCTGGGAGGCGGGGAGGGCACAAAAACAAAAGGGGGCGTGGCCGCTTTGGACGGCGGCGGGAAGCGGGGAGCGGAGCGGGCACAGCGGGGACAGAAACAGCAACAGCGACGAAGCCTTACAGTGGCACAATACAAAAAGGCAAATAAGCAGTTAAAGGAGGAAATAACCAATGTTAGACAGGGAATTAACACAACTAGCACAACACACTCTCGAGAAATATCGCGGAGGGTCTGGGAGCGGAGAGGCAGTCCCAACGAGGCTGCGGGCGGCAGAGGGCTAGGGGCACACACACAGCTGGTGGCCGTGCGGCGCGGGGGTGTCCTGGGATAGGTCACATTACAAATGTCGATTGGAGATGTACAGATGACCATGGTAGCGTATTCCGGCTCCCCGTACACAATAATCCAACACAACGTATGGAAGCGAGACTTCAAACATAGAGTAGGCTCTCACCTGCTTCCCACAGACATACATCCAGTCACATTCACAGGTTACCCTATACCCATGGTAGGATATCACCCGCTGATGTTCGAGTTCAAAGGGCGAACAGCAGAAGGAAAATTGTATGTTTCAGAGAAAGGACCTTCAGTACTAGGGTGGATGGACCAAGGAGCCCTCAACATCCAACTGAACCCGGGGGGAACAACCCAAGTACTCATGACAGACACAGTCCAAACTTATGAGAGAAATGCATGGAATGCATGGAAGGAGGAATTTCCAGAAGTCTTCAAAGGCACAATAGGCCGACTGACAAAATTCACCCACAAAATCTGCCTCAAGGCTGGAGCAAAGCCGGTGAGTCACAAAGTTCGCAATATCCCCTTCAGGAGCAGAGAGGCTGTGCAGGAAGAATTACATCGTCTGGAAAGAAACGGAGTTATCGAGGCCATTGAAAGTGCGGATCGTCTGGCACCATTGGTAGTCGCACAGAAACCAAATGGCAAAGTGCGGCTCTGTGTGGACCTGAGGGAGCGCAACAAGAATATAGTAGTGGACAAATTCCCACTACCCCGGATAAACGAAATGTTGGCAAGGACAAAGGGGGTCAAGTGGTTCTCCACGGTGGACCTTACTTCAGCATACCACCAAATTGCCCTGCACCCCTCTTGCATTCATCACGCCGTTTGGGTGTAACAAGTTCCTGAGGATGCTGTGCGGCTTAGCGTCTGCTGCCGCGGTATTTTAGAAACTCATGCACCGGTTGTTTCAGAAGATAGAAGGAGTGCAATACTTTCAGGACGACATCCTCATCATGGGGAAATCAAAACTTGACACAACGCAAAACTAAAGGCAGTCCTGACCGTATCGGCACAAAATGGACTCACGGCAGAGTGGGAAAAATGTAAATTTGGAGTGGGATCGGTGATGTACTTGGGCCACGAGATTAGCAAAAGGGGGATAGAGCCTAAACGAGCAAATGTAGCGGCCATCAAAGAGGCGCCCACACCAAAGCAGAAAGAAGACATCCGTTCCTTCCTGGGGATGGGTGAATTTTACAGTAAATTTGTACCTCACTTCGCGTCCGAGACACACCACCTGCGACAACTCCTGAAAGAGAAGAATACCTTCAAATGGTCGGAGGAAGAGCCAACAGAATTCGATCTCTTGAAACTAGACATCTGCGCTGCAGTACCCCTCAATGGGTTTGACCAGGCAGCGCTGTCTATTCTGACCACAGACGTCAGTGACAAGGGGCTAGGCGCGGTGCTAACGCAAAAATCCCAGGAAGGGGAAGTCACCACAATCAGTTTCGCATCACCGTCACTAGCACCCAACAAGGAGAAATTTAGTGTGATCGAGAAGGAGATGTTGGCAGCAGTGTGGGCCATGGAGCGGTTCAGACAGTTCATATGGAGCTCGTAATTCTTGCTCCGCACGGATCACAAACCGCTGGTGAGAGTCCTGACCTCCTGCAGACAAGCACATGCGATACCCCGCATTGCGAAGATGACCCTGAGGCTACTTGATTACGTATACGAAGTGGAGTACCTTCCCGGCACCAGAAACAAGGTTGCAGATTTCCTAAGCAGGGCGGCTGCAATGGGACCTGCGGCGGACCAAGAGCCTACGGAGTGGGAAGAATATATGGTCGCGCTCACGGAAGACCACAAAGCAGTGATAAGTGCGCAAGAGTGGGAGAAGGCCTACGCGAGTGATGAAACACTTAATGCAGTAAAGAAATACGTGACACAAGGGTGGCCGGATAAGAAGCACTTAGACAGCAGTTTGAGGAAGTTTTGGGAAGTCTGAGAACAACTATCCATAGGAGACAACCCCTTTTCCTAATAAGAGGAGACAAAGTAGTTCCCCCGCAGCCCTTGATAAATCACCTTCTTACCACCTTACATGAAGGACACCTGGGAATAGTAAAAACCAAAGCAAGGACAAAGCAGGCGTATTGGTGGCCTGCCATAGACAGTCAAGTGGAAAAAATGTCAGGATGTGTGAACAATGCAACAACGTAGACAAGGCACAGGTAATGCTACGCCCACCACTAGGGAGATTCGCTTGTCCCTCCAGTCCATGGGAAGAGCTGTCAGAAGACATCCTGGGCCCCATTCTGGATACGAATGGAGTACCCAAATAAGCGATTGGACTAGTGGACAGATACTCCAAGTGGCCGGAAGTAGATGTGTGTGAAGTGGCCGATACAGAAGCGGTGTTGTCCTTCCTCACCTCTACATTCTTAAGAGAAGGAATCCCAAAAATCGTGACCTGTGACAACGGACCACAATTCATATCGCCAAGATGGAAAGCCTTCATGGAACGCAACGGGATAGAAGTTAAGCACACCCCAGTGTACCACCCAGCAGGAAATGGACTAGCAGAGAGGTTCAATCGAATAATCATGGATTCGGTACAGGCAGCGATAAGCGGAGGGAAAGACTGGGAGAAGGAACTCAAGCAAATAATTTGGGCCTATCGCATCACCCCGGCGAACACTGGGTACAGTCCCTTCAAGAACTTATGCGGGCGTGACCCCTTCACGAGGGACAACCTAGCATGGAAACAATTCACCATCCAAAGGAAGTGGTCCCCGGCAGTGGTGCGTCGCAATATTGACAGAGCTCAGGCCTTATACACTGAACATTACAACAAACGACACAATGTCAAGGAAGTCACCCTGGAAAAGGGCGAGTGGGTGAGGGTGAAACAGGCTGTATTAAAGAAGAAAGGAGACAGTAAGTTTAGTCCACCTTTATAAGTTGTGGAACCATACGGTAGGTCAGCCCTACTAAGTGATGGAAAAATATGGTCACAGGACAGGATGGCAAGATGCAACCGGATCATGAAGTGGGAAAACACTTCAGGAATGAGTCCAACTGCCCCGGAAGGAAACAGTCCACCGGAAACAACACAGGCACCTGAAGGAGTGACGCAAGGCCCAACCACGCCTAGCCAAGGAAATGAACATCTGGACACTTAGGATGGGAGGTATGGAGTGGATGAATCCTGTCAGTCAATACCACAGAGCCCAGATACCAATGGAAGAGAGAAGTCAGATCGACGCGACATGGGACAGAAGTCTCCCAGTGAGTGACCAGCAAGTGGACATTGCCCCAACACACTCACGCACATGTTTGGGTAGACTGGTCAAGTTGCCAAAGAGATTTGAAGACTTCGACATGAAGGTCAAGTAAGACTGTTGATCCTACCCCCTTCCTTTTTTTCCTTCCCTTTCCCTACCTGTCCTATTCCCCTCCATTGTACAGACCCCTCCAGGATATAGCGGCATGGATTAGCAAATTTTGCGGTACAAAAATGGAAATTTAGCGGCACAAATATGGAAATTTAGCGGCAATTTTACGGCATTTTATTTGGCCACTTTTCCTACAACAAACACAGATATCTTACTTTCTTGAGTTATTTAACAACATGAAGCTATGTATATTTGGTTTATTTACAATGTAGACATTTTATTTGGCCTAGACACAGCTGTAGCTAATAAGATTCATGTTTAAATTAAAAAAAATCGTAATAGAAATAAATACATATATACCCAAAGAGTGACTTTCAGGCCGTCTCCATCTAGTGATCTTTTCAAATGTCATTCACGTTTCGGCCACACCCACCTATAGAATATGGCTTGAGAAACTGCCCTTTTAACCACTGCCTAGCTGCGTTATCAGTGGTGGCATTTTGCTCCAGCACGTCTATATCTGCCTAGAAAGTAGTCCGCATAGCAGAGGAGCCGCCACTGTAATTGCTATCACTTACTACAACAGCATTTGTTTCATGACTTGTGGGAAGGCATTTCATCATCTATACTGGAAAAATGTTTTATGATATCACTACTGTTTGGGGTTCATCATTTTAGACTGATGTAATCTGCTTGCTCTCTGATCTTTAAAAGCGCTAAATGAGAAGCAGAGTTGTTGTATGAGCCAATATGATTTGGCTAGCACTACTGCATTTTGCGCTTGATTGTTGAAGGTGAGGGAAAACACAATATTTTGTAAAGTAACCAACATCTTTGACGACTGGAGGGTCTGGCCAATGCTCATCACCCATGAGACCCGGCCCACTTAAAGCCCTGACAATATCAGCAAACTGCAGGTCCTCCAAATTCTTCAGCTTGATTTCTGCTAAAGATTCCCAAATTCTGCTCAGTGTCTCTGGATATAAAAAACCTGCACTGGCTTCCCATTAAGCAAAGAATCACCTTTAAGGTGTTATGTCTAGCTTATAAGGCACTACATGATCTCAGCCCTGATTTCTGAATCATAGCTTTAAATGGTATCTCCCTGCCAGAAATCTTTGCTCTGGAAATCTATAATTAGCGGTACTGCCAAGATTTAAACGAATATGATGAGGTGGCAAGAGCGCTACTTTGCAGAGTTGGCAATGCAGCACACGCAAGGTAAATAGTTGTAATTACTTATTTACTTACCCTACTCCTGTTCCGTCGTATGTCCGAGTCCACAAACCCCTCACCCTGCCCCTCCCCCTCCTCACCACCCTGCAGCACGCCCTCTGCGGCCCGCCACTGGTCATTTCGGTTTTCCTGTGGCAAATTTTTGTGTATCATACACTGTACATGTATGGTGTAACACGCAAAATGCAAGGTTTGATTTTACAGCTATAAGAAAACATTGACTAATGCAAAAAAACAAATGTAGCAAAAATGTACACACAGTGCGCTGTAAATTAAGCGTTCAGTGTGTTATCTGAATATAATAATTTTGTCAGAGTCAACTCAGCCTTTCTTCCCAGATCGAACAATATTGTATAAAATAATATGTTATTATTATTATAGTCATCTCCCAATAAAAACTAACGTGAGTAAAGCAACCTAAAATTACCTTCTACACAGAAGCAGAGCTTTCAGTCAACTGGCTAAAAAAATCATAGATTTTACGAAGGGCATTCCTTGTAATTTAATAGTAGAACGTTCCCACTACAAAAAGCATATTATTTGAAATGTTCAAAGCCCCCAAGACTGTTTTAAATGCCTTTGATGGGGCGGCAGGTGAGACTAGATCGTTTCATGACATTAACGGAAAATAAAATACATTATAGTCTTTTTTAATTTGACCTGCAGGACTCCTATGCTACGCCCACCCTCTTCCTCTCTCACCAAAGTCACAAAATGGTATATAAAAAGGAACTGATTTATATTGTGTTTTCCCACTATGAAGAATTCATCGAAGTCTTTTCGTCCAGTTAAACTTTTAAAGCTTTCAGCAATAGAAGGAAAGGTTTTTAACACAAGAAACCTCTCCTCCCTGGGCCTTTAAATATGTTTAAAACTTTGTAGTTTTGCAGAGAGAAAAAAGTGCAAATTATGAACATTGTGCCCTGTAGCAGATTATTGTGGCATTGTTTCCAAAATGAGGAAAGCGCTTTTCCTAGAGAAAGCGAAGACATTTAAGTGCCGATTTTGCGGGTACTTTTGTTAAAAAACCACGATTTTTACAAAAGTGGCGGTTTCGCGGCAAACCGCGAAATCGCGAAATTGCGAAATTCTGGAGGGTCTGATTGTAAAGGGGGGAGATATGTGGTGTCACGCTCTAGTGTTTGAGCGACGACACCAGTGCATACTGAGAATTCGGCGTCCGCCATTTTAGATGCCGAACGCGAGAGCCCGTGAAACGTTGTTCTCCTGGCGCTCGGGATAATAAAGCTTACAACTTAAACTTCACCGCGGCTCAGCAATTTATTCATTACGTCGCGACCTCCTACACCGTTGGCCATGAATACAATGTTTTATTACAAAAGCATGTTGTGTTTTTTGTTTGCAAGATTGCTGGTAAGGGGCAGCGTTGCTTTTCTGCTCGCTCTTAGTGTGTTTATTTTCGTTGCTTAATGTGTATATTGTAACTAAAATATTCGTGTTTCCCTTGCCATTAGCCTACAAGTTTGTTGCAAGTATTGCTTCACCAGTGCTCTTTTGCTTGTTGTTTTCTTCTTTGTTGCTGCTTGCCACTGTCATGGTTGCAGTTTGCCCCCACTGTTGACGTACCTTGCCCACGCTTTTGTTACTGCTTGCCCATTATATGTTTTTGCAGCTGAGACTGTCCTACCCACCCCTCTCCCCTTCTTATTGCTTGCACTACTCTGAATAGCAACCTAAAGGGAACTCCTTTTCATCAGCCTTTGAAGGATGAGATGTCATGTCGGGACCTATGTCCTTTTACAATTCACACATTTGTGCAACATACTCTCTCTGCTTTGATAGGCCCATTCCTAGCTGCAAGCACTGTGGCCACAGGACAACTGAAATTACAGAAACATGATATGCGAGCTGAGGGATTTCACTCAGGGTTCAACCATTTGAAGCAACCTTTACATTCTAAAATAAACCACATATAGGCATGGGCAGCATGGGCAGCTGCCCAGGGCCCGCATCTGCTCACAGCCATGGGGCCTCTTACCTTTACAAACTCCTGAGTTTCGAGGCCCAAGGGGCCCCTAAGACTTTATTTGTTTTCTTTTTTTATCAATGTCCCCTGATGGTCCATCTCTTTGGGCCTATTCACTGCATCTGCATGATGATGACAGCAATTAGACAGGTAATTAAAGTGCCCTGGTGTGTGAAGTATGTCTTGCCCCTGTATGAATGAAAAACGGTATATCCTGGATGAGCACGACAAAAGATAGAATGACGTCGCATCACAATGGGAACTGCTCTCCTAGGATGAGGGAAAGGAAGAGAGAGGTGAAAAAAGGGGGTACAAAAATAGAGTAAAGTGAGAGGAGGGGGAGAACAGATAGGTGTGAGTACGGCAGTGAGACAAGAGGTCAGGCAGAGGAGGAAAATATGCATGTAAAAGTTGCTGTAGCACGGATTTAAATGTGCTGGGTCCCTGTAGTAAAATAAAACGAACATTGAAACTTGCCTCTATCGGACCTTTTATTCATGTCCTTAGCTTTACCTGGAAAAACAGTGATCCAGTGTCTGAGCAATGACTGTATAGTATGTAAGCAGGGTTGGATTGGCCTATAAAGCAATCAGGCGGTGTGTGATGTGCTAATCTGGCGTCAGTGTGCAGGCCATTTTTTGGGCAGTTTGTTGGCCTGCTTTCTGATCAGGTGATTCGGTTTTTACTGATGATTTTCATGATGTTAAAACAAACATTGCCTGCAGTAAACTCAAATCCATGCAGTCTTCCATACATTACAAAGTACATATACAGCATGTCTTTACAAGTTAAAAACGATTCTAATTTGCAAACAAGGGACCCTTTTCTAGCTACCTAATTCACTAATGGGGGCCACTTTTAAATAGGTTCTTGGACCTATTTTCTGTCCCAGTCTGACACTGCATGTAAGGGTAATCCACGGCAGCGATTTAGTTCCTTTTTATATTTCACATACTTTACTTAATATTGCATTACCCAAGAGTGTCAGCTATTTCCAGGATGTGTCTTTCTGTATTTCATTTCACAGCATATTACTCTTTATGGTGCACACTTTGTACTGTGTTACCTCCAGGTGTTTATAACAGGCTACAGTTGAGCGGTAAACAACCTTTACAACGCAACTTTTACCACGCAGTGCCTTTACAACGCAACTTTTACAACGCAAACCATTACAATGCATTGCGCTGGGGGGCGCTCTAGGATAGGGAATGGGTTTAATGTACTATCCAACACCTTCCCTACTATCCACGGGGACTGGAGTTGGAATAGTAAATTAAACAATTTACTATCCAGCGCCTAAAAGCACTATGCGTTGTAATGGTATTCGTTGTAAATACTGCGTTGTAAAGGCATGCGATGTAAAAGTATGCGTTGTAACGTCATACATCCCAGTTGAGCACTTTGGAGTTGAGGCTGAACGCAGTAAAACTTTCTCACTGTGCCTTTCTGTGGGTGAAAAAGATGCTCAGATTACATACTCATTCTATATATGGCCTCTCTGCAGAGCACACAGAGCAACTATCTTGTATTCAAGTTGCATTTGTGATTCTGGGCAAATGTGTGTGAAGAAGGTATGTATTGGTCAAAACAGTGACAAGGTGAAAGTAAAATAAATTATTATTGTGACTTGTTTCTCTTAAACAGCTAGCAACCATTGACAAAATGTGCTTTTGCCATTAAAAGCTGTTCAAAACAGTTTCTTTTTGTGCCTGTTGATAATGGGCAGTGCTGCTCTAGCACCTTCAGGCATCAAATGCCACTGGTAAAATGATTGGGGGAGAGTGGGATGGTGGAAGGGTAGAGGTGGATGTCAAGGAAGAAAACAAGCCAAACAAGATAAGAGACTGGGGAGAAGAGTGGCAAAGGTCAGCACATGGAGAGGAGAGGTAAATGTTATACGGTCAGAACAAGCAAGACGAGGGTAGAGGTGGGGGAGAGTGCAGAACCAGTGAAACAAAAGTTGAGGCTAGAGGGAAGAGTGCATGAATGGGAGCATCAGATACAAAAGAAGCAGCATCATCAGGAGAACTTAAGTGGCAAGAAGAGGGAAGAGTGAGAGGTGAATGTAAGAATGCAGAATCACCAAGAGAAGGTCAGAGGCTGGGCAGGGAGGGAGGGGAGAAGTAGCTGTTACGGGGGCAGAACCAGTGAGAAAGTTTAAAGGCTGGGGAGAGATGAGAGATGAAATGTGCAACAGGGAGGAGCGGGGATGATAGAATCAGTGAGAAAAATGAGAATCAAGAGGAACGATGAGGTGTAGTGTAGGGCATGGAAGTGAGAGAATGATGTAAGAGATTCAGAAACAGCGCAACATGGTAAGAGGCAGGAGGTGACAGGGGCGAAATGGATTTAAAGGGGACAGACGTTCAAAAAAAGCTACAAGGCTCAAGTGAGAGATGAGAGGTGAAGGGTGGCACATGGATGGGAGCTGTTCAGGGAGGCAGCACCAGCAGATAACAAGTGAAAGGGGAAGGAGAGAATAACTAGTGATAGGTGGATGTAAGAGGGGCAGAATCATTGGGTACTCTAAGAGACAGGCAGAGATATAAATACGAAGTGAAGCCTTTTTCTCCCAGATCTTAACAAGGTTACCCACCACGTT
Organism: Lissotriton helveticus; assembly: GCF_964261635.1. Lineage (NCBI taxonomy): Eukaryota > Metazoa > Chordata > Amphibia > Caudata > Salamandridae > Lissotriton > Lissotriton helveticus. Next base: position 1,434,692,858 of record NC_136057.1, on the reverse strand, counting down.
TACAGAACCACCTTAAAACCACAATAATACAGCCTCTGGTATTGTTCGTATGCCCTCAGCTTTAAACATTGGTTTTAAATATTGTTATCACAAGTCTACTAGGGCAGGACATAGACACATTACATCATATGTTCCCAAAGATGTATATATTAAGACACACGCCAGCTTTGTGCCACAATTTGTAGCCTGGTATTCACCCATTCGCCCACTCATCCATCCACCCACCCTCTGTTCTTCCAACTCCCACCTCTGCCCGTCCGTAAATTCATTGTCATTTCAACACACACCTCCGTCTGTCTGTCCATCCACCCTCCGACTATCCTTCAAACACCCAACTCCCTCCATTGGTCCACCCACACACTGTCCTTCCAGCAACCATCTACATCTGTCCATCCATTTAACCAACCCCTGTCTTTCCAAAACCCACCTCCATACATACATCTATTTCCTGTACAGGTGTATAATATGCAAATATTGATATAGCCGTAATGAGTATTCAAAATAGATAACATGCATACACTATATTTGATACCTAATATACAATTAAATGCACATATCAACAATGTAACTAAACACACTCATACACAAGCAGGAACACACACACACGCACAGCCGTCCAGTTGTGTTTAGTGCATTCTGGAGCCAGCACTACAACCTTTTCAGGCTTTAACATCTGGATATTCTGATGGTATTGTATGCTGAATTCGAAATACCTTTATGATGACATATCTTCACATTGGTATATTACTACATCAGCCTTTGTTGACAATGGCATACCTTAATATTGGTGTATCTTCTCATCACCATATTTTAAAATCAGTATATATTGGTGTCTACACATCCTAATATCTATTCTGTACAGCTCTCACCCCTATCTAGCCACCATGCCACATAATTCCACTCCACAACCACTCCACAAAACACAATTCCACCACACACAACCCCACAACTAACAATTCCAGTCCAACCTAGCACTGAGACTGATGCAACCTAGCGCCGAGACGCCTACGGGTATTCGTTCGCGTTCTATAAATGTTAGTAAATAAATACATAAATAAATAAACCCACGTAATTTACTACACAACACATACATCCACTCTACTCCAAACCTAAATACATGGGTAAAAGACATTTCCATTTACAACGCCAATAGCTCTAATTCTCGCAAATGCGAGACCTATGGCATTGCCAATGCTTCTTTCGATAATGCAGTTTAGTAACAGTAATGTGTCTTCTGCACGACACTGTTATAACCTCTAGGTTAAATGTTCAAGTCCTCTATATGTTGAGTGCTTTTGCATTATTTTGCACCATATAGTGCACCTTCTAAGCACTTTCCATATGCTTATGACCCCCGTATGCCGTCCCTCAATTACAACTGTTGATTATTTTCCTGCATTTTTGCTACTTATAGTACGACAGTTTGTGTAAGTATTCTGAGGTGTGATAGTGTGCTTCCAGTTCATATATTCACATAATGTGTAGTATTTTAAGATAAGGCTAGCGGAACAATAGGAGTCATATTTTAGGAGAATTGTGATGCCAGTTTTGTCACACTACAACACTGATCACAGAGTCAGTGTTTCACAACAGCTCTAAGACTTACTATAAATGCAGTGCCTTCAGCTCTCTCTGGGTGAGAGGAGCATTTTCACCTTTCTGGGAGCTCGTTGTTTCTCCATCAAGACTGATGACTCATAAAAATCGGATTCTTACAAACAGAGCTAGACTTTGCAGGCTCCAGGCTGACTGCCTTCAGCATTCGGGAAATATATATTGTTGTGGGCTGCCTGTTTTTTTGTTCTTGCTTACTTTTTGTTCATTCATATAAATCTGATGTAATATTCTTTGCATACATGCACTACACCAGACTGGTTACAAATAAAGCCTTATAAAATACTAGTCCAGATTTCTAGCATATAGCCGCTTGGGGGAAAGGGTGAGGGCAATCTTCTCAAATGCGATAGTTTATATTATCTTCTTGACTAAGGCTCCCTATGGGTAGGTTTGATAGAGATTCATGGGGCATAACCTGTCTGGTTCCCTCACTTTAAATGATAAGTTGGTATACCTGTACTGCCTCAGAGCTCGGGGAAATCTACTGGGTGTAGTCAGGGTTCATGCTGCCTAGCGACAGTAAGATGTCTCAGTAGTTTCAGCGATCCTTGTGAAACCTATTAGGCATAAGTTTACACCCTTATAAATAGTTCAGTAGGTTATGTGTCTGCTGCGAACATATGCATGAGATCTGGGTGGCGTACGTTTTAATACTTGCAGGGCTACATTCTTCAGACACCTTAATCTCATTGAAATAGGTAGTAATAGTGCCAAGGACAATTCCCTTTGTGTGATGTGCTACATAAATGGTCTTTATTAGTATAATTATGAATGATACAGTGTGTACCTGGTGCCCTTCAGAGCTTGGACCCACAACCACACCAATCAAACCCGCAAGAAACCTGGGAATCATCCTTGATGACAAACTCAACATAGCAGCACAGATCAACGCAGTCAGTGACTCCTGCTTCCTAAAATTCTGATTGCTCCGTAAAATCTTCAAATGGATTCCTAGAAAAACCAGATGCTCTGTCACACAAGCCATTTTCACAAGTAGTCTAGACTACGGCAATGTACTCTACGCCGGAATCTCCAACCGCCTCCTCCACCGACTTCAAACCATTCAAACTGGTGCAACAAGACTAATCACATCACATCACAGAGAGGTTTCACTGGTTCCCTATCCAGAAATGGTGCCTATTCAAACTACTCATGCATGCATACAAGGCACTTCACAGCATAGAACCTACATACATACCTTAACAACCAGCTTCACTTTCACCAATCCACAAGACACTCACGCTCATCCTCACTCTCACTTACCACCCTCACATCCACAAAAGCAGAAGAGGAGGTCTGCCTTTCTCCCACATTGCTCCCAAAACCTGAAATTACCCCCCTCTACAAATCAAAGCCTTCTCCTTGCTTCTTGAATTCCTCAACAAGCTGTAGGCCTGGCTCTTCGACCAATTCTCAGAGGCTAGCTCACCCTCAGTTTATACACCTGCTCCAGCACCTGGATACCTAACCGGGTGATAAGCAGTGCTCTACTAATCCACTTACGATAACATAAGGATTCGGAACAATTTTGTAGGGTTGAAGTGAGAAAGGACTGTTGAAGCAAATAACAAAATGTAATCTAATCAGCATAGAGTGGGGGAGAACGTGGCACAGCCAAATAAAAAGATGAATCCCAAAATGTAAAGAGTATTTCATTTAAATCAGTTGTTTTCTGGTTCTGAGGTCTATTGTTTACTTTTTTAGGTTTTATATGGTATTCTTTTTTTGTACCTTTTGGTTGTTATTAGTAACTTGTGTTTTCTGATTTGTTCAAAAAGGGAGATTTGGTATGGCTTAGTTGTATGTTAAATTTTCATGTTTCTTTTTATTACAGAGTGTACTGGAATGTAGCCAATGTGAGCATTCCTTTGCTGGGGCACTTTTTTAGCTTTAGAATATTTATTGTGGAATATTTAGGATTGAATTGGGACAGGACAGTTGAAGTTAATGTTCAAGCTGCAAGGCCATCACATTTCTGTATCCTGTTACAAGTTGCCGTGCGTCTAAGTAAACAAGCTACATTTACCATTTGTGTTCTAGTCTTAATATTGGCAAGAAAGAGTACATGTTGGCCACATGAATATGAAATTTTGCAAAGAAAGTTTTAGGGCAATATTTTGGTGGTCTACACTGGATAAAGAAGTTGAGTGCGATTCTGAGGTGCACTGGATGTAAGGGAGGGGATGCCTTTATGAAAGTTCCCATGATACCAAATGAGTTGCCTGAAAGACCATAGGGAAAATGATGAACTGATATTGATTACTTTTCAAAGTGAATCCAGATAAAAATGTGTACAGATCCCAGATACCAATAATGTTTTCACACTTTTGGGGGCAGTTTTTTCCAGGGAAATATTTCCCCAAGTGTTAGTTTTGGATAATAGCATATCTTAGTATACAAAGGTTGTTTTTCACAGAAAATAAAGGCTGAATGCTGTAAAAGGAGTCTGTAACATCCTCACGGAAATGCTCTGGTTGAAAGAGCTATCAGATTGGTTGGAGGCTGTGTAACATTCCATCCTGCTAATGATGTCTCCGTCAATTCTCTCATTAGGGAAGTGCTGTGGGTGCCTCAGTGCATGCCACATTTGACTACAGGCACCCTTTGGATCGATTGGCTGCTACTGAGGGCACACACAGACCCTTTGACCCTGTGCCTACCTTTACAATTTGCGGAACCCGCTCCGCGGGTCCCGCTGCGCAAATCTTCCACCTGTGAAGCCTGGACTGTGCACTCTCGCACTGCTTGCGTTGGGCATGGCTGCGAGCGAGCGGGGCCGGACTTCAGGGACCAGAAGCCTCAGCGACCCGCGCCTCACACCACCTGGCCGCTCTCCCTGTCCACCACGCCCCGCCTGCGCACTTGAAAGGCTCGGGAGGAGGAAACGACGTGGGACACCCTTTGGATCGATTGGCTGCTACTGAGGGCGCACACAGACCCTTTGACCCTGTGCCTACCTTTACAACTTGCGGAACCCGCTCCGCGGGTCCCGCTGCGCAAACCTTCCACCTGTGAAGCCTGGACTGTGCACTCTCGCACTGCGTGCGTTGGGCAGGGCTGCGAGCGAGCGGGGCCGGACTTCAGGGACCAGAAGCCTCGGCGACCCGCGCCTCACACCACCTGGCCGCTCTCCCTGTCCACCACGCCCTGCCTGCACTGTATAGATACAGGTATTTAAGAGAAGGCTTTCCACCGCAGCGCGGGAGCGCGCTGGAGCGTCCCAGGAGAAGCCCGGGACAAGGGCGGGACCGTCTAAGGGCCGTCAGAGGCCAGATTAGGCTGGGCTGGGCCCACTCTCTTTATCTTGTTTGTACACTGGTTTACATTTTTCTCACGGTTCCCCCAGCCCTGCACCCACCAAGATTAATAATGCCTTCGCCGGCTAGGGAGGGCACGCCAATAAAGTCGGGAGGGGCAAAAAACAGAACCCTGGAAAACTACTTCCCTCGGGCGGTGGGAGAAGGTGATAAGGAAAGTACCCTGACCAAGCTCAGGGCGGAGCGTAGACGCTCCATAGAAAATATGAAAACTAGACCCCTCGGTGAAAATCATACATCAACCAGCGAGGAGCCCTCCCCAATGGATGATGTTCCCCTACTGCTGAGGGACTGTGCCAATAATCCTACGGATCCAACTATTATTTTAACTCCCGTTAACAGCCCGATTAAGGAGCCTATTGATCTAACTTCCCAGCCCCCACCAGCTATTAAAGCCAGGAAAGCTAAACCTAAGCTAACCTCTGTGCAAGGGGCACATGGGCCCCCCCCGAACAAACGCAGGAGGAAGTCGAGGGGCGGTCAGGGCGAAACTAAAATAAAACTTCCCCACTCAGAGTTTGGGAAATCATTAAAATCTTTCCCATCAACTGTGAGGATAGTGAAGGAGGTACATTTAGCGCCCCTTGAAATGGCTGCCGCTGTCACTGTCTCGACAGAGACTATGGGAAATAATGTTACCAACGCCCCTCCCCCTCCAGCTCCATTTGGAAATTTAGAATTCCTGCTTAGGTCCCTGTTACTTCCAATTAGCGAAAGTATTAAAAAGGTCGAGATTAGACTTACCATTTTGGAGGCTACACTAAGTAGCATGAAACCAACGTCCGGCACTCAAGGCAGATCCCCAAAGGCTACTGCCCCCCTCATGGTTCCCCAGAAGCCTCCTAATGGGGCAGGTAGCTCAGCCCCTACCCAGGCTAACACGGTTGCCGCCCCCTCACAACCCCGCATGACTAACTTAGATTCAGCTCATCCCCCTAACCCCAACAGGCCCCCTTTGCCTGTAGGCCCAGCTCCCTCTATACAAACTCATGATAGCACAGTCCCCCCACCCCTAATGAAGCCTCCTTCTAGGCCACGCAGGCCCAATCTCCCCCCAGAGGCAAATGATTTCACGGTAGTTATGGCTGGTGTTCCCCCACTTGAATCTGGCGAAACTGAGAACTTTTGCTCTTTAAAATGTAAGGTAATCAAGTGGTTGAATGTGAACAGACCCCTCCCGGTACATTTGAACAACGAAATCATTATGGTGAGAAGGGTGCCCTGGGTGGGTAATACAAATAAATCCATAATAGGGGATTGTATATTGGTGAATTTTAGAGACTCTGGAACTGTTCTGCATATTTGTCAAGGGAGGAACAGATCAGCGGAATCAACATTTCAAACCCTTCATGTGTCTTTCTTTTTCCCCCCTATACCTGTAAACCCTAACCAAATTTATGACAACTGGACAAGGGTCACTCGGAAGGGTAGACACCATGACTTTCACATGCGGCCACCACCACATCGTCTGGAGGTACCCCTCCACTGCTTTAATAGATTTGGTGGGCTGAGTGGACTTGAGGGGGTAGATTGACACACGGGTAGCTGTGTTAACACAACGGGAATTGTGCCTGCAGGAGAGGTAGAACTAGGGGCTTTAAAATACGATGTGGAGCAGCAAAACACCCAAGCGCGATTAACTTCCCCCTATAGGGACAGGGGGGCGATGGTAGACAAATTTTCGACCATAGCCATTGAACCAACAGGGGGAAGTCATGTGTTAGTAATGGGAGGGGAGGAGTCGCTGGAACAATCTGTGCCGCAAGGCGAAATAGAGCTGGTCAACGGGGAGTTGAAAATGATCTCCTGGAATATAGCAGGACTGGCAGCAAAATTTAACAACACAGAATGGCGTGATTACATTAGTAAATTTCATGTTATCAGTTTACAGGAGACATGGGCTCTTGATAATAATAAGTTTCAAATGCAGGGTTATAAATGCTTTTTTGTCCCAGCGAAAAAAGCTAGATCAGGGAGAGCCATGGGAGGTTTATCCATTTATGTAGATTTAAATCTGCAGGGGAGCTGGACCATCCCAGATTGGGACTCCCATGTTATACAAGTTGTACGGTTTATCGGGAAGGGGCTAAGATTCACCGTTTTCAACATCTATAACAATGGGGACATGGAACATCATACTACATTTATAGATGAATTGGAAGATAGAATGGGACAGGAAATTTTGGATCAGAAAAAGGGACAGGCACAAGCTTTGTTGGTCATGGGAGATTTTAACTGCCATTTATGCCCAGCACTGGCCCCAATTGATGTAGATTGGTCCCACTGTCCTGTAAAGAAAGGGCTGCATTTCTCCCACACGCCGGATGGGTTAGCTTTTAGCAAGCTTCGGCTCAATTACGATCTAGAGCACACCATAAATATGGTGGATGTGCAGGGGGATGGAAGCCTACCACCCACATTTAAGGGCAGAGGATGCTCATCTATTATCGACTATATTTTGGTCTCTAGATCCCTGTTAAGGAGAATTATTAGTGTAGGGATTGAATGGAGCAGTTTTAGTGATCACAACCCCGTTGTTTTGGGGTTGATGCACCAGGTGGGTATAAAAAATAGACACCAAGGCATAATCATGGAGAAAGCAACAGACCAGGGCAGGAGATTAAAGTGGTCCAAGATAAACGGGGAAACTTTCTATAAATCTCTGATGGACTCTGGTAAATCTGCCATTGATGACTGCCTAGATATGGACATTCAAGCCCCAAGGATACTTGATGCATTCGGCCAGATTGCCGATCTTATAGATGGGTTATTAAAAACCAGCGCTCCCACTAAGATCCATTGTAATCCACGATGGTTCGATAGAGACTGCTCAAAGGCTCTGAGGGAGCTCAAAAACAATCTTAAAAATAAACCTAGGGATGCCCAAAAAATTATGGAGTGCAGGAAGATATATAAAAGGGAAATCAAGAGGAGGAAACTTGCCTTGCAGGGAGAAGCATGGACAGATTTGAGAGAAGCAGGGGAAAAAAGGGATATGTCAGGTTTCTGGAGAAATATTAATCAACCCACTTTCCAGGAAAATAACATCCCGGAGATAGGGCATAATATCCTTACCGAACAATGGGTCTCTCATTACAGGGGATTGTACAATTATGGACCTGGAAATATTGAAGAGCACCACAAGATCTTATATCAGGACTCCACAGTAGTATTTACCAACAAGGAGATCACGGCTGGAATAGAGGGATTGACAAAAAATAAAGCCCCCGGCCCTGACGGAATCCCCCCTGACTTGTTCCTAAGCTGTGTAGAACTCTGGGCTCCCATAATGACCAGGGTCATAAATACAGCCATCGTTTGTGGCCTTCCACCATCCTGGTCTAAGGCCATAATTGTCCCCATCTTCAAGAAGGGCAATAGGGATGACCCAAAGTGCTATCGACCAATCTCCTTGATCGATGTATCTGCCAAACTCCTGGGAAGGGCGATCCTTAACAGACTGTCCGAGTGGTCCGAAGAAAATAACATCTTTTCGGATGCTCAATATGGATTTAGGACAGGGAGGTCCACCAGTGATCAATGCCTGAATCTCTATATGCTGACAGCCAAATACACCTTGGCAAGCAATGAATCCATCTATATGGGGTTCATGGATTTGGCGGCAGCATTCGATCATGTCAATAGGGAGAAACTCTGGGTCATGATGTCCCTCATGGGGCTAGAGGGCGGCCTAATCAACATCCTAAGGGAACTTCACAGTGACACTTCGGCTAAGGTTCGCTTTAACAGGGAGGGGGGTTGACCGACCAATTTCCCTGTAAAAGTGGGGTTCGGCAAGGTTGTATCCTCGCCCCCTTTTTGTTCTCCCTCTATATAAACAATTCGGAGAAGTTTTTGTTAAATTTAAAAATAGATTGCCCAAGGGTAGGATCGCGTCAAATCCCTGTTCTGCTTTACGCAGATGACGCGGTCCTGCTTGCTCGTACACCTAGGAGTTTACAAATCCTGATTGATGGATTTGTTAAATTTATGGGCTCCCTAGACCTCTTTGTTAATTTGGGCAAATCATACGTGCTTCTGGCCGGCAATAAACCCTGCACTAAATTCACGTATAAGATTGAAAACCACATAATTGAGGAGGTCAAAACATTCCCGTACCTAGGAGTAATTTTTGATGGCGCTTTACAATTTAAATCTTTAGTTGAGGAGCGTTGTGGTAAAATGATTGCCACTAACAGGGCGATAGCAAGCTATGGGAGAAGGCTTGGTAGATGGAGCCCCGAACAGGGGATGAACCTATATAGCTCCATATGTTGCTCTAAAGTAATCTATGGGGCTGAGGTATGGGGTTTTGTTAACACTGTAAAAATCCAAAGGGAGGAGAATAAATATCTAAGAACTACCCTGAGGGTCCCCCCAAGCACCGCTGGTTTTATCGTGCATAGGGAACTAGGGAGGCCCTACCTAGAAGATCTGGTAAAATTAAGGCCAATTATGGCCTGGTTAAAAATCTGGGTCAATCCTGATGCGGCTCTAAGCAGAGATATCCTAAATGATTGCTTAGGAAGGGATAAATGCATGAGAATACCTTGGCTCAAGTATGTAAAAAGTACTTTAGAGGCCCTAGGCCATATGAACCTTTTCACTAACCCTGCAGCAGTTGAAGCTCAGCACAAGACGCAAGTAAAGAAAGCCTTCTTAGCGCAAAAACTGCAGCAGAGAACTGAGGTGGAGGGGCTTAAAAAGACTGTGAGGGCTCATAATCTGGTCAAGAGTGTAGAGGGAATGGAGCCATATTTGTACCTCATGCATAATGCCCAGGACAGATTCCTGATGTGCCGTTTTAGATTAAATCTACTCCCATATGTATTGGCATAACCAGCAGGGTTCTCATCAACCATTGAGCAGAAGGGATCCTGCGGCTGCGACAACAGGTCTCCGCAGGATTCCCTTCACTTTGTATTACTTTGCCCCTTTTTTACCATGCCTAGGCGTAGATTCCTTGCGGGAATTTTAAAACAGGCCAATTTTGAACATGCTAATGAGGCACTAATCTATCTACAAAAATCATCTGACCCACTGACACTGTGTTGTATAATGAATTTTATTAAAGTGGCGGTCAGATTAAGGGTAACCAGAGGAGAAGAATAATGTTGGAAATTGTATTATTAAATATGTCACATCTTCTTCCCTTCTTTTTTATCATGTTAATAGTTATTATCACAATCAGGATTTGAAATGATTTAATGAACTTTTTAAATTATGTATATATGTATGTGCTTTTATGGTGATTTTTAATCATCGAATAAAGAATCCTTGAATTGAATTGAATTGACTACAGGCACTCCCCCTTTTGTGATTTTAGGATGTTCGAAGGGCATTACCAGCATGGATCCAGGAGGCTGCCTTCGAAAGGGAGTTTTGGAGAGTTTGGTGACTGTTGAAGTAGTGAAATAAGGAAAAAGATAAAGGAGGGTTCATTGAGTGTCAGTAGGTTGAACTGTGTACAAATGTGCAAGTTACTTTGGAGAAGCATTAAGAATAAAAAAAAGATGGTAAAATGTTGAAGGGTACATTGAAGTTTGGGCTTGAGGACGTAGTGAAGGATGTGACAAAGTTGACTGTGCTGTGTCAGGAAAATTGTGTAATAAAGAGAAATTGGTAAAATTGAGATTTGCAGGAAAAGAACATTCTGATTGGCTCAGCATTCGTGGTAAGAAGGAGGATGTTGGATTGGATGCTGATGACCAAATGCAATGTGATCAGTATAAAGTTGGGGAACACAGTGTTGAGAGACTTGGGGTGCAGCTGACTGGGAAGGACATCCACGTGTGTTTTGTGTACATTAAAACATAACTATAGATACTTCAAAATTACACAATGTAAATATTATTAAAGCTGACAATATTTTATGCAGTGCATATTTCAAGGCTCCCTACAAGCCTAGTAATTAAGCATCAAAGGTTTTGCCATAATAAGGATTCGGCGTGTTAACAGTCGGTCCACATTTGTGCCTCAGAGTCATGCATCTTTTCAGCGTGGGGGGCTGTCTGCTAAGTTATGTCTCTGCAGGAAAAGATGCTACAAAACAAACAGCACAGATGGCTTTGGAGTGGTCCAGTTCGGAGTGGGCCTACTTTGCAATTTGGAAAGTCGTTGAAATTCCATCTATCTCACATAGAGGATTGTGACAGTCAGTCAGTCAGTCAAACCACTTTATTCAGTTAGTTAAAACCATAAAAGTAAAATTCAGATAACCCAGTACACAATAAAAACATTTAAAATCCAAATTACAACATATGAGCAAATCAAAAAGAATCAATATTACAAAGTTAATTTCATATGCACATAAAAACCCGACAACCATTAGCACATGTATAGACAAAAGGAATACCACATTAGGGGTATTTTCAAGAAAAGGCAGCCAAAAAGGAAAACAATGATCATATGCCTACAATCGGTGCTTATGTAGCATTTATCATAGGGTACCTTTTTTTCCTGAGACAAATGGCTGCTACTAAAAAGCTTGCAATATTAAATATCTCCCTTGGATCATTCAGCATTTGGAGATAAATTAGAACAGGTTTAACCTGTAAAAAACATTTTCCCCTTAACATAGGAACTAAAAACCTCCTGCGAATCACATTGTAATGGTCGCAAAACATTATAAAATGCAAAGTATCCTGTGGTGAGAAGTTGTCACAGGTACACAGACTCAAATCATCTTGCCTACTCCATCCTTGTGAGTTACCTAAAAAGAAGTGAATTAGATTAAAATGGAACCTGGTTAAAAGCAAACGGTGGAAGGTTTTAATTACAATTCTCAGGTAAGGTTCAATCAGAGCGGAGGTTTTTAACAAAAAATAAGCCTTTACTGAAGGTTTCAATTGCTCCCGCTCCTCACACTCCACCGACAGAACATTCAAGAATTGGGTTTTAACCCAAGTCAGGTCCTCTTTTTTTATCGTATCCGGTTAATTAAGAAGATCTGCGGGCCCCAATTTTAATATGGCGTGCTTAACATGATAAAGCCACAGGATACTACTAGCTTTCTCCAAAGTGACACAGTCCCTAATAATCTGATGGATCAATGTTAAGTCTTGATTTAGCCAGGTCTTGAGCCAACAGACCACCGGGGCCAACCTCATCTTATCTGACACATAACTAACCCCCAATTCTTGATTTACAACAAAAATTGAAGTTGATTGGGGGACCAACAAGAGGGTACGCAGGGTTGTGAACTGATTATTTATACTACATACAGCATTTTTTATTGACAAAAGTAAATCTCATGACAGCGATATTGTCTCCTATCCCCATCCCTCTCTCCTCTCATCTCCGTCTTGCACTTCACGGTCTTCTCCCTATCGCCTTCCTCTGTCTCTCGCTTCCCTTCTTCCGTTTCTCGCTCATCTTCATCTCCTTCCTCCCTTCTCTCCGGACATCTTTATGCCTGGTCACTTATACTTCCTTTTCCCTTGCCCATTTTACTTATTCTTATCTCCTTTGTCTTGGTGGTCATCATGATTTCCTTCTCTTATTCTATTATTTTTTCTTCTCCTTCTCCACGTTCTTTCACCCTCTCATTTTGTTTCAGACCTTTCATCTTTATTGCTTTCTTATCCTCTTTTCCATCGATACCCCTCTCACTTCCATCTCTCCAAAGAACAAACACAGAGGCTGGACCCAAGTTCTGTGTTTTAAAATTTCAAACAGACAGCCTCTAAAATAATTTCAGCTATTGCAGGGCAAACTGGCCACCCTCCCACATTTGCACCCTGGTGCCACTGCACTGGCTACACCAGTGGTAGATACGCCCCTGTCTTTGTCCTTGGTTCTGTGGTTGCAACTGGCAACATTTAGTAGCATGTGTAAAAAATTTCTCTGCGATGAGGGTTCCAGCAAGGGACTGTATATGCACTGTTTATTTTGTATAATTTAAGTTTCAGCCATTTGGACTTTTGGCCAGCTGAGGAAAGCAAATGCTTCTGAACAGCCACATGATTTGGATAGACAATGAGTGGCAAGTTAGCCTAACCATGAAATGTAGATAATTTAGGGCAATGTATCCAATAAAGTTCCAGGAGTGCCAGAATCATGCCGGAGCTTCAGGATGGCCATACATTTCTAGGTAGCTATATGGGGCCACATGTATGAAGCCTTTTTGAGGTTGTAAAGGGGCCGATTCACAGAACCGGCCCGTTCACATGTATCAAAGCCTTATAACCTGTTACTGAATTGCAATTTGGTTTTGCGATTTGGTATTAGGAAGGGGTGTGTTTAGGGCGTCCCTTCCTAATACTGAATCACATCGGTATGTATGAATGTTTTGTGTCCGAAATGCGGTCACAAAACATTTGCATTTAACCACCTACTTCAAGTAGGTGGTAACCCAATTCGCAAATGGGATGGGTCCCCTTTGTGAATGTTTGTAAAAACATTTTTTAAGAGCAGGCAGTGGCCCCTCAGTTGAGAAAAGTCAAGTCAAGAGTGATCCTACCTGCCCCGATAGTAAAGGAGGGTTCTATACACACAACGTGTAGCGACATCGTAGAGGCACAGAGGAGCGGTGATAGCTGTTCACCATTGCTAAAGTGGGTCCAGGTGAAAGGGGAAAATAACATGATAACTAACATTCAGTATATCAAACCCGACTACATAATTTCTAAAACACAATTTGACACTATTTCCATCTTGATCTTCGACGATCAGTCTGAGCCAGTGTCCTTTAAAAACAGGAAATTGTTAAGCTTCACTTAAGGCCGCGCTGCGACTATTAAGAAGGTATTATGGTGCTCATGAAAACATACGGCAAACCCTCTATGTAAAGGGACTATCACAGAAATCAGTCTGGATATGGAGGGCTGCTATGCTTTCAAGGGACACCTGTTATGTACGGGCTGGTTTGGAGGTTTTCTTCATGAGTTTGTTTAAAAAAGCTATGCCTTTCTTGAGAAGAGGTTACAAAAGGAAAACTTTCCTAGTAAGCATGAAGGAAAGTTTCAATTCTATTAAGGACTCGGAGGCAAGGATTATGCTCTACTTTATTTTCCATAACCAGCAGTGTTCAACATTAATATCAAAAAATATCTTTCCCATGAGTCCTAGGAAAACGGTGAACCAGAAAGGTGAATTAATTGGTAGCTCTGGACATCCTGAACGGCATGGGCTAGTGGGATTCGTCCGCTTTCTTGACTGCGACTTTTCTGACCATCATAGAAGTCTGTTTTAGCAGGTTTGAAACCTACAAGAAGCCAGAGGAAACAGAGATGAACCCGGACTTGCAAACTTTGGAATTTCATAGAAACGAAGACCAAGGGGGACAACATAAAAGTAGAGTACAGTCCTACACATTGTCAAATCAGGGACTCTAACCCTATTGAGTACATCATTGTAAGGAAACACAAGTTCATACTTATACCATACGGACATCCAGAACATCTCCATTTCCATATGTCTGTTATACAGGGTGGGGAAAAATGACTGATAACCTCAGGAAACTCTGGGCGGGAATATTCCTCGCCTCTGAGACCTTAATGGAATTGAAACATTCCTTCATGCTTACTAGGACATTTTTCATTCTATGGCAGGACCGGAGGAAAGGATTATGCTCGTTCAAAGTTATCAAATACCAGGGAGGCTATGTCCATGACTGGTTTGAAATAGAATCTCTTGAACATGGAATGTGATGACCGGTCCACGGCATTAATTATATCTTTAAGGCAGGCCCGAGAGAAAAAGCCTTGGAGGTCATAGCTCCTCTGACTGAGTGGGCACCAAAATGTGAGATGTCAATGGCCATCTCCTGCATGACCCATCTGATCCATCTGGCTATGGTGGGCGAATAGACAGCTTTGAAAGGTTTTCTGAGAGAGATCAATAACTAGTTCTCCCCGTGAGGACGATGTTTATCTGTCATACTTTCGTAGGCCTTCAGACAACGCACTACTAAACACAGCTTTGGGTGTCTGTCAAAGGCAGGATACAAAATTATCTTGGAGCTCGACTTAGTGCCTCAGGAAATATGGAATGTAACTCTTTGAGGGTAAAGATCCGCCCTGAGAGGTCCAGGGCCTTCACATCAGACAATCTCCTGCAAGAGACTAAGCACAGAAGCATTGCTAGTTACACATATAACTCCTTCCTGGACAGCTACTTATTTGCCTGCTAGGTCTTTAAAAGGGTTAATACCGTGTTGCCATCACACAACTTATAATATCAGGGTTGCGGAAAAAGTGACAGGCGAATACCCCTCATGAGCTTGCAGACAAACGGGTGTTCGCCAATCACGTCCCCTTGAACTGGGGCATGGCCTGCCGAGATTGAGGATCTGTAGGAATTGATCGTGCGATACGCCAAACCTTCTGTGGCCAGGGAAGACAGGAAATTCAATATGTGGACCACTTCACATCCCACAGGATCTTGATTCTTCCGAGGGTACCAACCTACCCATTTGGACCAGACTGATCTGTATCATTTGTTGGTGCTCATGCTGCTGTCAGGATGTTCTGAGCTTCTCCTGATAGGCCTCGGAGTCTCCAGCGTTATTGGGAATCCACCAGGCCATGAGGGACATCTGAAGGATCAGAGGATGATGTGGATTTCCCTGGGGGTCCTGGAGTACTTTCTGATCTTGAGGTAGAAGGATTGGAGATTCCCAGGAAAGTTCCAGAAGAACTGGAAACCATACTTGTGATCTCCAATACTGTGTGATCAGCACCACTCTCCCTTGTTGTCTGCGGACTTGAGCTGATAGGCTCATTATCATGGCGAATGGAGGGAAGGTATAACCTGCCTCCTTCGACCAATCCTGAAGAAAGGCATCCGTGGCTGCTGACAGGGAGTCCGGCTTCCAGCTAAAGAATCTGGGAAGTTGATGGTCTAGGCGAGAGGCGAAGAGATCTGTCGAGAACTGGCCCCATAGAGTCTGCAGTTTCCAGAAGGCTTTGGGTTCCAGGTGCCAGAGGCTCATTCATATCCATCCATGCTCTGGAGCGCTAACCTGCGATCACATTGGATGCTATGGGAAGATATTCAGCTGTCACAGAGACGTTGCGGTCGAGGCAAAAGGTCCAAAACTCCTTGGCCATGTCCGCTAGCACCTTGGATTTGGTGCCGCCCAGCTGATTTATGTACCGGACCGCTGAGACATTGTCCATCTTGAGGAGGACAGTACAGCTGACCTTGTCTTTGGTCCAGCACTTGATGGCAAAGGAGCCCACCAGTAACTCTAGGCAGTTGATGTGAAGCTGTTGCTCGTCTGCAGACCACTTTCCTCCTTAAAGGAATCCCCGCAGCGAGCTCCCCAGCCTAATTTGCTGGCGTCCGACTCTATAACTATGTCTGATGCTGAGCCGAAGATGGCTCGTCCATTCCAGGCCTACATATGGCCAAACCCCCACTGCAACTCCAATTTCACTTCCTCCATGAGAGGAACCTGCTCTGCATACCGCAGGCCTTTCCTCAGGTGGATGGCCTTGAGTCATTGGAGGGCCCTGTAGTGGCTAGGGCCCAGAAAGATCGCCCGTATAGAGGAGAACAGGAGGCCCACTTTTCTGACAACCTGTCGTAGAGTAGTGGTGGGTCTGGCTAGAGTTCTACTGAGCTCCCCACTAATTTTTGACATTTTCGTGGCTGGTACACTTAAAGTTTTGTTTATTGAATCTATGACAAAACTGAGGAAGGTAGTCTGCCTTGCCGGTGTAAGGAGGGCCTTCTTTTCATTGATGACAAAGCTGAGGCCCTAAAACAAAGTTGCGATCGCCTGTAGTTGGTCTGTGAACAATGAGGATATTGTCGTGGTATATGATGAGGCAGAAAGCCCGAGCTCTAAGGTATTCTACAGTGGGCTTCAGGACCTTGGTGAAGTACCAAGGCGTGGAAGACATCCCAAAAGGGGGGATAGTGAACTTGTATACCTGTCCGTTCCAATGAAACTGAAGAAATCTGTGGTGTGGGGGGGAGATTGGATCCGCCAAGTGTGCATCCTTTAGATCTAGATGCACCATCCTATCGTCTGGGAGCGGAAGGTCGTGCAGCAGGTCGATTCCCTCCATTTTGAAATGGCGGTACACCAACCAGCTGTTTAACTCCCTTAGGTTGATAACCGGGTGGTGGCCCCCATCAGGTTTGTCCACCAAAAAGACTTTGCTCAGGAAGTGGGTGGGGGGAGGTGTAGGTAATCACCCCTTTGCGGTGCAGATCTGCCACTTCTTTGTCTACCAGGGCGGTCTGGGCTTTGGCAAACACTAGAGGATGGGGAGGAGTTCTTGCACCGGGCACCCATAGAATTCTATGTGGAACCCTCTGATGGGCTGGAGGACCCATGAATCTGAGGTAATAGCGTCCCAATTGCACACAAATAAAGCCTGCTTGTCCCCTATGTGTAATTGGGGGAGAGGCAAATTCTCACCTGATTGGGTCTGAAAATGGCCTCAGGTGGCACCTCTGGAGTCTCGGCCCCTGTAGTTTCTTCCGGACTGGAAAAACTCCTGTCTGGGCTGCTCCTCAAGGACCTATCTATCCATTCCTTGGTGTCACGGATATATTTCTGGAGAAATTGGCCATTCTAGGGTCTATCTCAGGAGTGACCGCCCCTTACCCACAAGGGCGGGGCAAGGGTATTTGGCCCTGAGGCAGGCCCTAACCTCTTTCTCCAGTGGTTTCCTAAGACAGCTCGCCACAAACTGGGAGACCTTATCCCTAGGGATCCATTTTGTGGAACGTGGGTATAGGAGGTCCTCAGGTACGAACATGTTAGAGGGTGGTTCTGCGCCACTCGTAGGTGGGTGCTGGGGCTGTGAGGGGTTTGCTACTTCGGTGGATTTAGTGGGTGATTCATCAACATCATCCCCCCACCTTGCAGGGACATGTGGCTTCATCGCCCAACACCCCGGGGGACTACAGGGAAGGGTTGTGCTAGAAAGGGCCTTTGTAAGGCGCTCCAAGGTGCCCAGGTTGATGGCCAACTCCTGTTTGACCTTAGGGGCGTGAGTGAGGGAGGGGGTGTTATCCCTTGAAGGGGGTTATCAGCGTAGGAATATGCTATTTCCATAAGGAATCTTTCAAAGGGGCCCATATCCGCTGCGGCCACCTGGTGGATAGAGGCATCCACCGCCTCACAGAACTCATCATCTAGGGGAAGGACCTGCAGGGACTCCTCTTCTACATAATCCCAATTCATGCTGCTAGAGGGTTCACCAGGCTTATAGGGCGACTGGTAGGAGAGACAAGGGCGGACTCAGTCCTGATCTCACTGCTGCTGATTTGGCAAACCTGGGGTACTGAGAATTTGGCGGGTTAAAACCCTGATTTTTGGCCGCACAAGTGCAGCATTTTAGGCACGAAAATTACCCCTGGGGCGGACTCACCTAACTAGTAAGGGGTATACGCTCGCCTGGGCAAGGCCCCCTATGGAAGCCTAAGTGAGGAATATACTGTCCTCAAATGCAGGCTCTCCGGAACCAACCCGTCTGTATACTGACCCGTTTGAAAATTGGCTTCGGGCTGCCAAACTATTTCAATACAGACCCATTTAAATGGGTGTATAGGCTTCCAGGCGGCTCAGGCTGTAGCTCGGTGGGGGTGCACTGCTTTCAGTGATGGAAAATTGACAGGAAAGTATGCTCGGCCCCCGCAGAGCAAGGAGATGTGGCCTGTGCTGTACGCACTCCCACTCGCGGCTCACTCCTGCTACCCAGTTGCCCAGACTGTAAGGTGCTGCGAATGGAGCGATGATGGATGCTCCCTCAGGACACAAAGGTGCGGTGATATCACCGCATTACTCGCACAAGGGGCAAGCGTCACACCAGTACTTATGAATACATTTAAAATAGGTGCATCAGTACATTAGACAAGGAACAAACAGCACTCATGAATTAACTGCTGGAGGAGCAGGAAAAGAAAGAGGACGTATCCCAGGAGCCCTGTGCATTTCAGGACGTCCAGGGCTACTTTTTGGTTCACCTTTGTGCTTGACCTGTTCCCTAGGACTCATGGGAAAGATCATTTTTGATATTATTGTTGAACACTGCTGGGTATGGAAAATAAAGAAAGTAGAGCATAATCTTAGCCTCCGGTCCTGCCACAGATTTGCAAAACCCCATGTTAAAGCGGCAGCTACGAACATTGCCCATGATGTGGTGGGGTCTGTGACGTTAGCTGTTGCAGAGCGCATGAACAAGCAACCACAAGAAGGAGCGGGTCTTGTGTACAAGCCACGCACAAGTATTAAAAGAAGCGACTGTCTGTAAGGAGCTGTGTCCCTATATAAAAAGGAGTATTTCTTCAAAAGAGCTCACAAAAGAAGAACCCCACGATTGAAGAGAGTCTCTAAAGTAAAAAAAGAATTTAAACACCACATCCTGAAACATGCCCTTCAAACGTAGCCGCAGCTACTAAAGTGGCGACGATCGCTTACCCCTTAGCAACCATGTTTAATTAAGTGGACATCCCCCTTGGTGATCAGCTCATCACGCAGAGTGATGACATGTATGCCTACAGAGTATTCTAAATTACAGTAGCGATACCCTTGACATTCAGCTTTCAGAGGGGCTCTTGTGAGGATATTTACGCGCAGTTTGAAAACAAGGAACTGGACGGTGACAATCAAGGTTTTATACAAAAGAGCAAAACTCACCGCAGGCAGTAGACATTTTGACCTCCTAGGGCATATACATTCAGACCTTTTCTTCCAAGATAAACTGCTCGTCAACATAATTGATATTAAAATCAAACTTAACAGCAACATGGACTCATTCTGTCTCATCAGCAGAGATGCAGAGCAGTATAAACTTGACAAACTGTCCACAAGCTTGTTTGTAAAGAGAATGAAAGAGTCACCAAGTGTGAGACTAGCTCAAACCGACACTTTACAACTATTGAACACCAAGTACGGCATTGAAATAGAAGCTCTGACAGTATTCCGCATCCCCACCGGTACCAGATTAACCCAACAGCAAAATGCATTTTTGGGGCAACTACCCAAACTTATCATCATTGGTTTTGTGGACAATACCGCTTTAAGCATCCTCTATGCCTCAAACCCCTTAAATTTTAAATACTACAACATCAACTATGCTGCATTGATCCATGAGGGTTCTGTGATTCCTGCAAAACCCTACACACCCAGATTTAGAACCTCTAATTCATCAGGGAATATCTCGGTCTGGTTCCGATAACCGGGAAACACCTGTGGGACTGCGTAGTCATCAGCTGCGGCCCGTGCAGATAAGAGCGGCTGGGTGGTGGGGATTTTGCCAGACGACTATGAGGGAAAATTAATAATTTATTTAATTTTCCCTTGTGGTCATCTGTCGAATCCCCGCCCCCCCCAATCTGGCACCACTGCTCTTACCTGCACGGGCCACGGCGGGTAGTCGTGACAAAAGAAGGATGTGGGTCTGGCTAAATACTGTGTGCATTCGATATGACTCCTGACATAGAAGACGGGGATCATTATGACTTGGTCAAAAATATAAATCGACAAGCTGAAATATGGCTTAGTCAACCCTTGCCTGTGAATGTGAACATGGTCGTATTTTCTGTCTTTGTCAGCGTCATTCAGGTCAACATCGCCCTGCAGATTTTGTTTGACTATCTTTAAAATATTGAGAAATGGACAGTGGTTCAGATATGTGAGTTCTTAAGCTGTCATAAATACACTAAGAAATACTTTTTAGTTGTTTTTCCAAGCGACGGTCTACCTGGAGAAATAGGCATAGAAAGACCCTGCACGCTCGTATTTAACATAGATCTACAAGGGTGGAACACATTGAACGGCCCTGTTTATGGATATTGACACAGTTACACTGTTTGACAGTTCAGCAGAGTTTCCGGAACATAGCATCTATACAAAACCTATATTCAAGTATGTAAAATAGGCTGCTGCGAGGGTGGAGTATAACAAGATGTGGGTACTGGATTCCCAAGCCATCACATGTGGTGAACGTTGCATATATTTTATTAGTAAAATGTCATAGGGTATGACATTTAAAAATTTCCTAAATATATATTCGAATGACCTTGTTAACAATGACAGTATAATTGTGAAATATGTACAAGAAAACGTCAGGACTACAGTGCAGTCTGTTAAAACAGAATACACTGTTTGTCAAAATTGTAAGGCAGTGTAACACATGTATGTGTAATGGCTCCTGTATAAAATAAAGGGATTTAAAACATGAATTCAGAATCCACATTTTTTGATTCTGACACCAACACCATAATTAAAAATGCTTTAAAAGATGACAAAATCAGGCTGAAAATGTAAAAGTGTTTATTACAATCAGTTTTCAGTACCTGTAGGACTATAACAGACTTACTATAGAAATATAAGAAGAAAAACCAGGCACATATGGTAACCATTGTAAAACTACACAAACAAACATTGGAACTGTTATACAAATCATCACAAAGTCTGCACAAACATCAGGCAGTAATCCTTGTATGCGGTTTGGTCAATGTATTTTTTCTGGGTTCCACAGACGTAGCTGGGAGCTCCAAGAGGGGGATAGCCACAGAATACTAGAGGCTGCTGGCAATTGAGGGAAGGTGGACTTCAAAGTTTCAAGTAGAAGTCTGTGGTCACCCTCACCAATGAGTCTCGAAGGGATGTGGAGTTCCACAGAGGCTTGCAGAAACTGTTCCCAGCCCCTAGGAGCATTCTGGTGCGAAAGGGGTTTGGTGTGTGTGAGACCTTTGACTAGGTCATGCTGAAGAAATATAAACCTCCTAAGGGGTTCACTGATATACCTGGTCCTTTTAAACCAACAAAGAAGAGATTGGCTCAGAAGCTGTAATATGAAAATACATTTTTTATTAACCTCAGATGGGGGAGACTGGGTCATACGGTACCGTCAGGCCACTTTAGGAGCCAGTCTAAGGAGTGCAGAGAACAGGGGCCTTATATTTGCATATGTTACATTAGTCAGCATAAAACCAAGTGGAGGTCCTGGCACATATAAGCATGCTTACTGACTAATATGGCTATACAAAATTTGCTTGCTCAACAACGTGGGAGGAGAGATATTTGTCCTTACATCAGCAAGAATAGCCTGACAGTTCTATACTAGGAGCAGGTGCATTCTAATAGCTAGGCCTTTCTGAGCATCTGTAAGGCTCTGGAAGAGGGAGTAGGCACATGGTAAGCACATGGCTAACTAAGATGGCTTTCTGTAACAATTAGTGAGTATCCCCAGGACACGAGTCCTAGTGGTCGGTAGTGAATGGAGAGAGATGCAGAAAAAGAAGAATTCCTTCTTTTTATATAAACCCCTCACTCACCAACCTAGTTGGTGACAGGCTTCATCATCGGGGTCCACCTGAGTGACCGAGTGCCACTCAGGTGTGCTTCGACACCTGCAACTGTAGCGGAGCTGGTTTTTGTGATTCGTGAAGGTGTAATGAAGGTGAGTGAGTTAAAAAAGTGTCTATTATGTACTCCCTGTTCAATTTATTCTAGAGTCATAAAGCACAGTTAAAAACAGGTGGGATACTTCTACTGGCGTAACTAGACCATAAAGTATCAGTGTTGTCTTCAAAATATGGTTAACATGTTTCCACCTTTTTTAAAAGAATTTTTAAGGTTTTCGTCAGGACCAAGTGTGTTGAATTGAGAGGTATGCGCAAACTAAGGCGCACCCTTCTCTGACTCAGCGAAAAGCCGGACCGTGTACCTACGGTTCAGAGCCCTTACAGCATTTTGTGTAAGAGAATCAATCTGAAACAATAGAGCAAAACATCAAGGTTGCACAGGTATATACATTTTTTCATTTGGGTGGGTTGCTCCATTCACACTTGCATCTTTTCTCCGTGAGTGTGTGCTGGAGAAATTTCTCGCGAAATCTATATGGCAATACTATTTGACATATTATTCAGGCAATAATCTTGTGGTGTATCTTTAATCTAAGGTACATTCTCATTCCATTCTAGAATTGTATCATTTGTAAGCATTCCATACCTACTTATTATCAGCATTTCAGGTGGGTGTCTCGCGCTCCTCCAAATTGCTAGGAGCGGTTTTGACTAGTAACAAATGTGTTTTTTCAGTGTCACTAAACATGCCTGATAAGATAGTGCACTGTACATCAACAGACAGGGGTAGTGAACCAAGGCTATCATCCTAAAAAGCATGCCAACAAATGTAAACTTACGGAAAGCTAAATAAAGTTTCTCCTCATGGAGACCGTGGGGGGGCCTGTTATGAAAGTATTCTGTTGGTAGAAAAAGAGTTGCAAATCGCGGGGTCAAAAGTGGCAAAGTATTGGGGTAAATATCGGCTGGCTAGGTTTTGGTTATTTGAATGAAGAAGTTTGCCCACCCGCGTTCTTCATAGACAGCGTGTTATAAGAGTCTTTTCAAAGTGCAGGGTTCGTCACGTTAGTACAGGATTTTAACCCGCTGTGTTTAATTACATGAAGAGGTAATGCGGTGCCCGCCCACCTCTCACATCCATGTAGTTTTAGGTGGGTTATTTACAAAATGCCACTGACCGTGTTAAGCTGCATATAGAGGTATTGTGATGCCCACCCGCCTCTTACATAAAAATTTTGTTGGTGAGATATTACCAATATGCGACTGACACAGATTATGGCGTTTGTAATGCCGAGGAACGTTTATCATTAAAAAAGAAGAAAAAGAAAGAAACATTGCGGTGCCCAAAGCCCTAGTTCGTATCTCACTTACGTTACATAACTATGAGGCCCGCCAGAGACCTACTCAATGCCCGTGCGGAGTCCCGAAGATGTTGAGGGAACCCTGGCGTGTGCTTAAATGCAAGTTTTCACCCAGGTAACGGCCCGGAGGCTCGCAGCCCGCTAAAGTGAATGTGCTGGACGTGACGGGAGATGAAGGGATCGGGGTAAAACTCTATCCGCTCATCGCGGAGTGTAGGGACCTTGGCCAAATGTATGGCTCCTTCACTATAGTGAAAACTTTATTGATTATGCTTACATGTTATGTTGTGGTAGACAGCAATATAGGAGTTGATGTGGCATGGGTCAATAAACTCCATTGTACTTAGAAGTATTGTCCTAATGGAAGTATACTAAAATGGCACATTTATGGATATATAATACTAAAAGGTACATTTTATCTAGCAAAATTCGTATTTTTAGCTCATAGCGCTGTCTGTCATAATGAATGTATGGCTACTTCAGTAGTGTTTGAATCTTATTGTCTAACGACCAGACTAGGGCTTTTACCTCTGTCTCACAGTGTTCCAGGCTATATAATCATTCAGGCCATTGATGTTAGTGGCTAGTCTATATACCCAGCGTTGTTCTTTCTCATAAAGACGTTGTGTTGTCTTTGGTCCAGGTTTTACCACCTCTATCACTGTCAATATCATATCATTGTTGGTATGATTGTTGGTGAGGAAATGTTCGGTCAATTTTGTGGTGACTTTTTTGCACCGAATTGTGCTACGGTGTTCACAAATTAGTTCTTTGAGCTTCCTCCCGGTCATGCCTACGTAACGTAGACCACACACAGACACGTTATAAGGTACGCCACTTTGTAGACAGGAGATACCAGAGGAACCCACAACAGTACTGAGCGCATGGGGTTTACCAAAAATTACTGGCCACTACCCATTTGGAAATTGCAGTGTTTCTCATTTGACCACGGCAACCAAAACACTGGATCTGGAAAAGGACAAAATTTGGACACAGATGTCCCACACAAACTGCAACAGTAACAATGTGGTGTACCTTATAAAGTGTCTGTGCGGTCTACGTTACGTAGGCATGACTGGGAGGAAGGTCAAACAACGAATTTGTGAACACCGTAGCACAATTCGGTGCAAAAAAGTCACCACAAAATTGACCGAATATTTCCTCACTAACAATCATACCACCAATGATAAGAGATGGACAGTGATAGAGGTGGTAAAACCTGGACCAAAGACAACACAGCGTCTTTTTGAGAAAAAAACAATGCTGGGTATATAGACTAGCCACTAACATCAATGGCCTGAATGATAATATAACCTGGAACACTGTGAGACAGAGGTAAATGCCCTAGTCTGGTCTTTAGACAATAAGATTCAAACACTACTGAAGTAGCCATACATTCATTATGACAGACAACGCTACGCGCTAAAATGACGAATTTTGCTAGATAAAATGTACCTTTTAGTATCATATATCCATAAATGTGTCATTATAGTATACTTCCATTAAGACGATACTTCTAAGTACAATGGAGATAATTGACCATGCCACATCAACTCCTATATTGCTGTCTGCCACAACACAACATGTAAGGCAGAATCAATAAAGTTTTCACTGTAGTGAAGGAGCCATACATTTGGCCAAGGTCCCTACACTCCGCGATGAGCGGATCGAGTTTTTCCCCGATCCCTTCATCTCCCGTCTCGTCAAGCACGTTCACTTTAGCGCGTTGCGAGCCTCCGGGCCGTTACCTGGGGGAAAACTTGCATTTAAGCACACACCAGGGTCCCCTCAACATATTCGGGTCTCCGCCCGGGCATTGAGTAAGTCTCTGGCGGGCCTCATCATTATGTAACGTAAGTGAGATACGAACTAGGGGTTTGGGCACCGCATTGTTTCTTTCTTTTTCTTCTTTTTTAATGATAAATGTTCTTCGGCATTACAAACGCCGTAATCTGTGTCAGTCGCATATTGGTAATATCTCACCAACACAATGTTTATGTAAGAGGCGTGTAGGCACCGCAATACCCCTATATGCAGCTTAACACGGTCAGCTGCATTTTGTAAATAACCCACCTAAAACTACATGGATGTGAGAGGCGGGCGGGCACCGCATTACCTCTTCATGTAATTAAACATAGTGGGTTAAAATCCTGTACTAACGTGACGGACTCCGCACTTTGAAAAGACTCTTATAACACGCTGTCTATGAAGAACGCGGGTGGGCAAACTTCTTCATTCAAATAAACAAAACCTAGCCTGCCGATATTTACCCCATACTTTGCCACTTTTGACCCCGCGTTTTGCAACTCTTTTTCTACCAACAGAATGCTTTCATAACAGGTCCCCCCCACGGTCTCCATGAGGAGAAACTTTATTTAGTTTTCCGTAAGTGCACATTTCTTGGCATGCTCTTTAGAATGATAGCCTTGGTTCACTACCCCTGTCTTTTGATGTACAGTGCACTATCTTATCAGGCATGATTAGTGACACTGAACAAACACATTTGTGACTAGTCAAAACCGCTCCTAGCAATTTGGAGGAGCACGAGACACCCACCTGAAATGCTGATAATAAGTGGGTATGGAATGCTTACAAATGATAAAGTTCTAGAATGGAATGAGAATGCACCTTAAATTAAAGATGCACCATGAGATGATTGCCTGAATAATATGTCAAATAGTATTGCCATATAGATTTCATGAGAAATTTCTTCAGCACACACTCACGGAGAAAAGATGCAAATGTGAATGGAGCAACCCACCCAAATGAAAAAATGTATATAACTGTTGAACCTTGATGTTTTGCTCTATTGTTTCAGATTGATTCTCTTACACAGAAGGCTGTAAGGGCGCTGAACCGTAAGTACACGGTCCGGCTTTTCGCTGCGTCAGAGAAGGGTGCGCCTTAGCGTGCGCATACCTCTCGATTCAACACACTTGGTCCTGACGAAAACATTAAAAATTCTTTCAAAAAAGGTTGAAACATGCTGACCATATTTTGATGACAACACTGATACTTTCTGGTTTAGTTCCGCCAGTAGAAGTATCCCACCTGTTTTTAACCGTGCCTTATGACTCCAGAATAAATTGAACAGGGAGTACATAATAGACACTTTTTCAACTCACTCACCTTCATTACACCTTCACGAATCACAAAACACCAGCACCGCTGCAGTTGCAGGCATCGAAGCACACCTGAGTGGCACTCGGTCTCTCAGGTGGACCCCGATGATGAAGCATGTCACCAACTAGGTTGGTGAGTGAGGGGTTTATATAAAAAGAAGGAATTATCTTTCTGCATCTCTCTCCATTCACTACCGACCACTAGGACTCGGTGTCCTGGGTACACTCTCTCATTGTTACATAAATATATGACCCTAGGGGCCTGGGAGTATATCCCCGACTAAAACCCTTACTCTCCCTTTGTTTACTACCTAACTAAGATGGTTGCCAAGTACGAAATAGCTTTCAGCTCATGCTAACAGCGATCCCTGCAATCTTTAACAGATTATCCTTTTAGCATGAGCTAAAGACATTCCTATGATCTAGTAGGAACATAGAAAATATTTTGCACATTTATTTTCATAAATTCATCAATATCCTAATCCATTGCTAGGTGGGCATTTTTCATTCTAAACATTTCATTAAGCGGGTTTATATAAGGTATAAGCAGGAAAAGAGCATTGGGTCATAATTAACATACAGATAGCAGGAGAGAGTAATGACTATTATCACAAACAGGATTATCAATGTTTTTTCCAACCCTAAGGAAAAAGCAAATCCTAGAACCATCTAGTTCAATTCTTTGCAAAAAGTCATTTTCAATAGACTTTTCCAGTGTTCCTTTTATGAGGGCTAGAGTATTAATTAATATTGTCAAGGAAAGGGCAATGCAATATTTGTTAACTGCTCAGAAGGATGTTTCTCTCGCAAAAAAACTTTCATACCTAATACAAATATTAAAGCAGTCAAACATATTTAAAAATAATCCTGGCTCCAAGGGACCAGGAGGACCACACAGGGTCATAGGAATTAGGACAAGGAGCCGCAAAGGGCTGCTCCTCCTCAAAAATGGGACGTCCAAAAGGGTGCATTATTAACAAAACAAAGTAGTCCTTGGGAAATTGAAGCCGCTGTACAACCAGCCAGAGGGGAGTCTTCTCCATGTGTCCCTTTGAGCCTCACAGACAGGTTCTTGTTGTTCCCACTGTGGAGCTGCACAACTCGCAAATCAGGAATCATGGCCCAGTTTAAGAAGAAAAAGTCTTTCAACGATCCTGTTCAGTGTCTCAGGCAGTGCACCAGTTTTCTTCACTTAAATCTAACAGGCACCAGGACACAGCATCTGTATCCTAAACTCAAGTCCTTCCCTAACTCCTGTATTACTCTGCTGGCGCACTGCTCTTTTGTTGGGGCCAAGGATTCTCCAGTATCCCCAGGCACTCTTGATCAACAAACAAAGGTGCAAACTTCATTCACTTTGGGAACAGGATTCAGGGGCCTGATGCTGGGATCTCTGAAGCAACTCTTGTTTCAAAAGGGGTCACCTGAAGCAAAAGCCTCCTTGCCATTCTGGTCAGTCTGTGACTCTCTCAGCTGGGCATCAAAAACTTGATCCACAATTTCTTCTTTCTGATTTGTGACCCTATCTTTTGCCCAAGACAGTGGCAGGGGCACACACTTCACATCCCAGTGCTTCCGCCTTCACTGAGGTCCTAGTTGCCAACAAAGCCTGTGCTGGATACCTTCACCTTGGCTTCAAGTTGGACTGGTGCTGACTCCCCAGGCTGGATCCGATGTCCGGGCCCCTCTGGCAATGGTTGTAAGGCAGCAAATATCTATTGGTGGACAGAACAAAAGGTCTTTAGACAAGGCATACAAATAATCTATCAACAGAGAGGATAGTCTCAGAATACTTCCTAGTCTTGGGATGCCCCATATATTAGCAAGGCACCCAAGAACCACTTCATCTATCTGAGAGTAAAAACCCTGGACTTATTACACTATTTGAAGCAGCTAAGGAAGTCTGTGTTCCTTTACTAAATTCTGAGGAAAAGAGAAAAACAATACAGACATACTCCAAATCCTTACATTTGTGTATTCCTATATTATTCTTCTGAAGACCCTCAAGAAAAAAGGAAACGTTCTACACTTTTACTCATAGACTTTACATTACTTGTACAGGACTGCAGACACTTCTAAAATGATTTCTCTTAATAAAACACCTACATTGTACGCTTAGGACCATGCTATAATGTTACAGGTGCAGCAGGAAAATCTAAAACTACTAATTTAACAGGGATTTCTATTACATAAAGAACTAAAAAAAACGTCACCATAGTGGATACATAAATTTCTCCAGCAGAACATGTTGTGACAAACTCTTATAAAACAATATTTTCTTCAAAAATGTTTGCTAATGATGACATGGTCGTCTTTCCTGAATTCTACTTTTCATGATCCTAACTATGCAACATCAGCTCTAATAAGGACTGTCAGTTTATTTACACAGACTAGCTAATGATAATGGTGTTATCACCTGAGAATTTTAGAATGAAAACTACCCACATCTAGTTCCCCTTAAAGGTCAAATAAATGAACAGCAATCTAGACTACTCATCCTTTCACAATTTCATCATACAGGGTGGGCAGTAACATAGCATATTTATATATTCATTTTATTAATGCTAATCATTTTAAAACAGTATTACTGAATAGCCAATTAAATGTATCATGGCTGTTTCACAGACAGCTTTGACAGGCTAAACAAAAAGTGAGAAAAAGAGAGAGAAAACATAAATTTGCCTACCCTCAATTTGTAGAGGAGCTAACCTCCTTCCCCCATTTCGACAGTAGGAAAACCTGAAACAGGTTTCACTTCTGTCGACACTATCTACTTCTATTTGTGGCAGCTGGGCACAAATAAACTTGTAGGAGTTAAATAGCACATGTAGTTAGCTAGAAAATATTAATAACCAACCACCAATTCCTTTAGCAATTATACTAGCTGTAACATGAGGGTGCATGAATTCAAACTAAATCCCATTGCCTCTTTATCTCAGCCCTTGTACAGTAAGCTTCAAACTAAAAGCATTAGTGCTATATACATGGCAGAGCTATTCTCTTAATCAGACCCCACATATACCATTATATTTCCTTCTGTTCATATAAGTGCATAAAAACTTGTTTTTGCCAAAAATAGTAAGCAAAACTTCTCTTTCTCTCCCTGCGCTGTCATCTCTTCTTTCAAAACGTTTCAGAGGTCGAAGTGTCAAAGCAAACCTTGCTCTGAGCCCTGCTAGGCTGCTAAATGCATAACTCGACCTTTAACCCTTACCAGCTGTCCTATTTTGTGCAATGCTTTCCATGCGGCTTTTCCAACTCAAAGCCACTATGAAGAATCACAGCTGAAAGGCAGTCCTGGTCCATTCCTGTTTTCCAGTAAATTAGAGGTACACTTAATAACTTCTGCTGGATTTTTATATTCATTAACATTTGTAAGCAGTGTGCAATGGGCTTTTCTAGCAGTATAGAGGTTAGCTATTTGTGTTATACTTAAATGTGTGCATTTACTGAAGCCTAAGATCAGTTTGAAAACTGCTCTGAGTAGCAGAACTGCTTTTAAACAGTGAATTTTGCCCAATTTCGACTTTGATGTTAGGGGCACTTAAAAATGAATAACCTACAATGTTTTGGCATATTTATCATCCCCAGAGTGTTCTCTACATATACCAGGAATGGGGGATCAGAAATGTATAAGGTACACCCATATAAAAATTAGTTTTGTACGCCTGGGTAAAGGGACAGTTTCCATCTTAGTTCCCCCATTGTGGTAAAGCGCTGCTTAAATTCAACTTTGATGCTAGGAGTTCACAGAATGATAATAAGGCAGTATAGAGATCAAAAAACATTTTTAGTGCTCTTATTTTTAATGAACATTTTTTTTTCATATCGTCAAAATTCCCCCCTTTTTTTTAATAACACAAACTCGTTTGATGGTTCCACGTATGAAAAGCAAGCCTCATTACTTTAAAATGTATTCATTTATAACCCTAAGCAAAGAAGCCTTACTTGAAATATGAAAAGTCTGCACCTCTTTTTAAATGACAATTATTATTTAACATCAAAACCACGAATGTGCTTATGTAAAAAGGTATTAAGAAAGGAAATCCCTACTTTCAATATTTTCTCTGTTATCCAAAATAATGAAACTGCCTTTTGTAACTTTTTAAAATCAACAGTTCTTTAAAGCAGGCTTTTATACCAGGTTTACACTAACTTAAAATCTAGTTGACTTCAGCATTTTCAATCTGTGACCTGCGGTCAGGAATAGCCATGTGCTATTGACCCAGCTGTTGCTGTGACCAGCAGGCGTCAAATTCTCACGCCTTTCAAACCAGCACAAATCTATTGTTCTGTAATGTCATGTTTAGTTCAGCAACAACCAATTCACTCAGATAATGTGAATGGCTTTTAATATCTAATACAATGTATCTAAGGAAAATGCTGTAACATTTTGCATTTTAGTCATAGTTATTGCAAAACACACAATTTCGTTTTTCTTCCTCTGTATGAGGCGTATTTTAATCCTATTGAATGTGAATTCTAATTGTATCTGTAGCACTGTGGCAATTTGCACACATGTATAGTTTCTTACTTTGTCAATTTTAATGGTAGCATGCAGCTATTTAGCATATGTTATATAATTCATTTCTGGATTTTTTATTTAATATGTAATTAATTAAATGACATTTTGCATAACAGAATGATTAAAAAAAACACATTGAGCTAATTGCAGATATTTTCAGAAGGGGGTCATACACTCAGAACGCACAATGCAGCACGCTTAAGGCTAGCCATTCTTACACAAAGAGCGCAATCGCTACTTACTCACACAAGTACCACTAATGTCAAATCACAAACCACATAGACATTTAAACACACATTTAACCCACAAATCAACACTTAGAACAGAAACAAAAGACAGCCCACAGACTGTACTTAAACCAAAACAGTTGTAAATATTAAT
Organism: Lissotriton helveticus; assembly: GCF_964261635.1. Taxonomy (NCBI): domain Eukaryota; kingdom Metazoa; phylum Chordata; class Amphibia; order Caudata; family Salamandridae; genus Lissotriton; species Lissotriton helveticus. The sequence goes on along the minus strand of NC_136057.1, from coordinate 1,434,661,261 downwards.
TGTAAGTCATATTTACAAGAAGAGCTTCTTAAAAGTAGTCCAAGAAAAAAACTGCACCAAAACAGCCCAAAGACTGTTCCATTTTCAAGAAGCCAAAATACATCAAATTCGCTAGTTTTGGCTGGCAGAACACTAAAATAAAACGCTCTGCATATCACCACTTATGAAAGTGCGCATATTAGGATCCTTTTTATGTACATATTTTAATTCCATGGGGTACTTAGTCACCAAGGAAGAAATACGTTTTTTTATACCTAAACCTATTTACGTATCCCCTCTAGGGGAGACGGCTGATTCCATTCAAATTTCATCATGGTACTTCCAAGAAAGCAACACATTCTGTGATGTGCGCTTGAAACAGGCATGCCAAAAATATTGCAGCATATACAATATTATACAGCAGTGGCACTTAACACAATATGTGCCGTTACTAATTATTCAAAAGTTAGAGAAAAGTCTCCTCATTACCTGCTTGCCACAAATTGCAATTCATATATTTCCAAATTCCAAAATCTTTTACCAAACCAAAGCAAATCACATGTCGACGACCTTTTCAAGCACAAACATCCAGCCTCTCACTGCCAAGTTCTGAGTGACCTAACCGTCGTGTTAGAATACTCCCGCCAAAAAGGTTCTCAGTCAGGAGCGGTAAACATTTGAAGGATCAAATCAGGAATACCAGAAATATACTGGGCTGCAGAGACAGAGAATCTCAGTGTGCAGGGTACCTCCTTAGTAGAGTCCTGTCCTGTCCTCCTCAGTAGATTCCTGTCTCCTGTCAAGACCACTCCCTTGGATAGCCGCTTCTCTGATGAGGTTCATGTCGGGCGCCATTTGAAGAAATATAAACCTCCTAAGGGGTTCACTGATACACCTGGTCCTTTTAAACCAACAAAGAAGAGATTGGCACAGAAGTTGTAATATAAAAATACCTTTTATTACCCTCAGATGAGGGAGACTGCGTCATACGGTACCCTCAGGCCACTGCAGGAGCCAGTCTAAGGAGTACAGAGAACAGGGGCCTTATATATGCACAGGTTACATTAGTCAGCATAAAACCAAGGGGAAGTCCTGGCACATGTAAGCATGCTTATTGACTAATATGGCTATACAACATGTGCTTGCTCAACAAAGTGGGAGGAGAGAAATTTCTCCTTACATCAGCAAGAATAGCCTTACAGTTCTATACTAGGAGCAGGTGCATTCTAATAGCTAGGCCTTTCTGAGCATGTGCAAGGCTCTGGAAGAGGGAGAAAGCACATTGAAAGCACATGGCTAACTAAGATGGCTGCCAAGTACAAAATGGCTTTCAGCTCATGCTAACAGCGATCCCTGCAATCTTTAACAATACATGTGGGACCCAACAATCAGCTGCCCTTTGTAGAGGAATTCACCCAGCTCATTCCAGGAGGTCAGGTCTTTAAAAGCGGCCATTTTGATCAACAGCATTTGTGCTGCCCCCTGGTACCTTTGACTTATATTTTTTTGAAGATCCTCAATAGAAATGTCCGAGGTTGTGGACTGTTCTTGAGGCACTGCCGGTGTTGGTAGAGGCTGTTTAGAGTCTGGGGTATTAAGTCAGCTTGTTTTTATCCATATTCCACTGCTTATAATAGAGTAAAAAAGTTCTGAAGGGAGCTGGAGTAAAGAAAAGCTTCATCGCGAGGTTTTAAATCAGTACAGTTCAAAATGTCCTTAATCTCAGCATCTAGGTGTAGAGTCTCATTTTTCCATATGTCCAAGGCATCGCCCGTAGATGGCCCCAACTGTTCCACCTGTTGGTGAGGAACCAAGTACAGCTTCTGGGTGTGATCCATCACTGGCCAGTTAGGAGGTTTGTAATTAAAGGTATAGCTATGCCCAACAAAGAATCTATAAATCCACCGGACAGCTTTACCAGTTTCTTCTGAGAAATGAGTGACACACTTTTATAACTGAGATTCTTGATAAGGTGGCGCTTCTACTTTAACATTCTGAACTGATGCTCTAATATAGGGACATTCCCTTTTAGGGTGTTTAGGGCGATTTCTGAAATGTCCGCCACTAAATTGTCCGAAGTCACGCACAGTTTGGCCTTTCTTTGCTGGGGGCTAGCTCTGACTAGCAGTTTTAGGAGGGTTGGATGACGGTGTAGACGCGCAGACATGGTCAGCATATTATAATATAAGGTTTAGAGTGTAAATGTTACAACAGGCTGTTTAACAATATTTTTTATTAGGGGTGGCCGGACATCTCCGTCCGCCCACGGAATATGCGGAGATTTGCCCTTCCGCCCTTGTGCAAAGAAGGTGGAGATTTGAGGCAAATCTCCGCACATTCGGGGGCGGAATGGAAGTTGGCCGCCCGCCCGCCGCCCGCCTCCCACCCGCCGTATTAAATTATACTTAAAACAAATGCCTAAAATGAAACTTAGATAAAATGTACCTTATTGCGGCCGCATCCTTCCCCATAGCGGCTTCATCTGGAAACTGCTCATGTGTGGGAGCCTGCGCATGCGCAGTCCTGGCGAGAAATGCGCATGTGCAGGCTCCCGCGCATGCGCAGTTTCCAGATGAAGCCGCCATGGGGAAGGATGCGGCCGCAATAAGGTAAGTTTTATTTAAGTTTCATTTTAGGCTTTTAAATATAATTTAATAAGGCGGGCGGGAGGGGAAAGGCGGGCGGACGGGTGTCGCGTAACGGAAATATGCAGAGAGGCACGGAGATTGGTTCAATCTCCGTGCCTCTCTGCGAACGTCCCTTACGTGACTTCCGCCCACCATTTGTATAGGCTTTGGATCTGGTTTTAGGTATGTAAGGGGAGATCAGGTGGGAAAATTGCAGCACTCAGTCTGTAGTCCTTTAGATTATTGGGTTTTATGTCAGTCAGTAAATAGGCGTGTTGTTTCTCGGTAGCATAGTTAAAGGCTTCCAAGAAAAAGTGTGTGTTCCCTGGGTACATCTGTTTAGCTATGATAGATATCTGTTGTTTGATCCAAGGGTTTTTAAACAGAACAAGGTATGAGGCATTGAGTGCTATTTATCAACTGCTTTTACCTATGTGGAACACGTTCTCATGATGTAACATATACTTAGATTACCATGATGTAAATATTGAGTAAAAGCTGTCGCTATCTCAGGGTGATCCCCATCTTTGCGCATATGGTTGTCTACAGCCACAATGTTTACAAAGTTGTTAGGTAACAAGGCATCGTCGTTGAGATTACTAGGTATGCCTTCTAATAATTTTATGTGTGTGAGCTTTAGGGATAGTTCAGAATAAAGATCTTGCTAGGATGAATAAAGCCATACAATATTATTAGGGATTTGGGATAAAACATGTGGAGCATTATCTAACAGCTTGTTTATAAAATAAATTTTACCACAATTTCAGTGGCCTGCTAAAGTGCAGGAGAATGTATGTTGCAATCTGGTGTCCATAGTGGTGGGTAATCAACATGCTAAAGTACCTTTAATAACAGTACAGCAGGCTTTTGTAGTCCTCGGTCAGCACCCTTTTATCAAACACTACACGTAAGGTTTTATGTAAGGGTTGGGTTGTAATTTCCCACCTTTTTTGGACCAGACTTTGCTAGGCTGATTTAGAACGATTATTTTGTCATTTTCATAGTCGTTCTATGCAAAGTATTTGTTCACCAGATCCTTCAGACTTTCAAAATTGATGCCTTTGACTTTTATACATAGGTTATTGGTATTGGTTTTGTATAAATAGGTTTGGGAACCGTATGAGGTGAATTCGACGATATAGTTGTCCTTTTTGAGTTCACTGGTCAAATGCCCTAGATAATCACCTAGTGGAGAGTTTTTATCCCCTACTTTCCTCACAAAAATACCTGAGTCCATATCTTGATACAGGCACCTGTCCTGAAGTTTATCCATTACATTTTAAAGCTCTAAATGAGTGTGAGCGGTTGTGAAAGAATCTACAAAGATATATATATTGTTACACGTTGTGGGGTACTCTTTTGTGTATTTCCAAAACAGAGCTGCTGTCTCATCATCGATAAACTCGATGCTGGATATACCTTAAGAGGGTGTAAAAAGGTACCTAAACAGTTCATCAGGATCTGTGATGATGGTTGTGTGTGATAAGTTTGTACGATCTGTGAATTTATCCCATAAGGAATTGAGACAGAGCTTGGCTAGCTAACGTCTCATCCTCCTTCTTTAGCCTAAGAAAAATTAAGAAACTACTCCCATATCTCCCAGTCTCAGCCGGCAAAACTCTGATCACCACCCTAATATTTTCTAAAACGGACTATTGTAACGCCCTCTTGCTTAATTCCCAAGAAAAGGTCCTTAACAAGTTCCAGTTGGTCCAGAATGCCGCAGCCAGAATTTTACTCGGGATTCCCAAGATTAAATCCATCACACCGTTCATTCGCCAACTCCAGTGGCTGCCCATCAGAAGCCGGACCAAATTCAAAGCATTATGCATCGCCTACAAAGCCGTCAACAATTCAGGACCTCAGTTCTTAAAAAAGGCTTTTTGCCTATACACACCCAACAGACCTCTATGTTCCTCCTCAGCATATCTTCTACCTGTCCAATGAACCAAGAAAGCCTCCTGGGGAGACAGGCGCTTCCTAGTCTCCACGGCCAGACTCTCGATCTCCCTCCCTCTCCTCATTAAAACCATTCCCACCCTCACCACCTTCAGGAAACAACTAAAAACCTGGCTAATCCTACAAGCTCCGAGACACCCCAGGGTATTTGCGCTCTATACAAATCGCCCAAACATAAACATAAACATAAACGTCTGGCTGGATTGACCTCTATGAACTCGGGTCTCAGGTTTATACCCTCGTGAGCTTGGTAATCATCGATGTACATTTGCTTAGAGGGCTCATTAACACACCATTCTCGATACCCAGATGCCGCCTGCTTGTGTCTGAGAAATAAGAATAATATACTCAGAAAAGAGCTGGGTTTTAGTCTTTTCAAAATGCCTGTTTGATTTGGCCCTTCTGGAAGGTTCACCCCTGAACTTTTTGCCTTTTAATATTACACAATTATAGTGATTTCTGGTCTTTGCACACTTTAACACTGTGTCCCAGTGTAAAGTGCGTGCGCTCTCTGAGTGCGTGTGTGAGATTGGCCTGCCCTCCCATAGGAATGCACGGGGGATATGTGTGTCCATGGTAGTTCCTCATGTGTGGGGAGTGCAGGGTCGAGTTTGGTATGTGCGGACTCATGTGATTAAATGCTGCGCGATGATGTGAGTGGATTTATTGTGTCTAGTGTGGAAGTGCCATTTCTAGAAGTTGGCCTGTTTGTGCAGTGAATGTGGATTGACTGTCTGGCTTGTGATTGGCTGGAGCAGGCTGGTGTGCCTGGCTCCAGGAGTCAGGATGGGGCTGCCCCTGTGGTGAACGGAGAGATCTGCATATTGATGGGAGGGAGCAGTGCACCTAGGACCTGAATAAGGCTGGGCCTTCCCTCCACAATGCTCGCTCCACCCCCTGTGGTGTGTCTGATGTCCCTGACCCATCCTGTGAATAATTATTTACAACAAGGGGTGGTGATGGACAGAGTCTCTGAATTAAGCAGAGTACTCTCACCCAGTCAAGAGATCAGGGCTAGATCCAACACCGTTTTTTAGCTCATTGCACCATCCCAGTTTCAGAACCTGGCTGTATGCAAATTAGTCTGTCCCTGGCCCAGTGCATCATGGGAACAGGGCAGACCAGACTACAAAAGCCAATTCTTACACTGGGAAGGAAACAAGCTTCCGGGGACCGGTTTCTGGCATTTCAGCCGTCTTCGGCCCGGCTTGCTTGAATCCTGATGGTGCAATGAGCAAGGGACTTACATCTGAGTATACCCTTCCACGCTTAGGGTGGACAAAATTATTTACAACAAGGGGTGGTGATGGACAGAGTCTCTGAATTAAGCAGAGTACTCTCACCCAGTCAAGAGATCAGGGCTATATCCAACACCGTTTTTTAGCTCATTGCACCATCCCAGTTTCAGAACCTGGCTGTATGCAAATTAGTCCATCCCTGGCCCAGTGCATCATGGGAACAGGGCAGACCAGACTACAAAAGCCAATTCTTACACTGGGAAGGAAACAAGCTTCCGGGGACCGGTTTCTGGCATTTCAGCCGTCTTCGGCCCGGCTTGCTTGAATCCTGATGGTGCAATGAGCAAGGGACTCACATCTGAGTATACCCTTCCACGCTTAGGGTGGACAAAATTATTTACAACAAGGGGTGGTGATGGACAGAGTCTCTGAATTAAGCAGAGTACTCTCACCCAGTCAAGAGATCAGGGCTAGATCCAACACCGTTTTTTAGCTCATTGCACCATCCCAGGTTCAGAACCTGGCTGTATGCAAATTAGTCTGTCCCTGGCCCAGTGCATCATGGGAACAGGGCAGACCAGACTACAAAAGCCAATTCTTACAATGGGAAGGAAACAAGCTTCCGGGGACCCGTTTCTGGCATTTCAGCCGTCTTTGGCCCGGCTTGCTTGAATCCTGATGGTGCAATGAGCAAGGGACTCACATCTGAGTATACCCTTCCACGCTTAGGGTGGACAAAATTATTTACAACAAGGGGTGGTGATGGACAGAGTCTCTGAATTAAGCAGAGTACTCTCACCCAGTCAAGAGATCAGGGCTAGATCCAACACCGTTTTTTAGCTCATTGCACCATCCCAGTTTCAGAACCTGGCTGTCCCCGGAAGCTTGTTTCCTTCCCAGTGTAAGAATTGGCTTTTGTTGTTTGGTTTGCCCTGTTCCCATCATGCACTGGGACAGGAACAGACTAATTTGCATACAGCCAGGTTCTGAAACTGGGATGGTGCAATGAGCTAAAAAAGGGTGTTGGATCTAGCCCTGATCTGTTGACTGGGTGAGAGTATTCTGCTTAATTCAGAGACTCTGTCCCTCACCACCCCTTGTTGTAAATAATTTTGTCCACCCTAAGCGTGGAAGGGTATACTCAGACATGAGTCCCTTGCTCATTGCACCATCAGGATTCAAGCAAGCCGGGCCGAAGACGGCTGTAATGCCAGAAACCGGTCCCTGGAAGCTTGTTTCCTTCCCAGTGTAAGAATTGGCTTTTGTAGTTTGGTTTGCCCTGTTCCCATCATGCACTGGGACAGGAACAGACTAATTTGCATACAGCCAGGTTCTGAAACTGGGATGGTGCAATGAGCTAAAAAACGGTGTTGGATCTAGCCCTGATCTCTTGACTGGGTGAGATTATTCTGCTTAATTCAGAGACTCTGTCCCTCACCACCCCTTGTTGTAAATAATTTTGTCCACCCTAAGCGTGGAAGGGTATACTCAGGCATGAGTCCCTTGCTCATTGCACCATCAGGATTCAAGCAAGCCGGGCCGAAGACGGCTGTAATGCCAGAAAGCGGTCCCCGGAAGCTTGTTTCCTTCCCAGTGTAAGAATTGGCTTTTGTAGTTTGGTTTGCCCTGTTCCCATCATGCACTGGGACAGGAACAGACTAATTTGCATACAGCCAGGTTCTGAAACTGGGATGGTGCAATGAGCTAAAAAACGGTGTTGGATCTAGCCCTGATCTCTTGACTGGGTGAGAGTATTCTGCTTAATTCAGAGACTCCGTCCCTCACCACCCCTTGTTGTAAATAATTTTGTCCACCCTAAGCGTGGAAGGGTATACTCAGACATGAGTCCCTTGCTCATTGCACCATCAGGATTCAAGCAAGCCGGGCCGAAGACGGCTGTAATGCCAGAAACCGGTCCCCGGAAGCTTGTTTCCTTCCCAGTGTAAGAATTGGCTTTTGTAGTTTGGTTTGCCGTGTTCCCATCATGCACTGGGACAGGAACAGACTAATTTGCATACAGCCAGGTTCTGAAACTGGGATGGTGCAATGAGCTAAAAAACGGTGTTGGATCTAGCCCTGATCTCTTGACTGGGTGAGAGAATTCTGCTTAATTCAGAGACTCTGTCCCTCACCACCCCTTGTTGTAAATAATTTTGTCCACCCTAAGCGTGGAAGGGTATACTCAGACATGAGTCCCTTGCTCATGGCACCATCAGGATTCAAGCAAGCCGGGCCGAAGACGGCTGTAATGCCAGAAACCGGTCCCCGGAAGCTTGTTTCCTTCCCAGTGTAAGAATTGGCTTTTGTATTTTGGTTTGCCCTGTTCCCATCATGCACTGGGACAGGAACAGACTAATTTGCATACAGCCAGGTTCTGAAACTGGGATGGTGCAATGAGCTAAAAAACGGTGTTGGATCTAGCCCTGATCTCTTGACTGGGTGAGAGTATTCTGCTTAATTCAGAGACTCTGTCCCTCACCACCCCTTGTTGTAAATAATTTTGTCCACCCTAAGCGTGGAAGGGTATACTCAGACATGAGTCCCTTGCTCATTGCACCATCAGGATTCAAGCAAGCCGGGCCGAAGACGGCTGTAATGCCAGAAACCGGTCCCCGGAAGCTTGTTTCCTTCCCAGTGTAAGAATTGGCTTTTGTAGTTTGGTTTGCCCTGTTCCCATCATGCACTGGGACAGGAACAGACTAATTTGCATACAGCCAGGTTCTGAAACTGGGATGGTGCAATGAGCTAAAAAACGGTGTTGGATCTAGCCCTGATCTCTTGACTGGGTGAGAGTATTCTGCTTAATTCAGAGACTCTGTCCCTCACCACCCCTTGTTGTAAATAATTTTGTCCACCCTAAGCGTGGAAGGGTATACTCAGACATGAGTCCCTTGCTCATTGCACCATCAGGATTGAAGCAAGCCGGGCCGAAGACGGTTGTAATGCCAGAAACCGGTCCCCGGAAGCTTGTTTCCTTCCCAGTGTAAGAATTGGCTTTTGTAGTTTGGTTTGCCCTGTTCCCATCATGCACTGGGACAGGAACAGACTAATTTTCATACAGCCAGGTTCTGAAACTGGGATGGTGCAATGAGCTAAAAAACGGTGTTGTATCTAGCCCTGATCTCTTGACTGGGTGAGAGTATTCTGCTTATTTCAGAGACTCTGTCCCTCACCACCCCTTGTTGTAAATAATTTTGTCCACCCTAAGCGTGGAAGGGTATATTCAGACATGAGTCCCTTGCTCATTGCACCATCAGGATTCAAGCAAGCCGGGCCGAAGACGGCTGTAATGCCAGAAACCGGTCCCCGGAAGCTTGTTTCCTTCCCAGTGTAAGAATTGGCTTTTGTAGTTTGGTTTGCCCTGTTCCCATCATGCACTGGGACAGGAACAGACTAATTTGCATACAGCCAGGTTCTGAAACTGGGATGGTGCAATGAGCTAAAAAACGGTGTTGGATCTAGCCCTGATCTGTTGACTGGGTGAGAGTATTCTGCTTAATTCAGAGACTCTGTCCCTCACCACCCCTTGTTGTAAATAATTTTGTCCACCCTAAGCGTGGAAGGGTATACTCAGACATGAGTCCCTTGCTCATTGCACCATCAGGATTCAAGCAAGCCGGGCCGAAGACGGCTGTAATGCCAGAAACCGGTCCCCGGAAGCTTGTTTCCTTCCCAGTGTAAGAATTGGCTTTTGGCTTTTGTAGTTTGGTTTGCCCTGTTCCCATCATGCACTGGGACAGGAACAGACTAATTTGCATACAGCCAGGTTCTGAAACTGGGATGGTGTAATGAGCTAAAAAACGGTGTTGGATCTAGCCCTGATCTCTTGACTGGGTGAGAGTATTCTGCTTAATTCAGAGACTCTGTCCCTCACCACCCCTTGTTGTAAATAATACCATCCTGTGAATAGGCAGAGGGGCTGAGCAAAACAAAGTGCTCAAGAACCAGTTGCGTCTGGTTCACCCCTTGCCTGCAGCTTTGACAACAAAGGAAATGTGTGTATAAAAAGAGGCTGTGACCTCATGTAAAATATTCTTGTTTCCTGACTTGAATCTACCAGGGGCGTGCCGCTGCTGGGGCCCAGGGGAAGGCTTGCTCTTGCGGGTGCCCACCCCGCTTATGTGGAGTTCTTAAAAGCAGGTGCCCACCCTGCATGATGGCTGCCAATTTGAATATCTTTAGCGGGTGCCCACCCCGCTTCTACTTTTGTCGAGTTCACCGAGGGAGCCTACCCCTCTTTGTGTGGAGTAATTCCAATCCCGCCGCGGCCCCGATCGGCTGCGGCGGAAGTCAGACTGTCGATGACTGGAATGGGGCGGGACTTCCGCTGGAAGACAGGAAGTCTCGGCCGCCGCCCGAGATCTGCCCGGAGCCTCGCCGGCTCCATTTAGAAGTCCCGGGTCCCCGGAGGGGGCCCGGGTGAAGTGAGGAGGCAGCAGCGGCCACCATAGGCAGCGCGGGGCTCCTGAGAGAAACTGGGAAGCCCCGTGCCACAAGCGAAGTATGGCCGCCGGTCCAGGGAGCAAGGAGATCCCCGCCGGAGTCCCCTGCGAGAGGAGACAGCCCCTGCAGCAAGAGAGCAGCCCGGTAAGGAGAGGGCTAGGGGCTGTCCCTGATTGTGTCACGGGCGGCCCCACTTGGCAGCGGGCCGCCCCAACGGAGGTGGCTCATTTCTGGTAAGAGCCAGATGGCTCTAACAGGGGCTATATTTCTTTCAACTGGCCCAGAGGGGCCCATGTTTTTCCCGCATTTTCGCCCACATTGCTCCCAGAGCCTAGAAGGCTCCAATGTGGTATTTATTTTCAAGAGCTGTGTGATGGCTCCAATGAGAGGCATGATTATTTTCAGAGCGCTAGTGCGCTCCACGAGGGCATGTTGTTTGTTTAAGGAGCCTAGGTGGCTCCCCGGCCCCCCATGAGTTTCCAATCCAGATGGCTCCAACCTTTGCCGCAAAATGTATTTCAAGAGCCAGAGGGCTCAAATGTTTTGGCGCAGTCTTTGTTCAGAGGGCCAGTGAGGGCCCATGTCGCAGTTTGCTTCACAGCTGCCCAGCAAGTAATGGGCAGCTGCACCGTTTAGGTTTTTCTTTCTAGGGACCTGTGCTTGTGAAGCCCGGAGTGAGATGCACTCCTTCGCCCCTACCTTGGCGTCCACAGCTGTGCAGCACATAGTGCTAGCTGCAGCGTTTAGTCCCCAGTTCTTTTTCTCAGCTGCCCAGCAAGTAGTGGGTAGCTGCAAAGTTTAGGCTTGGCGCAGTGGCGTAACCTTTACCTTTGCTGCCTAGGCAGCAGCCCTGACTCTCTGGACATAGGGCATTTGAGCCCCCTTATTTTAAATGGCCAGTTGGCCAGGGGGGGATTGTTACATTTATAGGGCACAGGCCCTAATGTGATTTATGTGCTATTGTGATTTATGTGCTAATGCTTTGGGTGTTAGGAAATGTACTCTGTATACTTTGTTTTGCGCACCCTGTGTTTGATGCCTCTAGATATAATGTATGCATAGGAGGTTGTTTTACCTGTTTAGGTATGTTGGGGAGATTGTACTTCCCTGTGTGATTTACGCCCCTAGTATAAGGTTTTACTTAAGTGGTGCGGGTCTAATGTAGTTAGACTGGTGGGATGCTGTGTATGATGGATTTCATGTCACAGACTGTTACCAAGTACAGTGATTATCTGTGTTTGCTAACTGTACGTTCTATGACCTATTTTTACTTGTATGTTTATGATTTAGTTCACCTTGACCGAGTTATCTATTTTTACCAAGTGCTGATGCTGACAGTGGTCCATGTGGCCCTGCCAGGTGTACATAATCCCTTGCAAATATTGCCTGTGCCAGTTGGCACAATGTATATGGCGTGATTACTATCTGATGTGTTTTGAGAATACAAAGGCTATTTTTGATATAACCTTGTGTGGAGTTCCTTTTGTCGGGGGCCTGGGATGTTGTTGCTGGTGGGTGCGTGCGCAAATGATTTACACATTGCCTCCGGGATAAGCCTTACTGCTCATGCCAAGCTACCAAGGGGGTGAGCAGGGGTTATCTTTGGCGTGTAACTCCCTTGCCCTAACTAGAGTGGTGGTTTATGCCTGGCTTTGGCGCAGGCCTCAGCCAACCAGAAATCCCATTTCTAACAATGCCAAATTATCAGTATTTTACCCAGTCGGTACACTTTCCCTAGCACCTTTTGTACCTCTATGCTATATAATGTCCCCTCCATCACCCTTTGCGCATCTGTGTGTGTTCACTCGCTAGTCTGTTTACTTTCAGCGCATGTTCGACATAGTGGGAACATTAGCTTACCATTGACTCTGTAGGGTAGCATGGGAAAATAAAGCCCATAGGTTAGATAGATTGGGCATGTAATGTGCCCAAAGTATTTGTCTATGCGTTTAAAGTCCCTATATATGATGGTGGGGTGTCCTAAGGGGAATAACTTCAGTTTGTTCACAAATGGGTACAGACTGGTGAAATCATAATAATGTATTTTCTCACCCTCGCCCATGGTCCTGTACAGCTGTATAGTGTTTGTACGCCCACCAAATAAAGCATCGCTGGGCTCCAAAGATTCAGGTAACACATGACTCCTAATGAAAGAGCTGAAGACTGCATCTGATGTTAACATTTCAAACCAATCATGCTCCCATGGGGATCTTATTACAAAGCCGCAGTTTTCAACATATTGAGCCGTCACCTGAGTACGCTTATATAAGTGTTCAAACTTGGCACCCAACAGCCTGTTAAGCTCATAGGGTTGGTAATTAAGCCAACAACCGTGGTAAAAGCACCCGTTGCATTCAAAAGCCATTGGCACTGTATTAATTATGATGTACCCATCTAGGTAATAGGGACACAGACTGTATTCACTACCCTGTAAGGTGTGTTGAATGAAGATATTTTCCTTGTCAGAGACGTACATGAGCCATTGGATAGATGGTGTTGAATAACATTTCTGTTTACCGTTATAAAACTTGAGAGATACTAGTGCTATGTTTTCAGGTTTTAAAAACATGGAAGCACACATAATGTTGTTAAATGGGTCTGTGTACTCTTTGTATTTTGTCATCTTGGGTTTCAAAACCTCTTCCTGCTTAGTCATCTCCACCACAACGTCTCTGAAGAGATTGCAGGCTTTTCGCAAGATCATTACATCCGCCTGACAATAAGCTTTCAGCTCTGATTTAAAATGAAACTTTGTTTCACAGTTTCATCAAACAATTGTAGAAAACTCTCTTTCCCCACCGGCATCATATACTTAACATCGTAGCTGCTGGGTGGTGGAATGGGGCGGTCATAATTAGGATTTGCCTATAGTTAAAAAAAGTGGGGGAAATAACTTGAATGCCTGGAAAACCAAAGGCTTTTAGTAACTTGCTCAATTTCATGTATAGAAAAATTCGAGGCATCTATGAACCTTATTTGTAAAGCTCCAGCAGTTAATAACATCAGTTTGGAGCCCTGGGTGATAAGTTCTACAGGCATCTTTTCTCGAATCATGTTTTGCAAAATAAAGAATGAGTCAAGCTTTTGAGGAATGAGCCATCAGGGTATACCCTTTGAAATTTGGTTGTATGAAAGGGCTGAGGAAATCATTCACGCATGAGCGGCCTTCAAACTCCCAGTTATCATTGGAAGTTAAATGATGAGTGTTAATATAGTTAGGTTAGTGTACACCTGTCTCTTGTGTACACTCGATATTAAACACTATGTAGTCTTCGGTTTTGGTCTGTGGCCTCCCTTTAATCATGTTGCACATGTGTCCAGTCCCCGCCTGAAAAGACTCCTTACAACAGGGACATTTCATACCTTCACATTTGTGATCGTTGGCCATTAGTGCCCACACCTCACACAATCTGTTTTAAGGATACACTGTACCACCTTGTTGTGTATGCTGAAACAGTTTTGTGAGCGACAAAACAGATTACAGGTGCAACATTTCACCTTTTGGGCGTCAACTACGATGCAACCGTCCCTTTGATACATTTTACAGTGCATTTCACATTGTTGATTTGATTGGGTGTTGTAGATGTGGTTGTCATGGGCACATACTTACTTTGCTCCTAAAAAACCCTTCAGGTTCAAGATGCCATAAAGTTATTTTCATGGTGGAGAACATAAATGGTCTTGTTTCTCACATGACCTACGGTTGTGAAGTACTTCCAAGAGCTATTGTGGTAAAGAACTTTCACTGTAATGGCAAAATAGTTCTCAAACAGTCCTAGGTCCCTAAAGCCTACCAGTCTGTCCTGAGTTATTTCAAGTGCTCATGGTCTTCTGCTGCTCTTGATATAATGATTGCGTCTGGGTGCTGCAATCTAACAGTAACCCGGCAATGCTATCCGCCAAACATGTGTTGGATGTTCCGTTGTTAAAATTGAGCAACCAATATGGTTTCTTTCCAATGATTTTACTGTACAAGATACTCTTTAATGGTCTGGCAACACCCCCCATGGCCGTGAACAAGGGCTATGACTCTGTATGTCCCAGAGGTGACTATTTCAGCCTTGCTCTGTAAAAGGCTAGAGAGGTTTTCTAGAAATCCCACCTCGTCGAACACATCACAGGGTGTTGGTCTGGTGAACAATGGGGTATTAATGCCCTGCCCTGAAAGCGTAGTTGGAAAAAATCATTAGGACCCACATCATGTAACAACCGCTCTATGAGAGTTTGTACTGCCTGATAGATAGCTAAATCCCCATGATCAGAGGAGTTGATGCGATCTTGGTTAACAAACCTGAATTCTTTATAATGTTCTGTAGCGTTAAATCACTCTACAGTATGCCTGTGCCTTCTAACATTCTCTAAAAACACCGGCTCTGAAGCCTCAGATGGGGGATTGGTACTGGATGATGAGCTCTCAGCTCAGGTGAATCATTTTGGGATGGCTGTCTATGGTTCTGCGCAGGTGAATTTCAGCTGCTGTGTAGCACATAGTTCGTCTTTCTTTAAAAGCCTATGCTGCTTAGCGCTATTAGTCCACTTTAGATTCTTGCAAACCCACCAGTTGATGTATTTGCATGCGTGGTCCTCACTGATTTCCTGACTACAGACCCTGGCAACAGGACCTTCAGAGTGCTCAGGGTATTCTAGCCTCTCAAATTTATCCCGTGACCGCCTAAAACATCTGGAACTTGTAAGATTCTCTACTAAATCTGTGTTTTGAGGCCTAATAGGAATGGATTTAGATGGCGCTGTCAGTGAGTATGGAACTTTTAGGCCATGATTGTGGGCGTCTAACTGATTTTTGTTATTGGGAACTCGTAAGAACCGAAGGGCTTTAGTAAGTATATCTTGGGCCTTCTTTTTGTATTTTGACCTTCAGACAGTTTAATAAAAAAATGGGGGACTGTCACTTTTTAGTGATCTACGTAGGCCTAGTCATGCGGGTATAGCCCCTATGTTTGCACAGCCAATTCACAGGCTTGTAATACCTCTCTTCTATATCTTTCCAATCTCTGAATTATCTCCCTCTGGCTATCCTTCAAATATATGCTCTGGCTTCCTGTCTTACCCAGTTTTAAAAGATCTTATAGTTCATCTTGGATTATAGCTTTCTGGCAGCCTGTTGTATGACTTTGATATGTGTCCCTAGTACTGTTAATGGGCCAAAACATCATGTTGGGTGTATATTACAACTAAGGGCACCTAGTAAAGTTTTCTGGTTACTCCTGCTAACGCCTTTCTGAAGGTCCAACTTTTAGGGAACAAAAAAACAGGGTCTCAATGCGAGCACCCTGGTGCTCTAGAAGAAGGTTGCCCACTCTGATTTTGACACCCGCTCCATCCTGTAATCTTTTCCAATATGTTGAGGTGGGTGATGACATATTCACACTTGATGAGGGCTGATGGGATCGTAAGCTCCAGGAGGTGAAGCAGTGGACATTGGGTATGGGGAGCTTAAATGCTGGTCATAATAGGTCAGGGCAGCAGATGTGTAGGAACCTCCGGGGCTGGGAACAGATGATTGCTGAACAGCTGCCTAGGGGTCTACACTAGAAGGACCATTGTGCGTGTCTTTGGCTGATGTTTAAGAACTCTCTACCACCCCGATCAGGGCCTTGAGAAGCCCTATGCATGCCCGAGCCAGTTTCCCCTGGCTCGTTCCCGCTTCCCAGGTGTCCAGCCCTCCCAGAACCCAAAGGCAAGCCTATCCTTGCCCATCCGTGACCCGAACGCGACCAGCGCCAGGAACCCTGGACCTCTAAACTGCCAACGCTACAACCCAGCGGCACTCTATGCACTCACTCTACGCCCTCAATCCAGGTTGCAATAACAACTGCAAGCTAGCATCACCAGCCTACACCCACGTACCCTTCAACTGTCATCGCTGCCTCCACTCTTGCAGCACCGCCAAGGCCACAGATCTAGCACAACCCGTCTGCAACAACACAACCGCACCAAAGACCCTGCAATGCATCCTCCTCAATGTCCGATCCCTCCACAAACACACCACCGAAATGTGGAACCTCCTCGACAGCACCACCCTTGACGTCACATTCCTCACTGAAACCTGGACTAACACCACCTTGGGACCTGACATCACCATCACCATTCCCCTAGGATACAAGATCTCCTGGAAGGACCGCTCCACCCCACTGGAGTGGAATCGCCATCATCCACAAATCCACCCTCTGACTGAGCACACTTTCCGACAAACCCACTGACCTGATGGAACACCTATACTTGAAGATAAAGGCCAGCCCTACCACCAGCCTCCAGGGAAGCCTCATCTACCGACCCCCCGGATCCCGTGGACCATTCACCAACTCCATCATGGACAGCATCACCCCGCAGGCCATTGCGTCCACCAACTACACCTTGTTGGAAGACCTCAACTTCCACCTTGACAACCAACAAGACCCCAACACCACATCCCTCCTGGAAAACCTCCACAACATAGGACTCCACCAGTTTGTGACTGAGCCCACGCACTCAGCAGGATACACCCTCGACCCCACAGGAAACTCCATCACTTTCAGCCACACCACTGAACTCCAGTGGACAGACCATCGCTGCATCCATTTAACCTTCAGAACACCCACCATCCACAGAACCCAGCACCTGATACCACGCAGAAATTGGACTAAAATCACTGACGACCAGCTCACCACCTCACTCAGCAACTCCACCCCAACCATCACGGACAACGACGACCCCAACACCGCAGCCCAAACCATACACAAATGGATCTCCGACTGCGCAAACCTCATAGCCCCCCTCAAGAAGAACAAAAAAAACACACCAGGAAAGCCAGCTGGTTCACCATCGAACTCAGAGAGTCCAGACAAACATGCCGCTGCCTCGAAAAAGGCCTGGAGGAACTCCAAATCTACAGAATCCCACAACAACTTCAGAGCCGCCACCAACGCCTACCACAAACTCATCAGAAATACAAGAAAGGAAGCGATCCAAAACAGATTCTCCAAACAGGTGCACAACAGCAAAGAACTCTTTAGCATCATCAAGGAGTTCCACCAACCCATCAGCGAGTCTGTAGACCTCGCTCCTTCAGAAGATCTCTGCGAAAAATTCAGCTCCTTCTTCCACCACAAAATCAAGAACGTTTACGACAATTTCGACAAAGACAGCCAACACACAGAACCCTCCCCAACCAGCCCTGACACATTGAAGTCAATGACTGACAGCTGGACAGCCCTCACCACCGAAGACACACTGAAGACGATAAAGTCAATCCACTCCAGGGGGCCCACGGACACCTGCCCCACCACATCTTCAACAGAGCCGCTGACACCATCGCCCCCATGCTTCACCACACCATCAACCGCTCCCTGGTGAACGCCTCCTTCCCCTACGACAGGAAGCATGCTGAGATCAACCCCCTCCTGAAGAAACCCTCGGCAGACCCCACCGAGCTCAAGAAATACAGGCCCATCTCACTGCTCCCGTTCCCAGCCAAAGTCATCGAGAAAGCCATCATCAACCAACTCACCACCTTTATCGAAGAGCACAACATCCTTGACTCCTCCCAATCCGGCTTCAGAAAGAACCACAGCACAGAAACCGCCCACCTCGCCGCAACAGAGGACATCCTCTCCCTCCTGGACAGAGGAGAGACAGTAGCCCTCATCCTCCTTGACCTTTAGGCGGCCTTTGACACAGTCTCCCACCGCACCCTAACACGCAGACTTCACAACGCAGGGATCCGGGACAAGGCCCTCGACTGGATCTGCCCATTTCTTTCTGGCACAACACAGCAGGTCATACTCCTTCCCTTCCTCTCGGACCCCACACCGACCACCTGCGGAGTCCCCCAAGGATCGTCCCTCAGCCCCACATTGTTCAACATCTACATGGCACCGCTCGTCCCCATCCTCAGAACCCACGGACTCCACATTGTTTCATACGCAGACGAAACTCAACTCATCCTCACCCTATCCACCTATCCCAACGCAGCCAAATACAACTTTCAAAAGGCATGGAATCAGTCGCCAATGGGATGAAGAGCAGGTGTCTACAACTCAACACGGACAAAACAGAAGTACTCATCATGGCCCACACCCCAATGCCTGGAACAACATCTGGTGGCACCCTGCCCTCAGAAGTCCGCCCACCCCCACGGACCATGCACATAACCTCAGAATCATCCTGGACTCCGAACTCAAAATGGACCCCCAGATCAACTCTGTTGAATCCTCCTGCTTCCACACCCTCCGCCTACTACGTAACACTTTCAAATGTATCCCCCTCGAACACAGAAAGACAGTCACACACGCCCTCATCACCAGCAGACTTGACTATGGCAACACACTCTATGCCGGAATCAACAAAACCCTCACCCGCAAACTTCAAAACATCCAAAATGCCGCTGCCAGATTAATCCTCAACCTGCCACGACACTTCCACATCACCCAGCACCTGCATACAATACACTGGCTCCCCATTGAGGCAAGAATCGCCTTCAAGATTCTCACCCACGCACACAAAGCCCTCCACAACACCGTACCAGCATACCTCAATAGCCGACTCACATTCCACGCACCCCAAAGGACCCTACAATCAGCCCAGCTCTCCCACGCCATGGTCCCTCGCACCAGGAAGTCAAGATCGGGAGGCGGCTCCTTCTCCTTCCTCACGGCCAGAGCCTGGAATGCCCTCCCGCTCCACCTCAGACAGACGACATCACTCCCCAACTTCACGAGGGACCTCAAGACATGGCTTTTCAATAGACCTCCTCCTTGATGGACAGGACCCTGCGCCTCCCCCTCCCCAAATGCCCCTCCCCCCCAGCGCCGTGAGATCCTTACGGGTGAGTAGTCGCGCTCAACAAACCTGTGATGGATTGATTAATTGATTGAACATTCACAACAGGGTCCTTTATATTTACCTGTAGGATTAGGTTGTACGCTGATCCTGACTTCTTGAGTCTCTAGGATTTGCTGTAGAGCTTCGACTGCCACTTGAACCTCTACATCATAACCTGGAAAAAACAAACATACACAAGAATACAATTAGAAAAAACTGAGGTGGTGAGGCTCAACTGTTAGCAAAGGGCTCTGAACTATAGCATTCTAAATATCTATACTTTGCTGAAAAGCAAATGTTTCCTCGCAAGTCAAAGTTATTTCAGGGAGGTCCTGTGGGAAGAACAGTTAGGTTTTCTTTAAAAATAACGCGAATGATCAAAGAATTACCATTTGTAACAATTACCTCACAAAGTGCTAATACACATTTAACATAGCGTAGTGTCTATAAATACATTCACAGTTTGCAAATAATATTTCCAGGGTAATACATAAGAGACAGGATTACAATCAACCCCAGGTATCAAGATAATATACGTAATTCAATCGGCCCAAATAAAACCTGACTAAATAAAAAAGCTTTATACAAAATGCCGCTATACAATACTCTGATCTCTCTGCAAAGGTTCCATTAACCAGCAGAGTTATCTTTGTATTTTAATTTTGATTTTTTTTAAAAAACACAGTCAACCCCTATTTTCAAAACTAGAAGAGTTTGAAAAGCGCTTTGGGTTGACTGTGGCATGCAGGGCTGGCATGAGTGCTGTTGGTGCCAGGGGTGGGGCGAGGATGCTTGCTGGTATATCCAATCAACAGCAGGGCAAAGTGATGACCGCCTCTACCCCTCGATTCCCTCACATCTACCTTTTAATAAGTTCAACTCAAGTCTTCACAACCCCTCTCTATCAGATACATTTAGTTTGTTGTATAGAACAACGCACACCAACGTAGGGTGGTAGAGCGATATGCATCACAAACGTTACATAGAGACACCCAAGCATAGTTGTTTTAATCAACATATAGTAAATGTTACATATGCCAGACTCCTACAAGACGTAGGAACCACAGGCTACCTCTACTGGTAGATAGCATACTTAAAGAGTGCCTTGTCTGGAGGGGCACAAACTCAGAATCTAAATGAAGCACCCTATTTGGGGGATTCTCTTTAATAATAGAAATAGTTTTCTACCCAAATGAAGCCTCTTTGCAACATTAATCTATGTTCACATCTATACTGTGAAGTGTTCTATGGTTGCCTTGCAACTTATAAACTGTGAGTAAAAAAAGGCTTTCTATCTTAGTAACCCATGACCCTCTTTACATTATATGCTCTTTATAATCTGCATGATACACATTCTTTGTTGCTGACATTTGATTAACAGCACAGGGCAGTGTTAGCAACCCTGGGGCTCTGCAAACGCGACCCCGGGGCTGTAAATCAAATGCTTGTGGCCACCATAGAGGGTTCCAAACAGGGATCCTCTTTAGCAGAGCCCTGGGGTTGCTAATGCGGACCCGGAGGTGTAAATCACACATTGTTGCAAACATATATGAATCTCTGCAGCCCATGGCGCTACTAACGCAACCCGGGGCTGTAAATCAGCCAATGTTTCAAACATAGAGGAATCCCTGAAGCACTTGGAGCACTGCTAACGTGACCCAGGGTGTGTTAATCAGCCATCGTTGCAAACCTAGAACAATCACTGCCGCCCTAGGGCGCTGCTAACTCGATCCAGGGGTATAAATCAGCCATCGCCACAAGCGAAAAGGACCCCACGGCACTTGCTAGGAACCTACTGTTAATGGTTTCATTGGGCGGACTTCCTTGTCGTGGGCGAAGGCTGGCCCCACCCCACAATAGCAATGTCATGGGGGCGGGGTCGGCCTTCGCCGAGAACGGCGAAGGCCGGCCCCAAAACCATTTGCCCTCCAGCATGGCCACGGCGGGCCCGATGGTGCGCCACCACCCAACCACAGCCCCCAGAGCATTGCAATGCTGAAACTGGCTTTGGAGCTAGGAATGAGACACAGGGACATCGGTCCCAACAGCCAAGCAATTCAGCAATCCCCAGAGCACGGCAAGGCTGCAGCCGGCTCTGGGGGATCGGAATCACATGACGGGGACAGAGATCCCCCATCGAAGATCAGGCAGCATGTATAAACAGCACCCCAGAGGACCACATTGGTGAAGCGGGCTCTGGGGGGCATGGCGAAGAAATAGTACATCTGGGTCAACGGGCTTTCAACAGAGGACCTACAATCATGCTCCCCAATGGCACCCAGGGCAACGCATGGCTACCGTGTGCTGTGGGGTGGAATCGTCATGTTAGGGACAGCAGTTCCCACCAGAGGATCTGCCCGCACAGGTGCCTCAACCCCCAGAGCGCCGCATGGCTGAAGCGGTGCTCTGGGGATGAATGGACAAACAGAGACCAGCGATCGACACCCAGAACAAGGTAGCACCAGGCACCCAGCCCAGGACACCACATGGGTGAAGAGGGATCAGGAGGTTGAATAGGATGCCAGGTGACATGGGGACCCCACAGAGGGCCTACCATTATGCTCCCCTCAATGCCCCAGAGCATCATATATATGAAGCGGCCTCTAGGGGGGGAGGATATGCTAAACAGAGGACAAGACAGCACCAGGCCTTCCCCAGACAAGACCACTGCATGACCCAGAACACCTGATGGCCCAGATCTCCTGATGGTCCATTGTCAACAGCATAAAACCACAGACACCACACACAAAGGAAGCTGATTGGGTTAATATCTGAAAACAATTTTTTTTATTTGTAAATTGTTTAGTATATTTGTATACTCAGGCCACCCTTACGAACCATAGAACCCACCCTGGAAATTGTTTTCGAGGAGGTGTAAAGGCTTTAAGGTTATTATAAAACACAAACCCTGTCTGCTTTAAATACCTATCAAAATACATCATAAATATAAAACATGCCCTCCATTTAAGTACCTGAAGCAGTTGAGCTGCAGCATCAGTTTGCGAACTGCAATTCAAATTCACGCTTTTCTCCATTTTGGTTGATGGTGGTCCGAAGGTCCTCAAACTTCAAAGATATCGTTTATGGCTGTTTCTGCGACTGCTTGTGTGTAGAAGGGGCTTGGAGAGGCATTTTTATACATGGGATTGGAGGTGTTTGCTAATTATGCAGAGACGTAACTTTGGTGAGGGTGGGCACAGAAATAGGTGTTAAGGGTTTGGGTTTCACTTAGCATCACCTGTTTGCTATTGTGAAAGCACAAAAAAACAGAGGTTGAAAGGTAAATATTTGAAGTATGCATTAACAAGCAGGACCATAAAGATAATAGGGGTGGTGGGAGCAACCCCTATAGAAAAGGCGTATCTGCATGAAACCCCCTTGGGCGTGTCGGACACACTTATCTTACTTTTACACAGTTTTTCCATGTCAAGGCAACTTTGACTCTCACTTTTTAGATGCCTTGTTTAAGTTGGGATACACCCTCCTTGCTCCAGTCTAGTCATGTGCTGCATGAAACCCCATTGGGCGTGCTGGACACATATCTTACCTTTACACAGGTTACCCTCATCAACACCTCTAGGACTTGCAATTTTTAGATACCTTGATCTAAGGCGGGATACACCCTTGCTGCTCAAGGCTGTACATGATCTGCATGAAGATATTTTTAAAACCAGCATTTGACCAACCCTATGGGTCAGGCAGTAGTGGGGCTGAGGCTGGGTATGCAATTCCACTGCCCCACCCTGTGGTGAGACTGAAAAGCGGTCCTGTATGTGAAAACAGTGCACTCCCAGCCACCATTTTGTGTTCACAAGCCAGTGAGACCAGCCCCCCTGCCTCCCCCCCCCCCAGCAACAGGGGTTTTGTATATCAGAGGGTGCTTCTGTGAGCTGTTTAAGCTGTCTTTACTAGGGCCTGTGCACTTAGTTTTTTGGCCAGCAGAGGGAGTAAAGTTTTATTCAAACAGTATTGTTAGATTTCAAGTTAGTGAGGCCCTTACCAGCTGAAGTCCAAAGTGTGGATTGAGCCTGTCTGTCTCCTAGGAGATTCTGAACAGGAGAAGAAGCTTCCAACTCCCTGGCCAGCAAACCATGTCTGAGGTCGCCAGGTCCTTATATGGTCTGCTAGTGATTGGTACATGTCTACACTGATTGGTGGTTGTATCTGGTGTTTCTATCGGATTAGGGTTAATGTCCTCATTGGTTGGGTATTTGAGGGTTCCGATTGGTTTCTGGGTCTGTGATTCAATCATTGTAGGGTTGGGATTAGGGCAAGGGTTAGGATTTCTATTGGAAGTAGGGACTAGGGCTTCCTATGTTATTGGTTGTTGGGAGTAGGGTGGGACTAAGGCTTGGGTTAGACCTTTAATTGGACGTAGCGATTAGGGCTTCTGGTGTGATTGGTTGCTGGACTGGGTGTGGGACTTAGAGTAGGGTTAGGCTTTCTATTGGAAGTGGGACTAGGGCTACCTGTGCCATTGGTTGCATGGACTTGTTTTGGGACTACTGGTAAGGCTAGGGCCTTTATTGGACGTAGAGATCAGGAGTTTTTAACTGATTGGGTGCCTGGACTAGGGCTAAGATTGGCTGTAAGGTTCTGGTCTCCTATTGGTTCTACATTTTAGGGCTAGTGTTGTGATTGGATAGTGTTAGGTCTAGGGTTCCCATTGGCTGAAGGGGTCACCTGATTACTAGGGCTATAAAAAAGGCCAGGGTTAGGGCGTCTCAGCCCGGGCGTCAAGGCTACGGGCAGAGAGGACAAGGGCAGTTGCCTGTTTCAGCCTGTTAAGGGCGGAGAGGGTAAGGGCAGTTGCCTGTTTGAGCCTGTTAAGGGTGGAAATGACAAGGGCAGTTGCCTGTATGAGCCTGTTCGAGACTGGTCAGGACTAGGGCCAGAAATGCTGCCCTTTTTCTCATTTAGCAATACCCAGCCCACACCATCCACATCCACAAACAGAGCAACACACTCACACCAAATGTACACAACGCACAACACTATGCACAGATTAATGTACCAGCATGCACTACAAACCCAACCAAACCACATCTACACACGCTACTATCCCAACCACCACACATATCTACCATCACCTACACACAGTACACAACTCTATCCTATACCACTAACCAATACACTCATCATTAACACAACGCCAATCAACACCATACATAACTACATCCCATTCAGACACACTCTCCCTGCTGTAATTACACCTAACAGACCACTTTTTTTCCATAACAAACATATAATCATCCTTCCATCAGTTGTCCAACAAACACCCTCCTCTCCCTTCTACCATAATAACACTAACACACAACACACACACTGCACACCACCACACTTTGTAACTCTTGCAACAAACCAGTCTAAGATAAATACTCTCACCTCTACTTCATTCCCTTCTACACACAACATTCACTCTACTCATAAACACATCACCACCCCCTCTACATCACAACCTCCTCTCACAAACAATACTACACAACCAAATCCATTGCATGAAACATATACATCAGCACCCTTTTCAATACTCCTCTAAAGTAAAACATATCACACACACCAGCACAACAAGATATTCAAAGCGCAACACCGCATAATACTTACCATCACAAAATACAAACATATACCCACCTTTCAAACCACACAAAGGAACAAACTCCAATGCCAAGCTTTCAGTCTTCTACCACACCTAACACAGATACAGCAATACAGCACCTCTCTTCTAACCGCCTCTCATCCATTGGACAATTTAGAACATTACTACATGACCCACATGCTGCACCACCTCCCCTGACTCATACACCTTCCGCCTTAAACACACGCAAAAAATATAAACATGCCACACCTCACAACTTTGCTTCCCTATGTCGACTTCAAAACAATGTTACACCACAAAAGCAATACAGAACTCCAACTCACTCTCAAACACCATCTCCAATACATACACATGCAGACCCATCAAAATGCCTTCTTAGCATGCTGGATGAGGAACACGATACGGAACAGCTACATGATTGCTATCCTAATACAGCTAATACCATCCCTAAAAACACACCTGCTACACACCCACACAATACTGATCACTTTTCTACCAAACAAAGTCCCACTATCACCAAAGGCCA
The DNA here is from genome assembly GCF_964261635.1 of Lissotriton helveticus. NCBI lineage: Eukaryota > Metazoa > Chordata > Amphibia > Caudata > Salamandridae > Lissotriton > Lissotriton helveticus. Next base: position 1,434,636,073 of record NC_136057.1, on the reverse strand, counting down.
CTCACTAAATTGTCTACTAATAAATGCTTGACCCCTGTCTAAAAACAAGCATCACATCTACGACCTTCTTACCGATGCAAAACCAGACATACTATTCATAACCAAATCATGGTTGGGAGAAGATATGGCTCCAGTCCTGCATCAAGCCATTCCTCTAGGCTATCAAATAATCACCCAAAATCGTATTGCCAAAAAAAGGAGCTCGTCTAGCTGTTGTATTCAGGCAAACAATACATATCACTCAAATTGACAACATCTCCATAAAGAATTGTGAGGCTCTTCTAACAAGATGCATTCCTACACCGTCTTCCTCCTGTAACTTCCTGCTCCTTTACAGACCTCCACCTAGCAAGGCAACATACCCAGATGCACTTCTAGACACAGTTTCAAACCTGATAACAATATACTCCAACCTATGCGTTCTGGGTGACCTTAACATTTGGTTTGATAAACCAAATTTGACCCATCCAAAAACTATAATCACCGGCCTAGACGCATTGAACCTGCATCAGATTGTCCACAAACTGACACACACCGCTGGACATATCCTAGACGTCATTTTTGCTAATACTGAACTAGTTACCTTTCAAACTATAACTCTAGTCACATGGTCAGACCACCACTTGCTTGCCTTCCAACATAAAACAACGCTAAGCGACTCACCTAAAACTACCTTACATCCATCCACCTATCAGCCGTGAAACAAATTCAATTTGGAACACTTGGAAACACAACTAACATCCAGGACAAATCTGGAAACCATAAATTCTGTTCAAAATCTATATGAGTGGCTACAGGAAGCTTTTGACATCCTGATATCACTCAAATTTACACAACAGAACAAAAGAAAAAAGAGCCTTGGAGAACCATAGACATAAAAGACATAAAACAGCAAATTAGAAAGCCGCAACGTACCTGGCTCAAAACAAACGGCAAACAAGACAAACTTCACCTACAGAAAATTAACAGATTATTCAAGTCTGCTAACAAAAAAGCTAAGAAAAGGTACTATTCAGACAGAATTCAAAACGCTAAATGTGCAAATAAAGAATTCTATAAATTCTCAATGAAATTTGCAAACCAAATAGCCTAGAATGAACTCATCCTGTTACTCAAGATTTCACAGACAAAGTGGCATATCATTACACGGACAAAGCAGACACGTTGGAATCGTACTTAAAACAAAAACAAAGCATCAGCACTAACCCTTGTACAAAACAACAATCCAAGAATGCTCTAATCAAGCCTCTCCGTTCCTTCCAACACATCTCTCACGATGAATTTATGGACCTGGTCAAAGCAAGCAGGCCTGCAGGCAGCCCTTCTGACCCCTGTCCACCACAAACTTTCAAGACAATTCTTTTAACAACCTCTGCTGCCACTCCAGTAAGAAGAATCATCAACGATTCCTTAACTACTGGAATATTTACTGATCAATAAATGTCACCTTACGTGCTATAACTATGCAGATGACACACAAATACTCCTTCAACTGGAATGCCCCAAAGACATTGGAAAATCACCAATTTTCAGCTGTCTCAGAGCCGTGGATCAGTGGATGACCTGGAGCCATCTCAAATTGAATGCTTCAAAAACTGAAATACTCACGTGTGGCGATTGGAAACATTACAACACGCTTGCCGCATGGCCTGATGAACTGGAATCACTGCCTAAAGTATCAAAGGAAGTAAGAAACCTCAGAATGACCATGGATTCCAAGCTGTCGATGAATGCCCAAGTGGATAAACTAGAAAGATCAAGCTTTGCTAATATAAAAAAGCTGCAACAAATTTTCCCTCATTTGGGATTTCTACACAAAGTCCAAGCTACCATCTCCCTTGTTCTGTCCAAACTCGATTACGCCAATAGCCTCTACCACGGATCACCTTTAACGACCATGACAAGACTACAACGGATTCAGAACTCGGCTGCCAGACTCCTCGTACATATCAAACCGCGAGACCACATCTCCCCTGCCTTGAAAGTCTTGCATTGGTTACTGGTTGCCAGAAGATCCACGTTCAAACTGCTTTGTATCACCCACAAAGCAATACATGAAATGGGACCACTCTTCATCTGGAATAAGATCACCAAACACATTCAACAAAGGAACCTCCGCTCTAAAGGAGCATCTCGCCTCAAAATCCCACCATACAAGAAAAAAACCATGGGTGGCACATCCTTCTCTGTTCAAGCAGCCAAACTATGGAACTCTTTACCCCCAACATAAGGTCCACCGACAACCACCTTATCTTCAGAAAACTACTCAAGATTTGGCTCTTCCCCATATAAGCACCATACGCAAACAGAAATTTACAGCATATCCCTCTGTATACAAGCATTTTTTCACTATAGATATGTACCTATCTTTGTGTATTACTTTGAATAAACATGTACAATATTTATGTTGTTGAGAGAAAAAAATATAATAATAATAAATAAATAAAAATCATCTTTGGTCTACATGTACATACTTCCATTGTGCATCTATGTTCCTTCCATGTACTTGGATCTGTGTGTCTGTTACTTTTCTCCTGAAAAAGCATATCCAATGCACTACCCTATTTCTCATCCTGTGCCTCTACCAATATCTTTAATCTACATATACTTACCTCCTTTATGTATCTATATACTTTCAATGTAATTATGGATTTATATATTTATCACTTTCTTCTAATTTAGCATTTCCAATGCACTACCCTATTTCTCAGCCTATACTTCGCTCAATATATCTTTTAGCCCAACCTTTTGACTCATCTCAAACTTCTTCTACTACTCCTTCCAATGCACTACCCTATCTCTCATCCTATACATCTATCAATATATCCTCTACATCCACTCTCTCATTTATCCCAAACCCCATACCACTACTATGATTGCCAAAATAACCCTTTCTAGGCTCTCTCCTACTCTACCCCTCCTTGCGTCATCTGACACCTCTTTTACTATACTGATCCCCTAAAACAAGCCTTTCTAAACTCTTCCCTCTGAGTCCTCCCCTCCAAAACTCCTTTTTATTCATCCAAAAGCCTCCTCCTACTGCTAAGACCTAAAAAAAACCTTCACTCTTTTATCCCTCCACTATCCTTTTCAATCAAAATTAACAGACTAACTTGTTCACTTCTCAAACTCCATATTAAACTATACTAATATACTTCCCAAATAACTGAATAACATATCCACTACTCAAATTACTTTATATTTTTTCTACTATAATAATTTTCAACAGTAATCCTTTATGGGTTCCGGAGTGGCGTGCTACTCGCCAGAAAAGTGCTTCAACACCCATCAGGGGTAACAAGTGCTATATGAATGCAAATCTTTCTTCGCCTTTTATCCCTCCGCTATCCTTCTCACTCCAAGTAACTGACTAATATCCACCACTGAAATTACTTCATATTTCACCATATTAATTCACCACTAAACCACTAATCCTTTGTAGGCTTCCTGAATAGAGTGCGTCAACAAACCTTTGTCCTCCTCTATCCTTCTGCTATCATTCCAAATCCAATTAACTGACTAACCTATCCACCACCTAAAATGTACTTGCATGTTTCACTATACTAATTCAACACTAATCCTCTATGGGTCCTGGAGTAGCGTGCTACTTGCCAAAAAAGTACTTTGAGGCCTCGTCAGGGGTAGTAAGCGCTATATAAATGCAATTACAATACAATACAATACAATGTCTTGCCCCGTCATGCCCTCTTAAACTCAGAAGCACTGTGCACACAGGTAGGGCTGCAATTTTACGCACCCCATAGCCATAGACACTATGGCAAGGAATTTTGTACCCCTCCGCTATGCAACACTTTCCCTACTGTTGCACTTACTGGAGTGGAAATAGTAATTGTTACCCCTCCGCTATCCAACACTTTCCCTACTGTTGCACTTACTGGAGTGGGAATAGTAATTTTTTCCCCTCGGCTATCCAACGTTTTCCCCACTGTTGCTCTCAGTGGAGTGGGAATACATTTTTTTACATCCCTGCTATCCAACACTTTCCCTACTGTTGCACTCTTTGGAGTGGGACTAGTTATTTTAACATCTTCGCTATCCTACACTTTCCATACTGTTGCACTCACTAGAGTTGGATTAGTAAATTTAATTATTTTGCTATCCAACCCTTTCTCTACTGTTGCACTTATTGTATTGGGAAATTTAAGTTTAAATATTTTTTATAGTTTAATGTTTTAATTTATTCTAGATTTTTTTTAATATTTAAAATGTTTTATATATATATATATTTTGTTTGTATGTAAATTAATGATAATAGTTTATTAAGAAAATATATATATAGGTGAATTATTATGTTTGTGTGTTTCTTTTTTTATTAAGTTTGTTTGTTATATTTTCTAAAAAATTATATTAAATGTAATTTCTTTTGTTAAAAAAAATATTCACATTTAATATATTTAATATATAGGGGCCCATTAGGATGGCGGGCGGACTTTGTCCGCCCGCCATCCCGACGTAAAACGGGACCGACTGCCATAAGGGCAGCAGTCCCGTGGGGGGCCATTAGGTAGCGCCCGCCACACTGGCTAAAAATGCACGTATCGCACTTCAATGCACAACGTGGCAGGCACTGTGCGGTGCCTGCCACGTTGTACATTGAAGTGCCCCATGTGCGCCCCCCCACCTCCCAGAATCCCTGGGGTCCCGCAACGGGCCCCCGCAGGTGATTCCCACATGCCTTGGATAAAGCATGTTCCCGCTGGCTTCCTAATTAGGATGGCGTGTCTAACAGACACCGTCACCATAAAGAACCCTTTTACGCCCGGTCGACATGTAGACCGGGCGGCGCGGTCCCCCCCGCCAGAGTAATATGGCAGGGGGAAATGGGTGGCGGGCGGGAAAGGATGTTGGGCGGATTGCCACTGCCCGTATTTTTGATTCAATATTTTTATACTTACCTGTTTAGGTATAGGAGTTGATATTTTTGTATTCAATATTTTTTTCCGATATTAAGAACATCGATATTTTTTCATTGATATTCTATCAGTGAACCAAGAAAAAGCTACTGGGCCAACTAGAGAGTAAAATATAAAGGAATAAATAAGCACTGAATAAATGCTGAAGACTTCTTGGACAAACCGAGGGTTAAATATTTCAGAAGGCAACAAATCGATGAAAAAGGCTACTGGAGTGCAGGAATGCTATGAGAGCCTCCAGCTCTAGTTGGATTTGTGCTAATGCAGAAAGTGTACCCGGGAACAGATGCAAGGGGCATGCAGCGTTCTCATAAACTATCTGGATTTATATAGGGCAAAAATCTGGGCACTTTCATTATTTGTTATTAGAAATCCAGAAAAAGCATAGATACAGAAGCCAGGACCCATGCGCGACGGGTTAGCAGAAAAACGCGTTATCAAAAGAACAAAGACCGGTCAGGGGTTTTAAAGCTTTTTGTTGAACATTAAAAACGTTCCCTTAGCAAGAGAGAGAAAAGCAGAAACCGGGAGGGCGATAAAGGGAGACAGCAAGGATGACAAACAAGGGAAAAAAGTGTAAGCGCTATTGAGGAAGCAGCAGCCAGGGGAGTGGGACGAGGAAGAAATAGTACATCAATCACATCAGGAGCTGTGGACGGGTACGGATTAACTAACTTTAATCAATCTGTGCTTCGTCTCTGCTCCACAAATATAACTGGAAATTACGTTTCTTATGTACTGGTCAATTACAGAGTAGGTACAGAAGAGTGACATGAAGACAACCAATTGTAAGCAATGGTGGACTTGAAGCAGTGGTTAATTTGTAAACAAACATAAGTGCCGGGGCTCTCATCTGTAGGCAGCTTGCACCAGCCCCTTTCTCCTGTTTACGCCACCTAAAACAGAATCAACTACTAATCATGAAAGTGGGGAGAGGATGTGGCATAATGGCCTGAGCTGACGACTTCAAAACCGGGAAAGCAGGTTCGAGTCTGGCATCAGCTCAACATCCTGTGATTCTGGGCAAGTGACCTAATCTCCTGTGAATTAATGTCTCCTTAACTAGTGCATGAAAAGCGCTGGTGATTAAGTGCCGGTGCTGAGCACCGGAAACCACAGACTCAAATTAAGCACTCTGGAGCATATTATCAAGAACTGTGATAAAATTATCGCTGCTTTAGCGGAAGGAAACTGCCGCTAAAGGGGCAATAATGGGCTTGATAATATGTCCTTGTGAATTCCCATAGCAGCCCAGGTTCTGGTGTTAACCTGGGCTGCTATGGGAATTCACAAGGGCATATTATCAAGCCCATTATCGCCGTTTTAGCGGCAGTTTCCTGCCGCTAAAGCAGCAATAATTTTATCGCAGTTCTTGATAATATGCCCCCTTGTTTTCAAGTCATTTTCTGTATACAAGACTGTCTAACAAGCAAGACACATGTGCTAGCATATGCACTCACAGGCTTGACCCTAAAAAAGGCCATGAAGTGGCCAGCATCATAGCATCTTTTTTCAAACTTTTAACCATGCTGCAGAGCAGTCACGTGGCTGTACAACATGGCTAAAAGACGTTGGCGGAGTCAATAGGTCTCGCATAGGAGAAATCTGTCGGAATCTGCGTCATAGAATCTGTTTTCAAACTTTTAACCATGCTGCACAGCAGTCACGCTGCTGTACAACAAGGCTAAAAGACATTGGCAAAGCCAATGGCTCTCGCATAGGTGAGACTTATTGGCTTTGCCGATGCTTGTTCACTATTTCTCTTTACGGCTTTACAGCCTGCTTTTCCCCTCCTCCTCCTTGAAGGCATCTTCAATTGGAAGGTTAGTCGTTGTAACACCAATGAGTAGTGCTGAGAGAATTATTTAATAAAAGTGGAATTCTGTAGTGATCTTTTTTTTAGGAAAGGCCTTCTTTTACAGGCTTTTTTTTCAAAAATGTTTGAGACTTCGAAACCTTTCTGAATATCTGGTGAACCTTCTGTTTATCAAGTATAAAAAGAATTCACTGCTATTTTAAACTAACCTGGACAGGTGCATGTTTGGATTAGATTATTTTACACCGCCTGAGACGGTTGTGGTGGCAAAATAAAATCGGAAGAAAGTCACAATTCAAATATTCAATATAAAAAGTCCCCTATCGCTGAACACTATACAACTCAGTAACCCGTGGTGAAGCCACCCACGTGATAACAGTGCTTCATGAATAAAATGTACACTGGGTACAGAGCCGTCTGTAGATGAGACATAACTGAGGTGGCACGTCAGACCATTTTAGTGAAGCTGGCTGCACCCCATAACTGTCATGTCTACTTCCTCTCCTTAGCAGTGCACGGCATCGCCTCGAAACTTTGCCCCTGTACAACCTAGTAACACGCGGCGAAACCACCCACGTGATAATGGCGTCTTAGAAATGAAAGGTACACTGAGTACAGTACAGTCTGTAGATGATACATCACTGTGGCACCACATGCTGTGGTAGCTGTGACACCTTCCTGTCCCATAACCATTTGTCATTTCCCACTTCCTCTCCATGACAGTGCAGGGCAGCTTCTCGAAACCGTGCGCCTCACCGAGAGCCAGCAGGCAGGTGCTGACCTCATGTCACTTCGATTCCATGTGTCATGTCACATCCAGGCAGGGAAGTCCTCGCAGACGGATGCGTGTGTGTGTATGGGAAATTCAGGAGAAGGTGAGATGTGGGACTGAATATTTCTCTGGATCCGAACGCCTACTGTATTCCTGTATTGTTTAAGACAAATGTTTTTTGCCTCCCCGGTATTCGATATCCCAGGCGGAAGATTTCCTACAGTCAGTTGTCAAGCAGGCCAACCAGCTGCTGGGAATGCTTAACCTGGCCATGGCTGAACCCAGAGAACTTTAGTCTTCTTCCTGAGGTCGAAAATGTTCCTGTTTCTCCGGGCTCTACAGTTTCGATTAAGAGTTAGGGACAGTGGTCGAAGTGGAGAAAAAAAAGTAGGGGAACTGTGGGTGGAGAATCAGAGGGCAGGAATAACCCGAGGATTTGAAAAGTGGGCGGAGTCAGAGGTATGGCCAGAATGCACAAAACTTCCCAAATTTTTGTATTTGTTTGGCATTTCACTGATCAGTTACAGCTTATTATAATATTTAATTCAACTAATGGATGCACATGGCTATTAAAGGCTTAATATGAGTTATTGACATTAAAATACATTCACAAAGTGGAATATGTTTCCAATCACAGAATGTCCCAAATACGATTAAAATTAGAAGTACAAGCTATTTTTCTCCGAGCCATGTAGTCTCTGTCATCAGCACTTCTCTCTTTTTCCACAAGAGAAGTTAAAACATGAATGGCAAAATATTCTAGTTTACGAATGTTTTCTATATAATTATGGCTCTGCCATATTTGCCAAATAATACATCGTCTGCTGCATAATCTGATAATTTTAACTAATAGTTTGTAGCTTCAACGGATCAAAAGTTACAAAAAAATGTGACTTGTGTTGCTGCAAAGTGGACGGCACTTTGTAAAGATAGACTGTTCACCTTTCTCACTACTGCATTTGTATGTTACACTGGTACTAATAAGGCAAAATCTTTGCAGAGATTTTTAACATGTGTAAAAATGCCAAAATAATAAAGTATCAGAAAATATACTGCATTAAGCTGCAGCCTTTTTTGCTGCATAATTTAGTCAACATTGCAGCATAATGTTGTCTTCCATTGCTGCATAATTCCAGTGGCCCCAAAGCAGGTAGCACATGTTAAAAGTGCTTGTGCATGAAGCAGAGAGACTGTGGAGTGTGCAAACTTAGGGGCTCATTACGATCCGCCCGCCATCATTGCGGTGGTTGGCACCGCCCGCCAGTCATGCGGCGGTCCCACCACTGAAATTACGATGCTCCCGCCAGTATGGTGGCCGCATCCCGGGGATTTAACATTGGGGACGGTGCTGCTGGCTGAAGCAGCGTTCGTAATGTTAAAATGTCATGCAGTGTATTTCCATGCACTGCGTAGCAGGCACCACATGGTGCCTGCTACGCAGTGCAGGAAAATGCAGCCCCCAGTGCAGCAGCACCTCCCCCAAGACATGGGGGGCCAGCAACAGGCTCCCAAACCCAATCCCCGCCATTTATCCATGGCGGTTTCCCCGCCATGGAAACCTGGCTGAGACTAGCATTGTGATCTGGCGGACGGTGCCTACTAGGCACCACCACCATTCACCTCCATCCGTCCGCTCCACCAAGCAATCGTAATGATTGCCTGTGGCGGAAGCATGGCGGGCGGTCTTTGCACCCGCCATCTTGCGGAAAGATTCCCCCCCCCACCATCGTAATGTGGCGGGGGGACATTGTCAGTCAGATGGCGGAGGGCCCCCACCGCACGGCTGGCGGTGGCGGGCCTTCCGCCATCCTAATGAGCTCCTTAGTTTGCTGTGCATGAAAATCCAGCATTACTGATCCCAGGTAAGTTGCAGCTACTACTGCTGAAACAAGGACAAAGGAGGTACCAATGGGTGAGGCGGACTGGCCTCAAGGGCAATGCCGGCTTTAGCGCTGGTGGAGCCCTGTTCAACAATGTTTGTTGGTGCTCCCCAGTGACACCCTCCACCACGGATTCCCTCACTACCACCCTTTAACAGTGCCACTCAAGTCTCCATAACCACACTCTCTCTCAGATGCATTTAATTTGATTTACAGCACAGCACCTCTCATACCAGTGGAGGGTGGCAGAACACTTTTCATCAATCAATCAATGAATCATAGACATTTATAGAGCGCTCTACTTACCCGGAGGGTCTCAAGGCGCTAATCACACATATTACACAGAGACAATCAATCATACATGTGTAAATCACTATATAGGACATTTTACATTAGACAAAGGACTATATGGTGTAGGAGTCACATGACAATCATACTAGTGGGTTGTATAGTTTAATAGTGATTGATCTGATGAAACACAAACTCAGAATTTAAATCTTAATACCATGGTTGATGGTTCTCTTTAATAATCAGAATTAATTTCTATCCAAATGAACACTTTTTGCAAAATTAGGATAATCAAAAAACTGGGAGAAAAAAAAACATGACGCTCTAATTTATACCTTGCTGTTTGCATGCAGCTCTTACATGACAGTTAATAGCTCACTGTTCCATGTTAGGATTTTAACTTGTAAACTGCAAGTAACAAAAGGATCTTTCTGACAAACGCAGTAACCCATGGACCTATTTACATTATGTGCACCTTGTGATCTGCATGGTACAAGTTCTTTCCAGCAGGTACATTAACCCTCTGCTCTACCTTTCCATGAGTCAAAACTTTCACTAGACAAAACTCCAATCACTTTCTCTCTAGGAAGAACATTAATCACTGAAGTTATGACATTGTTATTGTTGCCGAAATGTGCTGGAGGCCGGGAAGGAGGCAGCAAGTGCTTTTAGGACCATAATACCCTTGCAATCACCACTCCCCCTGTCACGGTTCCTCAGGATCAGGATGATGCTAATAGGGTTCCACCTCCAGCTTTCCCCGCACTCTGACTGACTATGCTTACAGAGTACGGTAGTAAGCAGGCGAGGGATAAGGAAAGGGTGGGAACAGGAGTGGAAAGGGATACCTGCAAAGATAAAGCCACACATTATTATCTGGGCTCTCCTCCCTCTTCTTTGACTACTCTCTCTTCTTGTAAAACCCCTACCTGATTTTCTCTCAGGCGTGGAACCCTTTCCTTCCTGTAATCTTGATGAGATGTTCTCTCTCACCATCTGATAGGAATCCCCTATGGAACAAGAATACTCCGTTAACCCTTGTTCTCTTCCTTTACAAACATAAACAACTCGTAGGACAAAAAGCATACATACCAGCCATTCACAACCCCTAAGATTAAAGAGAGAATCTTCTCCCACACCAGCCTCAGGGATTACGTCATCCAAATTGTTTAAAGAAGAGTTTAGTAAGGTAAGAAACTATAGCTGGTAACCCAAAAGATATCACTGCATGTCAGTTCTCCTTAGCACGGAATAGGCAGTTCAATAATAAGCACATACAAAAGAGAACTCAGGATATGAGGAGTGTCACTCCGCAAGAAACGATACTCTCTTACCCCTAGATGCAGCAAGGTCTCCAGAGGGTATCCGTAGTTTCCAGGTTCAGCTCTGGAACTTCCACAGACAAGAAACGCTCCACTTTCGTCCTCGTTTTGATTCTCAGCCGAGAATCGAGCCTGACAAGTATTTCCCCGACTGTGTTACTCCGCCGAGTAACATACAGCCTGCAATGTCGCTCTGACACGGAAGGGGGCAATCCAGCGGCTCCCGGTTGGGCGAACGAACAATCCAGCTATGATCAAATTACAGAAACGGCCGGGAGGGGGCAAATCCAGCATCTCACTGCCGTAACTAAAACACAACACGCAAGAAGCACAACTAGGCGTTCTGCTTAGCCGAGCAGAACGCAAGCCTGGGCACCAGACGTAACACGGCAGCCGCGGTGTTACTCAGGAAACAACGGTAAGAACTCTGAATGGCTTCGCGGGGACAGGGTGTCCGCGCAACCACTTCCCCGATACAAACAGAATCACGTGCGAGACACCCAGCGTCTCACGTGCTTATATCGCACATATCGCACCTCCCAGAAGGATGGCCTTCTGGGAGATGTAGTCCCACAAGGTTGTAATTAGGTAGGCACCTGTCGGACCCTGACAGTATGCCCCCTCCCAAGTGTCTCCTAGCGCCCGGCTTCCCTGGATTCCGCAAATAGAACCTCCGAATCTCCCTAGGAGCATGTACGGCAGAACAGGGTTCCCATGAGTCGTCTTCCGATTGATACCCCTTCCAGGATATTAAGAACGACAATCGCCCCTGGCGAAACTTGGAGTCCAGGATGCTGCGAACCTCATATTCCAAATTGCCATCTCTCATTACTGCCGGCGCTGCTTTGCTCCGCGCCCCTCCCGCTGGTTTCAACAGACTGCAATGGAACACGGGATGTATCCGTAATGAGACAGGCAGTTTGAGTTTGTATGCTACAGGATTTATCCTGCGGAGGATGGCATAAGGACCAATAAAGCGAGGATGGAATATGCTGCAATACCGGAAACGGATGTTTCTCGTAGAAAGCCAGACTTTATCGCCCACTCAATACTCCGGCCCATCCCGTCGATGTTTGTCGGCCCATTTTTTGTAGAAAGTTTTTGATTGGTCCAGAGACTTTTGGATGTGCTGATGGTTTCTCAGTAGCGACTTCACATGAGTAAGCATGGGCTGAAAATTCGCTCCGCTCGCGGAATTTGCGGAATTTCCGCGATTTCGCGATCCGCGAATCTCGTGAAATCGCGGTAAAATCAGCGAATCAGCAGGGATTCATTTTCAGCCAAGCACTTACAGGGTTACAGCAGCAGGTGCAAAAGTTGAAGCTATTTTTTTGTAACCTTTTACAAAAGGGTTACAAAGAAATTAACTTCAACTTGGGCACCTGTTGCTGTAAGCCTGTAAGTGCTTCCTGGCGGGGAACATACTTTGTAACGGAGTAATGGCACCGCAGTGCCATTACAACGCGGGTTTCACAACGCAAGTCGTTACCACGACATGCACTGGAGGGCGCTCTAGGACAAGGAATAGTATAATTTACTATCCAACACCTTCCCTACTGTATGTAGACTGGAGTTGGAATAGTAAATTATACTACTCCTAAGTCCTGCGCCCTCCAACGCAAGTCGTTGTAACGACTTGCATTGTAAAACCTGCGTTGTGATAGTCTGCGGTGTTTTATACCGCGTTGTACCATCATACATCCTTCCTGGCGCCTCGTTGCCTACTTGCAACTATTCTCTGACCCTGCTCTCACCCTTGAAGCAGGGTCAGAGAATAGTTACAAGTAGGCAATAAGGCGCCTGTCACGAAAATTAAATCTCAACAGGAAGCACTGACAGATATAAAAACAAGCATTTGCAATGCAATAGGTCTTGCATTAGGAAAGTTTGAGCTATTGATCTTGTAAATGACCATTTTTTTATTTATGTGTTGGTTTTGAAAATAGCTAAATTAATAGCTTTGTCATTTACAATGCCAATAGTTATAACTTTCGCAAATCTGACACCTATAACATTTGTAATGCAAAATGTTTTGTATTTACGTGACTTAGCTGTATTGATATTACAAATTACAATGGCTTTTAGTTTTTTAAAATAATTAATACTTAAATAAAAGTGATTTTAATTTATAATGGCAATAGCTTAAACTTTTGTAAATAACTTTTGTGAAGATTATGTTCAGTGTATTTTATTGTGACGAAAATCCAAGAACAGAAGTGAAATATTAACATCTTTTTGTGACATTTGTAATACAGTTTGAAACATTGAGAGAACATATTTGAACCAGTTGTTGTTGAATGGTCGCGCAGATTGATGCTGGGGTGGCGCTGAGTGCTGCTGTGGTGGTGCCGAGTGATGCTGTGGTAGTGCTGAGTGATGCTGTGGTGGTGCTGAGTGGTGCTGTGGTGGTGCTGAGTGATGCTGTGGTGGCGCTGAGTGGTGCTGTGGTGGCGCTGAGTGGTGCTGTGGTGGTGCTGATTGGTGCTGTGGTGGTGCTGAGTGATGCTGTGGTGGTGCTGGGTGATGCTGTGGTGGTGCTGAGTGGTGCTGTGGTGGTGCTGAGTGATAATGTGGTGGCGCTGAGTGATGCTGTGGTGGCGTTGAGTGGTGCTGTGGTGGTGCTGAGTGATAATGTGGTGGCGCTGAGTGATAATGTGGTGGTGCTGAGTGATGCTGGGGTAGCGCTGAGTGATGATGTGGTGATGCAGAGGGCAGAAAGGCACAAAAAGCAGTCTAACAAAGGACAGAAGGGCAGAAAAACAAGGAAAAAACGAGTCTAACAGAGGGCAGAAGGGCACAAAAAACTAGTCTAACGGGGCAGAAAGGCACAAAAACGAGTCTAACAGAGGGCAGAAGGGCACAAAAACGAGTCTAACAGAGGGCAGAAGGGCACAAAAACAAGGGAATAACAGAGGGCAGAAGGGCACAAAAAACGAGTCTAACAGGGGGCAGAAGGGCAGAAAAACAAGGGAAAAACGAGTCTAACAGAGGGCAGAAGGCCACAAAAACAAGGGAAAAACGATTCTAACAGAGGGCAGAAGGGCACAAAAAACGAGTCTAACAGGGGGCAGAATGAATCCTGCCACCTTTTTGTGCAATACCTCTACTCAACTGGAGTACTTTCTACTGTCTAATCAGTAAGTGCTCCCTCGTTGGCTAAATGTATAGGGGCAGATTTACAATAACTGGCGCATCCCCAGCGATGCGCCAGTTATTGTGCGCCGCAGCTCCGCCACCCATGGTGCGCCGCATTTACAATGCGGCGCACCATGTGGCAAAAACGGCACAGATGCGTCATGCATCTGTGCCGTAAAAGCAGCGCATTGCTGGAACTGCGTCGCCCTATCTCCCCAATGCTGCATCAAGCCTTGCGCCTGCTTCAAGCAGGCGCAGGGTTTTGACGCAGCATTGGCCTAAAAGTGACTGAGTGAAATCTTGTAGATTTCACTCAGCCACCTTTAGGAGGCGTTCCTGCGCAGGAACGCCCTCCCCTGCGCCGGAACGCCTCCTGATGGTGCAGGGCTTTACAACGTGACGCATCTCTCAGATGCGTCACGTTGTTAATACCCAGCATCATGGCGCCTCTTTTGTGCTGCCGCTGAGTCACAAAAGGTCTCGGTAGAGGGTGGCAGTGGTGAACCAGAGGGTGGCAGTGATGAACCAGAGGGTGACAGTGATGAACCAGAGGGTGGCAGAGGTGAACCAGAGGGTGACAGTGCTAAACCAGAGGGTGGCAGTGCTGAATCAGAGGGTGGCAGGGGTTAACCAGAGGGTGGCAGTGATGAACCAGATGGTGGTAGGGGTGAACCAGAGGGTGGCAGTGGTGAACCAGAGAGTGGCAGTGGTGAACCAGAGGGTGGCAGTGCTGAACCAGAGGGTGACAGTGGTTAACCAGAGGGTGGCAGTGGTGAACCAGAGGTGCTGTGATGAACCAGAGGGTGGCAGTCTTGAACCAGAGGGTGGCAGTGGTGAACCAGAGGGTGACAGTGCTGTACCAGAGGATGGCAGGGGTGAACCAGAGGGTACTGTGATGAACCAGAGGGTGGCAGTGGTGAACCAGAGGGTGGCAGGGGTGAACCAGAGGGTGGCAGTGGTGAACCAGAGGTGCTTTGATGAACCAGAGGGTGGCAGCCGTGAACCAGATGGTGCCAGTGGTGAACCATAGGGTGACAGTGCTGTACCAAAGGGTGGCAGGGGTGAACCAGAGGGTGGCAGTGGTGAACCAGAGAGTGGCAGTGCTGAACCAGAGGGTGGCAGTGGTGAACCAGAGGGTGGCAGGGGTGAACCAGAGGGTGGCAGGGGTGAATCAGAGGGTGGCAGTGGTGAACCAGAGGGTGGCAGTGATGAACCAGAGGGTGGCAGTGGTGAACCAGAGGGTGCTGTGCCCATACACGACCGCAAGGGTAACTTCACAATGCAAGCGGCCCGCGAACACGCAAAAAGCCCCGCAAACACGCAAAAAACCCCGTGAACACGCAAAAAACCCCGCGAACACGCAAAAAAACAAAAATCCGCAAATTCTCTCAGATGCGTCACGTTGTTAATACCCAGCACCATGGCGCATCTTTTGTGCTGCCGCTGCGTCACAAAAGGTCTCGGTAGAGGGTGGCAGTGGTGAACCAGAGGGTGGCAGTGATGAACCAGAGGGTGACAGTGATGAACCAGAGGGTGGCAGAGGTGAACCAGAGGGTGACAGTGCTAAACCAGAGGGTGGCAGTGCTGAATCAGAGGGTGGCAGGGGTTAACCAGAGGGTGGCAGTGATGAACCAGATGGTGGCAGGGGTGAACCAGAGGGTGGCAGTGGTGAACCAGAGAGTGGCAGTGGTGAACCAGAGGGTGGCAGTGCTGAACCAGAGGGTGACAGTGGTTAACCAGAGGGTGGCAGTGGTGAACCAGAGGTGCTGTGATGAACCAGAGGGTGGCAGTCGTGAACCAGAGGGTGGCAGTGGTGAACCAGAGGGTGACAGTGCTGTACCAGAGGATGGCAGGGGTGAACCAGAGGGTACTGTGATGAACCAGAGGGTGGCAGTGGTGAACCAGAGGGTGGCAGGGGTGAACCAGAGGGTGGCAGTGGTGAACCAGAGGTGCTGTGATGAACCAGAGGGTGGCAGTCGTGAACCAGATGGTGCCAGTGGTGAACCATAGGGTGACAGTGCTGTACCAAAGGGTGGCAGGGGTGAACCAGAGGGTGGCAGTGGTGAACCAGAGAGTGGCAGTGCTGAACCAGAGGGGGGCAGTGGTGAACCAGAGGGTGGCAGGAGTGAACCAGAGGGTGGCAGGGGTGAATCAGAGGGTGGCAGTGGTGAACCAGAGGGTGGCAGTGATGAACCAGAGGGTGGCAGTGGTGAACCAGAGGGTGCTGTGCCCATACACGACCGCATGGGTAACTTCACAATGCAAGCAGCCCGCGAACACGCAAAAAGCCCCGCGAACACGCAAAAAACCCAGTGAACACGCAAAAAACCCCGCGAACACGCAAAAAAACCAAAAATCCGCAAATTCGCACTAATTCGCAGATTTTGCGGATTGCGAGTTCGCAAATTTCACCCATACTTACACATGAGCGGCTACTGTAGGATGGTTTTGTACTGGGGATTACCACTGGCAAGGTGTTGGCATGGAACCCGGTGTTAGCCTTGAACGGTGTTTCTTTTATTGAACTATGCCAAGAGTTGTTGTAAGACAGTTCGGCCAACCACAACATGGATACCCAAGATTGAGCCGCCTCCTCGGAATAACATCTCAGGCATTTCTTGAGTGTCTGATTCAGTCTTTCGGTTTGTCCATCCTTTTGGGGATGGACAGTGGTGGATAATGCATCTTCCATATGTAGGGCTTTGCAACACATGTGCCAAAAGCGAGCCACAAACTGGGGTCCTCGGTCCGAATAAATGACTCTTGGGATTCCATGTATTCTCACCACATGGGTTAACAACAGTTGTACTGGCTGTAGGTAGATTCTTACACGGAATGAAATGTCCCATTTTCGTTAGACTGTCGACCACCACCAAAATGGCATTACATCCTCGGTCATTCAGTAGGCCGACAATGAAATCCACACTTATAGTATGCCAGGGATGAGCGGGCGTCGGTAATGGTACAAGCTTCCCCTTACTCTTGGTTTGCTTCCTTTGGCTTGTGCACAAGTGTCACATTGTTGTACCCATGTCTCTACTTCTCTAGACAATCCCTCCCACCAGAAATGGTGCTGTACAAGGTGAAATGTTTTCTTGTTACCTAGATGACCAGCTAGTACTGCATTGTGACACCAATTGAAGGCCTGTAGCCTGAGAGGGTGAGTGGGTAAGTAAAGTTTCCCATTGTAGAAAGGTAACCCATGCTTCAGGGTTCGGTGTGAGTCGTGACTTGCCTATGCCAGCCACCGAGCTTGACTCTGATGACTAGCAACTCGATCCATGAAGTGTTGCGCTGTGATTGTACATATGACTTTTTCCGGAGAGATGATGGCTTGGGGTATCTCTTGTGGTAATATAGCATTTCTCGAAAGGGAATCCGCCTTCCGGTTATCGGACCCTGGGCGGTACGTGATGACGAAGTCATATCCCACGAAGAACAGCATCCATCTCATTTGACGGTGAGAAAGATGGCGGGCTGTCTTCATGAAGACTAAGTTCCGATGATCTGAGTATACCGTGATGGGATGTTGCGCTCCCCACAAATAGTGTCTCCACTCCATGAAGGCCTTTTTTATAGCCAACAGCTCTTTCTCAGCTACCGTGTAATTCATCTCAGCAGAGGTTAGCTTTTTGGACAAAAAGGCTACCGGATGCAATTGCCCTGTTCCTCTGTCTCTCTGGGATAGGATAGCCCCCACCGCCGAGTCCGAGGCATCCGCCTCAACTACAAAAGGAACATCTAAATGGGGGTGTCTCAGTATGGGGGCAGTACTGAATGCCTTCTTTAATTGTTCGAAAGCCCCCATGGCCTCTGCGGTCCACACAAAGGGTACACCCTTCCTCAGCAATCTAGTGACCGAGGATGCCAACAGGGAAAATTGGGAGATGAATCTCCTATAATAGTTGGAAAACCCTAGGAAGCATTGCACATCTTTCACACTCTTAGGCACTGGCCATTATTGTACCGCCTCCACCTTCCTGTCTGCCATACGAAAACCCTGGGGACTCAGGATGACTCCCAAGAATTCCACCTCATACACACTGAACTGACACTTACTGAGTTTGCAGTAGACGCAGTTGTCCAACAACCTTTTCAGGACTAAGATGACATGACTGACATGCTGTGCCATGGAAAGTGAATAAACCAGAATGTCATTAATGTAAACTATGAAAAACTGGTCTATGTACTCCTTTAGCACGTCATTTAAGAAATACTGGAAAGCCGCCGGGGCGTTGCACAACCCAAACGACATGACCAAGTATTAGAAAAGCCCGTACCTGGTCTTGAAAGCCGTCTTCCACTCATCACCCTCGCGGATCCTTACCAGATGGTAGGCTCCTCGGAGGTCCAATCAGGTGTATATGTTGGCCTCCCGTACTCGATCCAACAGAACTGGGATGAGTGGAAGCGGACAGCGGTTTCTCACTGTTTGTTTATTCCTCAGGCGATAATCGATGCATGTCCTTAGGTCACCATTGGCTTTCGCTGTGAAAAACAAAGGGAAGGCTGCTGGGGACCTAGATAGGCAAATGAACCCCATGGCGCTGAACTGTTTCAGATACTCCTGCAGGTGCTTAGTCTCTGGTTCCGATAGTGCGTACACCCTACAGGATGGTAGCACTACCCCATCTATTAGATCAATGCGACAGTCGTATTCGCGGTGGGGTGGTAGGGTCTCCGCTTTGATCTCACTGAACACCTCTCTATATTCCTCATAAGCCACCGGTAACTCCACTTCCTTTTCTGCCGCCGTGGCCACTTGGAAAACCTGAGCCAACGCTAATACGTGTGTATCCGTGTCTCTCATACAAGTGTTCCGACATTCGTCTGAGAGAAACTTGATAGTCTTGAGCCTCCAATCCATGGTAGGATTGTGAAGCGCTAACCAGGGCATACCCAAGATTACCTCATAAT
This sequence comes from Lissotriton helveticus, assembly GCF_964261635.1. Lineage (NCBI taxonomy): Eukaryota > Metazoa > Chordata > Amphibia > Caudata > Salamandridae > Lissotriton > Lissotriton helveticus. The sequence goes on along the minus strand of NC_136057.1, from coordinate 1,434,617,009 downwards.
GAGGGGCTTCGATTATATTTAATACGATGTTCTCCATGTGGTCTAGGGGATTCCCTTTTAGCTGCAACGCCACTTCTTCCGTGTGTTCGGTTATCGGACCGGATTTCAACGGGGCACCGTCCACCGCCAACACACTTTCGGGTTTGTGATTGGGCACCCGCTCCAACCCCAGGCGGCGTACCAACCCGTCATCAATGAAATTTCCGGTGGCTCCGGAGTCTATCATACTATGCACCGAATATCGTTGTCCTTTTGCCTGAAGCATCATGGTTAGGACGATATGTGGTTCAGTGTTAGTAGGGTTTGTGACCGCTAAAGAAGGCAACCTCCATTCATTCCCATCAGGAGTTTTCTCTAGTGCCTGAGTCTCCTTGCTATCAGTACTTTGTATGACTGTGAGGGCTAGGTTTTTACCTGCGAAAAAAGGTCTTTGTTTCTTAGGTTTCAGGGTGCAATCTTTCATGTAATGCCCCTTTTTACCGCAATACATACAGAGACACAGAGTTTGGCGGCTTTCTCTCTCTGCTCTAGACAACGGTGGCCTAATCGCGCCTACGTCCATGGGTTCTGATGGGCTTCCCTTGTCAACGGGGGTAGTATGATCAACTGCCCCAACCACCCAGAGGTCATATAGCTCCTTCTCCGATCTCCTACTCGTTCCGCGAGACGGTGATCAAGCCGCAGTGTCAGATTAATGAGATCAGTACAGGTCGTGGGCTGGGGGTCTATTTGGGCCAATACGTCCTTCATCTCTTCAGACAAACCCTGATAATACAGAGCCATTCTTTTTCCTTCGGGCCAGGCGGTCTCTGCTACTAGTCTATTGAACGTGGTCATATACGTAACCAAATCCTTCCTACCCTGTCTTAACTTGAGTAGTTCCCGGTCTGCGCTGAGAGTAGTGCCTCTCCTATTGAACACCCATTCAAATTCTTTCCGAAAAGCAGTCCAATCAGAGAGCAGAGGATCATCATTTCTAACCAAAGGACCTGCCCAATTGGCCGCATCCCCGGTTAGGTATGAAATGGCAAAGGCTACTCTGTATAAATTCGTCAGAAACGACGCGGGTCGGCAAGAAAAGTAAGTGCAAAGATATCTGAGTCAGAAAAGCTTGTATAGCATGGGGATCTCCTGAATATCTCTCGGGACTTGCTCAGGGTATGGGAGGGGGAACCGTCACCTGAATCTGTTGAGCACCTACAGAAGCACCGAAAGGATTCCTTGCCTGCCTATCGACTCTTTCTTTCAGGGCTGCGGTCTCAGCCCGTGAGGTGTATAGTTCCTGCTGTACTAGGACCAGTGCCTGTAATACGTCATCCAACCTGGCCATCCCTAAGAATCCACCTGATCAGGAGGAGAGAAATTCGTGGGCACGTGATTCTGTCACGGTTCGCCGGCTCCTCAGGATCAGGATGATGCTAATAGGGTTCCACCTCCAGCTTTCCCCGCACTCTGACTGACTATGCTTAGAGAGTACGGTAGTAAGCAGGCGAGGGATAAGGAAAGGGTGGGAACAGCAGTGGAAAGGGATACCTGCAAAGAAAAAGTCACACATTAATATCTGGGCTCTCCTCCCTCTTCTTTGACTACTCTCTCTTCTTGTAAAACTGCTACCTGATTTTCTCGCAGGCGTGGAACCCTTTCCTTTCTGTAATCTTGAGAGATGTTCTCTCTCACCATCTGATAGGAATCCCCTTTGGAACATGAATACTCCGTTAACCCTTGTACTCTTCCTTTACAAACATAAACAACTCGTAGGCCAAAAAGCATACCTACCAGCCATTCACCACCCCTAAGATTAAAGAGAGAATCTTCTCCCGCACCAGCCTCAGGGATTATGTCATCCGAATTGTTTAAAGAAGAGTTTAGTAAGGTAGGAAACTATAGCTGGTAACCCAAAAGATATCACGGCATGTCAGTTCTCCTTAGCACGGAATAGGCAGTTCAATAATAAGCACATACAAAAGAGAACTCAGGATATGAGGAGTGTCACTCGCAAGAAACAATACTCTCTTACCCCCAGATGCAACAAGGTCTCCAGAGGGTATCCGTAGTTTCCAGATTCAGCTCTGGAACTTCTACAGACAAGAAATGCTCCACTTTCGTCCTCGTTTTGATTCTCAGCTGAGAATCGAGCCTGACAAGTATTTCCCCGACTGTGTTACTCCGCCGAGTAACATACAGCCTGCAATGTCGCTCTGACACGGAAGGGGGCAATCCAGCGGCTCCCGGTCGGGCGAACGAACAATCCAGCTATGATCAAATTACAGAAACGGCCGGGAGGGGGCCAATCCAGCGTCTCCCTGCCGTAATTAAAACACAACATGTAAGAAGCACAACTAGGCGTTCTGCTCAGCCGAGCAGAATGCGAGCCTGGGCACCAGACATAATACGACAGCCATGGTGTTACTCAGGAAATAACGGTAAGAACTCCAAATGGCTCCGCGGGGACAGGGCGTCAGCGCAACCACTTCCCTGATACAAACCAAATCACGTGCGAGACACCCAGCGTCTCACGTGATTATATGGCACATATCGAACCTCCCAGAAGGATGGCCTTCTGGGAGATGTAGTCCCACAAGGTTGTAATTAGGTAGGCACCTGTCGGACCCTGACAGTATGCCCCCCTCCCAGGTGCCTCCTAGCGCCTGGCTTCCCCGGATTCCGCAAATAGAACCTCCGAATCTCCCTAGGAGCATGTACGGCAGAACAGGGTTCCCATGAGCAGTCTTCCGATTGATACCCCTTCCAGGATTTTAAGAACCACAATCCCTCCTGGCGAAACTTGGAGTCCAGGATGCTGCGAACCTCATATTCCAAATGGCCATCTCTCATTACTGGTGGCGCTGCTTTGCTCCGCGCCCCTCCCACTGGTTTCAACAGACTGCAATGGAACACGGGATGTATCCGTAATGAGGCAGGCAGTTTGAGTTTGTATGCTACAGGATTTATCCTGCGGCGGATGGCATAAGAACCAATAAAGGGAGGATGGAATATGCTGCAATACCGGAAACGGATGTTTCTCGTGGAAAGCCAGACTTTATCGCCCACTCGATACTCCGGCCCATCCCGTCGATGTTTGTCGGCCCATTTTTTGGATAAAGTTTTTGATTGGTCCAGAGACTTTTGGATGTGCTTATGGTTTCTCAGGAGCGACTTCACAAGAGTGCCTACTGTAGGATGGTTTTGTACTGGGGATTACCACTGGCCAGGTGTTGGCATGGAGCCCGGTGTTAGCCCTGAACAGTGTTTTTTTTATTGAACTATGCCAAGCGTTGTTGTAAGACAGTTCGGCCAACCACAACATGGATACCCAAGATTGAGCCGCCTCCTCGGAATAACATCTCAGGTATTTCTTGAGTGTCTGATTCAGTCTTTCGGTTTGTCCATCCTTTTGGGGATGGAAACTGGTGGATAATGCATCTTCCATATGTAGGGCTTTGCACCACATGTGCCAAAAGCGAGCCACAAACTGGGGTCCTCGGTCCGAAATGATGACTCTTGGGATTCCATGTATTCTCACCACATGGGTTAACAACAGTTGTGCTGTCTGACTGGCTGTAGGTAGATTCTTAAACGGATTGAAATGTCCCATTTTCGTTAGACTGTCGACCACCACCAAAATGGCATTACATTCTTGGTCATTCGGTAGGCCGACAATGAAATCCACACTTATAGTATGCCAGGGATGAGCGAGCGTCGGTAATGGTACAAGCTTCCCCTTACTCTTGGTTTGCTTTCCTTTGGTTCATGCACAAGTGTCACATTGTTGTACCCATGTCTCTACTTCCCTAGACAATCCCTCCCACCAGAAATGGCGCAGTACAAGGTGTAATGTTTTCTTGTTACCTAGATGACGAGCTAGTACTGCATTGTGACACCAATTGAAGGCCTGTAGCCTGAGAGGGTGAGTGCGTAAGTATAGTTTCCCATTGTACAAAGGTAACCCATGCTTCAGGGTTCGGTGTGAGTCGTGACTTGCCCATGCCTGCCACCGAGATTGACTCTGATGACTAGCAACTCGATCCATGAAGTGTTGCGCTGTGATTGTACATACGACTTTTTCCGGAGAGATGATGGCTTGGGGTATCTCTTGTGGTAATATAGCGTTTTCCACTTGTCTCGAAACGGAATCCGCCTTCCGGTTATCGTACCCTGGGCGGTACATGATGACAAAGTCATATCCCGCGAAGAACAGCATCCATCTCATTTGACGGTGAGAAAGATGGCGGGCTGTCTTCATGAAGACTAGGTTCCGATGATCTGAGTATACCATGATGGGATGTTGTGCTCCCCACAAATAGTGTCTCCACTCCATGAAGGCCTTTCTTATAGCCAACAGCTCTTTCTCAGCTACCGTGTAATTCATCTCAGCTGAGGTTAACTTTTTGGACAAAAAGACTACCGGATGCAATTGCCCTGTTCCTCTGTCTCTCTGGGATAGGATAGCCCCCACCGCCGAGTCCGAGTCATCCGCCTCAACTACAAAAGGAACATGTAACTGGGGGTCTCTCAGTATGGGGGCGGTACTGAATGCCTTCTTTAATTGTTCGAAAGCCCCCATGGCCTCTGCGGTCCACACAAAGGGTACACCCTTCCTCAGCAATCTAGTGACTGAGGATGCCAACAGGGAAAATTGGGAGATGAATCTCCTATAATAGTTGGAAAACCCTAGGAAGCTTTGCACATCTTTCACACTTTAGGTACTGGCCATTATTGTAGTGCCTCCACCTTCCTGTCTGCCATACGAAAACCCTGGGGACTACGGATGACTCCCAAGAATTCCACCTCATACACACCGAACTCAAACTTACTGAGTTTGCAGTAGAGGCACTTGTCCAACAACCTTTTCAGGACTAAGATGACATGACTGATATGCTGTGCCATGGAAAGTAAATAAACCAGAATGTCATCGATGTAAACTATGACAAACTGGTCTATGTACTCCTTTAGCACGTCATTTAAGAAATACTGGAAAAGCCGCCGGGGCGTTGCACAACCCGAACGGGATGACCAAGTATTAGAAAATCCCGTACCTGGTCTTGAAAGCCGTCTTCCACTCATCACCCTCGTGGATCCTTACCAGATGGTAGGCTCCTCGGAGGTCCACCCGGGTGTATATGTTGGCCTCCCGTACTTGATCCAACAGAACTGGGATGAGTGGAAGCGGACAGCGGTTTCTCACTGTTTGTTTATTCAATAGGCGATAATCGATGCATGCCCTTAGGTCACCATTGGCTTTCGCTGTGAAAAACAAAGGGAAGGCTGCTGGGGACCTAGATGGCCGAATGAACCCCATGGTGCTGAACTGTTTCAGATACTCCTGCAGGTGCTTAGTCTCTGGTTCCGATAGTGCGTACACCCTACAGGATGGTAGCACTGCCCCATCTATCAGATCAATGCAACAGTCGTATTCGCGGTGGGGTGGTAGGGTCTCTGCTTTGATCTCGCTGAACACCTCTCTATATTCCTCATAAGCCACCGGTAACTCCACTTCCTTTTCTGCCGCCGTGGCCACTTGGAAAACCTGAGCCAACGCTAATACGTGTGTATCCGTGTCTCTCATACAAGTGTTCCGACATTTGTCTGAGAGAAACTTGATAGTCTTGAGCCTCCAATCCATGGTAGGATTGTGAAGCGCTAACCAGGGCATACCCAAGATAACCTCATATTGAGGGGCTTCGATTATATTTAATACGATGTTCTCCACGTGGTCTAGGGGATTCCTTTTAGCTGCAACTCCACTTCTTCCGTGTGTTCGGTTATCGGACCGGATTTCAACGGGGTACCGTCCACCGCCAACACCCTTTCGGGTTTGTGATTGGGCACCCGCTTCAACCCCAGGCGACGTACCAACCCGTCATCAATGACATTTCCGGTGGCTCCGGAGTCTATCATACTATGCACCGAATATCGTTGTCCTTTTGCCTGAAGAATCATGGTTAGGACGTTATGTGGTTCAGTGTTAGTAGGGTTTGTGACCGCTAAAGAAGGCAACCTCCATTCATTCCCATCAGGAGTTTTCTATAGTGCCTGAGTCTCCTTGCTATCAGTACTTTGTATGACTGTGAGGGCTAGGTTTCTACCTGAGAAAAAAGGTCTTTGTTTCTTAGGTTTCAGGGTGCAATCCTTCATGTAATGCCCCTTTTTACCGCAATACATACAGAGACCCTGAGTTCGGCGGCTTTCGGCGGATTAATGAGATCAGTACAGCTCGTGGGCTGGGGGTCTATTTGGGCCAATACGTCCTTCATCTCTTCAGACAAACCCTGATAATACAGAGCCATTTTTGTTTCTTCGGGCCAGGCAGTCTCTGCTACTAGTCTATTGAACGTGGTCATGTACGTAACCAAATCCTTCCTACCCTGTCTTAACTTGAGTACTTCCCGATCTGCGCTGAGAGTAGTGGCTCTCCTATCGAACACCCGTTCAAATTCTTTCCTAAAAGCAGTCCAATCAGAGAGCAGAGTATCATCATTCCTAACCAAAGGACCTGCCCAATTGGCCGCATCCCCAGTTAGGTATGAAATTACAAAGGCTACTCTGGATAAATTTGTCGGAAACGACGCGGGTCGGCAAGAAAAGTGCAAAGATATCTGAGTCAGAAAAGCCTGTATAGCATGGGGATCTCCTGAATATCTCTCGGGAATTGCTAAGGGTATGGGAGGGGGAACCGTCACCTGAATCTGTTGAGCACCTACAGAAGCATCGTAAGGATTCCTTGCCTGCCTATCGACTCTTTCTTTCAGGGCTGCGGTCTCAGCCTGTGAGGTGGCTAGTTCCTGCTGTACTAGGACCAGTGCCTGTAATACGTCATCCAAGGTGGCCATCCCTAAGTATCCACCCGATCAGGAGGAGAGAAATTCGTGGGCACGTGATTCTGTCACGGTTCGCCGGCTCCTCAGGATCAGGATGATGCTAATAGGGTTACACCTCCAGCTTTCCCCGCACTCTGACTGACTATGCTTACAGAGTACCGTAGTAAGCAGGCGAGGGTGATAAGGAAAGGGTGGGAACAGCAGTGGAAAGGGATACCTGCAAAGAAAAAGCCACACATTAATATCTGGGCTCTCCTCCCTCTTTTTTGACTACTCTCTCTTCTTGTAAAACCCCTACCTGATTTTCTCGCAGGCGTGGAACCCTTTCCTTCCTGTAATCTTGATGAGATGTTCTCTCTCACCATCTGATAGGAATCCACTTTGGAACAAGAATACTCCGTTAACCCTTGTTCTCTTCCTTTACAAACATAAACAACTTGTAGGCCAAAAAGCATACCTACAAGCCATTCACCACCCCTAAGATTAAAGAGAGAATCTTCTCCCGCACCAGCCTCAGGGATTATGTCATCCAAATTGTTTAAAGAAGAGTTTAGTAAGGTAAGAAACTATAGCTGGTAACCCAAATGATATCACTGCATGTCAGTTCTCCTTAGCACGGAATAGGCAGTTCAATAACAAGCACATACAAAAGAGAACTCAGGATATGAGGAGTGTCGCTCCGCAAGAAACGATACTCTCTTACCCCCAGATGCAACAAGGTCTCCAGAGGGTATCCGTAGTTTCCAGATTCAGCTCTGGAACTTCTACAGACAAGAAACGCTCTACTTTCGCCCTCATTTTGATTCTCAGACGAGAATCAAGCCTGACAACTATTTCCCCGACTGTGTTACTCCGCCGAGTAACATACAGCCTGCAATGTCACTCCGACACGGAAGGGGGCAATCCAACGGCTCCCGGTCGGGCGAACGAACAATCCAGCTATGATCAAATTACAGAAACGGCCGGGAGGGGGCAAATCCAGCGTCTCCCTGCCGTAACAAAAATACAACACGCAAGAAGCACAACTAGGCGTTCTGCTCAGCCGAGCAGAACGCGAGCCTGGGCACCAGACGTAACCCGGCATCTGCGGTGTTACTCAGGAAACAACGGTAAGAACTACGAATAGCTCCGCGGGGACAGGGCGTCTGCGCAACCACTTCCCCGATACAAACCGAATCACGTGCAAGACACCCAGTGTCTCAGGTGATTATATGGCGCATATCGCACCTCCCAGAAGGATGGCCTTCTACGAGATGTAGTCCCACAAGGTTGTAAATAGGTAGGCACCTGTCAGACCCTGACACCCCCACCCGAAGTCAGCACCCAGTGTGGTCACACCATTCACACCGCCCTAGAGCCGGCCCTTCTCAAGGGTCCTGTGCCTCAGTGACAGAGTCACTGTTGCTCTAGGGTGTGCTGCTTCATAGGGCGCCTTCTAAGGTCTAGCAAGGGAATGTGCTCCCTCAGTAGATTGGTCTTGTGGACTGGTCATGAAGTTACCTGGTTCCCCTGTTCCAAATTCAGCAGCTATGACAATAGTGCCACATCCTCTCCCCCACTGAACTCCATACTGCCCCACTGAGAGAAACTCGCACCGCCTTCAATTGTGCCCCGCTATAAATACCTGAATGCGACTCAATTCAAATTAAGCTCTAGACAAGAGTAATATGCTGCCTAAAAAAATAAAGTAACAACATCCTGGAAAAACCAATCGCTCATAGGGAATGCAAGATTAAGTAAAGCATGTGAAATGTAAGCAGGAACAACACGGTTACTTTAACACTTTTACACTCACTATTCACATGACTACAGGGCCTGGAAGGGACTCATTTCAATGTCCATTGCTTACATCCTTACAAAACTTGAGCAGTATTGTTTAAAAAGACCACATCCCTGAACATAGAGCCACGGTGTAGGACTTGGACCTTTCCCCAGAATTTTTCGTTTTTTATTCCTTTAATTTAGGGTGCCCCCTATTGTAACAAAAGGGTATAGGCCTTGTGTAGTGAAGAAAGCCCTGTGCATGTCAAACTAATGTTAAGGTGCAGGTGCTTACTTCCCCTAACATGGCCGCCACTGACCCCTGCTACTGCAGCGTGGTCTTTGTGGGCGCATTCTAGTAGTCAGGAGCTGGCTAGAACCCTCAAACAATGTATCCATACTAGCCTGCCAGCCTGTCCATAGCCATAATGGTGGAACCTCCTAGAACCTCCTGGAACCTTCTGGAACAGGTGAGGTGGCACCAACTGCCACTGCCAACTGTCAACTGGGACTAAATAAGGAAAGGGAGGGAAACTTTCCTGTCAGACTGAGGGAGCACAGACCTGGGGGAGAACCTACGCAGGAGCTTTAGGCAGTGGGGCCTAGACAGGGACCTATGACACTGGTAGAGACAGAGCCTAGGTGCTGCCTATCAAGTGTTGAGCGATCCTGAATTTGCCCCCCTGACCTGGCCCGGCGGAAGGGGAACCCCAGGTCTGCTTGAAGGGAACTAGCGGAGGAGACTTGATATCAACCATCAACTTCAACATCCCCCCCCTTTCAAGGAACCCAGAGACTGCAATTTACAAGGGCGCAAGAAATATAAAGCGCCAAGAAGAAACCAAATCACCACAGGACTTTTGAGAAATCAACCAGGTATTGGCGCTGTAACACTCCCTGCGCTCCCTGACGCCACCTGGGATCCCTTTTTCTGGATTGCCACTGTTGTGTGAACTGTCCTGTGGAACCTGCTGATCTGACTCCAACTAATATAAACTGTCTGCTGGCTAAGCGCTCTTATTCCCTGGCGCAAGCACCCTGCACTACCTGTCCTGAGGAAAGTGCTCCACTGAAGTGAATGCTAAGCGCTATCTCTGCGTAGCGCTAGCCTCCTGAACTGCTAGCCTGACTGAATTGCCTGAGGCTCAAGCACTGTAACTGCCTGCAGAAGCGCTAGAACCCTGAAGCGCTATATCTGTCTGAATTGCTAACCTGCATCATCTGAACTGACTAATTTACTTCAGCTTGCTGAACTGGACAGAGCGCTGTGTCCCAGGCGCTATCCCTCCGATCACCTGCTGAAGAGCTGTGCCTCCTTGAGAAGCGCTTATGTCCTGCAGACTGTTGGGCCCTGAAGCGCTATACTCTTAAAGCGCCGTGAAGCTCCTGGGCGCTATTCCTGCCTGAAGCGCTTTTGCCCTGATGAGCGCTGACTCTGCCTGAGACAGCTGTTGTGCCTTCAAGCGCTGTCGCCCCCAGAGAAGCACTGCCATTCGTGACCTGCTGACTGAGCCCAGCGCCGTGAAACCCCTGGCGCTAGGCCCCTTTGAAGAGCGCTGTGATGCCCCTACAACTGACACCAGAAAGCCATTACCAGCGCTGTTACTGCGAAGCGTTGTGAACCTGAGAGCTCGGCTGCTGCCTGGGGACCCTTGAGGTACTGTGAAGCGCTGTACATCCAGCATCTGTCATTAACTTCAAGTGCTGCATCAGCGAGGTGCTGTGTGCCCAGGACCTGAATTTGCTGCCTGGCGCTGTGTCAGAAGGCTCCCTGAACTGGGGAATAGCCCCATTGGCCCCTTCAAGTACTGGAACTGGGCCATGGCCCCCCCAAAAGACACTGTGGGGGCCTCAGCTAATAAAAGTTAACCCCTGCCTGGGGTACAGTTGCATGCCAGTTAGTGTAGCCCTATGCATGTTTATGGCTGAGTAATGCAGCGTTTATTCTCTCATGAAATGTTGAGCCTTTTTATGGGATACTTACCTAATGGAATGTTTTATACTCCTGCCCCAGTGTTCTAACTTCTACCTACCAACAGGGATACTCTTGAATACTGAAATGTTTTATCCCTGCGTCAAGAACTGCAGAGCAAGGAATTGGTTAATTGTGCCTGTCTAATGAAAGGTTTTGTTCCAACCTGAGAATTCCTGCTCATGTGCCATTGTCTTACTGGTTCTTAGGCACAGGGTTTAGATATAATTAATGGAAGGTTGATCCCTGCTTGAGGAGAATGTTATTCTGGGTAAATTAAATGTTTAGTCCTACATAAGGGGCTGTTATCTTTAAGCTGCAGGAGCTAGGAAAACCTTATTACAGGCCCTGCCGATTCGAGGAGCTTGCTGCGCAAAATTGCTAATGGGGCCTGGGTTCTAATGACCTGTTTATTTCTGATTAAGGAAATGGTTGCTTCTGCCAATTGAATGGTTTACCCTCATTCGAGGCACTGTTTATTCCTGCGTTTTTGGAAATGTTATTGCTGAGAAATGCAGTGTTTGTGCTCCTAATGAAATGCATAAGGAGTTAAGGCTGTAGTAACTTTGGATTTGCCTTAAGGAAATGCACATATTACAATAGGCCTATTTATTACTGCCTTATTTGAGGGAATGCTCTGCATAGGCCCAATTAAATGTGCAGGTCTGAGTCATGAAATGGTTGATCTATTATTAAATGTTTACTTCTGCTCAGAGAAAGGCTACCCTGATTGAAGGAAATGTTTGTTCTTACTTGATGAGATAAGTAATTCTGGCCTAATGAAATGTTTTACACTGGCTTCATAGGAAGCTCTACATCTGCTCAAGGAGAATGTTCTTTCTGGCCTACAGAAATGTATTGTAGCTTATAAAATGTGTAGCCCTAATCTAGGAAATGCTTATTCATACTAGGAGTGATTCCTAAAATGGTTATTCCTGATTAAGGAGTGGGTTATATCTGCACAAGGGGTTGTTTATTCTTAATGAAGTGTTTTCTCCCACTTAGTGCTGCATTTACTGAAAGCCTACAGTTACCTATTCACATGTTTACTGCTGTATGGCGGAACTTTATTTCTTTCCTGATTGGAACACTGAAATGTACCATTGAAATGTTGGTTCTTGTCAAATGAGCCGCTTACTCTTGGCTAAGTGCCTGGTTATTTTTCCTGAAATGGTTTAAGGAAATGTTCACCCTTGCTTGGTGAGAAGTGGGTAATATTCCTACAGATCTAACATGATGTAATGTCATTTAGTTGCCTTTTGTGATGTATTCCTTACAGGTGCTGACAAGAAGCAAGGCTACGGTCAGGCCTGTGGTTATCTACATTTGATATTATCTAATATTCAGTATTTATCTTATATTTAATATTTATTCACCTAGTATTTATTGCCAAGTGTTGAAATACATGTATTTGAAAGGAAGGCTAATAAGGTAATAATACTGTGAATTCTTGAATACCCTGACTCTGCTCTATATATAAAAGTTATTTAATTTTTATACATACTCACTGGAGTGGTGTCACTCATTGCGTGCCCAGTTTTCGGTCTCAGTGGTTGCGTGTGCTGTATGGTCGCTTTACACATAAGCTTTCGGATGCCTACCCGCTCGTGCCATGCTACCCTCGGGGACCTGGTGACCCCAGTTCCAACACACGGTATGAATTTTGTTTTCCAATCCACCCATTAACCAGGTATTGTAGTACCTCCAGGATTGTTGCACTTCCCCACCCCGGGAAAATAATGTTTTTCAAAGAAAGACAAGAAAACAAAAGTTGCGCTTCACTGGCAAACTCTGTAAAGTGGCACTAATGTCTGGATGTGAATTAAACCAGTCTGGCCCCTTTGTGACCACTATGTCTTGTTTTATTTAGTTATTTATTTCTCATATTTTGAACCTTTTCCCGAGGCTGAACTTTGGAAGAGAAGAAATTCAAATAGACGGCATTTCCATCACAAGTGCTTTTCTTTTTTTGATCCATTTCACAAGGGAACAAATACACAAAAGGAGAAAAGAGAGGGTGAGAACCCTGTTTGTTGAAGTCACGATTTTCACTAAGTGAGGGGAAGCTAGACAGAAAGAGAGGGAAGAAGAGGAAGAAAGAGAGAGAGGGGGTTAGGGGGACAGCTGCCAGCCACAGAGCAGAAGTACACACTGTCCTGGTCTTCTCTGGGCAAGAAGGAAAAGATAGAGTCCTCTACCTTCTCTGCCCACTCGCAAGTCCCCGAACAGCCACTAACGCCGAGCCCCCTTGGCTATTTCTGGCGTCCTGGGACCCATGTTCTTAAAAAAAAAAGTAGGGGAATGGAATCTATTAAATTAAAGAAGTAAGGGCACGCCATGCCCTGTTGATCCTGCCCACTTAGACCACTGGTTAGGGATAGTGGTAATTACCTCAAGCAAGGGTAACACGCACATCCAGTTATGTGTTACAAACTGCATGCGATGCACCACTGGGGATTTTCATCATAGGTTCTTTCATTCCCCAAAGGTCTCTCTTTTTTTGGATGCAGGTATGGTGCAAAATTTCTAACCTCTTTATTATTTCAGCCCTTTATACATTGTCCATATTTTTCTCAGAGGGTGCGTTTGTCTCGGTCCGGAGACAAAGTAAAGGGCATGCTGGTGGAGCTTCTTCTGGGGTTGCCTTTCAAGTCGTTACCTCTAATTGGAAAACTTTTAACAATATTTCATTTCGCACATGTTGGAACCTGGTTTGTTACAATCATAGATTGAACGCAGCCCATGCACCCACATGACCTCAAACGTTAGAACTGTTGAAGTTTCCAAACCTTCATGAACACATTTTGTTTCATCTCATATTCTTCCTTCAATCTGTTTACATCACCCACTGTATACCTCTCGGTTTTTAGCATCAAGATAATTTTTGTCAACCTATTTTCCTTCTATTTTTCCTTCTTTTTTAGAACTTTTTGCTATAGACACTTCCCCCTCCCTAGTAAAAAACCCACAACATTATTATTAGGTATAGACAGCAGTTTGGTATACTTTTTTTCTTTTTCTTTCAGTTTTTTAAGATATGTTCTATTTTGTCTGTAACGAAAGAAATGTCAACTACTTCAGGCCTAAAGCAAGGGTGTGTACTGGCCCCACTACTTTTTAATTTTCTTAGCAGATCTAACACAAGCAATGGACGAGGTGAATGCCTAACCGCCTAAATTAGCTAATACTCCGATATCAAACCTGCCATTTGCAGATTAGGTTATCTTACTAGGCCAAACGAAGGTCGGGTTGCAATCCCTGATAAATAGGATATCAAGATATTCTAAAGAAAATGGAATGGTTATCAATGAAGCAAAGACAAAAATCACGGAGGTTAACAAAAATGTATGGTCAAAACATAAGTATAAATGGATCCTGGGCAACTCGCAACTAGAGCAAGTAAGAACTTGGGAGTATTATTTGATGACAAAGGAACTTTTCTTCCACATAAGATCGATACGCAAAGGAAAGCAAATATATTGTTATCTGCTTTTAGAACCTTGCAGAAATCTTTAGGAAGGCTGAATTACCAACCATTTCTAAAAGTAATATCAGCAAAACTCTTGCCAACTCTAACATATGGTAGTGAAGCATTGTGTGGAAAAGACTCGGTAACAATTAATAATGCTGTTATAAAAAATATTTAAACCCTCTTTCACGTGCCACATAATGCATCACCTGCACAGATACAAATCAAATTTGGGTTAACTAACCAATTACTCGCACGAAAGGGGCAATTTATAAAGGTGTGGATAAGAATAAAAATGGATACTGTAAACCAAATGTCCAAACTTCTGTAGTAGGAAATAAACACAAACCGGAAAGCCCAGGCCTGGATATATCTTCACGCTTCATTAAACGAAAATTCAGCTAATTCGATCTGGGAAATGACAATAACTATAGATTCATTTTTAAAAAGCCATCAATAATACAACAAAACACTTATCACTTCTTTTGGATAAAGACTCTTTTGTAAAAAGAAAACATCCATGGCCTTTAATGAATGGTTATACCAAGGTGAAAGTTCAACCATATCTTGAAATTCCATGGTCCTTGAAGCATAAAAAAATATTTATTAAAGCTCGTTTTGGAGTATTTCCAGGGTTATGTCACGTAATGCCATGGCTAAGAAGAGACGAACGGACGGTCTGCCGCTTATGTAAACTTGGAGAAGAGAACATCATTCACCTGCTTTGTGAATGTCTGAAGCTGAAACTTGAAAAATATCTATACTTAGGAGACATTTTAATGCTTGAGAAATACGGAGTTGTAGAAAAGCATTAATAAGATGTCTTCATACTGATGATATATTATTAACCTCAGCTTTTGTAAAGGTTTTAATGCAATTAAGAACAAAGTTAGACTACCAAAATCAAATAGAATGTAATGTTTGATGAATTTAATATGTAAATAGTATAATAATGCCCAACTTATTTTATAATATGAAAGAGTATTACATATATTCATGTTTTTAATTGCCTTTTATCTTTCCTTCTTTTAAAACTAGATTTTATAATAGGAACTATTGTTTACATATTGTAAGATTTTATTTAATCAGACAATAAAGTATAAATGAATGAAATGAAATATTTCGCCTAAGCCAAGTAATTGTACTTTTTGTTCAATTTGTTTTTCTCTTGTAGACGAATTGTTTAATTTCTATATGTTTTATTTAGGTGTTGTTTTCCATGTTTTTGCGGTATTTCATATTGATTATTTTCCAATTAAGCATTTTTGAACTTTAAAAAAATGCATGCAATAGTTATCAAATGTGCTAAATACCATTTGTGATATTTACCACATGCAAAAAATAACGTGTTAAATAAAACGCATTTACAAGTTTTAGAGGTAATTGAAAATCTGTGAAAATTCCTCCTTACATATCTCCAGTCAAAAGAAGGAGGTTAAAGTTCTTAAAAGTGTAGTGGACGAAAGAAAAACTGGAAAACAATACATAAATCTGAGAATAACACAACAATGCACTAAAATAAAGAACATGCACTGTTTGAACTAAAAAATATGAAATCACACACAGACACCTGCACACAGAGTGAGACTTATATAAGCAGCCATGAACAGGTGAATCATTCACAGGTATTTTGCAACAAATCACACATTCATTCTGCAGTAAATCTCCATGACTTCAGCGCTGCTAAGTCACTATATTATGCAATGCTAGATCTATGCCCTGCTACAATAAACCATGCAGCATGAAGATGGAAACAAGGTCCCAAAGCCAGGATCTCAAAAAATGCAACATTGACGGATGAGTGTCAAGTTTTACAGAGTAAGAATGGAACGCCTAAACATGAGTCTGAGGATATACAGGCTTGATTTGGGCACTGAATAAAATATATCATTAAGTATACTGTGGAGCCCAACATAGGGATCCACAGTTGCTTCCCCTTCCTGAAAAAGCTAGTAGCACTAAACTTCTTTGCAACCATCTGCCAGAGCATGGGAATTTCTTTTAGATAATAAACGTCCCAGGATGTCCCTTGACAAATGTGCACTTTCCACATACGAGGGTGGTCTGGTGATAACCGAAATCCCCTCAACTATTGAGCAGCACATACTGTTGTAGTGAATGACTGGATGAACGGAGGGTTCAAGGGCCCAGCATTTAGATTAGAGGTCTCCCTGATCGACTTTGACAATCTTATGAGCATGCTCTATGACGCACCAATCCCTCGCTCACTCTCGGATATCATTAAAGTGGTCTTCCTGACTTGAAAGGCTGCCCTGCGATTGACGAGATGGGACAGGTGTGTGACCCTCGGAAGTCCACTGCTGACTGGCAAATGGCTGGACCAGGTGGTGCGAATGGAGGGGTTCAGGAGATGGTATGCTATTGGCATCTCCGGACTGGGGGATATTGGAAAAGATGACCACATGAAGTCCTTCAAGAACCTCCACTTATCGTTATTCCTCAACAAATCACAATTCTTTTGTTATCTCCAACTGGGGGGTTGATATCGAGCGGTGCTAGCTGGTCAACTCAATTACAACCCCTTGGCGGTCAAGCTCCTTATGGGCGCACTGGCAAGAGGGTTTTCTCTCTCGTCTATAAGGCCCTGGTCAATCACTCCCTCTGCACACTATCACTCCTGAGAGAGTGTTCGGAGGGGTGGCTGGGCCTGCTTGAAGAGGGGGAGTGGAGGGAGGCATGTATGATACCCCGTACCCTGGCTATCTCTGCCCGGTTATTCCTCATCCAGTTGATATTTTTCATTATGCCTTCTACACTTCTAAGCACCTGTGAGGAGCTCAAAGGCTTCCCCAACCCTCCTGCACTATATGTAAGGGGGATTCAGGGAATTTCTATCATATGGTCTAGGAATGCCCCATTATCCCCAAATACTGAGTTTCCATTTTTGCGACTCTATCTGAGATGGTGGGCCAGAACATTTAAACATCCCCCAAGATTGTATTGCTGGGCCTAGAAGAGTACCTGGGGGGCATAATAGGAGACCGTTTGTTAGTGGGGCCGGGTACACTACTGGCAAAAAGAGACATGGCCTGTTGCTGGAAATCGTAAACTACCCCAATGCTGAAGGAATGGAGGGACGGTATGGACCGCTCTGGAATATTGGAGGAGTCAACATACTGGGCCGAAGATGCCTCATGAAAACACTCAAAGATATGAGGGAAATAGAGGTTGAACTATGGATTGAACGTCAGGCCTACATGCCTTCCCAAGAGCAGGGCAGGTTGAGGGTGGGTATTGTCCATGATTGTATAAGTGATCCCCTGAGTGGATCAGCATTGTGTGTGTTGCTCTGTGCTTCAATAAAGCAACCAATTGTCATTATAAAAATATTCTTTGCAACAGGCACCACACAATGGCACCATGATTGGTGCATGGCATTTCCCAGCTAACTTCAGCTAAGTGATGGACACTTTGCGGACAGTGAGTGTGTAGCAAAATACAATTCCCATTGGAAACCCACACTGCCAATGCAGCAAAGCAAAATGTGTGTTCCAGGGCAGCATTTCCTTTCAGTTCAAAATCAAGTTTATTAAAGAAGAGCATGGTAATAATACAAACTAGGAACAAATACTAATAGGGAAACAACGATGGAGAAATAATAATAAGGAAGTAAGGGGGAGGGGAAAGAAACTTACAATGATGGAGTAATAAAAAGAAGAGCAATGTAATTCAAAATGATCAATACAAAATATAAAAGTGAATCATAAATGAGAAAGCATAAAAAATGAAGGGCATAATAAATAAGCAATGTAATAAAATGCAAATACGGCTATGCAGTAAAATAGAATGGTTGAACATAAAGAAATGTGAAGGGTATCAAGGAGGTTTAGGAACTTCCTGCTGAGCAGGTCTAGGGCGAAAAGAACGGATTGTACATTTATCTAAATACAATGTAATAGGAAGCCATAAGTCGGCATGTTTAGTCGCCATCTGTGGAGGAAAAACAAAAGCAGTATTGAGTCTGTGGTTGTGACATACATTATACCACCAAGCTTTAAAAGTAATACTGGACGTAGACTTCCAATTGATCGTGATCTGTTGAAAGGCAACCGCTAATAATAGGTCAACAATTCGAACATTAAGGTCGGTGCATTCCCAACAAGGAGAAAGGCTACCCAGGAAAACATGAGCATTTGAAAACGGAATATTAGTGGAAAAAATGACATTGATTTGTGCCCATACTTGTAACCAGAAGGCATGAACATTCTTGCAAAGAAACAACATGTGAAACAAGGTAGCATGTGGGGAAGTACATGACCAACAGGTGTCCGGTGTGTTGGGGAAACGTTTGTGAAGGGTGGAAGGAGTGTGTAATAGACGGTTATAAATGAAGAATAGGGATTGCGTTAAGGAAGCAGCCCTGGAGGATTTACGAATCTTTAACCAGATCCTATCCCAAAGGGGAGTTGGCCAAGAGAGGGAAAGATCAGTCTCCCACTGCTCCTCAACTTTGCTTTTAAGTCTGGGAAGAGTGTGTGTATGAAGCTGTTTATAAAGAACAGAAGCTTTTGGGAGGGTGAGTAAAGTAGAATGGAGGTGAGCAATAGGATCAGGAGTAGGTGTAGGAGGAGGAGTGCCAGGAAGTTTAACATACACGTCCATGACTGACGCCTTAAGGAGAAGATATTGGGGAAGACAAGAGAGGGGTAAGTGAAAGGCGAGACGAAGAGTGGAAAAGGGTAAGAAGGTGGATTGTGAAAACAATTGGGAAACCCAAAGCAGTCCTTTGGATCTCCAAGACTTCCATAGAATGGGTTTACCCCGGATCAGAAGGTACTTATTATGACATATAGTGGAGGTGAGGAAGTCAGCAATACAAGAAGGGGGCGGTGGGTGAGAGGAAAGGAGGAGTTTAAGGGTAAACTTATAAATAGGGGTAAGAAGTGAGGCAGGCTTACGGGAAAAGGAGATGCATTCAGCAAAAGAGAAAGGTGAGAGAAAAAGGCGCTCTACCTTTGTCCATAAAGGGCAGGGAGAATCAGGGTCCTGTAACCAGAAGGAAGACTGACGTAGCAGAAAGGCCTTGTGATAAGCGGAGAAATTTGGAAAGTTGACCCCACCTTCGGAGACAGGACGACTGAGCCTAGCTAAAGACATTCTCGGTTTGCTTTTATGCCAAAGAAAGGATGATAAAACTGAATTTATTTTTTTATGAATTTAGCCGGAATGGGAACGGGAATATTGGATAAGGTGTAAAGAATAACAGGGGAGAGCATCATCTTGATTGTATCAAGACGACCCCACCAGGACAAGTAAAGAGGATGCCACCTAGCTGTGAGATCAGATATTTTCTGGATGCACTTGGTTAAACAAAGGGAGACAGTATCATGGATTGAGGGGGTAATATGTAAACCTAGGTATTTAATATTGGAAGGACTCCAGGTGAAGTTTGAGGCATTGAAATCAGTCTTAAAAGTAAACTTTGTCAAAGGTAAAATTTCGCATTTATCGTTATTAAGTTTATAACCAGAGATTGAGGAATAATGTTGTACTTCCGCTAAAAAAGCAGGAATGGAAACAGTAGGATTCGAAATAAATAATAAAATGTCGTCCGCGTAAGCAGCTAGTTTTACGGAGAGGTCTGTAGTACGGAAACCAGTAATATTAGGGTTTTGACGGAGTTTGGATAAAAAAGGTTCTAGGGCCAGGTTGAAGAGGAAGGGTGAGAGAGTACAACCTTGACGGACACCTCTACCGAGATCAAAATAAGGAGAAATTTGGCCGTTAGCGAAAACTGCAGCACGGGGATGAGAATATAACAACGAGACTAGGGAGATAAATTTAGGACCGAACCCAAACCAATTAAGAGTGTGAAAAAGGTACGGCCATTCGACTCTGTCGAATGCCTTTTCAGTATCTAAGGCTATGGCTGCAAGAGGAGATTGGAGATGGGAAGATTTTGTTAAGATGTTGAATAAGAGCCTTGTGTTATCTGTAATGTAACGGCCTTTAACAAAGCCTGATTGTTCATCTCCAAGCAGGTCAGGGAGCAAATGATCCAATCTCATTGCCAATAATTTAGCGAAAATTTTGTAATCTATATTAACTAGCGAAATAGGTCTATAATTTTTACAATATTGGATATCTTTTCCAGGTTTGGGAATTAGACAGATATGGGCGTCTGAAAAAGTACCGGAAGAAGTGCCTAATTCAGTAAAAGAGTGGATAAGGGAGTGAAGTTTTGGAATAAGAAGCTTCGAAAAGTGAAGATAAAACTCAACAGTGAACCCGTCAGGGCCAGGGGCTTTGTTCAATTTTAAACGATGAAGGGCGGCAAGCAATTCTGTCTGTGAGGCATCAGATTCTAAGGAAGAAAGGTCAAGAGGGAAGGAAGTAGGGGTTTGAATGGTGGAGAAAAAATTAGCAAGAGTCTGAGGAGAGGACGATGTGTCTGAAGTGTATAAGGATTCATAGAAATGTGAAAAAGTAGCAAGAAAGTCAGCATCTTTGTGTTGTAAATGGGCAGCATCATCATAAATTGATTCGATATTTACTTTATTTTGTTTAACCTTTAAGTAATTAGCAAGAATCTGCCCGGCTTTGTTCCTACCACCATAAAACTTGGCACTAGATTTAAGCAAATACAGAGAAGCATCTTCAGTAGATTTTTCATTAAATTTAATTTTGGCAGCAACCAGAGATGTCAGACTATCTGAGGAGTGTGAAGTGAAATAGGCGTGTTCCAATCGTTTAATGTCTTGGAGAAGGGTTTTGGTAAATTGGCGGGCAGATTTACGTTTTTTAGCAACAAAATTAATAATAAAATCACGAGCAGCTGCTTTAAAGGTATCCCAAAGAGTATGGTTCGAAATGGGTGGGATATCATTAAAAAGGAAAAACTCATCAAAAAAGGCAGAAAAAGAAGCAGAAAAGTGAGGATCCAGAAGGAGGGCATTGTTGAAACGCCATCGTTTAGGACCATTCGTTTTGGGTAAAACTTCAAGACTAACCAGTACAGGGGCATGATCGGAAAGCAAAATCGGGCCAATTTCTGCCGCCTGGAGGGTTTGAGTAAGTGCGTGGGAGACAAAAATATAATCAAGACGTGATTGGGACCGATGATGGGGGGAATAAAAAGTGAATTCTTGTAAAGTTGGGTTACATAAACGCCAGGAATCAACAAGCTTGTGTTGCGAAATAGCTTGGGTGAACAATTTGTGCGATTTTGTAGGAATATAAGTGGCATCAGATTTCCTGTCCAGAAAAGGATCAAAAGGGTGATTGCAATCTCCCGCAAGGATGAAATTATCATCCATGAATTGGGTGATGCGTGGAGAGAGGTCAGCCCAAAAATGGGGTTCACCAGCCGTGGGACCATAGACATTAAGGAGCGAGATTGGAACACCTCTAAGTGATAGTCTGACATGAATCCATCTGCCATTTGTATCTGATTCTTGAGATATGACCATTAGAGGAAGGGATCTACGACATAAAATGGCAACACCATTACGTTTCCCATCGCCCTGTGAGAAAAAGACGTCACCCACCCAACCTCTTTTAAGTTTGTCAGACTCTATGTCTGAGAGGTGAGTTTCTTGAAGAAATGCAATGTCAACATTTAATTTAGCCAAATGAGATAAAATGCGCTGACGCTTAATTGGGGAGTTAATACCCTTAACATTCCATGAAACCAAATTTAAGGACATAGTGTACACATGAAAGCCATAAATTGGTCAATCAATGATTCAAAGAAGTAAGGAAAAATAGAAGAAAAGAAAATAGAGAAAGAGGAATGTACGAGGAAAAAGAGATGAAGATAGATGAAAGGAAACTGAGGAAGATGGAAGAAATATACTTGAAGATTGAGATCAGAAAGAGGAAAGAGAGCAAGGAGTGACGAGTAAATAGTAAGAAATAGAAATGGAACGCGAAAGGATGAAGACAGGAGAAAGAAACAGAAATGAAAGAAAGGGAGGAGAGATGAAAGATAACCTGAGGAGAAAAAAACCATCATCGCAAAGCAGAACAGGAATGCATTGAGGAAGTAAGGGGAAATGAAGAGGAACAAAAAACAAAAAAAGGACAAAAAACATGAAGAGAACATACCTACGAAGGGGAAGTACGAGAAGAAGTTGAGGGGGGGAGGAGCCAGTTAGGTAAGACAACACAACTGAGGGCAGCCGGGCATGGAACCTGGGAGACGTCATCATACGATGAGGAGTTCCTGTGGGAACAAAGACGAGGTGAAACTGAGACGATAATACAAAGAGCAAGAACAATAAATAAAGATAAAGGAACGAAACTTAACAAAATACATCATAATATAAAAAAGGAGTGGAATGAACAAGCAATCAGAAAATTGCAACAAGGGGAAAACAGAGTAGTAGAACGCAAGATGAGAACAAGAATTTGGCAACATAACCAAAAAGTCAGCCAAAAACATGAGATGAACAACAACACATCAGTGAGAGAGCTGGAATCTCCAAACAGGCTTGTGATGCGAAAAGTCAGCCAGGTGAGGATGACAAAGGACCAGATGTATCCATGGTAGAAGTACGATGCGCATTAATGAAGCTCTGCAATCTTACAGGATCCTCATAAGTGGTAGTCTTGTTTTTGTAGGTGACCTTAAACAGACATGGATGATACAAGCCATATCGAGCACCCATGGCACGAAGGACCTCTCTCATGTCGAGGAAAGCTTTTCTACGATTAGCAGTTGCTTTGGCATAGTCCTGGGCGAAGAACAATGGAGAATCAAGCCAAGACAGTTTGGGAAGAGCCTTGGCAGCCGCTAAAACTTTCAGGAGGTCAGTGTACTCTAGGAAATAAAGGATAACACCTCTTGGCCTTTGTGACATGGAGAGGGATGTAGGCAAACGGCCTAGACGATGCGCACGTTGGATGTTGAGAGAGGTATCCTGTGGTAGATGTAGCAGTTTGGGAAGGAAGGACTTGAAGAAGGCAGGCAGGTCGGACCCTTCGAGACCTTCCGCCAGGCCATAAATGCGAAGATTATTACGCCTGCCTCTATTTTCCAACTCCTCCACCTGCTTTTGAAGAGCTCCTACCTGTGAAGACAAGTGTGTAACTTTAGTGTGAGATTCTTGAAAGGATGCGACAGATTGCTCCACCGTAGAGACTCTCGTTTCAATTTGAGACCAATTGTCTGTGAGAACTTGGAGTTTAGTATTAGTCTCCTCCATAAAAGGGCGCAAAGTTCCAATTTCCTCAAGGAAAGGACGAAAAGACCGGATTTCTTCCAATAATAGCGCCATGGATACAGGTGACGATGATTTGGGTGGGGACGGAGGGTGTTTTTTTAGCCGTTTAGCAGTTACTTTTCCTGAGGATTTAGGAGAGGGCGTTTCCATGGGTGCTTCCGAGTCTGAAAGAGGAAGAGAGTCTTCTAGTTGGGAAAGAGCCGTAAAAACTTTAGAATTCTTAACAAAAGCCACCTTTGTAGTTGCCTTAGATGAAAAGCGAGACATTTGTTGTTGTGTTCCCATGGAAAAAAGCCAAGAGCGAAGAATGGAGGACAAGTGGTAGTAGCGATAAACGCACTAGACACAACCTCAATTAAGAGGGCGCAGGGCTGAGGGAAACAAAGATGTAGCTCAGACAACTATAACCCATGCACGTGGTAACGAGAAAATGCAATGAAGATACATATGCGCATATGGGGCGCGCAATGCAGGAGGATGGGTATGTGCAGTAAATTATATCACATAAAAAAAATTGAGTGCAGGTCTGGAGCTCATGAATAATTAAAGTACAAATGTAGCTCAGCAGGAGTGAAGAGAATGTCCAATCTGCACAGTTGATAGGTAGTACATATCACCAGTTCGCCATTGAAGTTAATGGTGGGCAGGAATGAAGCCTCTGCAACGTTGAAATAAGTCCCACAATAACATATTAACTGGTGGGGACAGTAAGCATTCTACTGTTCCTACTGGTAACAAAACGAAAAATGAAGAGAAAAAATCGTCTCAATAAGTAGCCAGAAAAAAATGAGTCCATGTGAGGCAAGCCGTGTGGTGAAATGAAAGCATGAGGAGAATACCGCTATACACGTAGAAATATTCCAAAGCGGTCAAAATGGTGGCCGCACTGTGTGAGGAAGCATTAAGCAGCAGGCGTGTGGCTAAAGGCAGGTAAGACATGAAGCGCGGTCTCTGAGAGGGAGTTAGAAGCGGTCCTGAGGCATAGCGGCAAGAATGCTGATACGGGGCAGAGAGCACAGACGCCTTTATCAGGGGACTGCTCCGTGACTCGAGCCGCAAGATGGCGGCTACGAACACCGGAGCGTCCCTAAGAGCGTAGCGGTAAATACCTCTGCCGCCGACGCCGGGGAAAAGTCCTCATGGGAGCCGCTGCATTGCGGAGGCGTTCCGACGCGAGGAGATGGTCGCAAAACAGGAACTGTGTGCTCCGAAAGGGAATTCTCCCGGTGTCCTGCCGGAGCCTCACTCAGGCGCTGCCATTACCCGTGGCGCCAAGCCACGCCCCCCCCAGGGCAGCATTTCCTGATGCCCTTGGGTCAGTTTATTACATTCATGCACACCTAGTGGCCTCAAGTAGACAAGAACAAGTTTGTTGCAACTGTAAAATGATCAACTACATTAATGTGCAAATGCTGTGTGATGTGGAACTGTGCATTATGAACAACGTAGCTGGGTGTCCTCGATCAAATCACAATATGATCTTGCATAGGAGCAACGATGGTGACACATGCCCTCAGCCTATTTTGTTGTTTGGTGAGTAGCAGACAAATCAAATAGGCCTGGGCGACATTGAAATTACACTGGCGTAATTTGCGTAAATTCTGGAATTTCCCGTTACGCTTGCTAAGTGAAAATCCCCCAAATTACACCACTTTGAGTAATTACGCAGCATTTGTGTAAAAACTTTACAGTGAAAGCGCCATTTGTGGTAAACATTTGTTGTGAACACACAGCAAAAACAGAACACAAGAGGTTATTGTCTGCAGTGCTTTTTGATTTATTCCCATTTTTTCAGGCCAAAATGGGCAGCTGCGGCTCGTGTAGGTAAGAGCTGTGGGAGGGATTCGACTGGCGACCGCAAGTGAAAATTAAATAAATAACTAATTTTCCCTCGAAATCCTCTGTCGAAATCCCCCCACCCAGCCACACAGCTCTACTGCTCTTACCTGCACGGGCCACGGCTGAATTAGTCCTCACATCAAAAAATGGCATGACACATTTCATGCTAAAACAGAGGTTGAAAAGACAGATTTGTATTTTGTGTAATGTAATTATTTGTAATGTTGCTAAAATCTCACATAATTACACAAAAGCAGTCATTCAAAATTCTAGTTTAGTAGTCTGAGTCTGAAAATGCTTTATTCGATTTTAGAAACCATATAAAACCCTATAAAAGCATAAAAGCAAGTACCAACATGTACCATAAACAATACAATTCATTTTATTTACAAATTAAAATACATCCATCAGGAGCCCTCGAAGTACATTGATCAAATAAAATTATTTTAAGTCAAACTTTTCCTTTTTCTTATTGCACTTTCAAAAAACCAGCCATGATTCCAATAACATAAACGTTTTCCCGTAATTGTAAAAATAAAAAGGCTGGACGACATTGCCTCCATGCACCTTTTTTTAAAAAAAAAGGGATAATCCATTTAGCTCGTTCCTTAAGATAAAATTTACAAAAAAGAGTCAAATGCATTGTAGTCTGTATAGAAAGATTATCACATGGGCATGGGCAAAGCTGTCAGGACCAATCGTTAGTGGTTGGAAAGGATACTAAATGGTGAAAACTGTCGAACCTGAACCTGGTCAGGACGTATCTATCATAACCACCTATACAGACTACTAAGTATGGTTGGATGGAGCCACAATTCAAAGTCGTTTGATGCCGAAGATCAGTACTTTTATTTTAGTAGCCAATTTAAACTATAAACATTAATTGAAAAACTAATTAGCATTACAGCAAATATTGATAAAACCAAGATGCAAACACATAAAAGCATTGCATTTAAATATAAAATGATTTTTAAACATAAAATGACATTTAAATATAAAGCCAGCTCCCCTTACCTGGGGTGCCTTCATTATTATAAGCCAAAAGTACCTGTCATATGTAAAGTGCCAAAGTGCATTCGTTCACTAGGCTAACTAGATCCTGCCCCAAGATTCCAAAAGGAACGTAAGGCGCTGAGGTGCACATAGCTGTAAACAATTTCATGACTGAACTGACTAGTCAAATAGACCCAAAAAGATGCCTTAAAAAATGTGTTGGAACTTTTAATATAATTGGTGCCAGTGGAGTAAACATTAGAGGCACCCTTAGAGCCTTAGAGTTACACAGGAACTGACATCCAATATGGCGGGATAGGGAGTTCATGTGTCCTGTTTCTTGCTGGCAGTCCGCCATTTCAATAAACCCTATGGTGAGACCCTCTTTACTAGCTGCCTTATCCCCAGTCTAAGCAGAGGTATTCTTCTTGACAAGGACATTAAAACTGTCCAAAAAGCGCACCAGTCGCATGTTTAACACGTATTCCATGGATCCAACAATTCTATTACTGCCGATCTGTATTTCCTAATCCCCAGTACCTTAAATGCCTTCTTTAACATGGCCCTCCAGTGTTGGTCTAAGCAGGGACAGATGCCTAAGACATTCAGCAGTCACTACTTTATCTGGTGGTACAGGCGACATTTCACATCCCCTTATGGTCTTTTCCCTAGACCTTTTGGTGTAAAATCCAGAGAGGGGATTTCTCCAAATCTCAGTGACAGACATTTCTGTTTGACCTTCAGGGAGTAGCTGGCTTCCAATAGACGGTGGTCCTTTTGATCGTCATAGGAGTTCCACACCAGCCACCCATGTGTTCATTTGGCTACTGCTCCTTTGTCCTCTGTCCAGCTTTGTAGTTTAATACTTTTGTTTATCAACGTTCCAAATACTTGGATGGTTGGATCTAAAGATCATAGTTCAACCAGCCTGAGCTTTACTAAATAGTCATCAAGATATCTTTTATAATCGCCCTTTCCTCTTTTGAGATTAATTTCAGTCCAGACCAAGCTAGCTAGCAAGCCCTCAATGACAGCTTATGGCAGCATTTTACCAACGCTTCAGGCCTAGCACTGGCCTACCTTATCAGCGAAAACTCCAGCCTGACTTGGCCGGGAGATGCTGATCCCGGCAGCCGAAATAGTTACTTATAGGATTTGATTATGATTTTATGCAGTAGACTGGCGCCTGCGCACATCATCATTTTGCTTTGCGTATGAGAGAGCAGGTATCAATTTTGCCTTCATTACTGCAGCAGGTGGTTGGAGATTATGCCCCCCAGAGGTGTTTTTACTAAAGTTGAAAAGGTATAATTTAAGGCTAGGGCTTTTTCCTTGATCTCTTCCCTTTGTGAGGCACACTTTGGCTGGGTATTTAGATGTCAGGAAATCGATAAAAATGTCCCACGCTGTTATCAGATTGGGCTCCCCATGATCAAAGTACTTAAGGATTTCGACAGCATCTTCCACCAGGTCTTTCACTGCACTTGGACACCAATTCAGGAGTTTTAGGTTTTTAGAGCTGACATCTTCCAGCAGAGCACTTGCTGGTTCATGTTTGCTCTTGCTAATCCCAATAGATATTGCCTGCGAATGATGGTCCCTCTCCTGATGATGGATGATTCAAAAATCCATCATCGGATTGTATAATGAATTGTTTACTATTGTGTAATCTAAGTAGGAGTCGGATTTATTGAATGACCAAGTCCAAGTTGGCGGCATGTCACCTGGCAGGAGGCCATTCAGGATGAGCTCACATGCTCTTACTAATTTTTCCCCAATCTTGTCTTGTCGCATATAGTGTGGCAGACTTTGGTTTGGGATGGACCCCATTGTCTCAGTGTGCTCCTCACTTGGCTAATTAAACAAGTTTAAATGAAAGTCTCCAGTGACTAACAAATATGATTGCGGACATCTTTTCTAACTGCAACATATTTGCAATAAACATATTCACTATTGCAGCTTCCCTCTTTGGGTTAATGTAAACATTTACAAGCACCAACAGCTCACCTGGTTGTTGAGTGCAACTGTCCAGGCATGGGGCCAGATTTCAAGGTTCGTTCAGGGTTAGTTCTGTGATTTTTACAGTCAACTTAGAATTAACCTTCAGGCCACATTTTGCTCTTCCGTATGAGCTGTTTTTCTGTGCCGGTTTAATATTTACAAAAAACCCTATGAGTGGGACACTGACTTGAGCCCAGGTTTTCTGTATCATTATTATATCAAATGAGCTCGGAAATTCCAGTAGGGAGGCATCCTCGATTTTTTTTACTGCAGTCCCCCCATATTCCATGAGCAGATGGTTAAGCCACCCCTTCCTCGAACAATTACACATAAGCAAATCACTCAAATTTCTCACAGCCCTAAAATCAACCCTTCACCAAATAGATTACAATGCATCATGATTATTGTGGTCCAACCTCAGTATGGTAGTAGGACCTTTAGAGAGTTTTTTGATAACATGGCAGGACATACATTTATCAATGTGAACATGAGTAACAAATTACATTGGTAACTCTTCACAATGATGATGATTCTCAGCCAAGTCAATGTTTTATTTACCAACCACATGTATTTCTATTGCATCTCTCCTGGCTCTTACCTTGGATTCCTCTAACCTCAATACCTTCATTCATGTCTCCCACTCCAGACATGATGAGGATGATTTTAATGTTGTCGTCTCATGTAGAGATGAGTTGGAGAATCACCACCAGTCCGAATGCTTTTATACATGTGCTTGGTGACAACAGTGACGTAACACGACTTTATGGGTCCCCCTGCAAAGTACATAGAGGCCCCCTGGCCCACCAACATTCACTTTTGCTGAGGGGACCCCTTGGAGCTCGGGGTTCCCTGCACCACGGGGCCTTATGTTACACTACTTCAACTTACTTATGTATCGAGCATTTCGAGGTTTGGAGTCTGTTTTTGATGTTCTCAACATCATGTGAACATGTTCATAGAACATTGGTTTTCTCTGTTATTTATTTCCACAGGTATATTCTTGTTTTCAGTGGGGTCTTAAGTATGATATAATTCATTAGAGTGTCTTGGTGTCTTACCATCCCTTTGGCCATGACCTCTAGCTCAGGATCTGTAAACTTGTATTTCCCTACCCTGGGGTCCATGATGGCAGATTTCTGCTTTTAACGACTCAGTGATGTCAGAGAATAGCATTTGTTTCTGTCTGTCTTGTGTTAGATCTTTCGATGACACAAAATTACTTTCTGCAAACTTGCACACAGGAAGGAGATTCTAGTGTGCTTTGGGGGTGTCCTGCGATCCTTCTATGTTCCGCTTTGGCTGATCCTGCTCTCATAAGATTTATTTTCTCAAACCAGGAAACTTTAATGCCTGAATACAGGAATTTACTCATGTTTTGTACATGTGCTATTTATAAGGTGCAGTATTTACCACACCCCATAAATCTATCACATTTGTTAATTAACTAATGTGGTAAATAATTCTATGGGACACAGTAAAAACTAGTGGTCAGTGTCAGTTAGTGCATGTTATTTATCGAACCCTGCAGAAGTGGTATTTTCTGAATGTGGGAGTTTGGCAGTTTTTATCAGCAACCCTTTAATAAAGGCCTATATGTGAAAATTAAAATGCACATAATCTTATTATTTGCTCCAAAGACTCGTGGATTCAGGCGATTACTCCATGGAGGGACAGTCTGTCACCTCTGGGGTTGGGGGAGTTAATGGAAATGGTGTTGGGGGACTGGGACTCGAGATTCACACATATCCACTTCGTAATGTTGTGGATACAGTGATCCCTCTCATAGGAGAGTGGTGCATCACAGTAACACTTTATCCCTCAATTCTGGTACAGCTACATTTACTTGTGCAGAGGACACCTTGTTCAGGTTCCTATGGGCTGAGGGTTGAACCTTTCTCCTCTGTGTTAGACACATGAACATTTCCCTACGTGCTAAACCTTCTGACCAATCTCTATGGCCGGGGCACATTACCAGTTCACTTATGTGCTGGGCTCACTGACAGCTCCTCCTATGTGCTATCCCTAGTGACATGCCCTATGTTATTGACAAAATAACTATTCACCTACGTAGGAAAGTGCCTCTTTTGAACATGATTAGCACCCACTTTTGCCTGGAAAATTATGCAATTTCAACTGGAAGTGCACAGGGGCCCTGCCAACCAGGTCCCCTGGGCCAGAGTTCCTTCCCTAAACTGTACCTTTTGTTTTTCAACAATTGGCACCACTTCAGTACCCCTTGTGAGTCCCTAGTAAATGGTACCCCTGGTGCCTAGGGCATTGGCAGTTAAGATGGACCCCAAAGGTAGCAGAACAAATTGTGCCACCGTAGGGTCCCCTCCCCAAGGCCCTGCTCTGCCATTGGGAACTGCGTGCCTTGGTGCAGACAAAACTGAAGAGTCCACATGGCATACCACAGACACTGCAAGGGATATAGGTAAGACGCCCCTCTAGCAGGCCTTCACCCTAAGGTAGGGTTCACTATATCTCTTGTGAGTGCATATCAGCATGAGGAATCACTGTCAAAATATCGACCTACTAAATATCGACCTACAGGAATATCGATGCAGAAATATCGAAGGCAAGAATATCGACATCCTATCTACAACATGGTAAGTACAAAAATATCGAAAAAAATATATAGATGTTAAAAATATCGATGTTAAAAATATCTTTTTTTTCTGTAAAAATATAAATGTAAAATAAAGTAAATAACACTAATAAATAAAATAAACATAATTAAAAATATCTAATAATGTTTAAAATTAATAAATAATACATATATAATAATACATTAATTAAACATATACATAAAATATATAATATATACATACCTAATAAGTTGTAATAATTATTTTAATAATTTATAAATTAATAAAAAAAATTATTAATTACAAATACATTTCCAAACATAAAAGAAAAACATAAATAAAAAGTAAAGAATTAGGTCTAATAAATTAAAAAAATGAAATATACCTTTAATATTTTTAAAATTAATTATATACTACATTATCCGAATTTATACAAAAAAATTAAATATCTAAATAAATAAAAATACTATTCAAAATCCATCAGTAAAAAAAATACAGTAATACAAATGTTGGATAGCATAGAATTTAAAATTACCATTCCCACTCCAGAGAGCGCAACAGTAGAGAAACCGTAGCGTAGAGGTAAAAATTACTATTCCAACTCCAGAGAGTGCAACAGTAGGGAAAACATTGGATAGCGTAGGGGTAAAAATTACTATTCCAACTCCAAAAAGTGCAACAGTAGGGAAAGCAATGGATAGCGTAGGGTAAACATTACTATTCTAACTCCAGAGAGTGCAACAGTAGGGAAAGCGTTGGCTAGCGTAGGGGTAAAAATTTCTATTCCCACTCTAGAGAGTGCAACAGTAGGGAAAGCGTTGGATAGCATAGGGGTAAAATTTACTATTCCCACTCCAGAGAGTGCAACAGTAGGGAAAGCGTTGGATAGCGTAGGGGTCAAAATTACTATTCCCACTCTAGAGAGTGCAACAGTAGGGAAAGCGTTAGATAGCGTAGGGGTAAAATTTACTAATCCAACTCCAGAGTGTGCAACAGTAGGGAAAGCGTTGGAGAGCGTAGGGGTCAAAATTACTATTCCCACTCCAGAGAGTGCAACAGTAGGGAAAGCGTTGGATAGCGTAGAGGTAAAATTTACTATTGCAACTCCAGAGAGTGCAACAGTAGGGAAAGCGTTGGATAGCGTAGGGGTAAAAATTACTATTCCCACTCCAGAGAGTGCAACAGTAGGGAAAGCGTTGGATAGCGTAGAGGTAAAATGTACTATTCCAACTCCAGAGGGTGCAACAGTAGGGAAAGCGTTGGATAGCGTAGGGGTAAAAATTACTATTCCAACTCCAGAGAGTGCAACAGTAGGGAAAGCATTGGATAGCGTAGGGGTAAAAATTACTATTCCCACTCCAGAAAGTGCAACAGTAGGAAAAGCGTTGGATAGCGTAGGGGTCAAAATTACTATTCCCACTCCAGAGAGTGCAACAGTAGGGAAAGCGTTGGATAGCGTAGCGGTAAAATTTACTAATCCAACTCCAGAGAGTGCATAGGTAGGGAAAGCGTTGGAGAGCGTAGGGGTCAAAATTACTATTCCCACTCCAGAGAGTGCAACAGTAGGGAAAGGGTTGGATAGCGTAGAGGTAAAATTTACTATTCCAACTCCAGAGAGTGCAACAGTAGGGAAAGCGTTGGATAGCGTAGGGGTAAAAATTACTATTCCAACTCCAGAGAGTGCAAACGTAGGCAAAGCATTGGATAGCGTAGGGGGAAAAATTACTATTCCCACTCCAGAGGGTGCAACAGTAGGGAAAGCGTTGGATAGCGTAGGGGTAACATTTACTATTCCAACTCCAGAGAGTGCAACAGTAGGGAAAGCATTGGATAGCGTAGGGGTAAAAATTACTATTCCCACTCCAGAGAGTGCAACAGTAGGGAAAGCATTGGATAGTGTAGAAGTTAAATATAACATCCTTATAAATAATTGTTGTAAATAAAATATTAAAAAATTTAATTATTAAATAACTCTACATCATTTGTAAATACCCATTAATAATTACTAATAACATATTTAAAATTGAATAATTAATTAACACTAAATTAACAATAAATACCAATAAATATGAATTAATAAATATAAATTACCAAAAATTAAATATTGAACACTAAAATATTTATCAAAACAAAAAACATAAAAATAATTAAAAATTGATTAACAATTAAAAAATGGTAAACAATACATTTATTTTGAAATAAAAACATTTTTTAAGAAAAATTAATTACCAATTAATAAAATACATTTCCAATTAATAAAATTTAATTAACAATTAAAAATATCAATTACCAGTTGTAAAAAATTAATTACCAATTAAAAAAATTAATTGTCAATTAAAAAAATGTAATTTCCAATTAAAAAACCTTAATTACCAATTAAAATATTAACGGCCAATTAGAAAATGTAATTACCAATTACAAACCTTAATTACCAATAAATAAAATTAATTAGCAATTAAAATAAATATTTAGCAAATAATAATTAATTAGAAATAAAAAAAATATCAATACCAATAAAAAATAAATAATTACTTAATTACAATTAAATTACTTCCCACCCAATTCCGCTATAAACCCACAACCCGCTACAAAAATTAAACGTAAAAAATAATTAAAATTAAATTACAAATACTAAAAATTATCAATTAATTTACTATAATTAAATTACTTCCCACCCTATTCCCCTATAAACCCACAACCCGCTCCAGTACTAAAACATAAAATTAAATTAAAAATAACTTTTTTAATATACAAAAAATAGTACGTATATAATTGAAAACAAATAAAATACTTAAAAAAACATAACACATACATATAAAATACATAATAAAATACATAACAACAAACAAATATCGATATTAGAAACATCGAAATTAGTAACATCGATATAATTCATATCGATATTACTAACTTCGATATTACTTACATCGATATATAATAAATCGATATTACTTACCTTAGGGTCGATATTCTGTCCAACAATATTCTTGACCTCGATATTCTTCACCTTCGATATTTTGAACTCGATATTAATGTAATTCGATAATTAGGAATCGATATTTTGACTGTGCACCAGCATGAGCAGATATGCCTTTGCAATATCCATGTTGATTCCTGGATATTGTAAGTGACCAGGTAAACCATAGTAAATACATGGATTGGACACTCATCATTATGAGTTCCCCGGCTCCACGATGGCTTCAATGAAGTATGGGATGTTTGGTACCAAACATCTCATCATAATAACCCTGCACTGATTCAAGTAACATATTTATTAAAAATTTCACACCACAGAGGACCACTTAGATGGGTCTCCTGAAACCTACCGACCCTTAGTGTGATCACAGACTGGCAGTGGTTAATTTGTGAAATTATAAGTGGCAGGGCCCTGCCCAAGAGGCCACTGCAGCTTGCAACTCCCATGGCCCCTGTCATCACTACCAATGATGGTACAAAAAAAACTGCTAATCATCTCTCTTGCCTGCAATTGTGACAATTCAGATTATTCCAGGTCCCCAAAGCTAAAGGAATGGCTTGGGAAGCAGGTATTAGTATTTTATAATGTATATTTTATTTATAAACAACAGTTGTTCTCCTCATCTCTAAATTAGATGAGCAGTGCCACCATGTGGCAGAGTTTCATAAGTGTGGCGATGACAATTAAGTGCTGGTGCAGGGCACCAGAAACCACCGGCTCAAATTAAGCACTGCCAACTGGCCTAAGCCAGGCTGTTACCACCAGCCTGTGTTCTGACCTCATACAGTGAGCGCCTTCGTGTTCAGTGGTTGAGAACAATGCCTCTCCTAGGTGGAGGTGCTAAAACTTCCCCCTGGTCAGGAAGAGCCATCTGTGGCGGGGCGCTTCAAAGGTCTTGCCACCTTTGTAACACAACACCAGCCTCTCCTGTTAGAAGGACCAGGCCCCTCTCCTATACTCACCCCCATTTTTGCGGGAAGACAGGCGGGAAAGCCAGCAAGAATAGGAGGCGTGCTCCCCTTTGCCCTCTCCATCCCTCAGGTGCTGGAGGTGAGGTGAAGTACATTTTTTAGTGTCCACCATGTTGAAGATAGTGGGAATTATCCAATCAGGGCTAGGGCCATGTCCTCCTCCCACAAGAGGTGGGCATATTAGAGGACCACTACTTGTCACTCCATTGTAGCAACCCTAAATCTAGTATTGAGGTGGCATACCCAGACCCTAAACGTCAGTTCCTGATGACCTAAGAAGAGCCAAATACCACAGAGTCGCACCAGCAGGGAAGACTGCAGATACCTACTGACTTGACGCCAGCCCTACTGGCCTGTCTGCAGCCCTCGATGATCCTGCACCAAATGACGTCTTGTCCTGCAGCCCAACAACCTCCAAAACCCTGGGAGGACTGCCTGCCTTTGAGAAAAACCAAGATGTCCTGAGAACAGCAGATCTGTTCACCCAAAACGAGCTTTAAGAAAAGGCCTCTGTGACCTGCAAAACCGCAGAACCTTGCTCCTGGTTCGACCTCTGCACCCGGCGCCTCTAGCCCGAGTCCAAATGGCCCACCGGTCCCAGCAAGGTTCCCTAGTGCTCCAGAGGCTGAGTCCATTGTCGGTTGACCCCTCCTGGTCTCGGCGATGTCACTTGCAGCCTCACACAGAGAGCCCCTCAACAGCGACCTGCTCCAGTAAGCCTTTTCTGACATCAAAAGGCACCTGCACACGCCGGCCCTGGGCATTGGTGAAGTGGACCAAAGGTGTCCCTATGCCCCTGAGCATCGCATCTTACCTCTCCAGCTGTTGGTTCCCTTTGACCGGCCTCCTGGCCTGTGCCTGTAGCACTTTTCTGGTTTGGCCTGTCTCCATTGCTTAACACTGGGCCCCTGACGCTGTGTTGACACCCTGCCCCCACCGCCCCGGTGCCACTGGTGGTGTCTTGTTGGTGCTGCCTTGGACGCTGCCCAGAGCTTGCTTCAACCTCTGTAGACTGGTCCCCCAAGCCGCTGTTACTTGCCTGTATGTGGAATAAAAGTGGGTGGTGATGGACGGAGCATCTGAACCAATCAAACACTCACACCCAGTCAACAGATCTGGGTTTAATCCATAACCGTTCTTTAGCCCACTCTGCCACCGCAGTTCAGACATGGCCATCTGCAAATCAGTCTGACCCTGTGCCTCATGGGAACAGTCCAGCCGGAACTGCCAAGCCATGCCTTCCCTGGCAGTTCATGTCTGAACTGGGATGGCAGAGTGGGCTAAAGAACGGTGATGGATTGAACCCAGATCTGTTGACTGGGTGTGAGTGTTTGATTGGTTCAGATGCTCAGTCCATCACCACCCCCTTTTGTACCGCTTTGTTTGCCATAAGTTGGCAGGGTATGCTCAGACGTGAGTCCCTTGCTCACTTTGCCACTGGATTCAAGCTAGCCTGGCTGAAGACGGCTGTAGTGCCAGAAACCGGACCTAGGAAGCTTGAATCCGGTCCAGGAAAGGCATGGCTTGGCAGTTCGGGCTGGACTGTTCCCATGAGGCACAGGCTCAGACTGATTTGCATATGGCCATGTCTGAACTGGGGTGGCAGAGTGGGCTAAAGAACGGTGATGGATTAAACCCAGATCTGTTGACTGGGTGTGAGTGTTTGATTGGTTCAGATGCTCCGTCCATCACCACCCCCTTTTGTACCGCTTTGTTTGCCATAAGTGGGCAGGGTATACTCAGACCTGAGTCCCTTGCTCACTTTGCCACTAGATTCAAGCAAGCCTGGCTGAAGATGGCTGTAATGCCTGAAACCGGTCCTAGGAAGCTTGAATCCGGTCCAGGAAAGGCATGGCTTGGCAGTTCGGGCTGGACTGTTCCCATGAGGCACAGGGTCAGACTGATTTGCATATGGCCATGTCTGAACTGGGGTGGCAGAGTGGGCTAAAGAACGGTGATGGATTAAACCCAGATCTGTTGACTGGGTGTGAGTGTTTGATTGGTTCAGATGCTCCGTCTATCACCACCCCCTTTTGTACCGCGTTACTTGCCTGTAAGCAGCATCTGTCCGATTGCCCCATTCTCATTGAGTTGCATCGGGCGCCCAACACCGTATTTACACCCTGCACCCAGCTGACCCTGTGCCGCTGGTGGTGTACTATTGGTGCTGAGCTGAACCTTGCTCAATACTGATTTTAACTCCTGAAGACTGGTTTTGTAAGTCAATGGTACCTGCCTGTATGCTGAATGTTTTCTTCCTGACTTAGGTTAACATTCCATAGTCTGAAAATTGCTGTGTCTACTTTTGATACTGAAAAGTATTTCTAATGCAAAACGTACTCACCTAAGACGAAGTTCTGTGGTTCTACAAAATGAATATAGTGGTGTGTGTGTAGTTGAGCTTATATAGCGCACAGCTACCCGCAGTGGGTTTCCCGGCGCTTGCTTAGGGAACCCGTCCTGGTATTCCCCTGTGAGATATCAGGGTATCCACAAGGTGAAAGTCAGGCATCCCGCCGCGAGGGGCCGTTGTGGAGATTAAGCAAGCTATTGCCCAGAATCACAGAGTGTGAACCCGAGAGTCGAGGAGGCACCGGGGCAAGAATTGTCGAGTCCGTGGAATTTTTAGCCCAAGACCCGCCGAGGCGGGGAATTGAACCCTGGTCCAGGACCGATCTCAGCTTCCGGGTCTGCTGCCTCTAACCCCTGAGCCACACTTCTCCGTATATAACCAAGTATTATTTTTATAAATTGGTCTCGGATTTATTCATTGAGTGTGTGCCTCATTTATTGCCACTGTGTGCACAGCAAATGCTTAGCACTGTCTTCTGATGAGCCTAACTGCTCACCCACACTACTACAAAAGAGAGTGTTAGTATTATCTACTTTAGCCTCTGTAAGGACTCTGGGGAGCCACTGGACTTTATGCACACTATACCTCTTTTTAGTATAGTCCATAGAGAGCCCTCTTTCTACAACCTATGTACTGAACACTGGGACGACTTCTATATGTGCTGGGCACATCTACCCTTATGTGATGAGTACAGTGACATCTTTTCTCTCTGTGTTGGGCATAGCAACAATTTCCTTCCGTATAGGGCCAAGCATTCAACCCCTTACTTCGTTCATACTTTATTAAGGTTAGTCAAATCTATGTCAATATCAGTAAACATAAATAATAGAAATAATCAATACAAAAATTACATTCCATGGACCTCACTACAGAAACTAAATACGGCATTAATAACAAGGATAGAAAGCTGCACAAAAACTTTAAAACCATAAATAATTATACATTTGAGTTAAAATAAAATTAACTCTGCTTTACTTACTGTTAAAGTAACAAAGACAATGCATAGGACTTAGAGCAAACACTTCTAATGCATATTCATGACCTAAATCAATGGTTTAACGTGCAGATTACGTCACAATTTCCGTAATTTGACCTATTTCTTGCTCAACATTTCGTACATATTTGACAAAGCCTCAAAGGTGCAAATTGTGTGGTACTTACCTCCTTTTGCGCCGGGCTCAGTGACAGATTTCAAATGTTTGTGTTGAGCAGATGTAGTATTCTCATTCAGAATGTTCTCTAGACTTGTTATGTTTCCTCTGCTCGTCTACATTCCATATGTGGGAGTTGGGCAGAGAGAGAGTTGCTCCTGTGCACTGTGAATGTGTAAGCTGTTTCCTCCAATAAACTTGTTTTCCAATCACATCATTTCTATGTGATTACTTCACAATTTTGGCGATGTTTGGGATCTTGAAGAGAATCCATCAAGGAAATAATTTTTTTTAATGGAACAGCGTTCACTTCTCTCCTACTATTTTAAAGTTTTGCAAATTGAGGTTACTTCCAAAGGACTCCAGTGTGGAAGAAATCGTGTTACTGACTTCTTTACTCGTTGGTAAACATTTTTCAACTTGGTATTTTTCAACAGATTGACCTCTGACTCATCGTGAGTACTCTTTGTGCATGACTGTTTTTTTATGCCCAGTTTTGGAATAAGAACGTGTGAATTTAATGCTGTTTTATGTTAAAGAATCCAATTTTCTACAAGCTCAGCACAGTGGGATTTAATGGCAGGAAGCTATCAGTGCTTTTACGAGCTGGGAGTGTTAATGAAACCAAGGATTTAATGGCAGGAAGCTTATAGCGTGTTTGCGAGCAGCCAAGCGTTAAGAGACATTGCATTTCTGTGAGTTATTCTTCTGAAAGTGAAGTCCCGGATTTCGTGTATTTCAACATTCGCCTAATTTTGGGTGCTCAAATGCTGTGTTAAACTGCCAAACATTTCATATAATTGAGCGTGGAGGTTCTTGACAACGCAGTGTTGAAAGGATTCTGTGTCATCGCGCTGTGTTTGTCTGCCTCGTTCCTCGTTCCAAGCGACGCTCCACGCTGTTTGGAAGTCACTTTCGGACTCATCTTAACGTCGGACGTAATATGTACTCCTCTGACATCCATTTTTGTTTTTAAGCAAGGCTGTCTTTTATTTTTATTTGCAAGACGATTTCTGGATTCACATTCTGCCTCCTCAAGTTAATTTTGCTTCGATTTTCCGGTACTGTTTATCCAAGTTCATTTGTTTTTAAAGCATCTTTTCTGGAACATTTCTTGACATTGGTGACTACGAAAATTCATCTCTTTCAAGCATCTTTCCTGGAACATTCCTTGACATCGGTGACTACATTTTTTTTCTTTAGATTAATATTTTGTACACTGTGCAGTCTCATCATTACCTTTGTGACATCGGTGACCACATTTTTTATTTTAACTTATTTCTTTGACAATTCATTTTTCTTTCCCATTCATTGTGTATTTTAAATTGTGATCAGTTTATGTTTTAAGTGTCAGAGTGTCCTTTCTATCTGCCTGTTCAGTACCTGGAGAAGTTTAACATGTCCAATATTATTGCTCCCCCACATTTTCTACCAGCTGCTGGTGAGCCAAAAATGGAATGGGACCTATGGTACCCAATGTTTTTGGCGTATGTCGACGTTTTGGAGGAGGATGGTTGTTCTCCTAAAAGAAAATTGGCACTGCTGAAGAATTGTTTGGGGGCAGGGGGGGGGGGCAGGTTTGAAGGAGTTAGCAAATCTACCTCCTATAGATGGGTCTGGTGACATCAATGTCTTTGAGGTCACCGTTAAACAAATGAGCATTAGGTTTGGCAGGAAAATTAACACTGTCATGGAAAGGTTTAAGTTTTACTCAAGGGGTCAGAAAGAGGATGAGTCTATTGAAAAGTATGTAGCTGCTTTACGCACCTTAGCTAGTTCCTGTGCTTTTGAGACTATTAATTTCGAACAAGTTTTGAGGGACCAGATAATGATGAAGACTAAAAGTAAGAAGATTCAGGAACGTTTGTGGATGGGGACAGAATCTTCTCTTAGTGCTGTGTTGAATATCGCTAAAGGTATTGAACAATCAGAAATTTTTGTCAGCGAGATCAGGGGACAGGTGGTTAAAAATAAGGAAATTATCCCTGAAGTAGCTATTGTAAAAGACTATTCCAATCCCAGGAAGCCTCCTTTTGTTCCTTTTAAGAAGGGGAGTTTTGGAAAGGAGAATAAGCCATTTGTAAAGAAAACTCAAGTGGTTTGCTACAGGTGTGGTGGCACTGACCATGTAGGAAGTTACAAGGGGTGTCCTGCTTGGAACAAAATTTGCATCAAATGTAAAAAATCTGGTCATTTTAACAAAATGTGCAGATCTTTTCAAAAGGTGAATTTGGTGTCGTTTGAGGAAAATGAAGAGAATCAAGAACAAATTTCAGAAATTAATAGTCTATTGTGTGTCAGTGACACTAAGTGCAAAGGTTTTCCCAGTGATAAAATTCTGGTCAATGGGAAGGAAATTTCCATGCTAATTGATTCTTGTGCTTGGTACAGTATCATTGGCAGG
The DNA here is from genome assembly GCF_964261635.1 of Lissotriton helveticus. Classification (NCBI taxonomy): domain Eukaryota; kingdom Metazoa; phylum Chordata; class Amphibia; order Caudata; family Salamandridae; genus Lissotriton; species Lissotriton helveticus. The sequence goes on along the minus strand of NC_136057.1, from coordinate 1,434,576,527 downwards.
AATGTTTTTGATGAGTTTTGGAATACTACGAAACTTCTTTCACCTGATATACAACCTGGTGGTTACTCCGGTTACAAAATTAGTCTTGATGGTTTTCTGTGGGCTGACCTTAAGTTTAAAGACAGAACAACTAGAGGGAAGGTTTATGTTGCGACTAAAGGAGCTTCAATTCTTGGTTGGCCTCATCAGCAGGAAATGGGTATCAAACTTGATCCAAAAGCTTCTCCTCCTGTTTATATTGTTTCCCCTGAGGATGATGAGTTTGTTAGTAAAATAAGAACTAAATTCCCTTTAGTTTTTACAGATAATTAGGGAGAATTTGTTAATTTCAAGCATAAAATTGTCCTTAAGGAGGGCGCTGTTCCTGTCCGACACAGAGTTAGGAATGTACCTTTAGCTTATCGTGAAAAATTGAAAGTAATTCTATCTGATTTAGTATCCAAGAAAATAATTGAACCCATAGAATCTTCTCCTTGGTTTTCGCCAGTGGTTATATCGCTTAAAAGCAATGGCGAACTTCGGTTATGTGTGGACCTCCGCAGCTTAAATAAGGAGATTTGGATTGATAGGCACCCCCTACCTCATATTCACGAACTTATCTCTACACTTTCTGGGGCTTGTGTGTTCTACACGATAGACTTAGCCAGTGCCTATTACCAGGTGCTTTTACATAATGAATCCAATTTTCTGACAACCTTTATCACACCAGAGGGCATGTTTCAATATTGTCGCATGCCGTTTGGTTTAGCAAGTGCGGCATCTGTGTTCCAGAGACTTATGAAAGAGGTTCTTGAAGGTTGTGAGGGCGCTATCGCCTTTCAGGATGACATCCTGATTTTTGGGAAAGATTTTGAACACCATGATAAGAACCTAGAGAAGGTACTACTACGGGTACAAGAAAAAAGGGTTATCTCTGAAGTTCTCTAAATGTAAATTCAGACGAAGCAGAGTGGAATATCTTGGCCATGAAATTTCATCGCAGGGCATTAAGCCTAAGTTCAACCACATACAGAGTATTTCTAATGCTCCTGCCCCACTGTCTAAAGAACAACTTATATCATTTCTAGGTCTCACAGAATTGTATAGTAAGTTTGTGCAAGATTACTCCTCAAAAGTGTATCCTTTGAGATCTTTACTGAAGAAAAATGTAAAGTTTGTGTGGAACAATGAGCAAGAATGTGCTTTTAATTTGCTTAAGAAAGAAACCATCAATGCTCCGTTCTTGAGACCTTTTGAAGTTGGCAAAGATTGTATCGTGTCAGTGGATGCCAGTAATGTTGGTTTAGGGTCTGTGTTGATGCAGAGGAATTCAGGTGAGGAATATGTTGTGTTCTATGCATCAAGAACTCTACGGGGTGCTGAATACAATTATTCCACCATTGAAAAGGAATTGTTGGCGTGCACTTGGGCCGTTAAACACTTTCGGCAGTTCTTGTGGGGTACCAAATTTCGTTTGAGAACTGATCATAAGCCTTCAATCAATATGTTAGCTGCTGGTGGTGGGAGAACTTTGACTGCTCGTTTGGCACGATTGGCTGCTAAACTGCAAGAGTTTCAGTGCGAAGTTGAATATGTTCCTGGACGTTTAAATGTGCATGCTGATTGCATGTCTTGTTTGCCGTTGTCAGATTCCTCTGACATTTCTATTGTTGGTTCTGATACGGATGTTGTTTTTTCTATTGAAGATGTTAATGGTGAGGCATCCAGAGTCTGGTCTGAAGTTATTTCTGAAACTGAATGGAAAGCAGCCATGTGTGAAGACAGTATTTTGTCTGATATTGTGAAGTTTATGCAATTGGGTTGGCCTGAAGAACGCAAGTTATCTGGTGATCTTTCTACTTTCTGGAAAATAAAAGATAAATTAATGTTTGATCAAGGGTTTTTAACTAGTGGTGATAAAATAGTTCCTCCGTCAAAACTGAGAGAGAAAATTGTTTCTATGGCACATGAGGGACATTTGGGTATGTCTAGCACCAAGAGACGTATTAGGGAGTTCTATTGGTGGCCTGGAGTCGATTGTATGGTTGACAAATGGGTCAGGTCATGTCCTCCTTGTTTCCATAGTGACAAATCGGCCAAGCCTATGGTTGTTGGTGTTTCTCCTGTTGAATTTGTTACGACGCCATGGAAAAAACGTGGGATAGATATTGTTAGTCCACTCAATTTGTCTATCAACAGGGATGTTTTTGTTTTGGTGTTGATTGATTATTTCTCTAAATGTCCAGAGTTGAAGCTTGTTGATAAGATTGGTTCAGCGCAAGTCATTGAATTTTTGGATAAAGTTTTTTGTAGGGAGGGCATTCCCGCAGAAATTGTTTCTGACAATGGTCCTCAGTTTATCAGTAGAGAGTTTGTTGCTTTTCTTGAGAGGTGTGGAGTAGTACATAAGAGAGTATCTAATTATAATCCTCAAGGCAATGGTCAAATATAACGCTTCAACAGAGTCATTAAAGAGTCTATTCAACTTGCAATTAGAAGTGGTTTAGATTGGAAAAAGTCTTTACGTGCAACCTTGTTTTCGTATCGTACTTCTCCCAATTCTGTTACTGGTTTATACCCTTTTGAGATGTTGCGTGGTAGGAAGCCAGGTTCAAAATTATTACCTTGGTGGATTAAAATTTAAATTCCACATGATTCCTTGGTTGACTCTTCTCAAGTTAGAGATAAAGTTCTGGAGTATCAGAGTAAAATGAGAGGAAATTCACGGGTGGGAGATTTAGTTTGTGTTAAATTTGGTGGTGCTTATGGCAATAAGTGGGCCAAATGGTCTGACCCATGCAAAGTGTTGGAAGTGTTTAGTAAGGCTGTAAGGGTAGAAGGTGGTAAGATTTGGAATTTTAGACGTATTTCCTTATGTAGAACTGGATGTTCCAAGATGGTTCCATGTGCTGTTTCTCCTAAACCTTATGACAATCAGTATAATTGTGTGGCTCTGCTAGACACATTTGGTTGTGATTATTCTACTTTTGTTTCAAGTGATACTAGTAATTCAAGCTTTAACACTGCTGCTTCTGGGCCTATGAATGCAGATTCTTATTCCTTATCTCGTGACGATGTCAGTGGTTTGGGTAATGTTTGTGTTGATTCTAGCAATGTTGTTAATTTAAGGAAAAGTTCTCGCATCAGACATTCTCCTGTTAAATTACGGGATTTTATTAATTAATCTTATTTTTGTTATTATTTCTGTTATTTTTTTTTAGGGGGGAAGGTGTGTAGTATTCTCATTCAGAATGTTCTCTAGACTTGTTATGTTTCCTCTGCTCGTCTACATTCCATATGTAGAGTTGGGCAGAGAGAGAGTTGCTCCTGTGCACTGTGGATGTGTAAGCTGTTTCCTCCAATAAACTTGTTTTCCAATCACATCATTTCTATGTGATTACTTCAGCAGACACCACAAAATGTATCCGATACATCCTCGTAATTTTAAAGTACGCACTGAGAGTCCCTTTACAAAATGGATATTTTCTTAATAAAAGAAGAAAGAGTGAGGCATCATCGGCCCTTCCTTCGCTGTGGAAGCAGGACTGATACACGTGGTGGGCTCCACCTGGAGCTCTTTCATTGGAGGAGTGGGTGAGTGTGCCTGTTTGTTTTCAAAACGTGCTGAGGGACCGTTAACACATAAAAGTGTGTAGAGGGGTGAGAGTTGTATAGTGTGTTTTATTCAAACCCTGTCTCTTGTTTAAAGCAGATAGAGGCGGGTGGTGGCTGAATGATGCAGTCCCCCAGTATCATGCCAATATGTTTCTGTGCCCAAAAGCGTCCAGCGCATTCATCAGGGCAAAAAATTAGGATTATACTTAGCAACCGCCATTGAATTAGAAAAAGAAATCCTGGATTGAGACCCACCTACTAAACTGGTCTTTCAGCTCCAGTCAGGGGAGCACCAATGAGGAGCTCCAGTGAAGCATCGGGCCTAGTCATGACTAGTAAAGACCACGACAAATCACGTACCTGCCACATGGAGACCCTCAGATAAAATCACAAAGTACTTTTTTTTTAGTCAAGGGCCGGAAAATAGATGTGGGGTGGGGTGGAGGGCAATTGAATGGGAAAAATACCAAGCATTGGCAAAGCCAATAGCTATCTCCTATGCAGGAGCTATTGGCTTTGCAATATGCTTTAGCCATGTTGTACACTAGCGTGACTTCTGTTCAGCATGGCTGAATGTTAGTAAGGTAAAGGACAGTGGCATGGAGTGTCATAAAGTGGAGTAGAGTGGAGTGATATGGAGTGTCATAGAGAGTCTTGGATTGTCGTGGAGTGGCATAGAGTAGAGTTGAGTGGCATGAAGTGAAGTGAAGTGGAGTATCATGGAGTAGCATAGAATGGAGTGGTGTAGAGTATTGTGGAGTGCTGTGGAGGAAGTAGAATGTCGTAGAGTGGAGTAGAGTTGAGCGACATAAAATGGAGTATAGTGTCAGAGTGGAGTAGAGTGGAGTAGAGTTGAGTGGCATAGAATGTCGCGAAGGGGTGTAGAACATAGTGGAGTGGCATAGAGGGTGTTGCATAGAGTGGAGTAGAGTGTTGTAGAGTAGAGTGGAGTAGATTGTTGTAGAGTGGAGTGGTATAGAGTGGAGTAGAGTCTTGTAGAGTTGAGTCCCATAGAGTGGAGTGGAATAGAGTAATATGTCGTAGAATAGAGTGGAGCAAGGTGACATGGGGTGACATAGAGGGAGTTGCATAGAGCATCATAGAGTGGAGTGGTATCATAGAGTGGACTAGAGTGGAATGGCACAGAGTGAAGCAGAATGAAGTGGAGTTTAATGGAATAGAGCACCATAGAGTGTAGTGTCTTAGAGTGGAGTTGAGTGACCTGGGGTGAAATGCAATAAAGTAAAGTGGCGCAGAGTGGATTGGCCTAGAATGCAGTGGCATAGATTGCATTAGTTTTGAGAAAAGTGGTGTAGACTGCATTTGTGTAGAGTGCAGTGATGTAGAATAGAGTGGCATGGAGTGCAGTGGCTTTCAGTAGAGTGGTGCAGAATAAATTGCAGTGGTGTAGAGTTCAATGGCATAGAATTTAGTGGCTCAGAGTGGAGTAGAGTAGCGTAGAGAGCAGTGGTGCAGAGTCCAGAAGCATAGAGTAGATTGTTTCAAAGCAGAGTAAAGTGGCGTAGAGTGGAGGGGTGCAAGGTAGAATGGAGTGGTGCAGGGTTGAGTGCAGATGTGTAGAGTAGAGTAAATTAGAGTGCAGTGGTGTACAGTAGAGTGGTGTGGAGTGCAGTAGCATAGAGTGCAGTGGTGCAGAATAGATTAGAGTGGCGTAGAGAGGATTGATATAGAGTGTAGAGGCATAGAGTTCATTGGCGTAGAGTGCAATAAAGTGGCGTAGAGTGCAGTAGAGTTTCATAGAGTTCAGTGGTGCAGGTTAGGGAGCAGTGGTATAGAGTGCAGTAGCATAGAGTGCAGTGGTACACAATAGAGTAGCATTGAGTTCAGTGGCAGGAATGCAGTCTTGCATAGTAAGGTGCTATAGAGTGCAGTGTCATGGAGTGCAGTGCCATAGAGTGCAGTGGCATAGAGTGCATTGGCATAGAGTACATTGGCATAGAGCACAGTGGTGCAGAGTACACTGGTACAGAGAAGAGTGGTGTAGACAGCAGTGGTGCAAAGCAGAGTGGCTTCGAGTGCAGTGACGTAGAGCGCATTGGTGTAGCGTGGCATAGCATGCAGTGCTGTAGGGTACAGTGGTGTAGAGTGTTGTAGAGTAGAGTGGCGTAGAGTGCAGTGGTGTAAAGTAGTGGGCGTAGAGTACAGTGGTTTTGAGTAAAGTGGTGTAGAGTGTAGTGGCATAGAGTAGAGTAGAGCAGAGTGGGGTAGTGTCGCAGGGTTTCTGTTCTCACACAGAACTGTGCACAGAGGATTGGAACCTCGGCGAATTAGGGCGACCCAAAACTCACCTTAGTACCCAACTTACCCCTTACCGAGCTAGCTACAGTGTCTCATTGGTCTTATCAACCTCCCAATGTTTAGACAAACCAGAACATGAACTTAGAGTACCTCAGGATACGTGGAACTCATGAACACTCTTTCGTTATATTATCATTACAAACCAGAACATGGAGTAAAGAAGACACATGTGCATTTGAAATGTTTATTTACTAATGCCGTCTTCTCAGGCGCAGTATCTTAGATAATACAAGTATACTTATTATCAGTAGCAAAATTACCAGCATAGTTACTAAGACATAAAAAGCGAATGGTGACAGCATGTTAACATACTGTAATGAATAAGAGTTAACAACACTTATATCTCACCCTCCCTAACACATATATTATATTATTAGCTAAGAAGATCTCTTTGGGTTGGTTTAGGGCGGGCCCATACCTTAGTGTCCTAGCATGAAGGAATCACATCAGCATACACCAGCTCTCTCTGCATGTGCATCGCATCAAGTGTGTTCTATGTGCCTCATGCAAAGCAATATCAATCCCGCCTGAAGCCAGAGTTGGCAAAGGCTGCACTTGTGTTATGACTATGAAGGCGTGGAGATCAGACCTCATAACAATTCCATATCGTGTTGTTCCTGAAACTTCAGCACTCTTCGTACAGACATAGTTTATTAAACAAAGCTGATATCAGAGCAATAACATATTATTCTCACATAAACCACGGAAAACTACTAGGTTGAAAGCTAAGTCAACAATTAAGTGTCGTGTGCAGAAGTTGCAAGAATGGAAAATGGCGTTTAAACCTCAAATGTACCTATGCTAACTTAACACGATATAAGGATATTCAGGAGCTACATGACACCCCCCCATGATCCGAGAACGGACTAAATATAATAACAGAAGTGCCATCTCATGAGAGCAGAACTCAACAGTAAACGAGCATGATCCGAAACTAAACATTAAAAAGTAATGCTAAAAAATAGCCCAAAAATATAACGTGGCTCAAGCCAATAGGCAAGGAAATAATAAAATTGTTTGACAAATAAGTCAATAAAATCAATGAAATGCTATTAATCAGCACGTCAATCCGAGGCAGTGTCTATGACAAAACTGTATATGCAAAGTAAGAAGCAACAGCCTCCAATAGGAAATCACTGTCCTCATCCGAAAACAGTTCAGCCATCCAATTTAAAAGATGAAAAGAACATACGTGTTCTCCCAGCACCGGATCCTCTATAACCATCAGAGGACAGCTCGGTGGGTTTTCAAGAAAACTTAGTTCCAAGAAATTCTGTGCTGCCGACAATATATCCCAGGGACCAATTAGTCCATGCACCACTGCTAAGGCCATAATCCTCTCGTCAGAACAAACCAACTCGTGAGCAATGATAGGACTCATCAGCTGATTAAAATAGACGTCAGGAGAAACCGGTCCGCAGAGACACAAATCAATGGCCCAATGGAAATCACAGGTCAGGCAGTGAAATACAGGCTGGACACAGGTGAAACAGGAGAATCGAAAAGATAATCCATATGCCGTGCTCAATGTCGCCAACGGCAGTGTGCCATAATATTCAAGCATGCGGTTGCGAAACTGCGTCAGTAGCTGTTGCACGGGGTCTTGCACAGGAAGGACATCCATATTTAAAAAGACAGAAAACCACTAGAGCGCCAGCTGCTAATGCAAGTAAAAATGGGAACCCTCCAAACAAGGATGAAAAAATAGAATGGAAGAAAGCAGGGATGACTCCAAAAATCTTTTCAAAGGAAGTCACGAGACCACTGCTAACAACTTTAAAAAAATGCGCTAGGCCTTTTGTGGAGGATGCGTTAAAGATAGTACGAACCATCGCTCCGAAATGCAAAGGCAAATCAGTATTCAAAAGAGCCTGAACCTCTGTACGGGTGTTTGCAATGTGAAGCACGAAAGTTTCACGGGCCGAGCTCAAGGCCACCTCTTTCTGGGACAAAAGAGCCCTTATTCTTGCCATGCCGCTGAATTCTGCTCCCAAGGTTGGTATCTGTGGCCAGATGGAAGACTCCCTATGTTCATGTGTGGGAGGATAAAGCACATTTCTGCAGCAAATAACCCACTCACTTACTGTTACGATGAAAGCTATACCTTTAATTAACCCACAACAGTCTTCATTATTGAGCATTAAATAACTACCATTCTCTAATAATTTAAACGTGGGGATGATAGCAGGAACTGGCGTGCCTTGCAAAACGCAAGCCATATTCGGTCGGTCCTTGTTGCATGAAACGTGTAACTGTATGTGTCTACACATTAAAGAATGATCTGGCGTCTCAGTACACTCCTCCCCATTCAGATACACTTCTTGGTCATCCTTAAAACATCTGTATGTGTATGGAAGCGACCAGACTTCATGAAGGAAACCGCTACCTAAAGGTTCATAACGACCTATGGGTACATATTTCATACAATTTGAAAACTTATATAAAGCAAAAGGCAGCGTTATCAAACCGTGGATAAGCCACGTTGCAGCAGTGGCTTCTGCCACGGAAAAAGGTAAAGATTCTAACCTTTCAATATGTAACATAGAAAAAGAAGCATCACGCATTGAAAGCAAGCATTGTTTGTCAGTCAAATTAAACGGTGCAAATAAAGAAGAAACGTTCATGTACCCCTAGGGAACTTTACCCATCTTTAGAGTTTGAAGGGTCCATGCAAACTGCATGATTGATCGTAATTGATTCTGACCATGGTATAATACTGACACTTCATCATGCACAATATCGACAACTGACGACACAATATTATCCAATGTGTAAATTCTAGAGGAAAGCACGTTAATGCTATTATCAACAACTGCAAGCACTTTCTCAAGATTCGCCTGATCAATAGCCCTAAGGCGTGTAGCAGCCTCAATCTGTGACAGCTTCCAAATTTCATTGTAAACCCCATATAACCACCTTTTCGACCTGCCACTAGCCGGGCCTTTAATGAAATCATTCAAATCCACGTCTGCATTCAGTTGAGATAGGTGACTCTTAACCGCAGGTAAAGTTGAATGTTTCAGCCAATTTTGACACAATTTTCCTACAGAATAAGAGGTGACAGTGTGAACCAAGTCAAAACGGGGGTCAGATCTAACATTTTTAAAACCGTCAGTTAAACCCAAAAATCTATTTTGGCAAGAATTAGCACTACGGTGCCAAAGCAGCCAACCTTTAGGATTCATACTGGAAATGTTAAAGGAGGAATTAAGGAGTAGAGCCTGTAATTCTCTAATGGACAACTGAGTAAAATTACTCCAACCATCATATTCCTCCAACTCCGGGAAAGTAGGGGTGTTTAACTTTTTAGAAGTAGCCAATCCAAAGCATGTGGTCTGGGAAATTGTTTCATTTAGAAACAACATATGATTCGGGATGAGACATGCACGGTGCAAAGCCTCAGTGCCTTGTACCTGCCAGGCCCTTGAACCCCAAACTGATTTAAGGTCTATTGTTTCCTTCCATAGCTCATAGCCTCCAGTAACTAATTGATCAAGGAAGGCCGTCGAATACAACAATTTAGTATCGGTAAGTCTAACCTTGGACATTGGCTTTTTATGAAATTTAAAATAAAAGGACTCGGGATTGGACTGGTTAAAGTCAGTGAAATAAGTATACTTTTTCAGAAATGTTTCAGAACTCCCTTGTTTAGGTGCTGGGCAATGTTCCCACTGAGTAAAATTAACAGTATCCCTTCGGGATGATGTTTTGTGTAAGAAGTGATTGCCATAATGTTGGTAGCAGAATAATTCACCATAATTAGCAGATTCTAAATATAAATCTTCAGCATCAAAGGCAGCATAGTATTGCAAATCAGAAAATAAACTTTCTACAGCATTAACATCCCAGTCATCAGAACGAATGTTCTGTTTCACCACATCCCCCATATTCACTCTAAGTACATTAGGAACATTAACGACTTCCGTTGGGCCATGAATCTGAAACCGAACTGCATCCCACACGATTCCATCAAGGACAGGCCATGCTGTGATGTTAACCAAAGTCAAGTCTCTTTTAAATCTGTGTGTAGAATGTGACGAGGAAAGCGGGGCCAAAGTTCCATTTAGATGAGTAATGCATGTTCTTTCCTCGACATAGTGTCCATTGATGATTCGAAAAAAATAAAACACAAAACCAATTGACATAAAAAGGTAAACTGAAAAAAGGACCAGCCAAATGTATGTCCAAGTGGGAATCAAAAAATGTTTTTTAAACAGGCTAGCATAAACTGCAAAACGAGAGGGTTTCTTTGAGGCAAGGGAAGCAGAGTCAAATGAAAATCTGGATTCCGTGGCTAAACGTGCTTGCAGGTCAGGCATGGACAAATCAGTGGGGTAGGCATAGTCTATCTCATCAATGTTAGTTCCGGGTAAATTATTTAATAAAGGACAGGAAAGAGCAGGTAATTCGATGGCCACCTCAGGTTCAATATTAGAAGCAGTGGGCATAACTGAATTTCTCACAATGGAAGGACAGGAAACCGCCGGTGTCATGCTAAGAAGAATCGGCCACTCTGTGTATCTTGACATTGTCAATAGAAATAAACCTGTTTTCCTTACGACCAGGAAGTGGTGGTAAAATGACTGTTCTTGTGCCCTTCACTCCAAGAACTGGAACCGGAGCTCGATAGGAAGGACCAAATTCTTTCTTGTTATCGATCTTCTCTCGAACCAGTTCGCCAACTTGGGGTAGCCAGCCAACTACCGGGATCTGCAACGCATCATCCGATGTGGAGGGCAAATGTTCCTTTGCAAGACTGTCTCTGGTCTTTTGTAGATTCTGTAAAACATTGCAATGTTCATCTGCGTCAAAGGAAGTGGCGCGAACCACACAGTCTAGACCGTCAAGGTCAGGGACGTACATCTTGATGCCAAAGAGCATTTCGTATGGGGTCCGCCCACCCAGAGACCTTCTACGGAGATTATTAAGAGCACGCTGCACGCCATAGAGGTGAGCCAGCCAGTTTCTGCCAGTGCCTATAACTCGGGCTGTCAAAGATGGCTTTAAATCACGGTTCATTCGCTCAACTACACTGTTACCCTCAGGTCTGTAGGGAGACGAAAACTTGACTTGGACCCCCAACGAAGTCATGGCATCCTTATACGCCTTAGAGGCGAAAGCCGGACCCTGATCCGAATGGAAGGTACCACAGGCAAAAATCCCAATAAAGACACGCAAATCTCTAATGACAGTCCGTGAATCAGCGCTGTGATGTGGCCATACCCACACAAAGCGTGTGCATGAGTCAACTGCTACTAAGATGTACTTATACGCAGTATCAGATGAAAAAGGACCGCAGTGATCTAAATAAACACAACCTAACGGTTTATTAGAAATATACAACTGAGTCTGTGGCGGACGCGTAGCAGTCGAAGGTTTAATCTGCTGGCATATGTCACAAAGAAGGACATAATCACGCGTCTGTTTGTACAGTCCCCGCCACCAGAAACGTTGCTGTAATTGAGTTAAAGTGGCCGAGACGCCCGCATGCGCAGACGCCACACCTTCATGTGCCGCTGTAATCAAGTCTGCTCTGCGATCCAATTTGGGAATCAGCCGTTCCCCAACTTCAGGAATTGTCACAAAAGGAACCTTTTCGGGACTTAAGTGGTATTTGTACTTCGAAGGGAATCCCGCAGGATGCTTACTTCCCTTCTCAGAGGCAGCAACAGCTGCCAAGATGTCGCTATCAATCTTGGTTTTTGATCTAGTAACCGCTGCAACTAAGTATGTAGATACTGCAGATTTCGCCGCTTCATCAGCAAGTGAATTGCCAACAGCGTGAACTCCTACGCGCTGATGACCGAGAGTATGAATCACATAAACGAGTGGCAACATCGCCTTAAGCTCTGCCACTCGAACCCAGATCATTTTATGTTTTATTGTGCTACCCTTGGAACCATGAAAATCATTTTGTTTCCAAAAGAACAAGTTCTCATTGTAAGACTGGACACAGTAGTAAGAATCACTTACAATCAGAGTAGTCACACTAGGATCTGCGTACTCCAGCGCTAGTAAAAGAGCACGAAGCTCAGCCAATTGGGCAGTGCAATCGCCCAGGGGCAAAGTGTGTACTTCCCTGGAAATGAACTCATCGTTCAACATAGCACCAACCACAATAGCGCATGCGGAAACGTAGGCATGTTTAGAGCCATGCGCAACCTGCGCCGACCCATCAGTGTAAATGATGCAATGGAAGTCCTCCAAAGGTCGCATAGCCAGAGGAGCAGGATGAACGAATTCATACTGCAAGTACTCTTGCGACCGTAAGGAGGCGTCAAAAATAAACGTGACATCCGTGGATGTCAATGACGCAGCCCACTGAATCCACCGAGGTTGCAAAGCTTTTGAATTTGGTACACTGGCTTTCGTGACTGCCTCCAAATGAGGACAGGGTGTTACCACTAACATGCGTTTCCCCTGCGACAGTGCTCGTTCCTTAAGAATCGCCATCTGTACAGCAGTTAAAACCTTTTCCACAGTGGGAAACCACAATTCAGCCGAAGTGTACAAGTGTGACTTGTAAGCAATAGGTACTGTGTCTCCTTCATTAAAAGTGAGGTACGTGAAACCCACCGTCCCAGGAATTATTCTTATTACCAGGTTGGTGTGATTATCACGAGTCAGTAAATATTTAGAAGCGAGCAGATCAGCCTGCAAGGATTGCAAAATGGCTGAATGCTCAGGCAGCCAGCATGATTTTGAGAAAGTTGGTTGTATCAAAGCATACAAAGGCTTGATACGCTGGGCATATTCCGGAATGTAAGTTCTGCCGAAATTCAAGAAGCCCAGCAAAGACTGTAATTTTTTCAGTGTTGTAGGAGCGCGCAACTGTGCGCATTTCTCCAAGAAGTGAGGAGCCAAACCTCTACCTTCATTGTTCAGCTCATAGCCGAGGAACAACACTGTGTGTTCTGCAATGTGCGATTTTGCAAAATTAAATTTGTAACCCATATCTGCAAAGTTACAAATGATGGAATTCACTCGACACAGATGCATCCAAATTTCTTCGTCTGTGAGATAAATGTCATCCACATAAGAACATGCATCTGGATCGATACTCTCCAATAGAGTGACTATTCTGGAGGTGAATACTCCAGGACTATTTTTGTAGCCCATCGGGAGTCGCCGGAAGCGTTTTTGCACACCAGCGGACGTAAAACTTGTCCATTGGGAGCTAAAGCTATCCAGTCTGTGGGCATAAAAACCGTTGGAAATGTCAAGCGTTGTCTTGAAACGCTTACGCACTAGACTATCCACTAGGGCAGAGCCGTGAGTATTCTGTACTGCACAGTTACGGCAATGCGAGTTCAAATGCCGGTAATCCAATACCAAACGATATGATCCGTCAGGCTTGGTCACAGTAAAAAGGGGATTATTCATCGGTGACACACACGTTTCAATAACTCCCTGATATTCTAATTGTTCAAGGATTTCTGCGACGGCAGCTTTAGCTTCACGCCGTATGGGATATTGAGGCTGAGGCTGCGGCTCAGACCGCAAAGGAATTTCGTGGCAAGGAGACAATTTATCCCAACCACATTGGTTGCGGTACAGAGCCGGCGCAAGAGCCCGAGCCCACTCTTCTGCAAAATGCTGCGCATGCTCAGTTGAGACTGTGTTCGCGAAACTGGGAAGGATTACCTCCTCCCCTCGCGGCGCCGCGAGCACAAAAGGTGGGGGCCAGTCAGCCTCTGAAAGCAAAATGTCATACGTAGACGAAAGGTTCTCCCAAAATACCCCTCTGACAGTACGCTGTATGTCACCTTCAATTAACAGGACAATTTCAAAAAGTCTTTCAGGGGGAGCTAGTCTCGTATCGGCTGTTTCTATTACAACGAACACTTCAGTCGCTGTCACCCTCAGGAGTGGACGGAGCGCCTCTCTGACTATGGTAATCTCCGCCGCGCTGTCCAGCAAGGTCAGAGCCCACGTCAGATTCCGAAGCCACGTTCTCACTATCTGTGGCATATCTATGCGCTGTCAAGGCTGCGACTTTCTTTTTCGCAAACTGCGGTCGCTTAGGCGTAGAATCCTCCTGCTTCACTGCGCCGTCCGTCTGGCGGGACTGACCACGTCCTTGTTGGCCACCACGTCCACGTCCACCCCCTCCTCCACCGGTCTTCGGGCCGATGTTTCCTGAAAGGAACGAGGAGAGCGTTGATCAGAACCCTGAAATCGATCAGGTGATTTAATCATCGCGCGATCGCGCAAATCATAAACTTTGTCAGTCGGCGCAGGAGCTTGTATTGCAGGAAAAGAATCCTGAGTCTGTTTATTTTGCTTCCCCTGTGTCTGTTTTTTAGGCCAATTCTGTTTTTTGGACTTGGGCTGGACATCTGTCACTGCAGATTGTCCCTGAGGTTGTTTTTTCTCCTTTACTGAAAAATATTTCAGACCTCTACTCGTGCGGCCAATTGTCTTATAAGCGGCCACAACAATCTTTGCTAACTGACGGGGTTTATCGGCATCGGGCAGAGCAGCCAAAGCATTCGACACCTGAAAGTTCACCGCATCTCCTTTAACATTGGAGAGAATGAGATCACTTACAATCTCAAAAGAACCACACAGGCGCATACCCAATTCAACCGCTGCCTCAGGACCGTGATCATTCTGAACACGTTTAATGATGTCTGGCAGGGCATTCATAGACGGGGTGCCGAAGCACCTCGTATAAACGGCCGCAAATGTTTTCCCCCAGCTTTCACAGTCAACAAGTTCAGGAGTTAAATCCTTCGGTAAAGTGATCGTCAACATTCTATGCTTATCAGCAGGAGTAGAATTCGGAAAAACCGCCTCCAGTTGATCAAACTTCTCTGCTAGCCAGAAAGGGAAGTCGTCGTTGTCAACTGGACGTGCACCAAAAACCGAATTTACCATCACTGGATTGAGACGCATACCGCCTCGATCCATGGGAACGGCCGCACCCGCCTGGGGACCACCAGGTAGATGGCGACCGATATATTGCACTAAAGCACGAATCACGGAAATGGAAACAACATGTAGCCTACGAATTTCTGCAAGGGTACAAGCGCTGTGATTCGGGTGCGGGGTAAAACCACCCAACGCAGGCCAGTTTGCACCTGGAATTGAGAGTGGACCTAACCTCGCAGCGGACAAAGAGTGGGGGAGGGCGCCATCAAACCAAACTCTATGCTGCCAATGATCAATAGGTATTTCCAGTGCCCTGTATGGTGTATACTCAGCCGGGACAGCCGAGGCGGTGTAGGAGTGGAACAAACCAGAAGTTGCGTCCACAGCCGGAAACGTAACCCAAGAGTAAAACAACTCGAAAGGGAACGCCGGATCTGCACCCACCACCAAAATCACAGCCATTCCATCCACCGGGACTTGGTACGTCTGGAGATGTGTGCGCACCGCTACGCGACTATGTTGCGCAATGGCTACCGCCGCCATGATAACACTGGAAATAAGAAAACACAAAGAATACTCTGTAGCACAACTGGGTAGTAATTCAAAGAAACCGTTTAGAAAGAATCAAGCTTGAATAAGACCTATTTCAAAAAATAGGTAGGTTTCACCGACACCCCGTTTTCCGGAAACGGACGTGAAGGGGTTAAGGTTTGAACGATATACTACTCGAGTGTCATGATATAAGACCACCGAAAACGTTGGGCGCCATGTCGCAGGGTTTCTGTTCTCACACAGAACTGTGCACAGAGGATTGGAACCTCGGCGAATTAGGGTGACCCAAAACTCACCTTAGTACCCAACTTACCCCTTACCGAGCTAGCTACAGTGTCTCATTGGTCTTATCAACCTCCCAATGTTTAGACAAACCAGAACATGAACTTACAGTACCTCAGGATACGTGGAACTCATGAACACTCTTTCGTTATATTATCATTACAAACCAGAACATGGAGTAAAGAAGACACATGTGCATTTGAAATGTTTATTTACTAATGCCGTCTTCTCAGGCGCAGTATCTTAGATAATACAAGTATACTTATTATCAGTAGCAAAATTACCAGCATAGTTACTAAGACATAAAAAGCGAATGGTGACAGCATGTTAACATACTGTAATGAATAAGAGTTAACAACACTTATATCTCACCCTCCCTAACACATATATTATATTATTAGCTAAGAAGGTCTCTTTGGGTTGGTTTAGGGCGGGCCTATACCTTAGTGTCCTAGCATGAAGGAATCACATCAGCATACACCAGCTCTCTCTGCATGTGCATCGCATCAAGGGTGTTCTATGTGCCTCATGCAAAGCAATATCAATCCCGCCTGAAGCCAGAGTTGGCAAAGGCTGCACTTGTGTTATGACTATGAAGGCGTGGAGATCAGACCTCATAACAATTCCATATCGTGTTGTTCCTGAAACTTCAGCACTCTTCGTACAGACATAGTTTATTAAACAAAGCTGATATCAGAGCAATAACATATTATTCTCACATAAACCACGGCAAACTACTAGGTTGAAAGCTAAGTCAACAATTAAGTGTCGTGTGCAGAAGTTGCAAGAATGGAAAATGGCGTTTAAACCTCAAATGTACCTATGCTAACTTAACACGATATAAGGATATTCAGGAGCTACATGACACCCCCCCATGATCCGAGAACGGACTAAATATAATAACAGAAGTGCCATCTCATGAGAGCAGAACTCAACAGTAAACGAGCATGATCCGAAACTAAACATTAAAAAGTAATGCTAAAAAATGGCCCAAAAATATAACGTGGCTCAAGCCAATAGGCAAGGAAATAATAAAAAATGTTGACAAATAAGTCAATAAAATCAATGAAATGCTATTAATCAGCACGTCAATCCGAGGCAGTGTCTATGACAAAACTGTATATGCAAAGTAAGAAGCAACAGCCTCCAATAGGAAATCACTGTCCTCATCCGAAAACAGTTCAGCCATCCAATTTAAAAGATGAAAAGAACATACGTGTTCTCCCAGCAGCGGATCCTCTATAACCATCAGAGGACAGCTCGGTGGGTTTTCAAGAAAACTTAGTTCCAAGAAATTCTGTGCTGCCGACAATATATCCCAGGGACCAATTAGTCCATGCACCACTGCTAAGGCCATAATCCTCTTGTCAGAACAAACCAACTCGTGAGCAATGATAGGACTCATCAGCTGATTAAAATAGACGTCAGGAGAAACCGGTCCGCAGAGACACAAATCAATGGCCCAATGGAAATCACAGGTCAGGCAGTGAAATACAGGCTGGACACAGGTGAAATAGGAGAATCGAAAAGATAATCCATATGCCGTGCTCAATGTCGCCAACGGCAGTGTGCCATAATATTCAAGCATGCGGTTGCGAAACTGCGTCAGTAGCTGTTGCACGGGGTCTTGCACAGGAAGGACATCCATATTTAAAAAGACAGAAAACCACTAGAGCGCCAGCTGCTAATGCAAGTAAAAATGGGAACCCTCCAAACAAGGATGAAAAAATAGAATGGAAGAAAGCAGGGATGACTCCAAAAATCTTTTCAAAGGAAGTCACGAGACCACTGCTAACAACTTTAAAAAAATGCGCTAGGCCTTTTGTGGAGGATGCGTTAAAGATAGTACGAACCATCGCTCCGAAATGCAAAGGCAAATCAGTATTCAAAAGAGCCTGAACCTCTGTACGGGTGTTTGCAATGTGAAGCACGAAAGTTTCACGGGCCGAGCTCAAGGCCACCTCTTTCTGGGACAAAAGAGCCCTTATTCTTGCCATGCCGCTGAATTCTGCTCCCAAGGTTGGTATCTGTGGCCAGATGGAAGACTCCCTATGTTCATGTGTGGGAGGATAAAGCACATTTCTGCAGCAAATAACCCGCTCACTTACTGTTACGATGAAAGCTATACCTTTAATTAACCCACAACAGTCTTCATTATTGAGCATTAAATAACTACCATTCTCTAATAATTTAAACGTGGGGATGATAGCAGGAACTGGCGTGCCTTGCAAAACGCAAGCCATATTCGGTCGGTCCTTGTTGCATGAAACGTGTAACTGTATGTGTCTACACATTAAAGAATGATCTGGCGTCTCAGTACACTCCTCCCCATTCAGATACACTTCTTGGTCATCCTTAAAACATCTGTATGTGTATGGAAGCGACCAGACTTCATGAAGGAAACCGCTACCTAAAGGTTCATAACGACCTATGGGTACATATTTCATACAATTTGAAAACTTATATAAAGCAAAAGGCAGCGTTATCAAACCGTGGATAAGCCACGTTGCAGCAGTGGCTTCTGCCGCGGAAAAAGGTAAAGATTCTAACCTTTCAATATGTAACATAGAAAAAGAAGCATCACGCATTGAAAGCAAGCATTGTTTGTCAGTCAAATTAAACGGTGCAAATAAAGAAGAAACGTTCATGTACCCCTAGGGAACTTTACCCATCTTTAGAGTTTGAAGGGTCCATGCAAACTGCATGATTGATCGTAATTGATTCTGACCATGGTATAATACTGACACTTCATCATGCACAATATCGACAACTGACGACACAATATTATCCAATGTGTAAATTCTAGAGGAAAGCACGTTAATGCTATTATCAACAACTGCAAGCACTTTCTCAAGATTCGCCTGATCAATAGCCCTAAGGCGTGTAGCAGCCTCAATCTGTGACAGCTTCCAAATTTCATTGTAAACCCCATATAACCACCTTTTCGACCTGCCACTAGCCGGGCCTTTAATGAAATCATTCAAATCCACGTCTGCATTCAGTTGAGATAGGTGACTCTTAACCGCAGGTAAAGTTGAATGTTTCAGCCAATTTTGACACAATTTTCCTACAGAATAAGAGGTGACAGTGTGAACCAAGTCAAAACGGGGGTCAGATCTAACATTTTTAAAACCGTCAGTTAAACCCAAAAATCTATTTTGGCAAGAATTAGCACTACGGTGCCAAAGCAGCCAACCTTTAGGATTCATACTGGAAATGTTAAAGGAGGAATTAAGGAGTAGAGCCTGTAATTCTCTAATGGACAACTGAGTAAAATTACTCCAACCATCATATTCCTCCAACTCCGGGAAAGTAGGGGTGTTTAACTTTTTAGAAGTAGCCAATCCAAAGCATGTGGTCTGGGAAATTGTTTCATTTAGAAACAACATATGATTCGGGATGAGACATGCACGGTGCAAAGCCTCAGTGCCTTGTACCTGCCAGGCCCTTGAACCCCAAACTGATTTAAGGTCTATTGTTTCCTTCCATAGCTCATAGCCTCCAGTAACTAATTGATCAAGGAAGGCCTTCGAATACAACAATTTAGTATCGGTAAGTCTAACCTTGGACATTGGCTTTTTATGAAATTTAAAATAAAAGGACTCGGGATTGGACTGGTTAAAGTCAGTGAAATAAGTATACTTTTTCAGAAATGTTTCAGAACTCCCTTGTTTAGGTGCTGGGCAATGTTCCCACTGAGTAAAATTAACAGTATCCCTTCGGGATGATGTTTTGTGTAAGAAGTGATTGCCATAATGTTGGTAGCAGAATAATTCACCATAATTAGCAGATTCTAAATATAAATCTTCAGCATCAAAGGCAGCATAGTATTGCAAATCAGAAAATAAACTTTCTACAGCATTAACATCCCAGTCATCAGAACGAATGTTCTGTTTCACCACATCCCCCATATTCACTCTAAGTACATTAGGAACATTAACGACTTCCGTTGGGCCATGAATCTGAAACCGAACTGCATCCCACACGATTCCATCAAGGACAGGCCATGCTGTGATGTTAACCAAAGTCAAGTCTCTTTTAAATCTGTGTGTAGAATGTGACGAGGAAAGCGGGGCCAAAGTTCCATTTAGATGAGTAATGCATGTTCTTTCCTCGACATAGTGTCCAGTGATGATTCGAAAAAAATAAAACACAAAACCAATTGACATAAAAAGGTAAACTGAAAAAAGGACCAGCCAAATGTATGTCCAAGGGGGAATCAAAAAATGTTTTTTACACAGGCTAGCATAAACTGCAAAACGAGAGGGTTTCTTTGAGGCAAGGGAAGCAGAGTCAAATGAAAATCTGGATTCCGTGGCTAAACGTGCTTGCAGGTCAGGCATGGACAAATCAGTGGGGTAGGCATAGTCTATCTCATCAATGTTAGTTCCGGGTAAATTATTTAATAAAGGACAGGAAAGAGCAGGTAATTCGATGGCCACCTCAGGTTCAATATTAGAAGCAGTGGGCATAACTGAATTTCTCACAATGGAAGGACAGGAAACCGCCGGTGTCATGCTAAGAAGAATCGGCCACTCTGTGTATCTTGACATTGTCAATAGAAATAAACCTGTTTTCCTTACGACCAGGAAGTGGTGGTAAAATGACTGTTCTTGTGCCCTTCACTCCAAGAACTGGAGCCGGAGCTCGATAGGAAGGACCAAATTCTTTCTTGTTATCGATCTTCTCTCGAACCAGTTCGCCAACTTGGGGTAGCCAGCCAACTACCGGGATCTGCAATGCATCATCCGATGTGGAGGGCAAATGTTCCTTTGCAAGACTGTCTCTGGTCTTTTGTAGATTCTGTAAAACATTGCAATGTTCATCCGCGTCAAAGGAAGTGGCGCGAACCACACAGTCTAGACCGTCAAGGTCAGGGACGTACATCTTGATGCCAAAGAGCATTTTGTATGGGGTCCGCCCACCCAGAGACCTTCTAGGGAGATTATTAAGAGCACGCTGCACGCCATAGAGGTGAGCCAGCCAGTTTCTGCCAGTGCCTATAACTCGGGCTGTCAAAGATTGCTTTAAATCACGGTTCATTCGCTCAACTACACTGTTACCCTCAGGTCTGTAGGGAGACGAAAACTTGACTTGGACCCCCAACGAAGTCATGGCATCCTTATACGCCTTAGAGGCGAAAGCCGGACCCTGATCCGAATGGAAGGTACCACAGGCAAAAATCCCAATAAAGACACGCAAATCTCTAATGACAGTCCGTGAATCAGCGCTGCGATGTGGCCATACCCACAGAAAGCGTGTGCATGAGTCAACTGCTACTAAGATGTACTTATACGCAGTATCAGATGAAAAAGGACCGCAGTGATCTAAATAAACACAACCTAACGGTTTATTAGAAATATACAACTGAGTCTGTGGCGGACGCGTAGCAGTCGAAGGTTTAATCTGCTGGCATATGTCACAAAGAAGGACATAATCACGCGTCTGTTTGTACAGTCCCCGCCACCAGAAACGTTGCTGTAATTGAGTTAAAGTGGCCGAGACGCCCGCATGCGCAGACGCCACACCTTCATGTGCCGCTGTAATCAAGTCTGCTCTGCGATCCAAGTTGGGAATCAGCCGTTCCCCAACTTCAGGAATTGTCACAAAAGGAACCTTTTCGGGACTTAAGTGGTATTTGTACTTCGAAGGGAATCCCGCAGGATGCTTACTTCCCTTCTCAGAGGCAGCAACAGCTGCCAAGATGTCGCTATCAATCTTGGTTTTTGATCTAGTAACCGCTGCAACTAAGTATGTAGATACTGCAGATTTTGCCGCTTCATCAGCAAGTGAATTGCCAACAGCGTGAACTCCTACGCGCTGATGACCGAGAGTATGAATCACATAAACGAGTGGCAACATCGCCTTAAGCTCTGCCACTCGAACCCAGATCATTTTATGTTTTATTGTGCTACCCTTGGAACCATGAAAATCATTTTGTTTCCAAAAGAACAAGTTCTCATTGTAAGACTGGACACAGTAGTAAGAATCACTTACAATCAGAGTAGTCACACTAGGATCTGCGTACTCCAGCGCTAGTAAAAGAGCACGAAGCTCAGCCAATTGGGCAGTGCAATCGCCCAGGGGCAAAGTGTGTACTTCCCTGGAAATGAACTCA
Source organism: Lissotriton helveticus (assembly GCF_964261635.1). Lineage (NCBI taxonomy): Eukaryota > Metazoa > Chordata > Amphibia > Caudata > Salamandridae > Lissotriton > Lissotriton helveticus. Next base: position 1,434,554,788 of record NC_136057.1, on the reverse strand, counting down.
TCGTTCAACATAGCACCAACCACAATAGCGCATGCGGAAACGTAGGCATGTTTAGAGCCATGCGCAACCTGCGCCGACCCATCAGTGTAAATGATGCAATGGAAGTCCTCCAAAGGTCGCATAGCCAGAGGAGCAGGATGAACGAATTCATACTGCAAGTACTCTTGCGACCGTAAGGAGGCGTCAAAAATAAACGTGACATCCGTGGATGTCAATGACGCAGCCCATTGAATCCACCGAGGGTGCAAAGCTTTTGAATTTGGTACACTGGCTTTCGTGACTGCCTCCAAATGAGGACAGGGTGTTACCACTAACATGCGTTTCCCCTGCGACAGTGCTCGTTCATTAAGAATCGCCATCTGTACAGCAGTTAAAACCTTTTCCACAGTGGGAAACCGCAATTCAGCCGAAGTGTACAAGTGTGACTTGTAAGCAATAGGTACTGTGTCTCCTTCATTAAAAGTGAGGTACGTGAAACCCACCGTCCCAGGAATTATTCTTATTACCTGGTTGGTGTGATTATCACGAGTCAGTAAATATTTAGAAGCGAGCAGATCAGCCTGCAAGGATTGCAAAATGGCTGAATGCTCAGGCAGCCAGCATGATTTTGAGAAAGTTGGTTGTATCAAAGCATACAAAGGCTTGATACGCTGGGCATATTCCGGAATGTAAGTTCTGCCGAAATTCAAGAAGCCCAGCAAAGACTGTAATTTTTTCAGTGTTGTAGGAGCGCGCAACTGTGCGCATTTCTCCAAGAAGTGAGGAGCCAAACCTCTACCTTCATTGTTCAGCTCATAGCCGAGGAACAACACTGTGTGTTCTGCAATGTGCGATTTTGCAAAATTAAATTTGTAACCCATATCTGCAAAGTTACAAATGATGGAATTCACTCGACACAGATGCATCCAAATTTCGTCGTCTGTGAGATAAATGTCATCCACATAAGAACATGCATCTGGATCGATACTCTCCAATAGAGTGACTATTCTGGAGGTGAATACTCCAGGACTATTTTTGTAGCCCATCGGGAGTCGCCGGAAGCGTTTTTGCACACCAGCGGACGTAAAACTTGTCCATTGGGAGCTAAAGCTATCCAGTCTGTGGGCATAAAAACCGTTGGAAATGTCAAGCGTTGTCTTGAAACGCTTACGCACTAGACTATCCACTAGGGCAGAGCCGTGAGTATTCTGTACTGCACAGTTACGGCAATGCGAGTTCAAATGCCGGTAATCCAATACCAAACGATATGATCCGTCAGGCTTGGTCACAGTAAAAAGGGGATTATTCATCGGTGACACACACGTTTCAATAACTCCCTGATATTCTAATTGTTCAAGGATTTCTGCGACGGCAGCTTTAGCTTCACGCCGTATGGGATATTGAGGCTGAGGCTGCGGCTCAGACCGCAAAGGAATTTCGTGGCAAGGAGACAATTTATCCCAACCACATTGGTTGCGGTACAGAGCCGGCGCAAGAGCCCGAGCCCACTCTTCTGCAAAATGCTGCGCATGCTCAGTTGAGACTGTGTTCGCGAAACTGGGAAGGATTACCTCCTCCCCTCGCGGCGCCGCGAGCACAAAAGGTGGGGGCCAGTCAGCCTCTGAAAGCAAAATGTCATACGTAGACGAAAGGTTCTCCCAAAATACCCCTCTGACAGTACGCTGTATGTCACCTTCAATTAACAGGACAATTTCAAAAAGTCTTTCAGGGGGAGCTAGTCTCGTATCGGCTGTTTCTATTACAACGAACACTTCAGTCGCTGTCACCCTCAGGAGTGGACGGAGCGCCTCTCTGACTATGGTAATCTCCGCCGCGCTGTCCAGCAAGGTCAGAGCCCACGTCAGATTCCGAAGCCGCGTTCTCACTATCTGTGGCATATCTATGCGCTGTCAAGGCTGCGACTTTCTTTTTCGCAAACTGCGGTCGCTTAGGCATAGAATCCTCCTGCTTCACTGCGCCGTCCGTCTGGCGGGACTGACCACGTCCTTGTTGGCCACCACGTCCACGTCCACCCCCTCCTCCACCGGTCTTCGGGGCCGATGTTTCCTGAAAGGAACGAGGAGAGCGTTGATCAGAACCCTGAAATCGATCAGGTGATTTAATCATCGCGCGATCGCGCAAATCATAAACTTTGTCAGTCGGCGCAGGAGCTTGTATTGCAGAAAAAGAATCCTGAGTCTGTTTATTTTGCTTCCCCTGTGTCTGTTTTTTAGGCCAATTCTGTTTTTTGGACTTGGGCTGGACATCTGTCACTGCAGATTGTCCCTGAGGTTGTTTTTTCTCCTTTACTGAAAAATATTTCAGACCTCTACTCGTGCGGCCAATTGTCTTATAAGCGGCCACAACAATCTTTGCTAACTGACGGGGTTTATCGGCATCGGGCAGAGCAGCCAAAGCATTCGACACCTGAAAGTTCACCGCATCTCCTTTAACATTGGAGAGAATGAGATCACTTACAATCTCAAAAGAACCACACAGGCGCATACCCAATTCAACCGCTGCCTCAGGACCGTGATCATTCTGAACACGTTTAATGATGTCTGGCAGGGCATTCATAGACGGGGTGCCGAAGCACCTCGTATAAACGGCCGCAAATGTTTTCCCCCAGCTTTCACAGTCAACAAGTTCAGGAGTTAAATCCTTCGGTAAAGTGATCGTCAACATTCTATGCTTATCAGCAGGAGTGGAATTCGGAAAAACCGCCTCCAGTTGATCAAACTTCTCTGCTAGCCAGAACGGGAAGTCGTCGTTGTCAACTGGACGTGCACCAAAAACCGAATTTACCATCACTGGATTGAGACGCATACCGCCTCGATCCATGGGAACGGCCGCACCCGCCTGGGGACCACCAGGTAGATGGCGACCGATATATTGCACTAAAGCACGAATCACGGAAATGGAAACAACATGTAGCCTACGAATTTCTGCAAGGGTACAAGCGCTGTGATTCGGGTGCGGGGTAAAACCACCCAACGCAGGCCAGTTTGCACCTGGAATTGAGAGTGGACCTAACCTCGCAGCGGACAAAGAGTGGGGGAGGGCGCCATCAAACCAAACTCTATGCTGCCAATGATCAATAGGTATTTCCAGTGCCCTGTATGGTGTATACTCAGCCGGGACAGCCGAGGCGGTGTAGGAGTGGAACAAACCAGAAGTTGCGTCCACAGCCGGAAACGTAACCCAAGAGTAAAACAACTCGAAAGGGAACGCCGGATCTGCACCCACCACCAAAATCACAGCCATTCCATCCACCGGGACTTGGTACGTCTGGAGATGTGTGCGCACCGCTACGCGACTATGTTGCACAATGGCTACCGCCGCCATGATAACACTGGAAATAAGAAAACACAAAGAATACTCTGTAGCACAACTGGGTAGTAATTCAAAGAAACCGTTTAGAAAGAATCAAGCTTGAATAAGACCTATTTCAAAAAATAGGTAGGTTTCACCGACACCCCATTTTCCGGAAACGGACGTGAAGGGGTTAAGGTTTGAACGATATACTACTCGAGTGTCATGATATAAGACCACCGAAAACGTTGGGCGCCATGTCGCAGGGTTTCTGTTCTCACACAGAACTGTGCACAGAGGATTGGAACCTCGGCGAATTAGGGTGACCCAAAACTCACCTTAGTACCCAACTTACCCCTTACCGAGCTAGCTACAGTGTCTCATTGGTCTTATCAACCTCCCAATGTTTAGACAAACCAGAACATGAACTTACAGTACCTCAGGATACGTGGAACTCATGAACACTCTTTCGTTATATTATCATTACAAACCAGAACATGGAGTAAAGAAGACACATGTGCATTTGAAATGTTTATTTACTAATGCCGTCTTCTCAGGCGCAGTATCTTAGATAATACAAGTATACTTATTATCAGTAGCAAAATTACCAGCATAGTTACTAAGACATAAAAAGCGAATGGTGACAGCATGTTAACATACTGTAATGAATAAGAGTTAACAACACTTATATCTCACCCTCCCTAACACATATATTATATTATTAGCTAAGAAGGTCTCTTTGGGTTGGTTTAGGGCGGGCCTATACCTTAGTGTCCTAGCATGAAGGAATCACATCAGCATACACCAGCTCTCTCTGCATGTGCATCGCATCAAGTGTGTTCTATGTGCTTCATGCAAAGCAATATCAATCCCGCCTGAAGCCAGAGTTGGCAAAGGCTGCACTTGTGTTATGACTATGAAGGCGTGGAGATCAGACCTCATAACAATTCCATATCGTGTTGTTCCTGAAACTTCAGCACTCTTCGTACAGACATAGTTTATTAAACAAAGCTGATATCAGAGCAATAACATATTATTCTCACATAAACCACGGCAAACTACTAGGTTGAAAGCTAAGTCAACAATTAAGTGTCGTGTGCAGAAGTTGCAAGAATGGAAAATGGCGTTTAAACCTCAAATGTACCTATGCTAACTTAACACGATATAAGGATATTCAGGAGCTACATGACACCCCCCCATGATCCGAGAACGGACTAAATATAATAACAGAAGTGCCATCTCATGAGAGCAGAACTCAACAGTAAACGAGCATGATCCGAAACTAAACATTAAAAAGTAATGCTAAAAAATAGCCCAAAAATATAACGTGGCTCAAGCCAATAGGCAAGGAAATAATAAAAAATGTTAGACAAATAAGTCAATAAAATCAATGAAATGCTATTAATCAGCACGTCAATCCGAGGCAGTGTCTATGACAAAACTGTATATGCAAAGTAAGAAGCAACAGCCTCCAATAGGAAATCACTGTCCTCATCCGAAAACAGTTCAGCCATCCAATTTAAAAGATGAAAAGAACATACGTGTTCTCCCAGCAGCGGATCCTCTATAACCATCAGAGGACAGCTCGGTGGGTTTTCAAGAAAACTTAGTTCCAAGAAATTCTGTGCTGCCGACAATATATCCCAGGGACCAATTAGTCCATGCACCACTGCTAAGGCCATAATCCTCTTGTCAGAACAAACCAACTCGTGAGCAATGATAGGACTCATCAGCTGATTAAAATAGACGTCAGGAGAAACCGGTCCGCAGAGACACAAATCAATGGCCCAATGGAAATCACAGGTCAGGCAGTGAAATACAGGCTGGACACAGGTGAAATAGGAGAATCGAAAAGATAATCCATATGCCGTGCTCAATGTCGCCAACGGCAGTGTGCCATAATATTCAAGCATGCGGTTGCGAAACTGCGTCAGTAGCTGTTGCACGGGGTCTTGCACAGGAAGGACATCCATATTTAAAAAGACAGAAAACCACTAGAGCGCCAGCTGCTAATGCAAGTAAAAATGGGAACCCTCCAAACAAGGATGAAAAAATAGAATGGAAGAAAGCAGGGATGACTCCAAAAATCTTTTCAAAGGAAGTCACGAGACCACTGCTAACAACTTTAAAAAAATGCGCTAGGCCTTTTGTGGAGGATGCGTTAAAGATAGTACGAACCATCGCTCCGAAATGCAAAGGCAAATCAGTATTCAAAAGAGCCTGAACCTCTGTACGGGTGTTTGCAATGTGAAGCACGAAAGTTTCACGGGCCGAGCTCAAGGCCACCTCTTTCTGGGACAAAAGAGCCCTTATTCTTGCCATGCCGCTGAATTCTGCTCCCAAGGTTGGTATCTGTGGCCAGATGGAAGACTCCCTATGTTCATGTGTGGGAGGATAAAGCACATTTCTGCAGCAAATAACCCGCTCACTTACTGTTACGATGAAAGCTATACCTTTAATTAACCCACAACAGTCTTCATTATTGAGCATTAAATAACTACCATTCTCTAATAATTTAAACGTGGGGATGATAGCAGGAACTGGCGTGCCTTGCAAAACGCAAGCCATATTCGGTCGGTCCTTGTTGCATGAAACGTGTAACTGTATGTGTCTACACATTAAAGAATGATCTGGCGTCTCAGTACACTCCTCCCCATTCAGATACACTTCTTGGTCATCCTTAAAACATCTGTATGTGTATGGAAGCGACCAGACTTCATGAAGGAAACCGCTACCTAAAGGTTCATAACGACCTATGGGTACATATTTCATACAATTTGAAAACTTATATAAAGCAAAAGGCAGCGTTATCAAACCGTGGATAAGCCACGTTGCAGCAGTGGCTTCTGCCACGGAAAAAGGTAAAGATTCTAACCTTTCAATATGTAACATAGAAAAAGAAGCATCACGCATTGAAAGCAAGCATTGTTGTCAGTCAAATTAAACGGTGCAAATAAAGAAGAAACGTTCATGTACCCCTAGGGAACTTTACCCATCTTTAGAGTTTGAAGGGTCCATGCAAACTGCATGATTGATCGTAATTGATTCTGACCATGGTATAATACTGACACTTCATCATGCACAATATCGACAACTGACGACACAATATTATCCAATGTGTAAATTCTAGAGGAAAGCACGTTAATGCTATTATCAACAACTGCAAGCACTTTCTCAAGATTCGCCTGATCAATAGCCCTAAGGCGTGTAGCAGCCTCAATCTGTGACAGCTTCCAAATTTCATTGTAAACCCCATATAACCACCTTTTCGACCTGCCACTAGCCGGGCCTTTAATGAAATCATTCAAATCCACGTCTGCATTCAGTTGAGATAGGTGACTCTTAACCGCAGGTAAAGTTGAATGTTTCAGCCAATTTTGACACAATTTTCCTACAGAATAAGAGGTGACAGTGTGAACCAAGTCAAAACGGGGGTCAGATCTAACATTTTTAAAACCGTCAGTTAAACCCAAAAATCTATTTTGGCAAGAATTAGCACTACGGTGCCAAAGCAGCCAACCTTTAGGATTCATACTGGAAATGTTAAAGGAGGAATTAAGGAGTAGAGCCTGTAATTCTCTAATGGACAACTGAGTAAAATTACTCCAACCATCATATTCCTCCAACTCCGGGAAAGTAGGGGTGTTTAACTTTTTAGAAGTAGCCAATCCAAAGCATGTGGTCTGGGAAATTGTTTCATTTAGAAACAACATATGATTCGGGATGAGACATGCACGGTGCAAAGCCTCAGTGCCTTGTACCTGCCAGGCCCTTGAACCCCAAACTGATTTAAGGTCTATTGTTTCCTTCCATAGCTCATAGCCTCCAGTAACTAATTGATCAAGGAAGGCCTTCGAATACAACAATTTAGTATCGGTAAGTCTAACCTTGGACATTGGCTTTTTATGAAATTTAAAATAAAAGGACTCGGGATTGGACTGGTTAAAGTCAGTGAAATAAGTATACTTTTTCAGAAATGTTTCAGAACTCCCTTGTTTAGGTGCTGGGCAATGTTCCCACTGAGTAAAATTAACAGTATCCCTTCGGGATGATGTTTTGTGTAAGAAGTGATTGCCATAATGTTGGTAGCAGAATAATTCACCATAATTAGCAGATTCTAAATATAAATCTTCAGCATCAAAGGCAGCATAGTATTGCAAATCAGAAAATAAACTTTCTACAGCATTAACATCCCAGTCATCAGAACAAATGTTCTGTTTCACCACATCCCCCATATTCACTCTAAGTACATTAGGAACATTAACGACTTCCGTTGGGCCATGAATCTGAAACCGAACTGCATCCCACACGATTCCATCAAGGACAGGCCATGCTGTGATGTTAACCAAAGTCAAGTCTCTTTTAAATCTGTGTGTAGAATGTGACGAGGAAAGCGGGGCCAAAGTTCCATTTAGATGAGTAATGCATGTTCTTTCCTCGACATAGTGTCCATTGATGATTCGAAAAAAATAAAACACAAAACCAATTGACATAAAAAGGTAAACTGAAAAAAGGACCAGCCAAATGTATGTCCAAGGGGGAATCAAAAAATGTTTTTTAAACAGGCTAGCATAAACTGCAAAACGAGAGGGTTTCTTTGAGGCAAGGGAAGCAGAGTCAAATGAAAATCTGGATTCCGTGGCTAAACGTGCTTGCAGGTCAGGCATGGACAAATCAGTGGGGTAGGCATAGTCTATCTCATCAATGTTAGTTCCGGGTAAATTATTTAATAAAGGACAGGAAAGAGCAGGTAATTCGATGGCCACCTCAGGTTCAATATTAGAAGCAGTGGGCATAACTGAATTTCTCACAATGGAAGGACAGGAAACCGCCGGTGTCATGCTAAGAAGAATCGGCCACTCTGTGTATCTTGACATTGTCAATAGAAATAAACCTGTTTTCCTTACGACCAGGAAGTGGTGGTAAAATGACTGTTCTTGTGCCCTTCACTCCAAGAACTGGAACCGGAGCTCGATAGAAAGGACCAAATTCTTTCTTGTTATCGATCTTCTCTCGAACCAGTTCGCCAACTTGGGGTAGCCAGCCAACTACCGGGATCTGCAACGCATCATCCGATGTGGAGGGCAAATGTTCCTTTGCAAGACTGTCTCTGGTCTTTTGTAGATTCTGTAAAACATTGCAATGTTCATCTGCGTCAAAGGAAGTGGCGCGAACCACACAGTCTAGACCGTCAAGGTCAGGGACGTACATCTTGATGCCAAAGAGCATTTCGTATGGGGTCCGCCCACCCAGAGACCTTCTAGGGAGATTATTAAGAGCACGCTGCACGCCATAGAGGTGAGCCAGCCAGTTTCTGCCAGTGCCTATAACTCGGGCTGTCAAAGATTGCTTTAAATCACGGTTCATTCGCTCAACTACACTGTTACCCTCAGGTCTGTAGGGAGACGAAAACTTGACTTGGACCCCCAACGAAGTCATGGCATCCTTATACGCCTTAGAGGCGAAAGCCGGACCCTGATCCGAATGGAAGGTACCACAGGCAAAAATCCCAATAAAGACACGCAAATCTCTAATGACAGTCCGTGAATCAGCGCTGCGATGTGGCCATACCCACACAAAGCGTGTGCATGAGTCAACTGCTACTAAGATGTACTTATACGCAGTATCAGATGAAAAAGGACCGCAGTGATCTAAATAAACACAACCTAACGGTTTATTAGAAATATACAACTGAGTCTGTGGCGGACGCGTAGCAGTCGAAGGTTTAATCTGCTGGCATATGTCACAAAGAAGGACATAATCACGCGTCTGTTTGTACAGTCCCCGCCACCAGAAACGTTGCTGTAATTGAGTTAAAGTGGCCGAGACGGCCGCATGCGCAGACGCCACACCTTCATGTGCCGCTGTAATCAAGTCTGCTCTGCGATCCCAGTTGGGAATCAGCCGTTCCCCAACTTCAGGAATTGTCACAAAAGGAACCTTTTCGGGACTTAAGTGGTATTTGTACTTCGAAGGGAATCCCGCAGGATGCTTACTTCCCTTCTCAGAGGCAGCAACAGCTGCCAAGATGTCGCTATCAATCTTGGTTTTTGATCTAGTAACCGCTGCAACTAAGTATGTAGATACTGCAGATTTCGCCGCTTCATCAGCAAGTGAATTGCCAACAGCGTGAACTCCTACGCGCTGATGACCGAGAGTATGAATCACATAAACGAGTGGCAACATCGCCTTAAGCTCTGCCACTCGAACCCAGATCATTTTATGTTTTATTGTGCTACCCTTGGAACCATGAAAATCATTTTGTTTCCAAAAGAACAAGTTCTCATTGTAAGACTGGACACAGTAGTAAGAATCACTTACAATCAGAGTAGGCACACTAGGATCTGCGTACTCCAGCGCTAGTAAAAGAGCACGAAGCTCAGCCAATTGGGCAGTGCAATCGCCCAGGGGCAAAGTGTGTACTTCCCTGGAAATGAACTCATCGTTCAACATAGCACCAACCACAATAGCGCATGCGGAAACGTAGGCATGTTTAGAGCCATGCGCAACCTGCGCCGACCCATCAGTGTAAATGATGCAATGGAAGTCCTCCAAAGGTCGCATAGCCAGAGGAGCAGGATGAACGAATTCATACTGCAAGTACTCTTGCGACCGTAAGGAGGCGTCAAAAATAAACGTGACATCCGTGGATGTCAATGACGCAGCCCACTGAATCCACCGAGGGTGCAAAGCTTTTGAATTTGGTACACTGGCTTTCGTGACTGCCTCCAAATGAGGACAGGGTGTTACCACTAACATGCGTTTCCCCTGCGACAGTGCTCGTTCCTTAAGAATCGCCATCTGTACAGCAGTTAAAACCTTTTCCACAGTGGGAAACCGCAATTCAGCCAAAGTGTACAAGTGTGACTTGTAAGCAATAGGTACTGTGTCTCCTTCATTAAAAGTGAGGTACGTGAAACCCACCGTCCCAGGAATTATTCTTATTACCTGGTTGGTGTGATTATCACGAGTCAGTAAATATTTAGAAGCGAGCAGATCAGCCTGCAAGGATTGCAAAATGGCTGAATGCTCAGGCAGCCAGCATGATTTTGAGAAAGTTGGTTGTATCAAAGCATACAAAGGCTTGATACGCTGGGCATATTCCGGAATGTAAGTTCTGCCGAAATTCAAGAAGCCCAGCAAAGACTGTAATTTTTTCAGTGTTGTAGGAGCGCGCAACTGTGCGCATTTCTCCAAGAAGTGAGGAGCCAAACCTCTACCTTCATTGTTCAGCTCATAGCCGAGGAACAACACTGTGTGTTCTGCAATGTGCGATTTTGCAAAATTAAATTTGTAACCCATATCTGCAAAGTTACAAATGATGGAATTCACTCGACACAGATGCATCCAAATTTCGTCGTCTGTGAGATAAATGTCATCCACATAAGAACATGCATCTGGATCGATACTCTCCAATAGAGTGACTATTCTGGAGGTGAATACTCCAGGACTATTTTTGTAGCCCATCGGGAGTCGCCGGAAGCGTTTTTGCACACCAGCGGACGTAAAACTTGTCCATTGGGAGCTAAAGCTATCCAGTCTGTGGGCATAAAAACCGTTGGAAATGTCAAGCGTTGTCTTGAAACGCTTACGCACTAGACTATCCACTAGGGCAGAGCCGTGAGTATTCTGTACTGCACAGTTACGGCAATGCGAGTTCAAATGCCGGTAATCCAATACCAAACGATATGATCCGTCAGGCTTGGTCACAGTAAAAAGGGGATTATTCATCGGTGACACACACGTTTCAATAACTCCCTGATATTCTAATTGTTCAAGGATTTCTGCGACGGCAGCTTTAGCTTCACGCCGTATGGGATATTGAGGCTGAGGCTGCGGCTCAGACCGCAAAGGAATTTCGTGGCAAGGAGACAATTTATCCCAACCACATTGGTTGCGGTACAGAGCCGGCGCAAGAGCCCGAGCCCACTCTTCTGCAAAATGCTGCGCATGCTCAGTTGAGACTGTGTTCGCGAAACTGGGAAGGATTACCTCCTCCCCTCGCGGCGCCGCGAGCACAAAAGGTGGGGGCCAGTCAGCCTCTGAAAGCAAAATGTCATACGTAGACGAAAGGTTCTCCCAAAATACCCCTCTGACAGTACGCTGTATGTCACCTTCAATTAACAGGACAATTTCAAAAAGTCTTTCAGGGGGAGCTAGTCTCGTATCGGCTGTTTCTATTACAACGAACACTTCAGTCGCTGTCACCCTCAGGAGTGGACGGAGCGCCTCTCTGACTATGGTAATCTCTGCCGCGCTGTCCAGCAAGGTCAGAGCCCACGTCAGATTCCGAAGCCGCGTTCTCACTATCTGTGGCATATCTATGCGCTGTCAAGGCTGCGACTTTCTTTTTCGCAAACTGCGGTCGCTTAGGCGTAGAATCCTCCTGCTTCACTGCGCCGTCCGTCTGGCGGGACTGACCACGTCCTTGTTGGCCACCACGTCCACGTCCACCCCCTCCTCCACCGGTCTTCGGGGCCGATGTTTCCTGAAAGGAACGAGGAGAGCGTTGATCAGAACCCTGAAATCGATCAGGTGATTTAATCATCGCGCGATCGCGCAAATCATAAACTTTGTCAGTCGGCGCAGGAGCTTGTATTGCAGAAAAAGAATCCTGAGTCTGTTTATTTTGCTTCCCCTGTGTCTGTTTTTTAGGCCAATTCTGTTTTTTGGACTTGGGCTGGACATCTGTCACTGCAGATTGTCCCTGAGGTTGTTTTTTCTCCTTTACTGAAAAATATTTCAGACCTCTACTCGTGCGGCCAATTGTCTTATAAGCGGCCACAACAATCTTTGCTAACTGACGGGGTTTATCGGCATCGGGCAGAGCAGCCAAAGCATTCGACACCTGAAAGTTCACCGCATCTCCTTTAACATTGGAGAGAATGAGATCACTTACAATCTCAAAAGAACCACACAGGCGCATACCCAATTCAACCGCTGCCTCAGGACCGTGATCATTCTGAACACGTTTAATGATGTCTGGCAGGGCATTCATAGACGGGGTGCCGAAGCACCTCGTATAAACGGCCGCAAATGTTTTCCCCCAGCTTTCACAGTCAACAAGTTCAGGAGTTAAATCCTTCGGTAAAGTGATCGTCAACATTCTATGCTTATCAGCAGGAGTAGAATTCGGAAAAACCGCCTCCAGTTGATCAAACTTCTCTGCTAGCCAGAACGGGAAGTCGTCGTTGTCAACTGGACGTGCACCAAAAACCGAATTTACCATCACTGGATTGAGACGCATACCGCCTCGATCCATGGGAACGGCCGCACCCGCCTGGGGACCACCAGGTAGATGGCGACCGATATATTGCACTAAAGCACGAATCACGGAAATGGAAACAACATGTAGCCTACGAATTTCTGCAAGGGTACAAGCGCTGTGATTCGGGTGCGGGGTAAAACCACCCAACGCAGGCCAGTTTGCACCTGGAATTGAGAGTGGACCTAACCTCGCAGCGGACAAAGAGTGGGGGAGGGCGCCATCAAACCAAACTCTATGCTGCCAATGATCAATAGGTATTTCCAGTGCCCTGTATGGTGTATACTCAGCCGGGACAGCCGAGGCGGTGTAGGAGTGGAACAAACCAGAAGTTGCGTCCACAGCCGGAAACGTAACCCAAGAGTAAAACAACTCGAAAGGGAACGCCGGATCTGCACCCACCACCAAAATCACAGCCATTCCATCCACCGGGACTTGGTACGTCTGGAGATGTGTGCGCACCGCTACGCGACTATGTTGCACAATGGCTACCGCCGCCATGATAACACTGGAAATAAGAAAACACAAAGAATACTCTGTAGCACAACTGGGTAGTAATTCAAAGAAACCGTTTAGAAAGAATCAAGCTTGAATAAGACCTATTTCAAAAAATAGGTAGGTTTCACCGACACCCCATTTTCCGGAAACGGACGTGAAGGGGTTAAGGTTTGAACGATATACTACTCGAGTGTCATGATATAAGACCACCGAAAACGTTGGGCGCCATGTCGCAGGGTTTCTGTTCTCACACAGAACTGTGCACAGAGGATTGGAACCTCGGCGAATTAGGGTGACCCAAAACTCACCTTAGTACCCAACTTACCCCTTACCGAGCTAGCTACAGTGTCTCATTGGTCTTATCAACCTCCCAATGTTTAGACAAACCAGAACATGAACTTACAGTACCTCAGGATACGTGGAACTCATGAACACTCTTTCGTTATATTATCATTACAAACCAGAACATGGAGTAAAGAAGACACATGTGCATTTGAAATGTTTATTTACTAATGCCGTCTTCTCAGGCGCAGTATCTTAGATAATACAAGTATACTTATTATCAGTAGCAAAATTACCAGCATAGTTACTAAGACATAAAAAGCGAATGGTGACAGCATGTTAACATACTGTAATGAATAAGAGTTAACAACACTTATATCTCACCCTCCCTAACACATATATTATATTATTAGCTAAGAAGGTCTCTTTGGGTTGGTTTAGGGCGGGCCTATACCTTAGTGTCCTAGCATGAAGGAATCACATCAGCATACACCAGCTCTCTCTGCATGTGCATCGCATCAAGTGTGTTCTATGTGCTTCATGCAAAGCAATATCAATCCCGCCTGAAGCCAGAGTTGGCAAAGGCTGCACTTGTGTTATGACTATGAAGGCGTGGAGATCAGACCTCATAACAATTCCATATCGTGTTGTTCCTGAAACTTCAGCACTCTTCGTACAGACATAGTTTATTAAACAAAGCTGATATCAGAGCAATAACATATTATTCTCACATAAACCACGGCAAACTACTAGGTTGAAAGCTAAGTCAACAATTAAGTGTCGTGTGCAGAAGTTGCAAGAATGGAAAATGGCGTTTAAACCTCAAATGTACCTATGCTAACTTAACACGATATAAGGATATTCAGGAGCTACATGACACCCCCCCATGATCCGAGAACGGACTAAATATAATAACAGAAGTGCCATCTCATGAGAGCAGAACTCAACAGTAAACGAGCATGATCCGAAACTAAACATTAAAAAGTAATGCTAAAAAATAGCCCAAAAATATAACGTGGCTCAAGCCAATAGGCAAGGAAATAATAAAAAATGTTGACAAATAAGTCAATAAAATCAATGAAATGCTATTAATCAGCACGTCAATCCGAGGCAGTGTCTATGACAAAACTGTATATGCAAAGTAAGAAGCAACAGCCTCCAATAGGAAATCACTGTCCTCATCCGAAAACAGTTCAGCCATCCAATTTAAAAGATGAAAAGAACATACGTGTTCTCCCAGCAGCGGATCCTCTATAACCATCAGAGGACAGCTCGGTGGGTTTTCAAGAAAACTTAGTTCCAAGAAATTCTGTGCTGCCGACAATATATCCCAGGGACCAATTAGTCCATGCACCACTGCTAAGGCCATAATCCTCTTGTCAGAACAAACCAACTCGTGAGCAATGATAGGACTCATCAGCTGATTAAAATAGACGTCAGGAGAAACCGGTCCGCAGAGACACAAATCAATGGCCCAATGGAAATCACAGGTCAGGCAGTGAAATACAGGCTGGACACAGGTGAAATAGGAGAATCGAAAAGATAATCCATATGCCGTGCTCAATGTCGCCAACGGCAGTGTGCCATAATATTCAAGCATGCGGTTGCGAAACTGCGTCAGTAGCTGTTGCACGGGGTCTTGCACAGGAAGGACATCCATATTTAAAAAGACAGAAAACCACTAGAGCGCCAGCTGCTAATGCAAGTAAAAATGGGAACCCTCCAAACAAGGATGAAAAAATAGAATGGAAGAAAGCAGGGATGACTCCAAAAATCTTTTCAAAGGAAGTCACAAGACCACTGCTAACAACTTTAAAAAAATGCGCTAGGCCTTTTGTGGAGGATGCGTTAAAGATAGTACGAACCATCGCTCCGAAATGCAAAGGCAAATCAGTATTCAAAAGAGCCTGAACCTCTGTACGGGTGTTTGCAATGTGAAGCACGAAAGTTTCACGGGCCGAGCTCAAGGCCACCTCTTTCTGGGACAAAAGAGCCCTTATTCTTGCCATGCCGCTGAATTCTGCTCCCAAGGTTGGTATCTGTGGCCAGATGGAAGACTCCCTATGTTCATGTGTGGGAGGATAAAGCACATTTCTGCAGCAAATAACCCGCTCACTTACTGTTACGATGAAAGCTATACCTTTAATTAACCCACAACAGTCTTCATTATTGAGCATTAAATAACTACCATTCTCTAATAATTTAAACGTGGGGATGATAGCAGGAACTGGCGTGCCTTGCAAAACGCAAGCCATATTCGGTCGGTCCTTGTTGCATGAAACGTGTAACTGTATGTGTCTACACATTAAAGAATGATCTGGCATCTCAGTACACTCCTCCCCATTCAGATACACTTCTTGGTCATCCTTAAAACATCTGTATGTGTATGGAAGCGACCAGACTTCATGAAGGAAACCGCTACCTAAAGGTTCATAACGACCTATGGGTACATATTTCATACAATTTGAAAACTTATATAAAGCAAAAGGCAGCGTTATCAAACCGTGGATAAGCCACGTTGCAGCAGTGGCTTCTGCCACGGAAAAAGGTAAAGATTCTAACCTTTCAATATGTAACATAGAAAAAGAAGCATCACGCATTGAAAGCAAGCATTGTTTGTCAGTCAAATTAAACGGTGCAAATAAAGAAGAAACGTTCATGTACCCCTAGGGAACTTTACCCATCTTTAGAGTTTGAAGGGTCCATGCAAACTGCATGATTGATCGTAATTGATTCTGACCATGGTATAATACTGACACTTCATCATGCACAATATCGACAACTGACGACACAATATTATCCAATGTGTAAATTCTAGAGGAAAGCACGTTAATGCTATTATCAACAACTGCAAGCACTTTCTCAAGATTCGCCTGATCAATAGCCCTAAGGCGTGTAGCAGCCTCAATCTGTGACAGCTTCCAAATTTCATTGTAAACCCCATATAACCACCTTTTCGACCTGCCACTAGCCGGGCCTTTAATGAAATCATTCAAATCCACGTCTGCATTCAGTTGAGATAGGTGACTCTTAACCGCAGGTAAAGTTGAATGTTTCAGCCAATTTTGACACAATTTTCCTACAGAATAAGAGGTGACAGTGTGAACCAAGTCAAAACGGGGGTCAGATCTAACATTTTTAAAACCGTCAGTTAAACCCAAAAATCTATTTTGGCAAGAATTAGCACTACGGTGCCAAAGCAGCCAACCTTTAGGATTCATACTGGAAATGTTAAAGGAGGAATTAAGGAGTAGAGCCTGTAATTCTCTAATGGACAACTGAGTAAAATTACTCCAACCATCATATTCCTCCAACTCCGGGAAAGTAGGGGTGTTTAACTTTTTAGAAGTAGCCAATCCAAAGCATGTGGTCTGGGAAATTGTTTCATTTAGAAACAACATATGATTCGGGATGAGACATGCACGGTGCAAAGCCTCAGTGCCTTGTACCTGCCAGGCCCTTGAACCCCAAACTGATTTAAGGTCTATTGTTTCCTTCCATAGCTCATAGCCTCCAGTAACTAATTGATCAAGGAAGGCCTTCGAATACAACAATTTAGTATCGGTAAGTCTAACCTTGGACATTGGCTTTTTATGAAATTTAAAATAAAAGGACTCGGGATTGGACTGGTTAAAGTCAGTGAAATAAGTATACTTTTTTCAGAAATGTTTCAGAACTCCCTTGTTTAGGTGCTGGGCAATGTTCCCACTGAGTAAAATTAACAGTATCCCTTCGGGATGATGTTTTGTGTAAGAAGTGATTGCCATAATGTTGGTAGCAGAATAATTCACCATAATTAGCAGATTCTAAATATAAATCTTCAGCATCAAAGGCAGCATAGTATTGCAAATCAGAAAATAAACTTTCTACAGCATTAACATCCCAGTCATCAGAACGAATGTTCTGTTTCACCACATCCCCCATATTCACTCTAAGTACATTAGGAACATTAACGACTTCCGTTGGGTCATGAATCTGAAACCGAACTGCATCCCACACGATTCCATCAAGGACAGGCCATGCTGTGATGTTAACCAAAGTCAAGTCTCTTTTAAATCTGTGTGTAGAATGTGACGAGGAAAGCGGGGCCAAAGTTCCATTTAGATGAGTAATGCATGTTCTTTCCTCGACATAGTGTCCATTGATGATTCGAAAAAAATAAAACACAAAACCAATTGACATAAAAAGGTAAACTGAAAAAAGGACCAGCCAAATGTATGTCCAAGGGGGAATCAAAAAATGTTTTTTAAACAGGCTAGCATAAACTGCAAAACGAGAGGGTTTCTTTGAGGCAAGGGAAGCAGAGTCAAATGAAAATCTGGATTCCGTGGCTAAACGTGCTTGCAGGTCAGGCATGGACAAATCAGTGGGGTAGGCATAGTCTATCTCATCAATGTTAGTTCCGGGTAAATTATTTAATAAAGGACAGGAAAGAGCAGGTAATTCGATGGCCACCTCAGGTTCAATATTAGAAGCAGTGGGCATAACTGAATTTCTCACAATGGAAGGACAGGAAACCGCCGGTGTCATGCTAAGAAGAATCGGCCACTCTGTGTATCTTGACATTGTCAATAGAAATAAACCTGTTTTCCTTACGACCAGGAAGTGGTGGTAAAATGACTGTTCTTGTGCCCTTCACTCCAAGAACTGGAACCGGAGCTCGATAGGAAGGACCAAATTCTTTCTTGTTATCGATCTTCTCTCGAACCAGTTCTCCAACTTGGGGTAGCCAGCCAACTACCGGGATCTGCAACGCATCATCCGATGTGGAGGGCAAATGTTCCTTTGCAAGACTGTCTCTGGTCTTTTGTAGATTCTGTAAAACATTGCAATGTTCATCTGCGTCAAAGGAAGTGGCGCAAACCACACAGTCTAGACCGTCAAGGTCAGGGACGTACATCTTGATGCCAAAGAGCATTTCGTATGGGGTCCGCCCACCCAGAGACCTTCTAGGGAGATTATTAAGAGCACGCTGCACGCCATAGAGGTGAGCCAGCCAGTTTCTGCCAGTGCCTATAACTCGGGCTGTCAAAGATTGCTTTAAATCATGGTTCATTCGCTCAACTACACTGTTACCCTCAGGTCTGTAGGGAGACGAAAACTTGACTTGGACCCCCAACGAAGTCATGGCATCCTTATACGCCTTAGAGGCGAAAGCCGGACCCTGATCCGAATGGAAGGTACCACAGGCAAAAATCCCAATAAAGACACGCAAATCTCTAATGACAGTCCGTGAATCAGCGCTGGGATGTGGCCATACCCACACAAAGCGTGTGCATGAGTCAACTGCTACTAAGATGTACTTATACGCAGTATCAGATGAAAAAGGACCGCAGTGATCTAAATAAACACAACCTAACGGTTTATTAGAAATATACAACTGAGTCTGTGGCAGACGCGTAGCAGTCGAAGGTTTAATCTGCTGGCATATGTCACAAAGAAGGACATAATCACGCGTCTGTTTGTACAGTCCCCGCCACCAGAAACGTTGCTGTAATTGAGTTAAAGTGGCCGAGACGCCCGCATGCGCAGACGCCACACCTTCATGTGCCGCTGTAATCAAGTCTGCTCTGCGATCCAAGTTGGGAATCAGCCGTTCCCCAACTTCAGGAATTGTCACAAAAGGAACCTTTTCGGGACTTAAGTGGTATTTGTACTTCGAAGGGAATCCCGCAGGATGCTTACTTCCCTTCTCAGAGGCAGCAACAGCTGCCAAGATGTCGCTATCAATCTTGGTTTTTGATCTAGTAACCGCTGCAACTAAGTATGTAGATACTGCAGATTTCGCCGCTTCATCAGCAAGTGAATTGCCAACAGCGTGAACTCCTACGCGCTGATGACCGAGAGTATGAATCACATAAACGAGTGGCAACATCGCCTTAAGCTCTGCCACTCGAACCCAGATCATTTTATGTTTTATTGTGCTACCCTTGGAACCATGAAAATCATTTTGTTTCCAAAAGAACAAGTTCTCATTGTAAGACTGGACACAGTAGTAAGAATCACTTACAATCAGAGTAGTCACACTAGGATCTGCGTACTCCAGCGCTAGTAAAAGAGCACGAAGCTCAGCCAATTGGGCAGTGCAATCGCCCAGGGGCAAAGTGTGTACTTCCCTGGAAATGAACTCATCGTTCAACATAGCACCAACCACAATAGCGCATGCGGAAACGTAGGCATGTTTAGAGCCATGCGCAACCTGCGCCGACCCATCAGTGTAAATGATGCAATGGAAGTCCTCCAAAGGTCGCATAGCCAGAGGAGCAGGATGAACAAATTCATACTGCAAGTACTCTTGCGACCGTAAGGAGGCGTCAAAAATAAACGTGACATCCGTGGATGTCAATGACGCAGCCCACTGAATCCACCGAGGGTGCAAAGCTTTTGAATTTGGTACACTGGCTTTCGTGACTGCCTCCAAATGAGGACAGGGTGTTACCACTAACATGCGTTTCCCCTGCGACAGTGCTCGTTCCTTAAGAATCGCCATCTGTACAGCAGTTAAAACCTTTTCCACAGTGGGAAACCGCAATTCAGCCGAAGTGTACAAGTGTGACTTGTAAGCAATAGGTACTGTGTCTCCTTCATTAAAAGTGAGGTACGTGAAACCCACCGTCCCAGGAATTATTCTTATTACCTGGTTGGTGTGATTATCACGAGTCAGTAAATATTTAGAAGCGAGCAGATCAGCCTGCAAGGATTGCAAAATGGCTGAATGCTCAGGCAGCCAGCATGATTTTGAGAAAGTTGGTTGTATCAAAGCATACAAAGGCTTGATACGCTGGGCATATTCCGGAATGTAAGTTCTGCCGAAATTCAAGAAGCCCAGCAAAGACTGTAATTTTTTCAGTGTTGTAGGAGCGCGCAACTGTGCGCATTTCTCCAAGAAGTGAGGAGCCAAACCTCTACCTTCATTGTTCAGCTCATAGCCGAGGAACAACACTGTGTGTTCTGCAATGTGCGATTTTGCAAAATTAAATTTGTAACCCATATCTGCAAAGTTACAAATGATGGAATTCACTCGACACAGATGCATCCAAATTTCGTCGTCTGTGAGATAAATGTCATCCACATAAGAACATGCATCTGGATCGATACTCTCCAATAGAGTGACTATTCTGGAGGTGAATACTCCAGGACTATTTTTGTAGCCCATCGGGAGTCGCCGGAAGCGTTTTTGCACACCAGCGGACGTAAAACTTGTCCATTGGGAGCTAAAGCTATCCAGTCTGTGGGCATAAAAACCGTTGGAAATGTCAAGCGTTGTCTTGAAACGCTTACGCACTAGACTATCCACTAGGGCAGAGCCGTGAGTATTCTGTACTGCACAGTTACGGCAATGCGAGTTCAAATGCCGGTAATCCAATACCAAACGATATGATCCGTCAGGCTTGGTCACAGTAAAAAGGGGATTATTCATCGGTGACACACACGTTTCAATAACTCCCTGATATTCTAATTGTTCAAGGATTTCTGCGACGGCAGCTTTAGCTTCACGCCGTATGGGATATTGAGGCTGAGGCTGCGGCTCAGACCGCAAAGGAATTTCGTGGCAAGGAGACAATTTATCCCAACCACATTGGTTGCGGTACAGAGCCGGCGCAAGAGCCCGAGCCCACTCTTCTGCAAAATGCTGCGCATGCTCAGTTGAGACTGTGTTCGCGAAACTGGGAAGGATTACCTCCTCCCCTCGCGGCGCCGCGAGCACAAAAGGTGGGGGCCAGTCAGCCTCTGAAAGCAAAATGTCATACGTAGACGAAAGGTTCTCCCAAAATACCCCTCTGACAGTACGCTGTATGTCACCTTCAATTAACAGGACAATTTCAAAAAGTCTTTCAGGGGGAGCTAGTCTCGTATCGGCTGTTTCTATTACAACGAACACTTCAGTCGCTGTCACCCTCAGGAGTGGACGGAGCGCCTCTCTGACTATGGTAATCTCCGCCGCGCTGTCCAGCAAGGTCAGAGCCCACGTCAGATTCCGAAGCCGCGTTCTCACTATCTGTGGCATATCTATGCGCTGTCAAGGCTGCGACTTTCTTTTTCGCAAACTGCGGTCGCTTAGGCGTAGAATCCTCCTGCTTCACTGCGCCGTCCGTCTGGCGGGACTGACCACGTCCTTGTTGGCCACCACGTCCACGTCCACCCCCTCCTCCACCGGTCTTCGGGGCCGATGTTTCCTGAAAGGAACGAGGAGAGCGTTGATCAGAACCCTGAAATCGATCAGGTGATTTAATCATCGCGCGATCGCGCAAATCATAAACTTTGTCAGTCGGCGTAGGAGCTTGTATTGCAGAAAAAGAATCCTGAGTCTGTTTATTTTGCTTCCCCTGTGTCTGTTTTTTAGGCCAATTCTGTTTTTTGGACTTGGGCTGGACATCTGTCACTGCAGATTGTCCCTGAGGTTGTTTTTTCTCCTTTACTGAAAAATATTTCAGACCTCTACTCGTGCGGCCAATTGTCTTATAAGCGGCCACAACAATCTTTGCTAACTGACGGGGTTTATCGGCATCGGGCAGAGCAGCCAAAGCATTCGACACCTGAAAGTTCACCGCATCTCCTTTAACATTGGAGAGAATGAGATCACTTACAATCTCAAAAGAACCACACAGGCGCATACCCAATTCAACCGCTGCCTCAGGACCGTGATCATTCTGAACACGTTTAATGATGTCTGGCAGGGCATTCATAGACGGGGTGCCGAAGCACCTCGTATAAACGGCCGCAAATGTTTTCCCCCAGCTTTCACAGTCAACAAGTTCAGGAGTTAAATCCTTCGGTAAAGTGATCGTCAACATTCTATGCTTATCAGCAGGAGTAGAATTCGGAAAAACCGCCTCCAGTTGATCAAACTTCTCTGCTAGCCAGAACGGGAAGTCGTCGTTGTCAACTGGACGTGCACCAAAAACCGAATTTACCATCACTGGATTGAGACGCATACCGCCTCGATCCATGGGAACGGCCGCACCCGCCTGGGGACCACCAGGTAGATGGCGACCGATATATTGCACTAAAGCACGAATCACGGAAATGGAAACAACATGTAGCCTACGAATTTCTGCAAGGGTACAAGCGCTGTGATTCGGGTGCGGGGTAAAACCACCCAACGCAGGCCAGTTTGCACCTGGAATTGAGAGTGGACCTAACCTCGCAGCGGACAAAGAGTGGGGGAGGGCGCCATCAAACCAAACTCTATGCTGCCAATGATCAATAGGTATTTCCAGTGCCCTGTATGGTGTATACTCAGCCGGGACAGCCGAGGCGGTGTAGGAGTGGAACAAACCAGAAGTTGCGTCCACAGCCGGAAACGTAACCCAAGAGTAAAACAACTCGAAAGGGAACGCCGGATCTGCACCCACCACCAAAATCACAGCCATTCCATCCACCGGGACTTGGTACGTCTGGAGATGTGTGCGCACCGCTACGCGACTATGTTGCACAATGGCTACCGCCGCCATGATAACACTGGAAATAAGAAAACACAAAGAATACTCTGTAGCACAACTGGGTAGTATTTCAAAGAAACCGTTTAGAAAGAATCAAGCTTGAATAAGACCTATTTCAAAAAATAGGTAGGTTTCACCGACACCCCATTTTCCGGAAACGGACGTGAAGGGGTTAAGGTTTGAACGATATACTACTCGAGTGTCATGATATAAGACCACCGAAAACGTTGGGCGCCATGTCGCAGGGTTTCTGTTTTCACACAGAACTGTGCACAGAGGATTGGAAACTCGGCGAATTAGGGTGACCCAAAACTCACCTTAGTACCCAACTTACCCCTTACCGAGCTAGCTACAGTGTCTCATTGGTCTTATCAACCTCCCAATGTTTAGACAAACCAGAACATGAACTTACAGTACCTCAGGATACGTGGAACTCATGAACACTCTTTCGTTATATTATCATTACAAACCAGAACATGGAGTAAAGAAGACACATGTGCATTTGAAATGTTTATTTACTAATGCCGTCTTCTCAGGCGCAGTATCTTAGATAATACAAGTATACTTATTATCAGTAGCAAAATTACCAGCATAGTTACTAAGACATAAAAAGCGAATGGTGACAGCATGTTAACATACTGTAATGAATAAGAGTTAACAACACTTATATCTCACCCTCCCTAACACATATATTATATTATTAGCTAAGAAGGTCTCTTTGGGTTGGTTTAGGGCGGGCCTATACCTTAGTGTCCTAGCATGAAGGAATCACATCAGCATACACCAGCTCTCTCTGCATGTGCATCGCATCAAGTGTGTTCTATGTGCCTCATGCAAAGCAATATCAATCCCGCCTGAAGCCAGAGTTGGCAAAGGCTGCACTTGTGTTATGACTATGAAGGCGTGGAGATCAGACCTCATAACAATTCCATATCGTGTTGTTCCTGAAACTTCAGCACTCTTCGTACAGACATAGTTTATTAAACAAAGCTGATATCAGAGCAATAACATATTATTCTCACATAAACCACGGCAAACTACTAGGTTGAAAGCTAAGTCAACAATTAAGTGTCGTGTGCAGAAGTTGCAAGAATGGAAAATGGCGTTTAAACCTCAAATGTACCTATGCTAACTTAACACGATATAAGGATATTCAGGAGCTACATGACAGTAGAGTGGCGCAGAGTGAAGTGGCATAAAGAGCAGTGGCATAAAGTGACATAGAGTGAAGTGGCGTAGAGTAGATTGTTTCAGAGTAGAGTGAAGTGGCATAAAGTGGAATGGTGCAGATTAGAGCGGCATAGAATGCAGGGGTTCCCTTATAAGTGTACAGGGGCTTACTCTAGCAATCCCAAGATGCTTTTCTAGGGGGTAGTGTGGTCGAGCAGCCTTCATCTTATAAGAGAGCAGTGCAAGACTTCAGCAAATTCACAAACTAGTCCAGTGGTTCCCAAACTTTTTCGACCTGCGGCTCCCTTGACCTAATTGCCCATTGGCCACCGCTCCCCATCATATCACTTTTTTTTTACAGGTGCGGGGATGTAAGCCCTACCTTGGGAGTATTTCCAGTTTTCTCACTGACATTAATTGTGATGAAGCTGATGAAGGGATTATACATATATTTATAACAAAATAAAAATATAACAGTCATTTAATAAAAAACTTTTAATTGGTTGAGTATGTATGTGTGCGTGTGTGCGCACACATATGCATTTGTGTGTGTGCATGAACATTTGATGTAATTACTCTTTCATTCTCTTCTGGGGATGACATAACCTCAGTGTCTCAAAGGTTGAACTAATATGGCAGAACCGCTGCAAATGAGTGATTTAGTTTAGAAACTGAAGGGCCCCTGATTGTAGGAGGAGAGCATGTGCCGAGCAAATTAGTGACTCATCATCACTGTTCATGGCATACTATTTTACAGAGTCTGAGGGTCACTGCATGGGTCAAATGGACATCATAAATCAAGATAACTATCCCCTTTTTAGGGCTCGGCCTACGTCAACCCTGCGTCAGCAGGGGAGGCGGAGCTCCGAGCTCTTATGTTATAAAAAAAAAAAAAAATTCTTTAGGGGTCAGGGCTGCAACATTCCTTAGTGCGCGCGCGTTTTTTATGGCATCTGCATAGTGATTCGTCTTCGCTGTGCTGTGTTTTTAGTAGCCTTGACGCAATAGGCTTAATGTAATTTGTCGGTCGCCATGTTGGCATTTTCTGTGTGGTTACGCGCACAGCAGTGCATTAATTTCAATTAGGAGCTGTCAGGGTGCCGCGATAATGTAATGCAGATGTTGTGGGCGCGTTCACCAGTCTGCAGTGAATGGCGCGCGTTCGTGCTTTTCTTGTGTTTTCTTTCCGTGTAGGGCAGACGTGAAAGGCATGGTCTTAAGAGCAGAAGGCCATATATCTTCAATTATCTTGCCATCACGGCGGAGATAATTGAAACATATGCCTGGAGTGGCGCGCGCGCGAGGCCGAGAGCTGAGCAGGATGACTCCATGCCACAGTGTAAGCAGTGCTTAATTTGTAGAAAAATAAGTCCCGGTGCTCAAAATCTTTCTTATGCGGCGCCCGCAACTTCTCACAGTTATTCACCTGGTTAAATTACTACGCCACCCAATTGTACCATTGTTATGGCCACTGCCTACTCTGACAACTCGGAAGCAGCCAGAATCAAAAATAAACTACTGCTTGAGCATCACGACATCGATTATAACAGTCTACTTATTTCACAACTGCATTCATTCAAACAAAATGCATTTGAAAGTGCGTTCCTGGGCAAATTGCTTTCATGTGCCGAGCATTACGATCTGCTTCAATAAAGAGGTGTTTTTTAGAAACAAAGTTGGGTAGACTGTTAATTGCTATATGTAACAAAATCAGACCATTCAGTTCAGCGTGTAGAAGCAATTTACTTGAGAATGTTTTTGCATGAAAGTATAGCCATTCAAACATGTCAAGGCACTGGATTGTCCAGAGGGGATTAAACAGTCCACCTAAATACTTTTTTATTTATTTTGTAGTGAATTTATGAGCGTTTATGTAGTGAATGCCACCTGGTAGGCATACGCCTTTTGGTGCAAGAGCTTTACATTCTTAAAATGTATTAGTTTGTAAGGGTAGTCCACTGTGCCTCGCAGCGCTTTGGTCGCCTTTGCCTATGAACATGAAGCAGCTTTGGAAAAGTGCGTTTTGCCTACTAGCCCCAAACTAGTTATAAGTACAGGGCCAGTGTAATGCCCCCAATAAGCAGCGGGTGCTGGTAAAAGGTAGCAGTGGGCATTCTTGGCACAGTGGTGCAGTGTGCAGCCTGCAGTGGAAGGTAACCACGAGCGCAGGCAAGTGAGTGTGCCCAGCACCTGTCAAAGACTTTAATGCCTCTGGGCACAGCCCGGGTAACTTGCCGTTATCGTGTGTGTAGTGAGTGCAGAGTAGTGAGTGCAGAGTAGTGAGTGCAGAGTAGTGAGTGCAGAGTAGTGAATGCAGAGTAGTGAGTGCAGAGTGCAGAGTGCAGAGTGCAGAGTAGTGAGTGCAGAGTGCAGAGTAGTGAGTGCAGAGTAGTGAGTGCAGAGTGGTGAATGCAGAGTGGTGAGTGCAGAGTGGTGAGTGCAGAGTAGTGAGGGCAGAGTGCAGAGTAGTGAGGGCAGAGTAGTGAGGGCAGAGTAGTGAGGGCAGAGTAGTGAGGGCAGAGTAGTGAGGGCAGAGTAGTGAGGGCAGAGTGCAGAGTAGTGAGTGCAGAGTAGTGAGTGCAGAGTAGTGAGGGCAGAGTAGTGAGGGCAGAGTGCAGAGTAGTGAGGGCAGAGTAGTGAGGGCAGAGTAGTGAGGGCAGAGTAGTGAGGGCAGAGTAGTGGGGGCAGATTAGTGAGGGCAGAGTGCAGAGTAGTGAGTGCAGAGTAGTAAGTGCAGAGTAGTGAGTGCAGAGTAGTGAGTGCAGAGTAGTGAGTGCAGAGTAGTGAGGGCAGAGTAGTGAGGGCAGAGTGCAGAGTAGTGAGGGCAGAGTAGAGAGGGCAGAGTAGTGAGGGCAGAGTAGTGAGGGCAGAGTAGTGAGTAGTGAGGGCAGAGTAGTGAGGGCAGAGTGCAGAGTAGTGAGTGCAGAGTAGTGAGTGCAGAGTAGTGAGTGCAGAGTAGTGAGTGCAGAGTAGTGAGGGCAGAGTAGTGAGGGCAGAGTAGTGAGGGCAGAGTGCAGAGTAGTGAGGGCAGAGTAGTGAGGGCAGAGTAGTGAGGGCAGAGTAGTGAGGGCAGAGTAGTGAGGGCAGAGTAGTGAGGGAAGAGTAGTGAGGGCAGAGTGCAGAGTAGTGAGGGCAGAGTGCAGAGTAGTGAGGGCAGAGTGCAGAGTAGTGAGGGCAGAGTAGTGAGGGTAGAGTAGTGAGGGCAGAGTAGTGAGGGCAGAGTAGTGAGGGCAGAGTAGTGAGGGCAGAGTAGTGAGGGCAGAGTGCAGAGTAGTGAGGGCAGAGTAGTGAGGGCAGAGTAGTGAGGGCAGAGTAGTGAGTGCAGAGTAGTGAGTGCAGAGTAGTGAGTGCAGAGTAGGGAGTGCAGAGTAGGGAGTGCAGAGTAGTGAGGGCAGAGTAGTGAGGGTAGAGTAGTGACGGCAGAGTAGTGAGTGCAGAGTAGTGAGTGCAGAGTAGTGAGTGCAGAGTAGTGAGTGCAGAGTAGTGAGGGCAGAGTAGTGAGGGCAGAGTAGTGAGGGCTGAGTGCAGAGTAGTGAGGGCAGAGTTGTGAGGGCAGAGTAGTGAGGGCAGAGTAGTGAGGGCAGAGTAGTGAGGGCTGAGTGCAGAGTAGTGAGGGCAGAGTAGTGAGGGCAGAGTGGTGAGGGCAGAGTGCAGAGTAGTGAGGGCAGAGTAGTGAGGGCAGAGTAGTGAGGGCAGAGTAGTGAGGGCAGAGTAGTGAGTGCAGAGTGGTGAGGGCAGAGTAGTGAGTGCAGAGTAGTGAGTGCAGAGTAGTGAGTGCAGAGTAGTGAGTGCAGAGTAGTGAGGGCAGAGTAGTGAGGGCAGAGTAGTGAGTGCAGAGTAGTGAGGGCAGAGTGCAGAGTAGTGAGGGCAGAGTGCAGAGTAGTGAGGGCAGAGTGCAGAGTAGTGAGGGCAGAGTAGTGAGGGCAGAGTGCAGAGTAGTGAGGGCAGAGTGCAGAGTAGTGAGGGCAGAGTAGTGAGGGCAGAGTAGTGAGGGCAGAGTAGTGAGGGCAGAGTAGTGCGGGCAGAGTAGTGAGGGCAGAGTAGTGAGGGCAGAGTAGTGAGGGCAGAGTGCAGAGTAGTGAGGGCAAAGTAGTGAGGGCAGAGTAGGGAGTGCAGAGTAGTGAGTGCAGGTGCAGAGTGGTGTGTGCTGTTGAGTGCAGAGTGGTGTGTGCTGTTGAGTGCAGAGTGCTGTGTATTGACAATGTAAATGACAATGCCATTTATTTATGATTTAAAGAAAAAAAAAGAAATGTCATGAGCAATGCCAATAGCTCTACCTTTAATGATGCCGAGACCATTGCATTGTAAATGCTTGTTTTCCCTGCCACGAGCAAGGCAGAGACTGCTTACATTTACCACTCTAAGAAAAGCTAATATTGAATATCACTTTCTCCAGTATTACTAAATGCAATATTATCTTAAATCTGTCCAAAATCTGTAATTAATGATTTGTCCTTTAATAAAATTTAAAAGTTGCTTTACTACCTCAATTAGACATGGGGGCCTACATATCTTTACAAAACTAGCACAACAATGATTTTATTTATTATATTGACCTCATTGGTTCCAGCAAGATAAAGTAACGTAACCAGTTTCTTTATAAAAGTTGGTGTGTAAACTTTAGACCAGTGCCAAGAACTGAAGTTCCAGCGCAAACAGCAAACAATTCTTAAAGTCTGAGGGTGAGCAGTGGGTCGGTTCTGTGCAGCGATGCCAGTAAGTGCCAAAGAAAGGCAAGCCAAGTGCTGCACCTTGCATTTTAATTTACATGTCATTGAAGAAGCAGCAGTGATTAGGGCCGGCTGCTCGGCTCTGACAGCTCTAAGAAGTAGTTTAGGGCCTAACCCGCTTCTTAGAGCTGTCATCTGTCAGAACCGAGCAGCCGGCCCTAATCACTACCTACCGCAGTCTTCCTCAAACATATGTAAATTAAAATGCGGGCTGCAACACTTGACTTTCCTGGCTTTGGCACTTACTGGTCTCGCTGCACAGGCCCGGCCCACTGCTCGCTCTAAACATGCTTATGCAGCACGGCCAGCAAGAAAGTGCCAAAGCCAGGAAAGTCAAGTGTTGCAGCCCGCATTTTATTTTACAAGTCATTCACTATTTATTATTATATTTTTCATTTCTACCGCCGACGAAGCGCTTGGGTGAACCTACTTGTATGTAAAGAAGAGGGGCTCGAGTTGCGGAGGAACCCAGGCAGCAATATCGCTTGGCATCTCTGAATGTGCGTCGTATGCCTGGCCGCCTAAACTACGTGAAGCACGTACGTGGGTATGGCTGTTGTACTGTTTGGGCCAAACCATGATTCCTGATTTTACAGGTGGCACTTTCAACTCCCCCATATGTTGTGCTGCAGCTGTGCCAACCATGATTACTGATGCCGGCTGACTGGTGCCACTTTTACGTCCCCTGCATTTATGAGCTGCGGCTGGGCCAAATCAAGCTGTCTGACGCTACCGGTAGCATGTTTTTTAATTGTTCACATTACAACACCAGATATTTTCCCTACATTTCAAAGGTGTGCGCGGCGCCCCTCGCTGGTCCTAATGGTGCACCGGGGCGCCGCGGCGCACAGTTTGGGAACCACGGCACTAGTCAATAAGTAATACAGACGATTCAATAAGGAGATCCACAACAATTTATAAAAAATAACAGGCATTTTTATGGGAAACAACCTTTACAACGCAGTCATTACAATACACCACCTTTACAACGCAGTCCTTACAACGCAACATACTTTACATCGCATGTCATTACAACTCAGCCATTACATCGCGTGTCACTACAATGCATGTCATTACAACGCAGTAATGGGGAATAGTGTTTTTTACCCCTACACTATCCAACACTTACCCTACTGTTGCACTCACTGGAGTGGGAATAGTAATTTTTACCCCTACACTATCCAACACTTACCCTACTGTTGCACTCACTGGAGTGGGAAAAGTAATTTTTACCCCTACACTATCCAACACTTACCCTACTGTCGCACTCACTGGAGTGGGAACAGTAATTTTTACCCCTACACTATCCAACACTTACCCTACTGTTGCCCTAAAAGTAATATGCATTATAATGGTATGCGTTGTAATGGAATGCGTTGTAAATGTAGTTTCTAAAAATGCGTTGTGGTGGCATGCGATGTAAAAATATTGCGTTGTAATGGATGTGCGATGTTAAAAACTGTGTTGTAAAGGCATGCGTTGTAAATATTTGTGCTGTAACGTCATAAATTCATCTTTATACATGTTTAGGCACCAGAATCAACTTGTTCAGGTTATTATTATTATTATTATTATTAAAACTTATATAGCGCACAGCTACCCTGGGGCATCCCGGCGCTCTGAACAGTGCATCAACCGTGGGATCAAGGAATAATAATAGCGACTCACAAGGGAAACAGATGTGTTAAGCACGTTTTTTAAGAGAAATTCTTTTGCGTTCACAATAGCTACACTTTGTGCAATTTTTAGAAGTTGCAATGTTATCCGATGGGATGAAAAGCAGTTGCGACCTTCAGGTACAGTATAGTGACTTATGAGACCAATTTCCAGGAGTGGAGGTGAATGGGGGGCAAGGTCCAAGCCTGCACCAGTAGAACACCACCAGCGGCACTAGGGCAGGTGGGTGCAGGGAAGCAAATCAGCATGGGAAACCCAGTGTTACTTTATGTGGATCAGTCGTTGCATAGAGTGGCTGTAGGCTCTGACTGGGAGGCCATGTTGGGCTGAATCAACAGAGGGTCTCAGGCCTCAGGATGGTCTGGGACATAGGGACACCTTTGATCCTCTTCTCCACAGCCCGGGTGCGACGGGTGCAGAGGTGTCAGGTTTTCCTTACCGGGAGCAGTTAAGGTGGAGGGGGCCTGCGTGCAGAGGCTGCAGGTGACATTGGAGAGTTCACTGGGGAAAAAAACCACAATGGACTCAGTTTCTGTAGTGCGGGGGACCACGATGACAGCGGTGGCCCACTTCAACTCGGGATTGGAGCGATGGGTGCAGTGGGTCACACAGTCGTATCCAGAGTCCTTGGTTGCCTGCAGGATGCACTGAAGCAGATCAGTTACTTCTGGAGGTCTTGGTTCCTGGGTGAAGTGCTGACAGGTCTCCCAGGCTTTGGGGACTCAGCAGCTGCAGCACAAATCATCTTTTGGTGCAATTGGCAAAG
This sequence comes from Lissotriton helveticus, assembly GCF_964261635.1. Classification (NCBI taxonomy): domain Eukaryota; kingdom Metazoa; phylum Chordata; class Amphibia; order Caudata; family Salamandridae; genus Lissotriton; species Lissotriton helveticus. The sequence continues at coordinate 1,434,523,666 of NC_136057.1, read as the reverse complement.
TCAGCAGGCAGGCCGGGAGGGTTGGCACCAAGTCAGTTGCTGAGTCTTCTGTTCTTGCAGTTGTGACTCTTAACATCCATCTTCTTCTTTCAGGTTCGCAGAATCTCTTTTTCCGGTGCCAGGGGCTAACCTAAATACTGAATTTAGGGCTGTAATGAGAGTGTAAGGTAGTAACAAATGGGATATTTACCCTATGGGTCTCTATGCCCCTATATGGCCACTTTCTTTGGGAAGTGGGCATAACCCTGTTGCAGAGTTCCCAAATTTGTCATCACAAATATGGCCAACTCTAAAAAGTCAAGTCACCTTCAGTTAGCCCACCTTAGGGGTGGTGCTAGCCTGAGGGGTGGGCAGGCATTGACTGACTAATATTTCCACATGTCCCGGTGCCAAAAGCCTCTGGACAAAGGAGGTTGGCTTCCTTTCCTGTGAGGGGAGCCAGATTCACATTTAAAAGGCAGGTGCTTCTTTGAAGCTTTCCCTGCCTTGAAATGCTAATCAGCAGGTCATCCTGAGGGAAGGGGTGTGACACCCTGGGAGATCAGAAATTTGCCTTCGGTGGCAGGCTGGTAGAGATCAGTCAGCCACACACCAGGGGCTGGCAGGCTTTCAGGGGGCACAGCTATGGTGCCCTCTGTGCAATGTATTCCCAAACCCACCACTGGAATCATGGTGGGTTTGTGAATACAAGATGTTTGATACCAAACATCTGTATTTTAAGTGAAGCCATCATGTAGCACGGGAACTCGTTTTCACCAGTGTCCAGCACATGTGTTAAAATGGCTTTCTTGATCAGTTGTAGTAGCAGTAATGGAACTCGCCAGCGCAGGGGCATATCTGCTTATACCAATATGTCTACATGTCATATAAGCCACCCTGCCTTAGGGCTGTAAGGCCTGCTGCAGGGGTGACTTACAAATATTAAATGTAGTGTTAGGAGACCTGGTACACAGGGATGTGTGTCATGTCGTATTTTCACTTTTGCGTGTACCAAAACACTCAGCCTGCGATAGCAGCCCTGCATGAGTTTGCTGAAGGGGTCCCTTGGGGTTTCACAATTTGTACTGCAGCCCTTTGTGACCCACTTTAGTATATCAGGCCCTAGGTACCAGGGGTACCATTTACTAGGGACTTATAGAGAGTGCTAAAGGCATTGCCAATTGGGGACACAATTGTACAGTTTTGGGAAAGGGATCTGACTCTGGGGACCTGGTTAGCGATGACCCAGTGCACTTCCAGTCAAGACACATCAAATACCAGGCAGAAAATGGGAGTGACCATGTCAAAAAGGGGCATTTTCCTACAGTCGAGTCTTGCAGAGTAGAGTGGAGTGGCCTAGACATGAGTGTCGGAGAGTGCAGTGGTGCATAGTAGAGTGCACTGGCATAGCAGAGTAGAGAAGCGAGAGTTCAGTGTCACAGAGTGCAGTGGTGCACACTAGACTAGAGTGGCATAGAGTGAATTGGCATAGAGTGTAGTGACGTAGAGTGCTTTGGCGGTAGAGGGAATGATCATAGAGTGCAGTAGAGTGGTGCAGAGTAGAGTGAGGCGGCATAGAGTGCGGTGGCATAGAGTGCAGTGGTGCAGAGTAGAGTGGTGAGAGAGTGCAGTAACAGAGAGTGTTGCAGAGTAGAGTATAGTGGCACACAGTGCAGTGGTGCATAGAAGATTGGCATAGAGTGCAGTGACGTAGAGTGCATTGGTTTTGAGTAAAGTGGTATAGAGTGCATTGGCATAGAGTTCATTGTCATAGAGTGCAGCAGCATAGAATAGAGAGGTGTAGAGTCTAGTGGAATGGTGCAGGGTAGGGTGCAGTTGCACAGAGAGGAGTGTTGTAGAGTGCAGTGTCATAGAGTGCAATGGAGCAGAGACGACTGGAGTGGCATAGAGTGGAATGGTGGAAAGTGGATTAGAATTGCAGAGGGTGCAATGGCGTAGAGTATCGTAACAGCAGTGTGGTAGAGTGCAGTATCGCAGAGTATTTTATTTATTTTATTTTAAAGGTTTTGTAAAGCGCTGGCTAGACCCAGAGGTATCAGAGCGCTTTACATGAGTGTCAGACCAAGTTGCAGGTTACATCGTAACAAAGGTTACGCAGTTATTAGAGCTTGGCAAACATAGTTACATGTAAAGTCGAGACAAACAAAAAGGACATATATGAAAGGGAAAAAGCAGGCAAGGGAAGAGATTCAGGGGAGGGAGGATAAGAGCATGGGAAGTAGACAGAGAATGGAGGAGGAAAAGAGGAGGGGAGGGTGACGGAACACAAACCGGTAGACGGGTCAAAGCTGTGTCCAAAGTCCAGTAAGCTGCGATCCCAGGGGAAGTGGTATAATTTCCCCATCTCTGTTGTGAGAGGCTCCCTATACACAGTGGACTCTCTCAGAGGGGTCTCTGAGACTCAAAGGCCTACATACTGGATCCTTCCCCAAAAAGGGGAGAGGGAGTGCTTTGGCCAGAGGTGGCATACCATACCTCTACTGTGAGTGGCTCCCATGGCTCTGTGGACTCTCGCAGCGGGTACGCTGAGACTCCAGAGTATAAATATTGGATCTTTCCCCAACAAGGGGAGAAGGAGTGCTTAGTCAAAGGGCACAAAAGGACAGGGGGCTGGGGGAGAGATTCAGGTGAGAGGGGATCGGAGCAAAGGAAATAGACAAAGAAAGAAAGAGTACTAAATGTACCTTGAGTCACTTTGTGTAGACCCCCAACCGCCCTGACTCTCGGAGCGTTATAGAGTGTAGAGGTATACAGTGCATTGGCATAGAGCGCAGTAGAGTGGTGTAGAGTAGAGTAGTGTAGAGTAGAGTTCAGTGGCATAGAGTGCAGTGGTGCTGAGTAGAATGGTGTAGAGTTCAGTGGCGGAGTGTGCAGGGTTGCAGGGTAGAGTGGCTTAGAGTGAAGTGGCGTAGAGCAGAGTGGTGCAGAGTAGAGTGCAGGGTATAGAGAAGTGACATAGAGTTGTGAGGTGCAGAGTAGAGTGGGGTAGGAAACAGTGCTGTAGAGTGCAGTTGGCTTAGAATGCAGTGGCATAGAGCATTGCAGAGTAGAGTATAGTGGCATAGAGTGCAGTGGTGTACAGTAAAGTGGTGTAGAGTGCATTGGCGAAGAGTGCAGTGGTTAGAATAGAGTGCAGTGGTGTAGAGAAGAATGGTGCAGAGTAGAGTGTTGTGGCACCAAGGGCCTAACCGCCGAGGGCAGCGGCATAGAGTAGATTGTTTCAGAGTAGAGTGGATTGGTGTGCAGTAGAGTACAGTAGCTTGGAGGACAGTGTTATAAAGTGCAGTGGTTCAGAGGAGAGTGGCATAGAGTAGAGTGGTGCAGAGTGGAATAGTGTAGAGTGCAGCGGTGAAGAGTGCAGTGGTGTATAGTGGAGTAGTGTGGGGTACAGTGCATTGGCATTGAGTAGAGTGGTGTCGAGAAGAGAGGCGTAGAGTGAAGTGGTGCAGAGTAGAGTGCAGAGAAGCATTCTGGCGTGGCGTGAAGTGGAGTAGTGTGAAGTGGTGCAGAGTAGAATGGAGTAGGGCAAAGTGGAGTATGCATGGTGTGATAGTGTAGTGCCATTACAGATAACACATCTTCAATTGAAATGACTATTAGATATGCAAAGACATACAGTTTTACTGATGAAAGTATAGAGCACAAACGATAATGTGTGGAAATATCATCACCTAGTGTATTGATTTGTTTTGATCAAATTAAAATATTTGTTTCCACCACACTTCAGAATTACCCCGAAAAATTGCTTTATTTGTAATGTCCTAATTCTGACATATTCTGAAATATCTGTACCCTTTATTTACAGACATTAAAATGGTGTGTGTGCTAGAAACAAAATAGCATCAAACAGTCTTCCTTTCAGCTTACAGTATCCAGCATGATTGTCACATAAATCCACTCACTTTGAAGTCAGAGAAGGAAAAGTAAAAACCAAGCTACCTGGAAGACATTTGACCTCTGTCTTTGACTGCACAGCAAATGTAACAAGAGAAGAACAAGAATTAAAGGCCTGTTTACATAAATCCAGTACTGAAGGAAGAACATAATAAATAAGGTTTGGGGAAGGGAAGGGAGGAACTCAAGCTGGATAGCCTAAAACAAATAATAATAAAAAATGTGAGTTGCATTCCACAAAGCCAATGGTAAGCAATTGGCACAGTGTATTTTCAGGGGAGCTTTCTGAATGTCCTCAAGATGTTGTTAGCAAACCAGACAACTGTGCTGTCTGTTAGGCTTTGACCTAAAAACTAAGTATGGGCGAAATTTGAGAATTCGCGTACCGCGAATTCGTGCGAATACGTACTCAAGGTCTGAAAACTTCGTGAATCTTTGCGAATTTGCGGATTTTTTATTTTTGCGTGTTCGCTGGGTTTCATTTCAGCTCCGCTACTGCAAAGTTACCCATGCGTCGTACATGGGCGGGGCCATCTTGTTTTACGTGTTCGCGTTGCGTATTTCCGTTTCCGGGCGCTAGTTGCATGCTTGCGTTGGACATTTCCTACGTGCGGGGCGCAATTACGTGATCGCATCCGTTTTTGCGTGCTCGCGGGGAAAATATCGCGCAAACTTACCCACGTGGTCGCAATGGGCGTGGCCATCTTGTTTTTCGTTCATTGCTATGGTTCTGGGCATGCTTTTTCTATCCTGCTTTCATCTTTGCAATCCTGTGTTTGTTTGAACTTTTTTTTAATCTATTTTACTCATTATCTATCCCTCTATTTTTCTACATCTATATTTTGTGTTTTTTTCAACTTTTTGTTACTTTAATAACTACTATTTTTTTGTTTAGCTCTCTCTTTTCTTTTATTTACTTTTTTTTCCCTATTGTTTTCTTCTTTCACCCAGTACCAATATTTTTCTAGTTCCCTCTATCATGCACTCCCGCGATTCCTTTTACACCGCCTTCAGGTTGTACAAAACCTGGCAGCCCGCCTCATATTCAAGATCCCTAAGTGGCAATCGGCGAGGCTTTTGCTCCGTAGGCTTCATTGGTTGCCAGTGAAGGAGAGAGCAGCCTTTAAGATGGGCTGCATGGTATTCAAATCCCTTCATTGCTCTTGTCCTGCTTTTTTGAAATCCCTGATCACCCTGTATCAACCTGCTCGCTCTCTCCGTTCAGCATCTCATCACTTGGTTGTCACCCCCAAATTTAAACTTAATAAATTTGGAGGCCGTCGTTTTGCTTTTCTTGCCCCTAAATTTTGGAATTCCCTTCCTCTGATCATCAAATCCAGCAATTCCCTTTTTGAGTTCAGGAAACTTCTCAAGACTTTTTTGTTTACCCTTTCTGAATAAACTCTTCTCCGCTCACTTACATGTCCCTTCAGCCAGCGCCAAGAAACCTCCGGGTGTTAGTGCGCTTAACAAGAATCATTTAACATAACATAACATAACATACCATGTCAAAGCGAGCCGGTAAGTTTAAGGGGAAGGGTCCCGCACCCCATAGCCGGCTCCCTTGCGGGAGCTTAAGGGGGGAGGAAGTAACTGCCCGGGAGATCTTTAGCGCCGTCGCGGCAGGCGGCAGGCCCGGTACCGGGTACGGGCTCCGGGAGTGTCGCCAGCTATGGGGGAAGGTGTGCCGGGGCATGTATCGGGAGTCTGGGGTTCGGCGCACCTACAACCAGGCGACGCACCGGGGGTCCGACATCCTGGACTGGGAAAACGACCTGCTCGACCTGCTTGGCGTGGAGATCCCTGTGCTTGGTGAGTAGTAGTAGCTATTTAATCACTACTTTGTTTTCTCCTGCTCTGTGTTATTATGATATTGCAAATATTTGTTTTTTCCAAAGAGCAAGAATGCTACCGATTACATTGCAGAAAAATTATGTTTCAAAAGCTTCTGTGATTGCAGGTGCTTGCCTGCTCACTGGCGGTGCTACTATGCTTTCTTGTTTTCAATTTTGTGCTCATTCGGCCTGGGTGATTATGTATGAGTGTACTTTACACTGTTTACAGAAGTGCGTAATGCTAGACACTAGAGATTACATTGCAGGTAAATTATGTTTCAAAAGCTTCTGTGATTGCAGGTGCTCCCCTGCTCACTGGTGGTGCTACTATGCTTACTTGTTTTCAATTTTGTGCTCATTTGGCCTGGGTGATTATGTATGAGTGTACTTTACAGAACTGCGTAATGCTACTAGAGATTCAAGTCCAGTCCTTCCTTTGTACTGCTGCCACTAAGAAGAGATAGTGGTGGTGGATTAATACTTTGAGTATATTATTACTGGTTATTTAGTAGGAAACTTTAGTGGTCTGTAATCATGACGGACTGTGTCTGTCACTTCGCGTGCTGCAGAGTGCTGCCTGCCAGTCCTAGTTGAACCTTTTTGTAGTTGGTTTAGTGAGTTACATAACTTTCCAACTAGACGGTCCGCAAATCCAGCAATACTCATATCTATTTCTAGTAGACCACATTAGATAGGTCAATACATTTAGTGCAATTGTTGTCTATTTCCCTGAAATACTTTGTTATTGTTTTTTTGAAATGTTTGATTTGGTTGACAACAATCATCCATGTTTGTGTCTTTCTTTCATGTTGTACATCAGCTCCCCCCAGGGGCAAGAGGATAGAGGAGGAGGTAACTGCGCCAGCGGAGCAGGAACAACAACAGGAAGGCCAGGATAGGTCCGCCGAGGGCTCCTCTGCTGGCCCCAGTAAGTTTTCCTTTTATTATTATTAATTATACTTCCCTATCTTTTACAGCACCTATTTATTCCAAACGTTCCTCATAATTCTATTTTTTCCTAAATCGTCTTTGATCTTCTTGTAGACTGTTTCTAAATTCTTATCCTGCCTCTACTATGACTCTCTGTGCTACTACTAGATTATTAATATTAGTCTGTCTGTGTAGCTAGCTAAGCTTGCACAGTTGACAAAAGGTGTACTGTTAAACAAAACTCCTATTCAGCAATAGCTCTAGGCACTGAGTGCAGTCGTCTGGGTTGTCCATAATGTCTATTGAAGTCTTCTAAATGTTTATGCTTTGACAATTCCCAACAATAAAATGTAAATGGCCACCAAGAATAAGATACTAGTTTACTTTTTGATTGGATGGGAGGACATACTACTACTGTTGCAGGGACTATTCTGCACATACAGAACTATGGACAAGAAATATAGGGCATTGGTTATACATTATAATAGGCGCAGTTAGACTTTCCACATACCTCAGTCATAACAGAAGTTGAACCCCCAATCTCCTTACTGACTTGCTAGTGTGTCAGAGAGTCATTATTTAGGTCCTGAATGCAGCGATGATCCTCAATGATTATACAACCCAGAACATAAGACTATGGAGTCAAAATCCCGACCTCTCAGAGTCACGGACTCATGCTTGCAAATTGCAAACCCTTTCACTCACTCACTCATGACAAAAAACCACAGAGTCTATCTAAGTTTTGAAGCTTTATTAAAAGTAAAACAACTTGCTCTGTGTGTACTCTGTAAAAATTAAAATTGTGCATTATATAAAAACATTTATTAAAATCAATGTCATATAACAAACGGTGAACGACTGAAAAGTGGCTGAGTGATTTCACACATTAATTGTGGGACAGCCCTCACCTGGTTGGAACTTAAAGTCTTGGTGGGGATGAATCGTTGACGACTCCACCTTGAATATGATGATGATCTTGCTCTTGTTCGTAGAAGGGAAGCTTCTGTCTGTTATGAGAAAAATGGTGCGTGTTAAAAAGCAAGCATTCATCAGTTGTGCCAAAAAGTGTAGCATCACATGTTATGGCTAAGCATAAATAAAAAACACCCTTCCCTGAAGAAAGGGACATTTTTTGTTTAGACTAGAGAGTCACAAGTTATTAAATTTGTTTATGTAGTACTAGTAACATTTTTTTATTCCTAGACAAAATAGGGAGTGGTGTATATGGCATCTAAAAATATTAAATGTATTTTCTATGCGTAACACCATCGCCACAGCCATCCACCAGTGCCGGGGCCAGCGCGGAGGTGGGCACTCCAGGGGCGGATGCGGTGCCACAGCCAGCAAGAACTGCTGTGCGGGATGCCACGGTAGTGGCGGGCAGTGGTAAGCTATTATATTTATTCCTTACTTATTGAGATTGCAGAGTGGGCTCTCTTCAGGGGTGTATATGTTGTACAGTACAAGTACACTATACTGTTAAGAAGACTTACAAATTTAGAAGTTTTTGTCAACCAGGTAGAAGACAGTCACCCTTGACTTCTCATTAGCAATAACATTAGCGGCGGGAGTTGACCAGTAACCAATGGCCTCCTCTAATTTTGACTTCAACTCAGCTGTGAAAGTTTTATCGAGAAGCCAAGTCAGATCAGAGATGAACTTGATGGATGGGATGAACGAAAAGGGAAAGAAGGGTGTAAGGAAGGACGAGCCAGTTAAAATGAATGCCTGGCAAAGAATGATACGTGTTTTTTAATGCTGCCCAAGGTGGCTGGGAATCTGATGCATGGCTGGTTGAAGGCTGAAGCAAGGATGGGTGGAAGGAGAAAGAAAAGAGGACTGCCTGGGTGGGTGAAACAGAAACTGTATGTGTGCGCAATATATCCTTTGGTTCCAATTCAAATGCAAGTCAAGCATGGATGCATGGCTGGCGGTTTACAAAATAAAATAAAAAGGTTGTTTTTCGGTGAGAAAAAGGAAGGTTTGTCCAGTTGAGACATTATGAAGAGTGATTGCCATTTACTTTGAATGGATGGATGCCGGGATGATATCTTCCTCATAGATAGCATAGGTGTATGTAGACAGAGTAGACGGTCACTTGATGAAGAGTGTTACTTTGAAGAGCATGTAACTCTGCACCTCCGTGCCAGAGTAGCAAAACCGAGGAAAGAAGTTGTAATTTTTCAGAATACTACCATGACTAGTAACAGTAGTTTGCAAGTACAGCATATATCCGGCGATTACGGGGAGTCGGGGACCACTCACTACCTCTGTTAATAATTTTTTTGCAACTCTGTCATTGACATTGATGTGTGGCTTATCGGTGTTCAGTCAATCAAAAACAAAGCACCTAAAGTCATCCCATATGTAAGCAAATATCCTGTGACGGGATAGATGATCATTTTATCTTCTTCATTTTCCTTTTGTAGTAGTCAGGGGCAGGCCCGGGTAAAAGTTAAATTATTTGAGCAGTAGCCCTTGTAACAGAGTATGGCCAGTGCCACACGTAATAGAAAAGTAAGAGCTTCACCACCTGCATGTACTGGACTGGTAACAGTAACGCAAGTCTGTGTCATCATGGCTTGCGTCTGTTTTTCTCAGATGCAAGTTGACTGCACTGGCATTATGCCGGCTTCCACAAGTTTACGTGCCAATTTCGCTAAACAAGAGAGAAGAAAAAGACTGGTGTACTGTCTGAGTCTAATGTAGTGAGTCCATATAGTGCTAGTAGAATTTCTGAAACTCCCCCTAATGTTAGAGCAGAGGCCGACAAAGTGGGAGGTTGGATAGATACATGCCACAAATGTTACGTACTGTGCTTGCAAGTTGCTAGTGCCACTGTGACACAACTTTCTGCTGAATTATTTTGTGTTAATCTTAAAGAGCATTGGTTACAGTATGTTTTTATTTCTTCATATAGATGCTCTTTCCAAACTAACAAGGAAGGAGTTGGCTCGACGGGCCCGGCAACGGAAGCTGGAGGCAATTGTCGCCGAATATCGGCGGCTGGTGGCCCAGGAAGAAGAGGACACGTAGTCTCAGTCGACAACATCCACGACAGCTGCATCCTCCTCCGCAGCCACTGGGTCATACGGTCAGCGCAAGCCTTCAGCTGGACGGAGCCGTGGTCCAGCAGCACCCGGCTGCCGCCAAGCAGCAAAAAAATCAGCTGCCCCTCACAGTCCCTGCAGGTGCAAGGCTCGTGTGCACCGCTTGACCCTCAGAGTGTCCAACCTTGAGCAGGAGGTGGCGAGGCAGAAAGCCCTGCTCAAGGACCTCCGGAAAGAGCTGCATGACCACCTGGCCACAGGACACCGCCGGCGGAAGTAGAGGAGAGACTGTCCCTTGCCCCTTTTTTAAAGACTTTGGGGGGGTGGGAATTGGGCCTTGGGGTTTTTGGACTTTGGGGACTTTGATTTCATGGACATTCATTAGGGTTAGGGAGGGGGTGGGTCGGGTCTTCTTGTGGGATAGTTTATTTTTGTTAGGGCTCCAATAATTATTTATTTCCACTTAAACATAGCATACACATTTTTTTACTGTTTTGTGGAGGAGGCGGGGGGTTAACTGTACGTTTCTTTTCCTGAAACTTAACTGGCTGGTTGATTCAATTTGTCTAATCGCCCAAATTTGTACAAAAGTGCCATTGACAGAGTTAGTGAATTCAATTAGCCTACTATTTTACTAGTACTACCGTCAGTCTCTCCTCTCCTCCTACTCCATTATTCTTCCTCCCCCACAATGCTTATCTTACCTGTGATTCGTGTTTGAGAATAGGGCTAGGCACAGGGCTGGCTGCATGGCAAATGGTGATTAAGGTTGGCTATGGAATTCTGGACGGATGAAATGTCATTGTTGTGGTGGTAGTAGTAGTGGTACACACTGGCAGTAGCAGCATATGAAAAAAAAGGAAATGAAACATTGAGTGGCCTGAGCGGAGCATTATTACAGTACGATTGATAGTACAGTACACAAGAACAGTGCCATAAATTGTAGCCTAAGCAATGCTAAAATATTCAAAATATAACTACTAGTTGCGTGGAGTATGGGTACTACAAGAGATAGTACTGAAGGTGAAGGACACAGCAGTGTAAGCATTCGTGACATATAAGAGGAGGATGTTGTTGATGATCAATCCACTTGATGGCGCACATGAAATTCTGATTTGATTTGCAAATACTCATGGGTGTGTGTCAAGCAGAATAAGAATAAGAATATATCCTCGGATTCTTCACCTGCCTTGAAATTGATTTCCTGTTGCTTTGACCTTATCCTCCCCAGCAAGTGTGTGGAATTATTGTTGTCATTTAGTCACACGTCAATGAAAACCACACAGCCCAGGGGAAGAGGGTTAAGGTTTGAAAATTGAATGGGGATGGGGGTTTTTGGGAAAGTTTTGTGGAGAGAGGAAAAAAACACAGCATGGGCAAACAACAAATGAAGAAAAACAAATGTTTGGATACGAAGATATCCATAAATCTTTTAAGGGAGATAAAGGAAGTGCACTGCTTTCATGAAGTTGTTTGCTAAATGGATGGTTAGGTTACTGAAAAGTAGTACTTACTACAACTTACTAACTATGAATAAACAGTTTGACAGTACAGGGCTGCAGTAATTACGCAATTTCACTTGCCTATCTGCCCTCAGATAGAATAAACACTTATTAGTACATTAAATTAGTTTTAAAAATAGCAAAGAAACTTATCAAATAGCTGTAGGGATGAATTTGATGCAGAGAGCAAAAGCACAGAGTCACACTCATAGAAATTCACAACTATAACATTATTTAAAAGATAAGGAGAACTGAAGAGGAAACTGGAACTGTATGTTGTAGTTGTCCTGTTCAATTTGGGTAGCTGCATACATCCAGCCATTCCACTTATTCGCGGTACTCCTCCATTCAATCTGACGCTCCGTTGATCAATCTTGGTGACCAGACACACTGTCCACTGCCTGCCTGGCGGATGCGGAATTGCGGATTGCGAATGGTAAGCCTGAGTTAATGTTTTTCCCATCGCAACAGGGTAAAAGCTGGCCTGTAATTGTTGAGGGAAAAACAGGAAGTGATATTAAAACAGTACGAGAAAAAATATAAAGTACGGTGTGTAGTGCAAAAATAACACTTTCAGTTTCAGAGGCAACAGTATTACATACACCAAGCATCATTTCTAAAGTGCGTACTCTGAGTCTCCTTTTCAAGGATAGTAACTAGCACACAGCAGGCCAGGGCAATGCAGAGGGTCAAGGCAGTCACCACTGAGTGAACCAACCTGATGTAGCATACCTCTTTGACACTGACAGACAAGGCATATCTAATTGTATGCAGCAACCCACTTAGCCGCAATTTTACTTGAACTGCTGTCTGGACTCTGGCATAACAACACTACACTGGCTCAACCACTCCATACCACGACTAGACAGACATGTAGTTCTGCTGTGGTTGTTGTTGACTTGTTTGCCACTCACGAAATGGCCATAGTTCTTCCGTAAACCGACGATGATGATCCAGCATCCATCCCAGTGAGTGACTGTAAAGAATAAAGATATTATGAAACTTTGATCATCAAGACTCATCATCATCATGGTATATTGGCAAACTCAATGTTGTTCATGCACACAGTGAGTCCAAGGACATTTTCCATATTAAAGAATGCAACGTAGTGGCCCCTGCAGTAGAAGTACAATTTGAAATAAACAAGGTAACAACAGAATAGACTTGAGTTAGATTTAGTGTGTAAAAGATTAAATAATAACAGAACACATATGATTCATTTCATGGACAACAAACAAACAGCAATTGTTTTCAACAGAGCCAGACAGCCAGTCTTGTCCACTGCATACCATGTTATGTTATGTTATGTTATGTTAGGGTGATTTATTATGCACACAAATACTCCAGCGAAGGAGCGTCCCGGCGCAAAGACAAGGCAGAACATAACACAACAGAAAATAAAATCAGAACAACTAAAACAGGAAAGTTTTTATCGCCCTCCGGAAGGTCAAAAGGTCCTCCATCAGACGAATTTCAACGGGGAGGGAGTTCCATGCTGATGCAGCCATGACCCTAAATGAACGGCCTCCCATACGACTGAGCCTAAATCTGGGGACCACTGCAAGAGCCAGACCCTGGGAACGGAGACTGCGGGTGGGGACATAAAAGGAAAGGCAGCTCGACAAAATTTCCGGGCCGATACCTCTCAGAATCTTAAAAGCAAGACATAAGATCTTAAAAAGAATGCGCTTCCTAACCGGAAGCCAATGTAAAGAGCGAAGGACACCTGCCACAGAACTGAATCTGGGCAGGCCAACAATCGCTCTCGCCGCGGCATTCTGAACCCGTTGCAAACGGGTTAGCTCGGCCTGGTTAGCCCCAGCCAGGAGAGAACTGGCATAATCCAGGCGAGAGATGACAGTAGCCTGGATCACCAGTTGCCTGGTTGGGGCATCAAAGAACTTGAGTACTGGTCTCAAGCCTCTTAGTAGTCCAAAACAACAGGCCGCAGTCTTTTGTGTGTGCCCTACAAAAGAGAGGCCGGCATCCAACCATACCCCGAGATTTTTCACCTCCGACACCGGAGTCGGAGTGGGTCCCAGCTCTGAAGGCCACCATTGGTCACCCCACAACTCCACTCCCTTACCGACGACCATCACCTCCGTCTTTGTGGCATTGAGCTGAAGGCAGTTGCCTGTCAGCCAACTAGCCACCGCCTTCAGTCCAGACTGAAACCTGGGGGCCGCAATTTCCGCGTCCCCGCTGAGAGTAACCGCCAGCTGTGTGTCGTCGGCATATGAGACCAAGGTTAGGCCCCACTGCCTAGCGACATCAGCCAGCGGTCTCACGTAGAGATTGAACAACGTGGGACTCAGCGAGGACCATCTCATTATTCATTACCTGTTCCACTTTTTGTCCGCATCTTGTTCTTAAAGTTAAGGCCCACAGGGCAGCCTCTCATGTCAATTTCCGAAGTAACAGTCAGCATCGGCAATCAGCATATATCCAGTAATTCCAGTCCCACTTCTTTTGAGGGGACTACGAAGCGACAGTTTCTTGATTCTGCGTAATCCAGCCATCTGCCTTGAGGGAAATAGATAGGGGGAGTCTGGAGGAGGAGGATAGTGGAGCATGACTGAGTTGTGAATTTGTAAACTTCAGGAATGCAGACAGCGGCACCTTCAATATGGAAATAAGACAAAGACAGTGCTGGTGATTGATTTGTTGTGATTAGAGTTTTCTTGTGGTAAAAGTTGCAAAACAGAGAAAGACACACAGGTATAAAACGTGAATAAGGACTAAAAAAAGGAAGTCAGTATTTCAGACTTAGGTCGGTGTCAGGGAAATAGAGCTTGTCCTCAAACTCTGTGACTTGCAACGGGAGTAGTTCAGCTAACAGAGAAGAACTGCCATCACCTAAGTCGGTGTCCTCCCCTTCTTTCTGCGTGGATTCACGTATTTTGTAATCTGGTGGTATGAAGTGCTGATTCATCATGATCATTGTTAACCTCTCCACATTTTCGGGTGAGAGGCGGGTCGTTTTTGAAGTTACAATGGCACCAGCAGCACTGAAAACACGTTCAGAAGACACGCTTGCGAGTGGGCAAGACAAATAATTTAGAGCCAGCTTGGTGATCAGTGGCCATTGAGCCCTTTTCCCATAGCAATACATCAATGGGTTGTGATCAATGTAGACCTCTGTTGGGTCATCCAGATAGGCCTGCACCATCCACTCAAGGCCATCCAGGGGTTATCCACTTTGCGTACCATCTGTGGCCTTTGCATCAGCACTGGAACGAGCAAACCCTTGATGAGTTATCCAATCCGCTTCCGACAATATTATGGCTGGGCCTGGTGCAGGTGATAATACGGTTGCTGGTGTCGGTATCGGCTGTGAGGGAAAGTGACTGCCTTCGGCCACAGAAGTGGACTTTGACGCCGAATGGCCTGCTGCTTCAGTAGTACTTGTGGTGGTTCCTTCAATTTCCTGCCGCTCTTTTTCTAACCGAATGGCTGACAGAGCTAGCCAATGTTTGTACTTTGAAACATCTGCTTCATTAAAAGGAATAAATGCTTTGCTGGCCAGTGCCTTTTTGTACCGTGGATCCAGAATAGTGGCACAAATGTAATGTTGTTCTGTATGTATTTTTTTAAGCCTTTCATTGTCAACTAGGCGGGTTAATAAGCTCTCTGCCAACTGATATGCGTCTTGCTTGTCAGTATCATCTTTGAACATTGAAGACACCGCCTTCAGTTGGTGCTCTAGCATGCGCAACAATTGGATAGCTTTGCCCAAAGTACAGTCCTCCCTGCTGACTTCACGTGTGAAGACCTCAAAAGGACGAAGCATGTCTGCCAGGCTTTTAACTAGGTCCCATTCCTCCATGTCTAGCCTCATGTCTTTCATAGAAGAACTCAGTGCAAAGACATACTCATTGATTACCAAGCACTGCTCAGACAGACGCTCAAGCATGTAGAAGGTTGAGTTCCAACGTGTTACCACCTCCTGGATGAGTCCTCTGACTGGCACTCTACGGTCACGTTGAATGGTCCTCAGCTGCTTCCGGGCCTTAAAAGAATGGTTGAAATGTGTGCAGATTCTTCGGCAGGTGGTCAGTAACTTGCTGACTTTGTTTTCTTTTTCAAGAAATCTTGAACAATGTTAATACCGTGTGCCAAACACGACACTCTGAAATAGCCACCATCATTCATGGCCCTAACTATATTAATGTCATTATCCGTGGAAACATAACCAATCATGCACTTTCTTGGATGCAGCCATTCAAAGACCTTACTGTTAAACTCCTCCAAAATGTTTACTGCAGTATGAGATTTCTCCATGGCAAACATGGCTACTGTTGCATGTTTCCGACTAGCTTGAAAAATTGTGGCAGTGTCAACACCTGCATACATCCTGTCTCTAACCCCTGCAAAAGAGACCCAGTGTGCAGTGATGCACATGTAATCAAGGGCTTGGCAACTGGTCCACATGTCTGTTGTCAGGTGGATAGTGTGAACCGCATTCTTCTGCAAAGCTGCCCCAATCACCTCCAGCACATCTTGATGTAGTGCTGGAACCGCAACTCTGGCAAAATAGGACCGGCTAGGAACCTTCCATTTAGGGCAGTCTGTTGCCACAAATTCTCAAAAACCCACCCCTTCCACAAAAGAAAAAGGGAGAAGGTCCAGCGCTAACATTTTTGCCAGCCTTGCATCATAAAGTCGTGACGTTGGGTGGTTGCGTTCAATTGGCGCCTCTGACCAAAACATGCTTTTAATGGTGGTCTGGACCGTTTTCATATGTGATGAGGAGGATCCAGACCTCTTAAACCCAGTTAGGCTCATTGATGTACATTTTCGCATTGGTGTCTCTACCAGACTACTGTGCCTCCTTGATGTTGTTTGGGTAGAGGAGGGTGTGGGCGCTACCACTGCAGTGCTGCTGCCAGGGGTACTGTGTGTACCAGAAAAAATGCCTCTCAGTTGTTCACCTCCCCCTGCACGATCAGCTCCTCTTCGTTATCAGATGCAATATCAATGTCTACATTTGGATTTGTACTTTTGGCTTTCCGGATGTTACCTAGGTGCGCCTCCCACTGGATAATGTGGTGTTTTTTTAGATTTCCTCTCTGGCCTACGGTACCATAGTTGGTACCAAGCTTACCCCGACTAACTACTTGTTTACAAATCGAACAAATGACTAGGTTTTCCGCCTTTTTGCTAATACTAAAGAAGTCTCAAACTGGGGACTGGAGATTTCTGGTGGTGGTGGAGGTGCTACTTTCAATGCCAGATGAAGTGGAGGATGGGCGTGGCTGAATTTGACTCTGTTGTGCACTTACAGCACCACTACTTGAGGTAATGGAGGTCGAGCTGGATGGAGGTCCCTGTCGGCCCTTCTGACGAGAAAATATGGAAGCTGTAGGTCGTGTTGGTGTAGTAGTTACCTGTGTTGGTGGTGGTACCAGTGCCACGCCGCCCACATCCTGCTCAGCAGCAATTCGGGATAGGGTCAAAATGTCTGTCTGCTGCATGCCCGCTGGGGCTGGAGTGATGACTGGGATGACTGGGTCGTCATCATCAGACTGTTCATCAGCAGCAGAATACACCACTTCTACTTCTTGTTCGTCTTCATCACCTATAAGTGAAAGCCTTGCGGGAACCTTCCTTTTAGGCTTATCTACCTTTTTTTTAAATTTTTATTTTAATTGTTATTTTTTTATTTTTGTCCTCATTTGCCTTGCCCTCCTCTCAGATACCCACCAACCGCCTGGCGTGTCGCACTCCGAGGTACTCAAGATTTTACCTATCGCCCACTCGGTGACACGATTTACCAAGATTGGCAGTAGATGGGCCTTGAGAAAAGGAGGGGATAGAAACGGGCCTGCACTTACTCCATCTAGATATTAATACCTGTAGGACCAATGGTGAAGCGGAGGGAGGGGGGCTTTGGTCCTTGGAGTGGAAAAGGCATAATTATTGGACCGGGGGAAGAAAAAAAAAAAATAACCCGGACACTATCTCCACTGGACCAACAGGTCCCAAAAAACCACGTTAAGTTTGCTGCAAGTTCTGGCCAGGTCCACTTTAGATGTTTCATACATGGACGACAACCAACTTGCGTGCGATGGCGCCGTATTTTCCGCCCAGACTTTACAAATTTGTCTCCTGGCCAACAAAACTGCATAGAACAGAAAGGGCCTTGCCTGACCAGTCAAACTAGCGTCCAAACCAAAGATAATTAATGGTAGTGTGATGGACAGAGATGTATTTAAGATTGAGTCTAAGGTTACTTTCACTTCCTCCCAGAACCGGGCGATGTAAGGACAGTCCTTGAACATATGCACGTCCGAGGTCTCGATGTAATTACACTTGTTGCATTTCTTGCCTGGGAGGAATTTAGACAATCTCAGGGGTGAGAGGTAGGCACGGTGTATCGTGAACAGCTGGTTGCGTCTCAGCCATGATGGTTTAACAATTTTGTATAGGAGTGTGAACGATCTTATCCATGTTTCAACGCACTGGGTGCCTAACTCTTCCCCCCACAACTCCTCGGGAAGAGTAAACTCCCCATCAGCTTCCTCCAACATACTCCAATACCACAGGGCCACCTCTTTGCCCCCCCCTTGTCGTTCCACCAGCTGTTGTTCCAGGCTACTGATCTTCCCCAGTGGAATCCCTTTCTTACACAAAACCCTGGCTCAGCTATCTAATTGTAGATACTTAAATCTAGAGATCCCAGGGCCCAGCTGTTCCCGTAACTCCTCCCAAGACCTCAACGACCCTTCTACCAACAATTCTCCCCATCTTGTTATCCCTCCATCCCTCACCGGGATCACTAACCTGTCTTTTAGGCATATTGGGATACCCGGGGAGTCCCACACAGGTGCATAGTTAGAAAAGTAAGGCAACCCTCGTTTTTTCCTAATCTGTACCCAGGCTTTCGCCAGGGACAGAAGAATTTTTAACTTGACTTTTTTGAAAAATCTTTGGTCCCCAAATTTAAACAGGTATCCGTCAGTTGGTAACGCAGCTCCTACCAGCATGGCTTTAAACATTGTCCCAGCAGATGCATTCGATGGTGCTTTTAAAAGCATTCTAGAATGGGACAACTGAAAAGCCCATGCATAGTACTGCAAATCCGGCAAAGCAAGCCCCCCCTTCTCCCTCCTCCTCCTCAACTTCTTCCATGCCACCCTCGACGATTTATAATTCCAAATGAAAGAATGTATCTCTCTCTGGCACTTATCTAAGGTTTTAACATCAAAGGCCAGGGGAATGGTATTGAAAATGAATGTAAATTTGGGGAGGATAGACATCTTTATCAAACTCACCCTACCCAGGATGATAAGTGGGAGATTGGACCAAGATTTTAATAGCTTCCTACATTCATTGTAGACTCTCTCTAGATTGACTTGGGCAATGTCACCTACTTTTTGAGTTACCCGGATTCCCAAATAGCGCATAGAGTTGGTCACATTCAGCTGTAAGTTAGGGATGTTCCACGCCATGATATCAGTTTTGCTAGCGTTAATCTCATACCCCGAAATGCGAACAAACTCTTCAGCCCTCTTGAAGACCACGGGGAATGATACCTCCGGATCAGACGTTAAAATGAGAACATCGTCTGCATACAGTGCGACCCGCCTCTCCCACTCCCCAAATCTGAATGATGGAATATTTTCATCTCCACGTAGGCACTGAGCAAACGGTTCGATGTACAGATTGAAGAGAAGAGGAGAGAGCGGGCAGCCCTGCCTTGTGCCCCTCATGATTTTGAAAGGTTCTGTCAATGCACCATTAATTAGTAGCCTAGCTGATGGGGCATCATACATAAGGGTGACGACCCGACAAAAGTTCTCGCCGAAGTTAAACTTCTTCAACACTGCGGCCAGATAGGGCCAATTGACCCTATCGAAGGCTTTAGTCGTGTCTAAGGTGAGTGTAGCCAATGGAAGAAAGAAAGCCGAAGCTATGTCTATTGCCCCCACCAAATCATAAGTCAAGTCAGATAACTGACGCCCTTTGATGAAACCCCTCTGGTCTTGGTGGACTATTTCCCCTATTACTGACCCCAATCTTGCTGACATAATGGAAGCGAAGATCTTATAGTCACTATTCAATAGTGATATCAGTCGATATGACCCACACTCTGTTGGGTCCTTCCCTGGTTTGGGGATCAAAACTATGGTTGCCTCACCCCAAGATTTTGGGGGTGTTTCCCCCTTCCTAAGAATCCCGTTGAAAAGGGCTGTCAGTGTAGGGATGATAGCATCACCCAAGGCTCGATATAGCTCACCTGACAACCCATCAGGGCCTGCCGCTTTCCCATGCTTAAGTTGCCTGACAGCTTTACTAACTTCGGCCTCAGATATTTCCAACTCCAGGCATTTGCTCTGTGCTGTTGAGAGAGAACGTAGGGGGATCTGGTCTAACCATGTATCGCTTGCCAGCTGATCGTTCGGGGTATCTTCCCTGTAAATCCCCTGAAAAAACTCCCTGAAAGCAGTACCTATATCCTGGTTAGACATCCTGGCTACACCCTCGACCGTAATTTCTCCAATATAATTGTGGGCTTGGTCTGCCTTAACCTTCCATGCCAGTAACCTACCAGCTGCCTCCCCAAACTCAAAATGGGAGATCTTGCTTGCCTCCCATCTCTTAGTAACTCTTTCTGGTAGGATGACCTCTAATTGGTTCTTCAGCTCGCCCAGCTTTTTTTGCTCATCCAGCGACCCCATTGAGGCCCCAAGCCTCTGCTCGGTCAACTCGATTTCCTGCTCCAAGTTTTTAATCTTCTCCTGATAGATTCTGTGCCGTGGGAGGCCCTGTTTGTAATACATCCTCGCAAAAAGGCTTTCAATGTCTCCCAAACCGTAACTAACGCTGCGGATTCTAGATTGATCTCTAGGAAAGAGGTGGTCTCAATTGTCAGAAAGCCAATAGAATAGTGCGATCGAATGACCAGGATGGATGTTTGGACTGGACATCAAGTTTGAGAGTAAATAAGAGAGCTGAGTGGTCAGACAGGTGGGAGGGAAGATAATTTATCCCAGCCAGGAAATTCTTAAGGCAGTAACTAAATAGTGCATAATCAATTCTTGATTTGTGCTTATATTTGAGGTGCCTGAAGGACACCCCTAGTTTATTGCCCGCCCTTTCCCTCCACAAATCTGTCAAACCCAACTGTGTCCTATGAGAGTCTATCTGGATTTGGAGGACGTGCCGGCTCTAGAATGAGTAGATTTATCAAGTTTTGGGTTAAGCACGATGTTAAAGTCCCCTGCCCAAATTATAGGATCTTAGGAGGCCAACAGATGGTTCCTTATTGCCTCCAAATAAGACGGGTCATCCACATGGGGCCCATAATACCCGACCAATATACACACCCAACCATCAATGGAGATTCTCGCCAGGAGCCACCTCCCGCTCTGATCCTCCTTATAGTCCAAAATCTGAACCTTCGCTGATTTTTTACAGAGTAAGAGTACGCCTCTTATATTAGCATTGTGGTCAGTGCATATAAATTTGTCCACCCATCTCTGCTTTTTTAAAAGTATAGTGGCCTCTGCTTTTAGAAGGTGTGTCTCCTGAACGACAATGATCTGCGCGGGGGAGTCTCTTAGATATTGTAAAATACGCTCTCTTCTGCCCCTCACGCGCAGACCATTGACATTCCATGACAAGATTTGAACAGAGGTCATCGTTTGATATCCGTCCTCCACCCCATACCCTTCCACATGGTAGTCTTATTTTCCCAAGGCTGAGAATGTACCCAACTAAAACACAGAACTGAAATAAGAAGGCCTGACTCCTGAGGATTTTTTATTTTTGATTTGGAGAGGTCAGACCGTACTTCGAAAGAGAGATCGGGCCCCTTTAGCGATTTTGCTTTTAATGAAAGATTTAAGATTTTTTCCTTCAAGGAGTACGTGAGGAAGTTGATCAAAATCTTCCTAGGCTTCGTTCTGCCGGGGTTTAAGCGGAACGGGTCCCGATGTATTCTTTGATATCTTTATCAAGGTCCTCAATGGATTCCGCGAGATTAAGTGAGTCCTTCAAAACTTTAATCACAAAGGCCTTGACATCCCCCCCTTCCTTTCCTTCCGGTATCTTCAGGAGTCGCAAGTTGTTCCGGCGTGAATAATTTTCTAGCGATTCGACTCTCTCTCTCATCGCATCTCCCTCTCTCCGTAGGTTTTGGATCTTAGATTCAGCAACCTCCAGACTGGACTTCAATAGCCCCACAGAGCCCTCGAGAACCTCTGTCCTTTCACTCACCCCATCTACTTTCCTCTCCAGGACCTCACACGATGCTCGTATCTCGTTCTGATTGGTCTTAGATATCAGGACATCATTCCTGATTTCTGCCCTCATGGATGCTATTGACGCTACAAGGGCCTCCAATGTACTCCCGGCCCCGACCCCGATTGCATCCCCACTCCTACCAGCCACTTCAGCCCCCTCCACTTGACCTGTTGGAGCTTGCTCACCGCCAGGTTCGCCCTCAACTCCTACTTCAGGGAGCGTGAGTAACTCAGCTAACTCAGCCATCTCTAGGGCTAGTGCGGGGATAGTAGAGGACGTTGTATCAGTGGGAAAACCTAGAAACGTAGGTGAATTTGATGTATTTTGAAAAACTATGGGCGAGTGAATAGATGTATCTGTAGCTGTAGCAGGTAATAAGTCCAACACCTGGGGCGAGACTTTGAAGAATGAGCGCAGAGAAGGGGTTATCCTTCCAGTGGCGCTATTAGAAAATCTAGTGTTAGCCCCCTTCTGAGAACTAGCCCTGGTTGTAGTGCCTTTACCCGCCTCCCTACCACTGCCGCCACTGCTACTGCTCCTCGCCTTCTGGGTAACCTTGCTCCCTTCTATGTTGACAGTGATGGCTCCATCCCCTAGCTGGGCATTCTGGGACTTGTAGTTTCTTTGCTGTTTTCTGGCTTTTCCCCCGTTTCCTGCTCACATTTTTTTGGTTAGCTTCTTGTTAGGGGCTCTCCCGCTACTGGACTTATCTGTCTCTGTAGCTCCCCCCTCCCCCCCAACCTTACTTGTGTGATCCACTGTCGAAATGGAGGAGCGGCAGGTTTCCACAACAGCACCGTCCTTCACCTGCTCCCTTCCAACGGTTATCTCGCCACCAACCAAGCCCAAAAATTAAATTGGGGAGTCCTGCTGGCCACTAGCAGCTCCCCCGCCGCAGCCCAGCCTGCCCGAAGAAGCCCCCAAGCCGTGCGGCCGCGCCGAAGCTCCACGGCTGCTCTGCACCACCGGCTCCACTGAGGCAGAGAGGCGAGGGGGAGGGGCTGGGAACCTGCGTCCTCAGCCCAGCACATCCAGCGAGTTCCCGGTGAGAGCAGAGGGGAAACGCCGAGAAGCCAGTCAGCCGGTATGCCGCCGACAACGCAAGAAAAGAAGAGGGGCCCAGACTGCTCCCACACCAAGGGGTAATTCAAATCATTATTTCGCCCTCGTTACGGCTCGTTACGGCTCCAGAACGGCAGAAGCACTGCGGTGCTTCGGAGGTCGGTGTCTGACGCGCGCGCCGCACTAGCCTGCGGCCGCCATGTTCTTCCGTCTTATCTACCTTTGTCGGCTCATGGCGTGCCTCCCTCTCAGACTGCATTGGTGGGTTCCAATCAACATCTAGATCATCAGAAGGAAGGGGGCTTGAAGAAGAACTTGTACTAGCCCTCCTTGACCTTTTTCTTGCTGGGGATCTGGAAGACAACGGATCATCAGGCGGAGTGGCTTGCTCGGATGATGCCTCCGCTTGAATCTCGATTTCCTGATGTGCCCCTACTTCTGGAGGAACAAGCATTGTGGGCAGTTGTGCCTCTCCATGCGCCTCTCCGTGCGCCTCTACTTGCACCACTCCTTGAGCCACTCCTTGTGCCACTCCTTGCGCCACTCCTTGCGCCTCTACTTGCGCCTCTACTTGCGCCACTCCTTGCGCCTCTACTTGCACCTCTCCTTGCGCCACTCCTTGCGCCACTCCTTGCGCCTCTCCTTGCGCCACTCCTTGCGCTTCTCCTTGTTGCACCTGTGGTTGTCGTTGCTGCTGTGGTTAAACACTCGTCACATGAGTTACACCCTGCGTTGATTGGATGCTACTTTCTTGCGATGAGTCAACGCCAACACTGGTCGATGGTAATTGAGCAATTAAAGTGGCTGCCTCTGCGGCACTCATGGCCTTGGGCCTAACTTGGTGTGGTGGCACTGAGACCAATGAAGCTGATGTGCTTCTCCCAGCTTGGTCCCCGGCGGACACCGCTGCTGCAGGCGTACTTTTTTTTCCCCAAAAAAAGTGTCTGTGGGCCCACCAGTCTCCTTGGTAAGTGCCGACGGCACTTGCTTCTTCTGCTCCTTCTTACTGGCAGTGGCACTGGCAACTTTCTTGGTAGAGTAGCTACGGCCACCTTTTTTTGGGCCCATCTTCTTCAGATGTCAGAACAGCAGGCCGCAGTTGCACGAGTTGCAGAGTTGTCTGTGGCCACACGTGACGTCACGTTACGTTGTGCTGCACACACCGCAGCAGGACTTCTTCCTGGCACTGATGATGAACGATGAGAATGATTCCTGGTTCTCTTTGTGCACCTAAAAGCAAAGGAAGCCAGAGGAACATCAGTTAAATAAATGTTGCATATGTCGTGCTTCAATTAATATTTGCAACTAGGCATTTATTATTATTACAACACACCCAAAAACAGAAAGACCAAAAATAAAAATTGCACTTCTTTCTAATCAAAAATGGATGTTTACATTAATACAAGAGAGACCCCACAGAAAGCCTTGGTCCATGCACCACTGAGTACCCCTGGGAATAATGGAAGAAAGCAGGGCAGACTGGGTGCAGGCCTATGGCACAAAGCACACTGCCTGGCTTCAAAATGGCCCCTTGACCCCCACCCACATGGCCAGGCCCTGCCTGGACCAGGCCTCAAAATGGCCCCCACCCACAGGGCCAGGCCCCAACACCACCGCAAAAAATAAAAAAACACACAAAAATTACCACAATCCAATGCCATCCATGCCCAAATGATGTTTACATTCAAGGGACCCCACAGAAAGCCTTGGTCCATGCACCACTGAGTACCCCTGGGCATAATGGATGAAAGCAGGGCAGAATGGGTGCAGGCCTATGGCACAAAGCACACTGCCTGGCTTCAAAATGGCCCCTTGAGCCCCACCCACATGGCCGGGCCCTGCCTGGACCAGGCCTCAAAATGGCCCCCACCCACATGGCCAGGCCCTAACACCACCCCGAAAAATCGAAAAACACACACAAATCACCACAATCCAATGCCATCCATGCCCTAAATGATGTTTAAATTCAAGAGACCCCACAGAAAGCCTTGGTCCATGCGCCACTGAGTACCCCTGGGCATAATGGATGAAAGCAGGGCAGACTGGGTGCAGGCCTATGGCACAAACCACACTGCCTGGCTTCAAACAAATGGCCCCTTGACCCCCACCCACATGACCAGGCCCTGCCTGGACCATGCCTCAAAATGGCCCCCACCCACATGGCCAGGCCCCAACACCACCCCAAAAAATAGATAAACACACAAAAATCACCAAAATCCAATGCCATCCATGCCCTAAATGATGTTTAAATTCAAGAGACCCCACAGAAAGCCTTGGTCCATGCACCACTGAGTACCCCTGGGCATAATGGATAAAAGCAGGGCAGACTGGGTGCAGGCCTATGGCACAAAGCACACTGCCTGGCTTCAAAATGGCCCCTTGACCCCCACCCACATGGCCAGGCCCTGCCTGGACCAGGCCTCAAAATGGCCCCCACCCACATGGCCAGGCCCCAACACCACCCCAAAAAATACAAAAACACACAAAAATCACCACAATCCAATGCCATCCATGCCCTAAATGATGTTTAAATTCAAGAGACCCCACAGAAAGCCTTGGTCCATGCACCACTGAGTACCCCTGGGCATAATGGATACAAGCAGGGCAGACTGGGTGTAGGCCTATGGCACAAAGCACACTGCCTGGCTTCAAAATGGCCCCTTGACCCCCACCCACATGGCCAGGCCCTGCCTGGACCAGGCCTCAAAATGGCCCCCACCCACATGGCCAGGCCCCAACACCACCCCAAAAAATCGATAAACACACAAAAATCACCACAATCCAATGCCATCCATGCCCTAAAAGATGTTTAAATTCAAGACACCCCACATAAAGACTTGGTCCATGCACCCATGACTAACCCTGGGCCTACTGGATACTGTGCCTACCCACAATATACTTTTTTTTAAGTTGTGAAAAAGTTTAAAAATTGTAGTTGCAGCAACTGCAATGCCCCAAACAAACAACACCAACTTACTTGTAAAATCTCAAATCCAAAAGTAATCCAAAAGTGATCCAAACAAAAAGTCCTCAAATACAAATATCCAGCAGCAGCCACAAAAAGTAATCCTTCCAGCTTCAGATCCAAATGAAAAGTGACCAGGACATGGACAAAGCACTGGGAGGAGCCTGCTGGACAGGAACAGGAAGTTGGAGACTCTGGGGCACTTCCTTCCTCCCACCCCCCCAAAAATGGACTCCTTGCACAAAAAAGTTCAGCCAAATGTCAATCTCAGGAGTTATTCTGATCAAAATCATCATTTTCAGAAGGTTTATGCTGCCTGCGGTAGATTTCTTGTGCAGAATTGCAATTTTTGCAAGTTTGGGAAAGCGAGCTGTTAAAATCTCCTGCAGGAAGTCAGCTGCGTGTCGCATCTACGTGTTCGCAACTGTTTGCTCCCGCGATGCGTGATCGCGGGCCCTTATGATGTAGTCGCGTTCTCAAACTCTCGCAGTGCGAGATGGTGGGCCGCTATGACGTACTCTCGGTCGAAAAGTCTAGCGCGATCACGTAGCCAGATCCAAAATGGCGCAGCACACGCAAACCGGGAGTTAAAACAACTCAGCGAACTCAGAATCACGGCAAGTCAACGCCGCACGCGCGACATTGTATTTTTGAAGTTCGACCAAGCAAAAAAATCCGCCAGCTTGCGAATTGCGAATTTTTTGACAATTTCGCGGTATTCGCGGACCGCGAATTTGTAAAAAATTTGCAAATTCCTCGCGCGGAACGGATTTTCAGCCCACACTTAGTTCGGTCACATCCTGATTGCTGGTTTGGGACCGCCGATAGGCGGTCGGTCAGTCCCAGTTCCAGATCAATGTCAGACGGACTGAGGTCTGGCCGACATCGAAATCGGCTCCTTAACTGCATCTTCCCTAATGCCAATGCAAACTGCCAACAATGTCGTTATCCAGACGCCGATTTCCTAAACATTGCACAGGCAGGCCCCAGGCTACAGCTATACTGGGCAAAGTCTCTGGGGAAGGTAACACGAGTAACAGGACATGTGGATTGTCATTCCATGGAGGGGTGCTTACTTTGTATATTCTATAGACCAAAAGTGGTAAAAGTAAGCCCCAGACTACAGGTTTACTGTCACTACTCTTAGCTAAAAGGGCATTCACTAAGAGGTGGAAATTAACCACGCCACCTGCCATGGAAACTTGGAGAAAGAAGGTGATATATTGGGCTGATTTAGAATACAAAGCATTGAGTTGGAAGAATATCGAGGCTGGCATGAAAGACCCATCTCTGAGGGGTGGGAGCCATGATGAACACTTTGACAGTCACAGACAAAGACGATGCCATGTCACCTTAAACAGCAATTGATCTTTACCCCATATCAGAGACTAAAGCTCACCTGCTGGGGCATATCCACTCACCCCCCAGAATTCCTCAGAAGGGCTACTTGCTATCTTGTACCGCATCCCCCCATTTGTTTAAATCTGTTTTATTATTATTTTTCCACAACATTTACATGTTTATGCAATACAATCTCTAGCATTGCATTACTGTTACAAATAGAATTTTAAGACAGTGACGCTCAGTTCGTGCATACAAGCTTAGAATGGCCACCATGTATTCTGGTGGCTCTTTAGCCACAGTTCCAGATAGAATACAACATACGTGTCGCCGCAGCAGAGGTAAAGTCCACAATGCCGTCATATTGCAGGTCTGGAGACAAAGGGGTCCATTAGGATGTCGGGCGGATTGCCCCTGCCAGGCTGGTGGTAGCCACCGCCCGCCTGGCGGGGGCAATCCACCCGACATCCTCTCCAGAATTCCCCCCCCCCGCCATATTGGAATGGCGGGGGGACCGCGGCGGATGGAAAGACCGTCTGCCGCTTTTCCGCCCTGGTCGCCTTGCGGCCGTGGCAGAAAATGTTTAATATGGTGGCGGTGTCTATTAGATACCGCCAGCCATATTAGCATGGGCTTTCAGACATGCCTTTCCATGAAAGGCATGCGGTCTTCACTCTGGGGGCCGCCTGCGGGCCCCCAGAGTGAAGGAGGGGTGGGGGTTGCACACGGGGGGGGTACCTGTGGTACCCCGCTTCATTTGCATAAACAAAGCGGCAGGCACCGCGCGGTGCCAGCCGCTTTGTTTATGCAAATGCTGAAATGCATTTTTAGCATTGTGGCGGGCGGTGCTCTCAGCAGTGCCCGCCACAATGCTTAAAATGCACGATGTGCCCGCCACTGTGGCGGGCACATCCTAATACCCCCCACAGGACCCCCGCCCTTATGGCAGGCGGTCCCAAATTCCAACAGGATGGCGGGCGGACAAAGTCCGCCCATCATCCTAATGAGCCCCCTAGTATGTAGAGTGTTACAGATCATACATCTTGTGTGAATGCACAGATGTTATAGAGTAAACAAACAGTAACTAGGGAAAGAAACCTACAACAGCAGCTAAGTTCGACTTCTAATTACACCTTTTCCACTTTATATTTATCCTTTAGTCCTCTCACCCCCCCCCCATGATAACAACATCCGTCACCCCCTCTCCGACCCATCCCTTGCTCCGCGGCTCGCAGCACTCCACAGAGCTGTTTCGTCCAACAACACACATAGTTGCTTTTACCGCATCCCCCCATATCATATACCCCCACCTATGAGCCATGACCCGCACGCCGTTTGTAAGACAGATTTAATGCATCCCATCCCAGTGGATCTTGCCCTATCGCTCCCAAGGTTTACAATATCACATCACTGGAGATCAGGTGTGGTTTCCCTTCTCCTGTGTCAACTAGTGATCTGTATTCTTAGACGATGTACACTAAACTCTCATTATGAAGTGTCATGGGGAGGGGTACGTTACTTGTTCTGTTGTTTTGAAATATTGTCAATGCTAACAACAATGAGTAATTCTACTAAGAACAAACAGTCTAACCATTCCAACAGTTGTAATCCAGAGCAACACCTATTCGTGATATGACAACAACCACATTGTATCCTATGTGTGCAAAACTCAATAAAGAGGATTAAAAAATAAGTGTGAGAGGAAGACAATTTATGCTTTTAAATATGCAAGCAGCTTTGAGCAGCTCTGAAGATCTCTTGCTGGCATTTTTCTGATCATAATCCATTCAACTGGTTACTTTTCTAGATGGTCCATTCTGAGATAGTTTGTTTAAAGTTTATCGTGCTGAGGACGCAAAGGTTTGAGGGAGAAATGGGAAAGAGCACTTCTGGGATAGACTTTGTTAATTTCATCCTATTTCTAATTGTCATTGTTAGATGTCAAGAAATGGTCGTAGTATGTTGCTGGTCAGGATTTACAGTGGTGGACTAAATTGAAGTCTCTGTTGGCCAGCCGCATGTGGCAGATCTCTTCATTTATTTCATACCTGGTTAGTTGGTGATGGGTAGTTTATTACTGTGGACTGGTACACTGCTGGATGATGGACCCACATCAGTTTTGTCTTATGTAAATGTAAAAAAAAAGCATTATAAGGGAATTATTATGCAGCCTTTAGGAACTGCAGTTAACTGCTTGCCTCTTTAATTTTACAGACAGAATGGTCATATATTATATTGTATTGCAATTGCAATTTTATAGTGGTTACTAGCCCTGAAGAGACATTAAAGCACTTTATATCTGGCAGCACGCTGCTCCTGAATCCAGCGTTAGCGGTTAATCCAGTATTTCTTGGAATCAATCTTGTGTTCTCAAAAAACATTCCATGCATTTACTTCTTTGTGGTGGTTTAAATTAACAGGAGTTAGGTCGGATCATCAGGAGGAAGGTATGTGAGTTTATGCATATGGTGGGTGGGATTAACAGATGCAATAGATGAGACTTGGGATTGTTTGGTTGCAGGTATGACTTTCAAAGAAGAGGTTGTGATTTTTAAAATTTTGGAATGAAATGATGGCAATTGGCAGAATTACAGTGAGAAAGATTAAGGTAAGTATGCATGGGAAGCTGTACTCAGAAAGAGGAGGCATACAGAGGGTGGGAAGTAAGGAGAGAGTCACTTGTAAAAAATTGGTGAGGGTAGTTTTTCATGTAGTACTCTTCAATATAGTACTTTGATAGGCACTAGGATTGGTGGATAGTCTATCCACTAGTAGGTTACCACACGATAACTGCTTCAGCAAAGACAGCCAATCAGCTCAGGGGTTGGAAGCGTAAGTTAATGGCTGGACACATATGCAGGAAAGTATCAAGAGCTTTAGGTTGCACTCGAAGGAGGCAGTAGCTTCATGATTGTCTTCAAAAAGGGGGGAGGGAATGGATCAGTGTGATCCGCAGGGCGAAATATTACCACTCAAGGATGAGCGGAAGGTCCAGCCACAGTGTGTGCCCCTCAAGGTAAGATTGTCAAAAAGGAAACTGGGCTGTTCCTAGGGAATCTGAGTGTAAGAGGTCACTAGTGTGTGTAGAGGTGGGCTCGTTAGAGACCTACCAGTGGGTATCCAATTTTTGGGATATAATGGCCTCACACACCCTTGCAGGTGTCATGCTTCATCATAGGCAATGCTCCTCATTGGGTAGGCGGTGCAATCCCCAACGGGCAACACCTCAAAGAGGGGCTCTTTAGCTGAGATATTTTATCCAACTGCCTATGGGTGAAGTGCGGATGAGGGCCCAGGAAAGTGTAGACGGTGTGGTGAATTAAAATGAAGTAATAGGTACTTGAAAACAATTTTATTCTGGTGGCCTTTTGCTTCAATTAAAACCGGAACCAGTCTGTACTAGCTGGAACTAAAGTTGTCCAAGCGTGAGACAGAACTAGGATGTGAGCGGTGTGGTCAACATGTTTCAAGCTGATAGTGCAATGACATGCGATTCTTCAGGACCTAAGTAGAGTTTACACTACCGTCTACAACAACATGATCTACATAAGTATCAGTGTGACATATTCTATAAGAAAAGGATACCTGTTTGACACTATTTCTTGCCTAAATTGGGAGACAAAAGGAATATTTATAACAGGTAAGTTTTCAGAGTTCACACTCATTAGTGACCAAAAACACGGTGGCATACTAGTGAAGGTGCCGCTAGTTTGTGAATAAAACTGAAGGTGAGTACCCAAAACAGGGGGCAATGTGTGTGAAATTGCCCATCTGTACGAGTCGGTAAAACAATAAAACCAGTAGTGGAAAAGTGGAATAGATTCAAATTACAGCAGCATTCATCTTGGTCTCTTAGAGAACCTGACTCACCTAATGGTCAGGAATTATGTGTGTCAACAGTGCCCAGTGGGTCGTCCATCAGGAAAGAAGCCTCTGTATCTAGGGCTAAATCACAATGAGGGGAAGAAAGAAGATGGGAGAGGAGCCAGATACATTTTAAAACCAATGCTGTGGCTGTCTGTGGGGCCTCCAAGTACAAATCTAAATGCTACACACTTTACATTTTACATAAACCAATATTGAAATGCATTTGTCTCACAAAGACAACACCGGGCGTGTAGAATATGATAGTGCCCAACATTACCATAACCCCACTTGTTGCTCCATCGTGGGTTATCCAATGTTCCTAACACTACAAAGTTACATTTAATTGACGCACACGCCGGTAGCTCGGTATGGGTTTGGCATCAGTTATCGAGGTTCTGCTGGTAGGCATGGCAAAATGAAGTAAAATCAACAACGCGGTAACTATTGTCAGATCTATTGCGTGAGCCCGTGAAGCAGGTTACTGTGGAGCACCTCCGGTTGTTTTAAAATGTGCATGGCTTGGAAGTGTGGGAAGACGAATACGATTAACGTTAAATTGGCCCTTAATGAGCCCAGTGTGCCAAACTTGTAGTTAACTATATCCGCTTCCCTAGTGGACAGTCGGTGAGTCAGATATTAACGGAGCTCATCAGTTGGCCTCCCCTTGCCCCCATAAAACCAAACAGCCAGATTATCGAGCCGGGCGCCAAAAAGAGCCCAGTGCGTCAAACTTGTGGGTAATTATGTCAACTTCTCGAGTGGACATTCAGTGAGTCAGATACTAACGAATCTCCTCAGTTAGCCTCCCCTTGCCCCCCGTCTATACAAACAGCCACATTATCGAGCCGGGCGCGCTTCAGTAAAAACGTTCCTCGTGGAGATGGTCAGGTTGTGATGTAGGCTCCTAAATACACAGATTACGAGCCCCATAGTGGTGCGCGTTAATGCAGTAGTTCCGCCATTCAACCCACTTACTTCTATCTCCTGTGGTCGTTTCTGTGCGCCTACCCCTCTCCGCTGGGACAGGATAGTGAGGTCATGCAAGGCGGATGTGCTCTAAGTAGGCGAAGAGGGCCGGGGCAGCCTATGTGACTCCAGGCACTTCCCTTGAGCCTCTATGAAGTCACGTGATCAGGGCAGTAAGAGTGGCGGCCATTTTGTAGTGGAGTAAGAAGGGTGCATCAGTATTGGTGTTAATATATGTAGCCCCATAATGTGTGGCGTATCGGTGGTGGAAAGTTACAACTGTCATATAAAAGTTACATGGCAGTTGTGTAGTTAATGAGAAGTTGCAAAAGAAGGGTTTATTAACCCTTTAACCTGGTTAGTTAGTATGGCGGGAAGACGGATAATACCCAACTCAGTTCACTTTGTGTGCTGGGGTGAAGGGTGGGTGCATTATGGGTGCTGTGTGTTCCGTGATGTCTTGGAACCACCAGATTGGAGATATCCACACATAAAGCCTCCTGGTTAAGGAACACATAAAAGTGACGTTCAGGTGACATTTCTTAAGACACCAGCCTTTGATACCAGTTACTAAATAGGCGTGCTTCATTATAACGAGCTCCAGGGTATGTTTTCGTTCAGGCTCCGTGTATCTGTGGCAAGTCTGTGTATCCACCTCTGTTCTCTAAAAAAATAAGTTCTGTTTAGAGATGCTGTTATTGGCTTCAAGTATCAGCCAAGTCAGTGAGTCAGCAGTGTGGTTCAACTCAAAGAAGTGTTTGCACATCTTGGTGTTTGTCTTCCTGCAAAGGAAGTTGCTCCTATGTTCAGAGATACGGATCTTGATTGGTCGAGTGGTCATTCCCACATATTGTAGACCACAGGGGCATACCAATAAGTAGATGCAATTAGTCGTTTTGCAGTTCCCACGTGAATGTTTCTGAAAGTGGGACAGTCTTGTGTACAGACGTGAAAGGGCAAGCGCTGCATGTGCCGCATGGGTAGTGGCCCTTCACGGGTGGTAGTTGCCACAAGGTGGTCTGTTTGTCTGTAACCACTTTCTTAGGTCTAGTCTGGATAAGAATATCCTTGATCTTCCTCAATCTCTAGAATAATAATCTGGGAGTCTCTAGGTGAAGAGACCCCGTGTTCAGGATCTGCCAATGGCGCTTGATGATTTGCTTGACTTTGTTGGAGGCCGGCTTGAAGGTTGTGACACATGTAATGGCTCATTCACTACCGGAATCAGAGTTCGGTGCTCAAGGAGCGCTCCCCGGTGGTTGTTGAGTGCTCTTTTCTGTGCCCTGGTCACCTCCTTTACAGGGTAGCCCCTGTCAGTTAGATTCCTTGACATTATGGTTGACTGTCTTTTGTAGTCAGCGAGGTTGCTACAATTGCGTCTGACTCTTAAGAACTGTCCAAATGGTAGGTTCAGCCGTAGCGCTTTGGGGTGGTGACTTGTGAAGTGGAGTTTACTATTGCGGTCGGTGGATTTCCTGAACATGCTGGTGCTCAGGTGACCATTCGTGAGTCTGATGGTTAAGTCCAGGAAGAAAATCTGTGTAGGAGAGGTTGTCATGGTGAAGGTGAGGTAGGGGTTCAAGGAGTTAATCCATTCAAAGAACTCCTGGTATGAATCTGAGCTGCCCGCCCAGAAGAACAGCATATCATCAATGAACCTCCTCCATAATTTGATGTTGGTATGGTACGGGTATGTCAGTTCATGAATATTTTTGCCCTCAAAATCCGCCATGTAGAGACAAGCCACTGAAGGGGCAAAGGTACTCCCCAGGGAAGTTCCCTGGGTTTGGTGGTAATATTGACCCTTGAACTCAAAATAGTTTTCAGTTAAAGCTTGAGTGGCACACTCCATTATGAATGACGGAGGTGTAGGTGAGGTCCATTCCTCTGCACTCAGGATATTTTCGATCACCTCTAGTGTGGCCCTCTGTGGAAGGTTGGTGTAGAGGGCCTCCACATCTAGGGTGATGAGAAAGTCAATGTGGGTATCCTCCTGCACGTTGTCAAATAGACGTAGGACATCGGTAGTGTCCTGAATGTAGGATGGGATGCGTTTGACTAGAGGCTGAAGGAAGTGGTCACAGAAAGGTGAAAGAGGTTCGAGCACGGAGTCTATGCCTGAGACTATGGGGCGTCCAGGTACAGGAGTAGTCCCTTTGTGGATTTTAGGGAGGATATAGGAATACGGAACCTTGGGTTCTTTTTTCACCAGGAATTCCGCCTCCTTTTTGCTGATCCAGTCCTGGCATTCAGCAGACTCAACTAAGCTCGTGATTGTTCGTTTCAAGTGTTCTGTTGGGTTCGAGGGGATAGGCGTGTAGTAACGTCTGTTACCTAATTCCCTGAGGCATTCCGTGTCGTAGTCAGATGTGTTCATCAGAACAGTCGCGCCTCCTTTATCTGCCTGTTTAATCGTTATCAATGGGTGGTTGGCTAATGTGCTCAGAATCTGCATCTCTGCTTTAGAGATGTTCTGGTGTTTTTTATTGATCTCTATTGACCAAATGTCCTTGAGCACTGCTTGCTCATAAGTCAAGACCTCATTGGGGACCATTCCACTGTGTGGTGTAAAGGTAGAAGGGTTATGGAGGCCTGAGTCCTCCGTGGTCTCTTGAGGTTTCCCATCAAAGAAAGCTCTTAGTCGGATCTTGCGGAAGAACTTCTGTAATTCGCACATTTGTTGAAAATGATCTATCTTGGGGGTTGTAACAAATCCAAGACCTTTTTGTAAGACTTTTTCCTCTTCCGGTGTGAGCTGGTGGGCAGATAAGTTAACCACCAGACTCACTTCCGGGCGGTTCGGCTCCTGGTGTCCATTCCCTGGGCCGGGGTGGCCTCCCATTGTACCCTCTTGTCTGGCCCGTTTCCTCGCTTGCGCCCGCGCCCTCTGCCCCAACCTCTGTCTAAAAAGGCAGCTGGCCTGCTCCTTGTGGGGCAAATTGAGGTGAGAAGTGGGAGGCATACGGGGGTAAACTGTGCGGGAATTGGGGTACTGCCACATAGGGGGGCCCTGGTATAGTGGGTGTGGGTAGAACTGTTGTCCACGCCTCCCCCCTTTCTTCCCTCGTCGTGGTTGTCGCTGCCAGTCATCTCCGCTGGAGTTGCTGTCGCTATTGTAGTCTCAACAAATTTATTGGAAGGTTCCCCTGATTCTTTTCACAGGGAGGGGGAGAACAGTGCCAAATGAGAGACCCTGTGGTTTGTTATTACTAAATGTGGTCAGAAATACTGACTGAAACAAGACGTGTGGGGGCGGGTTGGTCTGAGGGGAGTCCTAATTTGTCAATTAAATTATAGTGGCAAATGAATATATAGAACACTTTTCATACTGTATGCCCAAATATTATAAAATAAACAAATCCATCAAAGATATAAGAAATATGTATAAAAAACAGTTTATTATAGTACCTCCCTTAAGGGTTACAATCTAAATTATTAAAATGCATTAAAATAAATGTTCCACATAATGAAAAATCTGTGATAAAAAAGTCAAAAAGAAAGAGTCGACGCAGCATTTCGGTGTTCGTTTACAATAGTCACACCTTCATCAGGACATTTTGACAATTGATTTGTGATCTAAAAAATTAAAACCAGTGTTTTAGGTATCTTGTAATTAAACAGATATACACAAATACACAGTGTTTATTTTTCTTTTTCTTTTTAGTGTTCTTTTGGCCCTATAGACTCCTAGACCTGTTCCTCTGAGGGTACCACCCTTAGTGCCCTCCCTTGTACACTTTCGTGTGCTTATCAAGAAACTTTTTTATTTTTTTTTATAAACAAATATAAACAGGGTGTAGTTTAATGGAAGACAATGTCTTCACAATTAACCAAAGAAATTTTTTTGTGTAATCAAATACCTGAATTTTTTAAGCCTTTATTTAAATTTAAAAGACTTCTAGATCAACTGGAAACTTGTATACATCTGTTTCTTATGATAATGTGGTACCTTGATAAGGGGAGAAGAATTTCCACAGTTATCTATCTGGTATTCCAAGGTATCTGGTGGTTTATATTATATTTCATTAATGTTGTTTTTACCTGTGATAAGGCAACTACGTAATGTAGTTAGACACGGAGGAGCCACCGTAGTTTACTCTCAGGTCAGTTTCAAAAAGAGTCTCAGGATCCCTTCATCAATTCGGAATCAATGTGTATTAAATAAAACACATTGTATAGTAGTCTCTTCCTGGGGTTGAAACCATTATTGTAGAGTCTGAATCATATTATAAATTCCTCACTTACCGAGTCTATATGTTCGTTTTTTTGCGGCAGATGTGATTGAATGACCACTTGTTTGGTGCCTTGAATTTATTCAAAAACGCTTTTTGTTTTTCATAAACCTGTTGAAGTGAACGGAATACAAAATGATGAATGTGCTAGTTCTATTGGTTATTCAATGAGTTTTTGCTGGCACATATTACTGTGATGTTACAAAAGCTTGTTTGAAAAAACAGCTCGGTCACCATTCGTCTTTGTAGATGGACAGCTTTAACTTATAAAGTATGGGGCATATTTAAACTTGTTAGGACGCGGGACACAGTCAATCGCCATGGGGTCAGTGGCTGGTGGTGTTATTGACCATACTTTGCGTTCCCTCTCACGGGGTGTCATTGTTATGAAAATGAAATTATAATGAGGTACCCATTTGTGGAGATTCTGTAGAAATATTTTACCGCATATATGGACGAGAGGTGTAGGTTTGAGAAAATGACAAAGTAACTAATCGCGAAAGTTCTGTAGACATTTTCCGCATATTCTAGGCCATGCGGGATAACATATGTTGATTACGGCAATATTTTGCAATGTAGTCGAGCTTCTAGAGTTAATCTCGCTATTTCTATGCAGATTACCATAACTAAAGGTTAGCGCAAAAGTCGGTTCTCATCCTGGCCTTCGTATTACGGCGTCAGGGGGCTCCTGTCTAATTAGGGATCACATACCTTCGTAGGTTGATTCGGCCTCCCTGCTCCTCCGTGTTCGGGTCCTCCGGGAAAATAGTAACCGGGATTCGGCACCAGCATTTATGCTGACTCTTCCGTTCGTGACCCGGAAGTGGATGTTTTAATTATTAGTATCAATTTCCTAAGTTTCATATTTTTGGGGGATTGTATCACTCTCTATGCCCATTATCATACATAGGGTTCTTGGCCGTAAGGGTTTAATAAAAAGTTTTATAAAAGTTTAGATTTTCTACTTTCTGAATATTCCGTGATCGTCTTTTGACCCGGAAGTCGCCGATTATATTCGAGTTATATTTGAAAAACGGATGTATGTTTCCTATTTGTATATTATTCTTGAGGCACACCGAAGGGGCAGATTTTTGTTTTTTTTCTTTAAATACACACTGCACAATTATACGTTTGATTTTCGAGTCTTGATATGACTTTGGCGGCCATGTTTGGTTGGGAAGGGTTAGACCTTCCTTGTACCTAAACTCAACAAATCATCAGTCATGTTATGAAATTCATCAACTTTATATTTGTATTAAACAATCACATGTCAATATTCACAATATTCTCATTATTCTCGAATACAATGATGGCACAACTGCAGAAAGATATTCAACGCTTCTCAAAAGAAAAGGTGTACCCCTACCTTAAAGAGGACTATGTCTCACCAGGGACAGGTTACCTTTCTGATTCAAGCGCTACCTCCTCAAGGAGAGATGCCAATAGCGACAGCAACTCCAGCGGAGATGACTGGCAGCAACAACCAAGACGAGGGAAGAGAGGGGGGAGGCGTGGACAACAGTTCTACCCACAACTACCATACCAGGGCCCCCCTATGTGGCAGTACCCCAATTCCCGCACGGTTTACCCCCGTATGCCTCCCACTTCCCACCTCAATTTGCCCTACAAGGAGCAGGCCAGCCCCCTTTTATAGACAGAGGTTGGTTGGGGCAGAGGGCGCGGGCACAAGCGAGGAAACGGGCCAGACAAGAGGGTACAATGGGAGGCTACCCCGGCCCAGGGAATGGACACCAGGAGCCGAACCGCCCGGAAGTGAGTCTGGTGGTTAACTTATCTGCCCACCAGCTCACACCGGAAGAGGAAAAAGTCTTACAAAAAAGTCTTGGATTTGTTCCAACCCCCAAGATAGATCATTTTCAACAAATGTGCGAATTACAGAAGTTCTTCCGCAAGATCCGACTAAGAGCTTTCTTTGATGGGAAACCTCAAGAGACCACGGAGGACTCAGGCCTCCATAACCCTTCTACCTTTACCCCACACAGTGGGATGGTCCCCAATGAGGTCTTGACTTATGAGCAAGCAGTGGTCAAGGACATTGGGTCAATGGAGATCAATAACAAACACCAGAACATCTCTAAAGCAGAGATGCAGATTCTGAGCACATTAGCCAACGACCCATTGATAACGATTACACAGGCAGATAAAGGAGGCGCGACTGTTCTGATGAACACATCTGACTACGACACGGAATGCCTCTGGCAATTAGGTATTAGACGTTACTACACGCCTATCCCCTCGAACCCAACAGAACACTTGAAACGAACAATCACGAGCTTAGTTGAGTCTGCTGAATGCCAGGACTGTATCAGCAAAAAGGAGGCGGAATTCCTGGTGAAAAAATAACCCAAGGTTCCGTATTTCTATATCCTCCCTAAAATCCACAAACGGACTAGCCCTGTACCTGGACGCCCCATAGTCTCAGGCATAGACTCTGTTCTCAAACCTCTTTCACAATTCTATGACCACTTCCTTCAGCCTCAAGTCAAACGCATCCCATCCTACATTCAGGACACTACCGATGTCCTACGTCTATTTGACAAGTGCAGGAGGATACCCACATTGACTTTCTCATCACCCTAGATGTGGAGTCCCTCTACACGAACATTCCACAGAGGGCCACACTAGAGGTGATCGAAAACATCCTGAGTGCAGAGGAATGGACCTCACCTACACCTCCGTCATTCATAATGGAGTGTGCCACTCAAGCTTTAACTGCAAACTATTTTGAGTTCAAGGGTCAATATTACCACCAAACCCAGGGAACTTCCATGGGGAGTACCTTTGCCCCTTCAGTGGCTTGTCTCTACATGGCGGATTTTGAGGGCAAAAATATTCATGAACTGACAAACCCCTACCATACCAACATCAAATTATTGAGGAGGTTCATTGATGATATCCTGATCTTCTGGGTGGGCAGCTCAGATTCATACCAGGAGTTCTTTGAATGGATTAACTCCTTGAACCCCTACCTCACCTTTACCATGACAACCTCTCCTACACAGATTTCCTTCCTGGACTTAACCATCAGACTCACGGATGGTCACCGGAGCACCAGAATGTTCAGGAAATCCACCGACCGCAATAGTCTACTCCACTTCACAAGCCACCACCCAAAAGCGCTACGGCTGAACCTACCATTTGGACAGTTCTTAAGAGTCAGACGCAATTGTAGCAACCTCCCTGACTACAAAACCCAGTCAACCATACTGTCAAGGAATCTAACTGACAGGGGCTATCCTGTAAAGGAGGTGACCAGGGCACAGAAAAGAGCACTCAACAACCACCGGGGAGCGCTCCTTGAGCACCGAACTCCAATCCCGGTAGTGAATGAGCCCATTACATGTGTCACCACATTCACGCCGGCCTCCAACAAAGTCAAGCAAATCATTAAGCGCCATTGGCAGATCCTGAACACGGGGTCTCTTCACCTAGAGACTCCCAGATTTGCATTCAAGAGATCGAGGAATATCAAGGATATTCTTATCCAGACTAGACTTAAGAAAGTGGTTACAGCCAAACAGACCACCTTATGGCAACTACCACCCGTGAAGGGCCACTACCCATGCGGCACATGCAGCGCTTGCCCTTTCACGTCTGTACACAAGACTGTCCCACTTTCAGAAACATTCACGTGGGAATTGAGGGGGCATACCAACTGCAACACGACTAACTGCATCTACCTATTGGTATGCCCCTGTGGTCTACAATATGTGGGAATGACCACTCGACCAATCAAGATCCGTATCTCTAAACATAGGAGCAACTTCCGTTGCAGGAAGACAAACACCAAGATGTGAAAACAATTCTTTGAGTTGAACCACACTGCTGACTCACTGACTTGGCTGATACTTCAAGCCAATAACAGCATCTATAATCAGAACTTATTTTTTAGAGAACAGAGGTGGATACACAGACTTGCCACAGATACACGGGGCCTGAACAAAAACATACCCTGGAGCTCGTTATAATGAAGCACGTCTATTTAGTAACTGGTATCAAAGGCTGGTGTCTTAAGAAATGTCACCTGAATGTCACTTTTAATGGTCCCTTAACCAGGAGGCTTTATGTGTGGATATCTCCACTCTGGTGGTTCCAAGACATCACGGAACACACAGCACCCATAATGCACCCACCCTTCACCCCAGCACACAAAGTGAACTGAGTTGGGCATTATCCGTCTTCCCGCCATACTAAGTAACCAGGTTAAAGGGTTAATAAACCCTTCTTTTGCAACTTCTCATTAACTTCACAACTGCCATGTAACTTTTATATGACAGTTGTAACTTTCCACCACCGATACGCCACACATTATGGGGCTACATATATTAACACCAATACTGATGCACCCTTCTTACTCCACTACAAAATGGCCGCCACTCTTACTGCCCTGATCACATGACTTCATAGAGGCTCAAGGGAAGTGCCTGGAGTCACATGGGCTGCCCCTGCCCCCTTCGCCTACTTAGAGCACATCCGCCTTGCATGACCTCACTATCCGGTCCCAGCGGAGAGGGGTAGGCGCACAGAAACGACCACAGGAGATAGAAGTAAGTGGGTTGAATGGCGGTACTACTGCATTAACGCGCATCACTATGGGGCTCGTAATCTGTGTATTTAGGAGCCTACATCACAACCTGACCATCTCCACGAGGAGCGTTTTTACTGAAGCGCGCCCGGCTCGATAATGTGGCTGTTTGTATAGACGGGGGGAAAGGGGAGGCTAACTGAGGAGTTTCGTTATTATCTGACTCACTGAATGTCCACTCGAGAAGCTGACATAATTACCCACAAGTTTGACGCACTGGGCTCTTTTTGGCGCCCGTCTCGATAATCTGGCTGTTTGGTTTTATGGGGGCAAGGGGAGGCCAACTGATGAGCTCCGTTAATATCTGACTCACCGACTGTCCACCAGGGAAGCGGATATAGTTACCTACAAGTTTGGCACACTGGGCTCATTAAGGGCCAATGTAACGTTAATCGTATCCGTCTTCCCACACTTCCAAGCCATGCACATTTTAAAACAACCGGAGGTGCTCCACAGTAACCTGCTTCACGGGCTCACGTAATAGATCTGACAATAGTTACTGCGTCGTTGATTTTACTTCATTTTGCCATGCCTACCAGCAGAACCTCGATAACTGACACCCCACCCATACCGAGCTACCGGCATGTGCGTCAATTAAATTTAACTTTGTAGTGTTAGGAACATTGGATAACCCACGATGGAGCAACAAGTGGGGTTATGTTAACCGCATGCGTGCGGGCGGAATTCCGCTCGTACGCTGAGATATGCGAAAGCGCATGTTACGTGGCGAGCTGGGCTCGTCATCAGCGTTGCAGGAGGCTACCTCATGACGAGCCCAGCTCGTCATCAGCGTCGAAGGGGTTAATGTTGGGCACTATCATATTCTACACGCTCGGTGTTGTCTATGTTAGACAAATGCATTTCAATATTGGTTTATGTAAAATGTAAAGTGTGTAGCATTTAGATTTGTACTTGGAGGCCCCACAGACAGCCACAGCATTGGTTTTAAAATGTATCTGGCTCCTCTCCCATCTTCTTTTTTCCCCTCATTGTGATTTAGCCCTAGATACAGAGGCCTCTTTCCTGATGGACGACCCGCTGGGCACTGTTGACACACATAATTCCTGACCATTAGGTGAGTCAGGTTCTCTAAGAGACCAAGCTGAATGCTGCTGTAATTTGGATCTATTCCACTTTTCTACTACTGGTTTTATTGTTTTACCGACTCTACAGATGGGCAATTTCACACACATTGCCCCCTGTTTTGGGTACTCACCTTCGGTTTTATTCACAAACTAGCGGCACCTTCACTAGTATGCCACCGTGTTTTTGGTCACTAATGAGTGTGAACTCTGAAAACTTACCTGTTATAAATATTCCTTTTGTCTCCTAATTTAGGCAAGAAATAGTGTCAAACAGGTATCCTTTTCTTATAGAATATGTCACACTGATACTTATGTAGATCATGTTGTTGTAGACGGTAGTGTAAACTCTACTTAGGTCCTGAAGAATCGCACGTCATTGCACTATCAGCTTGAAACATGTTGAACACACCGCTCACATCCTAGTTCTGTCTCACGCTTGGACAACTTTAGTTCCAGCTAGTACAGACTGGTCCCGGTTTTAATTGAAGCAAAGGGCCACCAGAATAAAATTGTTTTCCGGTACCTATTACTTCATTTTAGTTCACCACACCGTCTACTCTTTCCTGGCCCCTCACCCGCACTTCACCCATAGGCAGTTGGATAAAAGATCTCCGCTAAAGAGCCCCTCTTTGAGGTGTTTCCCCTTGGGGATTGCACCGCCTACCCAACGAGGAACATTGCCTATGATGAAGCATGACACCTGCAAGGGTGTGTGAGGCCATTATATCCAACACATTGGATACCCACTGGTAGGTCTCTAACGAGCCCACCTCTACACACACTAGTGGCCTCTTACACTCAGTTTCCCTAGGAACAGCCCAGTTTCCTTTTTGGCAGTAGCTTCATGATCATAGGAACACAAGAGACTATATAGGCTAAAGGATGCAAACCCCAAAAAGTTCCTTATGCAAATGGTAGGAGGAAATGACACTCACATGATCTAAAGCCCCCTCCAGCTCTCTAACAAAAGATAACCTCAGAATCAAGTAGAAAGTTACTCCCATGCTTTTTTCAATATATATCACCCACATCACACTGATGAAATATAGACTGGGTTAAAGCCCCCGTGATTGGTGACATATTTGAGAGTTGCCTGTCTTCGAATAACAAAATTCCGTTTACAGTGACCTGCCTATAACTTGCTAATATTTCAGGTCTATTTGCTTAAAATCTCTTATGCATAGATGTGGGTGTTTTCACAGCTTGAATTAGTATATTCACAGCTTCTGCTTAGAACTATCCCAAAAATAGAGATCATCAGGGCGTGCAGTGTGTGGAACTTCATGCGTGACACGAGCTAGACCTATGAGCATCATAAATCTTTCTCTGCTGCTCACATGAACAGGCAGATAAGAGATGATGAAGTACAGACAAAAATCAGGAACAAAAATTGGTATATTCTAAACCACAGACAAAACAGATGCTAGATAACCCTATACGGGAGGACCAGTTCCCTTTAAATGCATATGGGGATGTCACTCTCAGTCACCAAGATACACCCTTCATTGAAGAGCAGGTCTTATACGTTTGCAGGTGATTGGTGTATGCATTTTAAGACACATGCAGCGTATTTGAGTAAACTAACATTTATCCCAAGAAAGTCTGCCAGCTGGAGGGTCATTTCACAGATCCCACTTCTCTTGTCACCCACCAGCTGCGGCACTGGCAGGAAGAGAAAGTACTTCTCATAAGAGGGCTTCTGCCGTGCTCCTAAGGAAGTTTGGGAGATGGAATAGTGCTGGTTTGCAGTCGCCTAGTTTCAAGCAAGTGATGGTGAGACAGGATGTCAAGTGTTCTTCAGGAAGTCATGGGCCCTAGAGTGACCTCCTCATGCAATAGGAATACATCCCTGATCAGAGCATTGTGGGATGGAGCCACAGTAGAGACTGGCAAGAGGGCCGGGTTGAGTCTTATGTCCACAACCTGGCGTTCTGTCCATCCCCAGCTCCAGCATTTCCTGCGATTCAATCAACACAATGGCTGACCTTGTATCGCTCATCTCTCTGTCATAGAAAATAGTAACTAATGTGCTCCCCGGGTGTTTTCAGGCCATGCCGGGGCATTGGTGTTTCTAGGTCAGAGGCAGGAATGGTGAAACTAGCAGTCACCATGGGGTTTGCTCGGTCGACTCAGCCTATGAGCCTTTTCAGGACAGTCACCAACGTAATTGTTGCGGTCAATATAGAATTTTGCAGCCAGCATATTTCTATATTGTTGTAGAAATCACCTATCAATGTTTTTCTTGCCAGACAGTCAGTCAAACTGGATCGAAACGCATGTTGGATATGAATGTCTATAACAAATATATATAATCTATAAATATATAGAATATGAGAATTTCTTTTGAAACCATTCAAGTGTAGTTGAATTAGGACAACCTTCATCACACCGTTTTGACAAAACTGGTTAAATGTGTCATTCCCTGTAGGAATCCTTATTACTGCTATTATTAATCATTTTCAGTATAGCAGTGACAGCCATCATAGTCAGTATTGGCCCTTCCATCAATTGAACCTCTCTCTGGCTGCCTGAGGATCTCAGAAGACTCTGCCTGCAGTGACCGAAGGAGAGTCTCCTTTTGTTTTTTTGTTTTTTGTTTTTATTTATTCATTTTGCATCTTAGAAACATCATTCAACACATAGGTTATGTCACAGCAACACGGAGTAATTATGTTATATTAGGCGGGCATATACACTTACAGTAGTAGGCAGCAGTACATGTCATCTTTAAATGTGAAAGTTAGGCAGAAGACAGCATTGAGCAGTTTAACCTGGCCGTAAGTAATTAACAGTGTGACATATATA
Organism: Lissotriton helveticus; assembly: GCF_964261635.1. Taxonomy (NCBI): domain Eukaryota; kingdom Metazoa; phylum Chordata; class Amphibia; order Caudata; family Salamandridae; genus Lissotriton; species Lissotriton helveticus. The sequence continues at coordinate 1,434,479,278 of NC_136057.1, read as the reverse complement.
AGCATGTCAATTTTTAAAAGATCTTTTCCTCCCAAATCCCAGCCTAGACAGTAGGTTTAGGCCAATCCCAGTGTCCTTGCAAGGGTGCAATAGAGAAATGGTGCATGTCTCCCAGCTAACGTGGTATTAGGAATATGTGGCGTGGTGGTCTGAGTGAGTCCAGATGCGGACTCGCAAGGTGCAGGGTCTGTTCGCTCATTGCGCGTCTTGGCCCATGCCACAAATGGGACCCAGATATCTCTGGGCCTGGACGCTGGCGGCATTAAATTCCAGTATGCTGTCAGCATATCCTGGCAAAAATCAATGTCTTGTATACAGGTGTCTACTTTGGGTGCTCCGACTGAACCCCAGTGTATCGCAATGCACCTCTTAGCCAGGAGAAGCATCATGGCCGACAGATGGTTAGTCCCCAGAGGAGCCTTGGCCACATGACCTAGTAGAGCTGTTAGTGGGGTGCGGTCCAGTTGGAAGCTTGTCACTTCATGAATAGTGTCAAATACGTTGTCCCAAAATTGTGAGATGGGCTGGCAGGTCCATGCTAAGTGGAGGAAGGATGCCTGTGTGGTAGCGCATCTCCAACATTTGGCGTCCGGTCGCAGGCCCATTTTGCGTAGTTGTATAGGTGTGTGATATAATCTATGCAAATATTTAAAATGGATGAGCCTCAGCTTGTAGTTTGGTGAAAGACACTTAAGCTGGGCGCAACAAAAGGCCCATTGTTTCTCAGTGGGGATGGATCGAGATCATCCACTGCTCCAAGGCCCTAGGTGTCATAGTCAGTGAGGTTCATTGTGTGGTGTTGTAGATGTGTGTAATGCGTTTCTTGAGTGACGGATTGCCTAATATGTCCTCTAGCGCAGCTGACGTCGTAGGCGCCGAGGGGAAGGTAGAGTGAAGTCGTCTACAGTTGGCCCTAAGCTGGTAGTATAGAGGGAGTTCCAGGATGGGGATCTGGGTGCCTTCAGGACTATGTGGTCTTGCCAGGAACTCGTTATCTAGATAAAGGTCATCGTAAGTAACGTGCCCCATCTAACATGCACATTGGATAGAGCTTGTATCTTGCATAGGAGGAAAACTAGGATGATGTGCCATTGGTATGGATGTGACATATAGCAGTGGCTCCTTTGCGCTTCATCCATAACCCTCCCACGCCCATCTTAATGTCTCCACCATATTGGTGTCCTCATGTGTTCTTTTATAGGTATAGTAAATGGCCACAGGCAGCGGGGCTGGGGAAGTGACATCCCTTACCACCTTACGACATGGGGTTGGAATGGAGTGGGGTGTGACCAAAAGTGAAGATATTGAGCCTTTGCACTCAGTGCATATAGCTCTAAATCTGGTGCCCCGAGTACTCCCTGCTCAAGTGGCAGCGTTCGCACCTCCCAGGAGATGAGCGGTTGTTTACCCACCCGGACGTGAGTTATAAGGAAAGAGCGCAGTTGCCCGAAAAAAGCCTGTGTGAGAGGAAGGGGGATATTGACGAACAGGTACAGAAGCTTAAGTAATATTACCATTTTTGCAATTGCAATCCTGCCGGCTAAAGATAATGGCAGTTTGGCCCAGATGGCTATTTTACTCTCAAGCTAAGTGATCAGCCGACCGTAGTTCATGTGCCAGATCCCCTGTATATCTCTACTGAGCCATATCCCAAGATATTTGACTGCACCATCAGCCCAGGCTAGTGGGTAATCCAAGTCGAACATGATTGGGGCTGGGGTTAGGACAAGAAGCGTCGATTTGGCTCAGTTGATATGTATGCCCAACACGCCTCTAAACAATATGACCTCACGTTAGTCTCGGGATTACATATGTATAGTGTAATGTCATCACTGTACATTGATATTATCAGGACCTCTGTCCGAGAACCCCAGTCCTCTAGCTGTATGATGCTGTCGCATTCTGGCTGCCAGGGGCTCCATTGCTATCACGAATAGCAGGGGGGAAAGGGGACATCCCTGTCTAGTACCGCGCAATACGGGGAACGGGTCAGATATTAGGTCATTGACTCTGAGCCTGGCAATAGGGTAGGTGTAGAACAGTTGAATGAGCTTTAAGAAGTTGGTGCTCATGCCGATTCTAGGCTGCATAGTGAAGAGAAACGACCATTCTAGGAAATCGAACGCTTTGGTAGGGTCTAAAAAAGCGGACAGAGCTGGCATGCTTGGGTCAAGTTGATGGATATTTGAAAAGAAGGTACGCAGATTATGCAAGGTGGATCGACCTGTTATTAAATGGGATTGGTCCAGCTGGCCACAATTGGGAGAAGTGGTTGTAGTCTGCTGACAATCAGCTTAGCAAGTATCTTGGTGTTGATGTTAATAAGGGAGAGTGGGCAGTAGGCATCACATTTGTTGGCAGGTTTGTCCGGCTTCAAATTGTATTTATTGCAGCCTCGCACATTGTTGGAGGGAGGCAGCCCTTTTCAAGTTATTCCTGATTTACTGCCAGTAAGTGGGCGGCCAGCTCTTCAGCTTATGTTTTATAAAATGAGGTTGTCAGTCCATCCAACCCAGGGGTTTTATCTCTGGGCAAGCCTTTAATCACCCGAGTTACATCTTCCACAGAGAAAGGTGCATCTAGGTATTTGCGGTGAGTGTCACTCAGCCAAACCAGCTCGATTAAGTCTAAGTAGATCTGTAGCTCTGGGTGTGGTCTGTTCGGTGTGGCTGTGTAGAGAGATGTATAAAAATCCTTTGATCTTTCTAGTGTAGCAGACAGCCCTCGAATCGGGCTGGAGTCTTCATCCAGCAATTCAGTGATATATGAGGAAGTGCGTTGTTGCTTAAGCGTGCCTGCTAAGGCTCTGCCTGGGCGGTCCCCCCTCCCCATATCTACAAACTCGGACGTGCTTGCCCAGGAATTGTTTTTTTTTTAATGAATTGCTTCTGCTTTGTATTCGGAGAGCATTTCGCAGATAATGGCTTAGTGTGCAGGATGACTATTGCCCAGAACAGATTTGTTTAGCAAACTTGAGAGCAGATTTGGTGTCGGTGGAGAAGTGAGCCTGGCCATGGTACGAGATTTTTAGTTTGGCTGGATAAAGCATTGCGTACGGTATTTCATCGAGTTGCAGAAGGCACTTCGCAGGAAGAAATTATTTCCATGCGGCTGGAACCAGAGAGGTGAAATCAGGGGAAATGGATATGTTGTTGCCTTGGTAGTTGATGGGACCGTGGTCTCTGGCTGCTTTTAAGACAGAGTCTCTATCGTGGTAGTTTAAAAATCGTGCTATTTTGGGTCTAGGCGTACATCCGACAGGTGGTTTTGGATGCAAGGATCTACGCTCACGTTCTACCACAAACGCAGCGGATAGTGCAGTTGGAAACAGTTCGTGCCATAGAGATTCAATATACAGCTCCATTTTTGGGATAGACATAGCAGTAGTTTCTGGAATCCCAGCGATGCTAAGGTTGTTGCGCCGGGAGCGTAGCTCCAAGTCTTCATTCTTCACTTTAATCACAGTTAGGACATTTTCCATGTTGAGGAGATGTTCTTTAGAATCAACTTGGTAATCGTGTGCTTCCGCCACGTGGTTCTCCAAGGCATCAAGTCTGATTTCATGTGAGTCCACTTGACACTTCACTGTGTCTAGCCTGGAAGTGAGAGTGTCAGTTTGGTGCCAATAGATTTTAGGTTTGTGCGGACTTCCAACATGATTGGGAGCAGGTCTTCTTCTTGTTTATCTCCTCTGTGATGAGGCTCAGGTTCAGTGCTGGTTTCCATATTGTGGGTATGGCGCTTGTTTTCAAATGAGAGTTTGGATTGCTTAAGGTCATTTTTCCCCATGTTATAGGCGAATATTGTCTCTCAATCTAGGGGATCAGGTGTCTCTCACTTCTCTAGGATGCCGCCACCTGAGACTTCTTGCAAATAGATATATGTGCCGAGATTTGTCACTGCTCAGCAATCGGTCCACATATGCAACAGGGCCTCAGGGGGAAGGAGGTCCAGCACCTGACGCCCAGACGTTGAGGTCTCCGGCTGCACGCAGGCCCCAGCAAAATGCCAAAGTGTTTGGTGTCCTAGCGCCCCGCGTAGTGCCTGCCTGGGTCAGCACCAGCCCCCACTACCACTCACTATGCCTCTGAGCCCACGGGCCTACAACCTAGCATGCAGCTTGCAGCGCTCTCGCCACCAGGGAAAAGCCTCAACCCAATGACCCAATGTCATAGAGGGCCCACCCAAGTTAGCTTAGCCCCGGGGCTTAAGGTCTACTCACAGTTGCCAAGGGCAGTCACATGGCAATCGTCAGGCTCGGTCTGTAGGCCTGTGCATCTCCTACTTCGCCTCCGCTTCAGTTCCAGAATGCCGCAGCCGCACACCCGGCACCTGGCCCCTCAGTGGTCCGCTCCGACTGTGTAGTCGTTTCAGTTCTTTCCTCGTAGTAAGGGGTGCGTGCCGCCATGGCGCTGCCGGGTTCCACCTCCCGCAGGCCGCAGCAGTGCACCCTGGGGCAGGATGCAAATTGCGTCTCAGATCGATTTTCAGCACGGCTCGGCTCCTCCCGCCACCGTCCCCCGGCTCAACATCTCCGGCCTCATAGGTGCTCTTCCAAGCAGTCAATGGGACGATGAGTTCCAGGGCGCGAGTCGCCCAAGTGGATGTACCGGCCTCAGCTCAGCCTCATCTCTAATCACACCAGAGTGTCACGAGCTGTAGTTACCGCTCTGAGCGGTGTCTTGCTCCAACAAAAAGCTTGTCCTGTCCCTCGAGATGTGCTGAGTGTGGCCAGTAGTGTCTGAGAGCATGATCACCCCGCATATAGTAGGATATGCAAGATTTAGAGTCCGGCAGGCAGAGCCTGCTTAGCAAGCGGCCAACTTGCTGCTTGGCCAAGCAACGCCCTCCGAAGGCGAGTCTTCTTGGTGGTGATTGATGGGGTACGGATGACATGCGCATCCAGGCAAAAAGAATCAAGTGTGGAAGAGTACACCAGTTCCTCCTTCTCTCTTTTACCAAATTCTTGAACCAGAAAGAGACGTGGACCTGCACTGTGATAAAAGCTTTATACAAATAATTATTGAAGAAGGCCAAGGCTAAGATGTTTGGCAAATGAGAGGGAATGATGGGTGGAGAATCAAAGGGAACCAGATTAATTTGACCGTACTTTAGGTTTTCTAGAGGTCCTGATAACGGACATATTATCCTATTCCCTAAAGCAACTGCTCATGAAAACGAAGGAGTCTATTATAATAGTGGGTGGATTGCCACCGCCCGTATGGTGGTGGAGATCCGCCTGCCATTATCTACCACCCCCCACCCATTTCCCCCGCCATCGGGACCCCGGCGGACGGAAAGACGGTCTGCCGGTTTTCCGAATGTCGAAGAGTAAACCGGGTGGAAAAGGGGCTGAATATGTTGGAGGTGTCTGCAAGACGCCGCCATCCATATTACAATTCAGGCAGAGATGTGCTTTTCTATGGGCGCATTACCGCCATGGAAAGGCATGTGGTCCCTGAATGTGGGGGCCCGTTGCGGGCCCCCAGGGTGTTGGAGGGGTACACATGGGGGGTACCTATGGTATCCGCCTGCATTTGCATGCACAACATAGCAGGCGCCGCGCGGTGCCTGCCAAGTTGTGCATGCAAATGCACAAGGTGCATCCACAGCATTGTGGCTGATGGTGCAGTGCTGACATGGCAGACCTGCAGCCTTTGGTTTCACACTGGTCACTCTGGATGGCACAATAAGTGCTGCAGCCCTGGTGCCTCTTTTACATCCCTGGGTACCACTGATACCATATACTAGGGCTTTACAGTGGTGTAAAAGCACTTGTCATTTGGGCATACAAATTCACATTTACAGTTTAAGGGAAAGAGCACTGGTGCTGTGTCTGGTTAGCAGGGCCCAGAACACTTTCAGATCAATTACCACAGCATCTAGCATCAAAAAGTGGAGGGATGGGTGCAGAGACCAAATATCGAGTACAAAATATTGAGTTGCACAAATATCGAGTCATTATTATCATAGGTCAGAAATATTGACAGCAAGAATATCGTGGTCAAGAATATTGATTTAAGGTACATAACATCGATTTAAAAAATATTGAAGTGTTTAATAGTGTTTGCAAAAATATAGTTGTTAAAAATATCGTTTTTTAATATTATGTATGTTAGTATATATTTTATATGTATGTGATGTACGTTTTTTTGTATAAGAATTGTTTGTATTTTTAATATATGTGATATCATTTGAGTAGTTAGTATTTCTTTTATTAGAATGTTGCGCTTTTAGTTCTGTAGCAGGTTGTGGGTTTATAGGGGAATAGAGTGGGAAGTAATTTAATTATATTAAATTTATAATTATTTTTAATTGGAATGTTACGTTTTTAGTTCTGTAGCGGGTTGTGGATTTATAGGGGAAAAGGGTGGGAAGTAATTTAATTATATAATATTTATTGATTAAATGTTATTTATTAATATTTGTTTAATTGATATGTTTCAGTGTTAAATGTATAAAGTAATTCATCATTAATTAATAAATATTTGGTAATTAATTGTAATTAATTAATTCGCGATTAATTATGGTAATTGTGTAATTAATTTTAGGTTTGTGTTTTGGTGTTTATTGGTGGAAAGGGTGGGAAGTAATTCCTTTTTAATTGATGAATTAATAATTGGTTGTTAATTAATTTTAATTATTTAAATGGCCATTAATTTTGGTAATTTTGTAAATAGTGTTAGGTGTGTGTTGTGGTGTTTATAGCTGTAAAGGGTGGAAAGTAATTTATTTTTAATTGATGAATTAATAATTGGCTGTGAATTAATTCACTGATAATTAATTATGGTAATTGTGTAATTAATTTTAGGTATGTATTGTGGTTTTTATAGGAGTAAAGGGTGGGTAGTAATTTTTGTTTAATTAATTATATATAGTTGTTAATTAATGTTAAGTACTTGATGTTTATTTTGGATAATTATTTTTTGTGTATGTTGTTTTTACTTTTAAAGGGGTAAAGGGTGGGTATAAAATGAATTGTAATTATCTAATTATTAGTTGTTAATAGTAATAGTTTTTCATTATAAAATACATTTTAATTGTGTTGTTTTATTATTTTATAGAGTTTAATTTAGGTGTGTGTTGTGGATATTATAGTGTTAAAGTGTGTATAGTTATTCACATTATGTTTTAATTATTAATATTTTTTGATTAATTATTAATTATGTTAATTAAGTAACTACATTTAATTACACATTTTAAAATGTTTAGTTATTGGTGTGGTGTTATAGGGTAGGAAATAAAATTAATACATTTATGTTTTAATTATATTTTTTGTTTGCAAATATTTCCTAGTTTAAAAGAATTATTTTTTTGTAAATGTATTTATTATTTTTATTTTATATAATATTTGTAGGTTTTTGTTATATGCAATTTGTATTATAATATGTGTTTTTTTAGATGATTAGTATTTTTTATTGTTTACATTTTAATTATCAATGTATTTTATTGTTTTAAATTTTACTATATATAGATTTTTTCCAAGTGTTTGAGTGTGAATAGTATTTTTTCTCCACTTTCCAGCACTTTCCCTAATGTTGCACTCACTGGAGTGGGAATAGCAATTTTTATCTCACCTCTATCCTACACTTACCCTACTGTTGCACTCACTGGAGTTGGAATAGTTATTGTTACCCCTCCGCTATCCAACACTTTCCCTATTGTTGCACACACTGGAGTGGGAATAGTAATTTTTACCCCTCCGCTAAACAACACTTTACCTACTGTTGCACTCACTGAAGTGGAAACTTTAAGTTTAAAGACTTTAAAATAATATAATGTTTTAATTTATAATATATAATTTTTTATTAGATTTTACGTTATTGGTGTATGTATGTATATATATAGTTCAAGTTTCTCCCCGCGAGTGTGGCCGTGTCTTTACACGCGAGCGCCCACCTCTTCAAACACTGGCCAAGCAAGGGACTCTGCCACTTGGCAGTTCGTGACTTCACGAAGCGGTTTGGTTCACTGCAGCCAGCCCATGACCCTGCCGAGCTGTGTCACGGAGGTTGGAATGTCTGCGGGGACTCGAGGAGGACGGAGGATTTAATGCACACAGGGGACAGCGCGCCCTGTTCTGCAATACACCATTTCCACAAGGATTGAATATTTGCAAGTTTCCCCTCGTACCACCAACCCAGCAAAGATGCATTCTGGGAGCTGTAGGACTTACCGGATTGCAGCAGGTGAACGAACATGTGACAGGGGAGGTGTGTCCTTCTTAATTAGGGAGGGTTGCAGACTGAATTGAAACGGAGGCGTGGGGCTGTTTTCAGTGTGGCGGCGGCATCTGAGGAAGACGTGATTGTCGAAATGCATAATGCCTAAAACCGCTATTCCAATTAAAGGCCTTCTCTTGTAAATACCCCGTGTGGCCCCTTCCTTCTGCATCGCTGGAGGTTCTTCTGTATATTTCAGCGTCAACCAGAGACGCTTCAAGGGGCCCCATTCTATCAAGCTGGCTGGAGATCTCACTGGTGTCTGCGCAAGCAGGTTGTTTTCTTCTTCCGAGGTATCGGATTTGCTCCAGCCCACCTCTTCAAACACTGGCCAAGCAAGGGACTCTGCCACTTGGCAGTTCGTGACTTCACGAAGCGGTTTGGTTCACTGCAGCCAGCCCATGACCCTGCCGAGCTGTGTCACGGAGGTTGGAATGTCTGCGGGGACTCGAGGAGGACGGAGGATTTAATGCACACAGGGGACAGCGCGCCCTGTTCTGCAATACACCATTTCCACAAGGATTGAATATTTGCAAGTTTCCCCTCGTACCACCAACCCAGCAAAGATGCATTCTGGGAGCTGTAGGACTTACCGGATTGCAGCAGGTGAACGAACATGTGACAGGGGAGGTGTGTCCTTCTTAATTAGGGAGGGTTGCAGACTGAATTGAAACGGAGGCGTGGGGCTGTTTTCAGTGTGGCGGCGGCATCTGAGGAAGACGTGATTGTCGAAATGCATAATGCCTAAAACCGCTATTCCAATTAAAGGCCTTCTCTTGTAAATACCCCGTGTGGCCCCTTCCTTCTGCATCGCTGGAGGTTCTTCTGTATATATATATATATATATATATATATATATATTACCTACTGGCGGTCGCCAGTAGGTATATATAGTTAGGATTTTTTCCCTATGGGATTTTTGAAAATTCTATGTCTAATAACTTTGGCGTTTGTGGATGGAATTGGCTGAAATTTTCTGGAAAATGGAACATTTTGTTTCTGAGCAGCCCCTGGAAATTTGGGGGGGGTTCGTCAAGGGGGGGCCGAGAAAAAAGGGGGGTCCCAAAACGTGTTTTTAACATTGAGTTTTCCATAGGGCGTTTGGCCTCACTTTTAGCCCGAACGGCTGAATGGATTTCCACGAAACTTGGCAAAATTGTAGGGACTGGTAGCCCGATGTGCCTTTGCTAGGTCTCAATATATGTGCTTCAGTGGATTTTGAGAAATTAACGTTCAAAAAAAGATATATATCTGTAACAGCGGACCGGGCAGCGCTCCGGTTCGCGGACTTTACGCGTAACGGAACTTCGCGTAGCGAAGCTGATTGGCTCTCCGGTGTCTGTCAACATTCTAAACAGTCCGGAGCGGCCGCCATCTTGTCTCTCGGTAGGATTGAGAGACAAGAGGAGGCCAAAACAAAGGGGGAAATGACCATAAGGGGGCATAGTAGATCCTCCCTGACCCCCTAGGTTTAATGTGGAGGCTTTAAAAGGGCCCCGCGGGGCAAAAAAATAATAATTTTTTTTTGTTTTTTTGCGTGGGTAGCGCCCGGTTCGCGAACCGGGAAGCGTTCTGGGCAGCGTACTATAAGGAAAAAAGAATGATAGACTTTTCAAATACTGTATGTTAATTGATTGTTGGTTTTGTTGATTATTTTTTAATTTTTTTATCTTTTAAGCAATTATTTATTATTGTGATTGTGTTTGAAAATTTAATAACATTTCTAACATTTAACTAGTTTATGAATTACATATAAAAATGATTAAAGACTCAAACAATTTTTTAATATTACATACAATTTTATTTTTCGGATAGTTTTTCAAAATTTAATAGAACGTCTAGCATTTGACTGTCCGATATGTCCTCTTGTTGAGTGAACATAAGTTCCCACATTTGACCGTCATCATAATGAAGTAAATGATCCACAGATTCTACACATTGAACTAATTCATGGTCCCGTGATTCATCCATGAAATCTGAGTCATCATTGTCCTCAATATCTTTTTCTGTGTTGTTCTCCAGAACAATTTCGAAGGAAACATTCTGCTCACCTTCCATTTTATTGCTGTAATTTGCATAAAAAATAAATATATCAGTAGAGATAGGGCACTGTTGGGTTTAAGTTCAGACAGGTACTTGTGAGTTTATAACAGAGAAGTAATCTATGGGCACTGTATGGTTTCAGGCGTGAAGTAGTACTATTAAAAAGTGCCTGTGAAGAAGCCTAAGTAAATTCATAATTATACCACAGAAACCTAAATCAATCCATAATTATAATAAAGAAGCCTTTCTCAATGTCTAACTCTTACAGAGGGATAGTATATAACTATCTGAAAATGTTTTCAAATTTATAAAATAATATCTCACCTTCTAAAAACAAGTTTAAGTTGTGAGTGAAAATGATCTTGCAATGTAGTTCAGGAAGTAGTAGTCAAAATGGCTGTGTTTCTCTCTCTTCCTTTATATATATTCAGGTACATAACCAATCAAATGTCAGGTAAAAAAAGTAGAAAATGAAAGTAACATTTTAATTGGTTGTCAATTCCAACACTTCAGATGTGTTTTGTGAAGTAATTTACCTCAGGGTATTTAGAGAGGTCTACAGGCTAAATGGTTAAATGGAATTTCAATCAAATTTGTGAAAATGGTAGGCATTGGTATGTAGTATGAGCTAATCTATATTTGGTGAAATTGTCTCCAGTCGCTTTTCTGTAAACTACTTTCCCACCTTTTTTGATGGTGCGCTTCCCAGGGAGCGACCCGGTACGCGAACTGGCGAGCGCCCCGGTTCGCGAACCTTAAGCGTTACGGGAGTCCACCATTTTGTGTTTCGGTCGAATTAAGATACAAGATGGAGGGCAAATAATGTTCAGAATGGGTAGAAGGGGGCACGGTAGACTTATCTTGACCCCCTAGGTTTTCTGAGGGTGGCTGAGGAGGCCCATATGTGCGAAAAAAAAACATTTTTTTAAAAATTTAGCGAGGTTAGCTCCCGGTTCGCGTACCGGGTAGCGCCCCAGGGAGCGTACTTTGTTGAAAATTAGTGAAAAATGTTAGAGTAAAATAATAATTGTGAGTGATCAGATGTAGGGTAGCTCTGAGAAGAGCTTTTGGGTTTATGGTACATTTAGGTACTTATAAGTAGGTACCAATGCACAGTCTTAAATTCAGAATGAAAATTCTGTTGCCCTCATCTGAGAAGTGAACTCCATCTCCTCTGTAGATATCTTGCATGTAGTAACGCAAGTTATTGTTGTACACGGAGCCCATTCCATGGTCTCTCATGTAAGCTGAAACAGATTTGTTTACATGCTTCCTCGACTTCTCAATTTGTGGACAAAATTGGTTTGACCACCTCCATTTCTGTCTTTGGCATATATTTGAATATACCAAGGCAGTCTGAGGAAAAAGTGCCATCAATTGCTCAAAGGTGTCCTTTAAAAGCATTTCCAGACCTACCCCAGTCAAAGTGCCCAAATCATTACCTCCACAGTGCACAATTAACAGGTCAGGTTTTGGCAAATGCATAAAGGTTTTCACCAATGGTATCAATTGGTGACATTTTAATCCTCTGTGGCCAAACCACTTAATTTCCACATCTTGTAAATTGAGGTTAGGTAAATTCCTGTTCTCAGCATACCTCTGAGCCCAATAGATGTAACTATGTCCAACAATCCAGACAGAAAACATGGTGAGAGAAGGTTCTCCTGCAGTCAGATGAAGCGTGGCAATGAAATGGCAGTTGAAAAAATATGAGTTTAAAATGAAAAAAACTGTGGAGTTTCTGTGTTAATGAAGCAGTAACAGTGATTGGTGGATTTTGATTGCTGAAAACAGAACGTTAGGGTGCATGGATGAGTTGTTTGAAAGATGTATTTTGAGTGGTCAAGAAAAAATCATTAAATGAAAGAATGCACTGGATATGAGGTGCACTGAGAGTTCAGAGTTCAATTGCAACATTGTTGTGTGAACTTGCAAACACCAGAGGTCTTCCAAGAGGTGGTTGCCATGCAAAAAAGGCAGAAAGGGCAGAGGGGGGAAGGGTTTTCATTTGAAAACAAGTGAGGGAAGAGTTTTGATTGGGTGACATGAGAGATATGTGTGAAGAATTACAGCATTTCTGTGCTTTTGATAGCTGCAGACTCTGGAGTGCATACCTTTTGCTCTGCTGAAGACAAATTGGTGTGTTTCTGAGACTGTTTTGAAACTCAAAGTATTTGCTAAGGTGAGAAAAGATTTCTTTAATTTAGATAGAGAATAGTGTGTTTTAAGGAGAAAATTATTAACCCTGGGCGTAGTGGGCGTAGTGGGGCTTCGTGGAGCTACGTGAAGTGGGCGAGAAACTACGCCCACCTCCGCACTCCGCGTAGCCCCACTACGCACCGCAGGCCTCCCTCCCGCCCTCCCTAAATACTTTAAATTAAAAGTGGAACAGAATTAAAAGGCACTTACCTTGCCCGCCGCTGCACGCCGCTGCCCGCCGCGTCCCCGGGGCTCGCTATCTTCATGGCTTCCGTCTTGTGTATCTAATGCGCATGCGCGGGCGACCGCGCATGCGCATTTCTTGTGAGAAATGCGCATGCGCGGCCGCTCGCGCATGCGCATTAGATACACAAGACGGAAGCCATGAAGATAGCGAGCCCCGGGGACGCGGCGGGCAGCGGCGGGCAAGGTAAGTGCCTTTTAATTCTTTTCCGCTTTTAATTTAAAGTATTTAGGGAGGGCGGGAGGGAGGCGGGTGGCGGCCAGCTACGCTCCGTCTGCGGAGCGTGCATAGTGCCGGATTCTACGCCTGCTACGCAAAATGCGTAGAAGCCGGCACTACGCACACTCCGTGCACGGAACGTAGCCGCCCGCCCAGGGTTAAAAATTATGAAGAAAGTTGTGTTTTTCAAATGTTGCTTTGTCTCAAGTGTTTTACAAATAGATTTTGTTTCTTTGAGAAAATGTAATTGGAGAAAATGTGAAGTATTAGTACTGACAGGGTGTTATTGTGCATAGGAGCTGTGGAGTCTTTTCAAATTATGACTTGAAAATCGTTTTTGAGGAAAATGAATGGTTATAATATTTATGACAAGGACATAATGGTGTATGCTTCATTATAAGGCAATTGAGTGTCTCTGATGTTATTTTTCCCATTTTAATGTAAGACCTTTCTCTGTGGAGCAAATTGCTTGTAAATATGCTCCCACCTGTGCATGGCAAATTTAGATTTTGAATGTTTGCGTTACATAGCCATGTTAAAAGTGACACAAACATGCTGCAAAGGCAATCAAAAAACGCTTTTATGTGTCTTAAGGACATTTTAAGTCATTTCTCCATGTGCAGTGTTTTGAAATTATGATTTGAAAATCGTTTTGGGGGAAAAGGAATGGTTTTTGAATTTATGACAATGACATAATGGTGTATGCTTCTTTATAAGGCATTTCAGTGTCTCTGATGTCATTTTTCCCATATTACATTAAAAGACCTTTCCCCGTGGGGCACATTCCTTGTAAATATGCTCCCATCTGTGCATGGCAAATTTAGATTTTGAATGTTTGTGTTACATAGCCATGTTAAAAGTGACCCAACAATGCTGGAAAGGCAATCAGAAAACGCTTTCATGTGTCTTAAGGACATTTTAAGTCATTTCCCCATGTGCAGTGTTTTCAAATTATGATTTGAAAATCGTTTTTGGGGAAAAGGAATGGTTTGTAAATTTATGACAAGGATATAATGGTGTATGCTTCTTTATGAGGCATTTCAGTGTCTCTGATGTCATTTTTGCCATATTACATTAAAAGACCTTTCCCCGTGGGGCACATTCCTTGTAAATATGGTCCCACCTGTGCATGGTAAATTTAGATTTTGACTGTTTGAGTTACATAGCCATGTTAAAAGTGACCCAAAAACTTGCAAAGGCTTTAAAAAAACACTTTCATGTGTCTTAAGGACATTTTAAGTCATTTCCCCGTGGGCAGTGTTTTCAAATTATGACTTGAAAATCGTTTTTGAGGTAAAGGAATGTTGTTAAAATTTATGTGCGCCATATGCCCCCAAATTTCTTTTTCAGGGGTGCAGCAGGGTGTTCTTGAGACACCCCTGCACCTTTGGAAAAATTCCTAATTTGCGATGAGCTAATTGCTAATCGCAAATTGCACCTTCATTCCTATGGGCCTCCTGGCCCATGGAAATGAATGGGTAATTTGCAATTAGCAATTTGCTCATCGCAAATTAGGAATGGTAAAGAATCGCTATTTATTCCTTAAAATTCGCTATTTTGGAAATGCAAAAAAGTTTGATGATACATATGGCGGTTCATCTCTAACAAGATAAGAAGCTTAGGGATACATTTATGATGACTGGCGCAATGAAGTGGACATCACTTACTTCATTGGTAGAGCTTTACATGTATTATCTCCTCTGTATTCTCCATCAAGCGTAACTTTCATCTGCAATCCTGAGTAGGCCTCATCTTAAACAAACCTCTGGATAGGGCACACCTTATCGTCATCCTGAATTAATCATTTAAAATGCTAGGGACAGATTTATGATAGGTGTATGCCTCTTTTGCGCCACTGTGCGTCACTTTTGTGATGCAGCGGCGGTGCAAAAGATTTGCTATGAGGCGACAAAATTACAAATTGATGCATTTAGGCAGATGTGTCATGGTGTAAAAAACACCGTGCCACATGAAACTGATGCAGCAGTGATGCAAAAGATGCACCATGTTGCAAGACAGGCCTCACTTGGGGCCATATGTATGAAGCTAATTAGCATTTGCAAAGGCCGAAGTTCTGTGAATTTCGGCCTTTGCGAATGCTAATTAGACAAATGGTATGTATCAAACAAGTTTGATGCAAAATAAGGAATAGCAAAATTTGCTATTCTTTATTTTGCGATTGCACTGAAGGATTTGCAAATTTTGTGATTTCTTAAATGCAATGTATCAAACAAAAAATATCCAAAAAATGCCATTAAGGATTTGCAAATTACCACCAACTTCTAGTTGGTGGTAATTTGCGAATTCTTTTCAAAAAGCTTTTTTTCCAAAAAACAAAAGGTGACATATGACGCCCATAGATGCCCTTAGGGCATCTATGTGCGCCATATGCCCCCAAATTTCTTTTTCAGGGGGTGCAGCAGGGTGTTCTTGAGACACCCATGCACCCTTGGAAAAATTCCTAATTTGCGATGAGCTAATTGCTAATCGCAAATTGCACCTTCATTCCTAGAGAGACCAGAGAGCTTCGGGAAAGGGAGCTGCCACCGGGTCCGCTGCGGGCAGAAAACCCCAGAAGGCCTGCATACGGAAACGAGAAAGCGCGTCAGCCGCTTGGTTCAATACCCCCGGTACATGTCTTGCCCTAAAGAGCACATTCAACTGCATGCACAATAACACAATTTCTTTAAGCAGTCTCAGCATCCATTTGCAACGTGCTGCCTGGCTATTGATGCACTCTACCACGGTCATGTTGTCAGACCAAAATACCACAGACTGATCCCGGAACCCCTCAGGCCAAGTTTTCAGGGCCACCAAAATAGGGAAAAGTTCTAGAAAAGCAATGTTCCTTGTCAATCCGCACTCATGCCACCATGGCGGCCATTTTTGAGCCGTCCATTGTGTGCCGAATATGGCGCCAAAACCTATACTCCCCGCCGAATCGGTCCACAGCCCCAGCTCCACAGAGGACACTGCTGGTTTCATCCAGACAATTCGACCATTGAAATCCGCAAGAAATGCCAACCAAATGCGCATATCCTGGCGAACCTCAGCCGAGAGCCTCGTGCGGTGATGACCCTCCTTCAGGCCGACCATGGCTTGTGCGATCGAGCGGGAAAAGGGGCGGGCCATCGGCATTACTCTCAGGGCAAAATTCAACTGGCCCACCACTTGTTGTAATTGATGCAGTTTTACTTTAGTCGCACTGATACATGTTTCGAGGGATGCCCTGAATTTCAAAACCTTTTCTCTTGGTAGTCGAAAACAACCCTCTACCGAGTCGAGCTCGATCCCCAGAAACTCGAGGGAAGTCGAGGGACCCACGGTCTTACCTGGCGCCAACGGCATACCAAATTGGTTCATCAAGACACAAAATTCATTTAAAGCCTGTCCACATTCTGGATCCCCGGCTGCCCCCAAGAACAAGAAATCATCGAGATAATGCATAACATGTTGAAAACCCGTCTCCTTTGTGAAGACCCATTGCAAAAAACAACTGAACATTTCAAAATAGGCACAAGATATAGAACACCCCATTGGCATACATCTATCCATGTAATAACGACCCTGAAACCTAAAACCAAGGAGACGCTGATCGTCTGGGTGTACCGGGAGCAACCGGAACGCTGACTCGATATCTGATTTTGCCATCAGCGCCCCGGGCCCCAGGCGATGCAACATGGCGACGGCCTCATCGAAAGATGCGTACCGCACCGAACACACTTCCGGGTCTATCGCATCATTCACGGAAAGACCACGTGGGGCCGACAAGTTATGTATCAGCCGAAACTCACCCGGGTCCTTCTTGGGGACCACCCCTAGAGGGGAACAAACAAAATTATCAACCGGTGGCAAGTCAAATGGACCGGCGACCCGACCTCGAGTCACCTCCTTCCCAATTTTTTCCTGTACCACAGCCGAATGCTGTAAGACCGATAGTTGATTCGTACAATCAGCTACACCCTGAAAATCCCCCACTGGGATGCGGAAACCATATGAAAACCCGTTCCGCAACACCCCAGCGGAAGCATGATCCGGGTATTCACTGAGCCAAGGAATCATTGCCATGGTATCAATCGGAGTAGGTAAAGCCGCCCCTCGGACTATTTCAGACCTGTTTGGCGCTTCCCTTACCACCGTTATCACCCGTTTTGGCTCTGCACATGGACTCAGGATGGGATGGCTGCCCACACCCCCCAAATTCATGTCTGAACTTGCATGACCCCTGGGGCCTCGTACATTTACCTCTGTTAAAATTCCAACAGATCCCCCTTTTACCTGCGTTGCCACTCGTCTTCGAGTGGTACTCACTACCTGCACCCGTCCGAAAGGGTGTCCCAGAGTATTGGCGGGAAGATTCACCCCCGCTATTCCCCGACAATGGTACTTTTAACATTCCAGTACTCTCCATTTTTTGCCATGACACGGAGTCGTAACAATCCCAAGTCAACACTGGGTCATGTTCCTTAGCTTTTCTAAAAACATTGTCATAGCAGAACCACTGATTGCCCCCATACGCTACGGAGTACTCCATGATACGCGCTTGATAAATAGGCAATTCGGTCAGCAACTCGGGCCTGCGCTCACCCATGATGGAGGTAAAAATGCCCCACGCTCTGCCCCAAGTACCAATGTTTTCGTCAACCTTAAAGGCGGCCATTTTTGCGCGCCAAACACTCGGATGCATGAGCTCCTTTTGGCTCTTAACATGCTCCATCTCGTAATGGTCGGTAAGCAAAGAAAAAATATTAACATACTTATTCGCCCAAATCTTTTCCTTAAGTTCCAGTGGAACATGCTGAGCCACCTTCTCCCTTCGTGAAGGTACAGACCCTTCCCCCGCGATCGGCAATGGCCGCTTACCTGAACTAGAAGCTGCATTTGCCGTCGAAACTGGGCCCGTTGCATTCTCCGCCGTCGTAACTGGCGGGGTAACAGACGCTGGTGTCTTCCCAGCCTCCCTAGAGTCACGCAGTTGTCTCATTACTGCCCGGGGGTCGTCAGCCGTGGTGCCCTCGTTATCTTTTCCCAACCACGCTGCCAATTGTGCCGCTAACTCGGGAGGCATATCTTCCCTGGTCACGGGGGTGACCACCACGGGGATCGGATTCCCCCCCTTCGGCACCGGGGTTGGCTCCTCAAGTGGGGTATCAAGGACCGGAGTTTCACCCCCAAGCGCCCCCTTTCTGGACCTCTTGCCTCTCCCACCGGGGACTACTCCCGGCAAAGGCCGTTTCGGTCCTCCCTCCCCGTTCTTAGCCGCCATCTGCTTCTTCAAATCGGCTACCTCCTTCATGAGCATGCGGAGCATCTGATCGGTACTGACCCGCTTTTCAACTTTCTTAGGCATTCCCGGACGGGATATCTGTAAGACAAAAAGAAAGATTACAACGCTCAAAATTGGCTCTTCGTTCCGTCTTGAGCTCACGTGCAGTGGGGAGGTGCAGCTTCAGAGCACAGGAACAAGAGGATGTTTTCTTGGCGTGTTGCTTCTTTTATCCGTCTTCGGGGCGGGCGTCAACCCGCCCCCGCCCGCCCCCGAGGGCGTGGCTGAGTGTGTCAGTGTCTAGGACAACCCACTCCAGGGCGGGAAAAGGCGCGCCCCGGCCACGCCGCTTCGGGCATACCAGCCGAGGCTCGCCTCCCGCCCAAGATGGCTTCCCGGGGGGATCGTGGTACTCCACCATACGTTCGGGGGGACCGAATGGTCGCCCCTTTCCATTCATCTGTAACAAGTTCTTGCATACAGTGCTCATATTCTACGTAGTCTTTCATATGATAGACTACATTTCCACAATGAGATACCTAAGCAAAGGAAACACAGGTCATATGATTGTGGAATGAGCAAAAAAATGTGCATGTTTTTCAATTATATTACCTGTGTTTCCTAACATTACACACCACATTGTGTAGATGAGGTTTAGGCCTGTTCCTGGAGACAGAGGAGGTCTGACATTTGTTCAAGAGTGCAGTGGACATTACTCACTTCGTTGGTAGGCCTCCACATGTATTATCTTCTCTGTATTCTTCAACAAACCTAAATTCCATCTGCAACCCTGAGTAGGACTTACCTGAAACAAATCTGTGGATAGGTTACACCTTATTGGCATCTTGAAACAATCATTTAAAATGTTAGGGTCAGATTTATGGTGGCCGTGCGCCTCTTTTGCTCCATTGTGGGTCACTTTTGTGTAAAAGATGCACCATGTTGCAAGATAGGTTTCAGTTCATCTCCAGCAAGATACCATCAGTTTAAAATGTATATAATTAGCATTGTGTAGGGGGCATGCAGAAGCAAAAGCTTTTATAAGTGTCAAAGTTGTTGCATGCAGTGCTGCACTTCTAGGTACTGTTTAATATGCTGGACTACATCTGCACTATGAGATACCTAAGCAAAGGCAACACAGGTGATGTGATTGTGAAATGAGGAAAAGAAACTCCACATTTTTCAATTACATCACCTGTGTTTCCTAAGTTTATGAATGACATTGTGCAGATGAAGTTTAGGTCTGTACACGGACACAGAAGAGGTCTGGCCTTTGTTCAAGAGTGAAGTGGACATGACTTACTTCATTGGTAGGCCTTCACATGTATTATGTCCTCTG
This sequence comes from Lissotriton helveticus, assembly GCF_964261635.1. Classification (NCBI taxonomy): domain Eukaryota; kingdom Metazoa; phylum Chordata; class Amphibia; order Caudata; family Salamandridae; genus Lissotriton; species Lissotriton helveticus. The sequence goes on along the minus strand of NC_136057.1, from coordinate 1,434,459,746 downwards.
TTCTCTTCAAACAACTCGAAATTTAATTTGGAACCCTGAGTAGGTCTCACCTCAAACAAACCTCTGGATAGGACACATCTTATTGGCATCCTGAAGCAATCATTTAAAATGTTAGTGTCTTGCGACACTTTTCTGAGACAACAGCAGTGCAAAAGATGCACCATGTTTTAAGATAGGCCTCACTTCATCTGCATCAAGATACTGTTAGTTTAAAATGTATATCTTTAGGACTGTGTAGGGGGCCTGGAGAAGCAGAAGCTTCTGTCAGTGTCAAAGTTGTTGAAAAACTGTTTGTCCTTCAATCTTTTCCCTTGTCTTTTGTAATTTTTAAATACATGTTTTAATATTTTTCAAATGTTTGTTCTCTCTTTCACAGATTGAAAGTATAAAAACAAAAAGTGAGTAATTTAATGACAATTATAAGGTAAATGTTTTGTATTCTTTTCGTTACATTTCTATCACATTCACCTACTATTAGTTCCACAGCTTCATTTCTTTAACCCTCAGTTTCCTGCCTTTGCTACTTTCCTCATTCCTTTCTCTATTACCTACTTACTCAACTCCTTCCACTCTTTTTCTCAGTCCCTCCCTTCTCATAGTTCCTCACTCTTGTTCACTCACTCCGTCTCTATTACTCTTAGTGTCTTTGACTGATCACTCTTTCACTACTTGTTCATAATGCTTTCTCTGTGTAGTTGAAGCACACTAAGGGGCATATTATGAACACAGCCAATAAAATTATTGCTGTTTTTATTGGCAGAAAACTGGTGCAAAAGTGGTTTTAGCGGCAGTTTTCTGCCGCAAAAGCGGCTTTGGTGACATATTTCTGCCGATAAAAGCTGCAAAACTTTTATTGCCTATGTTGATGATATGGCTCTATGTTATTTACATTTCTTTGCTATTTCAATTAATCTTTTTCTGTTATTTTTTGTTTTCTGTTTTCTATTTTTTCTCTCTGTTATTCCCCATGTTTTAATCTTATTTTGAACATTCACTCACATTCTCCAAGAAACTCTTCTTTGTTATTGTTCTACTCTCTTTTTTTTCTTTCACTTCCTTATCTATTTTGTTTTTCACAATTATACCCTCTTCCGTCTTTTCTTCGGTAAATAGATAAACAGTATCTCTGGTTTACTCCCTATAGCTGTCTTTCTCTTAACATCACTCTCTGTTTACTTTTCTTATACTTACTCTTCTTTTAAAAAAAAATTTTGGGTTAGCTCCCGGTTCGCGAACCGGTAAGCGAACTGGGAAGCGAACTAAAAGAAATAGAGCTTGCCAGAGTGCTAAACATTCTAGCAATTTTTTTTGAAAGGGGAGGTAGTTCTGAAAAGAACTTTTTTTTAAATGTTTTTGTTGTTTTATATTTTTTTTTATTTTTTGAACATTTTTTGTTTTTTTTGTATTTTTTGAACAATTTTATATATTTTTTGGTTTTTTGGGGGGGGGAAACAACAAAAAAACAGGCATTGAAAAGGGCTCAACAGGAGCAAAAAAAAATTATTGTCTGGGGCGGTTAGGGCAATTGTGGTTGTTATAAGCTAGGTTGATTGAATTAATGCTCATGTTACCACATGATATCAATGCACCGCAGTGCAGACAAGTATATTTCATATGCCCAAAATTCTCCTGGATGTTTGGCACGGTTTCCCGTGCCTCTGCTGCTGTCAACGATATTTGCGATGTTGACCTGGCCACAGGAGTTGCTGTTGGGTTTTCTTCCATGTCTCGTATCTCCGCCCGGCTGTAATTCAATGGATGCCACCTGCTCATGTGCCGATGCATGGTATAGTTCCCATAGCTATACTTTTTATCAGTCCCTCTTGATAATTTGTCTTTGCAAATGAGGCAGGTGACATACCTCGCATTCACTTTCTTCTGCCCTGGAGGGAGTGAAAAAAACTGCCAAATGAAACTGGCTTTCCTATGGGAAACCCGGGGCACCTCTTCCAAGAACTGTGGTCCTTCTGTCTCCTCTTCCTCTAGTTTTTCCTCTTCCTCCTCTGTGTTGGTGATGACCTGGGGAGGTGGTCCTCTCTTCCCATGAGGAGGTGGAGGTGGTGGTGGGGGTGCACCAGCTGAAGCAACTACTGAAGCCATTGCTCTACTATGAATAAAGGTCTTCCTCTCACAATGATGAAAGTCAGAGTGAGGAAAGAAGGAGGGGTTTTCATCATTTGGGAAAAACAATAGTTCTAAACCAATGAAAAGTGTTATTTTTAGGTCACCTGACCTAGCCTTACATGATTATGAAACCAAAAGTTAAATGAACCAATGAAAAGTTTTATTAACAAGTCACATGACCTCTCACGCTTATGTTACACGCTGCGGAACGCGCCCCGGATCGCTTCCGGGTCGCTGCGCTTCGCGCCTCGGTTCGCGCTCCGGAGCACTTCCGGGTGCGCTAACGCGGCGCGTCATAAGATGCATTACGCGGCAACGCGATACGTCGCGCTTTCGCGACGCGCCGCGGATCGCTTCCGGGGAGCTGCGCTTCGCGTCCCAGTTCGCGTACCGGAGCACTTCCGGGTGCGCTAACGCGGCGCGTCATAAGACGCATTACGCGACAACGTGATACGTCGCGCTTCCGCGACGCGTCACGATGTTGATTTCTAACGCGGCAGTTGCGCTAACGGAACGTTTACCGGTTCGCGGACCGGGTCGCGGCATCAAATTGAGCTAACGGAAAGCTTCCCGGTTCGCGAACCGGGAGCGAAACAAAAAAAATATTTAAATTTTTTTTTATTAATAAACATATAAAATATATTTTGGGATTTAAAGAAGAATACATTTTACAGCTATAGATATTAGCTTTTAAAAAACCAATGAAATTCACTGAAAAAACCATAGGTTATAGACCATATATAGTTAGGAATTAGCATTTACAAAACCTTGAAAATTCACTGAAAAAACCATAGGTTATAGACCATATATAGTTAGGAATTAGCATTTAAAAAACCTTATTTTACTCACACAAAACCATTGAAATTCCATATATAGTTAGTTGTACTAACTATATATCGCGCACCCACAATCCACTGCTGATCATGTCACATATTACATCATTCATGACATGGTCAGTGACATCACTGATGACATCACTGATGACATCTCAAATGACATCACTGATGACATCACTGATGACATCTCAAATGACATCACTGATGACATCACTGATGACATCTCAAATGACATCACTGATGACATCACTGATGACATCTCATTTGACATTACTGATCACATCACTGATGACATCATTCATGTGATAATACGATGAACCTCTTCAGACTCTAATATAACCTTAGATACACTCAGGGTAAACATACACTCACAGACTGTCACTCATCCATGGAGTTACTCAGACACCTAGTCAGTCATGCAAAGAATCAATCACACCTCCATTTCCTCAACTATACAGTTATACACACCTTACTTATTGAAACATATACTAACACATATTTACTCACTTATACAATCCTGGATACAAGTTCACAATGATCCATACAGCCACTCACACATTCACTGGCTCTTATGCACAGTTATTTATATATGTCAACTCTCACATGTACTGTGTTTTACATATGTACTTACTTTGACATGTAGCACTGAGAAGAAGAAAGAAACAAGACCTTTTTATTTGTTTAGCTCATCTGTTGTGTCTTCTCCTTTCTGCCCGCTTTTAATGCTGTGTTGTGTTTACCTTCTCAAAGCGCCAGGACGCCCCTTTGCTGGGGCAGCTGTGCGCGATACAAATAAAAATAACATAACATAACGTAACTGGCTCCTATGCACAGTTATTTATATATGTCAACTCTCACATGTACTGTATTTTATTTTTTTATATAATTTATATTATTTTACATATGTACTTACTTTGACATGTAGCACTGAGATATCCATTCACTCACCAATACACTCATGCACACAGTCAACCGCCCATACAGCTGTTTCCACATGCACTTTTGAACCCATACATCTAGTGAATCAACTGCTCACACATATATGCACAGAGTCATACACCTCCCAGCCACCCACACACACACTCAGTCTCCCATACAAATGCTTGGGCAACCAATCAATAACCCATATAGTTACTCATATAGCTACTGATCAACACATGCAGCAGTTTACAGAACAACAGACATAATGATGCACAAATTAAGACAGTTTAGTCACTAACCCATGCACTCAGTGAGACACATTTAATCAGTCACTCATACAGTCAGTCATGCCCCTACTAAATCCTTCATCAAGACACTTATACATCCACTCATTCTTCAATATGTAAGACATATTTTAACTTTACAGAATTATACAGTCACTGGATGTAGTCATCAGTGATGTCATCAGTGATGTCATTTGAGATGTCATCAGTGATGTCATCAGTGATGTCATTTGAGATGTCATCAGTGATGTCATCAGTGATGTCACTGACCATGTCATGAATTATGTAATATGTGACATGATCAGCAGTGGATTGCGGGTGCGCTATATATAGTTAGTACAACTAACTATATATGGAATTTCAATGGTTTTGTGTGAGTAAAATAAGGTTTTTTAAATGCTAATTCCTAACTATATATGGTCTATAACCTATGGTTTTTTCAGTGAATATATATATATATGTATTACCTACTGGCGGTCGCCAGTAGGTATATATAGTTAGGATTTTTTCTCTATGGGATTTTTGAAAATTCTATGTCTAATAACTTTGGCGTTTGTGGACGGAATTGGCTGAAATTTTCAGGAAAATGGCACATTTTGTTTCTGAGCAGCCCTTGAAAATTTGGGGGGGGTTCGTCAAGGGGGGGCCGAGAAAAAAGGGGGGTCCCAAAACGTGTTTTTAACATTGAGTTTTCCATAGGGCGGTTGGCCTCACTTTTAGCCCGAACGGCTGAATGGATTTGCACGAAACTTGGCAAAATTGTAGGGACTGGTAGCCCGATGTGCCTTTGCTAGGTCTCAATATATGTGCTTCAGTGGATTTTGAGAAATTAACGTTCAAAAAAAGATATATATCTGTAACAGCGGACCGCCCAGCGCTCCGGTTCGCGGACTTTACGCGTTACGGAGCTTTGTGAAGCGAAGCTGATTGGTTCTCCGGCGTCTGTAAACATTCCAAACAGTCCGTAGCGGCCGCCATCTTGTCTCTCGGTAGGAACGAGAGACAAGAGGAGGCCAAAGCGAAGGGGCAAATGACCATAAGGGGGCATAGTAGATCCTCGCTGACCCCCTAGGTTTGATGTGGAGGTTTTAAAAGGGCCCCGCGGGGAAAAAAAATAAAATAATAATAATAATCGAACAGCTGAATGGATTTGCACGAAACTTGGCAAAATATTAGGGACTGGTAGCCCGATGTGCCTTTGCTAGGTCTCAATATATGTGCTCCAGTGGATTTTGAGAAATTAACGTTCAAAAAAAGATATATATCTGTAACAGCGCTCCGCTTCGCGTACTTTTCACGTTACGGAGCTTTGCGAAGCTGATTGGTTCTCCGGCGTCTGTAAACATTCCAAACAGTCCGTAGCGGCCGCCATGTTGTCTCTCGGTAGGATCGAGAGACAAGAGGAGGCCAAAGCGAAGGGGCAAATGACCATAAGGGGGCATAGTAGATCCTCCCTGACCGCTTAGGTTTGATGTACCATTTTGCCAAGTTTGGTGTCATTCCGTTCAGCCATTCAGGCTGTAGACGTATGTAAATGTCCTATGGAAAATTGCATGGGGAAAACACATTTGAAAGTGTTGAAATTTAGAACCAATTAAAATGTTACTTTGGTTTTGTATTTGTGTGTGATGAAAATTAATTGGTTATGTATATATCTCAAATGCGAAGAAACCACAGCCATTTTGTGATACTACTGTCTGAGGTACATTTGTGAGGAATTTTTGGTGGTGAATTTCTGGTGTTTGATTTACACAGTACTAACACTTCTCCTACTTTTAAAAAGGTGAGTTGTTAATTTGTAAGGGGAACTATGTTGTACACTTGAAGATAATTTGAAAAATGTTTTCTGTTATTTATTTGCAGTCCTTCTGTTATACTAAATACTTGATAAAGTTAGTTTTATATTATGTATTACTAAAAACGATAAATGAAAGTGATTATTTTTTTCTGCAATTTACAGCAAGCAATTTCAAAATAAAATGGCTCACAATGAAGAGACCGTGGCAATTTCTTTTGAATTATCCACTACATTGATTGAAATTGACAGCACCAATAATGAAATATTGTCACAAGGAGGAGATGACTTGAATGATTTTTTTGATCAATCTGTTGATGGCGAATTTATCTAATGTTTGGAGACCATAGAGTTACAAGAATCATCATTGCAGACTTTTAATGAGGAGATTCCAGATGAGATGATTGAAGAGGAAATTCCTGATGAGGACATGTTACTAGTTCTTTCAAATTTAGAAAATTCAGAAGAATAAATTTATATTTAGAAATCAAAAATTGTTTGAGACATTATTCATTTTTATTTTTAATTTATGAGGTTGTAGCGAAGTGATTGTAGTATAAAATGAGACTTATAGTATAGAGTGCAACATTTTTATGTTACATGGTAAGTTTACTCATATTTACTTCCCTTATCCCACTATATTATCTCCAATGTGTATTTGACATCTCTTCTTCATCTCCGGCCTCCTTTCTCTCACTGTGTGTCTCTGATGCATCTTATCGCTGCTATTTTGTGTAATTACAGAAGAGAGTAAAATAAAATAGTTCGGAATGTGAAAAGGGGGCAAAGTAGAGTACCCCTCACCCCCTAGGCCTTCTCAGGCGGTCCCAAAAGGATCAGTTTCTGCTTTCCTGAGAGATTATGGTATGAGTTCCATATACCACAATAACTTGCATTACAACATGCAAGATATCTATCTCCTATTACCAACTTTTGGAGATATTCGCGCTAAGCGCGAATATCTCCAAAAACTAACACCTGCCCTGAGCAGTTCTTAGCCATGTTATCCAATGGGAGGTGGATAACATGGCTAAGAGCATTAGCTCGGTAATGCATGAATATCGCTGACTTTTTAGCGATATTCATGCATTGCGGCCGTTTTTTATCGCATTTGCGATAAACCTTGATAATAGCAAGGTTTATCTTCGATAATTTCTGACGATGCTTAGCGGTAAAAAATTCGTTGGTAAGCATCGTTAGCGATAAATATCGCTTAACTTTGGTAATATGCACCAACGTCTGTTAACGTTCGATTAGAAGGAAATGAGGAAGTGTTGAAAAACATTGTTTGCGCCATCTTGCCTTTTTTGAAATGCCACACTTTTGCCGTGCACGGCAGCCATTTTAGATGCCTTGACCAGACCCACTCTCTGCACGCTGTCGATTCGTAGCATGGCTCCCCACCCTCGCAAGCATCTTCCCCAGGCACTGGTTACCCCCGCTCTCTGTCTTATGCATGGGCAATAAACCTCCCCCCATCTGCGCTGCTCTTCCCTGAGAATCACACTCTGTGCCCGCCCGACACCTCCCTTTCGCCCTATTCACTACCGCACCCTCTGACACTCCTCTTCCTCTGTGTCCGATTGTCCAGGCTATCAGCTAGCCCTGCAGATGTAGTTTATGGCCCCAGCTGTAAAGAATCACCCCTCTTCAAAGGAGTTATAGTAGATCAAGGCCCACACCCGATGAGATCCGTCACACCACACGTGTTCCTACTATCTGAAAACCATCCTGTATTGTGATTGGGGAGGGGACCGAGCCTGAAGCGGAAGATTCCAGGGATGACTCTTTGTACATCAAAGTTTTTACATTTATGTGTCACATTAAAAATATATAGCACTCCAACAAAGTAGTAGGATTATAAAACTTTAATAACTTATAAATATATACAACAAAACAAAAACAGTAAAAACATTTAAACAACGAAGAGACCGTGGCAATTTCTTTTGAATTATCCAATACATTTATTGAAATTGACAGCACCAATAATGAAATATTCTCACAAGGAGGAGATGACTTGAATGATTTTTTTGATCAATCTCTTGATGGCGAATTTATCGAATGTTTGGAGACCATAGAGTTACAAGAATCATCATTGCAGACTTTTCATGAGGAAATTCCTGATGAGGACATGTTACTAGTTCTTTCAAATTATGAAAATTCAGAAGATGTTGCCTGGGTGCCGCACTGATTTGGGTATCCGGCGTGGGGCGTCCCGGGGGGTGGATTGTCAGTAGCGGTCTGTTGTGCGAATAGTTCCAAGGCAGCAGAAAGCGCTGAAATCTGGATGTCACGAAGGTGATGTCTAGTAAGTTGCCGCCCAGCAAATAACGGCGTGGGGCGCCGCGGGGGTTAGTGAGTCCAGTAGGCACCACAGCTATACTTACCGGCATTGCAGAATTACTGCTGGGGACAATGCCTGTGCTGTAGCAGGGTCACAGCAGAAACAAAAAGGATTCTGTTGAAGATGTTGTTGGTTTTCAATTTGAAAACAGTTTCTGGTGTCAACTGCTATGCTAATGTAGTGGTTAATGTTTTGTTTTCTCTAGAAAATGTAAAAGAGGGGGAGGCAGTCCAAAGTTCTGGTAAAAGGGCAAAGGAAAGGATCGGTGGTTTGAACTATCAGTCAAAAAGGGGAGGGGGTGCAACAATTTTTCCTACCGGGTCACAGTGTGCTTTCACCGGAACTGAGGTCTGCAGGATTCTAGTCATTCAAAGTGAGGCTGGCGCCAGCATGGGAGCGCCGACGTCCCGCGGATACAGTTTCGTCACTCCACGGGCGATCATGGCAGTCATTCCCCATCGGGGGTGTCTGCGGGGGTCGGAGACTCCCGCGGCTCCTCTAGAATCTTCAAGGTCGTGGAGGACTACGGTGGTGGAGTCAACCAGTGACCGGGCCATTTCTTTATGCTGGGCCCGCTCCTGCCAGGTCGACCACCATTTTGAGAGTTCGGTAGCTACTGGCGATCGCGGGGTCAAATGAGCGGACGGGCTCCACCCTGCCGGGCGAGACGTTGCAGCATTGCCACAGTGGAAGAACCCTTTTCCGGGCGCCTGGAGCGCTGAGGGTGCAGGTGGGAAGACTCCACTGGGGAGGCGGGAGAGGCCTGTTCGCACCGTCTCTCCCTCCCAGTGCACCCCACGGCGTCTCGCTTTAGATTTGTTATGGCCGGACCAGGCGATGAGGACGAGGGGGGGGGGTCGGAGGCATGTGCAAGACATCCCCCCCAGTGTTGTCAAAGCCATTATTGAAGAAAGAAGAAATGTCCCGTCCGTCTTCGGGCCGGGCTTCCGGTGGATGTCGGCCGGACGCCCCTTGCTCTGGCCCCATGAACGGGTTCCTTGGTTTATCGGCTGCAGCCGGATCCCATCGGCCCCGGCCGTTGGTGGCCGGACCGGTAGAGAATGTGGCGGGACTACCTGCAACTGTCAAGGGCCACCGCGGCCGGACTGGGAGAGAGAGGGGAGGGTCGAGGACACGGACATTCCCCCCCCTGCAACTCTCCAGCGTTGTCAATCCCCCTGGCCGGGTCCCGCTGGCCTCGGCCTCTCCTCCGGCTACACCCTACGTGATGATCTCCTGGCCGAGGCGTGGCAGCAGGACCCATCTTATATGTGTTGCTTCCGGCTGGGCGTAGCCGAAAACCTGTTGCCCTTTGGAAGTTTCTAGAATGGGGCGGATGTCTGCTGACTTCTATCTTTCCCAGTTTGCCGTTATTTGGCCGTGGCAGGCGGTGGGACAGACAGGTTTTGGGGCAGTGAGGGGCGATGTTTTCAGGTTTCTTATTACAGGCTTACTTCTAACGTTTCTTGTTTCTAGGACAATAATAGGTTTTATCATTACGTATTGTTATCGTTTCTTTGTTTGTTATTTAATAAAAAGTTCATCAGTGGCCTACTGATTTTCGATTTTCCTATTCTTTTCTTTCCAGGTTGTTTCATGCTAAAGTTTCTGTTAACAGGATACAGTGATCACTTCGTTATTATTGCATATGTCCTTTTCACTAGGGGTGCTCTCTGGTCGGGCCAGATGACGTATCTCTAGTAAATGGTCCGGGTGAAACAGGTGCATCAATCAGTGGGGAGTAGATAGGCATGACAGATTACAACGGGGGAGAAAGGTCCGCATTACCTACCCTTTCACTACTTGCAAAGATTTTCCTACGTATATTTGCAAACAGGGAATACCTCCAAAAAGAACCAATTCCCAAACAATCAATGTTTGGGCAAACAATCAATCAATGAGGAACGAAATAGGCACGACGTGTTAAAGGTTTGCGTTACCTACCCTTCACTATCTGCAAAGGGAGAGAGAATATTCCTATTCTTCCTCGTTTGCAGGCAGAGAAGATCCTTAAGAGAACCAACTTCGAACAATTCAATGCTCGATTCAAACAATCAACAAGGGGTACTGTGAACACAAATGGACGCCGCTTATGTACATACACATTGCTATTTTCAACAGGTTGTTCTTAATGTTTCTATTTTAGCGAGGTCAAAAAGAGATCCCATTAGTGGCCTACTGATTTTGCTCGATTCCTTTTGTTTTTTTACACGATTTTTCGCTATCTGCAAAGACTAAACAGAGTATTGCGACTCTGTGCTTGTTTGTAAATAGAGAATGAACCAAAGAGAACAATCAATCAAATGGAGAGAGAAGCAGGCACGACGGATTACAACGGGGGCAAAGGCCTGCGTTAACTACCCTTCACTATCTGCAAAGAGAGAGTACTCCTAATAGAAATGAGGGGTGGGGGGCAGCATTCAAAGCAGATCAGTGTGCATAAACACGAAAATGTTTTTACTTACCACGTACTTGACATTCGACAGCTTATGATATTTGCTATTAAAAAACCATTGAAATTCACTGAAAAAACCATAGGTTATAGACCATATATAGTTAGGAATTAGCATTTACAAAACCTTGAAAATTCACTGAAAAAACCATAGGTTATAGACCATATATCGTTAGGAATTAGCATTTACAAAACCTTATTTTACTCACACAAAACCATTGAAATTCCATATATAGTTAGTTGCACTAACTATATATCGCGCACCCGCAATCCACTGCTGATGATGTCACATATTACATCATTCATGACATGGTCAGTGACATCACTGATGACATCACTGATGACATCTCAAATGACATCACTGATGACATCACTGATGATATCTCATTTGACATCAATGGTCACATCAATGATGATATCATTAATGTGACAATACAATGCATCTCCTCACACTTTAATATAACCTCTGTTACACCCAGTGTTAAATACAGAGTATAATTTTTGAAACCATTGACACACCAATACTAGTTACTACATACGCACTCACTGATTCCTACGTCTACACACACATTCACTCATTCACCCATACAATCATTCATACATACAATCACTCATCTTTACAACACTATCATATGCACTCATACACCTATACAGACACTCACACTCTGCCACTCATCCATGGAGTTACTCACACACCTAGTCAGTCCTGTAAAGAATCAATCACACTTCCATTTTCTAATCTATACAGTTAAACATAGAGTACCTTACATTTTCAAACATATACTAACACATACTTACTCTCTTATACAATCATTGATACAAGTACACATTGATCTGCACAGAGTCACACATCTCCCAGCCAGCCACACACACACTCAGTCTCCCATACAAATACTTGGTCAATCAATTAATAACCCATATAGTTACTCATATAGCTACTGATCAACACATGCAGCAGTTTACAGAACAACAGACATAATAATGCACAAATTAAGACAGTTTAGTCACTAACCCATGCACTCAGTGAGACACATTTAATCACTCACTCATACAGTCAGTCACCCACCTACTAAATGCTTCATCCAGACACTTATACATCTACTCATTCTTCAATATGTAAAACATATTTAAACTTTACAGAAACACACAGTCACTGGATGATGTCATCAGTGATGTCATCAGTGATGTCATTTGAGATGTCATCAGTGATGTCATCAGTGATGTCACTGACCATGTCATGAATGATGTAATATGTGACATCATCAGCAGTGGATTGCGGGTGCGCGATATATAGTTAGTGCAACTAACTATATATGGAATTTCAATGGTTTTGTGTGAGTAAAATAAGGTTTTGTAAATGCTAATTCCTAACGATATATGGTCTATAACCTATGGTTTTTTCAGTGAATTTTCAAGGTTTTGTAAATGCTAATTCCTAACTATATATGGTCTATAACCTATGGTTTTTTCAGTGAATATATATATATATATTCACAGCTCCAAAGTCGCCCATAAGAATCCGCACTCAATCCGAGTGGGTGCCGGTACGGCGGTGGCGGCGTGCCGCTTTCCGTATTACAGCTCCCCTGACCAGAGTCAGAAAACCAGCACTCGCAGTAAGTTAAACCACTTCGGTTTATTGCATAAAACAGGAAAAACGCGTTTCGGCTCCTCTTTTGTGCAATAAACCGACGTGGTTTAACTTACTGCGAGTGCTGGTTTTCTGACTCTGGTCAGGGGAGCTGTAATATATATATATATATTTATATATTTATTTGTTTGTAAATTTTCATATATACATTTATAAAATAAACAAAAATGTATAGTTTATTAATTGTTTTAAAGTATATAAATATAAATATATTACATTTTATATATGTACATTTGCATTTTTTAAATTAAATGTATTTGTTAGATTTGTTAAAATGTTTATTAAATCTAATTCAAGTTTTTTAAGTTAATTTTATTATTTAATATTCTTTTTTATACATATATTAAAATCGCTATTTTGTGCAACTATATTCTTTACATTGATAGTTTTTTTCTGATATTTTTGTACTTGCCATTATAAATATAGGATGTCGAAATTTTTTACATCGATATTTATAATTCGATATTTGTGTATGGAGATATTTTGGGTGTCGATATTCTATCATTGAACCGAAGGGATGACTTTTCAACATATCGTTTTATCAGAATTATTTTCTTTTCCTTAGAGCTAGCCAGTGTACAAGAATGTACCCACACTGGCATTTGACGCCCCTACTTGACCCTCTACCTCCTCTTAGGGCTTCTAGAAGCAGAGCCTGAATTTTCAGGTGTATCTTCTGGTGGTTGAAATGTATTTAAACTTCACCCTTTAGGTAGACCAAAGAAGGGAAACTTCACCTTTTGTGTTGATTACCTGCTTAAAGGTTAGCATCACTTGCCTCTGGTACCTTCAGATGGATGCCATTGCCCACCTAAGATGACCATGACTAAATTCTACAGTGAATTGGCTACACAAAAGAATGAGTTTACCTATTGACCCTCAGGACTACTCAGATCTCCTGAGTGGCTGCACAGAAATACTGCATTAGGCACCACTCCGCTGTCGCTTGTCACCAAGATTTCCCTCATGTTTGACGTTGGCAAGTGTCATTGGCCAGGCTTGGTATTCACCACCTTTAGGATTATGGGCTGTGGAGGTATACCACAATCCTGAGATGTTTTCCCCACACACATTTCACCAGGAAAAACATAGCAAAATATGCTAGAGAAAACTGCTCTGAATGAGGAAGAAACACATGAGAATCCGCCTGGGGCTCCGATTAGTTGTTATTAACCACTTCCATGCTAATGACAAGGTCAACTCGTCATGGGTTTTACCTGCCCTGTGCTTATGACGAGTTGACCTTGTCATGAACAATGGAGAATCTGAGATTGTAGCACACAGCAGGAAAACCCCTTAGCAGCCAAGGTGTTAAAGATTCATCATTTTAAAGCATGCAGTGGTGCTGCAGTACCTCGTCCAATATTTAATAAAATATGTCTTCCAAGGGGCTAGTGAAAACCCCAAAAACACAACAATACACTTATTTTATACAGAATGATAGTGAAATGTATTGTTTTTGGGCATGTGATTCCTGGTGAAATACATCCCTTTACAATGGAATGGTCTCGCCTTTGCAAAGGTTAGAGCTATTGGCATTGTAAATGACACATTTTTTATTTATGTTTTGGTTTTGAAAACAGATAAATAAATGGCATCGTCATTTACAATGCCAATAGCTTAATCACTTGCAAATGCGAGACCTATTGCATTTGCACCCCCACATACACACACAGAGCCACACACACACACACACAAAGCCAATCACACAGACAGAGCTACACACACACACACACAGAGCTACACACACACAGAGCCACACACATGGTGGTGGTGGATGTGGTGGTGGTAGATGTGGTGGTGGATATGGTGGTGGATGTGGTGGTGGATGTGGTGGTGGTGGATGTGGTGGTGGTGAATGTGGTGGTGGTGGTGGATGAGGTGGTGGTGGATGTGGTGGTGGTGGATGAGGTGGTGGTGAATGTGGTGGATGTGGTGGAGGTGGTGGATGTGGTGGTGGATGTGGATATGGATGTGGTGGATGTGGTGGTGGTGGATATGGTGGTGGTGGATATGGCGGTGGTGGATGAGGTGGTGGTGGATGTGGTAGTGGTGAATGTGGTGGTAGATGTGGTGCATGTGGTGGTGGATGTGGTGTATGTGGTGGTGGTGGTGGATGTGTTGGTGGTGGATGTGGTGGTGGTGTATGTGGTGGTGGTGGATGAGGTGGTGGTGGATGTGGTGGATGTGGTGGTGGTGGATGTGGTGGAGGTGGTGGATGTGGTGGTGGTGGTGGATGTGGTGGTTGTGGATGTGGTGGATGTGGTGGTGGTGGATGTGGTGGAGGTGGTGGATGTGGTGGTGGTGGTGGATGTGGTGGTTGTGGATGTGGTGGTGCTGGATGTGGTAGTGGATGTGGTGGTGGTGGTGGATGTGCCTCAATGCTACCTCCAGCCCCCTGCAACGCTGTGCCGGAGGTCGACGGGCACTGAAGCAGGAGCTGGGCGAGAGGGCGAAACTCTGAAGCAAAAGTGAAAGCATCCGCTCCCCGAGGTGCCCTGCCCAGGAAGGTGGACCTGTGGCCGCCTAAACTGCTGCAACTATCCTCACACCACTTACCCAGAGGAAACCATACGTCAAACGTTCCCAGAGGGTGCAGTTAGCACCAGGCTGCCTGCCAGGCCTGGGATTATGACCCAATAATAAGTAGGTTAGCTACAGATGAATGCCAATGCTAGGACCACCAGCCTGGAGGGATGAACAGATTTACCCGGGTGAGTGTATTCCACTTCCCTGGTGCTCTGCCAGGTACAGATCTTGAAGTCTTATGCTAACCGTCACGGAGTAAACCATTTTGCTTTTGTTCCATAAGAGTGCTGGGATAGAGAACCCCCCCCCCCCCCCAGTCTGCACTGCCTTTCCTTCAAGACTGCCGGTGACCTCAGAACAGAGATGCCATAGAACTATGGCAAGGGTACTGTAAAGGCAGCTCTACTGGAATTATCGGATTCTATAGCCATGGAATTCTAGTGGTTTTACTGTCTGGCTCCCAGGGCAGCAGCCTTAAACAACCCTCCCCCTCCCCCTCCCCATGCCCCACCCCTTTTCTAGCACTTAACACTTCGTGGCAGAAGGCGCAAAGGACAAACCTCTCATGCCTGGGCAGGCACCTACAAGGCCCTCTCTCACCTACATCTTCCATCTTGGGAGAGTCCCCATGAGGGTGGAGGCAATGCCACTGCCACGTGGCTAGAGGC
The DNA here is from genome assembly GCF_964261635.1 of Lissotriton helveticus. NCBI lineage: Eukaryota > Metazoa > Chordata > Amphibia > Caudata > Salamandridae > Lissotriton > Lissotriton helveticus. Next base: position 1,434,444,142 of record NC_136057.1, on the reverse strand, counting down.
CCAAGACTGACTGAAGCGATCCCAGGTGCCGAGGGTCAGCGAGTGCGTCACACATGCCAGTGCTTTGTGTTGACCCGAGCTAGGAATAGCCCTGGAGACGCAGACAGGACTACACACCCACGAGGGGGTTCCGAAATAGAGCCGGCTTCCATGGTGCTCGAGATGAAGGCATCCAAGGTGTGGCTGGCGTGGTGGGCCCGCTTCAGGGATTCTTCTCCACTGCCGCGGGCACCGAGCAGGCGCAGTTTATGAATTAACACACTTATTGGCTGTGGGACCAGTGGAAGGCTCACACTGAGGTTAACTCAAAATGGGAAAAGGAAGGAGAAACAGTAGGGTCACATGACTGCGGAACAGTGGGGAACGTGGCACTACTAAAGAGGCAGCGACAAACAACAAATGGGCCCTGGTACTTGAATAATGTGCTGAATTCTAAGACAATCATATTCATGTTATCGACCTTGGATGGACCCTCACACTGACCTCTACTTTTCACAGTTCCTCACATTGCCTTCTATCTTTCGCAGTCCCTCTCACTGTCCTTTACCTTTCGCAGACCCTAAGCCCATGCGCAAACAAAATGTAATTTAAAATTCTGGTAGCATGCGTCTGGTCACTGTGCACACCTCGACTTGGAACTAGGTAAAACGTAGAGAGACCTCAGTTATTTTCTATGATTACAATTTGTAACAGAGCTCTAATCCACAAACCTCTGCCATAGACACAGCCATGGCCAATGCCGTGTGCTTATAGTTGTAACTGCCATCTTTAAACCTCAAACTATAAGGCAGTCCCCTCCACGCACACCAACCACTGCCGCTCTGCCCATTTACCGACACCCGCAGCCCGAGCGTTCCTAAAGGGAGCACGAGGGGCGGGCGCTTCCGTGTTTACACTCCCTAGAGTACACCCTGTCCTCGTGGACGCCTAGGCCTGTAGGTGCGTCTCAGGCATCAGCTGTATTTCAAAGAGGGAAGCCGTGAGATACTTGTCACAGTGCGAACTCGTGTTATGGAAATACCCGATGTAATCATTGTTTTCTAAGATAAATACTGCTCGTGCAAACTAAGTACTTTTCTTGCAGTGACACGACGCGCAGCATCTCCAGGCACGTCTGCACTGTACTCGCTACTCACTCCGACTTGGTTTTACACCCACAGCCCGAGCGTTCATAAAGGGAGCGCGCAGGGCGGGCGCTTCCGTGTTTACAGCCCCTGGAGTACAGCCTGTCCTCATAGACGCCTAGGCCTATAGGTGCGTCTCAGGCATCAGCTGTATTTCAAAGAGGGAAGCCGTGAGATGCTTGTCACAGTGCGAACTTGAAATACCCGATGTAATCATTGTTTTCTAAGATAAATACTGCTCGTGTAAACAAAGTACTTTCCTTGCAGTGACGCGACGCGCAGCATCTCCAGGGACGTCTGCACTGTACTCGCTACTCACTCTGACTGGGTATTTTTTCTCATGTTGGCACAAAGATTAGCAGAACATCAAGACAAGTACCCACTGCAAACTGATTTAACACTTTGGGAAATGTATCCATCGCCAGCCTGTAAATGCGCACGAAAAGATGTGCCGTCTCATCGAAGAGAAGGCTTCCCACCGCAAGAGAAAAAAAAACATGCACCTGACTTCCTGCTGGCATAAAAGCTTTCTTATCTTCTTTATGGGGCCATCTGTTGGCCCCATAAAGAAGATAAGAAAGCTTTTACACCAGCAGGAAGTCGGGGAAGTCAAGCTGGAAAGGACGGGGCTTAGCGAGAAAGGAGAACGTCTCTAGGACCTCTTCTCCAATGGCAGGCCACCGTTTAGGAGGCCAGCCAATGGAGAAGAGGGGCGGGCCTTAACCCTCGCTAGTGAAGTTCTCTTAAAACATAAAATCTCACGAGCTCGACTGCGCATGTGCGCAGTACGCCACGCGAGACCTAAAAAAAAGTGCAAGCCTCGAAGGAAACGGCCGACTGTCTGGACTAAGGATGTGTAAAGCTGCACTATTTTTCCACACCCTTCAAAAAAATGTTTGGAAAATGTTTCAAACTTTGCGTGGTTTACAAGACTTTTGCCTTGTGACTTCTAGAAAATTCTCTTTCATGTTAAAATCTATTCTACATGTATGTTTATCGAAAGCCGCAAAAGTGGATCCACAATGATATGCATTTAGCCACAATATGAAACCGTGTAAAGCGTCATTTAGGGGGCCCACCTCACTCTAGCCTAATGCATTCTGGTTATTCTAGTCATGTTGTGACTGCATTGAACTAATTAGACGGCCACTTCCGACAACAATGATTTGCAGGTGTACATTTTATGATAGGAAAGACTGTTTGTATTGACCTGAAGTGAGGTGGTCACCATGGCCTGATTCAGAGACTGGTTGTAATTGAAAGATATGCAATTTTCGGAGAGAATAATAAATACTAAAAGGAAATGTTGCCTGGGGCTTATGCCGTGAGCGCTTTAGCAAACGTCTCACTCTAAACCACACTTGCTTACAACTGTACGTATTTAATTTCCTACTTAGAGCTCCAAATTAGTTATATCTCTGACTCTAATTGATGAGACTGCAAAAAAGTATAAATATGTGTGGTCTTTGAAATACACATATTGGGGCATATTTACAAAGAAATGACGCAGCTTGGCATTGCAAGCAATTTAGTAGTGCTGTGCCATTTAAAAAACGCAGGGCTGCATTGTATTCACAAGAATACGGCACCCCTGTATTTTCCCTTGCGCCGGCACTCAAAAAGTGGCCTACTGCCAATACAGACACCCTTGAGTCATGGAGAAAGGGTGCCTGCATTGCAGGGATGGTTGTTTATGAGCAGGAAGGGACATTCTCCTGCACATAAACAATCATTAAAGGCGATTTACCCCTTCTCTCTGTGCTGCAGAATGCAGCACGCATAGACAGAGCAAACAGTGAGGAGAAATAAAAAAAATTCTCCTTCTTGTGCCACTCTAATGCCTGCTTTTCAATGGCATTGGTTTTTGGCTCTGCCTCAGATTTAAAGATCCTTGTAAATCTGGGGCAGCATCAAAAAGCAATTCGTATTGCGGTGGAACACCCACAGCAACGCCCATTGCACACCCCTTTAATGGAGAAAACTGCCTGAAAGGGTACAATATTTTCAATGCGGCGTTAAGCCACGCTAATGTGGCTTAGGTCTGCATTGTAAATATGGAGCAGGGTATTGCGCCACCGGAGCGTTGTAAAAAGTGACACTTCAGTGGCGCAATGCCCTTGTAAATATGCCCCATTGAGTCTAAAAGATAGGATTAGACTATGAATTTTAGTGCTGGCAACTTTATCCTCACATTAAAATGCTAATGTCACTCATAACTATAGCTCCTCTATTCACAGCCAGGCACTTTGGCTCTGTGGGGTTAGATGAACTCACGACCCAGTGCTTGCTGCCAGGTGCAGGTACTATGAGCTTGGCCCAGGTGCTCTTAAGGCGGAAGCCGAGAGCGTTTTTAGCTTACTTTTAAAAACTTTTCATTGTATTGCTTGTCACCTTACTTTGTTTGCACTTGGCTTTCACCTGCTCTTGTCATTCCCGCGCAGTGGATCGAGCGCTGCCGCGGTCCCCACAACAAACAATCTCTCCCGGCCGCCATCTCGGCGAGGACGGAGGCCACGCCCCCCGACGCCGCCCTACTAATAGCGCTGAATACAAGCGCCCCGCATTAAGACAGACCTGTGCTCTTGAGGAGGAAGCCGAGAGCGTTTCTAGCTTACTTTTAAAAACTTTTCATTGTATTGCTTGTCACCTTACTTTGTTTGCACTTGGCTTTCACCTGCTCTTGTCATTCCCGCGCAGTGGATCGAGCGCTCCCGCGGTCCCCACAACAAACAATCTCTCCCGGCCGCCATCTCGGCGAGGACGGAGGCCACGCCCCCCGACGCCGCCCTACTAATAGCGCTGAATACAAGCGCCCCGCATTAAGACAGACCTGTGCTCTTGAGGCGGAAGCCGAGAGCGTTTTTAGCTTACTTTTAAAAACTTTTCATTGTATTGCTTGTCACCTTACTTTGTTTGCACTTGGCTTTCACCTGCTCTTGTCATTCCCGCGCAGTGGATCGAGCACTGCCGCGGTCCCCACAACAAACAATCTCTCCCGGCCGCCATCTCGGCGAGGACGGAGGCCACGCCCCTTTCTGAGGCCACGCCCCCCGACGCCGCCCTACTAATAGCGCTGAATACAAGCGCCCCGCATTAAGACAGACCGGTGCTCTTGAGGCGGAAGCCGAGAGCGTTTTTAGCTTACTTTTAAAAACTTTTCATTGTATTGCTTGTCACCTTACTTTATTTGCACTTGGCTTTCACCTGCTCTTGTCATTCCCGCGCAGTGGATCGATCGCTGCCATGGTCCCCACAACAAACAATCTCTCCTGGCCGCCATCTCGGCGAGGATGGAGGCCACGCCCATTTCTGAGGCCACGCCCTGACGTCGCCCCTCCACGCCTACAAATTATGGGCACATTTCGGACGCGCAGCGGATGAGCGCAGCGGGCGCGCCGCCAGCGCGCCAAAGGCAAGCCCGTCTGCGCCTGTCCGCGCCAGGCCGGGCCCTAGGGCCAGCCACGCTGACCATCTCATCTCATACTCGTCTCAATCCCTCAGAGAGCTGCATCACCTTGCCCCCCCGCTGTCTCCTACAGCCATCCGCCGTATACACACAGCCGGCCTTACGCGCCCTGCCCAACACCACCCATGCGGACTCATTCCCTCAATCAAACCAATCAGGAACGCTACGTCCATCAGGGTGTCATATCTGAACACCCGCTCTCTAGTGAAACACTATGAGGACATCTTCATCCTGTTGTCTAATAATAACCCTGATATACTCCTGCTTACAGAAACTTGGTTAACATCAGAGTCCCTCCCTGATATCTTGGCGGCCCTCCCCCCTGATTATTACATTCTCCATGCCGATCGCACCGGTGACCGGCCCGGGGGTGGGGTGGCAGCCATTATATCTAAGCGTCTGAACTCTATCTCCTCTTATTCCCTCCCCCTCCCGGAGGTGGATAACTTACTCATTAGCGTGGAAACTGACACCGGTGCCCTTACCTTCCTCCTCTTATACCGGCCTCCATATCCTATGCCATCCTTTTCGACCATCATGAGCGAACAGTTGTCCAATCTACTAACGCTGCACTCCAGTGTTGCCCTCTTTGGCGACCTAAACTATTGGTTCAATGACACCAACGCCGGTCCCCATGCTACAGAGCTCTTTGAGACTCTCAACAGTTTGAACCTCACTCAACAGGTCACCCTACCTACCCACACCAAGGGCCACATCCTGGACCAGATCTGGACCTGCAATCTGGCCTTGTCCCAGCCAGATATATCCCCCTGTGTCTGGTCAGACCACTACCTAGTTGACACCACCATCACTGTCGCCGGCCGGATCCCTGTTCCTCTGATGGCTGGTGGCTCCTCATGGAAATGGAGTACATATGATTCCCAGGGCTTTCTCACAACCCTGGCCGACACCCGTCCTGTCTTTAACCCCTCTGATAACATCGACGGAACAGAACACGACATCGGACTCTGGCTGAGGTCGGCCAGCGACCACTTTGCCCCCCTGATCAAATTCCCCCGCACTAGGCATCATAACTCCCACAGGTGGTTCTCTGATGACCTCAAGCAACACAAATTAAAAACGCGCCAGCTAGAAAGTATCTGGAGACGCGATTACTCCAACTCAGCCAGACAGTCCTACTTGGTTGCGCGTAAAGAATACAAACTGCCATCAGCCTAGCCAAAATGGAACACTTCTCCAGCAGGATTTCGTCGGCGGTCGACAAATCTAAGGAGGTGTTCAAAGTCATGAATGAACTTACCACAGACGACAGAACCCTCCCAGCCCAGACCCCCACTCAAGAGGCATGCGACACTCTCAATTCCTTCTTTGTGGAAAAGATCACAAAAATCAAAAATTCTATCCCTCCCCTTCCCCAGCCATACTCATTGGACACTTCCTCTAACAATCCCTTGACCATTACCACCTTCCCTGCCCTGAACCATATCTCATTAGCGGAACTCGCCACTCGCGTGAAATCTGGCTCCCCTAATGACTGTTGTCCGCCATCTGTTTTGCGGAGTATCTACCTCAACCTTCCTGATTGTATTCTACCCTTACTGAATGGGTCACTTAGCAGTGGCACTTTCCCTAGCTCTTTCAGGGAGGCCATCCTAGTGCCCCTCCTCAAGAAACCCGGCGCCGACCCTGTGGAGCCTTCGAATTATCGCCCCATCTCCCTCCTTCCGTACTTCTCAAAATTAATGGAGGCCCACGTCACCCGATGTCTATCAAATTTTATCGAATCCTCCTGTCACCTCGAGCCCAATCAAGCCGGCTTCAGACCTACCCATTCTACTGAGGCCGTCATTCTGGCAGTCCTAGACACACTCAGGAGCAACGCGGACGCGGGGTCCCCCCAAGCCCTCGTACTCCTGGATCTGTCGGCCGCGTTCGACACGGTGGACCATAACATCCTCCTCCACCGTGTCGGACAGGCAGGCATCCAGGGTACCGCTCTTAAGTGGGTCGAGTCCTTCCTGACTGGAAGAACACAGGCGGTTCGCCTGGGCCCATATACTGCAACAAAAACCCCCACGACCTGCGGAGTCCCCCAGGGCTCCTCCCTCTCACCGCTTCTGTTCAACCTATACCTCCGGCCCCTGATCCACTCTCTTCGGAAATGGGACATCATTGTCTATAACTATGCTGACGACTTACAGATTGTCCTCCCGCTCAATTCACCTCATGCCATTAATACGTTTCACGCAGTCATGATCCACATCCAACATTGGATGAACCAGAACCAATTGAAGCTCAACCCCGGGAAAACTGAGCTTCTCCTCCCTGGACTCAGCCATGCTCACTGGGGCCTGCAGTTCTGGCCCTCGGAGCTAGGCTCCCCCCCAGTGCCGGCAAAATCAGTGAAGAGTCTGGGAGTGATTATTGACACTGAACTGTCCCTAAAACCCCAAGTGGGTGCGGTAATTTCATCCTGCATGTACCAGCTCCGGAAAATCCGCAAAGTTCGCCACTTACTTCCTCCCGCCGCACTTACCCAAGTTGTCATCTCACTTGTACTATCCCGTCTGGATTTTTCGAACTCCATCTACTATGGTCTCCCACAATCTCTGCTACACCGCCTCCAGGTTGTTCAAAACCAAGCGGCACGCCTAATCCATAAAACCCCCAGATGGCAATCGGCCAAACCTCTACTCCACAGTTTGCACTGGCTCCCAATAGGCCAAAGGGCAGCTTTCAAGGTGGCCTGTCTCACATTCAAAGCCCTTCACTGCTCCGGCCCCGCGTTTCTCAAATCTCTTATTTCTCCTCACCGTCCAACGCGCAACCTCCGATCAGCACACCGTCATTTACTAGTCACTCCCAAAACTAAAACCAAGAAATTCGGCGGTCTCCGCTTCTCCCACCTGGCTCCCGGGCTTTGGAATCTCCTTCCTCTCTCCATCAAATCCACCCCTTCCCTCCTGAACTTCAGAAAATCGCTTAAAACCCACCTCTTTCCTCCCCTTGGTTAAAACTCCGCCACTCACGCTTCCTTCCTCACTCACTCTGTCTTAAAGCGCCAGGAAGCCTCAGTGTCAGCGTGCTCTATAAATTGCACTTAAGATAATATAAGATAAGACGTAAATCAGCCTGGGCTGGCTAAGTTATGTACTTTCCTTTCACTGAAGTCAGTAAGAGTTTCTCACATTGCCTGTCGCTGGGTCACAAGGTTAATGACTTCACTGTTCATCCAAACTGTAGCTGCTCAGCGCAGCCCACAGAACAATTCAGTGCTTAATTTGTGCCAGTGGTTTCCAGTGCTTAGCAATGGCACTTATTTCTCAGGGCCGGGTCTACACACTAGCTGAGTCTATATGAGTTCTATTGGTAGTAATTGGCTACGCGCTGCTTACTATGTTACAGAGTAGGTCCGACCGTCCCAGTTTTCCCTCCCTGTGAAGAGCTGATATTGCACATAAAATATTTCAAATTGGATGCAGGACCCCACCGCCCACCTTATTGTGAGCCACACACATCACATTACTGCCAGCAAGTGAAGCTCCTTGGGTTCTTGGTCACTGACACCATCACACATCACACCCCATTTTATGGTTGTACATTGGTAGCGCACTAGCCTAGGCTACCAATGAATGATTGCGAAATATATTATTAGCCTGGCCCAGTCCCTCCTTGGCGAATCATCAAGTGTGTGCCCTGCTCGACCACTGAGTAGTGTTTTGCCCAGCAGCGCACCCAGCATACTGCGCAGTTGCAACGTCAATCATTAGCCGACGACAGAAGCAACTGGCGTGCCGCCCAGCTTAATTCAAACTAAAAAGGAAGGGTTTCCCACAGTCCCGGTAAGAAATGACTTTGAGTATTTGTCTACAAGTACAATTTAAGCATTGAAATAGGTCATTATGATAAATAACGTTTTATACTGCGTGGGGCCCATGGCTGCAACTCTTTCTCCACTGCTGCTAGGTTTTAACCTTAAAAAAAGTTGTATTTTGTCTCGAGTGACATGTTCAGAGAGTCATGCTTTTTCAGCCACCAGCACAAATTTATGCAATATTATAAAGTGAAACTAGAAGTCCCACAATGCAATGTGCTATGCTTGTTCTTCAAAGCCTTGTATTGGCTAAAGGTAGCTCACATTATGGGGCCAATTGGCCGTACCATAACGCTGCTACACAGACTACACTGGCAGTCGTCACTAGAGTTTCATCTTCCTGCTGTGAAGGTTCCCATCGAGCTGTGTGCTTAACTGAGCGTGGGGTGTGGTTTTGGAAGTGGTGAGCTGCTGAATGGTAATGTGTTGTGCAACTGCCCTCTCTGCCAGTCTTTAATTGTATAGCTGGCTTTCAGCAGTGCCAGTGGATGAAGTGGGTGGAGCCAGTAGAGGAAGTGGGTTGGGCCGGAGGACGTGGGTGTTGTAATGAAGTATGAAGTGCTGAGTACTAGGACCAGCGCATTGGAGGGGACGGGGACTAGAGCCGGACAGAGGAAGAGGAGGAGCCTCGGCCGGAGGTCTCCAGTTGTAGTAAGAGGGCGAGAGAGCGAGACGGGTTAATAAAGAGAAGTGACCCTGAATCCTTTGTACGTGTGCTTTGTGGCCAACTGGACACGACATCTGGCGACGAGGTGGCCAGGACTCCTGCGCTGTGTGTGCACCTTCGTGAGCAGTGATCCGCGCTACCTGTATGCTGCCTGGTGGCTCTGGGGACTGCCGTGCGAGTGTGTGGAGCGCCGGCGGCAGATTTGCCTATCGCGGTCTGGGAGCCCACCCCGGCCGCGCTCGTCTCAGCTCATCGCGGTCCGAGAGCCTACCTCGGCCGGGTCTGCCCTGCTGATGCATGTGGGGATTTTGTGAGCCCCCGACGTTGAGCTGCGTGGAGGACCCGCGCTGCGCTGCATGTCGACGCGACCTGGGAGCCCACCCCAGTCGCGTACTATCTGGAGCCCCGTTGCCTGTGCGGTGAGTGCCGTGTCTGTCTTCCCGGCTGCTGGAGGAGTCCCGGTGTGTGAACAGCTCCTGTGAACAGTGAGGAGGGACAAGTCTCGCGAGGCGCGAGAGTTCGTGGCGGCCATCTTAAAGTCAGGCGCCTGCAACTATCCCCTTTGAGAAAGTCCCCGCGGCCATTTTGAAGTCAGGCGAGATGGCTAGAATTCATCAAACCCTGGCAAATTAAAAAAAATATATATATATATATCCAAAGGCGATTTGGAGTGCGCTTCTTGTGCGTTGGACCCATCAAACCTTGACAAATCCAATTCATGTAGATGTCCAAAGGAACTTTGGAAGTGATTTTGTGCCTGGTTCAGTGCCTGTTATTCCCACGTGTTGCAGTGTGGTAGCTGGTCGCGGGCTGTCGTCTCGGTCAGTGGTCCCCATTGGAAGAAGTCGGCCGCACTACCATGTCCACCTCACCTCCACCTCAAGCAGGCCTGGCGCAAGCCACTGTTGGTCAAATGGGCATGCTTGGAGTCTCATTTCTGTGCCCACCTGAACCTCTGGTCCTTGAAACAGGAGGAGGTATGGGTCTTCAATGGAAGGAGTGGCTTGAAGACTTTGAAGACTTCATGAAGGGCTCGCACGTAACTGAAGCAGGAAAACAGCTGATAGGGTTACGTAATCTAATAGGAAAAGACGTTGGCCAAATCATAAAGGAATTACCTGCAGCAGATGTGTCATCCTACGCCGGTGTGTGTTTGGCACTGAATCGGAAATTTCTGCACAAAAGGAACATTGACTATGAGAGATACAGGTTTAACCTGGCGGCTCAGGAGAAAGAAGAGCCCATGTGCGTTTTCATCACACGCCTTAGACGGTTGGCTCGATATTGCGAGTTTGACTCTTTTTCGACTGTAAATTGTAAATTGATACTTGTATAGCGCACTACTCACCCGCAAGGGTCTCAAGGCGCTTGTACGAATACCGCTGTGGAACCCATCCCGGCTTTCCCTGTGAGGTGTCCACTCCTGGGCACCCCCAAGGTGGAGGCCAGGCATCCTTAGTGTTGTGGGGGCCGTTGTGGAGATTAAGCAAGCTATTGCCCAGAGTTGCAGAGTGGGACTCCATGATTGGAATAGGCACCGAGGCGAGAATTATCAGGTCCGTGGAATTTTCTAGCTCAAGACCCGCCGAGGCGGGGAATTGAACCCTGGTCCCGGGCTAGACCTCTGCATCAGGGTCTGCCGCTCTAACCATTGAGGCACACTTCTCCACTGAGCCACACTTCTCCACAGATGCTCTTCGTCTGAGAATCATCGAGGGCTGTCAGTCAGAGTCACTACCGCAGAATGTATTAAAGAAAAGTTTCTCGCTAGACGAAATCGAAGAAATGACACGGGTGAATGATCAGGCTGAAGACCATGCCAAAAAGATGGAGGCAGGGAGAAGTGAGAAGCGTGAACACGCCTTCAGGCTTCAATCTCGCAACACAAGCAGATATTCTCTGGTGAAGCCGAGGTCTTCCCGGTCCAAAATGCACCAGCAACCTGCAAGACGACGACGTCGCAGCTCAAGTCGAAACAATTGACGGCACGAACGTCATCTTAAATGCTATCGTTGTGGCTATGATTTTCCTCACACAGATGGATGCCCTGCTCTGGGTCAAAAATGCAGGAAGTGTGGAGGTTAGAACCATTTTGAGAACGTATGTGGAACTTCCAGAAAGGACAAACAGCGAGATCAGGACAGGCAATCTCGACCGTCGAGCACGCGTCATCACGCCAAAGCGGTACGAGATCACAGAGACTCGTAGACAGGATCGTCCCTCTCCAGCTACCAGTCTCGCGGAAGTCACCGGTCCCGAGGCTCATCTTCACAAGGATCAAGGTCACTGTCACCCATCTCGCAGGACAGTGACGAATACGTATGTATGGTTGCTGACCCAGACACACTGAAGAAATACACTCTGCTCAGCATCCAAATTGGCATGCGCTGGACCAAATTTGTGATGGATAGTGTAGCCTCTCTCAACTACATACCGGTGGCAGAATATCAGAGGATGAAGTCACCACCTCAGCTAAGTCCCGCTCATGTGAGGGTTTACACCTGGATGTCCAAAAAGCCACTCCCTTGTCTGGGAAAATTCTCAACTCACCTCACGTACCAAGATCGCACGATACCTACTTACATCCATGTCATTGAAGGGCCTGAGGCTGACTGTCTTCTGAGTCTTCCTACTGCTGAGCGACTGAGACTAGTGGACATCTTGTACAGAGTTGATGATGAACTTGATGTAGTTCAAACATTTCCGAAGTTATTCATTGGCCTGGGAAAGATGGCTCATTGTCAGATTCGGCTACACATCAATGAACAATTAACTCCAGTAGCTCAACACCACATACGAATCCCCTTCCCCTCCAACAAGCAGTAGAACAGGAATTACAGGATCTGTTTAAAGCTGACATCAGAGAAAGGACAGATGGACCTACACCCTGGGTCTCTCCAGTAGTAGTCGTGCCGAAGAAAGGTGAACCTGACAAAGTCCGTCTGTGTGTTGACATGAGGGCGCCCAACACCGCCATTGAAAGGGAAAGACACCCCGGACCACATATCAGCGACATGATTGCATCACTTAACGGAGCAAAGATATTCTCCAAACTGGACCTCAATAAAGACTACCACCAGCTAGAACTACACGAGCAGTCGCGTTACATTACGACTTTTTCAACTCACATCGGTCTCTTTAGGTATAAAAGACTCCGTTTTGGAGTGTCTTCTGCTGCTGAAATCTTTCAATAAGCCATTAGGAAAACCATTCATCACATTCCCAATGCCTTAAACTACAGTGACGACATCCTGGTGTATGGGTCTACGACACAAGAACACAACACCGCATTAGAACGAGTCTGCCATGCACTAATGGAAGCCAACCTCACATTAAACAAAGCAAAGTGTGAGTTCCATAAGTCCACATTGAAGTTCTTTGGCCATATTTTCACACATGCGGGAATGAGACCAGATCTGGACAAAGTGGCAGTTCCGAATGACACTCCCAGCCCTCGTGACGCAGGAGATGTTCGCTTCTTTTTAGGGATGGCCAGCTACTGTGCCCGGTATATCCAGGACTATGCAACCATCAGCTATCCTTTGAGAATACTTACAAAACAAGGTCACCCGTTCCAGTGGTCCGCGAGGTGCGAACACGCATTTAAGGAAATTAAAGCAGCTGTGGAATCGGCAGGCCATATGGCCTATTTTGATCCGAAGAAAAAGACAGAAATCACAGTTGACGCCAGTCCCGTAGGGTTGGGATACATCTTAGCGCAATATGACATCGAAAGTGACCAACGGTACATAATTGCATATGCTAGCAGGAGCCTGACTGATACTGAGAAAGCATATTCCCAGGCTGAGAAGGAAAGCTTGTCTGTTGTTTGGGCCTGTGAACATTTCCACATCTTTATATACGGAAAACATTTCACACTAATCACCAATCATCAGGCCCTCATCACCATCTTTGGCAACCCCCGAGCTAAAATGCCACCAAGAATAGAACGCTGGGGTCTTCGCCTCCAAGAGTACACCTATACAATTGTGCACAAGCCCAGAAAAGCAGCAAACTCTGCTGATTATATGTCAAGGCACCCCAAGGAAACAACCAAGTGCAGACCGTCTGTGGCTGAGGAAAACATACACTTTGTAATAGATCAAGCCAGACCACCGACAGTCCCGCTCGAAGCCATCTGGGATGCCACTCATGAAGATGTCACTCTGCAAGACGTAAAGCGTCGTATACAAAACAATGACTGGAGACACCTAGATGACGACAATCCAAGTAGCCTGATTGACATACATGAACTTGCTGCTTTCAAGCACGTAAAGGAGGAACTGTCAATAGCCACCAATGGCCTGCTCCTATGAGACAAGCGAATAGTTATCCCGAAACAACTATGACAAGGTGTCATCAATCTGGCGCATGAAGGCCACCGAGGCATTGTGGCTACCAAGAGAGCACTGAGGGAACGGGTCTGGTTCCCAGTGCTGGACCAAATGGTAGAGCTCACGTTGAAGGACTGCCCCCATTGCCAACTGGTCAGTCGACCTGATCATCCTGCACCACTGCAAATGTCCCAGCTGCCTGAGGGTGTTTGGCAGAATGTTGCCGTAGATTTCTTTGGGCCATTTAAATCTGGACAATACATCCTTGTCATCATGGACGAATATTCACGTTTTCCTATCGCACACCTCATTGCATCCACGAAAGCGTCCAGCACAATACCTATGTTGGATGAAGTGTTCGCTGCTTGGGGCATTCCTAAAATAGTGAAGACCGATAATGGGCCTCCGTTCAACAGTCAGGACTTCAGGGATTTCGCCAAACATCTCAACTTCAAGCATCGCAAAATTACACCGTTATGGCCACAGGCCAACGGAATGGTGGAACGATTTATGTCTACCCTAAAGAAAGCTATTCAACAAGCTGAACTGTCCAGGAAAGACACTCAAATGGCTCTAAATGAAGTTTTGCGAGCTTATAGAAACACACCTCATTCGACCACGCTCAAGTGCCCAGCGACTCTAATGTTGGGCCGACCACTGCGCACCAGAATACCCATGATTGACTGGAACGATGGAGCAGAATCTCAAGATTCTGAACATGATGACATAGCTGACCAACTCAAAAAGGAAAAAATGAAGACGTATGCGGATCACCGTCAGAGAGCTGCACCCTCGTCGATTCATGAAGGCGATTGGGTGCTAGTAAAACAAGAACAGCAAAAGAAAACAGGCTGTTGCTATCATTAAACTCCGCTGGTGGTCACCAGACGAAAGGGAACCATGATCACTGCTGAATCAGAAAATAAGAGAATCACCAGGAATGTGGCGCATTTCCAAAAATGCAGCCCCAAAGTCAAAGAACTGCTAACTGGTCTGGTCAATGGAGAAAAGGGACCTGCTGGGACGGAAGTCAGGGAACAGCAGTCAATGGTGATCCCTAGTGGAAGAGAGCCTGACTGCCAAGACGTCTATCTACGTCCCCACCGAATCATTAAGAGACCGAGTCGTCTGTTTGAAGAACTGTAACTATGTAACACAGCTTTTTTTGTTTATATGTCTAAGGTCGATTAAACTAGCTCATTTTGTTAAGAAAGGGGGAGATGTAATGAAGTATGAAGTGCTGAGCACTAGGACCAGCGCATTGGAGGGGACGGGGACTAGAGCCAGACAGAGGAAGAGGAGGAGCCTCAGCCGAAGGTCTCCAGTTGTAGTAAGAGGGTGAGAGAGCGAGACGGGTTAATACAGAGAAGTGACCCTGAATCTCGTGTCCGTGTGCTTTGTGGTCAACTGGACACGACAGATGTGACTTGCTACAAAAATTTGAGCAGCACTTAATATTTTACAAACTAAGCACTGAAACAATTGTTATGCATGTGCCAATTGTAATGATCATTTTGTGATGGTGCACCACTAATATACTGACTGCAGTATCAGTCTCTAACTGTGGCACTTTTATTGCAGCATCTTTCTGAAATTCTCTATCTACATATCTCGCACATCAGCTCCTTCATCATCGCCACAGTTTTTGCACTTTATCTATCTGTATGTACTTCACCCGTCACAATGCTCTTTCTCTCTTGCGCGTGCACGCACACACACTCTGTCTCACTCTCCACACCTGTAAATACACCCTTTTCGTTCTGAGTGAGACAGAGTGTGTGTGCGTGCACGCCCAAGAGAGCATTGTGACGGGTGAAGTACATACAGATAGAGAAAGTGAAAAAACTGTGGTGATGGTGAAGGAGCTGATGTGCAAGATATGTAGATAGAGAATTTCAGAAAGATGCTGCAATATATGTGCCACAGTTAGAGACTGATGAAAAGGGTGTGAAGAGGAGTGGCGGAGCTACTGAGGCACAGAGAAGGCCACTACCCTTCCACAGACTTAGTTATATCCAGTTCACAGTCCAATATTTGCACAATGTAAACATTTTCAATTCTATGTATGTACAACACAATTATTTCTACTACTCATGAATTGATTCTGCTAACAAGCGCTGGCAATGCAAACAGGTCTGGCTTGTTTTAGGCATGTGCTCATATGTTCGTTGCCTTGACTTACTCTCGAGAAAGTGGCACTCGAAGTGTTACACATTTGGCAGTAGAATGTAATTCATACTCCATCTGCAGCAATAGAAATGTCACACATAAGCAATATGAAAACTTGTCAGCTATGCTAGAGCTTCATTTCTGGGCTCAAAATTTACACTTTGAAGATTATAATTCAACTGTATTTCATGCCACTCTTGTTGCAACTGGAAGTACCCCTTGCTTAGCTGCTGAACATGCATACAACAGCTTATGGTTATACAGAGATGTTCTAAGGCCTGGACACAGTGGGTAATTTCCCAGGGCCCCAACCATTTAAGGGAGCCCCCAAGAAACTAACATTTTTCTTGACACCAGTATGTTCTATTTCCTTCAAAACAGCTTCCCCTTGCTCTGCCTCCCTTCACCTCTGACTATATCTCTAGCTACATAGGGCCCCATTATGATGGTGGGAGGACCGTAATGGAAAATGGGACCCACCGCCAGAGGTGCGGTGGTCCCACAAGGCCAATTAGGATGCGCTCGCCCCACTCCCGGGCGCATTCTGGCATTTAACATTGCGGACGGTGCTGCTGGGTGCAGCTCCGTCCGCATTGTTAAAATTGCATGCTTTGCATTTCCATACACAACATGACAGGCAGCGCCCGGTGCCTGGCACCTTGTGTATGTCAATGTAGTGGGGTACCATAGGTACCTCCCAAGTGCAGCCCCCACCCCACCGCCCCCGGTGGCCCATAACAAACCCCCAAAGCAATTTCTGCCGGCCTTTCCATGGTGGCTTCGCCGCAGTGGAAAGGCCTTAAAAATTGCACATCATAATATGGATGGCGGTGCCTGCTAGGCACCGCCACCATATTATGCCCCTGATCCGCATGGCAGGCAATCGTAACGATTGTCTGCCGGTGGAAAAGCGGCGGACGGTCTTTCTGTCCGCCGCGGTACCCCCCGCCATACTAATATGGCGGGGGGGTAAATCAGGTACAGATGGTGGTCAATCCGCCCGCCATCTTCATAGGTCCCTTAGTGTCATGGTAAGTATTTTGGGCCACTGGGCTAGAAATATTTCAACTGTTTTTGTATGACCCTGTTACTGAAATTTTAACATATAATTAAGAAGTGCTCGTCTTCTGATGAACTTGAATTAGCAGGAAATAGTAATACAATTCAAATTTGTTCTGAACATGGGTGCCCAAAATATGTCGTGCCTGCTGACCCAAAAATCTTTAACAGGCCACTATTTGTGTCATAAATTGTTAGGAAACATATGCATTTTTGGACATTTAATTTCAATTGAAAAAGTTTTGTAGGATAAAAGGCATGGGGTGGCTGAATATGTCACATATCACATGGAGTGTCACTTAGTAGCTGCACACACCAGGCCCTACATTGTGGCCTATAGTCAGGGTACTGGAATTATGTGGCAGGGGAGGTCCTAATTATGCAACAGGATTGACTAAATTATGTGGCAAGAAAATGCAAATTATACAGGGCAATACAGCACATTTTGTGATAGTATTACATTTTGTGGTCCTTTTTACACGTGTTAACACTGTCTAGGCACCTGGTGCACCTCATTAATACCAGTTAAACACCTAAACATAGCAATAAACAACAGAAGGGTGACCAGTCAGCCTTTGCCAGGGGCCTTCCACTGCGCAGCAACACGTGTCGCTGCTTTTTTTTGTAACTTTTGAACCATTTGAGCAAGATACAAAAAAGTTCGGTTAAAATCTACAGATTATGCAACAGATGGTAGATTATGTGGCAAATGCGGGAAATCCTTAATTATGTGAAAAGGGCTGAGGCGGCACAGTCGCATAATTCCAGGGTCCTGCCTGTAGCATCTATTTTGTGAGGCCGGCTTGGAAATTGTAGTTTAAGTAGCATCGATTTTTTGACGGATGTTCTCACTGTTACTCGCTTGGTGTGCTGTAGTTGTGTTAGAGAGACTTGATCTGTTGCTGCCAGCACTGCAAAACCCTTATTCTAACTGGCCCAAAATCCCAGTTTGTAATGCTTTACTTCCTGTCCTCTAGCTGTTTTGCAAGAGGCTTCCCCATCTGCTGCACATGCTTTTCATATCTGGTGCCTTCTCTTGGAATGGCACCTGTTTTTTGACAAGAGTATATTCAACTCTTTCTCATGCTGTTCCTGTTACCTGCTCTGTGAGTGATGCACTGCTACTTCCTGTTTTGGACCTGTTTCACCAAGCCGGCCTTCTCTGCTGCTTCCTGTACAGTGGCTGTGGCTGCTTTGTTTGAATGTGGGTTCTTATAGCTGCTGTCTATGTAGTTCCTTATTTGTGGTTGGAGAGCTAGCTCTATAGCTGCCTCTGTTCTATGTGTGGTGAAAGCTTGCACAGCAGCTCCTTGAGCATGCCTGTCATGGACGCTTAGACTGGCACACCCTGTGCTGGGCCATTTCTGTGTAAGGGAAAGCTTCACTACCGCTGCCCTTGCAGAACCTCTGGTGTGTTTGACTGAAGCTTGCACCGGTGCAGCCTGAGATGAATCTTCCGTGTGTAGATAATTCATTCTCTCCTGCCTGGACTGTACTGTTTTGTGTAGACAGGAAGCTTGCAGCATTTGCACATGTGCAGTACCCTATTTGTGTATGTGAATGAAATTGCATTGCAGCTGTCTGTAACATATTTGATCCCTATCACTGACCTTAACTCCTGTTGCAAGTGTAGAAGTGCCTTCTGTGCCGCAGCCCCTAATTTGATTTCTGACAGGGCTACACGTATAGGTCGGAGCAAAGGACTTATATCATGTTTAGGGGAAGCAAAGGACATTATATGGTTAGATAGATGTAGAAGGGAAAGTGGCAAAGAAAAAGTGAATTAGAACAAGGAATAGTAGATGGAAGAGGAAGAATAAAAGGGAAGGGAAAAGAAAGAGGGAAATAAAATTGAGATACAAGAGAAGGGGAAGGAAATAAAATAAAGGGAAACTGGTAAGAGGCTGAAATCGTAGTGGGAGAACAGGAGAAATAAACAAAGTGTGATGTGTTGTAACAAAATAAATGCAATGGTAAAGAGAATGAAAGAGAGGAAATGAAGAGATTTGAAGAGGAAAGCTATAAATCAGAAATAGAAACGGGTTAGAGAAAGATCAATATGAAACAAAACAGACTCAAAATAAAAAAAAACTCAGACTGAATGTGGCAAGGTGTAGCATGTAAATAAGGAAGAGTAGGGGACATAAAATAAGAGGCTGAGATGAAAATATGAAAAGGCTGAGGTAAGAGGTATATATTAAAATAGTACATTGAAAGAGGAAACAGTGCTCTCGAAGATGGGCGACAGAGAATGTTTGAGGTAGAGGCGATGTTTTTTGGAAATTCGGAGAGATGTAGAGGTGAGTATGTTAGAGAGTGAAGGGTAAATGGAGAAGAGAGAGATGTGGGAGGGAAACAAAGAGACAAATATTTGAGCGTGTGACTGATAGAGATGAAGATGAGAGAACGAGTGATTGATTTGGAGGTAAGAGGCTAGTAAAAATAGAATTAACAAGCGTAAGACTTTGAAGTGCAACGAAACCTTGGAGACATAGAAGCAAGAATAGGCTGCCAAATACAGAGCTGAAAGAATGGCAAGTAGATGTGTTTGGAAAGATGTGAGTGAAAGAAGTGGAGAGAATATGCAGTAGAGATGTGGGAGGTACATTGTAAAGTGACCGAAAAACTGAATGAGTTGCAGTCTTGTGGTTAATAAGAGCACTGGGAGACAGGCGTAGTGGGGCTAGTGAAGGAAAGAGGAAGAGGTAAGCATGGAAGAGAGCTGTGTGGAGGGTAGAGACGGTGAAAGAAAGAGAAATGGGATCATATAGGTCTGTACATCAGTAGCTTTTATTATTGTGAAAGATCCAGACACAGCTCTGTGCAGCAGTTAATAAAACCTTTATAGTCTTCACTTTCAGACGGCCTTGTTTGCGCGTGTTAGGATATATAGTGGCTTTTCCATGAGTAAGAGATTATGTGTGTAGTACACACCAGCACCCACGTTAAATTGTATATAGTAAAAAAAGAGCAGGCATGTAGCTGTTTCTGTAGGAACTGTGCTAATGAGATATTCTTGCGCCTATTGTAGAGTTTACTAATGCCTATCTTTAGATATTATCAGGGTAAAATGTAATGTAACATCAATTCAATGACTATGATGTCTTTTCCTATGATGTCAAGGAGCAAGTGATGTCACTTCGGCGACCCCTGGACTTTTGGCATCCACGTCCATGACAATAAAAGTCGTGCTAGTTTATGACTGTTTTTTCTTAGGGTGAAAGTCAACTTGCAAAACCAGAGGCCGAAAAAAAATTCCTTGGAAGAAGTTGGAGGAAATAAATTGGGTCAGCTACCTATCGAGATGCATTGCTTGATTTTGAAGAGTGTCACTTTAGAAAACATGTTTTCTAAGTGTAATGTAATTGTGGGTCGTACTAAGTCATGAAGATTTATTGTTAGTGTTACTTTTAGGGTAATCTCTATTGTATACATTTTTTATTAGTAGTATTTCCTGTATAAGGTGTGATGGGATAATCAAAGCCAGTAGCAGTGGGCAGCAATCTGAGATTGTTGTTTTTTATACTTCCTAGTTGGTTGTGTAGGTACAAAGTGACGGCCAGATTCGAAGTATGTATTTTTTGGTAATTATTATCATTTTTATGAATATCGTTCTTTCTAATATCGTTTTCTGAAATATAGTTATAATAAATAAATATTTTTTTATTGTTTTAATGTGTTTTAATTCATGTATTCATTATTTGTGTTAGTATTGTTGGTATAATTGTTATTAGTTTCATAGAATGTAGCGAGAAATTGCAATGTCATCGTAGGTTGTTGAGCTTGATAGGGTGGAAAGTTATTTAAACTAAAAATAGTTTGAAATTATTGTTAATTCTTCACATGAATTAATTTTTTAATTGATTGTTAAGTGTTATATTATATTTTGAATTTAAAATTGATTTTTACATTTTGTATTTAGTTTAACTATTAGTCATAGTAATTTATATTTTAGTTGTGGATCGTTTGGGTGGTAGGGGTATAGAGTGTTTAAAATTTCCAGTTTATTTTAATTTGCATAGTTACTGAAAAGCATTGCAACATTTGAAAATAGCCAATAGACCTGGTGTTGTACCCCGGTAAAGCCAATAATACAAATGCTAAAACTGCAGTACAGTGCATGCGTGACTGGTTAAAATATCAGCCAAGATGGCCACCGGAGCAGGAGCCTGCTAAGAGCTCCTGGTGTTTGGGATCCCTCTAGAGGGTTTTATCCCTGTCAGCGCCCTCTGCTCCGCGGAACCGAATTCGTAAGAGTAACAGGAGTAACCAGAATCGTTTTATTTCCTCATACCTGTCCGGTGGAAGGCTGGAGCCACCCGTCGCAGTCTGGGTCAGCTGGAGACATCACCTCTCTCAACGGACGTCTGCTGAACACGGGAATCGGATGCCCCGAGCCTGCGGAGAGTAGGCACTCTGATGCGTCGCTTTGAGGCTCCCCCAGCACGATTGTGATCACGCAAAGGGCTCTTGCCATCGTCGAGTCCCGTGCCCACGGTGGGTTGTGGAGCGACCTGAAGCTGACCCCCTCCCCCATCCCTGCATCGGAGCAATAGATCTACCGATCGATGGGCTCCAGCGCTGGTCGAGCCTCGAGCCTCGGGAGGATCGCCGCCCAGTAGCCCTGGAATTTGTAGTTGGTGACCAGCGCCGGCTTCTTGGCAAACAAAGAAGAATAGCATCAAACCCGGCGTGCGTTCCACCGAATCGCGCAATTCCAAAAATGGCCGCCGCAGTGGAACGCATAACTCTGACTCTGAAGCCGGGACACCAACACCATCCCTGATGACCCCGCGGGGAGTTCTGGCTACCGCCGTGTCGACTGCACCGGAGAGTGGCCCCCCTCCCACCCGCTCCAAGGCGCAGGCTGCTGATCGCGGTGCCTGGACTGGCCGGAAGACGTCGGCGGACACCCCCCTCCCGCCCGCACCACAGCATAGGAGGTTGGATTCGGAACCAGGAAGGACGCCGGCTGAGTGGAGTCGGCTCCTGGAAGCACCGGGAAACGGATGGGAAGGTATAGAGGCTGGGGAACTGCTGATCTGGGCTCTGGAGCCAAACAAGAGCTGGAGGACCGACATGAGCCGCCCCCATCCGGGAGTGGATATGTGTCATTGAGCCCCCCCTCCCACAGGGAAATACAGGTTTGGATCATCGAGGCAAACACATAACTACAGTCCGCTCTATCTGCGTCACACCTGGATCAAAGCAGTACAACAAAACCTGCTGGCAAAACCAACACGCTTAGGGAGGCATAAGGTATTTATCTCACCCCACCCGCCTGCGCACATTTTTTAGACTACCTCCTTTTTACAAAATGGCTGGGGCCATAAAACTGCTCACATTCGTAAGCTACCTCCTTGAGCAACATGGGGCCATAAATCTGTAGAAATAAATCCTCTCTAGTACCTTTGATGTCCACGAGGCTCTACAGCTCTAACTCCCCCACTTTTCCATACCAGCAAGCTACGAGCAATGCCTGCCTGAATAGAAAGTGAAATGGTCCTGCTCTGAGCCCAAAGTAACAACAACAGACAAAGGACCAATAATTTTCTATCTCCCCCATCGGTTCGGCCATCTTAGCTGGTCTATCTTGGGGAGACCATCATGGTCTAGTCATTTCTACCATCGACCTTAAAGACCTAAGGCCTCTTAGACTCTCAGACTACTTTTTATCGGTTGCACAATTTACACAGCTGGGCGTTTTTCACGTCAGATTTAGATAGTCTGTTTTTCACAGTGATATGTATTATTATATTCCTGATTGTTTCCAGCACATTTCACTTTTTCTGCACCAATTGCAATTGCTACCCATATATTACTGCCTCGTACAGTAGCATTATATTCTATATATTCCTAACTGTAGCTTGCACGTCCCACTTTATCGTCAACGGTAATGCACCGTTTGCTACCTCATACATTTTTCTTTTTCTTTTGCTGCTCGCTAATGCCACTTGTTGTGCCATTTAATCTGTGTCATCTAATCTATGTGTGCAATTGTATTCTGTCACTGTACCCTACATATTTTTGACTACTCACTATTGGCACCTTCGATTGAGTTATTCTTTATGGTCTGCACAGTTAGTTTATTTTATTCATGTATTTTTCTCAGTGCTATATTTCATATTTTATACCTCATATATTTTTCGTTGCTGCTCACTAATGTCACTTGCTGGTTCATATAAGTTGTGTGTGCAATGGTATTCTGTCACAGACTCACTGTACCTTCATATTTTTGATTTTTGACTACTCACTATTGGCACCTTCGATTTAGATATTCTTTATGGTCTGCACAGTTAGTTTATTTTATTCAAGTATTTTTCTCAGTGCTATATTTCATATTATATACCTCAGATATTTTTAGTTGCTGCTCACTAATGTCACTTGTTGGTTCATATAAGTTGTGTGTGCAATGGTATTCTGCCAAAGACTCCTGTACCTTACGCATTTTTGACTACTCACTATTGTCATTCCTCACTCCTATTCCTAAAATGTATTGTCGTTTTTCTCACATAGACCTGTCACTGATGTAACCTGCACTTACATTGTCCCTTCCCGTATACACTGATTACTACCGCATATGTGTTAACTGCTTGCATTTTTCTGCACCCTTATATCTTTATTGCGCACCCTATACTTGTGCAACTCGCACCCATCTCAAGTGTTAATCTTGTATGCACCGAGTACTACCTCAAATACCTTGGCAACTCACTAGTGTCAGTTAATCTTGTATGCACCAATTACTACCTCAAATACCTTGGCAGCTCACTAGTGTCACTCCCAATTATCTCACTATTATTGTCTGCAGCGGTACTCTGCGCATAGCATTACTGTGCACGCACTAGTATCACTTTAGGCCCTTGCAACTGTTTAGGACAGTGCACCCTCCCTCCTACACCCTCCCTCCTACACCTACCTAGATTGTCCTCCCATCATGGAACCTGTCGGCAACCACACATACAAAATCAACTACCCACCCTCACTCACTAAAAAAGCCGCTAAACGTTTTAAACACAACTTCCTGAGGTCCCACCCTGAAACTCCTTGTGCAGACACCTACTTCTCACCAGTCAATGGTTCACTGAACATTGATATTATCTTCCACACCACACGCAGAGCCCAATGGAGAAACACGTTCCGCACCTTACTCACCGTCTCCACCTCCAGGAATTTCGCGCATGGCCTAAAACTCTCCATCACTCCATCACAATTCTTCCCGGGCAGAACAACCATCACTATATACAATAACGGGATTATCCTAATTCAATCCACAGACAAGAACCTGGAACTATTAGACAACCTGTTCCCCACGTTCAAACAGCACCTCGCCAGTCATCGGACCCCCACTCATAGCACCCGCAGGCCTATCACCCCTGAATTCACAGCCCCCAACCACAACCCTTCTAACCTAGCTCAACCACAAAACGACACGCACCTTCTCCCCACCCCCTGCACCTTAGACATTCACCCACCTAATGTAGCTACCTCGCACTCCACATTTACAGACATAGATCCCTCACCCACACATTCCAGTGGCACCCTCTCCCCCCCCTACAACCTCACCTTGTCACCCTCCCATACCACACCCATTCCCGTCACCCCTGACACCACAGCCTCAAACCACATTCATTCTAACCCAGCCCAACCCCAAAACAACATGCACCTCTCCTTTACTCCCGACACCCCAGTCACTCACCCACCTACCGTATCTACCTTCCTCCCGTCGAGCACAGACATAGATTACTTACCCTCGTACACCAACCACCTCACCCCTTCCCCCCACACACCAGCCCTCATCCCCTTCACCACCCCTGATACCACAGCCCCCACCCAAAAAGACATGCACCACCCCTTTACTCCCGGCACCTTAGTCATTCTCCCACCTACCGTAGCTACCCCACATCCCTCAAGCACAGACATAGATCTCTCTCCCTCTTACAACAACCACCCCACCCCTTCCATCTACACACCAGCCCTCATCCCCGTTCCTCTCATCCCCGTTCCTCTCACCCCTGATGCCACAGCTCCCTCCTGCAACCGGCCTATTCTAGATCAACATCAGACCGACACACACAAAGGCAAACCCCACCCTTTACCCCCACCCATTCTCAGCCCCCACTTCCTCCCACTAACTAATCACACAGAACACGCCACCTCCATCAACTCAACTCGACCCCATCTACAATCCCACTTCCCCCCCAGGCTCACCCCCCATTACCCAACCTCCACCCCCGCCACCACTAATAAACGCCCATCCGCCACCCTGCACTCTACGCCCACCACCAATACTCTCATCCGCACCACCAACCTCTCCCCTATGTCATCCACACCTGACCCTCCCATCCCCACCTCCAACACATGTCCCACTGCGGACCACATTACGGCCTCACTCCTCCAACTCAAAGAAGACATGTACATCATCAAACAACAACTACTCTGTCTATCACACTCCAGTCACCCCCCACCCAACACCCTCCACCAGATCAAACAAGACGTTCACATCATCAAACAACTACTCAGCACACACCCCAGACACCACTCACGCGCCTCCACCATCACCTCCCCTCCCAACTGGTCCTCCACCCGGGCGGCGAACTCTCGCACTCGACTCCCACCGCACTGGACCTCAATCCCTGTTCTCAATCGTGAAAACTGCCCCCATCGCTCCTGCAACCCTCTCTCGGACCTAGACACAATCATCCTCCTCCGCTCCTATGACTCAGCTCCCCTTAGCAACACACCCGACACTCTCACTGCCATACCTACGATTCACTCCAATCCCCTTAGACCCCCCACACTGAACAACAGAGTCGCTATCCATAGTAACCTGAGTAAAGTCCCCCTCGCTCTAGAACACCCTTCCACCCTCGACACACCCCGTCTCAAATGCACTCTCCTAAACTGCAGATCAGCCGCTAGACACTCCGCCGCTATCGCCGATCTCATCCTAAAATTGGATCTTGACTTAATCATCCTGACTGAAACATGGCTAACAGAATCTTCTACACCTATAATGGACATTCTGGTTCCCCCCAACTACCACATCACTAGACTTGACAGGTCTGGCAATAAAAAAGGTGGCGGAATCGCATGTATATACAGGAGCAACCTCTCTGTCTTGAAAGTACCTTCCCCTCCCCTACCCTCCCCAACGTCCTGTGAATACATCAGCCTAGATATTATCAGTGAGGGCAAACCGATCTGCACTCTTCACGGCGTTTACCACCCACCCGGTGACAACCTCACCTTCTCCCAACAAATCATGGACATGATCTCAACCAACTCAGGGCGGCAACTCACACAAATATACCTTGGGGACTTCAACCTCCACTGGAACGATCATAATGATGCGGTGGTAAAAGGTCTGAAGAATTTCCTTAACGCCCTTGACCTTACACAAATTTGCAACAGTCCAACACACAAGAAAGGCTCTACCCTCGACCTTATCATCTCCAAAGAGGCCTCTATCCAACTCGAATCTATCCAACCCTGTGACTGGTCGGACCATCATATTATCACGTTCTTCATCATTGAAAAAGTTAAATTTAACCCTATTCAATCCGCCAGGCCCAAAGTCTGGAAAAGAGACATGAAAAAACTAAACTCAAACTCTCTGCCCCCCAACAGCTGCAACTTACTACTTCCTCCGGATGGCGTTAAGGACGTCCAATCCTTGACTGATCACTATCTTAACAATATGACCGCAATAATTAATGAAGTCGCACCCTTGCAGCTAAAAAAAGCCACCACAAAAATCTCCAATCCCTGGTACGACGGGAGTCTCAATGACGATAGACGCGCCATGCGAATGGCAGAGCGTTCCTGGAGATCAGCTCCCTCTGCACTGAACTTAAAAAACCTGAAGAAAAAGAGAAATGCCTACTTCAGGAAAATAAAACGATCAAAATCAGACTTCTTCAGCCGTCAGCTCGACCAAGCCAAAAATCGTCCGAGAAAGCTGTTTGAGCTTATCCGAACACAAACCAAAGAACAACCCCAACCTCTCAACACTATATGCGAAGCTCCCTCCTGCGAAGACTTCGCCTCTTTCTTTAACCAAAAAACTGACAACATAAAGAATGATCTCCTCATGGACGCAAGCTTCTATCCCAAACCCCACCGCATAACACCCACTAAACCAAAAAACAATGCAACCTGGTCAACCTTTGTCACCTACACGGAAGAAGAAATTGGCAAACTGCTCAGCACTCTGAAACCATCCAATCACCTCACGGACCCCCTTCCCGCTAACGCTGTCAAAGTCCTTACCCCGTCGCTCCTTCCACTCTGGACCAAAATTATCAACAGCTCACTTCAACAAGGGATCATTCCCGACTCCCTCAAAGTTGGACAAGTAACACCTTTGCTAAAGAAACCTACAGCCGACCCCTCTGACCTAAACAACTACCGTCCCATTACCAACATTCCGACTCTGGCCAAACTGCTGGAAAAATGCGCACAAATACAATTGACTAAACACATTACTCAATTTGATCTCCTCAACTCTCATCAATCAGGCTTCCGAGCTAATCACAGTACGGAAACTGCCATGATTCACATAATCGACGATGCCCTCCAAATCCTAGATCATAACGATACCTGCCTCCTCATCCTCCTTGATCTCTCCTCCGCATTTGACACCGTCAAACATGAGAGCTTACTCGAACTATTAAACACAAGAATGGGCCTATCTGGAACTGTGCTCAAATGGTTCACTTCCTTTTTGCAAAACAGATCGCAGAAATTCAAGAGCAACAACTTGATGTCCGCACCAAGACCTGTATCGCTAGGCGTACCACAAGGATCCTCCCTATCCCCAACTTTGTTCAACCTAGTTATGGAACCTCTCACCACCTTGCTGCAAGAATCCAATGTACACTTCCACATGTATGCTGATGACACCCAACTTTATCTCAAACTACAATCACCCAAAGACATCACGCTCTTGAACTCAACGATCAGAAGCACCCAATCTTGGTTGGCCGCTAATCATCTCAAACTCAATGCCCTTAAAACAGAGTTCCTTCTGATCTCACCTCCAGCGAAGATCACTACCGCACAAATGTGGCTTAAAGACCTAACGGCGCTCAATGTTCAACCCACCATCGTGGACTCAGCGAAATCTTTGGGCATAACACTTGACACCAATCTCAGCATGCAGGAACACATCAACAAAGCAACTAAGGGAGCAAACTACCAAATCAACACCCTTAGGAAACTTAAACCTTTCCTTCCAGCCAAAGACTTCCAGACTGCGGTACAATCACTAGTCATACCTCGAATAGAATACGGCAGCACCGCCCTCTGCGGTCTCCCCCTAGCTACTACGGCACCCATAAGAGCCTCTCTAAACGCCGCAGCGAGACTTATCACTGGATCAAAAAAACACTCACACATTTCCCCTGACTTCAAATCATTGAACTGGCTGCCGTTTGAAGCCAGAATACACCTGAAAATAGCTTGTTTGACCCACAAGGCTGTCCACCTGAGCTCACCTAGATACCTCGCTCAGAAGCTGACGATTTCTGGAGGCTCCAGAAACACTAGAGGCACAAACAACCTTTTGCTAAAGCCTAAAAGATTCCGCAAGGAAAAAACCTATAAACGCTCTTTCTCAGGAATGGCTCCCAGGATTTGGAACTCGCTCCCCCCTGAAACAAGGCTCATCACCTCTACCATACTTTTCAAGAGAGAAGTAAAAGCGATCCTCATGGCTAAATACACTTGAACGACTACTGAGGAAAAACTACAAAGACTCGATACTCATCTGTACTACTTGTTCGAACCCTTGTATTTTTATTTTTGACTTTGAAATTGACTTACTTGATTGTTTTATGATATCACTTCAATGTACTGTTAACATGATTGATGTATCTGCATATACATGCTCCCCTCCTCTGTAAAGCGCTCTGATATCTGCGAAGATCTTGTTCGCGCTATATAAAACTTTCAAAATAAATAAATAAATAAATAGATGGTGTAGCCGTTTGAGTGAATCAATGATTCACCTGATAAAGTGCAGTGCAGAAATTAAAATGCATTACTAAAACCAGAAATACATGTAGAAAGGTGCCGTAAAGAGTATAGCTGTTTGGCAATGACAGCTAATTAATTTGGCACCTGCTTGAGTTTTATACATTAAAAAGGTGCTCTTTTCTTCTTGCAACAAAGAAAGGCAGCGACCAGCTTGCGAGCCAATGGCTACACAGGCAGCTTATTACTAACGGTGCTGAGGTTGGATTGTTATTTTAGGCATTTTTTGTTTGGCCAGCGTGAGAAATGTTACTGTTCTGCAGTTCAGTTGGGTGGCCCCCGGGTCAAAACATGCCAGCACTGCTTGCCTCCTGGTGAAAATTCCATTATACTCGAAGGGGGCCTTTAACAGCTGTGACCTCTCTTGCTGCAGCTCCTTGCATGTGCAGATTAAATGCAGAATGTCTCCTTGTTCCGTATCGCACAGCCTGCAAGTGCTTTGGGTTGATGCCTTCAGCCAAGGTGAAAGGTGCTGAGTACATGGAAGCATGCCCAATCTGTGCCTTAGGAATTTTGGGGCATATTATCAAGTAAAGGTGTTACATTATCGCCGCTTTTATTGGCAGGAAACTGCCGATAAAGCGGCGATAATGGGCTTGATAATATGCTCTATGACTTCCAATCGAAGCCCATGTTAGATGTCTTCACATCTAACATGAGCTTCGATTGGAATTCATAGAGCATATTATCAAGCCCATTATCGCCGCTTTATCGGCAGTTTCCTGCCAATAAAAGCGGCGATAATGGAACGCCCTTACTTGATCATATGCCCCTTTATTTTTATTGGTGTAGGATAACCCTGATTGAAGTATTTTTTAGGTGAGAGTGTTTTTATAGGAACTGAGGGTCATCCAGGCATGAGATCTCGCTGAGAATGTTGCCAATGAGAGTTGTTTTAGACACTTCCAGACCAATTTTTTAAAAGTTAAATGTTGAAGCTGTGTATTCTAGAGTTTGGTGAGCCTGGCGCTTTCCAGGGATTCCTGTAGGTATAGAGTGGGAAGTTAAGTTTTAAAAATATACAAGCATTGTTCATTAGTTTTTAATTGTTAATCAATTATTTAATTGATTGTTAATGGTGTAAATATTTCAATACTGATTTATTTAGGTTATATTATAGTTGCAGGTTGCTGGGCTGGTAGGGGAATAGGGTTGGAAGTTGAATTAAATTAAATCGTTTTTTTAATTAAATGTTTTTTTTCAAAATTAACTATTATTTAATTATTGTTTATGTATATTACTTAATGTATTTATTATTGTAAAAATGTTTTGCTCTTTTATTTATTTTAATATATTTGAGTTTCTTATGTGTATTAAATGTTTAGTTTAATGCGTTGTTATTTAATTTTAGGTTACAGGTAAATGAATATTAAATATGTGTTATGTTAATTGATATATTTATGTAATGTATCACATGGTAATTTATTATCTATACGGTGTGTATTTATATTCCTTTGCATAAAACGAAATGTACTTATTTAATGGTCTTTGTGAAATTTTGTTTCTGTAATGATATCTGTTATATACATTTATTTTGTTTTTCATGCTCTGATTGAACTTAAAAACAAAAATAATAACTTCATTATTGTGAGTTTTTTGTGATTAGTCACAGTGACAATTAGAGTCTGCTTGCATAGAACCTCATCAGCTCGAGTCTACACCTCATATGTTTAAGGACTCGAACATGCAGCGTTAAAAATTTTTGTATCTTTCTGGGTGCAGACTTTTATACTGCCCCAACACTATTCTTTAGCCTTTATCAAGAAAAATATAAGTTAGTGGTATTTGAAAATCATAAAGTCCCACCAAAGTTCCACCTTTTCACTTTGTTTATCTCAATTGTAATTCACACTTTTGTAAGCAGTTGAGTCAGATGGTGATACTGGTTGTAAGGATGAGTAGTTCAGTCTAAGATCTGTTTTACTGCTTTTCCTACCTTGGTCTCCCCTGGATTTTTCATTAGATTTTTTAGTCAGCAATTATTTTTGTGCATCAGTTTTTATCAGGGTCTCTGAATCTGTATTACTGTCCATACTACTCTCCCCATTGTGTCTCATTCCATCACTTGAGATATATGTGCCAGTATCGGATAAATCTGATTCATCTAATAATACATTTAATTCTTCCATGATATCCAGTGTTTTAGATGGAGAACATGCTGGTTTAGTTAAGCTGTGTGCTTCATTCTCTGCAGGGCCAACAGGTCCAGCATTCTTTTCCATAACAAAAGTAACATTCTCAGACTCAGTGCCAGTCTCCGTCACTATAACGGCAGGATTTTCCATTAGTGAGTCAATCATAGGTGTTTTGGAGCTGATCTCACTCTCTGCAGCATTGTGGGCGGAATTAGTGACATTATTTGGGGCATCGTCAGTTGGGGTGAACCCTTGACCCTTTTGAAGGTAGGTCGCTCCACATGCCGCGTAGCTCCACCTGACTGTTCCGTGTCCCTGACCTAGATGCTGCTGAGTTCGAGGCCCTCCTCCACCCGCAGGCTACCACCTGCACCTCATCCCTGGTGGCCAGTGGTAGGCCCTTAGGTTTGTTTTCTGCATTACTGGTTCTGTGACTTCTATTTTTCCCCTGCTTCTTGCCTTGTTGCTTGCTGCTTTGTCCCCCTGTTGCCTTTGCCTGTGCTTGTTCCCCTCCCTCGCCGATCCCGCCGCTGCGTCCCCTGCGTCCCACTCCCGTATCTAGCGTACCTTGCTGTTTTGTATAATATTGTGAATTGCATCTCTGTGTCTTTTGTACTGTATTGTGATTGCATCTCTGTGCCCTCTTGGTATTGTATTGTATTCACATCTGTGTGCCCTTTTTCCACCTCTGAACCCTCGCCGTCCTCCCGCGTGTTTCCCGCAGCCTCCTCTCCTGCGGCCCTGCCCCCCGCTCCCATTGGTCCGCTCCCCCTCCCAGCTGCTCCTCCCTCCCACCTCCCCTTCTTATGGCGGCCGCACTACGGATGCGTGCAGCAGGCGCGCCGCTGGTGCGCCGAAGGCGTGCCTGAGGCAAGCCCATCTGCGCCCGCCCGCGCCTGGACCACACCCAGCACCAGAACCCCTGGCCCCTGGAGACGCCACGACGCCCGACTGCACTGCGATGCCAGCACCCTCCACGCACTCAACCCCGGACGAGAACAAACCTGCTAACGGGCAACACCGAAGCACACCTAAGGACCCTTCACCTGCCGGAACTGCAACTTCACCAGCACCCGGCCTGCCATACCGCCAACCGAGGAACCCAACAACCTCAGATGCATCCTCCTCAACACCCACTCCGCCCGCAAACACGCCATCGTGCTCTGGGACCTCCTTGACTCTACCTCCCCTGACGTCGCCTTCTTGACAGAGACCTGGCTGAACCCTGCCTCCACACCCGACATTTCCATCGCCATCGCCATCCCCGAAGGTTACAAGATCACCCGCAGGGACCGCGCCAACCGGCTGGGAGGAGGAATCGCCATCATCCACAGGAACACCCTCAGAGTCTCGACCAACACCGATGACACCCTCAGCACCGCCGAACACATGCACTTCCAGATTCACACCGATACCAACACCACCCTCAGAGGAACCCTCTTCTACAGACCACCCGGACCCAGAACACTGTTCAGCGACTCCATCGCGGACTTCGTCAGCACACACGCCCTCGCCCCCACACACTACATCCTTCTAGGAGACCTGAACTTCCACCTCGAGAATAACAACAACGCCAACTCCACCACCCTGATCGACAACCTCGCCAACCTCAGACTTAAACAGCTCGTAACACCACCGGTCCATGCAGCCGGCCACATGCTCGACCCCATCTTCACCGCAAGCCCCCACTTCTCCTTCAACCACCCCACCGAACCCCACTGGACTGACCACCACTGCATCCACTTCACCTTCAGGAAGCCCACCACGCACAACTGCACCCAACTGCTGCCCGGACGCTGCTGGAGCAAAGGGACAGACGAACAGCTCACCACCGCCCTCGCCCAGAACCCACCCGCTGACCCCACGGACCCTGACATCCGTGCCCGCAACCTCAGACAGTGGATTGATGACTGGGCCAACACCCTCACCCCGCTCAAAGCACCCGCCAACAGCCACACCAGCAAGAAAGCCTCTTGGTTCATCGAAGACCTCCAGGCCTCCAAAGGAACATGCCGGAAACTAGAGAAGAACTGGCTACGCGAACGCTCAGATGGCGACCACACAGCCCTCAAGAAGGCCACCTGCAGACACCACCAGCTCATCAGAGCCACGAGGAGGGCCTCATTCAAGACCCGCCTGGCTAACAACGCACACAACAGCAAAGAGCTCTTCAGCATCGTTAAGGAACTCTCCAACCCCAGCCCAAACACCAACGACATCCTGCCATCTCAAGATCTGTGCGACTCACTCGCCACCTTCTTCCACCGCAAGATCATCGACATCCACAACAGCTTCAATGCCACAACCGCCCCAACAATCACCGCCTCCCGCACCACCATCTGCACCAACCCTCTGCTCTCCTGGACCTGCGTCAATGACAAAGACACCAACGACACCATGAACACCATCCACTCCGGCTCACCGCTTGACCCATGCCCCCACAACATCTTCAACAAGGCCAGCACAACCATCACGCCCCACCTCAGGAGAGCCATCAACATCTCCTTCGAGACTGCAACCTTCCCGGAAAGCTGGACGCACGCCAAGATCAACGCTCTGCTCAAGAAGCCCAAGA
This sequence comes from Lissotriton helveticus, assembly GCF_964261635.1. NCBI lineage: Eukaryota > Metazoa > Chordata > Amphibia > Caudata > Salamandridae > Lissotriton > Lissotriton helveticus. The sequence goes on along the minus strand of NC_136057.1, from coordinate 1,434,410,745 downwards.
CGGACCCTACGGACCTCAAAAACTTCCGCCCCATCTCCCTGCTCCCGTTCCTGACAAAAGTCACAGAGAAATTCATCAACACACAACTGACCCGCTACCTTGAAGAAAACAACATGCTCAACCCATCCCAGTCCGGCTTCCGCAGCAACCACAGCACCAAAACCACCCTCATTGCCGCCACCGATGACATCAGGACCCTGCTTGACAACGGAGAGACAGCAGCCCTTATCCTCCTGGACTTGTCTGTCGCCTTCGACACGGTCTGCCACTGCATGCTATGAGCACGCCTACATGATACCAGGATCCAAGGGAAGGCCCTGGACTGGACCACATCCTTCCTCTCCCGCAGAACTCAGAGCGTCTGCCTCCCCCCTTCTGCTCCAAGACCACCGAGATCATCTGCGGCGTCCCCTAGGACTCATCCCTCAGCCAGATGCTGTTCAACATCTACATGGCACCCCTCGCCCATGTCGCCCGTCAACACGACCTCAACATCATCTACCTCGATGACACAGAACTTATCATCTCCCTCACTAAAGACCCGCAAACAGCCAAAACCAACCTACACAAAGGAATGAAGGCCGTCGCAGACTGGATGAGAAACAGCCGACTCAAGCTAAACTCGGACAAGACGGAGGTCCTCATCCTCGGGTCCAACCCCCTCGCCTGGGCCGACTCCTGGTGGCCGTCCTCACTGGGAACAGCTCCGACACCCACAGACTACGCACGCAACCTGGGGATCATCCTCGACTCCACCCTCACCATGACTAAGCAGGTCAATGGCATCTCCTCATCTTGCTTTAACACCCTTCTAATGCTTCGCAGGATCTTCAAGTGGATCCCCACTGAGACGAGAAGAACAGTCACCCAAGCCCTTGTCACCAGCAGACTGGACTAAGGTAACGCCCTCTAAGCAGGGACGACGTCCAAGCTCCTGAGATGACTGCAACGCATCCAGGATGCCTCTGCACGTCTGATCCTCAACATCCCCCGGCGCAGCCACATCACATCCCACCTGAGAGACCTACACTGGCTCCCCGACAACAAGAGGATAACTTTCAAGCTCCTCATCCACGCACACAAGCCCTCCACAACACCGGCCCAGCGTACCTCAACAGACGACTCAGCTTACACGCCCCCACCCGCAAGCTCCGCTCCGCCGACCTCGCCCTCGCCGCTGTCCCTCGCATCTGAAGATCGACCACCGGAGGCAGATTCCTTTCCCACATCGCCGCCAAGACGTAGAACTCCATGCCCACCAACATATGGCAGACCCAAGACCTACTGGCCTTCAGAAGACTACTCAAGACCTGGCTCTTCGATCAGTTTCAGCACCCCCCACTCCCAGCGCCTTGAGACCCTCATGGGTGAGTAGTGTGCTTTACAAGTGTCCTGATTGATTGATTGATTGATTGATTGATTTGCCCCTCCGGTACGGCCCCCTCATCTGTTTCCTCATTGTCCTGATTGTCCATTTTCCCTTCAATTAAGCCAAATATATTAGAAATTAAGGGCTGTGCGTTGTGCACTTGTCTAGAATCCGTGAGTGTGGCACTTTTTGGTTGCGTTTTTGTTTCCCGGTTTAGTTATCCGGTCACTCCTCTCTACAGAATTGGCTCTCTCAGTTTGCTCCCGTTTTTTTGCCCCCCCATTTTTGACTAATCTCCAGTGTGGGATCAGGATAAGTCTGTGCTCTTTCGTTTATGGCAGTGGCTGACAAATGTATTTCAATGTTTTTGCACCTCGCCCCGTCATCCTTACTTGTTTGTTTCCTGAGTCCTGGAAACAATGTATCTTTTGTTCTCCGCTTCTTTCCAAACTCACAGGCAGAAGCGGAGGCAGAGGTTGTAAACCGCGCTCGAGTCGATTGAAACTGTCAGAAGGCTGCGAAGAGCCGAAAGGATTCCATTCCAGCTGCACATCATAATGATTGGCATAGAGGACCGTCACAGGGCAGCGCTGGTCGAGGATGCTAGATTCAGCGCTGATACACCGGTATGATGTCTTCTTGCGATGCGAAGCCCGCTCTGTCCTCAACATCGAGCGGAAGCCACCGTAATCTGTAGATAATATTCCCGATCCATATGTAGGGGGTCTGGCATGTATTTATAATTTTAACCTTTTGGCGCCGTATCTGGAGCATGCCAGAACTTACGAATTATAGGACTGAGCTCCAAGAGATCCTACGCCTACCCAATGCAACACAAATCCCATGGCTGAGATACATAAAACAAACATGCGAGAGCCTAGGAAGACCAGAATTATGGCTAGACCCAGGAAATGCATGCAGTAGGATCCCACGCAAACTCCTCTCGAAGGATTTTTACGAGCTAAAGTTACTGGCCTTAAGAGGGAGTACACGGGAGGGGTCCCTCACAAATCTGTTTATTAAATCTAAAGACTCATACTATCTAGAGCAAGTCCTCGATGGTATCACTCCCGTTCTGACCAGAAAATTATTTATGCAGTGGCGATACGGTACACTCCCCATCAGGGCATTCACTAACCGTTGGGCCCAGTCATCGTTTAGAGAACAGTGCCCGTTATGCCCATACCATCAGGAAAATGATTTGCATATCATATTCTTCTGTAATGCTTATCAAAGATCGAGGAAATATTGGCTCGTCCCTCTTCTTAAAAATCTAGGTTTCAGGTACTACCTCCCAGCTTACAGAATTTTAAGGACTGATCTATCACCCCCGATTGTGTTTGCGGTGGCAAAATTTTTAACAGCGATGTGGCACACCCGTACCCGCTACATGAAGTCAGAGATAGATTCGCAATAAATGAAATGTACTGATGATTTTTAAATGTAACATACTGTAATTGATTTCAACAGGCTTATTGTAATGCTTTTTAATCTTTGTCTTAATTGGTATCATTTTAAATTGATCTTATACTGTCTGTATTTCTTTTATGATCCAAATAGATCGAAATAAAGATTGAAAATGAAATTTATCGTTTGACTTGAGGTCTTCGTAGCAATTGTGTAGAGGGGGTAACAGCTATTCCGAGGTTGGGCCTGCGGAGCTGAGCCATGCGGCTGCTACTCAGACACCATCTTGCCTCCCAAGGGGCAATAAGGGAGATGGAAAGGGAGATGGAAACCCAGCAAGCTGTGGTAGGAGGAACAAACCCACTCTCTTAGAGGTGGTCCATTCAATTAAAAGCTTTCAAGAAGAAGTCAAGCAAGATAATCGACGATCGCGTCATGCCATGCATAAACTACAAGGAACAATAAGGAAAGTGGGCATAACATGTGCCGAAATCGCTGACAGAATGGCCTCAGCTGAAATACGCACTGAGAACCTAGAAAAGGATGTTTCAACATTGAAGGCTCAAGGAGATGAGAACCAATGAGTCACTAATTGCCAGTCTGGTAGGTTGTTTGTGTAGTAAGGTGGGTTTTGGAACACCGTAATTCACTGAGGTCCTAAGTCTTTATGCACAGTTCTGTGTATGAGCAGAATTCCTGGAACAGTAGTTACAACAAGATAAAGGGCTTGCACTTTGAATATGAATATAAAATAGAAGAATAGTTGAGAATCACAGTTAAGGAATGCAGCAATTATATGTGTGTATGTGTGGATGATGTGTAGATTGAGTGGAAGATGAAAAACTTGAAAAATTAGAGAGGTTGTAGAGATGCAAACTTTCCATTTCTTTGTAAAGGAAGTGGGTGTTTAGTTTTCCAGTGCATATATATATATTCACTGAAAAAAACATAGGTTTCAGGCACGTTATAGTCAGGAATTAGCATTTAAAAAACTTTAGAAATTCACTGAAAAAAACCATAGGTTTCAGCTACGTTATAGTTAGGAATAAGCATTTAAAAAACCTTAGAAAGTCACTGAAAAAAACATAGGTTTCACCCATGTTATAGTTAGCTGGACATTTCTCTCATACAAAACCATTGAAATTCCCCTGTTATAGTTAGTTCAGCTAACTATAACTCGCGCACCCGCAATGCACTGCTGATGACATCACATATTACATCACTCATGACATGGTCAGTGACATCACTCATGACATCACTGATGACATCTCAAATTACATCACTGATGACATCACTGATGACATGATCCTTGTGAAAGAGTGGCAGACCTCCTCTAACCCTAATATTACCTTTGATACACACATTCAAAAATTGGAACTAACATTTTCAAAAAAATTGAGATACCAATACCAGTTAGAACAACTTATTTAGTAATTCCAGACATTCACTCACTCAGCAGTAGTTGTATATAGTCACTCATACATGTACTCACTCATCATATGTACTCATACACGTATACATCCTGTTACACACCTACACTTATACATAGAGTTATTCACACACATACTCACACCTGGAAATAAACTATCAAATATCCATTTACTTGCATATACAGGTCTACACACACCACTACACTTATTTCTACAGAAACGTACACATACTTATTCTCTTAAACAATCAGGTATAGAAACACATACTTATTTATACAGGAACTCTTCCAATCTGCCACTGTCATATATAACTTAGACTTCAGATTAGCCATCTATCTGCCGCGAACTGTGTGCTTTAGCCTGGAACTACTGTATGCTTTTAATTGTTCTGTTTGTTACTGTTGCCATTGGGAGCAGCGCTTTTTTAATAAATTGCTAAACATCATTTTTATTGTTTGTCTCAGTCGTTGCCCTCTTATTAGGCGCTTACCTGCATTTTAAAATCTTTCACAGCATCTAGCCACTTTGGTGGGAATAGAAATTCGTTGTCCCTCCCCAGCGCCATCTTGAGTGTAGGGACACGTGTTTTGGGGCACTTCTGGGGTTGCGTGCTAGTTGCTGTGGCCTCCAGCACTTGCCTGCCTATTTAGAGCCGGCAGGGCTTGCGCGCGGCCACTTAGACTTCTGATTAGCCATCTATCTGCCTTGAACTGTATGCTTTAGCTGCTTACCTGCATTTTAAAATCTTTCACAGCATCTTGCCACTTTGGTGGGAATAGATATTCGTTGTCCCTCCCCAGCGCCATCTTGGGTGTAGAGACCCGTGTTTTGGGGAACTTCCGGGGTTGCGTGCTAGTTGCTGTGGCCAGGCAAGCCCGTCTGCGCCCGTCCGCGCCATGACGCCGCCAGACACGCTGGCGGTCTCCAGGTAGGGGCGCTGAGCTATACTAGGGAACATCTGTTGTCCATTGGTCTGCGCTGTGGATCTTGTGGTTCGCACCAAGGGGCTGTTGAGGTAGGCCCTCTTTGCTGTCCTACCTGCAGCAATTGGGCTCGCTCTCCAGGGCCCACCGCCCCTCCCCGAGCTAACATGAAAATGTTACTCTTGAATGTCCGTTCGTTAGTAAAACATTATATGGAGGTCTACGATCTTATTGAGAACGAGTCGCCTGATGTACTTTTTATCACCGAAACTTGGTTGACAGATGCCTCAGTGGCTGAACCTGGGCTCGCCCTTTAATTGGGGTTTAGTATTTTAACCCTTAATAGGGAGTCAAGAGGTCGGTGTATAGCAGTGATTTTTAAAACCTGTTATGGTTGTACCTTTGTAAAGGAGGAGGTGGTCGGGTGCGAATTGGCCCGTTTTGCCATCTCCTTTAATGCTCATTCATCTATCGCTGGTTTATTAGTGTACCGCCCCCCCTGGGACCATCGGTGACTTTAAGGTAGCTATTATCGATGCTGCTGGTTCGCTGGCACTAAAGGCATCGAATTTCTGCCTGATTGGGGATCTTAATTTGCATTTTGACCACCCCAATGACCCCGATATCAGCAGATTGCTTGCTGATCTCGCCGCCTGCCAATTAACACAGTCAGTAGTGGGTCCCACCCACTCAGCCGGGCATTTACTCGATCCGGTGTTCTCCAACATCCCTTCTCTTTTGGTGGGGACTCCCAGTCCGATATGTTGGACTGATCATTTTTTGGTCACTTTCTTTGTTCCCCTTGTCACGGTCACACCTAGAGTGAGCCTTAAGGCCACTCTTAGACGGTGCTGGAATAAACTTAACATAAAAGATCTTTGTTCCATTTTGACTTCCTCATGCCCTATTTTTGACACTGACCCCGAGCAAGCTTACAACACCTTCTGTACTTGGATACTCCAGGCTTTAGACTCTCTGATACCAGCCAAATGGTCGAAGGGCCACTGTTCAAAGTCTTATCCCTGATTTGATGACTCCTTGGCTGCCTTACGCAGTTTTTGTAAAAAGCTTGAACGCGCCTGGAGAAGGGCATATGATCCTGGGGCGAAAAAACTCTATCAGGAAGCGATTAAACGCTATCACAAGGCTATACATCAGGCCCGCTCGGCCTTTCTCACTAAGGAGATTAAGGCCAGCAACAATCCTGTTAAAAGTATTTTTAAAATACTCCATGATTTTAAAACCCGCAAGATCCCGTTTCAGCATGTATTACGTCTGAGCGACAATGGGAGGAGTTGGCTATTTTCTTTGTTCAAAAGGTTGAGACCATCTATAAATCCTTCTCTACTTCCCCCACGGACTCTGCTCCCACTGACACTCTTCGGCCCACTACTTCTTTAGCTGTTATCCCTCCTATGTCCCACGACAAATGTCTTATGCTGAGTTAAAGGGTCAAATCGGGCTCCCCTATTGATCCTATGAAACCTGCCAATTCAGGGATGCTCTATCTGTTCTATTGTCACCTATATGCCAGATTATAAATTCTTCTTTCTCTACAGTAGTAGTGCCCATTTCGTGGAAAACTGCGAGGGTGGTCCCTTTGCTGAAAAAATCTCCTCTGGACCCTGCTAAGCCAGAAAACTTTCGCCCTATATCCCTGCTACATTGGGTCGCAAAAATTGCTGGAGCCCACGTTAACAGCACTCTCTCTGGCCACCTGAGCAATACTGGTGCTTTAGACCGCTCCCAGTGTGGATTCCGCCCGGGACATAGCACTGAGTCCGCACTTGTAGCAGTGTGTGAACATCTCCGTACCATCTTGGATGAGGGACAAACTGCAGCTCCCATCCTGCTCGATCTCAGTGCGGCGTTCGACACAGTCTCCCATAAGATCCTCTTGCGCCGCTTAGAAGAGGTGAGGGTGGTAGGCCCGGCCCTGGAGTGGTTCCGCTCATTTTTATCGGACAGGTCATTTCAGGTTAAGGCCCCCCCCTTCCTCTCCCATGCTCATGCCATCGAGCTGGGGGTTCCTCAGGGCTCGGCCTTAAGCCCGGTCCTGTTTAACCTCTATGTGCAACCTTTGACTGAGGTTGCAAGAGCTCATGGTTTGACTGTGATTACGGAAGGATAAGGGACTTTGGAGCAAACACTGGTGGCCGGACTCTATGGGAGGTGTTCCCACCCCTAAAGTTGGCTGTGAAAAATGTGGGGGTTTGGGTTGACACCAAGCTGGATTTCCAAGAGCATACCAAGAAGATCGCGGGCTCTTGTTTTGGTCTCCTCCGTGGACTACGACCATTGCTTGGTTTCTTTGATAGTCCAAGCAACCATTTTGTTCATGCTAGACTACGCTAACTCTCTTTTATTGGGAGCCAATAAGGTGGAAGTTATGCGTCTTTTAAAGGTGCAGAATGCTGCTGCCCGAGTCCTTTTGCGACTCCCTAGAACGTGTTCTGCGACGGGTGCCTTGCGGCGTCTGCACTGGTTGCCTGTGCCCCGTAGGATTGAGTTTAAGGCACTTTGTTTAACCTTTAAAATTTTGAAAAGGTCGTCCCCGGAGATTTTGTCTAATCTGCTGACTCCCTATGTACCTACCCGCCAGCTTCGCTCGGCCGAGCACTTCCTTGCCATGGTTCCCCTGGTGAAGCGGCTTAGAGCAGGGGGTCGGTCCTTTCGGTATCTTGCGGCCAAACTATGGAACACCCTGCCCATGCACATTCGCCGTCTTGATTGCCTTCTATCTTTTCGTAAAGCGATTAAAACCTTTTTATTTTCCAGGGTCTAGCCTTTTCTTCTAGGGCCTTGCTTCTGTACTCTGTTGGCATGTCTACCAGCGCCGGGACGCCTCTTCGATGAAGCATCTGTTGCGCTATATAAATGTTCCAAATAAATAAATAAATAAAATAATCACTTACATACATCAATACTGACATATACTAGATTAAAACATATGTAGTTACTCATTAAGATACTATTGAGACAGTCATTCACTCACTAACACACCCATATACACACTCATCCACCCATACAGTGCTGCACACATGCTGTTTTCAAAACACATGCAAACAGTGAGTCACTCATTGATGCATCTATACGCTAAGTCGTAGGTTCCCAAACTGTGCGCCGCGGCGCCCTGGTGCGCCGCAATGAGGAGCCAGGGTCGCCGCGACCACAATGTGGGAAAGTGCCAGAGAGAAAGCCTTAGCTTGATATTTTGTGTGTGATTTCTAACGTGCTCCGTTTGTACAGCAAACGTGATGCTGGTGATACAGGTGTAAAACAAAGGTTGGGCAGAAGATCGGCATTCTGCCCAACCTTCGTTTTACACCCATATCACCAGCATTATTTTTACTGTAAAAACGGAGCACGTTAGAAATCAGACATAAAATATGAGCCAAGCCAAGGCCTTCTCTCAGAGAGAAGGCGGCCTTGGTTTGGCTTATATTTTTATGTCTGATTTCTAACGTGCTCCGTTTTTACAGTACAAATAATGCTGGTGAAATGCTAATCACAGTTTGGGAACCACGGCCTTAAAGTTGACAAAAGGGGCAAAAAGGTGAAAGTGGTGAGAGGAAAAGGCGAAAAGCCAAAAGCACAGAAAGGCAAAACTGAAACGAAGTGAAAGAAAGGCAATTAGCAAGAGACATAAATGATTGGGGCTCTCTTTAATGACAATAACAGATGTGTACACAAGTGAAGCCTTTTCGCAACATTAGAATAATGAAAGTCTGGGGGAGAAACCCATATGTCTCCGACAAACGCAGTAACCCACTGATCTGTTTATGTTACATTCACTTTGCGATCTGCACAGTACATGTTCTATGCAGCAGGCATATCGACCCTCTGCACTACCTAAACAAGAATAACAACTTCCTTGAGTCGAAACTTCTATTAGATAAAACTCTGATCTCGCCTGCTAGAGACCAGGAATGGGGCAGCAGGTGCTTTTACGCCCCATACATTTTTTTTTGCTACCGGTAAAAAAATGGTGGGGAGCCACGGCAAACTGCCAATTAGGACCAGGGAGCCACGGGTCAAAAAAGTTTGGGAACCACTGCGCTAAGTAATATCCCTCACTGAATCATACAGACACTCATACTGATACTCAAAAAACAAACTAATAACCCATATACACACTCATGTAGCTACTCACCAACCCATGCAGTCACTTATAGACAAAGTGAGACACTGATACAGATATTTACATATTTAAACATTACTCGCTAATACATGTATTCACTAAGATACACTTAATAAGTCAGTTATGCAATCATTTTCACGAAAGAACATCCATTCAGACACTTATTTACCCATTTATTCTTCAATCGACGTTTAGATATAGATATATAAAACATTTATTTTTCAGAAAGACACACCTGGGTGATGTCATCAGTGATGTCATGAGTGATGTCACTAGCCATGTCACGAGTGATGTAATATGTGATGTCATCAGCATTGCATTGCGGGTGCGCGAGTTTTAGTTAGCTGAACTAACTATAACGGGGGAATTTCAATGGTTTTGTATGAGAGAAATGTCCAGCTAACTATAACATGGGTGAAACCTATGTTTTTTTCAGTGAATGTATATATAGGACCTTAATTGTCTCTCTTATTATGTGATAGCTTCTATCCCAAAATCTAGAAGAGGAGGCAACAGGGGCTTAAGCTAAGGCGATTAGAGTCGAGCTTGATCCTTGAATTCGACAGCAAATGGCCGAATGGCCTTAATAATACCGAGGATCTACGTCACTTTTTATAATCACTCGATCTAAAAATCTGCCATCTATAACTATTATAAATAACAATTTAGGCTTCCTGCTAGCGCCTTACAACCCCCTAGATAAGTCAGGATCCCTGTGATCTAGGGTGGCAATCTGTTTTTCATGTATCACCTTATAGAAACATATTGTTCATATATGCAACTAAAGTGGCTGGTCAAGTTCCTTGTCAGCCACTTTCCTATACATTGCTCTGCTTCTTTCTACATATGTATATAGATATATATTTTTTCACTGTGTTTTAGGTATTTATTTATGTACCTTAGATGTGAGAACTGGTTTTAACACTTGTTTATATATGTGGTGTCCTTTTCTATATCTCTTTTAATATGATGATATATTTATACTGGTATTAATAGGTTTTTTGTATGGTTTTTATTCGGACCAAGAAAAAGGAGATATATTTAAATTTCCCTTATGTCCTGATATACATACAGGCATCATATACACAGACTTTTTATCATCATACACTCTCAGCACTTTGTGTCCCTCCCTTTTTGTTTCTGGTTCATTTTTCCTCTATTGGCATTTATGCACTTTATTATCTTCATGATTTGCAGACTGCGATTCAATGATATATTAGATTTTGCACTTTCACCACTAGTCCCGTTCCTCTATCATTTAAAGGTCGCGATATTTTGTACAACTCTGATAATGGTTACAAATAGAAGAAACTGGTATCATTTTATATGTTCCATATAAATTGCGTAATTTTGCACATTTGTTATATTTGCACAGGCCTTTGCTAAGATTTGCACTGGGATTCATCCCATAAGTTTCCAGCCTTATGGTGTAATTATTATTGCTTGTATAGGCATTAGTTAGAATTTGCACAGGGATTTATCCCAAACCATTAAGGAAAGGTTACTATATACTATATATGTTTACAATGCTTTGATATTCTTTGCGTGATCTTGCATACAAGCCAGTGTTTTATGGATTTATCCCAGAAAATTTAAAATAATCAATGCTATTTTTACATTTAGAAAAATATGGAAACAATTAATCAATAGTAAAAATAATTTATTTTTATTGTGGCAGTATATCGCAAATTAAGTATATATAAACTATTTTGTTTATGTCTATGACCATGTGACCTGAGAGAGAAATGGCGGGCTAGCACTGCATTATAAAAAAGAAAAAAAGACGTTGAATCGATGCATGTGAACAAGGGCTTTGGTAGCCCGAAACGCGTCTTGCCCTCGCTATTTTCAACCCTTGCACAATAAAACAGCTGTGTATCCAGTTCGTGGTCCATCTCCTTATTGCCTGGAGGGTTCTGATTCTCACAAGAACCAGTAGTGGCTGTTTTTGGAGTTTGCGCTGATATATATATATATATATATATATATATATATATATATATATATATATATATATATATATATATATATATATAAAAGCCTAGCCCCGGGGGTGGGATCCCGGGGCTGAAATTGTGGCTTCAAGCATTAAGGGCCTTTTAGGTATAGCAGCAGTGCAGATGACTATTAGTGGCCAAGAATTAAGTAAGCCCACCATAAATCATCCGCCTGCCACTTGTATCAGCAATATAGTGTGGCTCACTGGTTAGAGCAGGCAGACCCTGAAGCAGAGGTCAGACCCGGGACCAGGGTTCAATTCCCGACGCGGCAGGGTCTCAAGCTCAAATGTCCACGGACTCGATAATTCTCGCTTCGGTGCCTGACCTAATCATGGGTTCACACTCTGCAACTCTGGGCATTAAGCTTGCTTAATCTCCACTACGGCCCCCCGCGGCGGGATGCCTGGCTTTCACCTTGGGGATGCCCTGTAGGGGCTATCTCACAGGGAAAAGCCAGGACGGGTTCCCAAGGCAAAGCGCTTAGAGACCCCTGGGTTATAAGCGCTATATAAATCCAAACATACATACATACATACATAAACAAGAACCCCAGAGTCATCTTAATGAGGATAGCTATCCCCCTTCCACCCACCCAGGAATAGGTTGAGTACTTAATTTGAGCTCATGATTTCTGGTGCCCGGCACCGGCTCTTAATTGTCAACCGTTGCCCTTAATGACAATCTGCTACATTGTGGCACTGTTTGTCTGGTTTGAAGCAAAACACAACAATAGTTGTTTATTCACTCAATATACATTAAAAGTGACTAATACCTGCCACCCTAGGCATTCTTACAGCTTTGGGGCCTGGAACAGTCTGAATTGTCACATTTGCAGGAGTATGAGACTTAGTAGTTGTGTTGGTACTATCATTGGTAGAGCTGGTGGGGATAATGGATTATGCAACCTGCAGTAGCCTCCTGATGAGGGCCCTGCCACTAAATGTTTTTACAAATTAATCATGGTTGAGTAGAAGGAGAAGTATTGGTTGGAACTCCACGAGGACGCAAATTATGGATTAGTGGATGGTGATAAATGGGACTTTTGAAGTAGGGCTATGTTGATCTTATGCCTATCTAGAAAGGCCATTACCTGTCTGGCTTTGCAAGAGATATATAGTCCTATGACATTTTAACTAAGACAATGGATCATAAAGCCTATGGGGGCGAAACAGGAGCACGATTATAACAGCTATACAGTGCTTTGAGAGCACATCTTCTAAGATCACACACAGAATAGTACCTTGGTGTCGCGCCTAACATTGAATGAAAAAACAGGAAATAACCAAAAACGTTTGGCTATTGCTATTCGTATTAAAGCAGATATTCGTCCCCCTTTACCTACTATGGGGAAATTAAAATTATATGCGGACGATATCATGCTCATAATCAAAGGTGATAAGGGCGTCCAAGCAAAAGTCTTTGAGGTTTTTGAGCAGTTTGAATTGCTTGGCGGGTATAAAATGAACAGAAAGAAAACAGAAATAATCCAGTGTAGATGCAAGCCTGCTGTTTTACTCTCTGATATTGTGTCCTGTCTAAATTCTAAACCAAAAAGATATCTGGGAGTTTATTTTTCATTACAAATCCCTGATTTGTATGATTTAAATTTTGTACTGCTTCGGCTGAAGGTACAGGAATTATTGTATCGGTGAGAGTCGCTCTCGTTAACTATTATGGGGAGGGTCTAACTGATCAAGATGTCTGTTCTCCCGTTATTTAACTTTTTATTTTCTGCAATTGTGTGTGTTTTAATAGTACCTTTCTTTGCCAAATTAGAATCCATGTTTATATCCTTTCTTTGGTGAAAGAAACCCCCACGAATTGCACTAAACACTTTATATGAGGAGTTGGAGAATGGTGGGTTAGCTCTTCCTAATCACAGGGATTAATATTTTGCATACGTTGCACAATATATGTCTAGGTTTAAATTGGAATTGGATACAGTGCAATTCCTACATTATTTGATGAATTGAATTTGCTATAAGTGTATGCAGTGGTTCTTTAATAAATGTCACAACTTTTATAGAAGATATACAATCCCAGTATTCAATTCCTCAACCCTATTAACCAAAGTCACTTCAGTATTTGGGAACAGAGAATCGACTGAAATTATTCAAAAATGGGCTAAGGCCGGTTTTTGGAAACTCTCAGATTTCATTAGGATTTAGAGGTGGCTAAACATTTCCAAAATGTATGATTTAATCCCAAATGATTTCCTTCTCCTCCGGTCATATAATATTCTTATCAAGTTCCTCAGTAATTTGGATCTGATACAGATTAATGAACGTAGATATCTGGCATACATACTATTTTTAGAAATCACAGTTAGGAAACCCAGGGAGTGGAATTTTTTTTTAGCCCCTATCAAGGGTCTGGATCTCGCTGATAATGCAATAAAAAAATGGAAAAAACATGAAGGTTTGGCGGTTACAGGGAGTATGTGGTCAGAATTAAAAGGTTTGGCTAATTGGAGCCAGATGCTATTCTTTAGCAAGTGACTTCTATATAGACCCCACATTTTTTATCTAAGGTCTACCCCAGCAGATCCGGTCTGTGTTTTAGCTGCTTAAATCATCTGATAGCCAATTGGACACATATTACATCACAGTGCACTTCAATTCGGGGGTTCTGGAACAATATCTTTCGTCATTTGGAGACTGAATGTTTAATCACAATAGACTCCAACAATTGACTTAAAGTCCTTGGCTATGAACCTACACTATATTTTTCCAAAAAGTTGGTTAAACTATTATATATAGAAATGGAGGTTGCCAGGCCACTCCTGCTTCAGAGATGGTGATCAGACCTGGTAGCAACAAAATGTGAGTGGGTTCAGAAATAGTGAGCGCTTGTATGCATTGCAAATTGGGGGGATCAAGAAGATTGAAAAAGTCTGGCCGGCCTATTTCGTTTAAATTTTAAATAAGACTGTACATTTTAAAGGTACTCTTAATAGGCTGAAGTTTTACCTGATGTTGCATGTGTTGACATATTTGTATGTTTTCTTGTATATTTCACGGCACTTTATTGCACTATAGACACTTTATTGAGTTATGTAATCTGATCTCTATTTTTATTTTTCAAGAGCCTGGCTATGATGGTATCCAAGAGTAGTAGGGGAAATGATCTAGAGGGTCTATGCCACCATAGACAGGGCTCAGAATTGTGTTCTAATAGACTACCCAATTGGGGGGTTGTACCTCTAAAAACCCACAGTGCAATGAACAACAGTGACCTAAGGTATAGGCAAGTTATAATTGATATGTAAAGCCAATGCTAGATTCTAATTTAGTTATAATTAGTACAAAAGTCCATAAATCATAATTATGCTGTGAACTGGTTAATAATCTTGTGGTCCTTGATGATCTTCAAACGTTTCTACAGTGCTTTGCGAGATTTTTGCAGATAGTTACCAGCTGACGTGTTTTGCCCCATGCAGCAAGCAAGCCTGGGTCATTTTGAAGGCTCTGTGTACATTTTCCAATAGACCCACAAGTAAATATCATAATAAAGTAAAGATTTGACATACGTAAATAAGAGCTGAAAGAAACCGAATGACTATTAATTGCAGGTTGCCTAATTCAGACACATTTGATATATTGGATCCATAAGATAATATATAGTAAAATAATCAGTTATGGTATGCATAAATTATAAACCTAACATAAATGAGAAACAATAAGGACAAACATGAAAAAAGAAGAACAATTGAAATTAATGTTATAATTGTATCATTAGTTTGATCATGATTCCCATAGGGAGTTTAGGCTTCATGCATGCACAACAATAGTGACAGCATACATATCACAAATCGGTGGAGCACGGCACACTCATGAACAACCAATTGGAGTTGTACATGATGAAGTG
The DNA here is from genome assembly GCF_964261635.1 of Lissotriton helveticus. Classification (NCBI taxonomy): domain Eukaryota; kingdom Metazoa; phylum Chordata; class Amphibia; order Caudata; family Salamandridae; genus Lissotriton; species Lissotriton helveticus. Next base: position 1,434,395,608 of record NC_136057.1, on the reverse strand, counting down.
AAGCAGCAGTGCTAGTGTGCTTGTGCACGTGCATGTAGAGCCATAATAATAGTGTGTGATGGACATCAATAATAAGTATTGATTCAGCTTAATAGTGCTCAATATATGTGTCTAGAAAAATGATCCAGCCCTAATCTGGTCAAAACTGGTCAGAGCAGGACATATGGCATTTGTGCATTGAGATAATCATCATGCTAAAGATTTTTAGGTCTCGTGCCTAGCATTGCAGTGCGCAGCACTGCTCACGCAGCGAGAGACCTCTTGTAGGGGTTTTAGAAACGGATCTAGGAATTGCACACGCTCGTGCGTGTGCTTTTCCTTTTGGCTCACGCTATTGGCCTTTGCGTGCGTATTTTTATAAAAGACAGCACGTAATTGGCCAAAGGTGGGCGCATTGCTCCGCCCATGGCCTATTGGTGTCTGTTACGAGCACCGCTGCCATGTGGTTACAATTATCGTGCCCAGACACAGGTGCGATAATTGAAAGCACATGTCTCGCTATGGCGCGCGCACCACTCGCGGGCATGTTTGTTTTGGATCCATTTCACAGGGAAGCAACTAAATGAAAGAAGGAAAGAGAGTTGGGTTGCTTGTTCACTTTACTCCTCTGTTATTTCAGTAAGGTCATACCTGTTACAGCAACGCTGCGGGTGTGCATCACTAGGCTTGCTGTGAAAGGGGCACCTACAGCTTGACTGCGTGTTGTAGCTCAATGCGTGCTGGCCCTTGACAATCAAAAGGTTCCCCTTGTGTCCCAGTTCATTCCACAAGAGCTGCACTTTGACACAGAACCTGTAAATATTGTCTTTACAGGCGCCCTTCTTCTCCCCCAAGGGGCGGGTTGGAGGGCTCTCACTGTTGGAGTCGCGCTGCCAGGCCCCCATAGTGCATGTGTCTAATTCAACACATAGATAGCACCTTCCCCCAGCCGTGCCCGGACTCCCAGAGCTGCGTGAGCCCGAGCGGTGACAACCAGCCGCACGCCATGGAGGCCAGCCCGGCTGGCGGGAGCCTCTTCCTGGGGCCCTGCGCCGCTTTCGCTCTGTGTCGACGGAACAGCAGTTTTCCTCTTGGAGACTTGCCTTTCACAAATCTTTGCATTCAGGTGCATTCGTTCACTTTATTCTGTAAAGGAATCGGACACCGACTCCCAGAATGCACTGTGTCTTTGAAAGAAGATGCAAAGGCGGAAACACTGTGTTCTGCTCACCATGGGGGATAAGGTGATCCACAGATCATGCACTCGCAGATAGGATTACAGATTGGAAATTGTCAATGCATGACTGTGCAGTGAGTGTGATATTTGCTGCTCACTGGTAACAAAAGCCACCACAATGTCGCCCCAGAATGTCGGCACAATCGTAAAGCAAAACATGGTCGTCATCTCGGAATAAAACGTGAGTTTTCTTTTATAGAAGGGCTTTTGATGGGTTGAATACAGATTTTGATCATCCGAAAAGCGCATGAATCTCATACGGTTTTTATCTGTCGTACTTGGATAACCAGCGCTCTTATCATCCTACTCATTTGTACTTCTTTTATCCATTTGGGGAGCATGAAAAGCCGAGTTGGCCCAACTGGTGTTTTTAAGGTTAATCATTGAAGGCTGCAAACAGGCTTGTTTCCGCAGCAAACTCAATAACTTACTGAAGTATAATACAAGTCAAGTGTTTTGCCTCTTTCTTTCTAGTCTGTGGTCACTGGATTCCGTTTGTCCACTGAAGAAGACGGAAGTTTACATACAAAATGCTCCGCAGATTCCTGCGCTTTCAGTTGCCCTTTCTTAGACCGGTTGGTGTTTTGTTGACCCTGTTTGTGTCTTCCGATCTGTTTACTTCGTTGCTGCGTCCATGTGCTGTGGAGTGCGTCTCATAACCCCAGTAACTGGGACAGTCAGGGGGTTGGCCTTTGCAAATAATCACGCGAGGCAGTGTGTGATTGCAGGTGACACCGTCTCTCGCTGATGCATTGTGTGCAAAGGTCCAGCAGTTTTATGACCCTGTTTCTATTGGACACCTGCCTGCTCTGCGCAGTATTTCCTGGGATGCAATATTTGTATAAAACAAAGAGCCTGTAGGTCGAGTAACGCTGAGATACTTAAACTAACACTGGACAAATTGCACAGAAAGGATTAAGTCAGTAATCAGAAATCAGATTGGCTATCAACAATTGCTGTTTTGAGTCCTATCAGCCCACCCAGATGGCGGAGCCTCATCATGTAGGACACCCAAACCTCGGTCTGTGTGCGAACGCCCAGATGTATTTTGGCATCGCATCACTTGGCCATGGTCTGGTCACCGCAGTTGTTCATGCAGATGGTGAAGCTGATATGTGCAGTGCAAAAAATAATTCAAGTGAAGTGTATAAAATGGCTGTCGAAGCAAACAAGGACCTTTATTAGTGTTTGCCTAGACGTCAGATTAAAAAATAGTGAAGTGACAGTGTGACAAAATCACTGTCTAAATTGCTTGGTGGAAATCAAAAAATAGGGCCAACATGTTTCTGCCGTATTGTGAAAGTTCACCGGCATTCATCAGGGCCAAGCTCTTATATGCTACTGCAATTACACTATCAATCGTGCTAGAATAATGAAATAATATTTAGAAAAACTAACAGACCATTATCGAAGTAGAATAAGAGTGGTCATTCAGGACCATCCTACCACATCTTCTTAATTTGCTCAATAGATGCAAGTGGTCTTCCCTGTAATGAATACAAAGAAAGAAAAAGCCATGTAGACAATGCAAACACGTGATGCTTATTAAGGAATAAACATAAGTTTAAAACTTAAGTGTGCACTTAGTGAGAAGTGCTATTCTTGTGCAAAACCAGTGATAGTTGAACTAGACTCAGAAAGGCACATCACTGCTTTGTGATGGCCACTTGAAAAGTGCGCTAAATTACGTCGCCAACAGTTAATCTGTATATTGTTTCAAGAACTTCGTATAACACTTACCCATCGATGCGTGGGAAGCAAGCCTCACCTCACCCGGCAACTGCTCGGAGGAATAAGGTACGCCGAGCATGCAAGAGAGCCTTCAATAACAACCGGGAGGCACTCCTGCAACATAAGAGGTCAGACGCTACCAGAGACCGGATGACTATGGTGCAAACCTTTACCACATCTTCAAATGCTGTAAAGAAGACCATACTGAAACATTGGAAGATCTTAAATACAGGGGCAGGTGCAATACCTCGCCCACTGTTCGCATTCAGGAGAGGACCATCCATTCGGGACAGTTTGGTTCATACCAGACCACGGAGTGATATGAAACAAATCACGAACACCCTCTGGAACACCAACCCAGTACAAGGCCATTACCCCTGTGGCAATTGTGCGGCTTGTCCACAGACACGCAAGACCCTAACGATTGACGTAATTTAGCGCACTTTTCAAGTGGCCATCACAAAGCAGTGATGTGCCTTTCTGAGTCTAGTTCAACTATCACTGGTTTTGCACAAGAATAGCACTTCTCACTAAGTGCACACTTAAGTTTTAAACTTATGTTTATTCCTTAATAAGCATCACGTGTTTGCATTGTCTACATGGCTTTTTCTTTCTTTGTATTCATTACAGGGAAGACCACTTGCATCTATTGAGCAAATTAAGAAGATGTGGTAGGATGGTCCTGAATGACCACTCTTATTCTACTTCGATAATGGTCTGTTAGTTTTTCTAAATATTATTTCATTATTCTAGCACGATTGATAGTGTAATTGCAGTAGCATATAAGAGCTTGGCCCTGATGAATGCCGGTGAACTTTCACAATACGGCAGAAACATGTTGGCCCTATTTTTTGATTTCCACCAAGCAATTTAGACAGTGATTTTGTCACACTGTCACTTCACTATTTTTTAATCTGACGTCTAGGCAAACACTAATAAAGGTCCTTGTTTGCTTCGACAGCCATTTTATACACTTCACTTGAATTAATTTTTGCACTGCACATATCAGCTTCACCATCTGCATGAACAACTGCGGTGACCAGACCATGGTCAAGTGATGCGATGCCAAAATACATCTGGGCGTTCGCACACAGACCGAGGTTTGGGTGTCCTACATGATGAGGCTCCGCCATCTGGGTGGGCTGAAAGGACTCAAAACAGCAATTGTTGATAGCCAATCTGATTTCTGATTACTGACGTAATCCTTTCTGTGCAATTTGTCCAGTGTTAGTTTAAGTATCTCAGCGTTACTCGACCTACAGGCTCTTTGTTCTTTATGTAGTTACACTGGGGGTATTTACCTGTTTGGTCGTTAAACATTCCCTCGGACCCTCCCCTACAAGTTGTTGTTATAATGCAATATTTGTAACCTCCCAACATGGCGCCTAGATACTTAAACTATGCAATGCCCCCACCCGTTGCTGTTGAGGGGGTGGGAGGGGTGGAATGCGGGATTTGTAACCTCCCAACATGGTCTCTAGATGCTTAACCTATGAAACCCCCCGTGCTATTGGGGGTGTGGGGTGGAGCTGGGGGAGTTGGCTTGTACTGAGACTGGCTTGCAATTACAGCAGTCCTTAAGAAGCATAATGTGATTGTATACAAGTCAGATGCATGTAGGGATAGTAGTCTTTTTGAAAGCTACTCCTAAGGCAGGGCAGAACTTGCCCTGGGTGCCATTGTACGAGAGGCAGAATGGCATAACATTGCAGCAAGCTAAATGTAGACCTCGACCCAGAAGTCACATGCGATCAGAATACTCACGTACAGGTCCATATGTAGAATGATTGGAATGATTGGAAGTAAAAAGCGTGTCAGGCCTCGCCAGGGGTAGAAAGTGCTCTACAACTTCAAAGCATTACAATTAACGTTCGAGCAGCTAACCGGAGCGTAGGCCCTGATAGGGTACCAGTTAATTTTTATAGATATTACTATTAATATAATGCCCAAAAAAATTGCCTAAAAACTAACAATAAACAATTTTTTAAAAATACTAAGCTTAGACCACTATTACCATACCCAATAAGTATCACCTTCATATTCTTACAAATATTTGCATAACTGTTACAGTATTCAAATGAACAACTAACTACATTTTAATTCATATATTTCATATCATCTGCATAACCTGCTCTATCTTTTTGCATTTCTGTAAATTATTAATAGGTAGCTCTGCTTATAAGGAGTCTATTTATTATTGCAGAGACAAAAGAAAATTTTAAAAACATACTCATTTTCAATGCCAACAGCTCCAACTTTTACAAATACGAGACCTATTGCATTGTAAATGCTTGTTGAAGGAATGTGCCTGCTTCTAAGGCAAGGGTACTTATAAATAGAAATCTCCAGAGTCAGCCTAGAAGGAAATAGTACAAATGTATTACTAAAAAGAAAGTAAGGGAGAGGTCACAACTATAAGATAAAAAGTTGGACGAGAAAACTCTGTTAAGAAAATAAAATCAGTTGGTCCAAATAGGGCAATTAGAGTATTCTTAACATAATATCACTATGTAAAACAAAGAATTCCCTCTACCTCAACAGTGGGAAATAAATTAGAATTATTGGATTTATCAACGTCAGGGGCCAAGAATGTTTCTGTTCTGTATGAAATTACTGCTTAAATTAAACATAGGTAATCATTCGACATACTGCCTTATTTACCAACTGGTACTATTGTTCTAGATAATATTGTCCTTTATTATTAGTTTGATATCTAAGATCTTTTTTTTATTTTTTATTAAGAATTCATGAAACACAATGAAAACCAATTTACATGATTAGAGGAAAGAGGACAGAATACAAAATATACAATCGACCATCATTATAAAGACAGAAATAATGCAGAGGTCGATTTGGCAACATACATAAATTAATATTTAATTAAATTGATTCCTTTAAATAGTTAATAAACCAATTACATGCGATATCATATATCCTGTGACATTTTGAGACAATTTGAGGACCGAATAAGCTCGCTACACTCTGTTTGCCCGCCAAGCAGCCACTGGTGCCCACATTTTTTGTTATTTTTCCCTTAAGTTCATATAGGGCCGCCTCAACATTATGTATTCCTAAGAATCTAGACATCCACATTTGAAAGGTTGGGGCCTCAGTATCTTTCCAGGCAGCTGAGATTATTATTCGAAGTACGGCTGTGGAGATAAAGACCAAAGCCTCAGTCTCGATATTTAAATTCAGTTTGCTTTCACATCCTATGATCATAAGTGTTCGGGACAGGGTTATTTTAGCATCTAACAGCTCCTCCCAGAATGCCTCAATTTCCTTTTTAATTGATCCGAGTTTCTCACATTGATGAAACATGTGGATGATGTCAGCCGGACCTTTAGAACATCTATGACAGTTATGATCCACCCTCTTGCCCCAATCATAAAGCTTGGAGGGTGTATAGTACAGGTTGAATAATGTTTTGAAGTGCTGAGCTCTTAGATTGGAGGAACGTAAGAATCTTCCATCCATAAAAAGGGCTCTATCCAGATCGATATCTGGATCCTCCAATCTAGAAGCCCAGGCTGCCTCAGTTTTACAAATGTCATCCTGGGATCCCTCCACAAACAGCCTATACACTCCATTGATTCTTAGGTCTCAACCCTTCAAATAATCCAGTATGTTACACCTCTCGTTTAAAATGATACGAGGCCTTCTTGATCTAATTGTGCTGACCACCTGAGCATATTTATAATCTTGGTTACCCTGGAGGGAATACCTTTGTTTCAAGTCTTTGAGAGATCTACACTCGTCCCCTACCATAACTTGCCCCAGTGTCAAGATACCCTGTCGCACCCAGTATCTCCAACACCCGTCATTGCTTAGGTTAGGGAAGAGACCAGAAATCCAAAGTGGAGTGTGGTGGTTATATTTAGGTATTGACAAGGCTTTCTGAGCTGCAGCCCAGACCCCCCATATCCCTTCAAGTATTTTATATCTTGATTTTTTGTCATACCTTCTTTCTGTTCTCCTTAATAATACCCCTGTAGCCTCGCTGCCAAGCAACATTTCGAAAATAAAGGGAATAGCATCTTGTCTGTTCGAGGTATTTGCACTGTTTCCGACGGGATCAAATAATATAGCCATCTGCGTAAGGAGACAAGACCAGTGATAGTATCTACGATTTGGCAGTCCCAGGCCCCCCCTTTCCTGTGGCAAAGACATGAATTTCATGGATCTTCTGACCTTTCCATATTGCCACAGGAAATTCATGAAAATAGCTTCTATTTCTTGGATAATTTTTCCCTCTATTTTAAAGGGGATCGCCCGGAATTTGTATAATACCTTAGGGAACATAGTCATTTTGATGACATTGGCCCACCCTATTATTTAGAGTTGCAATGTATCCATTCTTTTCAGATTCTCCCTCATTGATTTCATAAGAGGGATGAAGTTACACCACGGAATCGACGAATCTGGAGTCTGATTTAATTATATTCTTAGAACACAATACCTGGGTCTTTCCCATATTTAAGCGATACCCTGACTGTCATGAGCTCGTCATGAACAATGGGAAATCATGCAGTGCAGCACAGGAGGGGAAAAGCCATAGCAGCCAATGTGTTAATATCAATGGATTATGGTCTGATATTATCTTGGGCAGTTTACTGATTTCAGCTGTACTGATCTTGGTGGCGGAAATCATAAAATAATCTAATTTTGAGTATTTCTGAAATGGATGTGGAAAATATGTGAAGCCTGGATTCCCTGGTTCGATACTCCCCCAAACATCCCTCAACCCATGTGAATGCATCATCGAGCGTACTGCCCGATATACCCGGGGTTTACGTCCAGTATATACGGTTCCCCCTATGAAGTCTGCTGAGATATTCAAATCCCCACAGACTACTATGGTTTGATATCTAAGATCTTATGGGGAGGAATAGGCAATGGGGATGTATGACGTTACAACGCATACTTTTACAACGCATACTTTTACAACGCATTTTTTACAACGTAACATCCATTACAGCGCATTCCATTACAACGCATGCCATTACAATGAATTTTTAAAAACTACCTTTACAACGCATTCCATTACAACGCATACTACCCTTACAACACATACCATTACAGCGCATAACATTACATTGCATGTATGGTAAGTATTGGATAGTGTAGGGGTAAAAATTGCTATTCTAACTCCAGGGGGTGCAACAGTAGGGTAAGTGTTGGATAGTGTAAGGGTACTATGCATTGTAATTTTATGCGTTGTAATGGTATGCATTGTAATGACATGCGTTGTAATGGTATGTGTTGTAGTGTTATGCGTTGTAGTGTCATGCGTTGTAATGGTAGCGTTGTAATGGCATGCGATGTAATGGATGTTGCGTTATTAAAGTTTTGTTGTAATGGTAGTGCGTTGTAAAAATTGCGTTGTAAAGGTTGTTTCCCGGCAATGGAAACATGTGCAGAGATATGATAGACCTTTATCAAATATTTTACTTTTATGGAGTTTTTTCCTCTTATCTCCAAATCCTCTGATCGATGAGTAACATACATTTGACAGTTGAAATGTAGGTGAATCACAGATTGTTTTTTTTTTTTAAATGAGTGTCATATTTTGCCATGTCACAGGGCTTGTTCTTGCAATGAAAGCCACCCCATAATCCATAATTCAAAAGTTAACATATAATTGACAATTGTAAGGAATGTAAATCATAGGCTATTTACTCAGTGCGGCAGATATTTTTTCATAACCACTGGGACTTTAGTTATACTTGACAAAAATACTATTTTGAACCCTTACGAGATGGCTCCCCCAAATTCCTTGTCCAATGTGGCAACCTCCAATCCTGCACGAGTCACCATTTAACCTTGAATTATAGACCCACATTTAGTGATCCTTCTGAACATGTACATTGACTAATTCCAGGATACTTTCTTCATTTACCTGGGTTTCACAGACAACTGGGACTGACCTCCATAAATTATACAATAAACCATATTGGAACCTATTACAAGATAGGCGATCCATTATACCTTGTTCGCTGTGGCTGCCCCCCACACTTTATGTCACAACCTGATCTTTGAACTAGAATTGCATCAAAGTGCAACATACTTAAAAGTCTCGGCTCACCTGGCCGAGTCAGAGATAACCACAGGAATTGACACAGGGAGTACCATGACCCAGACTATAGTACGGCATTAGCCATGTACCTTTTCCGGGCCCTCAGAGGTAAGAGCGGATTTCTGCTCCCGTTTCTGACACAGGGCTGGTATAGGCTTTGACATTCATACGAAGGGCACTTTTATGACTCTTCATGCATGCACACAAGCACACTAGCACTGTTGCTTTACTTCATCATATAGCACTCCTGTTGGTTGTTCGCCAGTTTGCCGTGCTCCACCGTTTTATAATATGATACTGTTGTTGGGCAGGCAAGAAGCCAAAACTCCCTATGCGATTCCTGATCAGACTAATGCATAATTAGCAGATTAATTTGTTTTGTTTTTCTGTTTTCGTGTTCATTCTTATTGTTTGTCCTTCATATCATGTTTATGATTTATGCCTATCATAACTGATTATTTTACTACGTATTTAATCTTATGGGTTCATTGAATATATCAAATGTGACCTAATTATGTAACCTGCAATTAATGCTCCTTCTGTATCTTTCAATTACTACATCAATATGCCAAACGTTTACTTTATTATGACCATATTATGTAATGTACTTATTTGTGGGTCTCTTGGAAAATGTACACACAGCCTTGAAAGAGCCCAAGGCCTGGTTATTATGGGTCAAGAACTTTGCTCCAGGCATGGCCAAGTAGCATGCTCCACAATTAAGACAGCAGAGAATGATTCACGACCAAAAGCAATTCCAATAGTTTCCCCACAAAGAGTTCCATATAGACAATGATAGTAGATTCATCCACCCCCAAATGCGAATGTCGTTGCGGAAGGAGCGACCCTCAAGGTCCTCGTTCTTGGTCTACACCGTCTGAAAGTCACGGTCCATTTGGATCAGAGTGCTCATTGCCTGTTGCTGTGAGTTTCACCTGAGATTTTGCAGAAACTTGTGCTTATGTTTCATACAAAATCCATAAAAGAGTTTTTTTAGATCAACATAGGACCTCACATATAAGAAATGGAAGAGTGTCACATAGATTATTTGCAGTGATATTAGTGAGGTGCTGCTGTGTTATAATCTATTATTTACAACAAGGGGTGGTGATGGACAGAGTCTCTGAATTAAGCAGAGTACTCTCACCCAGTCAAGAGATCAGGGCTAGATCCAACACCGTTTTTTAGCTCATTGCACCATCCCAGTTTCAGAACCTGGCTGTATGCAAATTAGTCTGTCCCTGGCCCAGTGCATCATGGGAACAGGGCAGACCAGACTACAAAAGCCAATTCTTACACTGGGAAGGAAACAAGCTTCCGGGGACCGGTTTCTGCCATTCCAGGCGTCTTCGGCCCGGCTTGCTTGAATCCTGATGGTGCAATGAGCAAGGGACTCACATCTGAGTATACCCTTCCACGCTTAGGGTGGACAAAATTATTTACAACAAGGGGTGGTGATGGACAGAGTCTCTGAATTAAGCAGAGTACTCTCACCCAGTCAAGAGATCAGGGCTAGATCCAACACCGTTTTTTAGCTCATTGCACCATCCCAGTTTCAGAACCTGGCTGTATGCAAATTAGTCTGTCCCTGGCCCAGTGCATCATGGGAACAGGGCAGACCAGACTACAAAAGCCAATTCTTACACTGGGAAGGAAACAAGCTTCCGGGGACCGGTTTCTGCCATTCCAGGCGTCTTCGGCCCGGCTTGCTTGAATCCTGATGGTGCAATGAGCAAGGGACTCACATCTGAGTATACCCTTCCACGCTTAGGGTGGACAAAATTATTTACAACAAGGGGTGGTGATGGACAGAGTCTCTGAATTAAGCAGAGTACTCTCACCCAGTCAAGAGATCAGGGCTAGATCCAACACCGTTTTTTAGCTCATTGCACCATCCCAGTTTCAGAACCTGGCTGTATGCAAATTAGTCTGTCCCTGGCCCAGTGCATCATGGGAACAGGGCAGACCAGACTACAAAAGCCAATACTTACACTGGGAAGGAAACAAGCTTCCGGGGACCGGTTTCTGCCATTCCAGGCGTCTTCGGCCCGGCTTGCTTGAATCCTGATGGTGCAATGAGCAAGGGACTCACATCTGAGTATACCCTTCCACGCTTAGGGTGGACAAAATTATTTACAACAAGGGGTGGTGATGGACAGAGTCTCTGAATTAAGCAGAGTACTCTCCCCCAGTCAAGAGATCAGGGCTAGATCCAACACCGTTTTTTAGCTCATTGCACCATCCCAGTTTCAGAACCTGGCTGTATGCAAATTAGTCTGTCCCTGGCCCAGTGCATCATGGGAACAGGGCAGACCAGACTACAAAAGCCAATTCTTACACTGGGAAGGAAACAAGCTTCCGGGGACCGGTTTCTGCCATTCCAGGCGTCTTCGGCCCGGCTTGCTTGAATCCTGATGGTGCAAGGAGCAAGGGACTCACATCTGAGTATACCCTTCCACGCTTAGGGTGGACAAAATTATTTACAACAAGGGGTGGTGATGGACAGAGTCTCTGAATTAAGCAGAGTACTCTCACCCAGTCAAGAGATCAGGGCTAGATCCAACACCGTTTTTTAGCTCATTGCACCATCCCAGTTTCAGAACCTGGCTGTATGCAAATTAGTCTGTCCCTGGCCCAGTGCATCATGGGAACAGGGCAGACCAGACTACAAAAGCCAATTCTTACACTGGGAAGGAAACAAGCTTCCGGGGACCGGTTTCTGCCATTCCAGGCGTCTTCGGCCCGGCTTGCTTGAATCCTGATGGTGCAATGAGCAAGGGACTGACATCTGAGTATACCCTTCCACGCTTAGGGTGGACAAAATTATTTACAACAAGGGGTGGTGATGGACAGAGTCTCTGAATTAAGCAGAGTACTCTCACCCAGTCAAGAGATCAGGGCTAGATCCAACACCGTTTTTTAGCTCATTGCACCATCCCAGTTTCAGAACCTGGCTGTATGCAAATTAGTCTGTCCCTGGCCCAGTGCATCATGGGAACAGGGCAGACCAGACTACAAAAGCCAATTCTTACACTGGGAAGGAAACAAGCTTCCGGGGACCGGTTTCTGCCATTCCAGGCGTCTTCGGCCCGGCTTGCTTGAATCCTGATGGTGCAATGAGCAAGGGACTCACATCTGAGTATACCCTTCCACGCTTAGGGTGGACAAAATTATTTACAACAAGGGGTGGTGATGGACAGAGTCTCTGAATTAAGCAGAGTACTCTCACCCAGTCAAGAGATCAGGGCTAGATCCAACACCGTTTTTTAGCTCATTGCACCATCCCAGTTTCAGAACCTGGCTGTATGCAAATTAGTCTGTCCCTGGCCCAGTGCATCATGGGAACAGGGCAGACCAGACTACAAAAGCCAATTCTTACACTGGGAAGGAAACAAGCTTCCGGGGACCGGTTTCTGCCATTCCAGGCGTCTTCGGCCCGGCTTGCTTGAATCCTGATGGTGCAATGAGCAAGGGACTCACATCTGAGTATACCCTTCCACGCTTAGGGTGGACAAAAATTATTTACAACAAGGGGTGGTGATGGACAGAGTCTCTGAATTAAGCAGAGTACTCTCACCCAGTCAAGAGATCAGGGCTAGATACAACACCGTTTTTTAGCTCATTGCACCATCCCAGTTTCAGAACCTGGCTGTATGCAAATTAGTCTGTCCCTGGCCCAGTGCATCATGGGAACAGGGCAGACCAGACTACAAAAGCCAATTTTTACACTGGGAAGGAAACAAGCTTCCGGGGACCGGTTTCTGCCATTCCAGGCGTCTTCGGCCCGGCTTGCTTGAATCCTGATGGTGCAATGAGCAAGGGACTCACATCTGAGTATACCCTTCCACGCTTAGGGTGGACACTATAGGTGTGGCAGGGTATACTCAGACATGAGTCCCTTTCTCACTGCTCCATCAGGATTCAAGCAAGCCGGGCCGAAGAGGCTGAAATGCCAGAAACCGGTCCCCGGTAGCTTGTCTCCTTTCTGGTGAAGAATTGGCTTGGTAGTTTGGTCTGCCCTGTTCCCATGATGCACTGGGCCAGGGACAGACTAATTTGCATATAGCCAGGTTCTGAGCTGGGATGGGGCAGTGAGATAAATAACGGTGATGGATCAAGCCCTGATCTTTGGACTGGGTAAGAGTGGTCTGCTTAATTCAGACACTCTGTTCATCACCACCCCCTTTTCTGAATCGGTTTTGGCCACTATAGGTGTGGCAGGGTATACTCAGACATGAGTCCCTTTCTCACTGCTCCATCAGGATTCAAGCAAGCCGGGCCGAAGAGGCTGAAATGCCAGAAACCGGTCCCCGGTAGCTTGTCTCCTTTCTGGTGAAGAATTGGCTTGGTAGTTTGGTCTGCCCTGTTCCCATGATGCACTGGGCCAGGGACAGACTAATTTGCATATAGCCAGGTTCTGAGCTGGGATGGGGCAGTGAGATAAATAACGGTGATGGATCAAGCCCTGATCTTTGGACTGGGTAAGAGTGGTCTGCTTAATTCAGACACTCTGTTCATCACCACCCCCTTTTCTGAATCGTGTTATAATCTATGGCGGCTTGCCGAGGGAGTGCTGCGGGCGGTAGGGTGGGCAAGGGAGGTGCAGGGTGGGGGGGTAGTGGAGTCCGACATACGACGGACAGGAGAAAGGTAAGTTATTAAATAAGTAAAACAATTTACCTTGCTTGCGCTGCATCGCCAATTCAGCCATGCAGCGGGTGCAAGGTAAATTGTTTTTCTTATTTAATTACTGTCTGTCATATGTCGGACTCTACTACCCGCCACCCTGCCCCTCCCCTGCCATGTCTCACCACCCCACAGCACTCCCTTGGCGAGCCGCCACTGGTCATAATATTGAAAACGCATGTGACTATCCCTGAATATTAGATGTAAACATTAAGAATTTAAGAATGAAGAATTCGGATGAGTGTTCCTGTGCACTGTCAGTGACCTGGCCAAAGACGGCATAAAGAGCTGAACTGAATCAAAAATTCAAAGCTGTTCCGAACAGAGGCCCTCAAAATACGTTTGTCCCAGGGCCCCCAAAATCCTTAAGATGTCCCTGCAGTACAGAGGGTACTGCTGCCCCTCAGTCACTGCTGCCAACAGTGCCTCTAGCGCTCCTATTGGTCCCCACCAGACCCCCGTCACAGTACCTCCAGTCAGCTGCAGCTTCAGTAGAGCAGTACGTCATCCGGGATGTAGAAAGCTCATGCTTTGCAGGGCCACACAGGCCACACCAACACAATCCGTGATGAGCTCAGCAACTGCGCAAATTTTGGAGCATCTGATGATAACAGTCCACGTCACAGTACTCTCAGAATATGTAGCCGCAAATGCAGGCGGTATGCAGCGGCTAGGAAAGCCACTTTATTGGTCATGCCTGCGGAGCTAATGTTTCAAACCGCCATCTTGGGATACGCCTCTCTGTGGCACCCCACTTTGGTCTTTTTGGCGTATGGTATTAAAAGCAGTGGGGGGGGGGTGTTCTTTTGGGAAGGGTATGCTTGGCCATATTCCACAGCTTTATGTTTCATCTGTGATTTGGACTGAACTTCTAGATGTGAGTTTGTCATGTCCTTTGTGATGCCAGTGTAGGAGGCTTAATGATTGGCAATTGAATCCTTGGCTTTGGTTGAGATGCATAGCTGGGTGTTATAATGATTTTGGTGCAGTGAAATGCCAATGCTTGCAATGTATGAATTGGGAAAAGGAAAGATTATACAAATCTTCCGGTAACAGAAAAAGGACTGGTGAAGGTGTAGCTGTCTCTTCAGCGGGTTATTTTATTTACATTGCTCTTGTTGCAATGGACTACATCACTTGAGAAATGTGTTGCCAATCAGAATTATTCATTCCAGTAAGAAAGAAGTAGCCTGTAGTTCATGGTCTCCCCAACAGTGCACAGGTGTGTTACTTTGAAAGTGCTCTTTCTCTCACCTTCCTCAGAGGTAAACAGGAGACCATCTAGAACCATTGCTCATTTCCCTGAGGAGAAGATTGCTGAAATCTGGATAAGCAAGAGCCAGGGAAGGTAGTTTATGATGTTTCTGCAGTTGAAAGTGTAACTTTTTTCCAATGTTTTTCTTCATAGAATTTGATAGGGACTTTCTATTTGAAATAGATGATGGTTGATTCGGGGTCTGGCTGCAATTAGCTGGTTTGCTATCTTGCTTTATGGTGTTGGGAGGTTGTATGTCAGAATATAATTGGCAAATATATTTATTATTTGGTCTAAAATATGGTTTACAAAAATATGTTCAACTTGGGAGTAGATTACTATTTTCAACTCCACCAACTCAATATTTTGTAAACAATATTTAGGCCATTATATTTCAGTCAGAGGAATTTCGTTAGTATATTCTGGTACATATTGACATGGATTCAACACAAGACAAAGCAGCTGGGATATTGGTAACCTCCCCAGTTATACTAGAAATACATAATACATAAATATGGTGCTGACATTAATAAAACCAGGAAAGTTGACAAAAATACAAAAGTCAATGTATAGAGTAGTGCACGAGTGAAAAAAAACACAGAGATACCGCTGGTCTACCAATGTTCCATCAACATCCATAGACTTTGTTAAAGTCATGAGTCTAAGATTTCATGTGACTTAAATATAGCTGGTGAAGATTCTTAAATACACACCCATGAAATCCCTTACATAAAATGGTGTAGTTTTCAGCAGGGCACCTGTTTTTATATTTGTATTATTAGTAATGGCGGCCGTGCATGATTGCAGCTCGGCTAACTTTCACCTTTGCAGCATGGCGCAGGTTGTGTGCTGCGCTGCTTAAAAAAAGCTTGCACTATTGAAAAAATAGAACTTGGTGGGCTGCAACTTTCTTTTTTGTCGCGGCTCGCCAAAGTCTATTTTTTTAAATATTATAAGCTTTCAGTAAGCAATGCGTCACAGGCGGGGTGTTGCTTTGCTTACCAAAAGCTTACAATATTGAAAAAATAGACTTTGGTGGGCCACACGTTTCTTTTCCTCAGTGCATTTGCCAAAGCCTATTTTTTCAATATTATATACATTTAGTGAGCAGCGCAACCCAGGCAGCGTGCTGCGCTGCTAACCAAAAGCTTACGATATTGAAAATATAGACTTTAGTAAGCCGTACCTTTCTTTTCATCGGCGTGGCTTCCCAAAATCTATGCAATAAGTCTCTCATTTGTTAGAGTTGGAGTTATTGACATTATAAATGCCAATGTTGTGAGAACGTGCCTTGCAGGGTATGCACCCACTTTTTGTTGAATTGCAAATTTTCTTTGACTGAGTGTGCCCTGGGCTCCTGCTAATCAGGTACCCTGGGCCTATGTTCCTTCCCTAAAACTGCATTGAAGCGTAAACACAATTGGCATCTCTGGCCACATGTCAACCCCTGGTAAATGGTACCACAGGTACCCAGGGCACTGTGACCAGAGAAGACCTTTGAGGGCTGCAGCACTTATTGTGCCACCCTTAGAGGCCCTGTACCCTGACACTCACACACTGCCTTTGCAGGCTGATTGGTCTTGGTGCAGAACAAAGTGAAGAGTCGACATGGCACACATCCCTGTGTGCCATGCCCACAAACCACTGCCCTGGCATGCATCAGTCACCCCTCTAGCTTGGTGCCCTATGCCAGTGGTGAGGGTACAGGTGCATGAGCCCTGTACCCCTACAGTACCCAGCTCCATTCCTGGGCGCTGTAAGTGCAGTGCTCCCATTAAGAGTTTATGGTGCTGGGAGTTTGCCATTACGAACTCCACAGCACCATAATGGCTACACGGAAGACTGGGAAGTTTGGTATCAAACTTCTCAGCACATTAAACCTACACTGATGCCAGTGTGGGATTTAATGTAAAATGCACCACAGAGGGCATCTTAGAGATGCCCCCTGAAATTCGACCAACCTCTAGTGACCTGCCTTAGTGGCTGCCTTGGCTGCCACCACCAGACATGTTTCTGGACCCCTGGGTCGAGAGCTTGCTGCTCTCAGGGGCCTGAAACAATGCACATCCTGGGACGAGGTGCCAAGCCTCCTCCCCCAGGATGGGCAGGGTTCACGAAGGAGAGGCTTCAAAGGCATGCCGCCTTTGTGAGCCTCTCCAGACCATTTGTTGCTTTCAGCAACTGGTCCCCACTGGTTCTACCCCCACTTTGGGTGGGAGAACCGGCGGGAAAAACAAGTGAGGAAGAGAGGTGTACCTACCTCTGCCAACTCCACCCCTAAGGTGGGGGAGGCGAGGTGAAGCACAACCTCGAGTCTCCGCCATCTTGAGGATGGGGAGACCCAGCCAACCAGGGACAGGCTCCTGCCCCCCTCCCACTAGAGGGTGGCAGACTAGAGGGGTACCCATTTGAGGGGAGGGGCCCATTGGTCCCTGCCCTTTACCTACCTGTAACGACCCCAAATGTAGTATTTAGGGGCACCCTGAACCTTTCTTACTCAGATTAGAAACCACGAGAAAAGAAGATAAGAAGAAGGACCGAAGAGCCATGCAGAGCTGACAAGGGGAGGACACCCACTGACTTGGCCCCAGCCCTGTCTCCCCTCGAACCTGACTCCTGCGAAATCCTGGCATTTCCTGCAGCCAGCAACCTCACAATCCCCGGAGGACCTGCCTGCCTACACTTCAAGGACTCTATCTCCCGAGAACACTGGACGTGTTTAAACTGCAGCTTCTGGTTCCAACCAACAACCGCAAATCCAGCCCACTCTGCACCTGCCGAACCCAGCCCGAGCTTGAGTGAAAAAATACCATGAGGAGGTCCCCCCCAGCAATCCTGACCCGAGATCCGGTGACCCCTGACCTGCCTCAAGCCTCCTGATGTTGCCTGCAGCCTCAATGCAGAGGACCTCCCCTACCGCGACCTGAGCGGGTAAGAAAATCCGACGTCCCAAGGCACCCCTGCACCTGATGCCCCATGACCGTGTGTGCCCAACCCAGCAGTGCCTAACCAACCCTCAACCTCCCAACGTACCCCTCTAAGTGGTGGTCGCACCAGGAAGATCCTCGTCCCCGAGCATGTAGTGTTTCTTTAACCACAGGGCACCCGACCTCAAAACAGCGCCCTAGTGCCGCTGAGGGTGCCCCTTTGGTGCTACTATGGTCCCCAACTTGCACTGAGCTAAACCCTAGGAGCTTTGCTCCCACAGCCTTGTGGCCTGCTTGCCAGCAGCCACCAGCCGGAGCCCCCCATCCTCCATAGGATAACATTGGGCCTCAACACTCTGCACCCAGCCGCCCTAGTGAAGCTGAGGGTGCAATCACAGTGCATCACTGACCCTGGGGGACCCCTGAGTCTAATCTCAGAAACGTAACTTCCACAGTCGTTTACTTACCTGAAAACCGATAACCTGTTTTTCTTTCATAGAATAATATTGATAATTCTCTTTAGAAAAAACGACATAGTTGTCAATTAGGATGTCTTTCAGTGGCACCACCGCGGTGCTGGCGGGGCGGAATAACGCCTTTTTCCGCCCGCGAGCAGCGGGAAACACGTCCGCCTTATTAGTATTGCAAAACATAGGTCAATTTCCATCCGGCGCGGAGTGACGCGCAAGGCCATCAAAGTGCACCCGCCACCGTGGCGGTGGGAGCCAATGGAGACTCTCTGCTGTGCGGAATGACGTCCGCCCCGCTCCACAAATTAGGATTGCCCAAACAAGCAGACGCACTGCAGCAGAGACACTGGCCAACCCGAAACGGTGGAAACTCGACAGCGGAGCGTGATACCACTGTCCTGGTCCTCTTCATCCGGTCACGACCGCCATGGACCCTGCCCAACACGTGTTCCCGGTGCTGTACCTGCTACAGCACTATCTTCTCATGGGCTGCCATGGACGCCGCCACAGGTACACAACTACACAAAAACAACAAACAACACACGGGCTGAAACAGGGTCCAAATCCACAACAGACACCCTGCTGGGGGCATCAACACATCCACAAGGGCACCCACACATGACCCACCTGCCACCAAGTCGCCCCACTGCATCCTGGACACACATCGACCGCGAACTTGCAGCAACGTCCCGGTCACGTCACCGCAGCGGTCAATATATGCGCACAATGCAGAAGGCAGGGCCAGTCCAAGGCATGGGCAGGGCACAAAGACCATAGGAACACACCTCCCCCACCACACATCAACACACCCCATGAAGGAACAGGCCAGGTGCCCATCCTGTGCACCCCCATGCACAGCAACAAGCAACAAGCATAGCAACAAGCAAGCGCAACCCACACCCTGCACCACACAACAAACAACCAGGGAGACAGCCACTGCAGGATTTGCTGCACAGGAACACACAACACACAACAACAGTGCCACACACACTGAAGGCTGCCAATACTTGCCAGTGCATACACACTCAAACAAACACACACCCTGGCTGTAGCCACAAACATAACACACACACAGGGATGCCTGAACAGATGTCTACCCAAAAACAACACACAAACACAAAACACTACAGAAACACACACAGAACCCCATCAGAAACAGACATACCCTGTCAGCAAAACTGTTGAAAGGCAATGGGAGCACAGACACAACAGGAGTGCATAACCTCATCACTCAGGACCAAAACACACACAACATACCACAAATCACAGAAGAAGTGCACCATCAAAGCACTACACTGCCACATGAAACCAACCACAGATGCACATGAAATCAAAAATGAACAAACACTACAGGACATCAGGGGATGCACATCAGGCAATGCCAAGGCCTCATACACACAGCACTGTATGCACAACAAGCAGTGTGTTCACACCAAGCAGAACAGTCACACACAGACATGACTGACACAAACTCGACCCACACAACACAGATCAGCACAGCACAACAGCACACCCAGGAAGTGAAGCAATACTACAGCCAACACACATACATCCAACACAACAACAACAGATGCCCCCACTCTGGGATGCAAGAGCAGAACCATCTTGACCAGAGCACTGGGCAGCACACACAGCTGAAGTGCACATGAGCAATCCTCACTGATTAATAGCACAAGAACATCACACATAAACAATTAGGGCAATGTCCATAGTGGAACATCACACTTAGCCCAAGAACGGAACCACAAAGCACAGTGTCAAAAATGAAGTGATGGGAGGCACACACACATGTAAACCAAGGGCAGCTGACATCAAAGTGAACTGTCTTGCATGCCAGTAGTTGACGTGTAAGGGGTGTACCATACTCAAATAGAGAGAATGCAGACTACCAATGGGCAGACATAAGTGGCACACATAGGGGATGGCATTACACCACACACACCATGCCATACAGGAGGATAAAAGGCACCATGTGCCTGCAATGCATGAGAAACACAACCACATTGGCAGTGTGGAGCAGCAGGGCTGCACAGACAACACAAACACTATCAAGACACATGGATGATCAAACAAACACAACACTGATGTGCAAGTCACACACACTGCACACTTATAAGTGACAAAAACGACAAGTAGGAGTCAGACAGAACAACATGGACACACCAACACACTGCACAGTGCACAACTCACACATATGCATACAACCATATCCACAGGGCAGAACAATCCAAACAACAGGCACACAACTCCTGGGTGACACATGTGTGTCTTTCACAATCCAGGGGCACACACACAAATACACACACCCCCTACAAAGTCACACCCTTCACACTGCACACCTCTTAACTACCCAAGAGCACACATCTCGTGTAGGCCATGGGACCAGGACTAAGGGCCAACACAAGATGACCATACACATACACAGCTGGGCATATATAAAGGAATAACACACATATATGATGACATTGCCCAGCCTGCATGCAAACCTGTACACAGCATCACACCCTGTGCTGGCAGTGTACCCCACCCTGACATGTGAACAATGTAGCCAACAATAGCAAACCACAAAAAAGAGAACTGCATGACAGGTCAAATAGACATCACAGATAACACAAGTATCAGTGTCTGAATGGACTGAAGACCCTGTCACCCCTGTTAAAAAATGTGATGCCGGCAAAGAGCTTGGCAATGTTGAAGTGACACATAGAGCATGGGGCACAGTCAACCAAATGCACACACCAAAATAACTTTAATCAGCAAGGACAGTGACAAAGCAGACAACAGGAGTAACTGTCTTTATTCACATATTGCACAGATGTGACAGTAGAACAACAGCAGACAAGAGCAAGGCACAACATGCTGATCATATGCAAGATATGCACAGGCAAACTCCAAACAGGAAGGCCAGTGTCCATGGCAGGGGGCACAGCAAGTACATGAGAGGCTGGACAGGGGAGAGTCCAACACAGCAGAGCAACATGGCCAGTGTCCATGGCAGGGAGCACAGCAAGTACATGAGAGGCTGCACAGGGGAGAGTCCAGCACAGCAGAGCAACAGGGCCTGCCTGTGTCCATGGCAGGTGGCACAGCAAGTACATGAGAGGCTTCACAGGGGAGAGTCCAACACAGCAGAGCAACATGGCCAGTGTCCATGGCAGGGAGCACAGCAAGTACATGAGAGGCTGCACAGGGGAGAGTCCAGCACAGCAGAGCAACAGAGCCTGCCTGTGTCCATGGCAGGTGGCACAGCAAGAACATGAGAGGCTGCACAGGGGAGAGTCCAACACAGCAGAGCAACAGGGCCAGTGTCCATGGCAGGTTGCACAGCAAGTACATGAGAGGCTGCACAGGGGAGAGTCCAACACAGCAGAGCAACAGGGCCAGTGTCCATGGCAGGGGGCACAGCAAGTACATGAGAGGCTGCACAGGGGAGAGTCCAACACAGCAGAACAACAGGGCCAGTGGGCATGGCAAAGTGCAGAGTCAGGGCATGGGTAACTGCACAGGCGAGGGCAGAACAGCAGTGAATGACAAGGCCAGTGGGCATGGCAAAGTGCAGAGTCAGGACACTAGAAGCTGCACAGGCAAAGGCAGCACAGCAGTGAATGACAAGGCCAGTGGGCAGGGCAAAGTGCAGAATCAGGACATAAGAAGCTGACAGGCAAGGGCAAAAAAGCAGTGAATGGCAAGGCCAGTGGGCAGGGCAAAGTGCAGAATCAGGACATGAGAAGCTGACAGGCAAGGGCAAAAAAGCAGTGAATGGCAAGGCCAGTGGGCAGGGCAAAGTGCAGAATCAGGACATGAGAAGCTGACAGGCAAGGGCAAAAAAGCAGTGAATGACAAGGCCAGTGGGCATGGCAAAGTGCAGAGTCAGGACATGAGAAGCTGCACAGTGAGTGTGTTTGACTCTACCCTTCCATGGCCAGCACCATACTCAGGTGGTAAACAATGGGCATGACTAGCACACCTGTATGAGAGACAGGTGTGTGAGGGGGACTACCACTCACTCTTGGCTGTCAGGCGGACTTGGAGCTGGCTGTGTGTCGGGGACAGCAGGACCACTTGACTGGGGAGAGAGAGGCCCAGGTGATGTAGGGCTATCAGTGGCTTGGCAAGCTGAAAGGCTGTTTGGACCAGGTGGTGTAGTGGCACATGGAGGTGTAGTTATGCAGACCTGTGACACAGTGTGGGTGGGAGAGGTTTGAGGGGTGCCTTTCCACTTCTTGGGAATTCGAAATGCCTTCCCTGTACTGGGGCCAATGGGAACTGGTGATGACACAACAGGCACACACACCAACAGACCCGCATCAGGTGCAGACACTGGCACTCCTTCTGGTGACGTGCTGGATCCTGCAGAACGCTTTGGCTATGCCTCTGGACCACCTTCCCCTGTTTGCCAGGTGTACCCCTTACAGTGCCCTCCTTCCCTTGTTTGCCAGGTGTCCCCCCTACAATGCCCTCCTTCGCCTGTTTGCCAGGGGTAGCCCCTACAGTGCCCTCCTTCACCTGCTTCACTGGGCTTGGAATTGGAGTTGATGTGGCGGGGGAATGTGGCCCTGAGCCCTTCCTAGGTGTACCTTTGCCATACATCACCTCCTCAGTGGGCATAGACACTGCATGCCTAGCTCTGCGTGAAGGTTTAGGGACAGGAGAGTCCTTCGCCGGTGATGCCTTTGAGGCATGTGAGCCTTATGTCTGCTTCATTGCTTTTTCAGCCTTGCTCTTCCCTGATGGGCTCTTGTCTTTGCATTCTGGGGTGGCTCTGCTCTTCTGTGAGGATGGTGTCTGCTGGCAGGCCCGCTTGGGTTGTTTCTGCTGGGTGCTTCTTGTGCTGTATCGTGACTGTGACGCATGGGAACCGTGGTCACTGTCATCCGATGTGGCCACTGACTGGGGGGTGGACAAAGGCACTGGAGCAGGAATGAGAGTATGTGCCTGTTGAAAGGCAGACGTCACTGTGGATGAGAAAGCCTGGACAGTACGGTGTAGCCCACCCACGTCAGATTGTATGCCCTCCATGTGGGCAACCACCTGCCTTATTTTTTGTCATGGTCACTGAAGGCATTGAGCAGGGCTGTCTGGTCCACACACAGCTGGTGCAGGAGCTCAACAGACTCAGCACTGAGGGCAGCAGGGGGGACAGGTGCAGACTCAGTGGTGCCAGGTGTGAATGTAACTCGTCCCCTCTTACTGACACGGACACGGGCAGCACCAGAGGAAGTGGATGGGAGGGTGGGCACTAACCGCTGTGTGGTAGAAGATGATGCAGAGTCCCCATTCCCTGTGCCTGCCAACATGGATGCATCCCCACTGGCATCAGATGCTGTTGTACTTTGTGTCTCATGCAGGGATTCCTCCTGCATACTACGGCCCCCTCTGATGTGCTGGTGACCTCTGTGTCACTGGGCTTCTGTGCAGCTGTAGTGCTACTCTCGCCACCACTGGTTTCTGGCTCCTCTCCCTCCATGTCCACTGGTGAATCTGCATGAGAGAGAGATGCAAGGTTGGGTTAGTGTCATCAACAGGACAAAGCAACTCAATCAATGTAGTACAGAAGATGACCAAATCTACATGTTGACCACCACACTCTGCAATCACATTGCAGCAACTCACTACATAGACCACAACAGTGCCTGTAACCCTAAATATCTGCCATGACTGAGCCATGTTAAGGCCACAGAGCACAACACCCTGCCCGTGGAAGAAGTCTACCAGACACACAATTTGCTCTGCCCACACCTCGGGACATGGTGTGGACACACCACTTATTGCCACTGACAGACCTTGAGGGAACAGGAGGGGACAACACAGACACCTGTTAGGACATGACAGTCCACAATGGCAAGTAGCCCATGCCAAACACCATGTTGTACTCTGTGGCACATTGTTGTCAGATGTGTGGGCCTCAACGATCAAGGTGCATGCAAAGTACGCATACATGAAGTCACACTCAGATAGTGGACACTGCTGTTCACCACCAAATAGATTCCCCACACTATCCCAATGCTGAATGACCATGTAGATCCTAACACATCCGGCTATGAGAATGCACAGCAGGGAGGATCACCTTTGGAAGACCAGTTTGGGCCAATGCATGACACTGGCACCGATCCCAGCAGCCACTCACATGACACAGCACAGCACCACCCCACGAACATCACATAGGCCCCCGCTGCCACAGGCCCTGTACACATACATCCGCCCCCTGCCAAAGTCGCCCTCCCCAAATACTCACCCCCCCCCCCCCCCTTGCTGCTGATGCTCCTTCAGACGTGCATCCAGCTCTGGTTGAGTCACTGTCAAGATGCAGCCCATCAGTGATGTCATACTGCGCCATGCCAAATGCCCAATTTCATCTCTGCCACGTTCCTTGCCAGCCGGCTGATGTCATTCCCCCTCTTGTGGCAGTGGTAGCTTTGTCGGTTAGATACCCCCAGGGCTTGCACCTTTGCTGCAATAGCCCTCCACATGGCCTTACGCTGGTGTACCTTGAGCTGTAGGCATGGGAGAAAAGAGGGGGAAATTATCAGTGACACAGTGTCATCTATCAATACAGTAACAAGACACAGACTCATTACCAAATGTAATCTCTGTCCATCCCACCCTGGGGTACACCTCACATGGGTACTCTGAATTGGCAAAGCGGATGTTATGGCTTGCATTTATGAGGGCGTACAGGGTCCCTGATAATCTCACACACATGCAGGATGACCGCACTGAACCCCCTCTGTGGCTTGCACACATCTCCAGACCAATGCATATCTGGCCACTGCATACATCACATTTCTAACTGTGTCTGTGTGTAGACTCACTGTGTGCATAACTTGGCAGCATTCAATGAGCATGTCCTGTGAACATATCTGTATGTCATGTGTGTGGCATCAGGGTACATGGACTTCCCAACAAAATATACATCAACACAAGTGTGGTCGTGTGCAAAAATACACGGCTGAGTTGGTGCATATTTGGATTTCACTGTGAATGAACAAGAGTAAGGACACAGTAAGTGCAGTGATGTGATCTCGTCTTGGTGGGCGGGCACTGTGCAGAGCATCTGGGTTCACAATGAGTCGGACAACATAGGGACCACAGAGACAATCAGCCAAGCAAATACTCTCCTGGCACCTGCATGTACAACATCCTGTGGCTCTGTATGGCTGACAATGTAACACACTCCACTCAGACATACAACTGCAGGCAGGGAAAAACCATGACACTGGGGGACACACGCCTTCCCCCAGGAGACAGCATGTTTGTCAGTGTATGATGCAACCCCACACCCTCAGGCATATACTGCAGCAGTACTACTACATGTCTGCCCCACCCTGCCCCACACCTCCCTTTACGATGACTTACCACGATATTTGGGGCACCATACAGCCTTGGGTACTGTGCGAGCACCTCGTCCACCAGGACCTCCAGCACCTCGCTTGTGAATAGACTGGCACGAATCTTCTCTGTCCTTGCCATCCCTGTGGACATGGAAAACCTGTGGTGGAATTGGGTGGTAAGGGGTCCCAGGCAGCAAGCTCTGCAGGCAGCAGCAGATGAGGGTCTCTGGCAGAAGGCTTTGGAGGCAGCAGCAGGTGAGGGTCCCAGGCAGCAGGCTCTGGAGGCAGCAGCAAATGAGGGTTCCAGGCAGCATGCTCTGGAGGAAGCCGCATATGAGAGTCTCTGGCAGTAGGCTCTGGAGGCAGCAGCAGGTGAGGGTCCCAGGCAGCAGGCTCCAGAGGCAGCAGCAGATGAGGGTCCCAGGCAGCAGGCTCTGAAGGCAGCAGCAGAAGAGGGTCTCTGGCAGCAGGCTCTGGAGGCAGTAGCATTTGAGGGTCTCTGGCAGCAGGCTCTGGAGGCAGCAGCATGTGAGGGTCCCAGGCAGAAGGCTCTGTGAGCAGTGGAAATGTGAGGCTCACTACCACACATTGATAGCCCCCTGGGGTCCTTTCTAAGGTGCCAAGCTGCAACAATTGGTTGTCCAGGTCTGCCTCTTTCAAAAGCATCCAATGACCGCCTCCGCGGTGGCGGAGCACGCCTACTGCGATCTTCTAAATTGCATTATGCCACCGCAATCATCGCTCCCATTGGCTGTAGGCAATGTTCCAAGGCGGTGATGCACCCCAGGGGCCCGGGGTGCGCTACCGCAATGGTGCATCTTTCAAAAGCATCCAATGTCCGCCTCTGTGGTGGCGGAGCACACCTACCGCGATCTTCAAAATTGCATCATACCACCGCAATCATCGCTCCCATTGGCTGTAGGCAATGCTCCATGGAGGTGATATACCGCAGGGGCCCGGGGTGCGCTACCGCGATGGTGCATCTTTCAAAAGTATCCACTGTCCGCCTCTGCGGTGGCGTAGCACGCCTACTGCGATCTTCAAAATTGCTTCATGCCACCGCAATCATCGCTCCCATTGGCTGTAGGCAATGCCCCATGGCGGTGACACACCACCGGGGCCAGGCAGTGGCTACCGCGAGTAGGGTGGTGGAGCATGCCCACCGCCATTTGGGCATGTCTCTATGGCTAGCACTACCGCACTTGTATAAGGGGTGATGCTGGTGACACACCGCCGGGGTCAGGCGGTAGCTACCGCGAGTAGGGTGGCAGAGCATGCCCACTGCCATCTTCCCATGTCTCCATGCCAATGACTACTGCACTTGTGTGAAGGGGGGTGCTGGTGACACACTGCCCGGGCCAGGTGGTAGCTACCGCGAGTTGGGTGGCGGAGCATGCCCACCGCCATTTTCTCATGTCTCCATGCCAATGACTACTGCATTTGTGTTAAGGGGGGGTGCTGGTGACACACCACCGGGGCCAGGCAGTAGCTACAGCGAGTTGGGTCTCGGAGCATGCCCACCGCCATTTGGGCATGTCTCTATGGCTAGCACTACCGCACTCATGTGAGGGGTGGTGCTGGTGACACACCGCCGGGGCCAGGCGGTAGCTACCGCGAGTAGGGTGGTGGAGCATGCCCACCGCCATCTTCCCATGTCTCCATGCCAATGACTACTGCACTTGTGTGAAGGGGAGGTGCTGGTGACACACCGTCGGGGCCAGGCGGTAGCTACCCTGAGTTGGGTGGTGGAGCATGCACACCGCCATTTGGGCATGTCACTATGGCCAGCGCTACCGCACTCGTGTAAGGGGTGGTGCTGGTGACACACCGCCGGGGCCAGGCGGTAGCTACAGCGAGTTGGGTGGCGGAGCATGCCCACCTCCATTTGGGCATGTCTCTATGGCTAGCACAACTGCACTCGTGTAAGGGGTGGTGCTGGTGACACACCGCCGGGCCAGGTGGTAGCTACCGCGAATAGGGTGGCGGAGCATGCCCACCGCCATCTTCCCATGTCTCTATGCCAATGACTACTGCACTTGTGTGAAGGGGGTGCTGGTGACACATCGCCGGGCCAGGCGGTAGCTACTTCGAGTAGGGTGGCGGAGCATGCCCACCGCCATCTTCCCATGTCCCATGTCTCCATACCAATGACTACGGCACTTGTGTGAGGAGGGGTGCTGGTGACACACCGCCGGGGCCAGGCGGTAGCTTCGTGAGTTGGGTGGTGGAGCATGCACACTGCCATTTGGGCATGTCTCTATGACTAGCACTACCGCACGCGTGTAAGGGGTGGTGCTGGTGACACAACGCCTCGGCCAGGCAGAAGCTACAGAGAGTAGGGTGGCGGAGCATGCTCACCGCCATTTGGGCATGTCTCTATGGCTAGCACTACCGCACTCGTGTGAGGGGTGGTGCTGGTGACACACCGCCGGGGCCAGTCGGTAGCTACTGCGAGTAGGGTGGCGGAGCATGCACACCGCCATCTTCCCATGTCTCCATGCCAATGACTACTGCACTTGTGTGAAGGGGGGTGCTGGTGACACATCGCCGGGCCAGGCGGTAGCTACCGCGAGTAGGGTGGCGGAGCATGCCCACCGCCATCTTCCCATGTCTCCATGCCAATGACTACTGCACTTGTGTCAGGAGGGGTGCTGGTGACACAACTCCGGGCCAGGCGGTAGCTACCGCGAATAGGGTGGCGGAGCATGCCCACCGCCATCTTCCAATGTCTCCATGCCAATGACTACTGCACTTGTGTGAAGGGGGGTGCTGGTGACACATCGCCGGGCCAGGCGGTAGCTACCGCGAGTAGGGTGGCGGAGCATGCCCACCGCCATCTTCCCATGTCTCCATGCCAATGACTACCGCACTCGTGTAAGGGGTGGTGCTGGTGACACAACTCCGGGCCAGGCGGTAGCTACCGCGAATAGGGTGGCGGAGCATGCCCACCGCCATCTTCCCATGTCTCCATGCCAATGACTACTGCACTTGTGTGAAGGGGGGTGCTGGTGACACATCGCCGGGCCAGGCGGTAGCTACCGCGAGTAGGGTGGCGGAACATGCCCACCGCCATCTTCCCATGTCTCCATGCCAATGACTACTGCACTTGTGTCAGGAGGGGTGCTGGTGACACACCGCTGGGGCCAGGCGGTAGCTTCGCGAGTTGGGTGGTGGAGCATGCACACCGCCATTTGGGTATGTCTCTATGACTAGCACTACCGCACGCGTGTAAGGGGTGGTGCTGGTGACACAACGCCACGGCCAGGCAGAAGCTACAGAGAGTAGGGTGGCAGAGCATGCCCACCGCTATTTGGGCATGTCTCTATGGCTAGCACTACTGCACTTGTGTGAGGGGTGGTGCTGGTGACACACCGCCAGGGCCAGGCGGATGCTACCGCTAGTTGGGTGGTGGAGCATGCCCACCGCCATCTTCCCATGTCTTCATGCCAATGACTACTGCACTTGTGTGAAGGGGGGTGCTGGTGACACACAGCCGGGGCCAGGCGGTAGCTACCGCGAGTAGGGTGGCGGAGCATGCCCACCGCCATCTTCCCATGTCTCCATGCCAATGACTACTGCACTTGTGTCAGGAGGGGTGCTGGTGACACACCGCTGGGGCCAGGCGGTAGCTTCGCGAGTTGGGTGGTGGAGCATGCACACCGCCATTTGGGCATGTCTCTATGACTAGCACTACCGCACGCGTGTAAGGGGTGGTGCTGGTGGCACAACGCCACGGCCAGGCAGAAGCTACAGAGAGTAGGGTGGCAGAGCATGCCCACC
Organism: Lissotriton helveticus; assembly: GCF_964261635.1. Classification (NCBI taxonomy): domain Eukaryota; kingdom Metazoa; phylum Chordata; class Amphibia; order Caudata; family Salamandridae; genus Lissotriton; species Lissotriton helveticus. The sequence goes on along the minus strand of NC_136057.1, from coordinate 1,434,366,136 downwards.
GCCATTTGGGCATGTCTCTATGGCTAGCACTACTGCACTTGTGTAAGGGGTGGTGCTGGTGACACACCACCAGGGCCAGGCGGATGCTACCGCTAGTTGGGTGGTGGAGCATGCCCACCGCCATCTTCCCATGTCTTCATGCCAATGACTACTGCACTTGTGTGAAGGGGGGTGCTGGTGACACACAGCCGGGTCCAGGCGGTAGCTACCGCGAGTTGGGTGGTGGAGCATGACCACCACCATTTTGGCATGTCTCTATGGCTAGCACTATGGCACTCGTGTAAGGGGTGGTGCTGGTGACACACCGTCGGGGCCAGGCGGTAGCTACCGCAAGTAGGGTGGCGGAGCATGCCCACCGCCATCTTCCCATGTCTCCATGCCAATGACTACTGCACTTGTGTGAAGGGGGGGTGCTGGTGATACACCGCCGGGCCAGGCGGTAGCTACTTTGAGTAGGGTGGCAGAGCAAGCCCACCGCCATTTGGGCATGTCTCTATGACCAGCACTACCGCACTCGTGTAAGGGGTGGTGCTGGTGACACACCGCCGGGGCCAGGCAGTAGCGACCGCAATTTGTGGCACATACCATGTCAATGTCCATTAGGAACACTTCAACTGTCCATCAGAAACACTTCAACAGTGCACAGTGGCCACATGGTGAAGTGCACATAGGTGGAACTATAAAATAAATAAAAAAACACGCTTTTGCTTTCTGTTGCTTGTTCTTTATTTATCTGTATCCCTTGCCCTGGCTGTCACATGATTCCTAGGCTCGTCTCTTGTGTCGAACCCATGGTGTCCTGTTATATTCTGAAGCTCCCGTAGTTTCTATCACTTTGTTTTTGACCTATAGCCGAATGTTTTTGGCTTGTCTTGTCATTTGCTAGCGTTTTGTGGTACGTGTAAATTTTTACCATTCTTCTAATATGCCGCTTATTTACGGGACCACCTTCACCGCCAGTCTGCTTTTTATCCGTCTGGCTCTCCATACGTAGTTCAGGTGTTTGCGTTTTTTGATTAGCGTACGGATATATACGGGAGCCGTACTTGCGAGCCGTTAGCTATTCTCGCCACCTGCGGATGTCCTGTTAGTCGATTATTCGCTCGATCTGATCAGGTAGGAACATCGGGTTTTGTTGAAGTCCTGATTTCGATTCCTTTTATCCTGTGAGTTTATATGTATGCCTGCCTCTGGACATATATATATTTTTTTTGATCCAGGAGCTTAGATCAGACTTAACTATATTGAGGTGTAGGCTGCATCCCTTGGTCATCGGTAAATTAGTATTTGGTTATTTTTTTTATGCAGCGCTTATGAAACACCTCGGAGGTATATTTTCATTGGTCTCCTTCAGTCAACCTTGATGTAATATTATCCTGTGCTACGATTGGTCGCTTCCCAATAGGTATGTGGACCTTCAAATTATGCCTCGCTTGGATAGGAATCTGCTTGAGTTGGGATACCCTGTAAATTGTTTCTCTTTCTGTGTGCAGCGCATTAGGACATCGGCCATGCTTCATACTGCTGGGGCTATCGGTACGCCTCTTACCTCACCTTGCATACTTCATTTATAAGTTTTGGCCTTTCACTTACAAGGGTAAGTAGGAATACCGAGGTCATGTATCATGTGGGTAGTGCTATAATTGGATCTCTCTTTGCCCTGCAACCAGCCCCTGTATATGCCACGTTTAAATTCGTTTAGATTCGGGACTCCATTTTATATGTGAGTCATGTTCTTGTAGCCGGTTGCCGCTTTTGAGCACTTTAGATAGGAATCATCTCCAGTTTAGCTAGGCTGATCCTTCGCTCCATATTGTACATGAGCTTCTCAAGTTGTATCTTTATTTTCAGATCAGGTTTTCAGGATCACGACACTTAGCACGACCATATTGTGTGGTGTAAGACAACCGCTTTTATATTTTTGGTTTCTAGCAAAATTCATGGTATATGTGAGCTCTATTTATATTTTACCTCTTCACAAGGGATACACATGCATTTTTCATCTGTTCACGGTTATTTGGCCCTTTTTAGTTTCATTGCTTAGTTCATTCTGACTTCTATTTTTCTTCACCTGACCTTTTCCTGGCACGGTGGTTTCTTTGATATTATCCTGTACACTGATGTTGGTTCCTCCAGCAGCTGAATGTCATAGTTATGAAGCTCGTATTAAACTGATATGTAATTATTTATTTTATGTCTCATTGTCCCCTACAGATGATATGATCATGTTTGATTCATTTGCAAGATTGAGCCCCCCTGTTGGTATTCTATTTAGTTGATTTAATTCGCAATATTTAAGGAAAGTTATCTACTGCACCCTGACGAAGGAACTGTGGACACGGGTCCTTTTTCCGAAATGCGCGTCGGCTCTTTCTTTTTGTTGCTATGTTGTATGTGTAAATCTATGTATTTTTCACTGTGATGTTTTTTCTTATTTGATTCACTGTGGCCTAGTTGTGTATGGTAGTTTGGATAAATGTTAGGATGCTTGGTGTGATCAGATGAATGAATGACATTTTTTGCGGGTTACTGTATATACTCAATTTGTAAATTCTAAAATTGTACATATAGAATGAGAATGTTGATGATACCACTTTATTATGACTATTTTTTATGTCTGAAAATAAAAAAGAATAATGTTTTCTAAATAATTTTTGCTGTGGGACAATTTTGATATATATTCAATGAAGGATATACTACTGATATATTAATGTGATACCTAGCAGAGGTTTGTTCTTGTTCTACTTTGTTCCCTGTCTCCCTCTCCTGGTATTCTTTGAATTCAGGGACCCTCTTTCGTTTTTGAGTTTCCCCAGCACATTGCTGTGAGGGTAGTCCGTTTGTTTGTGTCTCTGGCTGCTGGATATCTTTTACCTTTTTTCTGATTTATCTGTGTTTATGCTATCTTCTGGTTCTGGGTGGTAGGTGGGGGGCTCCTGCCTAACCTACCTGTACAATAGAGTTTATATTCTACTCTATCTCTATTTCTTTCTACTGTGTGGTGGTTAGATTCATGGAGAAGATTAAAACCTTTGGGTTTACAGACAAGGATTTATCTAGACTCATTGGGCAGAGTACTTCTACCGACCGCCCTTTTACTCTTAATAAGACAGATAATGATGAATGGTTCAAACTTCTGAACCTTAAAAAGAAAGCAAGAAGAACAGAATCACACGCGGAGTTTATGCTCGCATATTTGAAGGCTGGGGTTATTCCGAATGGACTTCGAGTAAGAAACACCCCAGGCCTGTTCATTGAAATAAAATAATTTTGGGGAAAATGGTCCCTCATCGCCAACCGCTGTTCTAGGGATCTGATGATACTTATTATAGAAACAGCGCGTGAAGTTGTAGATACGCTTCTCAAAGAAATAGCTGAAATAGAGGATACATTGAGGAAAAACAACTCAATAGATGAAGCTAAAAGGAAATTAGATGAAGTACATTTGGAACTTAGCTCCTTTAGCGATTATCTGGTAAAATAAAAAACTGAAAAACTAAGAAAAGATATTCGCTATTTTCCAGAAGAGAAAGTATATCTCTACCTGGGAGCTCAATATTATAACACTCCCAGAGATCAGAGTTACCAAGGAGACTATCAACATTGGTCTAATAAAAAGCTTCTTACCTTCTCTGGCTCCTCCGAATCAGAAGGAGAAGCAGGACCCAGTTTTTCTAGGGGTGGCAATTACACAAGACCTGCCTTTGAGCAACATTACAAGGGCAATCGTTTTTCAGGGAATAGACAATACACACCACGAGCGAGATTCAGAACACAGGGGAGAGGCCAATATCAACAGACAGAGGATCAATATCAATATCCAGAGAGTTATCCCCAACACGCTCAAGCGAGAAGGAACCAGTATTGGAGACAATGAATAGCTCCAGCCATATGGACCTCATCCCTATTTTTAATCTCTCTAAAGTCCCTTGTGATGCCCATACTTTGAGTTTGTTATCGCGGGGACTATCCTTTGTCCCCAGCATTGGACTGAATAAGTTTGAACTTAATCAAGATATACAATCCTTTTTCAGAAAGACTAGGTTAAAAAAATTCTTTGAGCATCATGACCCACCCAAGATAAATAATCAGACAGAATTACGCCCTGATTCTATTTTTACACCAACATTGGATGAAGTAGGACCAGAGGTAGGTATCTTTGAAAAGGTTGTAAATTCAAAAATAGAGAATCTTACTAGGTTTGTCCCCAAACCCGTGTATAATCTCAATTATGAGGAATACATGGCGTTGAAAACTTTATCTAAGAACAGGGACATTACCTTTAAACCTTGTGACAAAGGTGGTGGAATTGTCACGTTGGATAGTACCGATTATGTACAACAAATTGAAATGATGCTCAGCATTCCTTGACATCACCAGCGGGTTAATTCCTACCCAGGTAAAAGGATTAAAAATGACATCTTAATTTTCATACAGAGAGCCTTAGGTAGAGGAACAATATGTTAACAAGAGTTCGAATACCTTAATCCAACCTATACTTGTATTCCAGTCCTCTACGGGTTACCCAAAACACACAAGAGCACCTCTCAACCACCCTATAGACCCATAGTTTCTACGATCGGTTCTATTACCGAACCGTTGTCAAAGTATGTTGACAAATTTCTTAGATCTTTGGTACTCGTGCTTCCAGTGTACATTAGAGACACGGGACATCTTATTAGTCTCATTGAAGGACTTGTATTTAATCAACACACTGACATCCTAGTCTCTATGGCTCTTTAATATCGACCAGCACAAATTAGTTTAATGGTTCTCTCAATGTTGATTTGTATGCCCTGGCTGACGTCACATCTGGGCATGGAGTGGCCATTGTATTGTACTGCATGACTTTGACCTGTAATGTACATATTTGTATTTATGAGCCCACACATGTTTTCTCTAATTTTACATGCTCCTTGCTGATTGGGCCACATGGCAATGCACTCATAAGTGTATGCTGTGCATGGTTGTGCACGGCCTTCTTTGTGCATGTCCATTGGTGTGTGACTCTTTGTTATCTGTGACCGTTCCCTTTGCTTACATGTGTGCACACTGTGCGTGTCAAGCAGTGTTGGTATGTATATTTGTGCATGGAGAGGGCTGGTGTTGGCATATGGCAGCATTTCATTGGTGAAAGATGTGTGGCTGCAGGTACATGCTACCTACCTTTTAGGTGAGGGTGAACAATGTAATGGCTGCAAACTACTTTTCGGTTGGTGAGGTGTGCTACATCCTGCTTAGGGGTGGGGCAGGGGGCATGGTGCAGTAGTGGTACAGGCCTCCCTTCACCCAACTGGCCTCCCAGGCAAGTTGGATACCTACCTGTTAGGTGAAGGTGAACAACGCAATGGCTGCAAACTGCTTCTGGGTTGGTGTGGTGTGCTACATCCTCCTTAGGGGTGGGACAGTGGGCATGGTGGGAGTAGTGGTACAGGCCACACTTCCCTACACAGACCCCCCAGGCAAGATGGCTACCTACCTGTTAGGTGAAGGTGAACAATGCAATGGCTGCAAACTGCTTCTGGGTTGGTGTGGTTTGCTACATCCTGCTTAGGGGCAGGACAGGGGGCATGGTGGGAGTAGTGGTACAGGCCTCCGTCCTCCACACAGACCTCCCAAGCAAGATGGCTACCTACCTGTTAGGTGAAGGTGAACAATGCAATGGCTGCAAACTGCTTCTGGGTTGGTGTGGTGTGCAACATCCTGCTTAGGGGTGGGACAGGGGGCGTGGTGGGAGTAGTGGTACAGGCCTCCCTCCACCAAACTAGCCTCCCAGGCAAGATGGCTACCTACCTGTTAGGTGAAGGTGAACAATGCAATGGCTGCAAACTGCTTCTTGATGAGGAAGTGTTCCATCCTGCTGGGGTGTGGGACAGGGGGCATGGTGGGAGTAGTAGTACAGGCCTCCCACCCACAAACACCCTGCCTGTGAAGATGGTTACATAACTGTAAGTTTGTTTGGTGTACTGCAATGGCTTCCAAGTGCTTCTGTGTGAGGAAGTGTTCCATCCTGCTGGGGTGTGGGACAGGGGGCATGGTGGGAGTAGTAGTACAGGCCTCCCACCCACAAACACCCTGCCTGTGAAGATGGTTACATAACTGTAAGTTTGTTTGGTGTACTGCAATGGCTTCCAAGTGCTTCTGTGTGAGGGAGTGATCCATCCTGCTGGGGTATAGGACAGGGGGCATGGTGGGAGTAGTAGTACAGGCCTCCCACCCACAAACACCCTGCCTGTGAAGATGGTTACATAACTGTAAGTTTGTTTGGTGTACTGCAATGGCTTCCAAGTGCTTCTGTGTGAGGAAGTGTTCCATCCTGCTGGGGTGTGGGACAGGGGGCATGGTGGGAGTAGTAGTACAGGCCTCCCACCCACAAACACCCTGCCTGTGAAGATGGTTACATAACTGTAAGTTTGTTTGGTGTACTGCAATGGCTTCCAAGTGCTTCTGTGTGAGGGAGTGATCCATCCTGCTGGGGTATAGGACAGGGGGCATGGTGGGAGTAGTGGTACAGGCCTACCTCCCTGTTGGACTTGGCCCTTTTGGCAGGTTCACCCCTGAACTTTTTGCCCTTAATAAAGACATGATGTTAGTTGATTTCTGGTCTCTGCGCACTTTAGCACTGTGGCCTAGTCTAAAGTGCGTCCGCTCTCTGAGTGTGTGTGGTGAGATTGGCCTGCTCTCCCTTAGGAATGCATGGGGAATATGTATGTCCATGGTAGTTCCTGATGTGTGGGGAGTGTAGGGTCAAGTTTGGTATGTGCGAACTCCTGAGGTTAAATGCTGCGCGACGGTGTGCGCAGATTTAATGTGTCTAGTGGTGAAATGCCACTTTTAGAAGTTGGCATATCTGTGCAGTGAATGTGAATTGACTATCTGGCTTGTGATTGGCTGGAGCTGGCTGGTGTGCTTGGCTAAAGAAGGCAGGATGGGTCTGCCCGGTGGTGAATGGGGAGATCTGCATGTAGATGGGAGGGAGGAGTGCACCTGGGACCTGAATAGGGCTGGGCCTTCCCTCCACAATGCTGGATCCACCCCCTTTGATGTGTTTGATGTCCCTGGCCTGTCCTGTAAATAGGGAGAGGGGCTGAGCAAAACAAAGTGCTCCAGAACCAGTTGCATCTGGTTTGCCCCTTGCCAGCACCGTTGGAAACAAAGGCATTTGTGTATAAGTAGGGGCAGTGACCCCATGTAAAATGTTCTTGTTCCTGACTTAAATCTACCAGGGGCGTGCTGCTGCTGGGGCCCAGGACGGACCGCAATGGGGGCTGCCTCCATGCTGGAGGGCCCTGTGTACTGGCCCCTGGACCCTGCCCTGTCCCTGGATGCCTGGAGTCTTGCTGGATTGTAACAGGAGTGGGCTTGCTGCTGGTGGGGCCCAGGAGGGACCGCCATGGGGGCTGTCTCCTTGCTGGAGTGCCCTGTGTGCTGGCCCCTGGGCCCTACATTGCCCCTCCTGGTGCCCAGGACTCCTGGGACCTCCTGCTCCCTTTTCTTTGCCTCAGGAATTGATGCTGCCTTTATGCGCCCTGGGAGCGTCGATATTTGACTCTGAAAGGAGCCCTGGAGCTTGGCAGCGCTGTGCTGCACTTTTGTCCTGAGGGAATCCCCGGTGTATGGATTCCCCCGAAATTGCTCCACTGCGGGTGCCCACCCTGCTTCTTTAATTATTTATATTACGGGTGCCCACCCCGTTTATAGGAGCCCAAGCGGGTGCCCACCCTGCTTCTACTTTTATTTCGCTCACTGAGGGAGACTACCCCTCATTTCTGCCGAAAAGAAGTCACCGTCACGGCCGGGCCGAATTCGGAAGTCAGGCGGAGCTGCCTGACGTGGGGCGGGACTTCCGCTTCCCCGAGGGAAGCCCCGCGACCACTCTATGGCCAGCGGCCGGAAGCAGGAAGTAAAGTGCGGCCGGAAAATGACCGCGGGGCTCCCGTGAACTGGGAGAGGCCCGCAGGTATGACGACGGCAGCCAGGAGCCTTGCTGGCTCCTCCCTCGAAGTCCCGGTCCCGAGATGGGGGACCGGGTGAAGCATTGGGCCCGGGTGAATCCAGAATGGGGGCCAAGGCCGCCAACGGCAGTGCAGGGCTCCCAGGAGTCCCGGGAAGCCCCACAGGAGGAGCGCTGCCGAACCTGAGAGGAGTTCCCCTCCAAGATGAGCCGGTGAGTAGAAGCCGGCTGGGGGGACGGACGTCAAAGCACCCTGCTGGTGCCTCTACCCAGAGCAGCCCTGCTTCTACAGGGGGGCTGCTCCGACGTTCGGCCCAAGTGTTTACTCGGGCCCAGAGGGGCCCATACTTTGTTGTTTAGCGGGGGTGGTGTCGGGGCACGTTGTCGGTGCCCGCCCCCCCAGTGCTCATGACAGTGCAGTGCCATTTCTTTTCAGAGCGGCCCGATGGCAGCGGACCGCTCCAGCCTTTGGGGGCACATTTGATTTCCAGAGCCTAAAGGGCTCCAACGGGCGCATCCTTGGTTCCTGAGCCTAGATGGCTCCAGCGTGGGCAAAACTTCTTTTAAAGGCCGTGTTCTTTCCACAGTTTGGCTCCATTACCTTGTGGAGAAGTGTTGCTCAATGGTTCGAGGCGGCAGACCCAAAGGCTGAGGTCGGCTTGGGACCAGGGTTCAATTCCCGACACGGCCGGGTGCAGGACCAATGTCAGCGGGCCCGATAAATCTCGCCTCGGTGCCACTCTAACCATAGGGTCCCATGCTGCAACTCTGGGTAATTAAGAAAAACAAAGGTCCAAAGCTTAAGAGGATAGTATAGTTATATTATATAGACCACAATAGGCTGCTATATGTTTTCCTTACCCAGCCGGGAAGAAATTTTAATGTCAATTGGTTCAAGTGTTTTTAAGAATTTAAATACATTTTTGCAACAAACAATTTGCTGTAAGGCACAGTCCTGCGCCGTTCTTGAGAGTTGAAAAGTAGAGAGAGAAAAAATGACAAAAATGACAAAAAGTGCTTCAGGCAACAGAGAAGAGAGCAAACTGGGCACTGTAAGGATCAAAAAAGATATCAGTGTTTCCCAGAGCAGAACATACAAACAGTAATACACAATGGTCCACAGTATGTCTACTAAGAAAGGTCGACGTTTCGATCCCGCGCTCTAATTACAAGGGATCATCATCAGGACTTTAACATATTAATTGCCTGGTAAAACAATGCGCCTGTTGGGGAGAAAAACAGGGAGAAGAACAAAGAATAGGCAGTTTAAAATTCTGAGAAGTCAGCTAAGCACGTTTTGACATTCGGAATCGCAGTGTAGAACGACATTCTATCATTCAGATCCATGGTGATGAACGCGACGCTACCATTCGGATTTGCGGTGATGGATTTGCCAACCAGGGCGTGATGTGACTTGTGACATGCCAATGGTGGTCTATAGCACAGGAGCGAGGAGCCGATCCTTGAATCCCCATTAATTGAGGCACATCGAGCGTGGCCCTCAGCTGTACCCTCACCTTCCGGTAAGTCTAATCCCCCTTGGCCTGGCGACCTCTGCCGCACCGAGCACTCCGCTAACCTGTTCTGCCCTTCTCCCTCCCCAGCGGATCGAATACACCAATTTCCATTTCCGCGCATCGACCGGAGGAACAAGTCAAACGGGCGCCCCTCCGACCCGTACCTTATCCCTGGTATGTAATTATTCACTTCCCCTGCATACATGCCAATCAGGCTGTCACCCATGTTTTATACGCCCAATTTTCGTCCTACTTAGTGCTCCAAGCAGACTCCAACCCGGGAGAGCTGCGCAGCACCAAAGAACACAACGTGTTCATGAATGCCTAGAAGTAACCACGAGCCCTCACTGAGGTAAACTGACCCTTGGCGCACGTTCTTTGGCCGCTCACATGCCACTGGCACACCGAATAATGCACCAATGGACACTGTCCCCCACCAGCCCCTCTCGAGACGCCCTCTAGAGTCATCACCCTCTGGCCCAATCTCACTTTTACCTAGCACCCTTGTTACCAGTCATAGCACACAAATTTAGTCACCACTCACTCGCTCCTGTGCTATAGACCACCATTGGCATGTCACAAGTCACATCACGCCCTGGTTGCAAATCCATCACCGCGAATCCGAATGGTTAAGCGTCGCGTTCATCACCATGGATCTGAATGATAGAATGTCGTTCTACATTGCGATTCCGAATGTCAAAACGTGCTTAGCTGACTTCTCAGAATTTTAAACTGCCTATTCTGTGTTCTTCTCCCTGTTTTTCTCCCCAACAGGCGCATTGTTTTACCAGGCAATTAATATGTTAAAGTCCTGATGATGATCCCTTGTAATTAGAGCGCGGGATCGAAACGTCGACCTTTCTTAGTAGACATACTGTGGACCATTGGGTATTACTGTTTGTATGTTCTGCTCTGGGAAACACTGATATATTTTTTGATCCTTACAGTGCCCAGTTTGCTCTCTTCTCTGTTGCCTGAAGCACTTTTTGTCATTTTTTTAATTTTTTCTCTCTCTACTTTTCAACTCTCAAGTACGGCGCAGGACTGTGCCTTACAGCAAATTGTTTGTTGCAAAAATGTATTTAAATTCTTAAAAACACTTGAACCAATTGACATTAAAATTTCTTCCCGGCTGGGTAAGGAAAACATATAGCAGCCTATTGTGGTCTATATAATATAACTATACTATCCTCTTAAGCTTTGGACCTTTGTTTTTCTTAATTACTGATACCCATGGTCCGTAACTACCAATTAGGTCCCCCTTGTTTCCCGAGCAACTCTGGGTAATAGCTTGCTTAATCTCCACTCCGGCCCCATCACCGCCGGGGATGCCTGGCTTCACCTTGGGGATGTCCAGTAAAGGGACCATCTCACAGGGAAAGCCAGGTCGGGTTCCCCAGTGGTGCAGCGCTGGGATGCTCCAGGGTAACCACGTGCTTTACAAATCCAACATTCATTCATTCATTCATTCATTCATTCATTCATTCAAAGCCTAGATGGCTCTCAGGGGTACATTATTGATTTACTGAGCTTCGTGTGGCTCCAACGCCCCGCAGAATTTTTTCTAGAGCCTAGAGGGCTCCAAAATTGGGCACATTTGTGTTTCTAAAGGGCCAGTGAGTGCCCATGCCGCAGTTTATCATTTCCAGCTGCCCAGCAAGTAGTGGGCAGCTGCACCGTTTAGGCATTTCTTTCAGGGGACATGTTCTTTTGAACCCAGGAGTGAGACACACTCCTTTCTCCCCACCTTGGCCTGCACAGGTGCGCCGCACTTAGTGCCAGCTGCATCGTTTCAGCCGCCCAGTTATTATTCTCAGCTGCCCAGCAAGTAGTGGGCAGCTGCAACGTTTAGGTTTTGGCACAGTGTCGCAACCTTGACTTTCGCTGCCTAGGCAGCAGCCCTGACTCTCTGGACATAGGGCATGTGAGTTCCCTTTTTAGATGGCCAGTTGGCCAGGGAGATGGTTACTTTTATAGGGCGCCAGGCTCTAATGTGATTTATGTGCTGAAGTGATTTATGTGCTAATGCTTTTGGTGCTAGGAAATGTATTGTGTATAGTATGTTTTGCACACCCTGTTTGATACCTCTAGATATGGTTTATGCATAGGAGGTTGTTTTACCTGTTTAGGTTTGTGTTAGGGAGATTATACCTTCCTGTGTGATTTACGCCCCTAGTGTAATTTTTACTTAGGTGGTGAGGGTCTAATGTATTTAGAAGTGTGGGATCCGGTGCCTGTTATGATTTATATTACAGGTTGACGCTGAGTATAGTGTCTGCCAGTGATTACTGGCTGTGTTCTAAGTTCATATATTCTTTTACTATTTCTTTACCAAGTTCATTCTGTGATGATTCTGACAGTGGCCCACGTGGCCCTGTCATGTGTACATAATCTCTTGTAAATATTGCCCGTGCCAGTTGGCACAATGTATATTGTGTGATTACTATCTGATGTTTTTGAGAATACACAGGCTATTTTTTATATAACCTTGTGTGGAGTTCCTTTTGTGCGGGACCTGAGATGTTGTTGCTGCTGGGTGCGTGCGCAAATGCTTTACACATTGCCTCCGGGATGAGCCTTACTGCTCGTGTCATGTTGCCAAGGGGGTGAGCAGGGGTTATCTTGGCATGTAACTCCCTTGCCCTGACCAGAGTGGTGGGTTCTGCCTGGCTTTGGCGCAGGCCTTAGCCAACCAGAAATCCCATTTCTTTTCAGAGCTGCCCCGATGGCAGCGGGCCGCTCCCACCTTTGGGGGCACATTTGATTTCCAGAGCCTAAAGGGCTCCAACGGGCGTATCCTTGGTTCCTGAGCCTAGATGGCTCCAGCGTGGGCGATATTTCTTTTAAAGGCCGTGTTCTTTCCACAGTTTGGCTCCATTACCTTTAAAGCCTAGATGGCTCTCAGGGGTACATTATTGATTTACTGAGCCCCGTGTGGCTCCAACGCCCCGCAGAATTTGTTCTAGAGCCTAGAGGGCTCCAACATTGGGCGCATTTGTGTTTCTAAAGGGCCAGTGAGAGCCCATGCCGCAGTTTATCATTTCCAGCTGCCCAGCAAGTAGTGGGCAGCTGCACCGTTTAGGCATTTCGTTCAGGGGACATGTTCTTTTGAACCCAGGAGTGAGACGCACTCCTTTCTCCTCACCTTGGCCTGCACAGCTGCGCAGAACTTAGTGCCAGCTGCATCGTTTAGGCCGCCCAGTTATTATTCTCAGCTGCCCAGCAAGTAGTGGGCAACTGTAACGTTTAGGTTTTGGCGCAGTGGCGCAACCTTGACTTTCGCTGCCTAGGCAGCAGCCCTGACTCTCTGGACATAGGGCATTTGAGCCCCCTTTTTAGATGGCCAGTTAGCCAGGGGGATGTTTACTTTCATTGGGTGCCAGGCCCTAATGTGATTTATGTGCTAAAGTGATTTATGTGCTAAAGCTTTTGGTGCTGGAAATGTATTGTGTATAGTAAGTTTTGCGCACCCTGATTGATACCTCTAGATATGGTTAATGCATAGGAGGTTGTTTTACCTGTTTAGGTTTGTGTTAGGGAGATTATACTTCCCTGTGTGATTTACGCCCCTAGTGTAATTTTTACTTAGTGGTGAGGGTCTAATGTATTTAGACTTGTGGGATCCGGTGTCTGTTATAATTTATATTACAGGTTGCCGCCGAGTATATTGTCTGCCAGTGATTACTGGCTGTGTTCTAAGTTCATATATTCTTTTACTATTTCTTTACCAAGTTCCTTCTGTGATGATTCTGACAGTGGCCCACGTGGCCCTGTCATGTGTACATAATCCCTTGTAAATATTGCCCGTGCCAGTTGGCATAATGTATATTGTGTGACTACTATCTGATGTGTTTTGAGAATACAAAGGCTATTTTTTATATAAATTTGTGTGGAGTTCCTTTTTTGGGGGGCCTGGGATGTTGTTGCTGCTGGGTGAGTGTGCAAATGCTTTAAACATTTCCTCTGGGATAAGCCTTACTGCTCGTGTCACGTTGCCAAGGGGGTGAGCAGGGGTTATCATGGCATGTAACTCCCTTGCCCTGACTAGAGTGCTGGGTTCTGCCTGGCTTTGGCGCAGGCCTTAGCCAAACAGAAATCCCATTTCTAACACTGGAAACCAACGGAAGGGATTTAGACTTGTGTTTGCGCAGTACCACAGCGACAACTGGCTTCACTACAAAACTCTGCATTTTAGATAGTCACATGAAAAGGGATTAGTGTTTCTAAGTTGGTTCTAAATGTCATTTCTTTGGAAATGTGTTTCTTGTGCACTGTGAGTTTTCTAGATTCACCAGTTAGGGTGGGATCCAGTGGAAGCAGCAAAAGTGTGTCCAGTGCATGTATAACCTTGTGTGGAGTTCCTTTTGGTGGGGGGCCTGGGCTGTTGATGCTGGTGGGTGCGTGCACAAATGCTTTACATATAGCCTCCGGGATAAGCCTTACTGCTCGTGTCACGTTGCCAAGGGGTGAGCAGGGGTTATCATGGCGTGTAACTCCCTTGCCCTGACTAGAGTGGTGGTTTCTGCCTGGCTTTGGCGCAAGCCTTAGCCAACCAGAAATCCCATTTCTAACACTCCCCCACACAGATCTCCCAGGCAAGATGGCTACCTACCTGTTAGGTGAAGGTGAACAATGCAATGGTGTTTGGGTTGTGCAAGAAAGTACATATCAGTGTGTTGGTTAACATTTGTTTGTACTTACCAGCCTCCACTCCCGCTGATACTCCTGTGAGACTCTCAGGAAGCAGTATGGCAGGCACCTTCTCCTCCCATGGTGTGAATGGTTTTGGTGGAATGGGAGGGCCACCGCCAGTCCTGTCAGCCAGCTCCCAGTTCTTGCTTCTCCTCTCTTTGACAACCCTGTTGAGATCATGCCACCGCTTCATGATCTCCTTCTTGGATCGCGGGGTGTTCCCTACTGCATTGACCCTTTGGACTATCCTTTGCCACATTTGTGTTCTGGTGGCTAATGGTGTCTGTTAGACCAGGCTACCAAACAGTTATGGTTCCACTCTGACTATCTCATTTACCATGACTGTCAACTCACTCTCTGTGAATTTGGGCATTTTCTGTGATGCCATGGTGTGTAGTGTGCAAAGTGTTTGTGGGTGCAAGGGTGTGGGTGGTGGGTGTGGTGTTTATGTTTGAGGTGTTTTATGTGCTGGGGGATTGATGGTGCTGGTGGGATGGTAGTGGTGGGGTGTGTGCTGTATTCTCTTGCCTCTCCTGTCTAGTCTGATGTATGCCCTTCTCTTCTGGAGTGTTGCAAAGGATTGTAGTCAGTGAAGGGGCTGGTTTTAAATTCAGCTCTGTGGGTGTGTCCGTATGGAGTTTTGCTGTCAGGTGTGTTGTGGGAGTTGTCCTGGAAATTGTATGTTCCTGTTTGGCATTTATTTGTTTCATTGGGATGTGTTTGGTGTATTGGGGGGGCATGGCTACCTTTTTTGTTCAATGTTTGCCTTTGTTGTGGTGTTTTTGCGTCATCCGCCATGTTTTGTGAGAATCGTCCACTGCGGTGGCTATGCTGCAGCTGTTCCACTGGCTCTCCCATTCACTCCAGTGTGTGACAGCGGCAGTCGGAAACAGCCGCTCATACCACTGGACCATGGGGATTTCCAAATTTCCTGTGCAGTGTCTCCGCTATGCTTGCAGCGGGTTGTTGCTTTTCTGCTGCGTTTCCGACCGCCGTGGTCGTTTTTTGATCGTCACCGCCCGCTTATTTATTCACCCGCTACCCCCGCGGTCGGTCTTTTTTGGCGGGTGATCCTAATTTGACCGCCAGTTTATCCACGGTCCAGGCGGGCGGTTGTTTCCCGCGTCCATAGCGGTTGGGGTGGTTTTCCGCCCGCCATCCTAAAGGGGCCCTAAGTGTGGAGTTTTGAAAACTTGACATATTCTTTAATAATTGTAACAATTACCTCAACGCATTTTCGCAACTGTTTTCAGGAAATGTCCCAGTGCTGAATCTAGGCATCCAGCACTGAGTTAGGAAAAGTATTGTAAAAGTTACTTACTTGCAATTATTGAAATAGTCCATTCATTTGAATGTACTATATCTGCTAAGTGTTGCAATCTGCTCGCTTAAACTGTAACCAAAACCAGTACAATTTCTACTGCGATGGTGAACTGTGTTCACACAAGTAATTCATTACTGCAAAGTATTATAATGCTTACCTGTGCCAGGCTTGCTTGGTTCTTGAAATAAAACAGCGGTATATTTTTTATATACAAAAACAATTGTCCTAGAGTTCAGTTCTTGAGTGTGTGAATTCATTTGCTGACTGAGTGTGTACATCAAATGCTTAACACTGTCCTCTGATACTCCTTACTGCTCGACCAAGCTACCACTTTGGAGAGTAAGGTTCTATCTCACTTTAACCTCTGCCTACCTCTGGAGACTCTTGGACTCTATACACACTGTACCTCACTTTGTTGCAGTATATATAGAGCCAGTTTCTTACAAATGTTTTTTTACCTAGCCATGTTGCAGAACTATGGGACCTCTTTTGGCCACATATATCACTGCAACATTGGTCGGTAAAACAAATTGGCCTTTTTCATGCTGATAACTCCTGTTGTGTAGTTCCTAAAAATACATAGGATCTGCACGTTTGTTGGACAACATAAACTAAGGGATTAGTGTCAAGACTGATTCTGGACACCTCCGCAGGATATGTCGGCCTATAGACCAGCTAACTCACAGTGACACCATAAGCCCCCTCACATTACCAAGGAGCGAATAGTTTCTGGCAACCATCAAACATGACAACCCATGATCCTTCAGGGCTCGTGGAAACAGTACAGTACTTTTCGCTCAGTCGATTGTGCTCGCTTAGTCTCAGAGAGATACGCAAAATAAACGGTGGGGACGTTTCAATAAGCGTTTATTGAACCAGCGTCGTTCTAGTATAAGACATATGTGCTGCAACAATCAATAGACAGAAGCTAACAAAAGAGATTACAAGCACCAACAGAGTAAAGAGCAGATAGAATTCTACCATGGTGCCGAAACAGTGAATGCATGCAGGCATATAAACATGACAATAACCAGGCGTACTACTACAATGCTGACACTACCTAAGTGTACCTAGCATGTATGTGGGTGTAAAGCCAAGAATCCCCTAGGAAAAAGCCAAACCCATTACCTGATGGGAGAGAATGAAGGACCCAGTCTTGGTCTTGAATTGGACAACCCGCAAGGGATGTCAGAGCGCTGCATGTTGAAGCTTCTGCAGACCAGGACCTAAGTATCTGTGTCAGCGTGGAAGCATCTCCTTCCCTTCACCAGTAAAGATGCCCTTCTTTTATTTAGAAGAGGTAGCCTCTGGGGTTCTACCATAATTGATATGTTATGAGTATGGTTGTGTAGATGAGCTTAAATCAATAAATGTAATGTATGCAAAGTAGCCTGATCACCCTGGGATGAAAGATAGCAATGACTTTTGTACAGAGTAGTTTTATCCTGTTATGTACGTCATGTGCAGGGGATTTTACTAAAAATCCTCATGCATAATAAATTAGGCTAGTTTCAAGGAAACCAAGTGACATTTATTCAGCAAGTAATTAGGTAAAAGATCAGTGTTAGAATAATTTGCATGACAAGGTAGGACGAATGTAGGTGAAAGGTCGCTTTGCTACTTAGGCCTAGATTGAGGAACATAACACTTAAACTCCAACGAATGCGAGACCTATTGAATTTGTGATGCTTGCTCGTGTGTGTGTGTGTGTGTGTGTGTCAGACAGAACACAAAGAATAAGACTCCCGCCCTTCCTCCCTGAACCAACAGAGATCAGATGCAGAGTACACCAAGGATCCTCCCTCACTTCCAAACTCTTCAATGTCTACATGGCTCCCCTCACAACCATCGTCAGAAACCACAGACTCAACATAGTCTCATACGATGACGACACCTAGCTCATCCTCTCCCTCACCAAGGAACCCAACATCACCAGGCACAATTTCCAATAAGGGATGAAAGACGTTGTAACCTGGATGAGCAACAGCTTCCTGAAGCTCTACTCAGATGAAACAGGACTCCTCATACTCGGCTCCACCCCCTCTGAATGGGACAATACCTGTTGGCCCCCCGCCGTCGGAAACCTTCCCACTCCAATGGACCACGCACGCAACTTTAGCATCATACTCGACTCTTCATTCACCATGAACCGCCAGATCAATGCTGTGTCCTCCACATGCTTCAACACCTACTACATACTCTGCAAGACCTTCAAATGGATCCCCCAGACTCCAGGAAGACCGTCACCCATGCACTCATCACCAGCAGACTGGACTACAGAAATGCTCTCTATACCGGAATCAACAAAAAACTCTTCCGCAAACTCCAGACCGTCCATAATGCCGCAGCCAGACGTATCCTCAACAACCCACGGCATGACCACATCACCTAACACCTCCGTGACCACCAATGGCTCCCCGTCGAAAAAAGAATAACCTTCAAACTGCTCACACAAGCCTAAAAAGCCCTCCATAACACTGGAAACCAATACCTCTGTGGACTAATCTTCTTCCATTCCCCCAAGAGGAGCCTCCGCTTTGCCGACATTGCCCTAGCCATTGTCCCCCGAATCCATAGGGCCAGAGCGGGTGGCAGATCCTTCTCCTACCTCGCAGCCAAGACCTGGAACAAACTCCCCCCTCGCATCCGAAGAAGCCAGACACTGCACCAGTTCAGAGAGGGCCTCAAGACCTGGCTCTTGAAATGACCAACGGTGCTGCTCGCACCCCCCCTCCCCAGTGCCTTGAGACCCTTACGGGTGAGCAGTGCGCTCTAAAACCCCTGACCGATTGATTGATTGATTGTGTGTGATCTCCAGCAGCTGAGACATCTCCTATCCAGTCGCTCTAAGCAAACCTTCTGCCTCAGAGGCAGTCTGAGTGAGTGTAGTAGGCTGCCTCTCCCACAGCATCATAAATACTACCTGCGTGTGTCGAAACCTAGGCGTTCATTCAAAATGTAGAAGGCAGGAGATTAAAAAAAACACTAACTTGATAAAGTCTGCTCTTCATATTGCTGAGGTTTTATAGATGACCTGGGAGTTTAGGGAGTAACAGAGATAATGTGGGGAGTAAGTAGGGAAGCAGCATATGGGAGAGAGAGCAAGAAAACACATGTACTCCCATGAAGAACTCAAAGAAAAGGAAAAAATATAGTCTTCTGATGTAAGCTGTAGAATCGTATGTCACCAAACAAAAAGAATAGTAAAAAAACTATGTTCCACAGGAGGGACAAAACCAAGAGCAGGATGGAAAACCATTGAAAGAGCATGAGAGTCACAAGATAGTCAACCAGTTGTAAACAATGGGATGGTTCAAAGCGCAGTGTTAAGTGTTGGTACTGTCCACAATGCCTTTGGGAACAGACAACTAAAACTAAAAGCTGTCTGTAAGAAAGACCTAAAAAGGAGACCAAGAAGGAAGGGGAACGAGTAAAAGCCTGGAAGATTAAGCGCCATCCATTTTGAAGCAGTTGTTTCGGTTTAGGTGGGTAATGGTAGACATGTGCCTGGCTGGTTCAGAAGTTTTTTGGGTAGAAATTGCACGTAGTGCTGTAAAAGGGGTTATGCGTAAATAGTTTTGATGGTGTTGTTTCTGTTTGGGACTTTGATATTGGAGTTGAGCCCTGGGTTTTTGAAAACAAAAAGATGACCCAATTCATTAAGCCTGGTTCGAGGTTTGTGTGCAAATTCATTTGTGTGTTGTTTTCAAGCAGGGATTTAATTGGAATGAAAAAACTAGGGAGTTTCTCAAAGGGGTGTGGATGATGTAATTAAGAGCGTGGCTTACAAATATGCAAGGTAAAAATCTATGCTTAGCATAGTGTGCCGCCCGACTGGTATTTTGCTGCTTCTAATATTGCTTATAGATATACAATACAACAAGTAACATTACACCTACAAGAAGTCAGGATTATTGGCTTTGGGTGAGGGCAAAAATGGAGAACCCGACAGAAACCCGTCTCAGCACCTGCTTTTTAAAACTGCCGGTGCTGAATTTGGGCAGGACCCGGCCCACTTAAAGCCCTCTTTACAAGGTTGTTTTTTTTTTACAGTTTTTCTCCTCTCATACCCCTCAGTGACTCTTTCCGCCCTCCCTAACACCAGGTTTTCATTCCTGTCCCTCTGTCTCTCAGCGTCTATGTTTGTACCATGTTTTAATTCCTTTCCACCCGTGACAGAGTTTTTGTTTCTAATTTTGAACTGTAACAAGTTGGAAAGTTGCAATTCGCCGAGTCTCTTC
Source organism: Lissotriton helveticus (assembly GCF_964261635.1). Classification (NCBI taxonomy): domain Eukaryota; kingdom Metazoa; phylum Chordata; class Amphibia; order Caudata; family Salamandridae; genus Lissotriton; species Lissotriton helveticus. The sequence goes on along the minus strand of NC_136057.1, from coordinate 1,434,346,408 downwards.
GAGTCTTGCCACAGTTTTGGAAAATCCCACAACGGCTTTCGTGACAAAACTTCCCCCGCACGGGCAGGCTTAAAACCCTCTGCAGCGCTCGGAGCTGCGAAGAGGAAGCTGTGGAGATTGCAAGAGCAGGTTGGATAGCAGAAAGCGGAGGGTGACGAGCATTATAAAAGCCGGACTGTGAGGAAGAGGCGGAAGCGCAGAACCTGAAGAGAAGGCGAAGTTCAATAGCCAACAGCCTGGGTGTTATCTCTGTGTCACCCCGCCAGGAGCTCTTGGGCGTCAAGCGCGCGCCTCTGTCCGCCAGACAATGACTGCCGAGAGCCCCACGCATGTCCAGATCCCCGAGAGTGTGGGGGCTTCCTCCGCCAGCCGCATCCGGAAGCTGGACATCTGCATCTTTGTTTCCATCGCGCTGCTGGCTGCGGCTCTGGTCGGCTGCGGGCTCTTGTACCTGTTCGTGGGCCACCACCGGCCCTGCCACCACCACCACCACGAGGGGGCGCCCGAGGTGAGTGCCAATTCAACACTAACGTCGGAAACTTCGCTAGTGGAGGGGTGGAGAGGAGACGAACACGGGGATGGGTAAACGGGGAGGGAAAATAGAGGAAAGGTTAAGCGAGAGGTAATGGGACTGGAGAGAGAAGTGGCTGAGAATGTATCACAGCCATTGCTATTCTGAGAAGGAGGGGGGGGGGGTTCTGACATGAAGGCAGACATTGAGAGAGTGATATGGTGCGACGGAGGGGGGTGTAATCTGAGATAGGATGGGGAGAGAGGGCGATAGCAGAGTAAGATGTGCGTCAGATGCGAGAGAATGTGATAAATGAATTGTTAAAATGGGGAAAAGTACATCTGTCAAGGAGAGAACTTCATTGTCATAGGCAGAGGAAGAATGTGAGGGCGAGAGATGGTGGAGGGAGAGGGAATGTCACAGACTGCGAGAATTAGGACGTATAAATATGTGAGAGGAAGATACGGTAACAGCATTGTAGGAATTGTGAGAGTAATAGAATATAACTGGAGGTGTGTGATGTCACGTAGTATTATTATTGTGAGCTCGCCTCGGTTCTCCCAGGAATTGCAAGCAATCTCTGTAGTTCTAGGCCTTTTCTGTGGGTGGGATTTCACAGCTTGCACACAGAGTATTTGGTCCTAGTGGGTCCACCCAACATTTTATCCTTCCCAGGTGGATAAACTGAGTAACAATAGCCAGCTTTATTTCAACACCAAAGAACAGCCTCCATATGTACGAGTGCTGTATATTAAAATTCTCGTAGACAGAGCTTGTAATTTTAGTACCACGATACTTTAGAATCTGAAGCTTCCTCTGCTGGTGTACATGATTTTATTTAATTAAGAAAAATGAAGCACACATTGTTACCCTTTCCTTACAGTGCCTGCTCCAAGTTAGGGCCACGTACATGGCGAATTTTAACAACATTTCTCTATTTGACTGTTCATCAAAACAGACCCAATTTTAACAAATAGTCTTCTTAGAGAAATGTTTACGTATCAATGAATTTTAACAGGAATAAAATTAGGTGATGTTGGCAAATCAACCTCTGAAGTAAAAGCTTGCCATTGAGCACTTCATAACAATAGAGTGGGGAGGTTTGTCAACAAATATAACATTTTCTCCTCACCTAGAATTGTAGAGATGTTGCTTAAGTGTATATGTTACAGCCACAAATACTAGTCGAATGTGATGTGTTTCAAATATACATTTCCAACGTGTATAGTGGCTGGTACAGTTTTTACAATCGAAGGAAACTGAAAGTCAGAGTTAGTACTCAAATGACCTAAAACCTTTGTCGATGAGTTAACTTCTACCGCACTTGGAAGGCTTGGTAACCCGCTATTTTAAATATTAGATACAATAGTGGATGTGAATGTAATGACAATAATTCTAATGACAATTTTTTTTATGGATTACAGAATCATCATTTAATATGAAACAGTAGCATAGCTCGGTGTAGTAGTTTACAGGAAGTGACTGTCGCTAGCGACTTGAAGCAGTAGTGATGGCCAAATGACCTTCACCATATGACGCAGTACTAGATCTATGGGTTTTACTGCTCAGTATCGCACTGAATGCAGTGAGAACGAAGTAACACAGAAAGTTCACTAGTGAGATATTGTCTGTATTTAGGCCTCTTTGGGTGCAGACTGCTTAAAACAAACAGCTTTAATGATTTCTGGATGAATATGACACAAAGATACAATTAGGTATACACATTGTAAGTTGATGCTCACTAATTTTAACGTTATATATATATTTTTTGATCTTGTAAAGAAAGGAATAACAATAACAGTATTGTAAGCTATAACCATGATACAGAAAGTGGGTAATGGAGGATGGGTAACGCAACAGGGACTGAAAGAATGTGATTGGGAAAGAATGTAATAAGGGTATTGAAAATGTGGCATAGAGTACTTGTTAGAGGGGGAGAGAGTGTGACATAGAGCATGATAAGTAGAGAGGAGGGTGTCACTGAGCCTGATAGATCTAACTGTGTCTCTTTTCCCTCCACAGGGCAGCGCCCACCTTATAGCTGAAAAAGGTAAGCTAATATTTGTTGTAGTAGGGTAGGGGCTGCCCCTCTTTTTGTATATTTGATTTCAAATTAAACAAAATATTTCAATATTTTAGCATTTGTTTGGTATATACTTGTTTTTAAAAAAAAAGTATTGGTTTGAGGTTTAAGTAATAGAAATTGTTTAGGTTGGGGGTCCCCTGCTTCCAATAATTACTCAGTGAGGGTCCCCAATTCCACTAATGATTCAGTGGGGGTCAACAGAAGTCAACATGTTAAGAGCCACTGCTCTATGAGATGAGAGCTTAGAAACTGTCCCTTTTCTCAGTGATGGGTGGTGAAGGGCTTTCTCTCAGCTCTGTGCCTGCTGTTATTTCACATACATTCCATTGCACTGTTTGATTTAATTACACCCCGTACCATGACTTAACAGGCTTTCTACCTCTTTGTCTTTGCAGTGAGTTTGGTGAATGGAAAGATTGCCTGGCTCAGTGACGCCCATAGTGGTGGACACCTTTATGGCGTAGACTTCAAGTACCACAAAGAAGACCACCAGCTACAGGTGAACAAGAGGGGGGTTTATTACATCTACGCACAGCTTGCCGTCAGATGCGTGCACGTCTGTGACACAGAGGGCAACATCACCATGCTCATTTACCACAACTATGATGGAAATCAGGAAAGCAGCATTTTGACATTAGCTCTAAGTCTGCCTGCTACACAGCAACCTCAGAAACTCCCTGTGCAGTACAGGTTCTCGGCCACCATGGTGAAGATGTCCGAGAATGACAGTCTTGTTGCCATCTTGAAGGTGAACGCCCAGGAACACCAATGGCAACTAGACCACAAAGGCAACAATTTCATTGGACTATTCCCAACGAGTAGATGGGGAACTCCCAAACTGTGAACACAGACATGTACTCTTCTTCTCATAGAAGCTAGCACTCAAGACACTCTGGCCAGTGGATGGCAACTGACTGGCTGACTGCTACTTCCAGCAGAATGACAAGCAATGATATTGTTCTTCAACAAAATGTCTGGTTATCCAAGTGGTTGGCCAAATTAACTGTCGAGCACTACTTGTACTGGGTGGATATTTAATCTTTTCTGGGACAACTTGGATTTTTTTTATACTTATTTATTACAAAAAGGACAAGTCACGTTTGGGACCGACTGTCAAACAATGCATTCTTGACCCTAATGGAAGCCACACAGGGACCTATAAGTATCAGAACATAGGACTCTGGCTTGGGACACAGAAAGCCTTGCATGGGAACAACAAAGGTGAGGACGTATGACCTGGTATGGCAGTTTATACTTCATAGTGAAGGCTTTCTGCCCCAGGGGACTTGAAATGGTAGTGAACACTGGTGGTAGAATTGGAAGTCTAATGAGAAATGGGGATTACTGCAGCTCTGACATGTCAATTTGGTCATGTGACTCAGTTAACCATTAACTGGTTCTGTACTTCTTAGATCTCTGGTCGTGTGACAAATCTAGAGTTCACTCTCACGGGGTCTTTCAAACTTCCAAAGTATCAGGGAAGGCATGTCAAGATGCACTACTCAACAATGTATAATTGATTGTGGATTGACTGTCTGTTGCCTAGTTTTATAGGATATGCTCCCCAATGAGCGCGCCTAGAGTTATCTACGGAGATAAAAATAATGTTTATTTTTTCCTAGCTTTAGTAACATTCCTTCAGCAGGGCAGGAACAAAATTGTTACAAGATGTGTTGGATATTACTGACATAACTAATGTATGTGTATAAAATACACACTACGTACAGGGAGTTCCCTGACTACACCAATGACAAAGGGGAAACTAGGAGAATAATCCTAGGTTGGCGCGGTGAGTTTGGGCCTATAGCTCCCAGACATTATGGCACCGTTGCTCTCTGCAATCACAGCCCATCTGAGAAAGGGCACAGGGGAACCTGTTAAACCAAGATCACGAGTCCCCCATGCATAGGGTGTGATGAATACACCCAGGCTGGTGATGTAGTGCCTGCTGCCATTGACTGTAACTGTGCTTTCAGAATTTCTTCGGACACTTCCAGCAGCGCCCGTATTTAGTGCCCCTTGGGGCAAGCACTGCACTCAGGTCATATTGCATATGAGTGCCCTGCATTCAGGGCCGGACTGACTACCAGGCGTTTTGGAATGCTGCCGAGCTGGGGGCTGATTTCACTGTGGTGGGGACTGATTTCGTTGATTGTCCCCATCAACGAAATCTGTCCCCAGCTCAGCAGCATTCCAAAACGCCCGGTAGCCAGTCCAGCCCTGCCTGCATTCAGTCATGCTATGGTGCTACACCCAAGAGCCAGGTTTCTCCCCCTCCTACAATTGTTATCTGATGTTCAGATATATCTTTTCTTTGATGGTATTATCCTGTGCGTCATTGGCTGCTGCATTCTTTGACCCTCTACCACCCCTTCTTTGCTTCCCATTTGTACTGAAACTAACCTCCTTTTCTCTATGCCCCCAATCATCCACTGCCCCCCCCCCCACCCTGAGTCCGTCAACCAACCTGTCATCTTTCCCTTTCTTCGGAACTCTTTAATCTTTTTCACCCTTCTGTACCTTCTCTTCACCCACTCTGAGACCCAATCCTCTACCTCTGTCCCCTTACATCCGTCCTTGAGCAGACCTCAACGCACACATCTTTCAATGGGAATGACCATTGGTCATGTAGATTTCAGCAGAAATCAAAACAAATGTAATCATTTTGTAAACTTTTTCACTGTTTGTAAGTGATATTAATTTATTTATTATTGATGTTATAATAAATGTTTCATAAAATGTCCTATCTGCGTTTTCTGCTTGTTTCCTTTTCCCTTGTACTTGTCTTGTAGGTGAAAGTGCTAAAATTACAAGATTCTACCAACATTTCAAAGCCCGAGGAGTAGAAGTTCCTTGCGTGTACAGAGTTTCTAATAGCAAGAGGTTTAGGAACAATACATCTACCTGCTCCACAAGTGACACGTAGACCAAGGTGTAGAGGCTCACATGTGTATACTACCAGACCACCCCCCAAGTTTATAGGATCAAATATGGGGGCTCCTGGATTGCACAGAAGCTCCAGAAGCAGCACATTAAATGTCTCTTATCAGAGACTGCCAATCCCACTGCTGACACCAAAGTAGACACTCAACTCTTCACAACGCTCTCTCTCGATATCACATGTTTTCATGTCTGCTGCTTCATGTCCTCCAGCTCACGAGATATTCAAGTCTTTAATCAGTGGAGACCCTGCAGCTTTGGGCACACTACTGCCCACTTAACCCTCAACAAATAAGGGGGATCAAGTCATGCCACCTCTCATATAGCACCCTCAATACAACCCCAGCTGCTTGTTTCCAAAGCACATATCAAAGATGTCTTGAGGTCATGTCAAGGGGGTTCTTTTCAGTCGGTCCTCAATTTTCATCCAACAGCAGTAAGCATTTTTTGACCCATCAAACTCCACTTATATTAAGGAAATTGAGTCTACAAGTGCAGGCTAACTACAAATAATGTCATGGAATAAACAGGAGTTGGTGAAAGTCGCCTTCATGACATGGGGTCAATTGACATGATCTTTTCAGAAATGCTCTATCTTCTCTGTTAGCCAGTGGTCCATTAACTGTAAGATGTGCTGAATCTCTGACAATGTAGCCCCCTTCCAGTAATCAAGGTTCTGTTTGCATGAAGGTTCATGAACCATGGTGTATTGTTAGTAAAGTTGACCCCTTCCAATTACCAAGGTCCTTCTCATCGAAGGATGATCGACGAACCATGCTGGATCCCTAGTAAAGTGGATCCTTTCCATTGGAAACTACTCTTCATCATCTTGTGACCCACAAACGATATCTTACTATGTAATACTCTGCAGGCCTCAACGCCGCCCATATCACTAATGAGTTTAAAATGTGAGTTTAATACAGTGCGTACATACTCACAGGTACTCTAAAAGGAAGAAAGAGAGTAAATAGACGCCATATGGCTGCAATGAGTTTTCAGAGGCTTATGGAAATATATATGGCTTGGTACCAGTAGCTGGGCATAGCAGAAGGCTCGACTACCTCAACACATTCTGCTGAATCTTGGTCTAGTAATAAGAAAAGCAGAACTAGAGCGTAGCTCTTTGGTGGTGGAATAGCGAGTGACGGGGAAGTGATATAGTTAGATGGTCCACACCATGAGCCACTTTATGATAATAGCACAAGGCCTTAAAAATGCAGTGTTTTAGGAAGGGTTGCCAGTGCTAGTTAGTAAGATGTGGAGGAAATGCTTCCACATTTAAGAAGGCCTGGCTCTGATCTGCAATTATCTACAGCTACAGAAGGACATGATGCATTCTGGGAATCAAATCCGTTCGAGATATCATACTATTCTCTCCACGGGGGTCTTCTTTTGTTGCCTAAGGCCAACCAATACCTTCCCTTGGTGAGGTATCTGTATCACAGTTACACTTCTGTGGAACACTCAGCCTCTGCATCCATTTTAACAAAAATATCTGAAAAAGGAATTTTGTGAAACTCATCTTTTAAATGATTTGCCATTGATTTTATCTGCATTTCTCGATTGGTCTTTGGCGAATAGGGGTGTGGAGAGGCGAGGTTATTTGGTAAAGTAGGGTTCGCATAGACGAGAGAGTGAAAGTATGAAAGCACGTTTATGAAGAAATTTCATTATAAGAAACACTGATAACGAAAGATAGGTTTAATTTGTTGCATTTTAAGGCGATTCATAAAAAAGATATAATTTTTTTGCTACTAGCATTGTAACAAAAAATATAGAGATATGGGTGTTTAAAAAGGCAAGTGTTACATGGGAAACAACCTTTACAACGCAACCATTACATCGCACTACATTTACAACGCAGCCATTACATCGCAACATCCATTACAATGCATGTCACTACAACACAGCCATTACATTGCATGTCACTACAACGCATGACACTACATCGCATGTCACTATAATGCAGGCATTACATCGCATGTCATTACAACGCTTACCATTACAACACATTGTACCCCTACACCATCCAACACTTACCCTACTGTTGCACCTCCTGGAGTTAGAATAGTAATTTTTACCCCTACACTATCCAACACTTACCCTACTGTTGCACCCCCTGGAGTTAGAATACTAATTTTACCTCTACACTATACAATACTTCCCTTAAATGCAATGTAATGGTATGCATTGTAATGGTATGCTTTGTAAAGGTATAATACGATGTAATGGAATGCGTTGTAAGTGTAGTTAAAAAAAAATCGTAGTGGTATGCGATGTAAATGTATGCGTTGTAAAGGATGTTTCGATGTAAAAACTGCGTTGTAAAGGCATGCGTTGCAAATGTATGCATTGTAACGTCATACATTTGTGTTACATGTAGAGGTAAAGTGATGGTTGGCACTTGCCGATGGTCAAGGTTAGAGTTAGTGAGTTACTGTAAGAGTGCAGTTACATTAGGGTAAAAGTTGATTGAGGGTTAACCCAGGGACAGTGGTTAAAATGCATTTTCACGATATACAAATTAGATAACGTTTGCCTTGATATCATATACCACCTAATGTTAAGAGAACATTTTCTGTGGATTTTTTTACAGTGGGTACTTCACTATGTTTTTTTTTTCTCCATAAAACTTTTGTTTATTACAACAAAGATTTACGTTGGACATTGATTCTCTCTTGACGTCTGTTAACTGGTAAACATAGTATTTTTTGCAGTTTTTTAATAGGGCGAACTTGGCCAAATGGCATTAAAGTGCTTTATGAGATAACCCAAATACATTCCATAGCTACATTACCACACGCCAGCCAATGACCTACGGCTGTTCATCTGTGACTCTATACAGATAGCCATTGGGGCCACACAGATAGTCGTCGACGAAACCTGCCTACATTCTGGGAAGAGAAGTTCCATTTTGCAGGGTAATTATTCCTGATTACATGTCCGTGGTAAACAGGAGGTCTATGGTCTCAGCTGAAGACAAGACATGTGCATCCACCCAAGATACCCTTGTATGTGGCTAATGTATTCAAATCAGAAGTGGCCCTGAATTGACTATGCCTTCACCTGCTGCCTGCTGGCTCCTGTATAACATCGGTGAGCTAAAACAATAGCCTTAGCCTAGTTTCATATCTCAAAAGGCTGGGGGTATGGGCGAACAACAAAAGAAACATTGAAATGCAAATTATTTTTTATAGGGAAATAGAATGAGGGTCCATATTCCTGCATAGAAAAAAAAATCTGCGTTTTAGTTATAATTTGGATAGACTGAACACGATGCTTATCGTTAGGGATTTTACACTCTGGACCCTACACTTAGTGCACATCCCTGGAAGTTCACTCTTAGGTTTGTTCACACTGAATACTTTTCCAGGTGAGAGGCAGCTTGCAAACTGATCTGTTACTTTAGTAGGTTTGCATTTCTTCCTTGGAAATTTGTGGTGGTCTGCGGTGATGATCACGAACCTGGTTTCCATCTTTAACACGGTTGCCATCGTGAACATGGTAGCAATCTGTAACATGGTGGCTACGTGGAATGTTCAGCCTGAAGGTGGTAGCAGGATATTTCCCCACAGTTTTGAGGCTGTTCTGATCATAAACTGTATATCAGAGTTGACAGCTTGACGTTACCTGATTTTTTGTATCTCTGTCCCCCGTCCACAACACATGACCTCATCATTAGTAATAGATCTGAAAATGACTCCACTTCAAAATAGGGAAGCGTGCCTGCAAAGAGCAGGACACAGATGGCAGAACCAAAACTGAAACGAGAACTTCCCTAAGCCTCAGAAGTAGGGCTCTTCCCAGCCTGAAACTGTGTCTTCTTGTCATAACTTGGGAAAGTTTAACAGCAGAGCAGAAATTGCACAGACCTACTCTGTGTTCACAGTCTAATTCCTCCCACCATGCACTCATGATGTCTCTTTTAGTACTCACGACACAGACCCACACGTTGTGCACACACGTGTGCAATGTCAGCCCTGTAATCACAGACCGTGACACACTTTCACACACTCACACTAACACTCATACACACAAACAAAATTTATGAGCACTGATCCGTGACTTCCAGGTGCAGACAGCACAGGTAACAGCAGTTGGGTGGCGGGAGTGGATAGACTACGATATAGGGAAAGTAAGATAAAAAAAGAAATAAAACCATTTACCTTGCGTTCGCACCGCCAATGCAGCGAGTGCAAGGTAAGTGGTTTTATTTATTTTTACAGTTTATTTTTCCTATCCCGCCATCTGTCTATTCCCCCCCCAAGGCCCACTACTGTTACCTGTGCCAGTCGCGTCTGCTGACTTCAATTATAAATGTACTACTTTAACTCCATATCCACTAAGATACTGGGTCATGTCGCTGACAAGACCAAGGTAAATGATTCTGCGGTAACAAATTTTATAAACACTAGGGCTGATTCACAAAAGGCTTCCTCACTGGTTGCGGAGGCCCTGCAGTAGCGGTGGGATCTCCACAATGGGTAATTGCAGTACAGAATTCCTGCATGAGTGCAGGGCCCCTGCCATGACTCCAGGGCCTCCGCCACGACTGCAGGACCTCTGCAACGAGTGTGGCCCCATCACTCTAAATACTGAATTACACCATGGAGACCAGTCGTCACACTGTAAATAGTGGTTGTCGACCACAGTCATATTTTACCAACACAGCTAGGACTAGCCCATTCCAAGTGCCCCTGTACATGCCCATACACAAATACACACAGAGACAATAACTTACACAAACACACTGAGGATGTTCTAAGCCTAGTACTCTCCACACACACCAATTCTTCACTTAGAATTTATTTGTCTGGTTCATTTGGGAGTTCTAGCCTTAACCAGGATAAAACAGGTCCTCACAGTGTATGTTGTACATGCCCCCTACACTTTACTTTATGATTGTGGCATCACTCTCAACACATTTCAAGCAACTCACCTAGTACCACATGCACTAGAATCCATTCGGTGAAAGTGGTTGCAAATTCCACACCAACTATTAAAAATTGATTTCTGATTTAGTGATCTGACTGCCTATTAGTAGGTCAGTTCACAAAATACAGAATAACAGTGGTCGCAATTCGAGCGATCTCATAAATATTAATGAGGTAGATTGCAAATTGCGACCTATTTTGATTGGCTCAAAAAGGGGGTGGTGATGGACAGAGTATCTGAGTTAATCAGAACACTCCTACCCAGTCAACAGATCAGGGCTTGATCCATCACCGTTTTTTAGCTCACTGCACCATCCCAGTTCAGAACCTGGCTACATGCAAATTAGTCTGTCCCTGGCCCAGTGCATCATGGGAACAGGGCAGACCAAACTACCAAGCCAATTCTTTACTGGAAAGGAAACAAGCTTCCGGGGACCGGTTTCTGGCATTACAGCCGTCTTCGGCCCGGCTTGCTTGAATCCTGATGGTGCAGTGAGCAAGGGACTCACATCTGAGCATACCCTTCCACACTTGTGGTGGCCAAAACGATTCAAAAAGGGGGTGGTGATGGACAGAGTATCTGAGTTAATCAGAACACTCCTACCCAGTCAACAGATCAGGGCTTGATCCATCACCGTTTTTTAGCTCACTGCACCGTCCCAGTTCAGAACCTGGCTACATGCAAATTAGTCTGTCCCTGGCCCAGTGCATCATGGGAACAGGGCAGACCAAACTACCAAGCCAATTCTTTACTGGAAAGGAAACAAGCTTCCGGGGACCGGTTTCTGGCATTACAGCCGTCTTCGGCCCGCCTTGCTTGAATCCTGATGGTGCAGTGAGCAAGGGACTCACATCTGAGCATACCCTTCCACACTTGTGGTGGCCAAAACGATTCAAAAGGGGGTGGTGATGGACAGAGTATCTGAGTTAATCAGAACACTCCTACCCAGTCAACAGATCAGGGCTTGATCCATCACCGTTTTTTAGCTCACTGCACCATCCCAGTTCAGAACCTGGCTACATGCAAATTAGTCTGTCCCTGGCCCAGTGCATCATGGGAACAGGGCAGACCAAACTACCAAGCCAATTCTTTACTGGAAAGGAAACAAGCTTCCGGGGACCGGTTTCTGGCATTACAGCCGTCTTCGGCCCGGCTTGCTTGAATCCTGATGGTGCAGTGAGCAAGGGACTTTGATTGGCGGCAATGCAGGTATGGTGGCCTACTGTGGTCTGCAGACCACCATGTTTGCCTAAAAGGAAAACAGGATGCATTTAGAAAAAAGAAAATGAAAATATTTACAAACTTTTTTTAAGATTAGGCAGTCTCTATGGACCACTGCTTATTATTAAAAACCTTTTTCTCACCGTTCACAAAGGGGGAGGGGTCCCTTGGTACCCCTTCCTGTTTGTGAATGGGTTACTATGGCCTTGCAGTTGGTGATACCATATTAATGCTGGATTTTGGTCAAATTTCTTTTTTTACATACCCTAAGGAATCATTTGGAAGGGATACCTTTTTTTAAAATCTGTTTTATTGGGTTTTATGATTAGTACAGTACAAGTCATAGGAAATAGCAACGATGTTGGGCATTACAATTAGCATATAAGACACAGCAGTATCACCTAGCGCTTTTACAGCTCACTCCTGGGGCTATAAACAAAGCTGTCTAGCATTTGACAGATAGGTACATGTACGGCTTACGCTAAAAGACAAGTGCAGAGTGAAGGACAGAAAGATAAGGGGAGTATGAAGGCATAGTATTCACATCCCTATCCACAACATTGAGCGTCTTCCACGGCATTAATGCTGGCGAATGTCCGTCACCGCACACACTCGCGTGTACTGTCCCATAGAGCCAGCAGGAACACTGGTGCTCAGTGGTATATGAGTGGCAATACAAGATTTACTGTGAACAAGAAAACTAGAAACTGTGCATATAAAAGAAAGGGGAAAAGGGAGGAAAAGAGAAATGCATAATGTATGCAGATAAACATATAGCCCGTGGCCCCCCCTTGCGTCCATATATGACATGACTCATAACTCCTGTGTCTTACAGCGGCTGGCTGATACCCCATACCTAGAGTGTGTGGCGGCTGGGTGTCACAGGCAGTTTGTATCTGTTAGTGGGAGAGCGGTGTGGCGCATATTTGTTACTACCCACTGGGTTAAGCGTTGCCAAAGTTTGGCGTGCCAGAGAGGTCCTTGGTCGTCGTGCCTGGGCTGTGTTGCAATGCGAGGTAGACTGTGTCCCAATATGTGGCAATTTGGGAGGGATTCCCTTAACATGTCCCTTCCAAATAGTGATTCTTTAATGTTTCCTATACCTACATAATGATTTGGGAACCTTTTGTGAATTGTTAAATGGGTTTAGTATGTTTAAAAAAGTGTTTTAGTCACCGGAAACCTTCAGATTTATCAAATGTGAGTGTTGTTGGCTGTTAAAACACTTTGTACATGAGGCCCTTAGTCTTCCACTAATCACGCAAACAGACATTTCCTTCTCACCCACATGCATGCAAACATATGTGTAAGGTGCTGTGGAAAATTGGGATATTGGTTGTGCAGGATTTAAGGCCTGTACAAGCAATATGTCCCACAATTTCCCCTTACTGGGAACCAAAGACTCTCATGTAGCAGTTCACTCTTTCAGGGTAGCGAAGCAGAGCAGTCCAAGACCTACTCAGGCAAGGTGGTGCAGGCTAGTAAACACCATTTGCTGGCTTACAATAATAACGCTCAATAAATGATTGTCCAGTCAGTGCTTTTGATTTAACAAAGCAAAAGGACATTTCTTGCAAAGTGCTTAAAATAGTGTTTAAATAGTCTGGGGGTCATACATTTCTGTCTCCACAAAAATAGGGTCCGTTTCTAAAAATAAAGGAAAGGGGTCAGGTCTGCTGTGCTCATGCAGCCCACAAGCACATTCTTAAGACTGTTGGTAGAGCCCCTGTTTTCCTGGGGCCACCACAAGAAGCAAAAAAAATGAGGCAAATTAGGCCTGCAGGGCATTTTGAGGTGCTCCCAGTCAGGAGCGGTGAATATGTTATGAGTCTCTCCCCCCCTGCATTGGGAAGAGCCATTTTTCCTTCTTTGGGCGGTGACCTTGCAGACTTTCTTTTGTTCTGGGGAGCCTGACCTGGTAATCGGGGGGCAGCTAGGGAGCCCACTCCTTGTTGCACCATCTGGCACCTCGCCTAGCAGCATCCTTCTTTGCTGGTGTGGGAGCTGATAGCATGCTTTTGTCCTGTCCCCTCTATGCAGCAGGGTGTCTCTTTAGTGGCGGCCTCCCCGCTCCTCCCAAACCCAGGTACAGGGAGCTGAGGTGAGCCCACTACTTTTGGGAGGAGTTAAGTGGCGCTCTCCCTGCTTAATCCCATGTCAAGGGCTAGTTAAATGGCGTCCTGGGCTCTTTTTTCTTTCTTTGGGGTGGCATGACATCTCTCCCTCTTTTCCTCTCTGCGTCGGCCACCAGGGAGATGAGGGCCACTGGGGCAAGAATGAGCCTGGGAAGGTGGCCCCACGCATGCCCCCTCCCTGGGCAAAATGTAAAAATAATCCTCGTGCCGACCGACCCCAGGACCCTGGCCTACCCCAGGGATAATTTCCAAAAACTGCAGCAGAGTCCCACAAGCTTCGGGGTTCGTGGGGGGGAGGGGGTGTCAAAGGTAATGTAATCTTTCAATAAGCATAACCTAGGCACAGTTTGGCCAATTTGGTTGATCCTAGGCTCATTCTACTCCTGGTGACCTGATCTATCCATCATGATCAGTTCCAGCAAGCTCCATCACCCCAAATGTGATGTACTTTGCACGGAACAGATTCTACTGACTCTCTGCGCTAGCTTTCATCCTGGTCTTTCCCTCTGGTGCTCCTCTCCTCTTTCCGGGGCACAGAAGTCCGGTTCGTCATCCAACTAGTCCTCAGTGGGTTTAAGGGGACCAGTCTCACTGGCCTTTGGAGAGACCCATTGGTCCTGGGGTCAACTGTGGGCAGAGTCCTAAGTCCTTTAGGGCATCAAGGGGCTTGTCCTCACAGTGTCCATGGCTGTTGCTGCAGTCCCAGTAAAAAGCACTCTCTCTCCCTCGGGCAATAGTTTTTCAAAGGGAGTGGAAAGTTTTAGACACCAGGCAACCCAGGTCAATCCTATGCTGTCACATCATCTCTCCACCCCTGCCCCAAGCCTCCTGCACAGCATGATGGGACAGTTCAAGATGGCACCGTCCAGAAGTCACTATTCACAACTCTGTTGGGAGTCTCAGCTTCTCCCCTTGCTAACCTCACTGCTAGGACTTTTCTCACCAAAACCTCAAAGAAGAGTCCCCTCATTGGTTGGCTCCAGCTGTCTAGGCCTCCTCCTTAGTTCAGTGGGCCTGAATTGATCAAACCCTGATGCTGTGTGACAGGTAATTAACAGATGCAGATTTTCTTCTGCACTCCTTCCTCCTCAGGAGTTGAGGGAAGCACGGTTAATTACTCCTTTTGTGTGGGGAGACCTTTGTTCCCTCTGCTGAGGATTCAAGTTATTAATATGGCCCAGCAGGGTGACCAAGACCTGGGCTCTAATCCTGAGCTGAGCCAGAGAAGTATGACAATTCTAGAGATACATTTAACTTAACTTAACTGATAACTTTATTTCGGTCAGTGACTATAAAAGCACAGGTAAAATATGTACATACAGTAAAATAGATAAATAATTAAGAACCAGTAGTTAAAACATTATTAAACAGTCAGTTATCAAGAAAGTGATCTTCATTAGAGTTAATATTTCAGTTAATCAAGGTGGACCTTCTCCGCCACATACCGTGCAAAAAGCGGGAGACCGAAAACACAATTACGGGAGAAGTATCATATTTTAAAATACTAACAGCTTGGGCACAATGTTTTAGTCCCAGATTCCTGCATAATGGTACCAGCCAGGCTCTCCGAATTGTGCTATAAGCGGGGCAGAAAAACAAAACATGGGCAATGTCTTCTTTGCTATTATTACAGACTGGGCAAGTTCCCTCCTCTTGACCTGCCCATTTGCAGGTCAATGACCCAAGCGGCAGGCTGCCGTGCCTGAGTTGTGTATATAGTTTTCTTGCTAAGGGAGGTTCAATTTGGTCCAAGAATTCCTCCCTTCTGAGCACAAGTTTTACCTGCAGAAATTCCAAGGACATCCTGCCCATACTTGGCAGGCGTTGCAGCAAACTAAGGTTATAGTGCCTCAGACAGGCCAACAGCTCAGTTCTCCGCACCACAAGGCAACTCTCCGCCGGGGACTCCCATATTTGGGGCATTCCTATTCGATGGGCAGTAGATTTAATGTGGAGCAGCCATGGTACTTTCTTACTCTTCAACGACCCCCAGACAGCAGCGAACTCAGCTCTGTAGTCCGCAAGCTCAGGTACTGTCCATAGCCTTCTCCAATACAGGAGGAGTCGGGCCGCTACTAGTTCAGAGATGGGCTCCACGCCTAAGTCGAGTATCAAGGGTAAGAGCGGGGTACTTTGGGGTAGACCAATCGTATTTCTCATAAAGGCCCGTTCAACCCTAAGGAGGCTGATTGTGCTTGAATGTCCCCAAAGTTCAACACCGTAGGTTACAGCAGGTCTAGCTTGAGCACTGTAAATTTCAAGCACTGGGGAGACTGGCTTAAAATGCGCTGTTCAGTGGAACTTACCAATGCCCCCTGATATCTGTGCGAGCTTTAGGGTAGATTTGGCTACCTGGGGGCCCCAGCCAAAATACTCAGTGAAAGTGACCCCCAGGTATACAAAAGTTCTCACCCTTTCGAGCGGGGTACCATTTAGCGTAGGGCTAGGGCGGGTGCGTTTCGGGGGACCGAAGATCATAAATTTTGTTTTTTCCAAATTAATCTCGAGTCCCCGCGAGGCGCAGAATGAAACAAACCCGTCCAAAATCCTCTGGATGCCTGTTGATGTTCGCGACAACAATAAGGTGTCGTCTGCGAACATCAGAGCAGGCACCCTCCCTGACGCCAACCAGGGGGCGTCGTTATCCCTGACTCTATTTAGTTCCCCCACCAAACCGTTTATATAGAGACTAAAGAGCGTGGGAGCCAGGGCGCAGCCCTGGCGTACGCCTCTAGATACTGGGAAACGTGGGGATAGTTCCCCATTCTTCCCGCACCTCACCCGGGCATAGTTCCCTCCGTGTAACCGCTTCAGGACCTCCAGAAGGTAGAGAGGAAGGCCAAGATCTTTTAAGACCCTCCAAAGACTCTCCCTCGGCACAAGGTCGAAAGCGGCCCGCAAGTCAACGAAGACCAAGTAGAGGCTGCCACCCTCAATACTTATGGTCTTCCAATAGAGGACCTGCAGCCTGAAAAGTTGGTCCATGGTTGAAATCCCAGATCTAAAGCCAGCATGAAAGGTAGTCATTACTTCCTGTTCCTCCGCCCATCCCAGTATTCTATCCAGGAGTATCCGGCCCATCAGTTTCTGGGCAGTGTCCAGGAGACTTATGGGTCTATAATTTGACGGCTCAAGAGGGGAGCCCTTCTTAAAAATTGGGACAATTTCGGCCCCCGCCCATGTGTCAGGTATCTGTGCCCCCAGTAAGACTGCGTTAAATAGTACGGTTAAGTATGAAGCCTAGATCTTTGGCTGGGAATGGAAGAGATCACCTGGTACCCTGTCGAGGCCTGGCGCTTTATTAGGAAGTTGTCTAATAATCGCAGTCTCCACCTCCTTGGCCGAGATACTCTCACCTCTTCTCATGGCCATCCTCATCTCGGTTTCCCTGTGTTCTAGCTGGTATCCCGTGCCCGAGGCCCCCCGCAGTCGACACTCGTGCGGGGGGTCTTGGCCAGGAGAATTCCAGGAGGAACCTTCAGGCTCTGGAATCCCAGACCTATCTAGATGGTCACTATGTCCGATCACAGGGCCAGTGTAGAGTGCAGAGAAATGCGCCTCCCACATTGAGGGGGGTATATTTGGTAGAAGGGTCCCCCCACCAGCGTCTCTACCAGAATTTACTAATGCCCAGAATAGTTTAGCATCTTTAGTCGCAAGGGCACCTCTGAGTTCTTCCCACCTATCTTCTTCCCACTCTCTTTTACCCCTAATCAGCTCCTTTTTGTAGATCTGTCTAGCTGCCCTAATATTCTCTCTATCTTTAACCTTAATTCTACCGATACATTTAACTGTTTGAGACTTGCATAATCCATCTTGGTGCTCATGTTTCACCCCATTTTGATATCTTGCTAGACTTTGCAGGCCAAAGGGAAGTGAAACTGTACTCTAAGGCAGATTTCTCCATGTGCATAGTAAAGTGTCACTGCAGACGAAACAGTAAATCCTACTGACTTTTCTTATGAGTTAAGACTGCGAATATATGGCCTACCCCAGGTCAATATCTAACTCTGTAGAGCCCCCTCTGACCAGGCTACCTTTGCGCAGTTAACTGGCTGCACACAACGGTAGTCTCACAGGCACAGCTCACCAAGTGCACCTTACCCTTGCTATATCGCAGCATCCTTATCATAACATGGACACTGACAGTGAACACACAAGCCCATTTACCCTGTAATTACCATAGGTGAAACACAAGTAGTGAGACCCACCTACAATTAAAATTCCAAAACTGGGTGATCAATAAAAGCACAGCAATGTGGGTGTAGTAAATGGGAAGAGCACATTTTTCAACAGGCGTTATCACAAATGTTGTACAGAGATTGGAGTAAGAAGTTTGTTTTTTCAATTACCCACCTCACAGATGTGACATCTACTTAAAAATCATTCTCATATTTAAAGAATATAAGCAACAGCTCTGGATATGCAACAGGATCATGGTAAGAGAGCTGAGTAGAGTTATGCACCAGTTGCAAACATCCATGTTGGTTTTCTGAGTTATAGTTTCAAATAGTATTAGGACGGATGATGTTTACATGTAAAGTCTCTGGTGTGAGGTGTAGTCCTTCATGATTTTTCCTTTCAGAAAACGTCATTAACATTTGAGAGTAGGTGCAGAAGGAGTAGTTCATCCCTCACCTGGAACAAGAGACATGCTGAGGGCGTCAAAGGCTTTTACATTGGTGGAGGTTTGTAGAGAAGGGCTGTGTCATGTTTATCACTTGTAGAATTGTTTTCATTCCAATCTTCTGGCTTCCTCGTGCTCTACCTGCACGGTTCTATATTCTTTGCAGGGGCTACGGGAAGACAGTTGCTGAGGAATAAGACCTGTGCAGGCTGCATCCTAACTTGCTCCTGTGTTCCTTTTAAATAAACGACTTTACTTCCTAATTAAGCGTTAATTAATACATTACAATTTGGCCACGATCTGGCTGAAACACTAGGAATAATCCGAAGTCTTTTCTACATTTATTTTGGATTTCTACATTTTCTTGAATTTTCATTTACAGAACCTCGTTGGAATTTGATAACTTTCGGGATTTTCATGTGACTGCTACTTTCCAAGATTTTTTAAGGTACTTTCTACAATCATATATACTTTTTTATTCAAAGATCCTAATTTTTTTACTTAAATGGTAGTTTGGCTTCTTTTGTGTTTGAGTAGGTCGGAACTTTTCCCTACGTTTTAATCCTTTTATCTATTGCCTTCTACTAATTGCAACTTTTAATGGTTAAAAATAAGTTGCGTTGTTCTTATTGAGGAGCTAAAGATCCAAAGTTAGCATTTCAAAAGATGCCTCTTACCGGGTGCTTGTTGGAACTCTTCGTTCTCAAGCTCATTCGTCACTTCGCCTAACATCACTCACGCATTTTTACGCTTACGTGTGACTTATTTAATGCGTGCCGCCATCTTTGAAGTTGGCAATTCCATGCTTACCGCCATCACAGTGTTTACTCAAATACTTCATATACTTCCTCACGATGTGGGAGTGCAGTGATGTTAGTGTATTTTCATATACCAAATTGAGTTCTAAATTGGGACCTCAAGATACACTGTTACCTGTCTAGGAAGATGAAACCTCTTTTTATCCTATCCTGTCTTCTACTTGAATAATATGGGGAGACTTGCCAGCCTCTTTGGAAGCAAACATAGTAAGCGACCTCTGACCCTGACTTCAGGTTAGGTCGCCCCCACGCTGCTGCCACCTGCTCTCCCTGGTTGCCCGCTGCCTCCTTGCCGCTCGTTTTTTCCCGCCGCTGTTCCCTGCGGCCCCGCCTCCCGGACCCCCCTGCATCCCCATTCGCCGCCCCGCTCCCGCCACCCAGCTGCTCCTCCCTCCCATCAGCACTCTTATGCAGACCACACAGCGACAGCGCAGCGGGCGCGCCAAAGGCGTGCAGAAGGCAAGCCCGCCTGCACCCGTCCGCGCCTGTACCGCGCCCAGCGCCAGGACCCCTGGTCCTCGACGATACCAGCCCACACGTCGGACTTACGATGCCGCCACCCTCCACGCACTCAACGCCGGCCGGAACCCCGCCTGCTACCGAGTCACCCCGAAACGCACCCACGGACCCTTCACCTGCCAAACCTGCAAGTTCACCTGCCTCCGGACCTGCACCACACCCGCAAGGCCAGGCACCAGCAACAATCACCTCAAGTACATCCTGCTCAACACCCGCTCCGTCCACAGACACGTTGTCGAACTCTGGAACCTCCTCGACACAACATCACCAGACGTCGCCTTCCTCACAGAAACCTGGATGAACGCCTCCTCAGCCCCCGACATCGCCATAGCCATCCCGGATTGCTACAAGATCACCCGGAGGGACCGTATTAACCGAACCGGAGGAGCCATCGTCCACAGAAACACCATCCACATCACGACCAACTCCGAAGACAACCTCACCGCCGCCGAGCACCTTCACTTCCAGATACACACTGACCCCAAGACCACCCTCAGAGGCACTCTCATCTACAGACCCCCGGGACCACGCACACAATTCAGCGAAGCCATCGCAGACTTCATTAGTCCGCACGCCCTCACCTCCTCAGACTACATCCTCCTAGGGGACCTCAACTTCCACCTGGAGAACAACAATGACAGCAACACCGCCACCCTGCTGGACAACCTCGCCAACCTCGGACTCAAGCAACTGGTGAACACCCCCACCCACTATGCCGGCCACACGCTTGACCCTGTCTGCTCCTCCAGCAAGCACATCTCCTTCAGCCACTCCACCGGACTACACTGAACTGATCACAGCTGCGTCCACTTCAACTTCAGGAGAACCACGACCCACCACCACTCGCAACAGG
This sequence comes from Lissotriton helveticus, assembly GCF_964261635.1. NCBI lineage: Eukaryota > Metazoa > Chordata > Amphibia > Caudata > Salamandridae > Lissotriton > Lissotriton helveticus. The sequence continues at coordinate 1,434,325,763 of NC_136057.1, read as the reverse complement.
CTCCCCACAGGAGCTGGAGCAAGATCACCGCTGACCAGCTTACCACCTCCCTCAGCCAGAACCCTCCCACCATCAAAACGGATCCCAACGAAGCAGCCCGCAACTTCACACAGTGGCTCACCAACTGCGCCGATGACCTCGCACCACTGAAGAACCCTCCCAGCAGACCCGGCAGCAAGAAAGCCTCGTGGCTCACCAACAAACTTAAAACCTCCAAGAAAAACTGCCGCACCCTCGAGAAAGCCTGGCGCCACGACCAGACTACAGAAAACATGACAGCCCTCAAGAATGCCACCTGCATACACCACCAGCTGATCCGCACCACCAAAAGGGCAACATTCAAAGAACGACTGGACAACAACACCCACAGCTGCAAGGAACTCTTCAGCATCTTCAAAGAGCTCTCCAACCCCAGCGCCTGCAACAATGACATCACACCCTCGCAAGACCTCTGCGACTCACTCGCCTCGTTCTTCCACCGCAAGATTGCTGACATACACAACAGCTTCGGTGCACAGACCACGCACCCAACCACCGAACCAGCGCCCCCCACCACCACCCTCTGCAACTGGACCCCGGTCAGCACCGAAGACACCACCCGCACGATGAACACCATTCACTCCGGATCCCCAACGACCTCTGCCCGCACCACGTCTTCAACAAGGCCGACTCCATCATCGCACCCCCAACTCCGGGACATCATCAACATCTCCTTTGCCACCGCCACCTTCCCGGAGAGCTGGAAACATGCCGAGCTCAGCACCCTCCTGAAGAAACCCACCGCAGACCCCAAGAACTTCCGCCCCATCTCGCTCCTCCCTTTTCCTGCCAAAGTCATCGAGAAGACCGTCAACAAACAACTCGCCACCTTCCTCTAGACAAACGGATCCCTCGACCCCTCACAGTCTGGTTTCCGAGCTAACCACAGCACCGAGACCGCCCTTATTGCAGCCACCGATGACATCAGATCCCTGCTTGACAACGGGGAAACAGCTGCCCTCATCCTTCTGGATCTCTCAGCAGCGTTCGACACAGTATGCCACCGCACACTAATACAGCGCCTCAACAACACCGGAATCCAAGGGATGGCACTGGAGTGGATCATCTCGTTCCTCGCCGGAAGAACCCAGAGAGTCCGCCTTCCCCCGTTCCGATCCGCGGCCACCAAAGTCCTCTGCTGCGTACCTCAAGGATCCTCGCTCAGCCCCACCCTCTTGTTAACACGTTCTTCTATAGCGCAACAGCTACTCCACAGGGAGTGTCCCGGCGCTTTGGCGAAGAAAGCCTTCAAGGGCAGCAACACAACTCAACAGCAAGGAAAGGCGGCCAGCTTATCTGGTGAAAAGCCAGGTTTTTAAGGCCTTTCTAAAAGACAGAAGGCTGTGGGTCTGTCTAAGAGAGAGAGGAAGCTCGTTCCAAGCACGAGGAGCCAAATGATGAAAGGAGCGGCCACCCTGTCTGACGCGTTTAATGGTCGGAACTACCATTTGAGACAAGGAGGCGGACCGTAGAGCTCTATTGGGTTTGTAAAAGACAAGACGTTTCCTGATATAACTGGGGCCAATATCATGGAGGGCTTTAAAGGTCAACGTCAAGCTTTTAAACAGGACTCTCTTGGCTATAGGAAGCCAGTGCAACTCTTTAAGCAGATCAGAGGCACTTGCGCGTCTAGGAAGCCCATAGATGGCGCAGGCAGCTGAATTTTGGACTACTTGAAGTCGCCTCACAAGGTATTTGGGAAGTCCTAGATATAGGGCGTTTGCGTAGTCCAATCTAGACCCAACAAGTGCTTGAACAGTGACCCTTCTGTGATTAATAGAGATCAAGGGGAGAAATTTTCTAAGCATCCGAAGGATGCCGAAACATTTCCCCGAAAGGCAAGAAATTTGGGGCCCAAAACTTAGGTCATTGTCAATAATGATTCCTAAATTCTTAGCTTTATCACTTGCCTTTGCAGGTGGAAACAAGTCTTGCGGCCACCAGCTTTTCCAGTCATGCTCGGTAGCACAGCCAAAAAATAGCAGCTCCGATTTGTCGGAGTTGCATTTTAAACCGTGCTCTCTGAACCAACCGAAGACCGCCTCTAAACAGCTTCTGATGCGGATCCCGTCAAACACCTCATTCTTGTCGTAGGTAAACAAGAGTTGGGTGTCGTCAGCATAAGACACGATCTGGGCGCCAAAGGATTCCGCCACCTCTGCAACGGGGGCCAAAAAGATGTTGAAAAGCAGGGGGCTAAGAATAGACCCCTGAGGGACCCCTACTTCCAGAGGTGCCATAACGGCGGAGTGTGGAGGCGCCCAGATCGTTTGTCGACGGTCGGCTAAGAAGGATTTGAGCCAGTTCCACACCGTCCCCCAAAGACCGCATTCCCAGAGTCGTATTAGGAGGGTATCGTGGGGAACGGTGTCGAACGCCGCCGACAGGTCCAACATGACCAACATGGCCTTTCCTCCCGCATCTAACACCTCTCTAATAGCGACAGTGACTTCCAGTAGCGCGGTTTCCGTGCTATAATTAGCACGAAAGCCAGATTGAGTATTGTGCAACAGATTATTCCCTTCGATGAAGTCAGAGATTGATCTGTGCACATGTCTTTCTGCCACTTTCGCTAGAGCGGGGAGGAGAGATATAGGCCTATAGTTGGCGTGGACGGTAGGATCTAAAGCTGGTTTTTTCAGGAGTGGAAGAATGAGAGCAGACTTCCAAGCCAAAGGGACCACACCAGAAGACAATGAGGAATTAAGGATGGAATTGATGGAACCATTTAGGGCTGGGGCTATTTTGTTAAGACAAGAAACCGGGCAAGGGTCTAGAGGTGAGCCCGACTTCAGCCCAGTCAGATGAACTAATGAGGAATCAAGGCTCAACGGGGGGAATTCCCAAAGAGTGGGAGCCATAGCAGGTTTAGAGGAGGAGAAGGCACCTGGTAGATCGACCTTAGTGTGGTTAGAGTAAACAGCAAGGGAATCTTGGATGGTCATTATTTTATTGACAAAGTAATGTGCCAATTCAGTCAGCCAGGGTTTTGAATGGGGTTGGGCAGGGGTACCAAAAGACGGCGAGGTAAAATCCTTAACAATTTTAAAAATTTCCTTACATGTGTTTTCTGAATCATCAATACGACGTTCAAAATAGATTTTTTTCTCCTTCCACAACAGCTTATGGTAGGATCTAGTCAGATTTTTTAGTTTTGCTTTTGCCAAGGGATTGTAATCCTTCCTCCAAACTCTTTCAGCTCTCTTACAATTTTGGCGGGCTTCCCTAAGCTGAGAGGTGAACCAGGGGGCAGAGGGCCTGTAGTTTCCAAATTTGGCTATTTTCTCGGGAACGAGAGTCGCTAATCTTGCCGTAAGCCATTCAACAAAGTAGGCTAGGTCTTCTTCCACGTTGCCAGATAGGGTGCAGGGTACATCTTCCGTAGCCTGCAAAAACATCTCATTAGAGAGAAGATGAAAAGGTCTGGACGTTCGCTTGGAAGGGCTAGTAAATTTCCTTCTAGTGGATGAAACACAGGAAAGGAAAAAAGTAATTAAATAATGGTCTGACCATAGCACCGGCTGCGGAGCTTGAGAGTCAATAGGGATGGTAGAATAGACTTGGTCCAAGGTGTGACCTTTGTTATGCGTAGGTTCATGAATGAGCGGTGACAATCCTAGTGTAGTAGTTATATCCACCAGTTTCATAGTGTCTGGATTAGATTCATCATCCATATGTATATTTAGATCACCAAGAAGTAAACAATGCTCCGAATTAAGGCACGGGACTGAAAGTGCTACCTGTAATTCGTCCAAGAAAGGGCCTAAGGGACCAGGGGCTCTATATAAGAGAATGCCGGTACAAGCCTGAGAGGAGGAAAGATGGAGTGTGAAGCCAAGGGCCTCAGTCTCCTGAATGTTATCGACCGGAAAAGTGGTACAGTGCAGCTGTTTGTTAACTATAATAGCCACGCCGCCCCCTCGCCCAGACAATCTATCCCTCCTAAAGATGGAATAGTTGGGAGGGATAGCATTAACTAAGTCGGGGGTCGAGGAGTCATTGAGCCAGGTTTCTGTCAAAAAAAGACAGGATACATTCGAGTTGTAAAGCAGATTCCAAATGTCCGGCGCATGACAACCTAAGGAACGCGTGTTAAGGAGTAGGCAGACGACGGGAGGTGGTTGATGAGTCGATGTGGGTTTTTCATATTTCGGAAGACGCCATCCGCAGTCAGAGCAGCCTTTTCTTAAAGCCCGACTACCAGGAAAAGCATAATGACAGCGACCTACAGAAGGACGGAGTGTTAAAAGGGTCTCTGATGAGTAAGAAAACGACATAATCTGAATAGGTAATAATAATGCACCTACCAGAGAGAAGAGCCAGCCAGCCGTCCTGCCCCGTCCGCTGCCGGAACGCTGACGGGCGCAGACGGGCAGGACTCTGGCACGACTCAGGCACAGTGAAGGCGCCACCCTTGCGCGTCACCGCTGCGCGTTGAAAAGGGTGGAGCTTTAAGTAGGCCGGCGTAACGTCAAGTTCCAGGCGCCAAGACCCGCATCAATATGGCGGCGTCTGGCTTCAACAGCCTAAACAAATATGGCGCTCCCTCACCACCCCAGAACCGGACCCGCAAAGTAGCGGTGCTTTGGTAGGTTTTAAATGTGAGTGAGGGGCCAGAGAACAACACTAATGCAAGCGAGGTAAAATACCAAATTAAACTATTTACAAACTGAGGTAAAGTAAAAGCGCTGAAACAGCAGTATTAAAATCACCGCGCGAGCGTGCCGTCCTCAGTAGCGCTATGCAGCCTGACCTCTAAGCAACTTTGCCAGGGAGATCTAGTTCGGTTCCGCCTTAAGTAGGCCGGCGTAACGTCAAGTTCCAGGCGCCAAGACCCGCATCAATATGGCGGCGTCTGGCTTCAACAGCCTAAACAAATATGGCGCTCCCTCACCACCACAGAACCGGACCCGCAAAGTAGCGGTGCTTTGGTAGGTTTTAAATGTGAGTGAGGGGCCAGAGAACAACGCTAATGCAAGCGAGGTAAAATACCAAATTAAACTATTTACAAACTGAGGTAAAGTAAAAGCGCTGAAACAGCAGTATTAAAATCACCGCGAGAGCGCGAGCGCGCCGTCCTCAGTAGCGCTATGCAGCCTGACCTCTAAGCAACTTTGCCAGGGAGATCTAGTTCGGTTCCGCCTTAAGTAGGCCGGCGTAACGTCAAGTTCCAGGCGCCAAGACCCGCATCAATATGGCGGCGTCTGGCTTCAACAGCCTAAACAAATATGGCGCTCCCTCACCACCCCAGAACCGGACCCGCAAAGTAGCGGTGCTTTGGTAGGTTTTAAATGTGAGTGAGGGGCCAGAGAACAACGCTAATGCAAGCGAGGTAAAATACCAAATTAAACTATTTACAAACTGAGGTAAAGTAAAAGCGCTGAAACAGCAGTATTAAAATCACCGCGAGAGCGCGAGCGCGCCGTCCTCAGTAGCGCTATGCAGCCTGACCTCTAATCAACTTTGCCAACGTCTACATGAGCCCCCTCGCAGCCATCGCACGCCAACACAACCTAAACATCATTTCCTATGCTGACGACACCCAGCTGATCCTCTCCCTCACTAACAACCCCGCCACCGCCAGAGCCAACCTCCAGGAAGGAAGGAAAGACGTTGCAGAATGGATGAAGACCAGCCGCCTGAAACTGAACTCAGACAAGACAGAAGTCCTCATCCTGGGATCATCCCCCTCCGCCTGGGACGACTCCTGGTGGCCCCCTGCCCTGGGCACCACCCCCAAGCCAACGGACCACGCATGTAACCTGGGTTTCATCCTGGACTCCTCCCTCACGATGACCAAACAAGTCAACACCGTCTCGTCATCCTGCTTCAACACCCTGCGCATGCTCCGAAAGATCTTCAGATGGATCCCCACCGAAACCAGGAAGACGGTCACCCAGGCCCTCGTCACCAGCCGACTGGACTACGGGAACACCCTCTATGCGGGAACCACAGCCAAACTACAGAAAAGACTCCAGCGCATACAGAACGCCTCCGCACGACTCATTCTGGACATCCCCCGCCACAACCACATCTCTGCCCACCTGAGAGACCTGCACTGGCTCCCCGTCAACAAGAGAATCACGGTCAGACTCCTCACCCACTCACACAAGGCTCTCCACGACTTGTGCCCCAAGTACCTCAACAACCGCCTCACATTCTACACACCCACCCGCCAACTCCGCTCAACCAGCCTCGCCCTCGCCACCGTCCCACGTATTCGCAGAGCCACCGCCGGAGAAAGGTCCTTCTCCTACCTGGCGGCCAAGACATGGAACTCCCTCCCCATCCACCTACGACTGACCCAGGACCATCTCTCCTTCAGGAAACAACTCAAGACCTGGCTATTCGAGCAGTAGCAGATCCCTCCCCTCCCAGCGCCTTGAGACCCTAGCGGGTGAGTAGCGCGCTTTACAAATATGCCTGATTGATTGATTAATTTCTGGATAGTTGTAGGGGTGTGATATCTCCAGCAAAAACTACTTCAATGATATCCATATAATTCTGGGATGCGCTGACCGTGATTTTTTTTTCTCGGACATTCTGCTCACCTGCTAGTACAAAAGCAAAATGCACACTTGATGAGGTTGAGCACATGTCGAAGGCAGCATTTCCTTCTGCAGGTTAAAGTGAAATTTCTGCCCCTATGGAGACCAAAGGTCATTAATTGTTACCTTACCCCAAAAAACTGAGTCTCGTAACTCATGGCATCACTGTCTTTAAAATCCGTCAAAGAATGTGCCTGGGAAAAGGAACTCATTGCAGATAAACAGAAGATTCCCTCTACTGCATCGAAATCCCTTCACCTGAAGGATAATCTGATACAAGTGGCTGAGGGCTAGCCATCAAAGCTTCTTCGCTTTAGGCAGAAATGGAGAGTTGCATGAGGGCCGCCAAAAGATCCGGGACACATAGGCAGACTCTTTGCATGTACTGATCACACCTCTGGCCAAATTTAGTAGGTCTATGATGGATCCAAACATCCATGAAGATGGAGGGCTCACATCATTTACGTAACTGGTGCAATAGACTGTATTGGTTTTCTAAATTACAAAACCCTCTGTAACGATCTCATTCTCACTAACCGCCAACATAATTAATGGCTACAAATTAAATTGTGTTTAATGAAAATCCCGCGATTTTCTTTTTTTCTTTAAACTGAAAACACTGGACTAGGAATCAAATCCCAGGTTCGGTTTGGAAAAAATCTCCAAAACCTCTGACAGTTCTTACATTTTCAGGAAAAAGTAAAAAAAATGATTGGGGTGAAAAAAACACAAGTATTTCCGAAGTCAGTCTTCTACTGATGCTGCCGCGTAAACAGAAAGAATGACCAGAAAGGGGAAAAAGAAAGGGACTGTAAGGAATGTGTGACAAACATACCAGATGGAAAGAAAATGATAGAAAGGAAGGGGTTAATCAGTCAATCAAAGTCCTTTATTCGGCATATGCCATAAACATATACAGAAACAAGAAGAAGAAATATAAAACACAAAGCATCTAATTTAAGATATGCTTCACAAACTAAAACATTAAAATAATTAATTCTTTGGTCTGGAGCAGAAGTTATTTTTTTGTTAAGTAGGCCATCTAGTGTCAACGTAAATTAAAATCATCTCAAGTCCATTAACAGGCAATCAGACTAAATTAACAATGCCATTGCTTGATCAATTAAAAAGAAGTCTTTACACTACATCGTTTCCTCATATTCAGGGCTCCTCTGATGTAATCAATTACAGTATACAATATTTCAGGGGGCCCTAGCTGTTGTGAAAAGAAGAAGCCATTCTTGTGCTATCAAATTTCAGCAGGTTGTAAGAAAGAAACTAAAAAGTGCCTACGTGGGGTGCCGTAACACGTGCAATCACTCTGTGGAATTGCAAAGATCTCAAATAGGTAGGTTTCCCCCAATATAACACGTCATTGAAAGGGATTCCTAAATTATTAAAGTGTGTTACCCTATTGATCATGGACATCCCATGAATGAGACTTAGACTTGGTCTTTTTAGGGCTACTTGCCATGGTGAAGGACTTTGTAAAGTTAACTTTTAAGTCTGAAATCAGCCATGAATGATGCAAAGCCCTCCAGTAAGGTTTGCAGCCTGTTAGCTGTTCTCGCTATGGGTAAGCATCTTCTGCATAGAGGAGAACTAGAAAAGGTTGCTTCCTTCTCTGCAGCACATTTTGCCTCTAAGGGAAAGATAGTTCTCCAGCCCAATTACACACCTGAGAAATAAAAAAGGGGCCAAGATACAACCTAGTCGAACTCCTTGTTTTGAACTTTTCAAGGGATTAAACTCTCTCCATCCTGGCCATAGTGAACCTTAACAATATCTACAGCAAAGACCTTAGAAAAATGTTCTGCCTATGTGTGTGCTGTCATGTGACAGTCAACTGTAGGGGCTTCATAATTCGAGAAAAAGGGGCAGTTCACTACTTCCCAGAAACTCTTTCTATACCTCGCACAGCCTGCAGCTTCAAGACCTTTACACACCTGGTGTCTAAATTATTCTTTTTTAACCCCTATTAATTCTGTTCAAACCTGTCTAGCAAGTTTAATGCCCCAGGAGAATATGTCAGTGACTTATTTAGATGTTTATGAGCAGCTGTGCAAGCGGCATTAACCAATAGGACTGATGGGCACTCTTTGAATGTTTATTCAATGATAGCAATTGCAACACACTGCTACATATTGAGTTATAACTGTTCAGTAAGGTACACGGATCAATGTCAGAAGACAGACAGTCCCTGAATGCAAGCTCATTATTTTGACTCAATTGTCAATAAAATGATCAGGTTCAATGCGGTCCCATTTGATTTTCAGTTCCTTATTATTTGTTTATTTAATCAACTCTGTCTCAGATATCTTAGGGTCATTACTCAAATTTAGATTCCATACAAACACCAAGGAGCACAGAGGGAAAAAAAGAGAACCCTGGTCGACCTCCACTCACATAATCATATCAACAAAATGACCAGGTCCTTATTAGCCTGTTCTTGTTTCAAAATGTGTACATTTTGCCAGAATCAATCTGTTATTTTGTCTCCCCGCACTTAATATTTATAGGGGTAGAGAGTACACTATTTCCAGGCCAACTTTAAAAGCAACACCATCCCATCATGACAGTCAAAAGAGCATCAATAAAAACTTTCTATGCCTAAAAAAATGTGAGAAAGGCAGGATGACCCCTCACGGGGGCACCACCAACGGGAAACACTGGTTGGTACTCACCAGTGTAGCCCTATTATCATCATCGGTGGTCATCAAGCCTTGAAAAGAAAGGCGTCCAAACAAAAATGTAGTGTAAGAGCAATTGAGTGCAGTGAAAAAGAGAAAACCAAACCAAAAAATAGATATACTATAAAGTTAGAGATGCACGTCATTAATCACTTTATTCTTTAGACATTGTGCAGTCTAACTAATTAAAAGATGGAAGTGGTATAGGTTGCTAATCATGCAGCCCTAAACCCACCAGCCAACATGTTTCATTGCCTTTTACCATTTGAGGCAATTTCATCAGGGCATAAATGTTCTCGCCACTGCTTCAATGCTGGACACACCGTTAAATAAGACCCATAGAAGCCATGGTGACTCCTACCAGCTGCATGGATCAATGAAAGCTCAGGTCCGACCCCTGCTGTAAGTCGACCTCCGTGTGCTTTCTCAATCCGTAAAGAACACGCAAGCCTCTTTTGACTTGGACGAGAAAAAGAGGCTTGCGTGTTCTTTACCGATTGAGAAAGCACATGGAGGTCGACTTACAGCAGGGGTCGGACCTGAGTTTTAATTGATCCATGCAGCTGGTAGGAGTCACCATGGCTTCTATAGGTCTTATTTAACGGTGTGTCCAGCATTGAAGAAGTGGCGAGAACATTTATGCCCTGATGAAATTGCCTCAAATGGTAAAAGGCAATGAAACATGTTGGCTGGTGGGTTTAGGGCTGCATGATTAGCAACCTATACCTCTTCCATCTTTTAATTAGTTAGACTCCACAATGTCTAAAGAATAAAGTGATTAATGACGTGCATCTCTAACTTTATAGTATATCTATTTTTTGGTTTGGTTTTCTCTTTTTCACTGCACTCAATTGCTCTTACACTACATTTTTGTTTGGACGCCTTTCTTTTCAAGGCTTGATGACCACCGATGATGATAATAGGGCTACACTGGTGAGTACCAACCAGTGATTCCCGTTGGTGGTGCGCCCGTGAGGGGTCATCCTACCTTTCTCACATTTTTTTAGGCATAGAAAGTTTTTATTGATGCTCTTTTGACTGTCATTATGGGATGGTGTTGCTTTTAAAGTTGGCCTGGAAATAGTGTACTCTCTACCCCTATAAATATTAAGTGTGGGGAGACAAAATAACAGATTGATTCTGACAAAATGTACACATTTTGACACAAGAACAGGCAAATAAGGACCTGGTCATTTTGTTGATATGATCAAATTTAGATTAGCAAATAGGGATAAAGGATTTTGATCACTTACAGAATTGGTGATCACTTTAAAATGTGTTAACAAAAGGAAAACATTTAATGAGATTCACATGAAGTATATAGTACTACCCACACCGTTTCCAATGAAGGTTGGTACTTGGAAATCGACCATTTAATCCATGTCACAAGCAAATACCAAGTAAAAAAAATAAAAAATCCTATTTAAAGCATCCTCATAGGGTATATGTCTGAAGAGAGTACTTTCCTCTCAGTGCGAGTTCACTAAACCACACAGGTCGGCCACTAAACTTACATAAAGAAATATTAAGACCCCCTACCCAAATAATTAAAAAATGTCTCTTGCTACTTACATTAGACCTAGACATAGAATCATCAAGTTGGTGTACTATCCCACTGGACCTATGGTCAAAAATATTGTAACAATAATTAACACGCATAAAATCACACAGTCCTCGGCTGCCTAATTTTGGATCACAAGTAGTACAATGTATAACTTCAAATCTGATGAAAGAGAGTTTAACCATAACCACCAATCCCGATATTATTCACGTCCATGTTTGCTGGCAAATTAAATCATACTCGGTCATAAAACTCAACTAGTCGGTGTTTGACAATTTGGCTGTGTCCATGTGATGTTCATGAAAGCAGCTTAGTACCATGGTGAGCAGAGTCCACCTTTAGAACTGGGTCACCAGCAGGGAATGCCCTGTGAGACAGGAGCTTCGCTCCTCCAGAAATGTCATGGGTGGAGTTAGATTCAGAGGAAGGCGCGATTGAGAATCAATGATTATCTTCATCAGTGTCAAGGAGGATAAAGCTGTTCCTTGTTTGAACATTATATATGCCCTGATTGATGCCCGATGCACTCCTGCTGGAAAAAGTAGTGGGACTGGTGTGTGGGCACTCAGTATGAGGAAGACAGAAGAAATCCAAATGGCGAGCATGAACTCTCCCCGGCAAATTGATCAAATGGTGTAAACTTTGCAGCAAGCCTCTTCTTACCGATGGCTTGCTAACATTTATCACCATACAGTCCCCAGATGAGTGTTTTGGACCATAAACCAACCAATCCACCCTTCTGGCTACAAGAATCTCGACAAACAAGTCTTCCTGCCACCTTGAATGTATTTCTCAGTTAGTATATTAACTAATGCTTTAAGCCTCAACAGTCTTCTCTCATGGTTGCGCTACTGTTGGAACTGCCCTAACACACTAACAAAAGTGGTACATTCACAAGGCAACTGTATTGTGTTTTTAACCAGTTGCTCTTCCCTCATTCAATTTGGGCATAGGGGGCTGTGCAGTAACTTGTTGTGCCAACTCACTGGGCGGGGAACTTCAGGTATCAACAATCCTCACCTCCAAGTTGGGACTTTGACCCTGGGAGTCTGTGGCATTATTTATAATCTTAAGATCTTGGCCCAAGAACATTTATTAATTCCATGGGCCCAAACAGGCTTTAGGGGCGACTATGGCACCAAAGAGAATATGATGGCGTTATCAGTCTTAATAAATCATCTAGCATGAGAAAGACCCAACCTGTATTCCTGCTTTATTGACCTGTGTACGGCATTTGACATGGTTGACCCAAATGTGCTCTGGGATACACTAAAGTGATGGGGCATAGACCAGAGCCTATTGAAGGCCATTCAAAGGCTGCACACAAACACGTAGGTCTAAGTCAAAATGGGCGATGGCCAATCGCTGTCAAACAAGTTTGAGACCACCAAAGGTCTGAAACAGGGTTCTGTATGATCATTGATGCTCTTCAAACTCTATGTTGTGGACATTACCTCCTATTTATGCAATGACAGAGTCTGCCACCATGGAATATGAGGAAGAAACATTCAGATACTACTATATATGGATGACACTGTGATTCTTGATCAGACGAACATTGGTTCTCAATATACACTAAAGCGATTAGAAGTATATTTTGCCCAAAACACCTGACAGTAAATTATGATAAATCATATGGACCGAGGAAATGTAAAGCGATTGGATGGCAGATAAACAATCAAAATATTATGCTGGAAAAATCATATTCATACTCTGAATTAATGAAACAGGTTCATTCAAAAGACAAAAAGCGGAATTTAGCAAGTAACATTGCAAACAATCTGAGTGGCTTATCATTAAAACTACTGTTTCAGTTGATTAATGCAAAATGCATGTTGGCTTCAAGAAATGGCTGTGAAGTCCTCTCTCCCCCTTAATCAAGATACTAAATTTATATCAGTGCAATTTGTTTAGACATTTATTTCTCCTGCCCTACTCTTCAGCCCAATCACAAATCCGGTTAGAATTTAACCTATGAAATCAGTCTGTGTACCAGGCCAGCAGCATTTTAAAAGTTTTGCACAGCTGCAAAACAGCCCTTACAGAACACACTTAAGGGGGCTTAATGGAGGGAAGTCATACTTTGCAAGAGTATCAACGGACAACATCAGAAGAACATTGATCAATCTTTGGCACTTCCTCAAATGTCAGACATATGGGTGCTCCTGCTCCCTAATAGACAGTTTAAGGTCACAGTGAAAAAAACAGCAACTCCTATGCTCCTTTTCTCTAGGAGAGTCTGGAAAACATAATTTACCATGCAGTCTTTACAACGACCAGCCTTTACAATGAGGTTGGTACCCTACATGCGATGTTACCACCCATTGCTTCAGCACCCAACGACTTGCTGTGGGAGGTGCGTAGTTGAACTGGTATTGAGTTTTTAAGTCCAACACCTTCCCTACTATTTAGTAGACTGGAATTTGGAATAGTAATTTATACAATTCCAAAGTCCAGTGCCCCCTAAAGCAAGTTGTAACAACTTGGATGCTAATGTGACGCAGAGTAATGTCACCCGCGGGGTTCTGACTGCATGGTAAAGGCATGCGGGGTAAATGCCTGCAGGGTTCCATCATACATCTGATGTGTCCATTTACACTATAAGACTGCACATTGCCACTTTATTGAATTCTTACAAATTAAATGAAATTCCATCTTACCTTTAGGTAGCAATACCCTTTAGAATAAAAAATGAGTTGATAAGATTGAGATTTGGCCTATTTGATTTAGGAGAAATAAAGCAACATTGGAAGTACACTCGCCACTCACAAAAGTGTCACTATGTCAATACTGGAAAGAATCTTTGTCTCTGCTGCTTTTAGGAGGATCTCATGGCAGAGGTTACATTTTTAGTACCATCCTTTAGACGTATGGAGATAAAATCCAGCACATTGGCATTAAAGACATGTTTTAATCCGAGAGATATGCAATTAGCAAGCAGCTATGTATTTTAAAAGATGGTACAAAACAAGTTAGACAGAATAAATAAGGGTGGGCTATTCTACACTACTGTGAAGTGATATTTTGAGACCCAAAAACATACTTTGTCACTTAATTAGCCTGGACTACAGTCATTGGTCACGATTTATACATGCAATTAAAAAAAACCTTTTGTTAATTCTAAACATTTTATAAATATACAGTGACAGATTTACAAGCCCCTTGTGCCACAGGTGCATCACTTTTTGTGACGCACCGGCAGCGCATTTTGCTGCCCCATATTTGCAAGAGCAGAAAAAGCAACCCTGCGTGACTTTTTCTGTCCTTGCAAATACGGCCCCTTTACACCCAGCACTTTGCTTGAAAGGGGGGGTTCCATGGGTGTTGCTGTGGGTGTTCCCATGCAGCACCCATGGAACCTGAAACACTTCCACATTTACAAGAAATCGTAATTCTTAAAAAGCATCTGAGTGCTACACCTCCTCAGAAGTGGCATAGGGAGGTCGCAACGAGGAATAATTTATTAATTTCTCCTAGTTTATTTCCTCTTTCTATGCATGCTGCATTTTGCAGCAAACATAGAAAGAGGAAATCTCCTCTGGTTATTGCTGAAATCTTTATTTATTAAACTGTGCGATTACTTAAAATCTTTACAGTATAAAACACAAAGATCATCACCCCCCCCCCCCCCCCCCATGTACCCGTCGCCCCGTAAAACCATATATACAACTTTAAAATAGAATAATGGCTGATTTTGCCACTTTTTTGTCCAATCAAAGTTCTATTACAAGAAGGAAAGTTTTTGTCTGTTCCTTAGCTTTACGCCAATTAGAGTCTTGGGAAAGTGTGGAGGTTTGACATGAGCGTTTACACTGCGCATCACCAAGGATGGGTTCTTCGTTGGACCCTTGTCCGACCCTGGTATAGTTTCTGGGTCCAGTTGTTCCAGTTACTTAGCGGGAGTTCCCTAAGTTAGCTGTAGACTGACACTCGTTTGTGCTCCAGATGGTGCTCCTTGCACAGTGTCGAGACTCTTAGGATCTATGGGCTTTTGATGGAGGTCGAGTGCCATTTTGACTTGGTGGGTGAACTTACCGACCCTGGCTAATAGGCAGGTCGTAGTTTCTGAGAAGCACCAGTCCGAGGCCTCTCTGCAGGTTCTATGGCCTAGATTCCGTAAGGCAGGAAACGATGACGATCGCTGGCCAACTTTGGACAGCAACATAGCAGGTGTAACCATGACTCTCTGCGGTAGTTGCATAATCGACAGACGGTGGCACCGTCCGTTCGTGCCCATTTTGGATTAAAGTCCGTGATCATGAGAGCCAGGAGGCGCAGATACAGGATTTTCTTTCTCGCATGAGTTGTTAGTGAGTCTCGCAGGTATGGTTGGGGTTTCCCGAGAGTATAAGACTTATCCAGGGCCAACGTTAGTGGGTTGTGCCGTAGCGATAGAAGATCAAGCTCGAACGAGATGGACTGGACTTGACGCTTTTTGGCTTGTGCCCAGGCTGAGTATGGTATTTCATTGAGGTGCAAGCTCTTACCCTCAATTTTCAATAGATCAATGCCTTGTGCCAGCTTAGAGTGTCATGGAGAGCCCACTTCACCAAATGTGGATTTTAAGAAATGCTTTAGGGTGTTTTCAGGCGCTTTCAGTACTCTGATGTAGTATTTTATCAGGTCCCCCAGTAATGCCAACTCCGGTCGATTCAGGCCTATTTATAGCCTTAGCCTGTTGTTCCTAGCCTGTCTAGGGGCCTGTAGCACCAACTTGTACGCTTTCGCCTGGGCCGCATTGACCACTTTCTCGAATGCACCTGGGTAGGCAATGTGGCCATACGTAATGGAGGGAATCAGTTTTGCCCTGAGTACTGTCAACATTGGTTCTGCTGAGGGGCTGACCAAGCGATAGCTTAGGCGTCTTAAAAACAGAATTGTTTTATCTATTCTTGCTTTTAGCTCCTTTAGATGTTTAGCTGCAGTGGCCCTCTCTAACACCCAAACTCCCAGATAGTTATAGGATGGGGCAGTAGCGATTAAGTTCTCCCCCAGGATCCATGTTGCTTCTTTTTTTCGCCGATATTTGCCAAAGATTACTATCTTGGTCTTACTAACGTTTATCCGTAGGTCATTTTCTTTGTTGTACGTCGCCAGGCTATTTAAAGCTCTTTGAAGTCCCACCCTGGTGTGGTCCATGACCACCGTGTCATCAGCGTACTGGAGCGATTCCAGGACCAGCTTCCCCAATCTTGGCGGTACTAAGTTGGCGTCTTTCAGGGCTTGCCCCATGTCAGCTGTATACAGGTTAAAAAGTAGGGGGGCCAGAACGCACCCCTGCTTAAGTCCAGAGTGGGTCTCGATTCTTGCTGTTATAATTGTTGGACTTAATTTCACCTGGACCCATGTCCCCTCATATAGTGCTTTTATAGCTTTTAGCAGGACTTGTGGGAGCCCCCAGGTCTCAAGTTTTGCCCATAGTCGGCTTCTGATCACTCGATCGAAGGCCGTAGAATAGTCTATAAAGCAACAAAACAGTGGCAGCTTATCCCTCGTGTTGGCCTTCTTCGCCAGGTAGGAGAGCGCTATGATGTTGTCTAGAGTGGAACTGTTGGCCCTGAAGCCAGTCTGCGTGGGCGGGAGAATGCCATTTTTGTCCACCCAGGCCTCCAGGTCCCTTAAAAGAAGACGGGCGTAAACCTTGGCTTCTATATCTAAAAGGGCTATAAGCCTGTAGTTGGCCGGGTTCGAGTGATCACCCTTCTTGTAAATGGGAAATAGGACTGAGCCTTTCCAGGAAGTTGGCAGGGTCGCAGTAGCAAATGAATGATTAAATAGAGGAGTAAGTGTTGTTGCAAAGAAGGCTGAGGCAGTTTTAAAAACCTGGGCAGGGATTCCATTTGGGCCAGGAGCTCCATCGGTTCTGGTTGCCTTAATGTACTTTAAAACCTCCTCCTCTGTGTACTTTGCATGTCGACTCGATCTTGGGGCTACAGACGGCAAGCTTTGAGTTTTGATGGTTGCGGCAGCCGCCTTGGACCACTCTAGGCTTCCAGGGTTAGCCCGGTTTGGCTCACAGGTGTAGAGCCGCTTGGCATACTGTTCCCACACATTCCCAGCGACACTGTTTTCCTTATGCACTCCGCTGGAAGTCAGGCTGTTGATGAAGCGCCATAGCTTGCGGTTATCTTTTTCTTTAATTAAAGAGAACACTGTGAGCCAGTTTTGTTCTGCGCGCTGCCTTTTCAACTCCCAGACTTTCTTTTTGTAGTTGGCTCGTAGGGCGGAGGTGGAAACCCTCCCTTGCAGATATTCGCCCTTCTTTTTTGTTGCCCTGATTGCCATGTTAAGTGAGCCCTTGCTCTGTGTTAAACTCCGCGATTTTAATTGTCTTGGCCTGGTGTTATTTTGGCGGTGTCTTAGTTGGTTGGTGTTACCCAAGCACTTCATTAAATCCTTGGTCAGTGTTTCCCAGAAGTGCGTGATGTTCTCTATATCTTGTGACCTGAATTCAGCCTCCCTACTGGCTACAAAATCAGTCAGTCTGTGGCCAAGATTGTAAGTCCATTTGATTCTTTTGAGAACTAAATGATGTTCTTCGCCTGTGGTTACTCCGATTGTTACCTGAGAGTCCACCTGTTCCCGTGCCTGGTTAAATGTGGCTCGGAGGGGCCTGTGGTCGCTTTAATCTCTGTCATCTACAGTGAAGTCACAAAGTTTGTGGGCCACCCCTTCATTCGTGAAGATATAGTCTATGGTGGAAACATTCCTGAAAGTGGGTTTAGCAGTCCATGCGGGATTGCTCATTTTTTGTGTTCCGTGTGTTGATTGCATATTGAAGTTTGAGAGAAATTCAATCAGGGGGGCTAACTTCCTGCTGGGAGGTGTAATGGTGGTCAGATCCAGGCCTCTTATGTTGAAGTCGCCCGCAATTAGTACATCGTGGTACACATGATTTATGAGTAGATCTTTCAGATTGGTAGTGAATGGTTCCATAGCCTGGGGTGTTTGATATTTAGTTGGGTTGACGTAGCAATTGATTAATAAAAGAGGGCGGGGCTTTTGACTCGATTTCAACCCCTCTATAGTGATGGCCTGGAGGTCAGGAGTCACCAAGTTTAGTTCAGTGGTCTTAAATTTGCAGGCATGGCTTACGAAGATCGGAAGGCCACCTGACGGGCGCCCAAAGATCGTCCTTTTGGTTACTGATTTAAAATGTTCGTAAAAGCCGCCAATTGGGGTGGTAGTCCTCGCCCAGGTCTCTTGAATGCACAATATGTCCCCCTGTGCGAGGTAGTCGCGGGTGGCCATGTTGAGGTAACGGGTTTTTAGGAACCCGCTGGTGTCAGGGGATAACACCCGAAGACCTCTGAGTTCTCCCTTGTTCCGGACCACAGAAACACGGAGTCTTCTAGTCGCAGTCAAAGATCAAGTTTTATTGGTAGCTACCAAGTAACACGTGTCCCATAAGTACACCACACGGAGAGTAGGTTCTTGGGAGACTGTTCGTTTTTACAGAACCAGCCTTCTCCTTATATACACGATACATGGCTTCAAGCAAGAATTCTTGAGTTTATGGTATGGCAATATACATATTTCTACAATAATACAAAGAGCGAAGTCATGTAAGCAAGCCGATATTTTAGATGTCCAGTTCGTTGATAGATTACCCAGTTGGGCCTGGAACTCCCATCAGATATCGATGAAACCTCAATAAAGAAAGGTACAACCCAGTCATAAAACTGGCCATAAACAAGGAACGTGGACAGGTGCATGTTTGCAGAAAGCATGGTCTGTATGTAGTGAATGGTTCGTGGAATGTTATGCGTAGATGCTATCGTATTCGGCCACTGGGCGAGGAGCTGCCTAAACAGGTTTGGCCGTAGACAGTGGAGTCAGTTGGGACAGGTCAGGGGAAAGTCACGAAAGGTGGACGTGTCTATTTGGATCAAGCTCGACCTTTAATTGACTTATCATGAGGGCAAGATGCAAGATGGATGCCGTTCACAAAATGGAGTTTAAGGGATGGGACGGAAACTGTGATTTAGGGGTGTTGGCAACCCTCGATTGTAACGCAAATACATAGGAATGATGTCCTAATCATTATCGGTTCATAGACACCAACCAAAATCGTCTTGGTACGTTGAGATTTTGTGACACGGGTATTGGACCTCGATATCGGGAAAACAACAGGGTCCGGATTTTGAGAACCACAGACCCTCCTTTTGCCCTCATATAAGGCAATAACTCATGCTAATCTGAGTCCAAATCGGTATGAAGAAATTCGTGGAGATGTTGCCGTAGCATCATTCTGTTACTCAGTTCGTCCTGCGACACAGGCTTCCGTACACACGAAGTAGCACAGAGGCCACATAGTGCAGGAGCACACTGTATACACAAGCAAAACATGAACAGAAGTGCCAAGATCATCCCAATGAAGATCAATGTTTTCCATCCCCAGGCAGTGATCAGCTCCCAGAACCACCCCAGCAGGGACCAATCCCCTTTCTCAACGTGAAGGGAACCAGATATTTCGTGTAGTTTGGAGATGGCCTGGTATACTGTCGGTGCGTTATCAGGGATGAAAATGCAACAACTGGATTGGATGACTCTACACACACCACCACGATCGGCGAGTATGATGTCTAAGGCAATTCGGTTCTTAAGGGTCATAAGTCGATCCGACTGAAGCTCTGTTGTCAAATTGCCAAGGGCTCCGGCCGTCGTAGTCACGGCGGATTCAACTATCCTTGCTAACTGGCGAATATTCCTGCTGTTCACCATAGGCCCCCAAAATGGCAGAAAACCCTTTGCGAAGTCAGCGAATTCCTGACCCGCGGTGTCGTCTTTACTCACGACACCTCTAGCTGTCCTTGTCCGATGGTAATCTGCTCGGGCCGTATATGTGGGAGGCAGCAGAAATGAAATAAAACATGTACCTGAGAAATCAGGGGGCAACCACGTGTAGGCTTGGTCGTGGCAAACGAAATACGTGCCTTTGGCTGCCAAGAGTACAGGGGAAGTTCGGGAAGCAAATACATATGTTTCCGTGCAAATGCTCTTTCCTAACTGTGCTGTGGGGTTCCTACCAATACCCTGTAAGCATAAGTGACCTCGGTGGGGCACTATCCAAACTGGGCGGGATTTCTTTGCTGCCTGGCTCTTGACCAGGTAAACCCCATGTTTAGTCACGTTCCGACGGGTGTAGGGACTCAGTTCATCTTTGGGCATTGTCAGATATGTGTCGATATCCCTACTCATGTTTCTTATCCCTGCAATTAGTGCCTTGTTACTGGAATCGCTCGCAGCGGAACGGGTCGGGTATGGTTCTAGGGCGAATAAGAACATGGTCTGGAAAGCCCACAGAGAACCATAGTAGCTGAATGGCAAAATGAAGTATGGGATACCCTTATCGGTTGTGTGTGGCATGAGTCCGCATATCCAACAGTTTGATGTGTTCATTATGGACTGGTGTTGGTGTAGAAGCTGAATGAAAGAGTTGTTTACAAATTCGAGTCTTCGGGCAGACTCGTGTTCAGGTAGAGGGTGAAAGTAGTGTGGAGAAATAGTGGGAGGAGGTGGTGGCTGGGTGTCATTCGAAAAGGTAACTTTAAATACGAATAGTGTATAAACAGCAAAAAACACAAGTATGCTACATAACATTAAAACACATAGTATCAGGAATCTCCTTCTGGACAGTATCGTGCATAACTGTTTTCCGAAGTTCGTGAGTCTGACAGGTCTCTCTACCCTTGGAAACTCCATCCTCTAGTTGCTGCCCGCGGTGGTTGATTGATTCTCCCAGGGATCGCGCTCTGCTCAGTCCGGGGTAACTCCCGTGGACCAATCAGAACCGTGGACCTAGAACTTCCCAGTTGCACTCCCCAGACTTCAACCGCGACCCTAGCAGCAGAACCGGATGGCGGTTCGAAAAATCAAAAATGAGCTAGTTCCCTTGGGACGAGAGAGCTGAAAATCCCCAAAAAATAGTTCTTAGGGGAAAAAGGGAAATCATATTAGATCAAGCTTTTATTAGTCCTCTTTTTCTTTAGACCGTAGGTTGTATCGTCGTTTCCCAGGTGCGGTGTGATCTTCAAACAACGTCTCAGGTTCAGTAATGTCCAATTGCATAGACGGTGACACAAGTCCTTGCAAAATATGATCACTCTCCTTCTCGGTACTAGTTTCTTTCAAACGTGCATCGCTGAAAGGGATGAAGCGAGGTACGGATTCTGTCTCAGAGTCGGCAAGTCCTTTGTTGACCCACCGGTCGTATGGAAGGGGTAGAGGGACCCGTTTGCAGTGGGTCCCATGTACCCAGTTCTTCTTGCCTTCCACTCGAACAGCAGATCTCGTTGAAAGCAACACTAGGTGCGGTCCGGTCCACCTCGGCTGTCCGTTGTTGGTGCGCTGGAAGTTTCGCACCAAAACCCACGAGCCGGGTTCGATGAGGTGACCTGGATCGTCAGAGGCTGGTGGAGAAGAACTCTGAACCTGTTGGTGTAAAACACGCAATTTAGTTGTCAATTCGCACAAATAGTCAAGCAGTACGGGGTGTTCTATCTCGCTTAGTTTCTTGGGTCTTGGCACGCCCCAGACGTTGGCTGGGCGGCCAAACACGATCTCATGGGGGCTAAGTCCTAATCTGGAGTGGACAGTCGTCCTGGTTGACAAGAGTGCTAGAGGCAAGGCGTCAGGCCATTTAAGACCTGTACTGGCTTGGATCTTGGCTAGTTTGAGTTTTAGAGTGCCATTGTAGCACTCTACTAATCCAGCTGATTGGGGGTGATTGGCAGAGTGGAATTTCTGGTGGATGCCTTAACACTCACACACTCTCTTCATCACGCATCCTACGAATTCACTTCCGTTATCACTCCAGACAATTCTAGGCATACCGAACCTTGGGAAGAACTCTTTGACATGCGCTTTAGCAGTTGATAAAGCGGTATTGTCCTTAAGGGGGTACGCTTCCACCCACCTTGAAAAGGCGCACACAACAACGAGAACGTATTTCAGATTGTTGCACCTCTCCATGTGGATGAAATCGAGCTGCAAAACCTCGAACGGGTACGTTGGAGGCGCAAAGTGACCAGCTGGAGTTGGGGTTCCCCTACCGGGATTGTACTTCAAACACACCATACACTTTTCGACCACATTCTTTTCACATTTTGGGATATTGCTATTCTGCCATACTGGGGCCAATAGTTTACATATTCCTCTCGAACTGATGTGTGCCATTCCGTGAGTCATCGTTACTACTGCAAGTACGTATGCATTAGGTAATAGCCATCGCTGGTGTTCCGATAGTTCGACCCAACAACCATTCGCATCCAATCTACCTGCGCTTTCTCTCCATTCATTCATATCGTTCTCAGTGGCCTCGGCTTGTATCGATTTTACGCTTTCAATGGTGTCCTCAAACATTCCCACATCAGCAATCCCTCTAGCGGGACCCATGACATACATCCGACTCATTGTGTTCCTTGCAGTTTCTTTCGCAACCTCATCTGCCAATGCATTCCCACGGCCAACATCATCCTGAATATTTTTGTGTGCACTGCATTTTATAATGGCGACTTGTAGGGGCAAGGTAAGTGACTCAAGGAGCTCATTGACTAACTGGCCATGTTGTATCTTTGCACCATGGGACGTAAGGAACCCACGTTCACGCCATAATCTCCCCAAACTGTGAGCCACACCGAAGGCATATTGGCTGTCAGTGTACACATTCACTCCCTTTCCTTTCGCCAGCACACATGCTCTGGTAAGCGCTACAAGTTCGGCGGCTTGTGCAGAATTGTGGGAAATACGTGCAGTCTCTACAATGGTGTGTAATGTCGTTACTGCATATGCTGTAGTCGTATCACCATTCGGCAACTTGAAACATGAACCATCAACCCATAAAGTATCATTGCATTCGGGAAGGGGAGTGTCTTGTAAGTCTACTCTCCCTTTTGTTTCTTCCTCTGTCCTGAAACAGCAGTCATGTTTGTCAATCTTGTCTGTCTCTATCGGGATGGGTAATAACGTAGCGGGGTTGAGTGTATCACACCTCTTTATATGGATGTGACTTGCTAGCAGGGTAAGTTCGTAACTGGATAGTCGAGCGCTAGTAAGGTGTTGTGTCTTTGTCCTATTTAGCAAAATGTCTACTGCATGCGGAACCCTAACGATCAGAGTGTTATTCATGACTAATCCAGCAGACTGTCGAATGCAGACAGCTGCTGCGGCGGTTGCTCTTAGACAACTTGGCAGTGCCTTAGCCACAGGATCCAGAGTTGCCGAAAAATACGCGCATGGGCGCTGTTTGTCCCCAAAGAGTTGCGTTAAGACTGATAATGCACAACCTTCTTTTTCATGGACATACAATGTAAAAGGCTTACTGTAGTTGGGGTTTCCCAACACAGGAGCCGAACACAATGCATCGCGCAACTCGTGGAAACTCGTCTGACAATCGTCAGACCAAGGCATAGGATTAGGCGTGTCTTTGCGGAGTAGTGCCAGCAAGGGTTTGGCTAGTAGTGAGAAATTCGGTATCCATTGTCTGCAGTACGATGTAATGCCCAAAAAAGCTCGAACCTCTCTCTGTGTCCTTGGGGCACTTAGTTCTGTAATTGCCTGTATTCTTTCTGGTGTCAGTCTCCTTCCCTCCTTCGACAAGATGTGACCTAGGTAGGTTACTTCTTGTCGACAAGATTGCAGTTTGGAAAGGGAGACTTTGTGCTTCATGTCACATATGTGACGCAATAGCGACAACGTAGCTTCCTTGCAAATCTCTTCAGTGTCTGCAGCGATCAGTAGATCGTCTACGTACTGAATCAAGGTTGACCCATCTGGCAGTACAATTGTGTCTAGTTGTGTTTTCAGAGCCTGACTGAATATCGATGGGCTTTCGCAGTAGCCCTGAGGAGCGCATTTGAAGCGGAAGCTTCGTCCTCCTAAATTGAAGCCGAAAAGGTCTCTACTCTCTTCGGCGATCGGGATGCTGAAGAAAGCGTTCTTTAGGTCAATCACCGAGAACCAGGCTGCTGAAGCTGGAACCATTGTCAATAAAGCAGTAATGTCGGGGACGACTGGAAACTGCGGGATAACTACCTTATTTACTTCTCGGAGGTCAATCACAAACCTATACACAGGGGGCTGTGAAGGATCAGTACATTTTAAGACCGGTAAAACTGGACTGTTACAAACGTTACCTGTTGTTTCTTCAATAACATCTTTATCGATCAAATCATAAACGATCGTTAACAAGGCCTTCTCGCATTCGTTAGATATTTTGTATTGGGGAATACGTGGCAATCTGGCATTTGCTTTCAAGGTTATGACATACGGTGCTATCTCCAAACGACCTACATCGTTGGAACCATTAGCCCACAGTATATCCGGAAGTGATGACAACTCAGTTGGAATACCTTCTTTTGACAAGTACATCGGAGAAATGACTTTTTTTCCCTAAAGTAAGCTGTACTCCCGAGGGAGAACAGTACAAAGTCGCGTACAACCTCTTTAGCAAATCCAATCCTAACAAATTTTCACCGCAACCTGTTGTAAGAATGAGGGGTGCTTCTAATTCACAGGGGCCGACAGAAAGGGAAACAGGACTAGAGATCGGGTTTCTAACAGGGGCGCCAGAGAAGCCTACTGAGACATTCATTTCGCCAGACAAAGGTGCGCCAGGAAGTTTTGAGTGCATAATAGAACTTTTTGTAGCACCAGTATCCAGCAGAAATGGCTCTGACACTCCTGAGGTAATTACCTCGACATAAGGTCCATCCTGATCTACCGGAACTGAAACAACTCCCTCTCTTTGTCCATGGCTGTCCTAGCGATCGTTACCCTCATTGCCGTGTTCGGTGTAATAGTCGTCGGCATAGTACTGAGCTGACTTGGACGATGAATTATTCTGTTGATCAAAGCTATTCATGGATTTCTGAGGCGGAAAAGAAATTATATTCTGAGTGAAATTTCCACGCCCTCTACCTCTAGGGGCATGCTGAACACCTCTTCCCCTTACACCTTGGGCACCATTTAAACGTCGCACAAGAGCCGGACAATTACCTTTAAAATGACCCTCTTCTTTGCAATACGCACATTGATTCGGGCCATATGTAGGACGCTGATGGGAAAGCTCGTTTCCTTGCGCGTCTCTAGAGTACTGCTGATTCTGTTGATAATTGGGCTGACTAGCCATACGAGGCGGATAGGCCTGTTGGAGAAGAACTTTAGTTTTCAAATCTTTCGTCTTTTTGTCTGCCTTGTCTAACTCGTCTTTACGCCTATTTTCATAGTACTGGGCTGTTGCTAAAATCTGCGCTGACGTAGAGACAGCCCAAGCACTCTCTGAGTCTTTTAGTTTAGCACACAATTCAGGAAGCAAATTGTGTACAAACTTGTCTACAAACAATCTTTGGCCACCCTCGGTAGCCATATCCTGACCACTATGGTCAGTGAAAGTTTCCTCAAATCTTGTGAAAAAGTCAGACACATTCTCGTCTTTCTTCTGCTTGCACGCGGATAGCTTGTCCCAGTTTACGCGTACTTCAGGCATAATTGTCTTCATGTAGGCAATAATTCTACCAGGAAGTTCAGCTATTAACGGCTCAGGCTTGAAACCACCGACTTGTCTAGCATCTGTAGTCGCAATGTTCGCCCACGAGTCACCTAATTCTTGGTCATGATCTGTATGACGTATCTTACTCCATAAAAGATGTGGAACAACGTTCCCAAACAACATGTCTATATCCGCTAAATTCATTATACATGAGCTTGCAGTTTGGGACAACTCCTTATAATACCCAGTCGGGTTTTTACGGGGATCGGGTAGTGTCTGCTTGAGTGCTAAAACTTCGGATCTTTTCCAGGGGACATGTACCCATACACGCTGGAAATGAGGCAGAACCGGTGGAACTGCGTTTGCATCGCCTTCCCTCCAAACCGGAGGAACCTCTCTCATCGGGTACTGTCTTACTCTTTTCCTGTTAGATGTACCACTGTCAGAGGATGACCCAGAATTACCACCCGTACTTCGATGCGATAATAATATCTCAACTGCTTTTTCAACATCGGGACCAACTATCATACCCTCCCCAAATTTAAATCGTAACCTACACAACTCTTGCAGGTTGCTCTTCTGACCATTATCTTCCAAATCCTCACACAGGAAAACGCACATTTGCTCAAAGACGTATCTCTGTGTTGGTTCATCCCATTGACGGAAAACGTTCATGACAGACTCTACATCATATCTCGCTGTATCCATAGCCCAATTTCGTGCTAACTTATTCAACGATTCCCTTTCCTGATAATCGGGCATTTGGCTTCGTAATTGTCTTCGTTCCGTGTTAGGGGTCGTTTTAGGCGACCGAAAAAGTGGTGAAGGAAAGTTAGTAACAATGCTGGCCATTTTATGCCAGACGGAAGGTGAAAGTGGAGGAATAACTGGAGGTAGAACAGAGTCACGCAAAGCAGAAACAGAAATGTTCGTAGAACGAGTATCAGAGAGACTAGAAGGTGCGCTAGGCGAAATTTTAGAAGGAACAGTAGGAGAAGTAGATGTGATCGGCGAGCCTTGAGGAGGCTGTGCCAGAGAAACAGGAGCCAGCTGAAGAGTAGCCGGTGCGTGCGATAAAGGAGCCTGTATTACAGCTACCAGAGGTGCAACTAAAGGTTGCGGAGGTGCTGTGGCATTTTGTGCATAGGGTGGCGGAGAATTTAACAGGTGGGACATTAATGGATCTTTCTCGGATCCTTCCTTTTGACCTTGTCCCTTATTTGGCAGCATCGGGTAACATTTATCTATCGCTAGTTTCTTGCTCCTAAGCATTTGTTTGCTCTCCTGTTCTTCCTCGTTATCTCTGTATGCAACGGCAGCTTGCACCATCGACATACCTCTTTTATTCTTTTTTGCTAATCTTATTTCTTTCTGTTTGGCTTCTTTGCGCCATAAGCGGAAAGAGTCAAACATCGCCGGCCGGGCTTTCTTCTTGAACAATTTTGACCTCTAGGTTATCTAAAAACCTCCGAGTCGAAACTACCATATTGGGGCCATTTTAAAACACCATCCTTGCGGGTGTATTTTATCCATACCTCGTTATATGTTATAGGACCTACGCCGTGCTTTATATAGAGTTCATACGTTGGAGTTCCAATTGGAGGAACCGGACAAGAATCTTCCAATTGGGAGTCCTTACTACAACCAAGACAAAACAAGTTTCCAAGTCTGCTAAAACCAGGCATCTTCGCTCACTAGTCTAGCTTCAAACTTCAAAGGATTATCTGTTACGATATTTCTCGTGAATACACGAGTCCTTCGGCTTTGGGGCTTGCAAGTACCAAATCAAAGCGTATCTCAAGGATACCAAAACTAAGGACAAACTAAGGACTGGGAGACGCTCCACTTATACTTAACTGAAGTATTTGAAGATCGATGACGTCGCTAGAAGACTCGTCTATCGTTTCGCTCTACCAAGGATCACTGGGTCCAAAACAAGGCGATAGTCAGGGCAGCAGTCCTTCGTAGCCGTCGAGACGCGGGGAACCTCGCAGCAAAGACCTTCGGAACCACGTCGACATACAGGGGTCGCTGAAGTGGCTGGCCGTCCTCCGGAATTTTCACACGAAGCTCCTCACGAACATCTGGCTTGGACCGTCACCGCTTGATATCGCCCCGAGTTGGGCGCCAACTGAGGTAACGGGTTTTTAGGAACCCGCTGGTGTCAGGGGATAACACCCGAAGACCTCTGAGTTCTCCCTTGTTCCGGACCACAGAAACACGGAGTCTTCTAGTCGCAGTCAAAGATCAAGTTTTATTGGTAGCTACCAAGTAACACGTGTCCCAGAAGTACACCACACGGAGAGTAGGTTCTTGGGAGACTGTTCGTTTTTACAGAACCAGCCTTCTCCTTATATACACGATACATGGCTTCAAGCAAGAATTCTTGAGTTTATGGTATGGCAATATACATATTTCTACAATAATACAAAGAGCGAAGTCATGTAAGCAAGCCCATATTTTAGATGTCCAGTTCGTTGATAGATTACCCAGTTGGGCCTGGAACTCCCATCAGATATCGATGAAACCTCAATAAAGAAAGGTACAACCCAGTCATAAAACTGGCCATAAACAAGGAACGTGGACAGGTGCATGTTTGCAGAAAGCATGGTCTGTATGTAGTGAATGGTTCGTGGAATGTTATGCGTAGATGCTATCGTATTCGGCCACTGGGCGAGGAGCTGCCTAAACAGGTTTGGCCGAAATCAGTGGAGTCAGTTGGGACAGGTCAGGGGAAAGTCACGAAAGGTGGACGTGTCTATTTGGATCAAGCTCGACCTTTAATTGACTTATCATGAGGGCAAGATGCAAGATGGATGCCGTTCACAAAATGGAGTTTAAGGGATGGGACGGAAACTGTGATTTAGGGGTGTTGGCAACCCTCGATTGTAACGCAAATACATAGGAATGATGTCCTAATCATTATCGGTTCATAGACACCAACCAAAATCGTCTTGGTACGTTGAGATTTTGTGTCACGGGTATTGGACCTCGATATCGGGAAAACAACAGGGTCCGGATTTTGAGAACCACAATGTCCCTAAAAATGTTACTTAGCCCAGCTATATTCCATGAAATGATGGTTAAGTTGCGATCTTGACCCCTAGGTGGGTTTAGGCGTGCTCTGTTTCCATGTATATCTGTTTGGTTAGGGACCCTGTCTCCATGTGTCCATCCTGTGGTCCAGTCCTTGCTGAGACCACTGCACTCTCCGCTGCCTATCTTTTAGAAGGATGTTAATTTTTAGCGGGCTTCTTCGTCTCCCTGCTTTCATCCCCTCATCTGGGCTGGTGGATCTTGTGCCTTTGAGGACAGATTTAGGTTCTTGAGGACAGTGAGTGGGCGTCAGGACGTGTGGATATTTTGGTGCCCTGAGGGTGGTGACTTCAATACCCCATTCTGCGAGTTGTGTCGCTTCCTTGAGGACAGCCTGTTGGACTTGCTGTTTTACAAACCCAACTAAAGTGGAGTCACCGTGGGTGTCTGTCTCCAGGCTCTTGAACATCACCCACTCGATCTTCTCAGAGGTAATTTGTGCCAGGGAGTCAATGTGACCGAAAAGGCGGACAATGTTAGACCTATTTAGAATGTCGTAGGAGCCTTTTGCTAAGTATCTGGGAGTAAGCAGCACCTCCTAAGTTTCTAGTTGTTTTTTATATTGAGCAGAACGTTGAGTCTGCTCTTCTCCCAAGAAGATGTGCCTCTGATAATTTGAGTTTAGAGGGTTTATGCGGTTCGCTCTCTGCTGCTGTCTAGCTGGCGCCTCTTTCGGTGATCCTTCCTCAGTTTGTGGTTCTTGCCGCTCGCCCTGGGTTGAGTTTAAATTTAGAAGATTGTTGTATGTATCTCCTAGCTGCTGTCTGCCTGACACCTCATTTGGTGTTCCTTCCGCTCTTGGTAGTCCTTGCTGTTCGCCCTGGTTTAAATTAGGGTTTGTTTCTGTCCTTTGTTGTCGCACCGGGCCTGAGGTGCTAGGTTGTGCACCGGCTTCCTTCTGTGATGTCCTCAGTTGGGCCTCCTCATTGGTTTGACCCTCCAGGAGGAAGAACTGGTGTCTTTGGGCCTCACCTAGGACGGGTGGTGCCTCTCTGGGCTTCCTGGCCTTGGTGTCCTGTTTGGGAAGGAAGATGGGAAAGAGTGGTTTAGGGCTGCTTTTGGTTTCTGTGGCTCCGGAGGTTTGTGTTACTGATGGTATATGTCTGCTTTTGGCTTTGGATTTCTTGGCTTTCTTCAGTTGTTTCTTTAGTCTTTTTTTGGCCCTCCTTGACAGCGGAGCTTTTTCGCTTACCGAAGCACCTTCGGCCCTTGTCACCAGAGGAACAACGACAAATGAGTCGTCACTTGTAGTATCAAGGTCCAAGGCCTCACGGTCCCCATTCCCTTGATCTGCCGGTGTGGTGTTGTTGCAGGGCTCTGCCAGTCGCTCTTTTGTTGGGCTACTAACCGCAATGCAATGGTTGGTCATTTCGACATGCACTGTCTTCAGGGCATGTCGGTCGTGTACTTGAGGAGTCATCTCTCCTTGTCCCTTGACTAAAGCCAGCATATCCTTTAGAACGTCAGGTAAGCTTGCCCATTTTTCTATTATGGCAGCACAGGAGTTGGTGTTAGCCGCGTTGGTGTTGTGGGCATCAAATAGGGCCTCTAGTTTTGCCAACTTGTCGTCTTGGCGCGCCAGATGCTGGGCAATTGAGTACAGCAGATCGATTTGTACTTCCATCTTCGTGGACTGCCATAACAGCCCTCTGGCCATCGTATCCTGAACTTCTCTTATGGCAGACAGGTTTAATTCTTTGAGGATGGCTTCTTCGGTTACATTTTGCTGAGGTGTTCGGCCCAACGGACTTCATCCCTCGGATTGTGGTGTTCTCAGGACGTCAATTTTTCCTGGATTTATTGGTGTTGCTTCGAGTGTTCGTTCAATGGACTGTTCTAATTTATGCAGAAATGATGATGTTAGTGTGGCCATTTCAGGTGAGGTGGTCTTCTGTTTTACCCGAGGTATCTCCAATGTGTGCAATTGCTTGCCTATGCTCTTTGGAGAAGTGACTGCAAGTGCCTCGTTTTGTTCCTCGGTGTCTTCCTCCGCGTTGGCCCCCACTGTGGGTCTCACGTGAATATCGGCTGTAATACTGATCGGGCTCTTAGCCCTGACGGCAGGCTGAAGACATGCTTCGGGGCTCACGATTTTCTCTGTGATGGCTAACTTGCAAGAATTATGGCCCCTCTGGTCCTGAAAGGTCTTTAGTGGCCCCGGTGTGGAGGCGCTCTCTCGTTGTCTCTCGTCCCAGGCGGTTAAACCACTAGAAGCCTGAAAGAAATGTGTAATGAGTCCTTGGGGGAGGGAGTTGCCAATAACTGTTTCCTGGGTTTTTTTGAGAGCTTATGCTCCTTGTTATCCTTCTTTGTGCTGGGCATTCAAGGTTCACCTCCGCCTCCTCCGTGCTAGTCTGAGTCTTTTTGAGCGACATCCTTGGGTGCCGTTAACTGGGGGTCGGCGCGATGTAGTTCGAGCCAGTGAGCCTCTTTATTTGATTATGTCACCTGTACTTGACTTGTGTGACTTGTGTATGTGAATGTGTCTAAGTCTACACGCACACATGAATAGCAGGGGGGGCTACAGCGCTGGGTCTTTATATCTTTCTAACGGCACCTCTGGTTATTGTTTACGTACAGGAAGGTGTCCCTTCCTGCACATAAACAATCAGTAAAACAATGACGTTTTACAAGTTCTATGTGTGCTAATACAGTACATATAGAAGTTGTAGAACACCATTTCTGATTGTTTTTGTGCAGGAAGGGAACCCTTCCTGCACATGAACAATCATCCCCATGATGCAGGCATCCTTGCACCATGGTGCAAGGGTGCCTGTGTCGGCGCATGACAGCAATTGTGCGCCAGCACAGGGGGGAGCACAGAGGTGTGACATATTTTTGTAAATATGTTGCATCCCTGTGCTTCAAAACTAATGCAGGGCGGCACAGCTAAATGACTTACTGCATCATGCTCCGTTAGTTTATTGTAAATCTGCCCCACAGGACTGTGATGTACACAAGATAAAACGTAACTAGGTAGACTTTTTAGACAGAAGTATGGCACTTGAGTTTTGTCTTTTCTTTTGGGTATGTATTCTACTCTGTGTTTTGTCTCATTCTTTTTCTTTTTTACTTTCTTAGTTTTAGAAAAGTGGTTTTGTAATGTTTTTTATTTGTCACGCAATGAAAACAATTTAATTTGAATTTGATTTGATTTGCATTATTTACGAGGGGGGGCCTGGTTTATAGAAGTAATATTTAGAGTGGGTAAAGAGGCAGGAGGAACAAGAGCAGTTTTTGTTGGTGTGGAATTGTAGCATGATTTTGTACCACAGGGATGTAAATTTCTCTAGCAGTTCCAGAACAAAACTTGCATTTGTAGCTTTATTTTATCCTTATTTTATCTTTTAAGGCCCGGAAGGAGCTGAGGCGCAAGCAAAATGAACGTAGAATGCCAGTGAAAGCACTTATCCAGGAGGTGGCAACACGTTGGAACTCAACCTTCTACATGCTTGAGCGTCTGCATGAGCTGTTTCCAGTAGTGGAAGAGTATTTCTACAACCTGGGTGGTGATACGACAGAAATGATGCTAGCGGTGGAGCAATGGCAGCTAGTTAAAAGCCTGACAGACATGCTTCGTCCTTTTGAGGTCTTCACGCGTGACGTCAGCAGGGAGGACTGTTCTTTGAGCAAAGCTATCCCATTGTTGCTGAAGCTCGAGCACCAAGTCAAGGTGGTGTCTTCACAATTAAAGGACGTTGGAAAGAACGAAGCACATGAGTTGGCGCAGAGATTATTACAACGCCTAGTTAGCAATGAACGGCTTGTAAAAATCAAGAAACAACAGCACTACATTTGTGCTACTATTCTGGATCCACGTTACAAAAAGCCATTGTTTGGCAAAGTAATAATTCCTTTTGAAACATCGGATGTTACAGAGTACAAAGGTTGGCTAGCTCAGTCAGCCATTCGTTTTGAAAGAGAGCGGAAGGAAACTGTAGGAGAAGACAGTACTACTAGTGAATCAGCAGGCCATCAGGCGTCCCAAAAAAGCACTTCTGCATCTGTGCCTGTGGCAGAAGTGAGTGTCTTTTCCTCTGAGCCGTTAACCACACCAGCAACCGTATCATCTGCACCAGGCCCAGGCGATATGTCTGAAGCGGGTTGGCTAACTCAGCTAGGGTTTCCTTGTCCTAGAAAGGACACAGAAGTGCAAAGTACAGGAATCCGGGAGGACATTCTTTCAATGGTGTAGGCCTATCTGGATGACTCAACAGAGGTCAATATTACTGAGGACCCATTGGCGTATTGGCATGGGAAAAGAAAAATATGGCGAGAGCTCACCAACCTGGCTATCAATTACTTGTCTTGCCCACTCGCAAGCGTGTCCTCAGAACGTGTTTTTAGTTCTGCTGGTGGCATTGTGACTTCCAAAAGGTCCCGCCTCTTGCCCGCAAATGTGGAGCGGCTCACCTTGATAAAGATGAACCAGCACTTCATACCACCAGATTACAGAGTACGAGAATCCACGCAGGAAGAAGAGGACACCGACCTACCTGAGGAAAGTTCTCCTCAGTTACCAGAAGTAACCCCGACTGATGATTTAGCAGAGTATGAGGACGAGTTCTGCTTCCCTGACAGCGAGTTCTGAAAATGAGTCAATCATTCATTAATTGTAAATTTAGTCCTCCTTATTCACTTTTATTCCTGTGTGTCTGTCTTTCTTTAGCAAGTGCTTCATCACATTCCCAACAAAACTGTAATCAACCAATAAAACAACAAGCCCATCAACAGAACTGTCTTGATTTTGATGCCGCAGCATTCCTCAGGTTCGCAACAGTTAGTTGACAAGAACTCAGTCCTGGTCGTCTATCCTGAGTCCTCCTCCTCCAGACTCACCCTATCCATTACCCATAATGCTGATGCCTGGATTCTGCACAATGAAGAAACTTACGTTGACGAGTCCCCTAACGCCTTAGGACACTGTGAATTCCAGGTGGAGCCAGCCCTCAAACACAAATTACAGGTAAGGTAAGCGTTTGGATGGGAGGTAGTATAATGGAGTATTCGGAGAGGCGAGAGAGTGACAGTGGTACTAGCAGTAAAGTCCTAGGGCTCTTGAATTAACAAACTCTGTGACAGGCATTTACTTTGGAAAACATTTGGCCTATTACACGTGAACGTTTAGGCGTTATTATTACTCGCTTGCCTGTCTCAGGGGTGCTGTCTGTGGGGCTTCTAGGTTTTTGGGTTGTGTGAGCACCGCTGCCACATTTCTAATGTTGATTGCTTTTGTTTTGCAGAAAATCCCCGCCGGGAAACTCCAGTTGGGGCCCTGCTGCAGAACGCTTTAGGACTCTGTGAATTCCAGGTGGAGCCAGCCCTCAAACACAAATTACAGGTAAGGTAAGCGTTTGGATGGGAGGTAGTATAATGGAGTATTCGGAGAGGCGAGAGAGTGACAGTGGTACTAGCAGTAAAGTCCTAGGGCTCTTGAATTAACAAACTCTGTGACAGGCATTTACTTTGGAAAACATTTGGCCTATTACACGTGAACGTTTAGGCGTTATTATTGCTCGCTTGCCTGTCTCAGGGGTGCTGTCTGTGGGGCTTCTAGGTTTTTGGGTTGTGTGAGCACCGCTGCCACATTTCTGATGTTGATTGCTTTTGTTTTGCAGAAAATCCACGCCGGGAAACTCCAGTTGGGGCCCTGCTGCAGAACGCCTTAGGACACTGTGAATTCCAGGTGGAGCCAGCCCTCAAACACAAATTACAGGTAAGGTAAGCGTTTGGATGGGAGGTAGTATAATGGAGTATTCGGAGAGGCGAGAGAGTGACAGTGGTACTAGCAGTAAAGTCCTAGGGCTCTTGAATTAACAAACTCTGTGACAGGCATTTACTTTGGAAAACATTTGGCCTATTACACGTGAACCAACACGATGACAGTGTTCAGTAAAACGAACTTACTGCAAAACCACCACCCACCAGGCTCAAAAGTAGTAAAAACCAGGTATGCTCAGATAAAGTTTGAAAAAGTATATTTATATCCCTAACAAAATAATCTCCCGCAAGACCCTCCCTAACCCCAAATAAATAGTCCATCAAAAGTCCCCAAAAAACCCAACTCCCAATTCCCACCCCCCAAAAGTCTCTAAAAAAGGGGCAAGGGACACTCTACGGATGCAGGTTGTTCACTTTGGCCTCCAGGGCATCATGCCTTAGGGCCAGGGCATCGTACTCCTCCCGGAGCATGGCGTATCTAAGCGGAGGCCCACCATCACCTTTTTGTACTCTTCCCATTTCTTGACCTCCGCCTCCAGGTTGGACACTCTGCGGAGTGCACGGCGCAAGCGAGCCTTTACAGTACTGTGAGGAGGTTCAGCCTTTGCTGCTCGGCGGTGGCGTCTTCCAGCACAGCTCTGGTTGGCTGGAGCACTGCGCTTACCGGCAGAACGTGGGGTCACGGAGGAGGATGCAGAAGATGTAACATTTGATGCACTTGAGTGCGTGTCGTCCCCCTCCATTTCCACCAGCCGGCGATATTGCGCAACAGTGGCATCCAGCCTCCGTTGCCGGGCCAGTACAGCCAGCATACTCCTGCTCGGTTTTGCAGTTTTAGTATTACCAACTATATGAAGAAAGAAAGACATAATCTGTAACGAATGCTCTTTAAAAATATGATTAACACAAAATGATTCAGCAGGAAGTTGTGTCACAGTACAACTAGCAACTAGCCAGCGCAGTACAAATCTATTCAGGCCAGTATCATGGGCGTCTGCATGGAGGGGCAAGGTGGGGCGCTTATGGTTTGGTGCTCTTTCATATGAAAGAGATCTGGCAGAAGTGAGTGACTTTTCCTCTGAGCCGTTAACCACACCAGCAACCGTATCATCTGCACCAGGCCCAGGCGATATGTATGTTTCCCTCTCTCTCTCGCTCTCTCTGTCTCCCTCTTTCTGTCTCCCTGTGTCTCCCTCTACCTTGCTGTCTCTCTCTCTCTGTCTCCCTCCCTCACCCTCCCTCTGGCTCCCTCCCTCTCTCTCTCTCTCCTTCTGTCTTCCTCTCTCTCTGCCTCTATCTGTCTGTCGGTCCCAGCCTGCTGTAATTACCATATTGTAATTTGTCACTGGGCCAGCACTGGATACACATCATATGCTATCTAAGAGTCAGATAGTACCATGATCCAGCTTACCTGTACTCGCCACTGCCTGCTTCCTCACAGTCTGATTGTCCTCTGGCGCCGCATCCTCCACAGAGTAGTCCTCAGACTCGGAGTCGATCACGATCACGTCCGAGCTGGCCCCGCCACCAGATGTTCCACCTAAAAAATATATTTAAGACTGTTAGATTACACCACTCACTAGTATTTGGTTTAGGAAGGAAGAAATTTGAAAACAACAGAAAAAATAATTGACTGTCTACTCTAGTCTAAAGTAAAAATGTCCCTCCTTCCAGGGAAGGCTGTTGTCTTGCTGCTTTTTTTTGTCACAATTGATGAATGCTTGCTTAATTTTAACACACACCATTTTTCTCTGAACAGACAGACGCTGGACTTCTACGGACAAGAGCAACATCAACTAAACCAGGTGAAAGCTCGGCTCGACCACAAGAAATGTGTTCCATTACTCATCAACTCAGCACCAAGCACTTTTCCTTTTCCAGCTAACTTTATTTTAATATATGTGTTTACTTTTACTTTTAATAAAGCTTTTAAACTTGAATAGACTCTGTGGTTTTTGGTCCTCCAGACTAGAGTGACTGAGCGAAAGGTTTTGTAATTTTTGCAAGGAGGAGTCCGTGCCGCTGACACTACCAGGTTTATACAGTGTGCCAAACACACCACTCTGAAATATTATGACTCTGGTCTTTGGTGTCCATAGTTTGGTTTGTGGAGAATTGTCCCTGCAACAGTAGTATTATTGATTTTGCTCCTATCTAAACACTGTTTCGAAAAAATTAAATTAGGAACGCTTGGACAACAATAGGTCCTCTATATTTAAATGAAAACTTACTGGGGCCAGCAAAGGAGCACTCGCCGCCCTGGCCTGCATCCTCCTCCTTTGGAGCCACTGCATCCACTGTTTCTGTCCGCTTGCCCCTGGGCGGACCTGACGTACAACATGAAAGAAAGAACAGAAAAAATTGATGATTGCTGCGTGTCGATGTCCTTGTCAACCAAATCAAACATTTAGAAAGAACAAGAACCAACTATTTCAGCCAAAAAGAGGGCTACAAAGGAAGGACTGCACCTGAGCCTCTACTCTAGGGGCAGATTTACAAGCCCCTTGCAGCTCTTTTGCTCCGTCCTTGCGTCACTTTTGTGACGCAGCGCCACAACAAGAGAGGCGCCATGGAGTGGCGTATATTAACAACGTGACGCATATGGGAGATGCATCCCATTCTAAAGCCCTGCGCCATAAGGGAGCGTTCCAGCGCAAGGGAGGGCGTTCCTGCGCAGGAACGCATGCTAAAAGTGGCTATGGGGAATAGATAAAATTTCAATCAGTCATTTAGGACAATGATGCGTCACTGAAACCCTGCGCCTGCATGAAGCAGACTTACGGCTTGACGCAGCATTGCTGGAGCTGCGCCATCGTTGCAACGCAACTCCATCAATGAGCCGCCTTTACGGCACCGATGCGTAACGCTTCGGTGATGTTTTGGCACCATGGCGTGCCGCATTGAAAATACGGCGCACCATGGGTGGTGCTGGCGTGCCTCACACTTTGCAGGGATGCGCAGGTAATTGCTAATCTGACACTTAGGGGCATACTTACGAGTTCTGAGCTGGACACCTCCAGATGTGCACCAGAACAAATGCGTAACGCAAAACTAACCTTGCGTCACGGCAGATGCGCCGCAATTACAATGCGGCAAACCCTGGCGCAAGGGTAGGCAGATGCATGACGCATCTCGTGACGAAAGAGGGGTGCATCTCTAGAGTCGCGTCGCAGGCGCGATGCAACTCTAGCAAATGCTCAGGGCTGCCCAATACTCAACATACCGCATCAGTCCTTACGCCTGCTTCAAGCAAGCAGGCATAAAGAATTGACGTAGCAGCGTCGCGGAAGTGCCTGCATTAAATCTTGTAGATTTCACGCAGGCACTTTTGCGAGGCACACATCTGCCTGACCGCCACCCCCCCCCCCCTCCCCCTGCGTGGGAACGCTCCCATTGTGGCGCAGGCCCAGGTCTGAACGTGGCGCATCTCCCTAGATGCATCACGTTGTACATGACTCGCAGGGATGCGCCACGTTTACGTCGCTGTGCGTCAGGTAAGGCAGCGTAAACGTGGCGCAAGGGGCTTGTAAATCTGCCCCTTTGTGTCTAGCATTACGCAGTTCTGTAAAGTACACTCATACATTACTCAGCCCAAATAAATGAACACAAAATAGAAAACAAATAAGCAGTGGCACCGCCACAGAGAAGGAGAGCAGTGCACCTGAAATGCACAGAAGATTTTGAAATATTAATTTACCTCTCCTATCAATGTAATCAGCAGCATTATTGCTCTTTGTAAAAAAGTTAAAGCAAACATTTGCAATATTATATAACACACAGAGCAGGAGAAAAAACAGAGTAGTGACGAGTGATGAAAAAATTGCTACTACTACTCACCAAGCCCGGGGACCTCCACTCCCAGCAGGTCGAGCAGGTCGTGCTCCCGGTCCAGGATATCGGTCCAGCGGTGGGTCACCTGATTATAGGTGCGCTGGACCCCCGTGATGTTAAAAAGGGCCCGGCACACCTGCCCCCACCGCTTCCGTCGCTCCTGGCTGTTGGTGTAACCGGCAGCGATCCTGCCGCCTGCCGCGATGGTCCTGGGGAGACGGCGCTGCACATAATAAACCAGTGAGCCCACCTCCTCAGGGCTGAAGATCTCCCGGGGCACCACCATTTCCGCCCTCAAGCGGCCACACGGGAGCCGGGCACGGGCTGCGGCGCCCGTCTTGGGCAGCTTGACTGCTGTCTTCACCATGTTCTGGGCAGGTAAGGAGATAAAATGAAAAAGAATAAGAGTAGAGAAGAAGGAAATAAAAGTTTAAAAAAGTAGTTGAAAAGTAAACAAAAGTAGACTAAAACACAAAAATATAGACCTAGAAAACAAGAGGGATAGAAAAAAAGTTTAATA
Organism: Lissotriton helveticus; assembly: GCF_964261635.1. NCBI lineage: Eukaryota > Metazoa > Chordata > Amphibia > Caudata > Salamandridae > Lissotriton > Lissotriton helveticus. The sequence goes on along the minus strand of NC_136057.1, from coordinate 1,434,287,266 downwards.
GATCAAAAAAAAATAAAACAAGCAAAGGATGGCAGAGATATACAGAGGATAGAAACACCATACCCAGACACATAGGAATGAATGAAAAACAAGATGGCCGCCCGAACACGTGCGTGTAAGTAAGTTCGCACGCGATTTCTCTCGCGAACTCGTGCGAACTTGTATTCGCAAGGCGCTCATCGCGCGAGATTACACATAGCGGGCGGAAACGGAAATACGTCACGCAAACAAAATGGCGGCGCCCATACTCAACCTTGGGGTAACTCACACGAGTTCGCGGCTTCCACGGTCGATTTCGCACGACGCCGCGCCTCGCGCATAGGGCGAAATTACCGAAAAACGAGTTTTGCAAAAGCAAAACCAACGAGCAGGTGCAAAAGTTCGAGCTCATCATTTGTAACCATTTACCTGTAGTGCTTCCTGAAGGGGCCCTCCAGAATCCGGTTGCCTACTTGCAACTATTGTGTAACCCTGCTCTGACAGTCACAGAATAGTTACAAGTATGCCATTGCATCCTGTTAAATTTTTTTTACATTGCAACAAAAAGGAAAGGGAGCAGACAAGCAGGTGCCAGCCTTCATTAATGTCAGTTGGGGCAGGGCAGGTGTTGTTGTTTGCAAAACTTAAAGCACTTAGCAGGTGTGCTTTGCTTTGCCTCAATAATGTACACTCACTGGTCAATCAGAGGGTGTTGTGATGACACCGAGGGTGGCATGGGTGTGCCAGCCAGAGGGTGGCATGGGTGAACCAGAGTGCCAGTGTTGACAGAGGATGGCAGTGCTTTGCTTTGCCCCAATAATGTACACTGGTGAACCAGAGGGTGCTGTGATGACACAGAGGGTGACATGGGTGAGCCAGAGGGTGGCATGGGTGACCAAAGAGAGTGCCAGTGGTGACAGAGGGTGGCAGTGATGAAGAAAGCCTTGCAAACAGGCTGGGCACGTAGAAACAACAAGTTCGCAAAACTGGCGACCCGACAAGTACGTTCGCAATTTGCGAAATTGTACAAAACCCTTGCGAACTTGCAGAAACCCGTGCGAACACACCCCCCTCAAAAAATACGCAAATCCGCGAGAATTCGCGGAATTTGCGGATTTTCGCAATCCGCAAATACGCAAATCCGCAAATTCGCGGATTGCGAATCCGCAAAATCCGCCCATGCTTAGTTTTAGCTAGAGATAACTGTATGGCTGGTATGATTAATTTTTATAATGCGACTAATACGTGCACGGCAATGAATGACCTAAAAATGTTAAATGACTATGTCAGCTCAACAATGAAGGATTGCTCACATAACCTAATGATCATGGGTGATTATGTTCACCCCTGTGGGGACCCTCTAATGAGAAATCTTCAGGAAATCCATTGTGATAGACTTGAGGGTCTCCATTTAGAACATACACTGGAGGGGGACCTTTTTAATGATCTTTTAAATGACCATGATCTCACTCTAACAATGGCACTGTGTGACCCCAGGAAACGCTTTGATACTCCAACTTTCAAAGGGCATGGGAAAGGGACATTTATAGATTATATATTACTCACCTTCCCTATGCAGGTTTTTGTGGATTGCTTTGCGATTGAAAATAATGAATTCAGTGATCACAATCCTCTAACTATCCATCTCAGAGGTCCTTGGGTGGTTAATACAAGATGCAGTCAGACCATGGGCAGTGTAAGGGAAACGGATGGAAGACGCCGCCTAAAATGGGCCATGTGTTCACCGGATCTGATATATAAAAACATTAAAGACACCTGTAGTGAAGAGATTAGTAGTTGCACTCAGGATGACTCGGATCCTATACAAATCTTGTCTGCTTTTCAAAACTTAACAGACAAAGTTTCCACCCTAATGACAGACCGAGTAAAGAAGTCTATGAATAATGGTCCGCGTTGGTTTAATCAAGAATGCTCTAAAGCAGCACGTAACCTAAGATCTGCTTTGGCAACAAACCCCCGTAATAAAGAATTGGTCAAAGGCTGCCGCAAAGAATTTAAATTAGCCACTGCCAATCGCAAAAAATCTTTGAGGAATGAGGCGTGGGATGAGATCTTGGATCCACAAATATTGAAAAATAGTGCCAGGTTTTGGGCTGTAATCAAGAAACCCTTTCTGGTGCAAGACCCAGGAGAGGGACTTGAAAGGCTGACAGCTGGTAAAGCGCCAGGTCCAGATGGGCTACCCCCTGACCTTTTTAAATCTGACCCCAATTTTTGGGCACCGATTGTTGAGGCTGTTATTAATGCAGCCGCTATAATATGGTGTCCATTGTCATGGGGGGTTTCCACTATAGTCCCGATCTTTAAAAAGGGGGACAGGGATAGTCCACTCTGTTATAGGCCCATCTCCCTAATAAATTCTATGGCTAAAATAGTGGGTAGAATCGTACTGCAGAGACTGTCGGATTGGGTAACGGACAACAACATCATGTCTATCTCACAATACGGCTTCTGCAGTGGTCGGTCTACCATAACTCAATGTATAAACCTATACTCCATACTGAGCAAATACAGCATTGCCCAAAAAGGTACAGTCCACCTAGCCTTCATGGACCTTTCCTTAGCCTTTGACTGTGCGAACAGGGGAAGGCTGTGGAGGTCCACGAGGGAGAAGGGTGTAGACAGTGAGATTGTACATTTTCTTGTTGATCTAAACAGCAATACAAGCGCAAATGTTAGGTATTCGCAAGAAATGTGTGTAACGGAAAATTTTAGAACTGGAAAGGGAGTGCGTCAAGGCTGTATATTAGCCCCTTTCCTTTTTAATTTTTATATAAACGAGCTAGATAGCGTTCTGCAGGATGTAAAAGCTGACTGCCCTCGGGTGGGGAGAAGGAGTATTCCCGTCCTTCTATACGCAGATGATGCGGTCCTAACATCCAGAACTGAAAAAGGCCTCCAATCGCTACTTAATGCTTTTAAACAGTTTATGGAAGAAAGAGATCTGCTGGTTAATAACTCCAAATCCTTCATTATGCAAGTTGGTAATCGCCCAAAAAGACACTATACATTCAAACTAGATAATGTAGTAATTCCATTCTCTAATACATTTTCTTACCTAGGAGTTCTTTTTGACTCCAAACTGTCTTGTGGCCCTCAACTTGCAAAGAAAAGATGTGATGTGGTTAGGGTTAATGCTTCTATTTTTAACTTTGCTTCAAAATTAGGAAAAAAAACAACACTTGCAATGACAAAATTATATGATGCAAAATCAGTAGCAACTGCAGTCTGTGGTAGTGAACTCTGGGGCTACCTGGCCTGTGAACAATTACAGATTGCTGAAAATACATTTCTCAAATGCCTTCTGTGTGTTCCGGCCGCCACTTCCAACTTTGCGGGACATGAGGAGTTAGGAGTAGAGTATTTGAGCGATACTCTCTCCTTACGCCCATTGACATGCTGGTTGAAATTATGGCTGAGCCAAGATATCCCATTGACACACTTGATTGTAAATGACTTTATTTCACATGATAAGGCATTAGGCACTCCATGGCTGAAGTACTTAAAAACCAGCTTCTGTGAGTTGGGTCGTCCTGATTTATTTGAACACCCGACTAAAATTGTAAAAGGGGATGTGGAAGCAATTAAGCAGTCTTTCCTTCTACGGCGGAAGGCCTTGAGGGAGGGTGCGGAGTTTCAGAAAACAACTGTAAGGAAATATATATGGTTAAAACCTGTCTGACAATGGAGCCTTACTTACTCAGCACATTTAGTAGCCATGAAAAGTTCCTTTTAAAAACATTCAGATTGAATTTGTTTCATCATCTGCTTATAAGACCAAAAAAAGATGTTTTTAGCAAACTCCCTGTATCTTGTGGCTGCGACGGAAAGTCTCCACAGGATATGATGCATTTTATGTTTTTATGTAAATTTTATGATTATCCTCGAAAACGTTATCTGATTGCTCTTTTAAAAAAACTTAATTTAAATCAGATTCGTCCAGCCTTTTTATAATTGCAATTGTTGAACAGTGATAGTGTCCTTCAAATTATTGAATTTTTAAAACTGTCTCTCAGACTGAGAATTTGTCTGGATCAATGAATATTAACACTTTAATGAATTTCAGTTCAGTGTAACCAATGATGACAAGGGAAGCTGTTTTGTAAATATTTTTATGATTGTGTATGTATGTTCAGTATGAAATGTGTACTTTTATGGTTGAATCAAACCGAAATAAAGTCTCTTTTGAATTTGAATTTGTTAGTAACTCTCGTTTTTATTTGCCCTTAATGATAAAATGCTTCTATGTGTTTAGCTGCGTTTCAAATGCATTACTTTTATTAATTAACTAATTTCTTTTCCTTTTATGTGTAGCCTATACGTATTACACGTTGTATATTGTGCAACTTTGTAACTCTGGAATCATGTTCGAGTGTCGGTTCCACATCTTGTAATTTTGGGCAAATAAATTAATCTTTCCTTTTTCTAGCAACATTGAATGTGTCCTCGTGTAATGGTCCTGGTGCTTATGTAAAACGCTCCAATACTTTGTGTCGAGTTCGCTTTATATTAAACTGCAAAAAAAAACAACAACAGAAAACGCAGATGACAGTTTGGGAGATCTTCAAGTAGGTCATCGGGGGCACAGTGTCCAGCCATGCCAAGACACCTGATCTGCCAAGAGCTAATATTAAAACAAAATACCCTAGGCCTGTAATAACATGCTTTAATTTGTTTAGAACTGTTAAAAAATGTATTTATATTATTATGCTGCTTAGTTTTTGCTCAATAATAAGATGCTTTAATATGTTTTATTAAACAATGAACAGTACACGCTGCACACTGGCAGCTATGTTCTTTGGAAGCAGTTTAGCAAAAACATCTAACCGAACTGCAGCCAGCAAGTTCAACTTCTTCTTTGGGGCGGGGCGGGGTTCAGCATTGTCCTCTACACATGAATATTCAGAAAAAATTCTGGCTTGGTAGTGCTTAGTAACTAATAATGTTCACATACATTTGTTAAAAAGACAACGGTTCTACAAGGGCACTCATTAAATCTTTCAGTATGTTGATGGTGGGGAAAGCAGGCCGAACCCTCATTCAACAACCCCAAGATATTGGTAGCAAAATATAGCATTTCTCACCACAGTTTACAAAGAATCTAAAAAAGAATAGGTGATACTGGCAGCCCATGAGGTACAATTTCATACTGGATGAGCAGGAGACTGAATACCTGACCATGGACACTTAAGAAGGTAACTCGGTTAAAGCATTATTTATTTATTTACAGCCAGATTCATCAAGGGAAATTGCGCTCGCAAAGGGCCAGATTCTGAGAATCTGGCCCTTTGCGAGCGCAATTTTTGCATTTGGGATTCATCATCCCAAATGCAAAAATCGCTATTACAGAATTCGCATTTTAGCGAGGAATAGCATTTAAGGAATCTCTATTTGAGATTCCTTAAATGCAATTCATCAAAGTTTTCAAATTTGCGAATTCGCAATTTCCGGCCGCTATTTACCGCGAAGTCTGACTTCGTGGTAAATAGCGAATACTTAGAAAAATGCACTTTAGTGCATTTTTCTAAGTGGTATGTTACACACACACATGTCCTTTGGACATGTGTGTGCGCAACATCAGGCTACATTTCCATTTCAGGGGTGCTACAGGGTGTCCTTTGGACACCCCTGGCACCCTTGAAATCGCATTCTTATTTGCGATTAGCAAATTGCTAATCGCAAATAAGGATTGACTCCCCATTCATTCCTATGGGCCTTTAGGCCCATAGGAATGAATGGGGAGTTATTCCTTATTTGCGATTAGCAATTTGCTAATCGCAAATAAGGAGGCTGTAGGAATCGCAATTTATTTTGCAATTTCTACATGAATCCCGATTTGAGAGCCCTTAATAGCGATTCCTTAATAATCGCTATTAAGGACTCGCAAATCGGGACCATGATGAATCTGGGGGATTTTTATTTATTAAGGAGTTTCATATAGCGCTAGCCAGACCCGAAGGTATCGGAGCGCTTTACAACGTTCAGTACATAGGAAAACACATATTGTAGCAGTAGTGAACAGGATGCCACAAGGTGCAGTAGAGGTCTTCATTTTACTTGCTGTAGCTAGTCTGTTGGTGCCTTTGGATTGAATATTTGCCAGCTGTTACTGCATGCCCTGTCTGGTGGCACATTCAGTTATCCTTGTCCAGATGCATAGTGCGCATGTAAGAGGGCCCCAAAGGGTAGGGATAATAAATTCATCAAAACTGTATGGCACCGAGTGTACTCTCCGCCCAGCACTGTCAATACTATGGAGCCTTCACTCATTCGCTGACTGAGGGGTGGGTGGATGGAGAGCCCTTAAGTACACGGTGAAGAGAGTTTCTCTTTCTCCCATCCTCACACCTGCCTTCATATTTCTGCTGTCACTCCAGGTCTCCTGCCCTGTTTCCTTTCTTCTTCCACCCTTCTGTCTCGGATCTGGTGGAAAAACGAGCTAGCCTGGAGCGCTCTGCTCCCCAGGTATATGAAAGTTCTTCTGCCCTCTCCCGTCAAAAGCAGGCATTGAAGCTTAATAAGAGCATCACAACAACTGCAAACTGTGAGACGTGTGTGTGCACGTTGGTGCATATCTGTGTGTGAGTTAAAGGGTGAATGTATCTCATTTTATTTGTGCCTGCGTGCATGTGTTTAATGGTTGTGAGAATGTCGCTGTTGGCCATGTCTAAATGGTGGATATTCTTCCCATCTGAAGGCGCTCCCTGGCATGTCCCCTCCTGATACATGGTGGCCATATTTGGCAGAGTGTAACCATACATGGCATCTGGTGGGTATCCCTGGTATGTGGTGATCATCCCTGGAATGTGGTCAAGTTTCCTGTTGTGGTGACAAATATTGGCACATGCTGCCCGCCCCTTCATGAAGTAAGATGGCCACCCCTGGCTTATGTTAGGAATCCCCGGTATGTGCTATTGGATTTTGTGGTGGTCATCCCCAGTATGTGGTGGCCATACCTGACATCATATGGCTGTCAGTGGCATTTTGCAGGTCTCACTCAATGTGGTGCCCACACCTCATGCCTTCTGTTTGTAGGCCATATGCATTTTAAGGAAACGACTAGCTAATGAAAAGTGACAACTTACAGCTGGTTGCCAGGCATCACGGTCCAAAAGCAACAATTTGCCAAATGGATCTCAGGCAGTTTTCTTGTTTTGGCCTCACCCATCCTCATTCAGGACCTTGGTAATTTTTTTGAAACTTCTTGGGTATAAATTGCATTTCCAAAGTGCTAGGATCTGGCAGTGCATCATTCTTCAGTTCCTGAAAATAACAGGGACCTTGCATTGGTTGAAAGACTCCTTCTACACTCGGTCAGGTACCACGTAGAGTGAGTTTATTCACAGTTACACCAGTAGTGTAGCAAGATGGCGGGGGCCCTGGTGCAAGCAAGAAAAAGTGTCCCTTTGACTGCTCTTGGGATAGTAAATTCAGCAATTTACAATGTTCAGTGGAACCCTCAAAGCTATTGACCCCGGTGCCACTGCACCTGCTGTACCAATGGCTACACCCCTGAGTTACACATTACATATTACATATTAAATTCAAGTACTTAGGTAAGGCTAAACCCCACAAGGTGTTTATGATTACATATCAATCATGAAACATTAGTTATGCAAAAAAAACATCACAACGACGCAGACCAGTAAGACAATAAAGCAGTCCTGGCAAACTCCACAACAGGTCAAGCAAAACCTTGCAACCATTCAATGACAACGTGGCTCCTCAAACCTCATACCAAAACATAAACCACAAGGCACGAAATAGTTGTGAATCGCTACCTTTGCAACAGCCCAAGACTCGCAAGCTTCACAGAACCTTTGAACTTCAACGCTTGCATTATATCATGTTTGCAAACTTACAAACAGACCACACACATAGAAAAACAGTACATAACACCGCAGCACCCTAGGGCACAGAACCCTGCAACCTACTTCTACATGGATGTTCCCCATGCCCCTTGGGTGCACACACAGTTGCACACCACAACACATAGATGGTGAGTGCAGCACGCTTTTACAAAAATTCACATGGGACCAAACTCTAACTCGGCGCGGGCGGAGAACTCCGCTCCGCCACCGGAGTCTGCAGAGATTTCCCTACTCCGCTCTCCGCTGAGAACGTGGAGTAGGGAAAAAAACGCAGACTCCGCAGTGCAGCAGAGTTAGTCAGCCCCCTCTTGCTAAATTGGGCCCCCGCATGAGCAGTTTGTGCAAGATGTACAGCGAGGAGGAGGAGGGCAACCCGGGGATGCCGCAATAAGGTAAGTTTTTAAAATTATTTTTAAATTATTTGTCGTAGTATTTTAATTTAGGCGGGGTGGAGGCGGGGTGGAGGCAGGTGGCGGAGCCAAATTCCACGGAGTTTCCTCCCAACTCAGCAAGCTCCGCCCGGGGGTTAATTCTAACATGGCAACACCCAGGAAACACATTTGCTTAATCAGAACTCGTTCTTTATTCACACACTTGAGGTCAACTTCCACATGCACCGAAGTGAAAACACTTTCTAATTTATATCACTCAACCAAACGACAAACAAGCCCTCTACGCCTAAACCTTCTCCGGTCAACTCCTTCCCCTTCGTGCTGAGCCCTTTTTTGATGTCTGAGACACCTTGCTTTAAGGCCTTCATAACCTTTTTTCCAGAAAAGGCGACTAGGACAAATTTGTGTCCACGTCTCCAATTTTGAGGAGTCTAAACGAACCCAGAGTACATAGACAAAAACAATGACCACCCAGAAAAAGGCAACACAGCATGCACAAATACATATTCCATTAACACTTGAGTCACAATAAAAGCATACATCACCAGTGCACACATCGCAGCAACAAAAGCATATATAGTAGAGGCAGCACACTATAAAGGCGAGACCTATTGGCTTTGCCATTGCTTGTTATAATTAGCTGAAAGTCTGCTATGAATATGGGCAGCCTTTTTCATGAATCGAGGTGAAATACAGTGAGCTGCAATAACAACCTGTCTATAACGCCCACTACATATAAATCTAACACCTTATTTAATACCAAATGACACCAAATGACTGATGATGTTAAGTAATTAAGAAACAGAAGCCTAAATATTTCAAGAAGAAATTAAATAATTTACTTAAAAAAACTAAATAAATGCATTAGTCAAACACTAACACCTAATCACGGTTAACCCAGTCTTTGAATGGGATTAACCCTCATAGTAACATTATTTTTCTTTTCGAGACCTCCATAAGGCCCACACTAAGTTAAACCTGCAATTTGTTTGATTGGGTGGCCCCCATCTTGCCCCTCTCGCTCTCTAGGCAACTTTGCTAAAATTGCCACTGGTTTTGAATAGGGGCACGGCCTGTTACCTGTTTGCTCCTGACCTCAAACTGTTTCAGGATTTATTTACTCTAACAACTGTTGGACTTGGCCCTTTTTGCAGGGTCATCCCTAAACTTTTTGCCATCCTCCTATATTTTCTCTGACCTGTTTTTGTTGATTTAATGATTCTGGGCACTTTACCACTGCTGATCAGTGCTAAAGTGCATATGCTCTCCCTACTGTAAATTGATGTATTGATTAGTGGTTCCATGATTGGATATTTGGTTTACTTGTCAGACCCTAGCACGGTGCACTGAGTGTGCCCAGGGCATGTAATCCCAAATACTGCTAGTGGGCTTGCAGCACTGGTTGTGCCACCCACTGAAGAGGCCTTGTAAGACGTGTCTGAGGTCTGCCATTGCAGAGCCTGCATGCAGTCTGGTACTGTCATGCTGACTGGGCAAATGCACCCACTTGCCAGTCCCTAAACGTTCCTTTGACGTCATATTAGTCACCCCTACGGTAGGCCCTCGGGCAGGGTGCATTGTAAGTATATGGTAGGACAAGCCCTGATGTGTGTGGCATGTCCTAATAGTGAATTACAGCCATTTTCGTTTTTCACTATTGCAAGGCTACCTGTTCTTCATAGGCCAGAATGGGCTGTTAGAATTATTACATTTTATCATCCTAACTGACTCAGAGAACATGGTAGAAATCCAAGTTTAGTATGCCTGGACTAAGAACCATAAAATACATCTTTTAGTGAAGTTTATTTTAATATTCTGTGTTTGCAAATACCACTTTTAGAAAGTAGGTATTTGCTGGCCTAACCATTTGAGTCTGCCTCTGCGAGGTTGTGTATTCCTTCGTCTGGTTTTGTGAGTGACAGGGCTGGGGGATTCCAAGAGACAGGCTGGGGCAGCCCGGTGGTGAATAGAGAAATCTGCATCTAGATGTAGTTGCACCTGGGACCTGAATAGGTCTGTGCCAGCCCCACCACAGTGCTGGGTCCACCCCCTGTGGTGTGTCGGATGTCTCTGCCCTGCACACTGAAAGAAGAGAATGAAGACTGTCAACAAAGTGCTCCAGGACTGTACTTGCCTTCCACAATGCTGGCTCCACCTCCTGTGGGGCCTCTGATGTGCCTGCCCTGCGCTGTGAAAGGAAAGGAGAAGTCTGGTAAACAGAGTGCTTCAGAACTGGTTTTGACTGGGCACAGGCCCCTCTCCCCTCAGAGAACAAAGGATTTTGGGGTATAAGTATTGGGACCCTGATCCCAAGAAATTAGATCACTTCTGGACTTACAAGACAAAACCTCTGCTGAGGAGAGGAACCTGAAGAAACTGAAGAGAGACTATTCCCAAGCTGAAGTGCTGCATGGGTGATTGGCCTGCAGTGGTTTTCTGATTGCCAAAGAGAGGAGAAAAAACTTTGTGGACTTTACTTTCAACTTGTGCAAAAGATCTCCAAGGGCTTGGAAGAGAGCTTGCCCCCTGACCGAAGTCCCAGGACCAGTGGACTTCACCAGCCTTTGTGAATTGCTGCTGGAAACGCTGTTTCAGTGACTACAGATGCAGGGAGCTGTAACCGACTCTCACAACCGGTCTGGTGTCCTGTGGGCACCGCATCAAGCAACGTCCGCCTCGAACAACACAAGCTCTGAGCTCACCGACTCCGTCCTGACACTGTCACCGAGACGTTGCCTGCACCGCGACTGGGGGACACCGCGACGTGCAAACGCCTCGCTACACCGACTCGTACTGGTCTGACCGACGCGGTCACTGCTGCTGACTTCAAGTCCTGTGAACGCACCGGAGTTGGGCACCGCCTCGCACGCTTTGCGATGCACCGCCCGACTCACACCTTTGTCCGGACTGATCGACGCCAGCTCCCGAACTCCGGCTCTGTCGCCGCACTGCAAGCTGCAAGCACCGTATCAAAGCACCGTCTCGCCCTGCAACGCACGCCGCCTTGGATCCACCGACGCTGTCAACGGGCAGCTGCCTGCACCGCATCGAGAGACAACGCGTCCTGCAACGCTTTCTTTTCTGCACCGCGATGAACACGGGAAACGGCTCGCACATCCGTGCCGGCCGCCTCAAGTAAAAGGTACTGTGACAGAGTCGTCGACATTTGAGTGGGCCCCGTACAGACACGGTCCGCTGGCATTGCTAGACTCTGTGTATTTCAACAACGCTGTAGGCCAACGCTCTGTCTCCTCCTCCCTCTGTTCTTTTGACTCTCCCTCTCCTTGTCCCTTCCACCCACTCTCTCTCCCTCCCACAGAACCTTGAATTAACCGCATCGCTGCTAGAGCGATTCCCCTGCTGTGCTGGACAGCAATAAAAACGGGTGTGGTCATAACGAGCTCAGCTCGTCATGAGCACAGGAGCACTGTACTGCATGACAAGCTGAGCTCGTCATGAGCATGGAAGGGGTTAAGCCTTTTAACCAGAACACTTGAAATCTAATAGTACTGTGGATTCTTTTGGTCGTTTATTGGTCTTGTGGTAACTCTATATAAAACATACTTATTTTTTATATACAACCTTGTGTGGTGTTCATTTGTAGTGTTGTCACTGGGTTACTGTGTGTGGTCACAAATGCTTAACTTACAACTCCTCTGAGATAAAGCCTTGCTGCTCGTGCCAAGCTACCAAGGGGGTGAGCAGGGGTTATTTTAGGAGTGTAATCCCCTTATCCTGACTAAAGGAGAGGGTCCCTATTTGTCACAAGTACCTACCTGTGCCAACTAGAGACCCCCAATTCTAACAACAACACTTTGCTACCATTTTTTATTAGTCTTTGAAAAGCTAATTCGTTTTACAAAGTGGTCTTGTTTTAAAAGTTTTTTTGTTTTGAAAATGCACTTTTTAAATGTCAATGTTTTAGCCTAAAAAATATAGCAGCTTATAACAGGCTCTGCATTTCTTATCATTCATAGAACGTACATAATCCCAAGAAGTTTGTAGTTTTGAATTATAATTATAGTTTCATGTGCTACCTCATATTACAAGTAATTCAATGTCTGTCCACGGAACTCACGTTCTCTGGCATTCACATATAATTAATTTACCCGTAATTGCCCCAAAACTTCTTTTATAAGGTGTTGTCAAGTGTTCAATTATTGGAAAATATCATCATGGCTAAAAACAACAAAAATATAGAAATGTTTAACTTCACAAATTTTGAAATCGGCTGTGGCATCAAACAGACCAAATGACCCCCGTGGACACTCGTGGATCTGTCCAAGGTGCTGAAAGGTTTTGAAGTGATACCTGTCCTGTCCCTCATGCTGAAGGATGGTTTTTAGAGAGGCAGCATCTCCAGAAAACACAAAAGGAGATCAAACGTTTAGTTGTTTCTTGCACAGACAAAGGCCACTCTATGATTCTGGTACTATTGGACCTATCCGCCGCATTTGACACTGTTTCCCATCAAATACTACTCAGAAGGCTGAAGAAAATAGGACTAAGAGACTCTGCCTTCCTTTGGGTGGCAAGTTTTTTATCTGTTCGGACTCAGACAGTTAAATTGGGCCCGTATCGTTCGGCACCCATGGAACTTACCAAGGGAGTTCCACAGGGCTCTTGTTTGAGCCCCACACTATTTAACATCTATGTGGCTCCCTTGACTAATGTTCTAAGGAAATATGGGTTCATTCCAATATCATACGCCAACGACACACAGCTACTCTTTCCTTTCAATGAACTAACTCCAACCATCCAGGAAACCTTTTCTCTGGGCATGAATGCCATTTCACAATGGATGAGGAATAACTTTCTTCAGTGTAATGTCTGGAAGACTGAGCTCCTACTCTTTGGGGACGCTTCCATATTGTGGTCCTCCAATCGGTGGCCCATCAATCTTGGCAAGCCTCCTACTCCCAAAGCTTCTGTCCAAAATTTGGGAGTCTGGCTAGACCACGCCCTTACTTTCAAAGAACATGTTGGCCAGACAGTGGGTGCATGCTTTCATACCCTGGGCCTACTTCGGCGAGTCTTCCCTCTGCTTCCGGATTCTGCAAGAAAGACTCTGACTTAGGCTCTCATACTGAGTCGCCTAGATTATTGTAACAGTTTATTGCTCTCTGCTAATGAAGCATCAATCAATAAACTTCAGGTGGTTTAGAACACAGCGGCGCGACTGGTGCTGAATATGCAGCTTAGATATGCTTCACATCCTCTTCTTTTAAAACTCCATTGGCTGCCAATACGCCAACGGATACAATTTAGGATCTGTTGTACTATCCACAAAGCACTACTCAATCTTGGTCCTAGCTATTTGTCGGAGAAAATCATTCCCTATCTCCCCCCGAGATCTTTGGGTTCCTGCTCTAAACATCTATTGAAGGTCCCTAGAATCAGGAGAGCGAGATCAGAAGGGAAATCTCTATCATACCTTTGCCTGAAATACTGGAACGAACTTCCCCTCCCCCTAAGAGAATGCTCAAATCATCTAGCATTTTTGGAAACTACTTAAATCCACCCTGTTTTGCATAAAAAGAAAGAAAGAGAGCCTCACAGTCGCCGCCATATAGTTTGACATGCTTCCACAAAGCGCAGAGATACTCCTCTGGCGCTATATAAACCCTTAAAATAAAAATAAATAAAATAGTATGCGAGTCCCAGTGGAGCTTTCTTAAGCTGGTTACTTGAATTTGTCCACATTCAGAGCCTCTGAGGCATATGAATGCAGAGTGTGCAACAGTTCAGTGGAGGCGGCTGTTGAGGTTAGAGGATGAGATCAATCTGTAAGATAGTGACATCTCCCCCAGATGTGACTTATCAACAAAGTACACTAAATCAAGGATGATGACACAGAGAACCGTCAATGGATGGCTTGTGAAATATTGGGGTTGATGAAGACAAGGCGTAAGCAAGCCAGGCAGAGTTGTTTAATTATCATGAAATCGTCCCCAGAGGTCAGGATGGCAGGCCGGTATTATAAGCGGTTTGTCGAGGGTGATCGATTAGTTGTGTTGTTGACAACTGTGAGTCACCAATTTGTATGCCCTGCTACGAAACTGTGACAATGCTTCTGTTGAGTCGTTGTTATTTTTGGTTTCCTAAGTAATTACAAACTCAAAAGCTGTAAGACAAATAGCTAGAGGTGCTTTTATGCATTCTACAGAGCTTACCCCCAGCTTTATAGCTACTTTACCATCTCCACACTTATATCCAAAAATGGTTGTAGCTACTCACTAACCACTTTTCACTGCACAGTTGCTTACAAAGTTCACAGGAACAAATCCATCTGTACCAGCCACACACCTGTGTCTAGGAGTACACTCTTCAACCAACAAATCTCACCCAGGTTACAGCTAACTTGTTTAAGAGGAAGAAGCTTATTAATAGCCGAAATTAAAGATAAAAGATGCTGTGCAATAATGTGTAAAATATTCATCCACCAAATCCACACATTTTCTGCCACTCACCATCCTTGCACTATCCCACTAAAACGGTACCCACTTGTATAGGTGGGTTTAGCTCCCATGATAGACATGCCTCAAAACTCAATATGGTCAGATCATTGAAAAAGACGATAACCGACGGGTAAGGAGCCCGGGCTTGCGATTGCCTCTTGGTATTAATCCCGAAGAGAGCCCCCCATCAAGTCACCCCACCCCCAGGGATCTGCAGACAATGATTCCGCGATTTCCAGGGCCACTCCGCGGCTATTGCCGATTAAGTTGAAACCGGCTACTGCAGCAATAAAAAAAAGTACGAAAGACAGCTGCCAGTGGAACTCAAGCCACAGGGCCAATGCCCGGTTGAGCTGCTTTGCAGCTGAGAGGAGATGGGCTGGGGATCACCCCACCACGACCCCACCTACCTTCTGGGCATGGCTACGGTCGCTCCGTGACCCGCTGCGTCTTCCTCTTTCTGCGCCTCCCGCGGCTGCTGCTCTGGCACCTGAGTCTCTTTCCCCAGATGGAGCGGTGGGTGATGCTGCTGCCCTTGTATGCCGAGTGACTCTTTGAGGAGCCGGGAGAGAACAACGAGTTCCTGCCTTCCACCCTCTCTTCCTCGTGACTGCCCCCCTGTCGAGTCCGGCGCCCGGAGAGTGGCTTCCTTTCCAATTTGTGATTGGGGTTCATTCAAAATGATCCGCAATTCCTCCATGTTATACTAAAGGTATATGAGACTGATACCTGATACCAGCGTGAATCTGATGCTAAAATTCACTGCATGCAGTTGGTCTTCATCATGGCTTGCCAGCCGGTTTTTGCTTCTCCGCGATCCGCTCCCCCCCCACCCCCATCGGGACGCTTACTCCTTTTCAACAAGGTTGGTATGGGCGAGACATCCATAGTGCCCACACCGACATCCGCTTCCACCCAACATCATGCACATTTTGCCCATATAATGATACACTGGACACGTTGTTTATGGGTAAGAACTGCTGCAGGTTTATTTTCATACAACAAGCGTATGATGTTTGGTGGGTCATCTTATGGGCGATCCAAGGCAGGCAGCCCCTCGCTGTCCCACCTGCCTAACGAGCCAGCCAGCACGGTGAGTCGACGCTCGGACAGTGCAGCACCTTGTAGATCCTTATCTTATACTCCCGCCCCCCCTTTCAGGGCGGAGCGGTATGGCACACCCCCGGTCGGTTCAGGCCCCCCGACCGCCCGAAGGACTAACGGGGCGCCGTCGCGGTTTCCCGGAACCTCCTGCGGCTCCAGGTCCTTGGCTCAGGCACCCTTACTGTGCCAGACAGAGGTACCCTTACTGTACCAGTCTGCCGCAGAGGTACCCTTACTGTACCCGTCTGCCTCCAGATCGCCCTGTAACTCCGCCTGCAACACAAAAAACAACATTAAAACATTCAATCTATTCGCGCCGCCTGTCCAGCCGCTGGGTACGAGGATAGGGTGGGTGCAGCGCTCGGGCGGGCAGAAAACCGGAACAGAGGCAGAGCCAGGGACAGCCGGGGCTTAAGTACCCGGCACACCCCCCTCACAGGTAAGCCCTCCCCTTGCCGCGCTTCATGGCGACCGCAGGGAGGGGCAGGTGAGCTCTCCGAGCCCCCTCCTTAGCCCCGGGTACGGGGTGGGGGAGCTCCGACTAATGGCCACTAGGGTGGCTGCCCTGCCAATGTCCCCCTGCGTGGGAAACGGGCAGCGGCAT
The DNA here is from genome assembly GCF_964261635.1 of Lissotriton helveticus. Lineage (NCBI taxonomy): Eukaryota > Metazoa > Chordata > Amphibia > Caudata > Salamandridae > Lissotriton > Lissotriton helveticus. Next base: position 1,434,270,837 of record NC_136057.1, on the reverse strand, counting down.
AGTGCCCACACCGACATCCGCTCCCACCCACCATCATGCACATTTTGCACATATAATGATACACTGAACACGTTGTTTATGGGTAAGAACTGCTGCAGGTTTATTTTCATACAACAAGCGTATGACGTTTGGTGGGTCATCTTACGGGCGATCCAAGGCAGGCAGCCCCTCGCTGTCCGGCCTGCCTAACGAGCTAGCCAGCACGGCGAGTCGACGCTCGGACAGTGCAGCACCTTGTAGATCCTTATCTTATACTCCCGCCCCCCCTTTCAGGGCGGAGTGGTATGGCACTACCCCGGTCGGTTCAGGCCCCCCGACCGCCCTAAGGACTAACGGGGCGCTGTTGTGGTTTCCCGGAACCTCCTGCGGCTCCAGGTCCTTGGCTCAGGCACCCTTACTGTCATCCATTCAGCCCCCTTCCTCTGTCACTCTCCGCAACCATGGTCCTTGAGCACGGAGTGCAAAACCAGCCCCGGATGCTGTAATTTCCATGACTCCAACTGGAGTAAGGGTTTGTTGACATTGTCTTTAAAGGGACCCTTGATGTTTTACCTTTCTTCATTGCCGGTATGCCTGACTTTAACTGATTTCCAGCTACGGGCTCTAATTCCCTGCCCCACCTCCCTCTTTTTTCCTTGTGACTTTTTTGTGTTTATTGCTATCTTGTAACCGATGCAATTAATGTAACTATCCACATCTATGTAAAGCGCTCTGATACCTCTGGGTCTAGTTAGCGCTATATAAAACTCTACAAATAAAAAGTAAAATAAAATCAAGTTTTTCCACTCAAAATCAAACCTTTTTTGCAAAGTGGATAGCTGTGGATTTTAGACTTTGGATCAGCTGCCATCAAGAGAAACCTACCAAACCTAGCCATTTCTGAAAACTAGGCAGCTGGGGGTGTCCAAGGTGCTTTGTCTCGTGCAGGTCGCATGAGGTTTTTTCTTAGGGGTGGGAGAAACTCGCAGAGTTTCACTCTGTCATATTCCACAGAGTTTCATAAAAGCTCCATGAGCTTCCACAGAGCTCTGTCAACTGGCGAAAAATACGCATGCTGCTCTTCAATTTAGTGCCAGTAGCGCGAGCAGTGATGAAAAATCTGCACAAACGGCACCATGCACTGAGCAAGAACACGCTGCCATTCATGTTGATTTTGCTGCGCTCAAGTACAAAATCGACTTGAGCTGCAGCAAATGTACTTGAGAAGTAGCCCTCTGACAGGCAATGACCTCCTGCGTTAGAAAATCATGCTGGGCAACGCCAAATCTCGCTCGTATTTCTGGAGCCTAGCGGGAAAAAAATCCACCACGTGCCACTTGCCAGAATTTGGCAGGAACTCTGCACTAAAAGAGTAATGCGGAGTTGCCAAATTCTGCCAATTCTGTGAGCGGAATGCACCGTAGTTTAATTACCCAAAAGCTCTTGCAAATCTCAAACTTTGGCTATTTGTGTCTTATTTCCAGGGCTGTGCAGACCTCTTGGTGTTTCACTTCATGGAATTCCATGGAGTTACGTGAAAACTCTCTGAGATTCGGCAGAGTTCATCGAACGGGTGAAATTAGACATGTCACTCTGCTCACACTGGTTTTTAGTGTCAGGAGCTTGTCACTCTTTGAAAAACATCACCATGCAACATACCAGATGGCACTGCTTCTCGAGCTGATTTTTCTGCTGCTCAAGTAGATTTCCTACTCAAGTAGCAGCTTTTTGACAGCAAATGGCCGTGACCGCCTGCAACCACCTGTGACCGTTTCATTGGGCAAATCCCACAAGGTGCCCTCTTAGTGAGTGAAAATTGCACCAGGGAATGCCGAAACTCACGCTCGCCAATTTACTATTGCCCTTGAGAAAAAACTTCACCACTTGGCGGTTTGCAGACTTTGGGCAGAACTCTGAGTTACATGCGTAACGCACAGTGGCCAAAACTCCAACAATTCTGCTGGTGAGGCGTAATTTACCGCCTGCCTCTACATATTTCTGCAATGTAAATGTCTTGAATCGGTTAGGGATCCACTAATTTCCTACCACCAATTGTTCCCACACATCTCCTGATAAAAACGCTGCCCACTTGTGTGAGTAGGCCCAGGGGGTCCCAGCACTCACAACAGGAAAGGTCTGAAATGCAACATGGGCAACATGGACAGTTCGAATTCATACACTCAATGCCGACCATTTTATTGCAATATGGGTAGTGAGGGATGTTGGGAATAGGCTAAGCCGGCATCTAGTGAAACCTAGAAAACCCCAACATGTCTTAAAACTAGTTACTCAGGGGCGTCCAGGGTGGTTTAATTTACCCAGGAGCCTTTGGAAATTTGAAATTTTGACTAAAAGCACATATTTTCCTCACACTTCTTTGAGGGAAAGTTTTGGACTTTGCAGGGATTCACAAATTTCCTACCACCCAGCATTCCCTCACATTCCTGATAAAAATGGCACCCATGGCAATCCAACTCCTTTCAGAGTGTGGACATGAGCTAGGGGTGTCTGAGTATGCACTTGTGGCCTATTATGTGGACAGTGTGAGTAAATCTACCTTTGAAAACTGGGCCAAAACATAATGGGACAGACTCTACTTTTGAAAAATGGGCTAAACATAATGGAGAAGACTCTACTAAGTTCCCTAAAGAGCGCATCTATATAGGCTTCAGGACTTAGGATTAGGTAGATAAGGAGGTACTCAATAAAAACATGGAGCATCTCCTGCTCACTATTATGTGCAGTGCATTGACTGAAATACACTATTAACACAGCGGGTGGAATATCCACCTTGTTCTGACATAGGATGAAGTTGGCAAACTGGCTCCAAGTATGACATATGTGACTAGTACCTACACAAGATCACTATGAAAACAAACCTAGGCTAAACTTTAACTACCTGTCATGTCTGTCTGTCCTGGACTCATAATAATGCAAGGGTGCCATGTGCACCTGTAGCCCAGGCATAGGTTTACTTGTCAGAATTGATACAACTAATCATGCTTTTTGCTTTGGTAATTCTTCAATTGTTATATTTGTTTCCATTAAACTTCAGACACAGGGAGTTTTGTCACGGGTTCTTTGTCTCTTCAGTATTTAATTCACAACTTTACTATTTAAAAGTCACAGCGTACCTGACCGGAGTTCCTCAGAAAAGAGAAAGGCAACAGGTAAGTATCACCCTATCCCCCCTGATAGAGTTTTTCTCCCACTGGTAACCCACCGGAGCCTTAATCTGTCTACTCACAGCACTTTTACTAACACTTCCCCGTGGAAGCCTGCTTAGGTTCAGGAAGACTTGTCTTTCATGCACATTCATTGGAATCATTGCACTTAATTCAATTCTTTCCAGTGTGTGGAAGTACGTTTGGGATGTCTGAGGATGAAGGTGGCAAGCAGCCAAAAAGTAAAATCAATGTGTGCCTCTTTACTGGAGTCAGAAATGAACTGTGGCTTAATTCTAATTTAGGAAGAAAACAATTTGGATTAGATTCCTTCTTTATAAGATGGAAGAATTTAGAAAGCTACGCAGCTACTAAAATAATTGGCCATGGAATGGTATGCATCCTTGAACAGCCATTTGGAGCAAATAGTAACATTTAAACTGTGTGCTCCATTTCAGTTAGTTTACCAGAACTTCACATTGTGTGGTGCAAAGTAAACTAAGTTGGAAAACATAGCCCAGGCTGAGACAGGTACTGGGGACAGTAATATTTACTCTCCTGCCTCTCTCCTGCTTGAGCACAAATTTTGTATTGGCAAGATCTGTGACTCTTTTGTTCTGTTGCAGGAAATCAGTTAGCAAAGTGCTGATCCTGCAGCCTAGCAACATCCGCCACAACAGATGAAGGAAAGGCAGTAGCAGTCCCTGGTTCCCTTGGACTCCTCCCTCCCTAGGAGTGCCACTTAGTTTGCAAGATAAACACACTGTTTACTTCACCAATTTACTCACAGTTGAGGTGTATTGTCTTATCCCCTCCCTGGGGTGCCAAATGTCACAAATAAAAACTGAATACTTCTGTATTCTTTCATTATCCCGACATATAATGCCAGCGCAATCGGCACATCCGAAAGATGTAGAATGCAAGATAAAAACGGGAAACTAAAATATCTTCCTGTAAAATGAAAAGATGACATTATCTTAGTCAGTCATTATTACAACATTATCTGGCAGGAACTTTCAATAGGGTCCTGAATTTTTAAGGCCCCAATTTCCCTCAAATATCATCCAAAAGTGATTTCAATGCGAAAAAAACTAAAATGTTACACATTTTAAAGAAATGGATTCAAGAGATTCAAATGGTAGAAACTGTAATGTCATTAAAGCTTCTGGTAGATCCCATCCCCAGGACAAGGGAGTGGACAACTGGACATTTATTGAAGAAAGTTTTCAATAACATAGGTCCTGCAGCTCCTTTCCCCTAAATGTCTTAAATGCAATTCGTTGGCTAGGTAACATCGATATTGACAACTCTAAGAGAACACCATGCCTAATGAAATCTATAGTTATCATAGGAAAACAGGTCACACACCAAGAACTAAAGTTCCTTCAGTGCCTAGAATAGTGTTTCAATGTGTAAGGTCTCCTGGATTTCTCTATTGCCAATTCTACCTCATTTGAGCAGTCTTGATCATCTAACATTGGCCTCTCAACTTCCACACCATCAATCAGAGCCTCAATAGTGAATGCTATAGTAACAGATGAGTTCAAAGCTTGCACATATTCATGACTCTACAATTTCCAACTCCACAAGCGTAAGGTACGAAGATCTCATTGGCCCGCAAGGTGCTTCCAGAAGAACTTGGACTTTCTCCTCCCTGATCTTTCTCAGGACTCTGGATAATAGAGGTATAAGAAGAAATGAATACAGGAACCTCTTGGCACCCCGGATATACAGAGCATCGTGCTCTCAAGCCTTTAATAATGGAATTAGTAAGCAGAACAGGGGCAGAAGGGCATTCTGGTCTGTCTCAAAAAATTCGAGCCACGGATGACCACACCTCTGGGTTATCTGCTAAACTTCTCAAGGATCCAAACACTGAGGTGTTAAGGAGGGGAAAATCCAGGTCAGTTGGTGCGCTTGTCCAATTTCTTAACCAGGAAGATGAACCACTTCCAGCGAAAGGAGACTGAACTCTACCCAGGTTCCCAGCTCCTGAGTTTAGCCCAGCCAAACTCTAGACTATTGAGAGAGCACAAGTTTGAAAAAAATGTATAAGTGTACCATATTTACAAGCACGTAGTTAGTTAACATGTACTTTACACAGAGTGTTTATATTTAGAAGTGAAATACACAGAGTGTCTTATATTCAGTGGTGAAATGCATAGAATGTTTAAGTAGAGTAACAATAATCATAACTGTGTGAGACTAATGTAGAAATGTTTGGGATGAATATGAAAACCTCATGTTCTCATGTTAAAGGAATCATGTTAGAGTTGAATAGAGCTTTACAAAACCAGTATAATGTGTAGGCCTCATGGCAATTCACAGAAAATCTAAACGTGCTGCTAAAATAATGTGAGATGGGGTTAACGTGTTTCTTCCAAATGTATTATCGAACTAAGTTTGAAATATATGCTTTATAGATGTGTTGTTTTAGAAACGTATGCTAGTTAAGAATGTTGTTTAAATCAAGTTAATGTTTTAAGAGTGCAGGGACCTGCTTCATGTAAATCAAGTAGGCCTGAACTGATAATGTCATATCGTTTGAACTACCATGTGCTCGTTATAGGAGAAGTCGAGAGGTGTCAAGTACAGAGCTTCGCTTATATTTTATGACCTATAGATATGGTGGAGTCTGGAATTTGAGGCCCACTGCAGGACGGACTGTATGCAGGTGCAAGGGTCTTAATCAGCTAGAATGAAAGGGGCTTTGTTCTGTGGCGCTTGGCGCAGGCCTGTAGGAGTTTCCAGGAATTTCAGGGGGTATCAGCGCACTGGAGAAGAAGCCTGGGAACCAAGGTCAACTTTAACGAGGGTCTTCAAGAGTACCATCATGGAGTTTGCCGCGCAAAGATGTACCACGTGAGGGGCGTCCCAAGGGGCGTTTCTTTTGGAAATGTGATTTGGTATTAGGGAAAGCGACCCGGGAGGAGAGCAGAGCAGATGATTTTGGGAGCCTAAGGAAGCGGATGGGTAGGCAGATAGGCTGATCAGGAGAGACCCATTATCAGAGAAGAGACAAAGAGAAGTGCGTGATCTTCTTAGGAAGTCACCACGGCTGACACCTAGAGGGGTAAAGATCTTGCTAAGTAGGGATGTCACTTAGTATAGTGTAGGGACAGACTAACCTTAATTTTCTTTTCTGTAATGACTTTGAGGTTGCAACTTGTATCCATTTTGGCAACCCTTATGGTTTTTGAGCTTGTACTTATTATCTTGTTTTTCAGACTTAGATTATTCAAAAAGTTCATGTTCATAGTGATACCGATTTATCTTCTGAATCTCATTTTGAGAAGTTTGTATCTTCAGTTATCTTTGACTTTATATTAAATCTTTGAAACTTAAAATTTGGTCAGTGGTCATTTAGAGTGGTGTAAGTTCTTAAATTGATTGACTTATTGTAAGATTACCTTTTACTCAATGACAGGTACCAACGATTCAGTCGACATAGTTTGGGATTTGGTAAGGTAACTAGTAACCAGTAATCCCGCGTTAGCAGTTGGTAGCAGAGTGAGGATGGTTATCTTCTTGAGGAAGGTAATCTAGAGAGGTTAGTTTACCCCAAGGCCCCTAGACGTCGAGAGACGAGCAACGGAAGAATCGTGTGCCGAAAGGTGCAGACGGTGCGAGAAAAGCAGCAGTATCGGAGGAGAGTGAGTATAACAAGGGTCATGCGTGAACAGATTGCGGTGTTTTGTGTTGTATTTGTATTGTAATGTCTTGCGGAGTTGAATGCCTGTAGTGTAAATGAGAGAAGGTTGTGAGCGCGCGCAACCTGGTAAACTGGTAACCTGGTAAACGGGTGAACTGGTGAAATCTTAAGTTCAGGCCAGAGCTTAAGTGGTTTTGGGTGTATCGAACATCCAGGGTAGTTGTCGACCATAGTACGGAGGTCACGAGGTACCATTGACCGCCGTGGATCCAAGATAGGGGGAGTGTAAGAGTGAGTGTATGAGTAACGGACGCTGGTCGAAAGTTACTGTGTGTGAATAACCTATCGGAGAAGGCGATTGTCTGGAAGTAAACGGAAAGATATTTCGCCAAGTTAAGGTGACAACTACAGAAAGACTGTGGGCGTACAGTCAAGAAAGGTGATCGCTTGGACGGAAGTAATCATTTTTCAGAGTATGAATGGGACGCGTGCATGACCGAGGAGACGAGCTGAGAAAGGAGGGGAACTGCTGCGAAGGGGGACGGGTGACGTCGGCTAGAGCCGCGCTGTGATTGAGCGGTTGGTGTGACGTTAGCTAGAGCCGCGCTCTGGTTGGGCGGCTGGAGTGACGTCGGAGGAAAGTCGCGTACGGATAGGCCAGTTAGTGAGAACGGCGCTGAGATTGGTGGAGTGTCATCAGGAAGTAAACAAACGCGGAGAAAAGAGAAATCATGAAGTGTTTCAAGTGTTTGAAAGGGATTTTTAAACGTAAACGAAGTGAACATTATTACGGGGAGGAGGCTCCGCCGGAGGGTACACCAGCTCATTATATGGCAACGAATGTGGGGCTGCATACGATATTATGGATTGGGGCTTGGAATAAGCTTACGGAAGGGAATGAGGAAATGCAGTTCCCGAAGTACGGGACGTTTAAGTTAGAGGTGTTACATCGGCTAAAAGCAACCATGTCCTCATTGAAACCCTCACCTAGACCTACACAGTTTGAGGCCCTTAATGCATGGATTAGGGCGGCACACGACAGAAATTTGAACAAGCGTCAACAAAGACTGACGCGATCGGTAAGAGCAGTGCGAGATTCTAAATGGGATGAGGAAGCAAAGCGGTGGAGGGTACAGGTTATTGAGGTGGAAAAAATGTATCCGATGAGGGAGGTGGCAGGAGGAGGAAACCTCATGGAAGAAGACGAGGAAAGCGAGTCGGAAGACAATCTGATAAATAGATTGTTAATGGATAGACCACCTCCGAGAGTTGAGGAAATTGAAGATAGAGGGCTTGCAAGGGAAGATGGGAATGCCATAGAGGGGTATACACCACTCCCTATATCGGAATGGACACCTATCAAAGGTGGGGAGACACCTCAACATAGTACAGCACAGAGTGTAGTGGGAAGGTTTGTGGTGCAGAAAACGCCAACCACCGAAAGGGCTGAGTCTGTGGGATTGCCAGATGCTCTTCAGGTGCCTGTTACCATAGGACCCATAGTTTCGATCTATAACCCTGAGAGAGATAGAGAGGAAGAACAGAGGCAATTGGATAGAGAAAGGATCGAGATGGAAAGGAGGAATAACGTGACAAATGCATGGAAGCAATTGCCAGGTTCGGTAACATGGAACACCCCATTAGATACATCTGTAGGTCCCAACACGGAACAGGGAGGTCCGAGAGGACCAATGGATCTAAGGGGACCGCAGCCAAGACCCTATTCAGAATTAAGAGCTGATTTGAGGGAATGGGACGGGTCCACAGTATACCTGAGTAACAGGACAAGAACAGAACCAGAGTGGGAAAGCAGGGGTAACGGGACTGTATCTCACTGTGGGGCCAGCGAAAGCAGTCAGGGTCGGGAAGGCCGAAGTCCCGAGAATAGAAGGGATGCATGTCCTACAAATCAGAGAGAACAGCAGGAACAGAATACGAGGAGTATGGAGTATGAGGAAGTGTCTCGCCTCACGCAAACAGAGGGAGACCAAAGAACGCAAGAGTACAGAGATAGGTTCAGGTGCACTCATCACTCACACGCACCTGGGGAAAATGTACAGCACTGGCAAAGAGGGAACAGGGAAAGGTCACGTCATACATCGAGTGATCGGAGGTCACAGATGCATGAGGAAGAAAGAGGGAGTAATGGAACATCTTGCCCTGCATCCCGTAAAACTAGCCAGGATGGGGAGAGAGAGGCTAGGAGGCATGAAGGAGTGTTTCACCACCCACCCCGAGAAGATGGAAAGGCATGGGACCTAGAGAGATGGGAACAGGGGAGGACTCCCTATAATTCACCAATACCTAAACGTAGATCTCGGAGCTGGGATGGGAGAGATGAGGATGGAGGAGCTAAATTGAGTGTCTTGAAAGCTGAAATTAAGGCAAAAAGGCTTGATGTTACTAGTTTAAAATCAGATGTTGATGAGATAATAGATGGAACCTTGCCTTTGGAAAGGATAGAATTGTATGAACAGGATGAGTTATTGTTCATGGCAAAGGATATTACTAGGAAAGCTAGAGCGTTTCATGAGAAACTGACTGATTTGGCAGATAGGTATGCCGTGGATTTATCTAGGACAAGGGCATTGCAGAGTAACCACAGATTACAGTACGCAGACCAGAATCTAGATGAGAAGAGAACTACTGGATTAAAAACACACATAAGAGAGCTGGTATCAGGGATAAGAGTGTGGAGAGAATTGGACAAATGGGAAGAAAGGTGGTCGAAAAAGGGCACAGTTAGGCGAAGTACAAATGTGATGACCCCTGAGGGAAGGGTAATGCAGATGGAGGCATTCCCTTTGCGAGAAATATCAAATGGAAATTATGTACATGTGCCCTGGAGTAGAGGAGACTTAGCTGCATTTACCAACTCATTTCCGAAGTTGAGGGACAATCCAGTAGAATGGTATAAACAGGTAGAGAGGTTTGTCAAAATCTCGAAAGTACTGTGGATAGATTTGAACACGTTGTTTGACATCGTGGTCCCATCTGATTTATGGACCCCGTGCAAGACTAGTGTTGAATGGCCAAATACTGAACCAGTGAGGGATGTTCGGACTAATGGACCGTCCGAGATTGTCATGCGAAAGTATGAAAGGGTAATAGCATGGCTGAAAGATAAGGTACCACCACAGGATATAGATTGGGTGAAAATAGACCGAACGAGGCAGGAACCCAAGGAGACAGTTCACGAGTTTTATGAAAGATTATTGAAAACATTCAAGCAATACAGTGGACTAGATGTAATGGATCCCAAAGATATAGGGCAGTTTGTGTCAAAGTTTGTCTTGGGGTTGAGACCTGATATTTGTTTGATGATACAGCAACATTTAATCTGTTGGCAAAACAAACCACTAGATGAGATTTTACGTTATGCGAGGTACTGTAGTGACGAGATAGATTCTAAAGCCAAGAATCTAAAGGAGAAATTGATGGTGGTGCAAATGCAGTCCGCTGGGAAGGGTGGCCAGCAGAAGCAGGGGATGGGACGAAAACCAAACGGTCAGAACAAAGATAATGAAGAAGGGCAGAGACCTAGGATAGACTTTGCCACTTTAAAGAAAACGACAAAGTGCCATCAGTGTCACCAGGTGGGGCATTGGCGACGCGAGTGTCCCTTTAACCCTGAAAATGGAGAGCTAGAAGTAGAAGAGCAGGTTCAAGAAGTCCCAACTCCAAAGGTGACGGTTCCAGGAGGCAAGGTGGCCAAAGGGGGGACTTCGGCCCCACGGGCCCAGTTCCCACAGCCACCGAAGGTAGCGACAGGGAGTAAGGTCTTTAAGCAGATGCCTCTCTTCATCGAGGAAGAAAAGTGTTACTACATTGATCCATTGACAGGACAACGTGTGAGCAGTGAAGAGGACTGTACCCTCGGGGCAGTCCTAGAAGTGGATCAAAGAGGGCCATTTGTTGAGGCAGAAGTGGCAGGGTGTCCCACTACGTTCTTGGTGGATACTGGGGCTACTCGATCGACTCTGAGATCAGCGGTGGTTCCAGACTTGCCGATGTCAGGGGAAACAATTCAGGTGGTAGGAGTCGCAAATAAAAGGATGACTAGTCCCTTGACAGAACCAGTGTCTGTGAAAATTGGAAACCACATGAACGAACATCAGTTTGTGGTTTGTGACTCGAGTCCGGTATGTCTGTTAGGAAGGGATTTGTTGTGCAAATTGAACTGCACAATATACTGCACCCCGCAAGGAGTGGAGGTACAGACTACCGACGAAGATGCTACTTTTAAGGTGGCCAATTCAAAATCCTGTGTAGAACTATATCCTACTCTGACAGTAGAAGATCTTCCCCAAGACTTACGAGATGCAGTGGCGTCAGAGGTATGGGATTTCACCGGAGAGGAAATAGGATTGATTAAAGGGGTAGAACCGGTAAAAATTCTGGTAAAACCAAATGCTGAGTTTCCAAGAACGCCTCAATACAAATTGTCACAGGAAACGATTGCAGGAATAAAGCCTGTGATCGAGTCAATGATACAACAGGGAATACTGAAAGAAATCGTGGGCAGTCCTTGTAACTCCCCGATAATGGGTTTGCAGAAACCTAGTGGGAAATTCAGGATAGTACAGGATTTACGAAAGATTAACAACATAGTTGTTTCATGTTGTCCCGTGGTACCGAATCCTTCAGTGATACTGTTTCAAATACCATGTCAAGCAGAATGGTTTACAGTGATAGATCTTTGCCAGGCTTTCTTTTCAATCCCATTGGATGAAGAGAGCAGGTATCTTTTTGCTTTTAAAATGGAAGATCGCGTTTTAACATGGTGTCGAATCCCACAAGGATTCACAGACAGCCCATCCATCTTCAATCAGTTGTTGAAAAAGAATCTCGAAAATCTAGTACTGCCCCAGAACTCGGTTCTGGTCCAGTACATAGATGACCTACTTGTTGCGTCAGAGACAGAGGAAGCCTGTAAAGCAGATTCAATTGCCTTACTGAATCATTTAGCCAAAAATGGACATAAGGTATCTCCGAGCAAGTTGCAGTATTGTCTGACAGAAGTACAGTATTTAGGGCACATGTTAGAAAAAGGGAAACGTAAGGTGTCCCCAGAGAGGATTGAGGCGATAATGAAGATGAATGCTCCTACAACACAGAGAGAAGTTAGAATGTTCCTAGGAATGGTGGGTTACTGCCGACAGTGGATAGTTAACTTTTCACTGAAAGCAAAGCCCTTACAGAAACTGACGCACAAGGAGGTGAGTGATCCGGTACCATGGGATGAAGAATGTCTGGTGGCGTTTTTACAGCTGAGAGACGATTTATGTCGTGCTCCGGCTCTGGGAATGCCCGATTACGAGAAGTCATTTTCACTCTATTGCTGTGAGAGAGAGGGATGTGCTTTGTCAGTCTTGGCACAGACCCACGGAAATGCCCGTAGACCAGTTGCATATTTTTCGGCTACATTAGATCCAGTAGCCGCAGCGTTGCCCGGATGTCTCAAATCCGTTGCTGCAACGGGTGTCAGCATTGAAAGGAGCGAGAGTATTGTGATGGGACATCCAGTGGTGGTGTATGTACCACATTCAGTGGAATTGCTAATGACCAGGACGAAGACGCAGCATCTGACCAATAGTAGGCTCACGCGCTACGAGCAAGTTATTCTTGCCGCGGAGAACGTGACCCTCAGGAGATGCTCTGTCTTGAATCCTGCTACTTTGATGCCATTACCTACTGTAATAGAAGGCGAAGGATGTGAAGACCACGATTGCCTTGATGTGACTGAACTCTGCACGAAACCCAGACCAGATATTGTGGATGAGCCGTTGTCTGACCCCGATGAAATTTACTTTGTTGATGGCTCATGTTTAAGAGACGATACTGGTCGGTTGAGAGCAGCTTATGCTGTTTGTACTATTACTGGAGTTGTGGAAGCCGCTTGCCTGGAAGGAGTACATTCCGCACAGGTAGCAGAAATTATTGCCCTAACCCGTGCCTGCATAGCAGGAAACGGAAAGAGAGTCACCATATACACTGACAGCCAATATGGTTTCGGTGTGGTTCATGATTTCGGGCAGTTGTGGTCTCAGAGGTGTTACATGACCTCCTCTGGTTCGCCCATTCGAAATGGAGAATTTGTGCGATTATTGTTAGAAGCATTACAAGGTCCAGTTGACATCGCAATAGTAAAGTGTGTAGCTCATACTAAGAATACAGATTTTGTGTCACAAGGCAACAGATACGCTGATGAGGTCGCACGTTATTGTGCGGAACAAGATTATTCTTTTTCAAAAGTGGAAATAGATGGTGCAGAAGAAAAGACTGAATTAAGCATGATGTTAGAAACTGTAGATACTTGGGAGGATTTAAGAATAATGCAAGAGAACGCACCTGAAACAGAGAAAAAGGCATGGGAAATAGCAGGTTGTGTGCGAAGCGAAATGGATTTTTGGGTTTCAGCAGATGGGAGGGCTGTGTTACCTGAAGAATTAGCTAATCCCATGGCGAGAGAAATACATGGTCCAGTACATCTAGGAAGGGATGCTATGATGAGAGTGTTTAGGCAAACTTGGTATTGCCCTAAATTTAGAATAGCAGCAGAATCAGTATGTAAGCGATGTGTTACCTGCCAACAACTGAACGTAGGCAAGCGAACACCAGTCACACTGAGTCACATTGGGAGGTCGGGGGGGGCCTTTCAATAGAATGCAACTAGATTTCATCGAAATGCCAAGAGTTAATCGCCTTCGGTATGTGTTGGTGATTGTATGCGTATTTTCCAGATGGGTTGAAGCGTACCCTACACGTAGGTGCGATACACTCACAGTGGCTAAATTGTTGCTCAGGGAGTTGATACCGCGCTTCGGGGTGCCTGCCTCTTTGGAATCTGACAGAGGAAAACATTTTAACAGCGAAATAGTGAAGATGTTGTGCTCCACACTGAATATCGATCAAAAGCTGCATTGTAGTTATCGACCAGAAGCTTCAGGAATTGTGGAACAAGTGAATGGCACATTGAAGAATAGATTGGCTAAAGTAGTGGCATCCACATCTTTGAGTTGGCCAGATGCTCTTCCTTTAGTGCTCATGAGCATGCGCAGCACCCCTGACAGGAGGACAGGTCTTTCTCCCCACGAGATCCTGATGGGGAGGGCCATGAGACTTCCCACAGTTCCAACTACTGCCCTATTGAATATTACAGATGATCTGATCTTGGATTATTGTAAAGGACTGTCTGACGCCATCCATTCTGTGTCCCTTCAGGTGCATGCGGCTGAAGTTCCAGCATCGAGGAACCTGTGTCATGACCTGAACCCAGGGGACTGGGTGTTGGTTAAAAAACACGTCCGGAAGAACTGCCTAGATGTTCGCTGGCGTGGGCCCTTTCAGGTAATCCTGATAACGAACACCGCGGTGAAGTGCGGGGGGCTGCCAAATTGGATCCATGCATCCCATACTCGAAGAGTTCCAGCACCTCTAGAAGGAGCAGCTCCTATCCCAGACGAAAGCCCGGAAGTGGAAGAAGGGTCGCAAGAAGGGATTGCAGCAGCTGAGGAGGTGTCGGAAGAAGTTGGGAACGCAACGGATTCAGAAGAAGAGCGAAGGCAGGACGGCAGTGAGACGGAAGACGCAACTGAAGGAGAGAGCAGAAGTGAATACGACTCAGACTCAGATCCGTATCAGAGCGACCAAGAACCAAGTGAGAGGACAAGGAATAGGAGAATAAGGCTTGGAGCTGCCACTTGGCCAGCAAGGAGAAGAAGGCTAAGTTTGAGGTCGGCCCAGGAAGAAACGCTTACTCCTATATCCGAAGACTCAGATCCAGAAGAAGATATCCAGGATCAAGCCGAGGAGGGCCTTAGAAGATCAAGGAGGGTGCGAGTGCCTAGTAGAAGATACTCTACTCCCGACTGGACCTACCTCGTTGCAGATGTCTGGGGGGCACAGAACCGGGAGGATCCGGGAAGTGGACCTGGTCAGAACTGACCCGATCATCACAGTGCAAATAAGGTTTCTACTGCCAGGAGCGGAGACCGAAAGGTTGCTGACACTCAACATCGTTCATCCTGCTCTCCTGAGCGGAATAAGAAAATTGATTTTAGAGACAGTTGAGTTTCCAGTTTGCTGTTCACGATATCCAATATTGGAGGGAACTCTTCTTCGTTTGGAAATGCTTGAGCGAGTAGTAGAAATTCTAGGAGCACTCATTGTTGTGGATTAATACCATATTGTGAATGTCTTCAAGGGGGCGCAGAACTGGAAAGGTGAAGAAAGTGATCCTGATTAGAACGGACCCCTTTGTAATTGTGGATGTAGAACTGATAGTACCAGGAGTAGAAATTGAAAAAACGCTAACTCTCAATTTCGTCCGTCCACTTGTCCTGAGCGAAATAAGGAGAATAATCCTAGAAAAAGTTGACTTTCCATGTTGTGGTACGAACTGCCCAGAACCTGAGGGAATGATACTTCGGATGGACATTTATGAAGACGTAGTGTCCCTCCTTGAGCCATACATAACTTTAGATGAAAATAAGACTTTTGAAAAGAAATTGTAAACTTGTTGCAAGATAACCTAGCGCCGAGTGGAAGAAGAAAAGTGGTAGGGGTTTCCTTTTAGTGGATGGAGAAGGGCTAGGGTTGTCTAATTTCTACGGGACTTTGAACTGTTTTGCGGAATAAATTGTCAAGCTTCCAAGTGTTCAAAAGAAAGACATTGCGAGAAAGAAAGACTTTTGGCTCAGGAAAGAGAAGAAGTGAATGCTGGAAGAAAGTCAAGAACTACACTGTTTGAGAACATGGAGGCTGGCAACCCGAACCGCAGGGCAAAATGTATAGTTGTTACATTTTTAGGAGTAGTGGTTTCTCTTATAATTTTAGTGGTAACTGTTTCATTCCTAGTGGGACACGAGAGGGATGAAACTGCAGTCAAGGAGGTCAAGGGAGTGTCAACACCGAAAACTACCATTATTAAGGAAAAGGGAAACATCAATGATAAAGACAAAGCGTTGTTAGATGCAGAAATAAAAAGGCTACATACAGATGAGTCACAGGGAAATTACAAGTCAAATGCTTATGCTAAATTGCTTTATGAATATGTTGATGCCATGGAAGTAAAGGATTGCTACGTTTGTATGCAATTACCAGCTTCCGTAGAGGAGGGTATCAGATACCATCATCTTCCATTGACATATGGAATCACATGCAGTTTGTTGTTGAGCATATTTTATGGACGAGATGGATTTGAGTATTATTTCTCGAATTTCGACTCGACATTGCCAGAGGTCCCGAATTTCAAGCATTTGAACAAATGGGACTATTACAAAAGCGAAGACAGATTACACAAATGGTTTATTCCATGGAAAACGTTAGATACTTCACATGCTCGAAGAAACAATCTGACTTGTCAAATATCAGAAGTTGAGAAAAAGTTTATAGGACAGGTAGATACTAGATACAGGAGGCAGAAGATTTTGAAGGCATCAGGACAATGGGAAACAGATTGGACCAAGGAGGAAAGGGCACATCAAAGAAAAGGTAGTATTGGTCCAATTGCTTTGGATAAGGAGAAACGGGGGAAACTGTGCATACACAGGAGTTACTCCTATTATGAGAATTTTTATGTAGGTCAAGTCAATTGTGAACATGCCTTTCAATTGGAGTACTATTCTAAGGACTTTTTGAAAGGGATGCAAGCAATACCAAATGTATATTTTGTATGTGGAAGAAATGCCTATGTGAAGTTACCAGATAATTGGTACGGATCATGCTATCTGGCTGTTGTCTTCCCTAAAATATATCATGTTGAGAATTTAGACACGCCAAAGAAAGAAATACCAACTAGATGGAAGCGAGGGCTGGGTGCAGCAGAAGTAGTTGGAGATGTACTCGGTGCTGCATTCCCTTTCTTAGGACTGATATTGAATGACATTAAGATCAGGAGGTTAGCTACAGTCGTAGATAGGCTATCTGCCAGTACTGCAAGATCATTGATGCTGATAGAAGGGGAGATGCAATCGATTAGGGCAATGGTTCTTCAGAACCGACTTGCTTTAGACGTTCTGTTAGCTAAAGAGGGAGGAGTCTGTAAGGCTTTGAAGGTCCAGGAATGCTGCACTTACATTCCAGACAATTCAAAACCTCTAGAGAAGTATATACGAAACATCACTGCCATACACTACGAAATTGAGGATCTGACAAAGATAAACGTGTGGGAAAAAGTAGGTCATGGAATGGGTAAAGTTGGAGGTTGGTTTGCCAACTTAGGAAAGGGTATCGTTTGGTACATACTGAAACCCATCATCATAATTGTGATTTGCGTAATCACTTTGTGGGGATTGGTGCGTTTGTATCAATGTTATAGAGCAAATAGGTTGCAGAGAATTATGAGGAAACAGGAGGAAGAGTTGACAGCGATGCAGGACACTCAATACAAGAGTCTGAAAGCATTGGAAACTATGAAAAGAGGTGGCACTGCCACGACTTCACTTTGAAGGGTTCTACATTTTTAGTGTCTTGATGGTGATGACCCCAGAAGGTCATCAAAGGGGGGACTGAGAGAGCACAAGTTTGAAAAAAATGTATAAGTGTACCATATTTACAAGCACGTAGTTAGTTAACATGTACTTTACACAGAGTGTTTATATTTAGAAGTGAAATACACAGAGTGTCTTATATTCAGTGGTGAAATGCATAGAATGTTTAAGTAGAGTAACAATAATCATAACTGTGTGAGACTAATGTAGAAATGTTTGGGATGAATATGAAAACCTCATGTTCTCATGTTAAAGGAATCATGTTAGAGTTGAATAGAGCTTTACAAAACCAGTATAATGTGTAGGCCTCATGGCAATTCACAGAAAATCTAAACGTGCTGCTAAAATAATGTGAGATGGGGTTAACGTGTTTCTTCCAAATGTATTATCGAACTAAGTTTGAAATATATGCTTTATAGATGTGTTGTTTTAGAAACGTATGCTAGTTAAGAATGTTGTTTAAATCAAGTTAATGTTTTAAGAGTGCAGGGACCTGCTTCATGTAAATCAAGTAGGCCTGAACTGATAATGTCATATCGTTTGAACTACCATGTGCTCGTTAGAGGAGAAGTCGAGAGGTGTCAAGTACAGAGCTTCGCTTATATTTTATGACCTATAGATATGGTGGAGTCTGGAATTTGAGGCCCACTGCAGGACGGACTGTATGCAGGTGCAAGGGTCTTAATCAGCTAGAATGAAAGGGGCTTTGTTCTGTGGCGCTTGGCGCAGGCCTGTAGGAGTTTCCAGGAATTTCAGGGGGTATCAGCGCACTGGGGAAGAAGCCTGGGAACCAAGGTCAACTTTAACGAGGGTCTTCAAGAGTACCATCATGGAGTTTGCCGCGCAAAGATGTACCACGTGAGGGGCGTCCCAAGGGGCGTTTCTTTTGGAAATGTGATTTGGTATTAGGGAAAGCGACCCGGGAGGAGAGCAGAGCAGATGATTTTGGGAGCCTAAGGAAGCGGATGGGTAGGCAGATAGGCTGATCAGGAGAGACCCATTATCAGAGAAGAGACAAAGAGAAGTGCGTGATCTTCTTAGGAAGTCACCACGGCTGACACCTAGAGGGGTAAAGATCTTGCTAAGTAGGGATGTCACTTAGTATAGTGTAGGGACAGACTAACCTTAATTTTCTTTTCTGTAATGACTTTGAGGTTGCAACTTGTATCCATTTTGGCAACCCTTATGGTTTTTGAGCTTGTACTTATTATCTTGTTTTTCAGACTTAGATTATTCAAAAAGTTCATGTTCATAGTGATACCGATTTATCTTCTGAATCTCATTTTGAGAAGTTTGTATCTTCAGTTATCTTTGACTTTATATTAAATCTTTGAAACTTAAAATTTGGTCAGTGGTCATTTAGAGTGGTGTAAGTTCTTAAATTGATTGACTTATTGTAAGATTACCTTTTACTCAATGACAGGTACCAACGATTCAGTCGACATAGTTTGGGATTTGGTAAGGTAACTAGTAACCAGTAATCCCGCGTTAGCACTATCGATCCCATCTGCTCTGGCTACTTGGTTGTCTGTGCAGACCTGCACTGCATGACCCTGAATAATGGACAGAACTGCTGAACAACTTGAAGATTACCACAAACTCCCTCCAATTGGACGACATCTTGGCTTCTGTTTGGCCCTCAGACCATGACTGGTATATTTAACATTATTATGCCCCAAACCTTCCAGCTGAAAGCCCGAAACCGGTCCTAGGATGCTTGTTTCCAGTCCAGGGAGGACCTGGCTTCGCAGTTCGGGCTGGACTGTTCCCATGGGGCACAGGGTCAAGACTGATTTGCATATGGCTGGGTTCAAACTGGAATGGCATGGTGAGCAAAAAAAAGATGGAGTTAGGCCCAGATCTCTGTACTGGGGTGAATGTATTACATTGTTCTGCATTCTATCCATCAACTGTTCCATGCGCATCAGTCGTCATTACATTTGGAAAAGGAGAGAATTAGGTTTTCTTTTCTAGATTCACAGGATTCAGCCACCAATCAAGTTGTTGAGGAATCTTTTGAGCTACTGGACTCTCCCTTTTGTACTCCTGTGATCATAGATTGCAATGGACCAACAAATGCAGAGGGGGATATGTACAATAGAAGTGGCGTAGTGAGGCGTTAGCCGTCATGGCTTATCACATCACTCCGCCTCTTCTAAAATGCAAGGCTGTACCATATTTACAACAATATGGTGCAGCCTTGCGTTTCCCCCTGCGGTGGCGCCACACTTAGCAGTGCTGGCCCAATGCAGGTACCCTTGCACCATAGTGCAAGGGTGTTGGTGTTTAGGGGAGGATTGTCTATGTGTAATAAGGTGTCCCTTCCTGCACATAAACACTCCCAAAATGCAGTTTTGTCACTTTTATGTGTGCTGCTTCATGCAGCACACATGAAAGTCACAAAATGGCATTTTAAAAAAAAGATTGTTTATGTACAGGAAGGGGAGCCTTCCTGTACATAAACAATCCATGGCATGGCATTTTGCTTTTTCCATGTGTGCTGGACAAGGCAGCACACATAGAAAAAGCAAAAACGAGGAGAAATAATGCATTTCTCCTCGTTTTGCCAACTTAAGATCAGGTTGTACCTAGTCTTAATTTTGGCGCTGTCTCCGATGTACGCTGCACTTGTACATAGGGGTTAGAGTAAAAAATCAATGGGTGTTGGGGTGGAAGCCTACCGCAACACCCACTTCCCACCCCTTTCACACTGACCATAGCGTGAAAGGAGGCCTTATTTACAAGGAAGCTTTAAGACACGTTAAGCCTTTTAAATAAGGCTACGCCCCCATCGCCACCACAACGTCGATATAAGTTGTACATATGCCCCAGAGTCTTCTGGATCAAAACTCTGTCTTTCACCAAACCAGCACCCGGAGATCTAACTGGCACCATCAGCTTCCTAACTTCAACCAATTTCTTCACAAAGTCTTTCAACTGTGCTTCAAATTGTTTTGCTCCCGTAAGCAGAAGGTGATTTAACTTTGACTAGTGACTTTTCCCATGACTTTGCATTTCTGGTGAAGTAAACCCAACAAAACACCTCACCCCCCCCCCCCAAAAAAAAGAATTCCCTCCCTTTAACTAATGCAGGAGAATGGACCCAGCACTCAGCCTGAATTAACACGCCTCCACAAGCACTTCTAAATTAGAAGGGAGGGAGAGAGGGAACCTAAGAAATGGGAAGAGGATTATGGAATTGGAGTAATAAAGATTATTGGTAATCGAGGCATTACCTCCTCATTCGTTCGTCTTCCTATCCCTTACTTATTGCAGAAATACCAAAAGCCTAACAAATGACAGTTCATCTATTTATTGAAGCAACATATTCAGCAAATCAAAAGTTACTTGATTTTGCCAAAGAAGGAGATTGTAGCACTACATTTATTTAGTTGTGGCTCTAAATTTATTTAGTTGTAAGAACTTCAGAATAAATTCAAATTCTGACCCCTGAGCCAAATTCATCCTGTAATGATCAACAAAGGTAGAAAGAGGTGACAAGGTAGCTGCAGTACAAATGTCAGGGATGGAATTAAAACCCCTTACTGCCCAAGAGTCAAACATCCCCCTGGTGGAACGAGCCTGAAAAGAACTTGGTGGTTCAACACTAGGTGTTTTGTAAGACTTCCTGAAGTAATCTCTGTATCCCTCAGATAGCGTATTACAGTGAGGGTTGGAAACAAGATTGCAGCCATTTGAATAAACCATTCACGCAGACTCCATTGCCCTTCATGTGTCCAGCTGAACCCTGCCGGGAAAATATTGCCTTGGACCACAGTGACTCAGTGAGATAATCCCTCACCTGGTGATATTTAGAGGGCAAAGACCCACTGTCTATTTGGGGCTGACTCTGAAGCATGGCTTCCTCTCTTCCAGGGTTGCGGCTTCTCTGGTACTGGGCTGGGTGCCAAAGCCATAGGAAGGCTCTAAAACTGCCCATGGCACCCACATCCCAGGCATCACAGTCACTCACCACTTACAAATGACACAGTGTCTATCAGCGATTCCAGAGGCCCAGGTGAAGAGCATGATATCCCTCAGGCTGACAATGATCAGCATGAATGGACGGAAAGCTGCTTTAATCCCTCCACTTCAGAGTAGATTAGTGCTGAGGGGGGACTATCACAAAGCATACCATAAATGTGGATGACATTTTTCACAAAATGTTACACTCCGGTAGGCATTCTGATATTTGCAAAATTAGAAGCTGACACATTATCATACCTGCCATGTGCTTTACCTAGTTTGTCAATAATATGTCAGGCTCCTGATCAGAGACCTTACTCGGTTTCAGTGAAAGTAAGCAAATACTCTCTCAGAACGAACAGTGAAGCAACTAGGTTGCAAGGTAATACAAGGTAATACAAGCAACGGGGACTATAAATATGGGGAAAAAATGAAACCGAGATTGCACATGAAAATACTTTAGCAAAACAAGCTAGGGTACATTTGTTTTGCCTTCAGATGTGTCAACAGACTTCTGCACAGGAAATGGCAAATGGCAAAAGCATCTTGTTGAATTCTGATAGCGACTATACCTCATGTAGTGAAGGGGAGAAAACAACATTTACAGTGCTTAAACAACATGTAAACACAGCTAGGGAGAACAAAGTGAGGAATGATTTGAAGTGGGGCTACACTGCGATCTAATCCGCTGCTAGAGAACCTCACTTCTACAAAACAGAAAAGAAAGGGCCGTCTTAGAGGTAATCTATCAGAGGATTATGTTGCATTGGTAGAAGTGACATTATAATAGAAGGGCTCCAGCTATAACAAGAAAACTACAAGGGTCAGTCCATACATGACCTAAAACATACTCTGAAGTGGTCAAGAGAATTTCAAAGATGTGAGGTGTGCACCAGAGTTCTAGAGACTAATATTGAACATGTGTGGGCACAAGCCAGCCCCCATGAGTCTCAATTCATTGATATTCATGGAAAACTGAAGGATTTTGAGAGTGGTCAACAGCAAAATACCTTGAGAATTCCGGGCATCAAGGAAAGAGTTGAGGGGGGGGACATATGAAGATTTATTATAAAGTTGTTCCAAACCACATTCCCGGCACTAACGGATTCAAATCATACAACGGTATCACAGATTTGCACTCAAGTTCAAACAGCCAACTCAAAGAAGTGTAACAACGGATCACAAACTGAGGACCATAATGGTTTAAAAAAAAACTTTTTTACTGAGACAAACAATTCTTGCAAAAGCGTGATCAGAATTAAAGAAGGAGGCAATGGTCATGCTTTCTTTGTAAGGACAGATTTTTGTCATGTAATTGTACAGACAAGGTTGAGGCAACAACAAGTGATTAAGCCTTTTCAGGAGAAAGGGTGCCAAACATTTTTGTTGAATCCTGCAAGATTGAAAATCTATTAGAAATGATATGCCTTATATCTTCACTCACAGATCTAGGCAAAGAAGTTTATGGGCACTCTGGTTTGATCTTAAAGATAAGTTGAATCTTTCTTCCTTTTTTCAGCAGCATGCATATTGCATTGCACTCTAACTGAGCGGGGGATTCAACACATTGATTCTCATGCAGATCTGGCAAGCCTTATATCTTGGCTGGTTTGGCTTCCTTTTATTGCTGGAAGGGGAATGGGGACGGTGGTGTGGGGAGGAGCAAGGGAGGGGTAAAGGTGTGTTGGGGTAGGATGGGGAGGGTATGATGCAAAAGGAATAAACAGAGGAGGACACATGAAGCAGCACATACACAGAATGAAACAGGTTTCAGTTAGAGGAATGTTAACATCAGAAAGTGGGCTACAGTAGGAACTGCAAAGAAGTTTAGGGTTGGGAAAAAAAGGTAATACAATACTACAACATTTTGATAAGAATACCCACTGTTTCATAAATAGAATAAAGTAGGGGATAATTCTGATGGCGGTTGGTCCGACCACCACCTGCTGCTGTGGTCCGACCAATGCATTACAATGCTTACCTTCAGAAGCAGCAGGGGGAGATTCGCGCGAGTGCGCGTTTCAAGATGGCCGCCGGAGTGTAAGCTCCTTTGTTTTTTCACACGTTTTTCGATGAAAACGACAATTTCACATCAAAAAATCGGCGCAAATGTGGTCGCTGTGCTAGTTATGGGTCCACTTACCTGCTAAGTTGGTTTTGTGCTATTTTGGTCGACAAAGGTGGTGTTTTTCAACTTTGTGGTTCCTGCTCCCTGCTCTCTACAGAGGTATTGCCTGGATTGTCTGTCAGGGGGGCGGAGTATACTTCAGGAAAGTGCCTGGCTTGGGCCTGGCATCACCCACAGTCCTGTTAAGCTGCTGCACCAGTCTTTTTTTTTTAGGAGTGCTTAATATCTTTTCTTTATTTATTCTGCTATTAATTATTTATTCATTTTACTTCAAAGTCAGCTAATTTTCTCCTCAAAAATGGAAAATAAAAATCCTGCCAATAATAAAAGGAGACAGCAGGTTTCACCTCCTCCATTAAAATCAAAAGTGGTAGAGTCATCTGAACCTTCATTGTCTCTAATTTTAGAAGGAATTCAAGCACTTCGTGCTAATACTGTGACTATTGCGTCAGAAGTTAAAAATGTGCAAAAAGAAATGGCCAGTTTGTCTATGAAAATCTCTGATAATTCAATCAAGATGCAAGATAATAAAGCCAAAATAGATGCTTTTTCTCCGCTGGTGACAGAAAATTTCCTATGTGCACACATCTTTTGGATATGGAAAATCGTAATAGACAATATAACCTTCGCATCTTTAATTTACCAGAAGAAGCTGAGTGATCTAATTGTCGTCTATATTTGGAAACCTTGATTCCTGGACTTTTAAATATCAAATTTCCCCCAAAATTTAAACTTGAAAAAGCCCACAGAATCTCTTCTCATCGCAATCCTTCACATACCAAACCAAGGCAAATGATATTTAAAGTTTTTCATCATCATCATTTGGTTCTAATCAGGAAATCTGCTAGATAAATTCCCTCATTGATGGTCAATGGCAATAACATTTTTATTCATCAAGACTTTGCTAAAGAAACTGTTGCAGTACGTAAGGAATTTTCTGACCTTCGCCCGCAGCTGAGAAGTTTTGGATTCAAATATGGCCTTTTTGATCCATCTATAATACGCATATGGAAAGACAATTTCTCAAAATCCTTTCACCGTCCAGAGGATCTACGACATTTTCTTGATCTCCAATTGCAGCATTCGATGGGCACTCATGACCCTATCACTTGAAGTTGATTCTTGCTGACAATTTTATGTGTAATTTTTCCATTTTTGGGCTCCAACGGTTTTGGCCATGCTTGTAGAGCGCGTGTGCGTTTCACTGTTCACATTTATGTTTTTTGTTTGTAGTTTTTTCTATGTTCTACCCTCTCCTTTACCTTTCATGTTCTCTAGAGCTACTCACACCTTCTAATATGTTCTTTTCCTCATTATCCTCTTCTTATCTTTTTCTTCTTTCCTCTTCCATTATGGCTAACATTAAAGTAATCTCGTTAAATGTTAAAGGTTTACGCCATCCAGTTAAGCATGCTAAGATTTCGGGATTATTTAGGTAGTTCCAAAGCTAATTTTTGTTGATGATAAAATACTAGATTATATGAAAAGAAAGTGGGTTGACAGGATTGTTTCTTCTCCTGCTAATGGCAAGAAAAATGGTGTAGTGATATTAATTGCAAAGAAATCTCATTGCCAAATTTTTACTAAATGTACAAATGCAGAGGGCAAGATACTTAGGGCTCCATTAGGATGTCGGGCGGATTGCCTCCGCCAGGGTGGCGGTGGCCACCGCCACCCTGGCGGAGGCAATCCGCCCGACAACCACTCTCGATTTCCCCTCCGCCTGATTAGGATGGCGGAGGGGACCGCAGCGGTCGGAAACACCGCCCGCCTGTTTTCCGCCCCGGTCGCCTGGCGGCCGGGGCGGATAAGTGATAACATGGTGGCGGTGTCTATCAGACACCGCCAGCCATATTAGAATAGGCATCCGACAATGCCTTTCCGTGGCGGCAATGCCGCCACGGAAAGGCAGGCGGACTTCACTCTGGGGGCCCCCTGCGGGCCCCCAGAGTGCAGCACAGTAGGGGGGTGCACACAGGGGGGTACCTATGGTACCCCCCTGCATTTGCATAATGAAAGCGGCAGGCACCGCGCGGTGCCTGCCGCTTTCGTCATGCAAATGCTGCAATGCATTTTCAGCATTGTGGCGGGCGGTGCAGAGTGCACCGCCCGCCACAATGATGGGAATACAGGATGCGCCCGCCACTGTGGCGGGCGCATCCTAATGCTGCCAACGGGACCCCCGCCCTCATGGCGGCCGGTCCCTAGTACCGTGAGGATGGCGGGCGGGCAAAGTCCGCCCGCCATCCTAATGGGGCCCTTAATTGTTAAAGTTAAAGCTCATAACTCTAATATTTTTTTACTAAATGTTTATGGTCCCACTGCGGATGAGCCTACTTTTTGGTCCACTCTTACAAATGAGGTGCTAAAAATTGGAAATGCCCCTTTAATTGTGGCTGGTGACTTTAATGTTATCTCCGATCCGTTACTAGATAGATTGTCTCAGACGAAATTTCACCCCTCTTAGGTTTATTTTGCTTTTAAAATGTTTCTTCAAACTACTAAGTTAGTTGATATATGGTGTCTTCATTTCCCTACGGACAAAAATTTAACTTTTTTCTCTAATCCACACAATTCACACTCTAGACTTGATTATATTTTAGTCACAAGACAACTTATCAATTCTATAAAAACTCCTATGATTAGAAATATTGATGTTTCTGATCATGCTATGATTTCTTGTATCTTAACTCTGAATTCAACATTTCCTAAGCAATCCAGATGGAGAATGAATTCTGGAATAGCTCTCAATGAGCATAATAAACCAAAACATTTAACAGCCATTAAGGATTAGTTTCAATTGAATCCTGAAGGTTCAACTTCTATGGTTACTTGATGGGATGCTTTTAAAGCTTATATTAGAGGACCTACTATTTCTATTATGGCCCAGGAAAATAAAACCTTTAATGCAAATATTAAACACTTAGAAAAACAGATAGCAAAATATGAAAGGCTCTTTATTACATCCAATGATTCACAATACAGGTATAAGTTACAAAAGTTACGCTATCAGTGTAATACAATTCTTAGTAAAAGAGCTAGCATCCAACTTTCTAAAGCCAAAGCTAAATTTAGTTTCAATGCAAATAAATCTGGAAGACTTTTAGCAAATTACCTTCGTATTAAAAAAGACAAAACTCAAATCACTTCCATTCATGGCCCCAATGGTAAAATTGCCTTTTCTCATTAAGATATTGTTAATGGATTTTTGGACTTTTACTCTAAGTTATATAATAAACCTGAATTTAATGATGACTCTTTGGTAGACTCCTTCCTATCCTCATGTGATCTACCTCAGATTTCCCCATCAAATAAACTTGGATTGGACTTGCCTATTACTAAGGATGAAATCTTATCTGCTATAAAATCTCTCAGACAAAATAAATCTCCGGGTCCTGACGGTTTACCTGCTGAGTTTTATAAAGAATTTCAATCCCAAATCTCACCTTTTTTACTTCAACTTTTTACATCATTTGCTTCATCAGTAAGTATGTCTGGTTCTTTTACGGAAACTTTAATTATTGTTCTTCCTAAAAAAGTCCAAACCCACTCTTGTTTCTAATTATTGTCCTATTTCTTTAATAAATCAAGATTTCTTTAATAAATCAAGATTGTAAATTGTATGCTAAAATACTGGCCACACTTTTATCCCCTATATTAGACTCTATTATTCAACCTGATCAATCCGGGTTCATGAAGAATAGATACTCAGCTAATAATACAAGAACTCTGCTGCATGTCATTGAACAAGGTCAGGCATTAATTTGCCCTTCAGGAGTCATGTCTTTGGATGCTGAAAAAGCCTTTGACAAACTTCATTGGCAATTTTTATTTCATACTTTATCATCTTTTAATTTTGGTGATACTTTTATCCGTATGATTTCAGCTTTATATTTTGCTCCCACTGCTCGTCTATTTATTAATGGCCAAGTTTCAACTCAATTCTCCCTTTTCAGAGGTACATGTCAAGGATGTCCCCTTTCTCCATTATTGTTTTTAATAGGTATTGAACTCTTTCTTGCCTCTATAAGAAAATGTGATACTATTATAGGAATTAAGGTTAAGGATGGTATTATTAAAACATTAGCATATGCTGATGATGTGCTTTTATTTATCAGTGATCCGTTATCCTCTTTTCCTTCCTTAATATAAATAATTACAAAATATTCTTTGGTTTCTGGGTATAAATTGAATACTAATAAAACAGATTTTTTTCCTTTTAAATGTTTTTGTACTCCTGATATGATTCCCATGCATGAAATTATTTGGCAAAAAAATAAATTAAAATATCTGGGTATTTTGTTTTCTTCTTTTATAAAATCAACATTGACTTTAAACAGTGAGTTTGTTTTAAATTATATCAAAGAAAAAACGTCTAAATGGACTTCATTACATCTTTCATGGTGGGGTAGAATGGAATCTATTTAAATGAATATTGCTCCTAAAATATTTTATACTCTCACCATGATGATATGATATGATGATAAAAATGATTTATACAGCGCACGTACACCAACGGTTTCTTGGCACTTCGAGGACAGGCTGGGGACATGCACGAGGAGTGATCAGTTAACTGTAGGCTTGGGAAAAGAGCAAGGTGTTCAAAGCCCTCCTGAATTGAGGATAGAAGGGGATTAGATTGAGGTTTGGGGGAAGTGAGTTCCAGAAGAGTGGGGCCTGTGAAGAGAATCGCAGGCCACTATGTTTCCTACGTCTGAAAGTGCAAATAGTCAATAGGTTTGAGACCGAGGATCGAAGGACACGGGAGGGAGCATAACGGTGGATCCGAGAGGCGATGAAGGCAGGGCCTTGCAGGGAGAGGGCCTTCTGGATCAAGCAACCTAGTTTGAAGAAGCTGCGCTGGGCCACACGGAGCCAGTGGAGGCTCCTAAGGAGAGGTGTAGTGTGACTAGACCTGGGCTGGCCAAAGACGAGTCTAGCAGCTTGATTCTGGATAAGTTGGAGTTGATGCATTTGGTAGACAGGTATTCCAACATACAGTGCATTCGCATAGTCAATTCGAGATATGACCAATCCCAGAATGACTTGAACAAGAGCGTATTGGGAAAGAAATCTGCTGATTTTCCTGATGCCACGTAAGTGGAATATAGAGACCGATACCACTGGTTTGATTTGGGCCCTCATGGAAAGGTCACTACTAATGGTGACTCCGAGACTTTTTACAGAGTTGACGGGGGATGGAGGACAGCCAAGGGAGCGTGGCTAGAAGTTGGTATTCCAGGGGTTTCCTGGGGGCCCTGTCAAGACCAGCTTGGTCTTATCGGGATTGAGCTTGAGCTGGTTCGCGTTCATCCAACTGCTGATAAAAGTCATAGTGGTTTGAACATTCTCAATGGAGGAAGGGGAGGAGTTAATATTAAAAATGAGCTGTAGGTCATCTGCATAATTAAATATGACTGCTGATCTCTTTTGAAGCTCAGAAATCAAAGGAAAATGTAATTAAATAGATTAAATAATAAAGGGGAAAGGGAGGAGCCCTGAGGGACTCCGCAAGTGAGACTTTTTTTCTGAGGTGAAAGTGTAAAGGCGAACTGCTTGATTGCAGTCCTGGAGGAATGATGTCAGCCACCTCAGAGGTGTGCCCTGGATGCCGGCGTTCTCAACCCGGTCGAGAAGGATGGTATGGTCGACGGAATCAAACGCCGCCGACAGATCCAGGAGCACCAGGGCTTGTGAGATGTTCTTATTGGCCCCCTTTCTGAGTTCATCATGAACCGCCAGGGCAATGGACTCAGTCAAATGTTGAGGCCTAAACCCCGCTTGATGGGGGTCTAGCAAATGAGAAGATTCCACGAAGGTGCTGAGACTGTTTGTTACAAAAGCCTCCAGGACTTTACCCAAAAAGGGGAGCAGCGAGATGGGACGGAAATTACTCAATACCTCAATGATCTCCATTCAATTCCCATTAAAATTTTATAAAGATATTGATAAACTCCTTTCCAAATTTCTTTGGAATAGCAAAGCACAACGTATTAGTTATAAAAAATTAAAAATGTCTACATGTAAGGATGGTTGTGGTATTCCAGATTTTCTTCTTTATCATAAAGCGTTTATTTTAAAACAAAGGGCTATTTGGTTTAATCATTCCTGTATACATAATCCTCCTACATGGTTCCATATTGAAAAATCGATTGCAAATCCTTTTCCACTTCCCACACTGTTAACAATGTCTAACAAATCATCATTATTTCATAAATCTCTTATCCTCAAATCCACCAAAATGATCTTCAATGATATAGATTACATTTTTCAATATCCTATGTGCAATACTGATTAATTATCATTATGGAATAGCAATGTTATTAAACTGAATTGAAATATTAGTTTCTGGTATTCATGGATTAAAGCTGGTATTTTTTATCTTAAAGATGTTTATTCTAATAATAACTTTATTCCATTTCACATGTTACAAACAAAGTATGGTTTAGCTAATTCTGATATTATAAAATATGAATATTTAAGTAATTCAATTTTAGATTCTTTTTCACAAGCTATTCCATCTAATATTCATACTGATTTATCTATCTATATTCAAACTATATCAACCAATGCTCATGGTGTTTCTATTTTATATAAAAAAAAATTGTCCAACAATCCAGGCAGTTACATAGATATGATTGCATTATTCTGGAATACTGAATTGTCACTTTCAATACCTACTTATACATGGGAATATGGATTACTAATATATCTGGATGGTTACCTGTTTCACTTTTTCAAACCAATTCTTATATCTTATTTAATTGCTTATGGACTCCATCACGTTTTTTATTTCATGCTAAACTGCTTCAATCTGATATATGTTGGCATTGTAATCTACACTCTGGATCACTACAACATATGCTTTTTACTTGTCCTTTCATATCAAAATTCTGGACAGCAGTATGGGATATTATTACATAGATTCTTAATATTCAAGAAGACGTATCATATAAAATGTTAATTTGCAAATCTGTAACCTTGTCGCAAGATTTAAGTGAACTTGAATGTAAACTTTTTAACTTCTTAATTTCAGCTGCGTTAAAATCAATTACCTTTTGTTGGAAGGATGTTTCAAAGTTATCAGTTCATGCCTGGTGGTCATGGGTTATTTTTACAAGAAGAGGTGCACAGTTATCCTTGTCTGGGGTTTGTCAAAATTCTATTTCTTATAATTTATTTTGGACTCCTGTTGATATCTATTTATCAAATTCAAGGGGTGTTTATTGCTTGTTCCCCCTTTATTATTTTTTTACTATTTAAATTGATATTGTTTAGTAGCTCTATTTATTAATTAATAATTATTTGATATTATATATTTCCCTCCCCTCCCTTTCACCTTTTAAGTTTTCTATGAACACGTTTCTCGTCAGTTATTGAAAATGAATTAGCAAATGTTACGTCATTAGTATTTTACTAGATCTTTTGCAATGTTATTCTTTTCTGTATGTCTTGCTTATTGTTTATTATGAAAAAAAATTCAATAAAATATTTTGAACACAAAAAAGAAGCGGCAGGGAGCGGTACAGTCAGACGCTTTTTGGAACATCGGAGGGTCAGTAATCGCTACAATAGGAGCATGGCCTTTTGAGGCACCGCCACAGGGATTACAATATCCCTTTCAGCCTGCCCTTTCATGGTGGTTCACCTGCCATGAAAAGGCTGGCAGAAAGTGACTTGGGGGGCACCTAGCAGGTCCCTTTTCCCCCCTGGCTCTCTGCTGTGAGGCCTGGGGGGCACCTATGGTGCCACTCTAAACATGTCTGCACGATGTGGCAGTCACCGCATGATGCCTGCCACACGGTGCAGGGTTGTTTTTAAAGTGTATATTTTCTATTGGGGCTTATGCTGCAGCCTGGAATTTCCTGACTCCCCTGCCCTGGCTCTAAGTTGGCTACAGTGACAATACAGGCCTGTTAAGCCCTTTGTGTGAAAGCAAAGAACAGGCTGTTCAGATATAAGTGGGGCTGTGCTCAGTTTAGCACCCCCCATTCTGCCAGCAGATGGTTCATTGAGGCACACCTAATGCTGCAGCCGGCAGCACAATCCGCAATAGAAAACATATACTCTGCGATGGCCGTGAAGGCTGTCACATTGTAATAGGAGCAGGGTGACCGTTAACTCCTTGTCGGGCAGTCCCTTTTCCGCTATGGTGCTGGTGCGAGTCAGACAAGAGTAATGATGCCCTTACCTTTTTTAAATGATGTATAAAATGCGAATAGCATCAGTCAATGCCCAAGGGCTAACCAAGATGGGTAAAAAAAAGAATCTATGAGAGATTAAAAATGCTTCGGTCTGAGATAATATGCTTACAAGAGAAGAAACATATACCATGTGCTAAAAAACATTTGCTCAAGACCATGGTTTACCACATACAGATATGTAGAAAACAGAGCTCTACTGTAATAGGGATGGCAATTGTATCTAAAAGGATTTTTTGTGTGGTTAAATATAAAAGCTTCTGACAACTTGGGAAGGTAGGCCATTGCAGAATGTTAAGTGTCAACACATAAATACACAGTGTGTTCTATATATGGATGTAATGTAAACAAAGCAACAGTTTTGAGTTCTTGGCAAAAGAATTGGTGCAATGGTTGTCTCCAATGATTGTCTATGGTGACCTAATTTTTCATATCAGCAGAAGACAAACAGTTGTGCATTCTTATGAAGGGCTGTTAGACCTGTCCCCATTAGGGTGGTCTTCCCCCAAATGTTTTGCCTACTCATCTCCAAATATTTACTGGAATTATTTTTTGTTGGCCGTAGGACTCTGTCCACTTTACCACTGCTAACCAGTGATAAAGTCCTTGTGCTCACTCCCCTAAACATGGCTTGATTGACATTTACATAATTTATAAGTCCCTTGTACAGTGGTATACTATATACCCACGGTCTATAAATGTAATGCTACCAGTGGGCCTGCAGCACTTATTGTGCCACCCACTTAAATAGCACTTTAAAACATGTCCAAGGCCTGCCATTGTAGCCTGAATACAGTGTAATACTGTCATGCCAACTTAGCATTTAATCCTGTTTGCCATGCCTTTAACTCCCATTTTATTATATGTAAGTCACCCCTAAGGTAAGCCATAGGTAGCCCATCGGGCAGGGTGCTGTGTAATTAAAAGGTTGGACATGTATTTTTAAGTTCACATGCCCTAGTAGTGAACAACTCCTGAATTCAATTTTTCACTACTGTGAGGCCTACCCCTCCACTAGGATACCATTGGGGATTCGTTATTACATCTAATAAGCTGTCATTCCTAGTTGGGAGCAGGTAGATATGTCATGTTCGGTACATATGAAACTGTTATTATAAACCCCCTTTAATGCTAAAGCAGTATTTTTCATTACTATTTTGAAATTGCCACTTTGAGAAAGTTTGCATTTTTCTGCTGATAGGCTACAGGCAAAAAAGGACTGTCTTTGGTCACTAGAAGAATTAGGTGTTCCTCAATGAACCATCTGCTGGCAGAATGGGGGGTGCAGAGCTGAGCACAGCCCCACTTTTACCTGAACAGCCAGTGCTTTGCTTTTACACAAAGGGCTTAACAAGCCTGTTTTGTCACTGCAGCCTGCTTAGATCCAGGGAGGGGAGGCGATTCCCTTGCGGGAGTAATCTTTGGCGCCATGTGTTAGCAATTATCGCTCCAGGTGCTGCTCGCTCACGCAAGGGAAACGCTTTCACTTTTGCCGACTTTACATTCGCGGGAGAAACGCTTTCACTTTTGCCGACTTTACATTAGTGCAAGGGGATGTCTGTTTTTTGCGAGCCCGGGAAGCAGCAGCACGAGCCGTCCGCGAGAGCCCCGGGGTGACATCGAGAGCCAGCCCATCGAGGAGCCCCTTTTCTTTTCCAGCTGCCGCCATGAGGGTGGAGATCGAGACCATTTTACCCAGTGACGGTGGGAGGGGGCGCGTACACTTGGGTCCGAGCCGAGCAGGAAGCTCTCTGGCTACAGTTTAGCGGGAGCATCAGTTCCCAGCGGCCACTTTTCCAAGCCCAGCCCAGGGAGGCTGCAGGTATTTAAATGGCAAGCGATGACAGCTGTGGAATAAAAAAAAAAGGGGGGGTGCCCACCCTATTTTATAACCCGGATTTAGACCTGCTTCTTCTGCTCAGCTGCTCCCATTTTGTCCGCTCCCACTTTCAATAACGTTGGGGCTTCCCTTTCTAACCAAACAGCATCCTAAGAGATGCATTTACTGTACCCTGAGATGCATTTACTGTCCCCCGATCATGTCAGTTATGTGAAGCATGTTTGGGCGAAGAGATTGTGATCATCTGGCTTTGGGAGATGCGGATATTGAGGGACGTGGACATTTGCCCAAGATCACATGATTTTGGTTTAGTCGGTAAACCAAGATATTGACCCATCTCTCCAAGAACCACAGCTCTATCTGTCCTCTATGGGTCACATATCATGGCTGCATTTGCCCATAAATATCCCAAGCATATTTACTTCAGGCTGACTGTTCTGTACTATGGGAAGTCGCTGTGTTGGATGCACTTTTTATTCTGGCAGCACAACTTGAATTGGGCTAATAAATGTGTATATGTCTGACAATGTCATTTGTCGTAAGGACAAATATGATCCTTTCCATAATTAGTAGTTGAATACAGTATCATCTGGAATTCCCACATTATTTGCTTGCAAGCTTCGCTGACATTTTTTTAAAGTAATTTGACACTCTAACTTGTTGTGCTATGCCCATTTCCGATATGTTTGTCAGGTAGCCGAGATTGGCTGTTATCTGATTTAAAAAAAAGAAAAGACGTCGGTAAGTATGAATATATATGAATTTGACACCTGTAGT
The DNA here is from genome assembly GCF_964261635.1 of Lissotriton helveticus. Classification (NCBI taxonomy): domain Eukaryota; kingdom Metazoa; phylum Chordata; class Amphibia; order Caudata; family Salamandridae; genus Lissotriton; species Lissotriton helveticus. The sequence goes on along the minus strand of NC_136057.1, from coordinate 1,434,236,637 downwards.
GGATTTAGACACCTAAAATACAATTAATTTCAAGTGTAAATTGTACTTTTGATTCCATGCTCATTGTTTGTGCAGACTAAACGTCTAAGTGTACCACATTAAGTAGATTGGATGTGCTAGTACTAATGGCATTTCACCTGGAGCACACACTTAAGTAGCAAAATGGGTTCTAGAATACATTTACTCGTTCTACAGTTGCGAACCCTTAGATCAAGTCTCCTAGCACAAGCGAGCCCCTAGACCTGTCTTTTTAGTTGCGAACATATTTTGCAGTGATGTACACTGCTAACAGGTGTCTCCCCTGAAAGTCTTAATACATCCACCTTTAAAAAAAAAAACAATGTACAGCTAACTAGGGGAGAGGAGCTGCTGTAGTTCCAGCATGTGGAACATTGCTTTACTGGGACAGGCTTCAAATAGTGCTACCGCCTGCTGCTCGCTTCCTACTGTCTCTTCTGAACATGCTATACAGGGAATATCGGCGGTGTATTTGTAATCTGAAATTAAATAAGGTTGCTGCAGCATTGCCTATCCACTGTAAACTGTATGTTCCTTCTTTTTACGTATTCACTTGATACACTGACGTGCCACAAAAGATGTGTGGACAGATTTTTGCAAAAATATATTGAAACATTGACATAAAAACTTGACATCAGAAAAATAATGTTGACCGCCCATTACCATAATATTTCAACTTTACTCATTCCAAACAACGCACAAAAATGTACGGATCCAATAATACATTAAAGACATTGTCATAAATACAAGTCAGTTTCTAAAAAGAACATAACTTGTAAAGCTCAAGAAATGGGGACCATGTTCCCTCAAATCCATCCATATTTCAACTTTACTCATTCCAAACAACGCACAAAAATGTACGGATCCAATAATACATTAAAGACATTGTCATAAATACAAGTCAGTTTCTAAAAAGAACATTACTTGTAAAGCTCAAGAAATGGGGACCATGTTCCCTCAAATCCATCCAATCTCTGTTCAAACCTTATTGGTAGTAATGACGCTTGCTTACTAGTAACCTTTTCTTTACAAAGTGCAACTAATGCATGTCATTAAGTGCACAATGAAATAGGCAGAGCATAGGAGCATGCAGGTGTGCGGATGTATCTTCTGTGCAATCTAGAAGTACCCGCTTAAATTCTGACTCTTGCCAGTGCTATTATTGCCATAGGGAATTTCTTGTTTTACTTGGCTTTTCTTGAAAGGTGAATGAATTCAATAGGGTGTCACCTTGCATGGAACGTTGGCATACCAGATTCTCACTCTAGACCTGATCAGGACCACAACTTGGCTCCATCGAGGTATGTCAACATGATTGATCTCTATTCTTGCCGGATTTAGGACTTAGTGCCATGAGAATGTGTAGTAACTGGACCAGCAAGAAGTTAGATCGACAAGATCTACGTGCCACCCTCAACTGGAGACTCATGACTTTTCAGTGGACCAGGGGGATATGGGATGATAAGATAGGACTGAGCCCTGTCAAAGGTGGGAAGAGATGCTGTAGACAATGGCCTGTGAAATGACATGTTTTTATTATTGAAGTTTGAGCGAAATAAAGCATAAACAAGTCATAATGTGGCAACCCTTAACAAAACAAACTATTAAAGGGACTAATTTATCTTATTTTGAAGATTAGGGATCTCCGTATCACCACTTTCACATCTCTGTTCCCTAAGAAATTGTTGTAAGGACTGTTTAGGATATGTCTGCCGATCTCTTGAATGGCTTGATTCTACATTATCACGTTACTGAAGCCAACATAGTCCTCCTCAAGTCTTGCCACATGAGCTGCTACCCCATAACAAGCCACACACCTCAGTACCTGAATAAGATCCAAACCTCTGACTCACCAGCCGCAACCAAGAAGCTGTACTCTCTCCAGAGTGGAAACCAAGTGACACAAAAATGAAACCCCACAGGAACAAGACTTCCCATTCTTTATACCTACAATATGGCACATCTTCAACCACCTAGAGGGCAAGCCTGCTCTTTCTTGTACACCATCAAAAATAGACCAACGTAAACCCCGGCCCTTGGGTCCACCTTCTCCTAAATGTACATGAGCCTAAATCATCCATTTACTTGAACATTGCTTTGTTACATCTTCGCTCATTTTGCGCCGTTCATGGACAAATTGCCTAGTGATTGCTGACATGTTTCACTGTCTGATATTGCCCTGTTAAGTGATGCTTCTGACCCACAGGAATTGCTGCAAGAATCATAAAATAAACCCAACATAGGGTCCGATTACGATGGCGGGCAGTCCGCCACCCCCAGGCCGGCGGTGAGGACTGCCGGCGCGGCGGCGGCGGGCCGCCAGCCATCAACCTGAATATTCTCACTGCCACATCAGGATGGCGGTGGGAATGGGAATGATACCGCGGTGGATGGAAAGACCGTCCGCTGTGGTCCCACAAGGCGGTCCTTTTCCACCCGCCTTGCAGGACACAGTACAATGGTGTAATGGCAGCGGTGCTGTGCAGGTACCCCCGCGGGCATTATGATGCCTGTCTTTTTCGGTGGAGATCCTGCTGCAAAAAGACAGGCGGAGTATGCCTTAGGGGTGTACTAGAGGTGATTAACCTTTCTGATAGGATATTAAATGAAAATGAACTCCATGTTTTGAAAAGAGGTTTATCTTTTTGCCCGAGGAACAAATGTGACTTCACTAATTTGGAAATTAACCTGTTTCAATTAGCCAGGAAACTTAAATTGAAAAGTTTTTTCTCGAATATTGACAGGCCTGTTAATGTTGGCAGAACTATTAAAAGTTCTGAAATGTCAATCATTGATTTACGAAATACTCTTTCATTTATGTATTACCTAAAGTGCACAAATCTCAAACTAATCCGCCAGGAAGACCAATTGTTTCCGACATTGGAAGCATGAGGGAACATTTGTCCGAATTCTTAGATACACTTTTAAAACCCTTAGTTAGCAATCTACCCTCTTTTATCAGGGACACAATGGATGTCCTTAACAAACTTGAAGATGTAACTTGGGAGTAGGGATTCACCCTGGTAACAATGGATGTAGTAGGGCTTTACACATGTATACATCAGGACATGGGAATTCAAGCATTGAATCGCTATCTAGGCAGTAGAAGTGCGAGCTTTAGGGAACACTCCAATATGCTGGTGGAAATGGCAGGTTTCATTTTGAAAAACAACTTTTTCTTATTCGAGGATACTTGGGGGCCCATTAGGATGGTGGGTGGATCGTCCCCGCCAGGCCGGCGGTAGCCACCGCTGACCTGGCGGGGGCGATATGCCCGCCCTCCTAGCCGGAATGACCCCCCGCCATATTAGTATGGCTGGGGGGTCCGCCTTGCGACCGGGGCGGAAAAGAGTTTATATGGTGGCGGTGTCTATCAGACACCGCCAGCCATATTAGCCTGGGCTTTTTTAGATGCCTTTCCGTGGCAGCAATGCCCCCACGGAAAGGCATGCGGAGTCTGCTTTGGGGGCCCGATGCGAGCTCCCATGGACTGCGTGGGGTCTGTCATCCTAATGGCCCCCTTGGTTTCATCAGATTAGGGGCACTGCGATGGGTTCAATGTTTGCTCCCTCTTACGCCAACCTATTCATGGGATGGTTTGAGAGGGAGCATGCCTGGAGTCGGGGGTGCTAGCAACTGGACAGATCATATTTTTTACTGGACACGCTTCATTGACGATGTTCTAATGATTTGGAGAGAGTCACCTGATGAGTTACTGGAGTACTTTGACTATCTTAATTGTAATGAATTCAATGTGGCCCTGACACTCAGTCATAGCCAGACCAGTATTGTGTGTTTGAATGTGGAATTGTTTGTGGAAGGGGACAGAATCTTGAGTAAATTGTATAGAAAATCCACAGCAACTAACTCTATACTTAGAGCAGATAGTCATCGCCCCACATCAGTTATTCTTGGAATTCCCTTTGGCGAAATGGTCAGGACTAGGCATAATTGTAGTAAGGATATTGATTTTCACTTGGAACTGGATGTTTTACAACAGAGGCTAGTTCAGAGAGGTTATAAGAAACATGATCTTGCGAAGGCAAGATCAAGAATTATGAATATAAGTAGACAGTCCACTTTAGTACAAAAACACAGGGACAAATCTAGGGAACGCCTAGCTTTCCTGACTAAGTACTGTTCACAGAAAGATGGCATTTTCAAAGCTCTGGGCAGGAACTGGAACATTCTGAGGAGTATTCCATTCCTTATACTATTGATAGGTGAAAAACTAGAAGTTGTGTTCATGAGAAGACGTACCATCAAACAAATGGTCACCAGAAATTACTTGGAACCTGAATGTGTCAATGATGGAAATTGGCTACCGAAACCACCCATGGGTTTCTTTGTCTGTGGATCCTGTAGCATTTGCAGTTTAGGATTAAACAGAACCAAGGATTTCAATGTTAATACTAATCGGAGATACGTCATCAAAGAATTTATCAATTGCAAAATTGTAGAAGTAGTATATGCAGTGATTTGTGATTGTAACAAGGTTTACAAAGGCAGTACTAAATGCATGTTAAAACTTAGAATTCAGGAACACAACAGATCAATCATCAATCAGGCTGAGCAATCACCTTTGTATCAACACATTAAGGAACATCATAATTTGCAAACGAGGATTACATTTCATGGTATCCAGAAAGTCAAACCACGGAAAAGGGGTGGTGACTGGGAATTAGATCTCAGACAACAAGAAGCCAAATGGATTAGCAGATGCAGGACGGTTCATTTTGGATTGAACACTGATAATGAGTTACACCATTTTCTCTGAAATGCACGTATATGTGGATAGACCCGAGTCCAGTGTAGTCTCGTTCACTATATTTGTATTCACAGATCTCACTATTTATTTGACAGTTTATTGTCTTTGTTGCCTTTGATGGGGTAATTTGAATTAGATTTCAATTTTGACACTTTTTAATAACACTATTGTGTAGATAGGAAGACGAGAAGATAATGACAAACAAATATGACAGTCCAAAGCCCGGTTGGACGTTGCTTGAGGGAAACGTGAGCGGAATGTCATTCGACATGTTTGGAAATTTCAGTGTATAGATGGTCAGTTTAGATGACAGTGGGAAACACATTTAGAGTGAGCCATTATGTATTTTCTTTGATCATTGTGCTTGGTTATAAGTAGCTCAAGTTATTCTATATAGCGTGTGATCACATTAGAATTTAATGTTGTCAAAAAAGATATGCATTAGAATTACTTGGGCATGTACTTTTATAAACTGCTCTAATAATTTGAGGAGGCTGTTTATTAATATTCTGACCCATTACATTTCTCTTAGTCCGTTACTTGTAAAAATAATGGAGGAATATAACCCGTTTAGTAAACAGCATCACGTTTTACGTGATTGTTATTTATAAAATATGTTCGGGGGTGTAAAGTTAATTATTCATGGCTATCAGTAGACAGATTCTTTGCCGCGGGTTGCAGGAAGATAATGGTGGAGTTAAATGGTTTGGCAACCGCAGTTTTCCGTCTATAATTATATTCACGTAATATTGGAAACTTTTTTCGCTTTGTCATTTATGCAAAGACTTACTGCTACTTTTTGTCACAGACAAGTTTTTTCTTTTTCCCTTCTAATCGGAATGCGCACATAACTATGCGTAAGCATCATTAATACACGTAATAGGCGCCATGGGTCACCATGAGGGGTTTTCAAGAACAGGGATTGGTGCTTAAGGTAGTAATTCCGCCACGGAAACGGAAGTAGAAATCACGTAGAGGACCAGAAAGGGAACCGCATTGGTTTTGATATGGGAGCAGGGTGATTGGTTGTCACAGGACAGGAAATACATCCTAATAACTTTTCATTGGAGACTCGTAAACGTTTGTACTTGCACGGTTCTGATTGGTTAATTTTATTTTGTGGACCGGGCTGAAAACTGTATACATCAATTTGAGGCGGGATTTGACATAACCGTGGATTGGTCAGTGTTTCATTTATAAGGAATGGCGAGATACAGACCGGTGTGCAGTGGATGTTCACATACCCAGTCTCGCCGGCCTGGATCACGCATGCAGGATTACTTGCTCTAATTCAGGTAAAAATAAGAGAGGGCTAGTTAAGGTCATAGCTGTCCAGGAATTCATGGCACTTTGGTTTATTGATTGACCTTTTGTTTTTGCAGATGAATGCTAATCATTTTGCTTGAAAACTTTCTTGGGCGTTATACTATATATTTTGAATTGAAAGGTAAGCTTGATCTTCTAGATAGACTGGTTGTTATGGGGTGGGGATGGATTAAACCCAGATCTGTGACTGGGGGTGAGTGTTTTGCCATTGTGCAACATTCCGTCCATCATCTTGTGTGTTTTGCTGTTCACCCTATGTGGGAAGGGTATGCCCAGACATGGGTCCCTTGCTCACTAAGCCACTGGAGTCAAGCTATCCTGGCTGAAGACGGCTGATAGCCAGAAACCGGTCCTAGGATGCTTGATTCCGGTCCAGGAAAGACAAGACTTGGCAGTTCGGGCTGGACTGTTCCCATGAGGCACAGGGTCAAGACTGATTTGCATATGGCCATGTCTGAACTGGGGTGGCTTGGTGAGCAAAATAACGATGGATTAAACCCAGATCTGTGACTAGGGGTGAGTGTTTTGCCATTGTGCAACATTCCGTCCATCATCTTGTGTCTTTTGCTGTTCACCCTATGTGGGAAGGGTATGCCCAGACGTGGGTCCCTTGCTCACTAAGCCACTGGAGTCAAGCTATCCTGGCTGAAGACGGCTGATAGGCAGAAACCGGTCCTAGGATGCTTGGTTCCAGTCCAGGAAAGACATGACTTGGCAGTTCGGGCTGGACTGTTCCCATGAGTCACAGGGTCAAGACTGATTTGCATATGGCCATGTCTGAACTGGGGTGGCTTGGTGAGCAAAATAACAATGGATTACACCCAGATCTGTGACTGGGGGTGAGTGTTTTGCCATTGTACAACATTCCGTCCATCATCTTGTGTGCTTTGCTGTTCACCCTATGTGGGAAGGGTATGCCCAGACGTGGGTCCCTTGCTCACTAAGCCACTGGAGTCAAGCTATCCTGGCTGAAGACGGCTGATAGCCAGAAACCTGTCCTAGGTTGCTTGATTCCGGTCCAGGAAAGACATGACTTGGCAGTTCGGGCTGGACTGTTCCCATGAGGCACAGGGTCAAGACTGATTTGCATATGGCCATGTCTGAACTGGGGTGGCTTGGTGAGCAAAATAATGATGGATTAAACCCAGATCTGTGACTGGGAGTGAGTGTTTTGCCATTGTGCAACATTCCATCCATCATCTTGTGTGTTTTGCTGTTCACCCTATGTGAGAAGGGTATGCCCAGACGTGGGTCCCATGCTCACTAAGCCACTGGAGTCAAGCTATCCTGGCTGAAGACGGCTGATAGCCAGAAACAGTCCTAGGATGCTTGATTCCGGTCCAGGAAAGACATGACTTGGCAGTTCGGGCTGGACTGTTCCCATGAAGCACAGGGTCAAGACTGATTTGCATATGGCCATGTCTGAACTGGGGTGGCTTGGTGAGCAAAATAACGATGGATTAAACCCAGATCTGTGACTGAGGGTGAGTGTTTTGCCATTGTGCAACGTTCCGTCTATCATCTTGTGTGTTTTGCTGTTCACCCTATGTGGGAAGGGTATGCCCAGACGTGGGTCCCTTGCTCACTAAGCCACTGGAGTCAAGCTATCCTGGCTGAAGACAGCTGATAGCCAGAAACCGGTCCTCGGATGCTTGATTCCGGTCCAGGAAAGACATGACTTGGCAGTTCAGGCTGGACTGGTCCCATGAGGCACTGGGTCAAGACTGATTTGCATATGGCCATGTGTGAACTGGAGTGGCTTGGTGAGCAAACTAACGATGGATTAAACCCTGATCTGTGACTGGGGGTGAGTTTTTTGCCATTGTGCAACATTCCGTCCATCATCTTGTGTGTTTTGCGGTTTCAAGGCCACAACCAGACTTATGAGCTCAAATGGCTAGTGACTCTCTTATTGCTTACAGATTTAATACTTGGAAGAAAACATTTGTGGTTGTATCCAGGCCTGAATAGGTATATAGGTGTTAGATTTAAGGTGAGACCTGTGCTTTTTCATGATTACTAGTAATTGCAGCGGTCTATTTGAGTATGTTGTTATAGGGGACCATGGATATTGAATCTTGAAATATCAAAATATTATTCGACAGTGTGCAAACTCGTGTTTTCTGACTGAGTGAGATTTGTCAAATATAGATATGGGGATAGGTGGGAACTTTTGTTAAAAAATAATTAAAGATATTTAAATATTAGAATCTTTGAGCTAGATAACATATTGTGTACTTCATTTTCCCCCCTTTACGTTATTTTTGCTCTCAGACTATATACGCTAGTGGTGAGGATTGAATTTATTGAATTTTGGAACAAAGTACGGGCCTCCATATTGCTTGATCACTTGTTATCCCTTTGAGTAGTCAGTTTAGAATTGGCATGTTTTGGTAAAATACTTTAGGATTTTTTTTTTTTAACAGTGCACATGTTTTTCTTGATAATTGAACCAATAGAGATGGGGACTGTAATAATTTTGATACCCAATTATGGAAATGAACTCGATATCTCATACTTCATTTCTTATTGTATCTTTGTCTCAGATTTGTATATACAAACAGGGAGGTCGTATTTAACTTGATCTTAACACAGAATGCAGATCACCATTTTCTTTGTCCATATACAGTTCTTTTTTTAGGTAGGCCACTGCAGTGAACTATTTATATACTTGGAAGTGGACTGTAAGCTCTCTTGTTAAGCAAATTTTGTTTTAATCTTTTGTCAAGATTTGTTTCTACAATAACGATGTTCTACTGTAAAAATCCTTTGTTTTCATTAGAATGGTATATAGGCAGGTGCCAATGGATGCGATATCACTATTTTTGATTTATAAAGCTATCATTATATACTATCTGAATTTCCTGTTATAATGCTCGACTGATATCGTTTTTTCTAAATATTTATTTTGCAGCCCTGATGATGTCCATTCCGGACGAAACACGTTGGCTGTATTGAGTTCTGTATATTTCATTACTTTGGATTGATTTTGAACTATTTGCATTGATGAAACGGAATTGCTGTTGCTAATATTGGATGAACTATGCTACAATAAAAGTCTTTGGAAATCAACATTTGAACCTAAGAATTTGTGACAAACACGGCGCTCCTTCCGCTGAATTTTTGATTGGTTGGATTATTTGGGGTCCCAACGGTAGACCCCAGGGAGTTGAGCACACGGACTCTTTGCATTTGTGTGTAACTGTATACATTCATTTTTCTCTGGGCCTCCTCTGATGTTGTGAAGAACCATACCTTCCCCTCCGCTGTGTAGTCCGGAAAGAAAGTTATCGTACTGTGCCCAAAACGCAGCGGTGGGGCAACACGGGCTGCCTGGAGGAGTAAGTCTTGGTCCCGGAAATTAAAGATGCCGGCCAGGATAGGCCTGGGGGGCCCGGTTTAGGTCTGCTTCCTGGGACGGGGTGGGCCCTCTCCACCGAGAAATAGTGCGATGTTCCTGGATTAGGTCCTCCATGAACAGGTCCCTTGCGGCCCCTATGCTTTTTCCAGAACACCAATAATCCTGACGTTGTCGCATCTTGAGCGACTTTCGTGGTCGTCCAGGTTTGCGGCCATCACTCTACTTTTGGTTTGTAATTGCTGTACTTGCTGCTTGAGAGCATCCGAATCTTCGCGGAGGGTCGCTGTTGTATTTTCGACCTCCGTTACGCTTGTCTTCATGTTTTTAAGGTCTGCACGGATCAGCGAAATTTCCACGAAGAAGGTGTCGATACGTGATTCTAGGGACGTGTGCACTCTATTCAGTGTGGCCATAATGTCTTGTAGTGTGACATCTTCCGCTTCTGCCGCTGTGCGGTCTTCAGGGTGAGTGGCTGTCAGATCTGCCACCTCTGATTGTTTCTTGGCCCATGCAAACGTGTCCAGTTTTGTTTGATGCGTACTACGCGGGCCTCTCCCCAGTCATCCTGGGACTTGTGCTACTCTGCGCAGTTTGAGGCATACGCTTGGTAGAAATCACCGCTGCCTGCCTGTGTAGTGTGTCACCCCATGCTACCTTTCAGTTGTCCTACGTCTAGTTAGCGGTGCACTTGCCTGTGTGTGGCGATGAGCGGTGGCGGAGGGTCTCGTTGGTCGGCCTGCCTTCCACTCCTGGTGTCTGTGTTATTTACTCCTGTGGACCGAGTGCAATATTGCTGGGGTGGAGTAGCCCACCATCACTTTGTGCACGTGGCACTAAGTTGTCCTCTGCATTTTCAGCGCCCCCCAAGAGAACCTCTACGATGCTGGTTTCTGCTCTCCTCAATGGTCTCTGTGGCTAAGGCCTCACTGCTCTCAAGCCTGTACTGTGCCCCGGATATATTCGGTGGCTGCCCACAATGTGGATTTCGTTGTGGCCCACAGGAGTCTTTGGGGCAGGTCTCCTTCTGTCCTACCAGATATAAGTGCCATCAGAGATGCAGTGTCATGTGCTGTGCCCCCAACAGTCGTCGATGTTGCAGGACGACGGTGGCCTAGTTACGTCCCCCGGTCTGCACTGCGCCTCACAATTCCTGACCTGAACCGGCAGTCGCAGGTCGTCTGCCAATTTCTGCCTCTTGGATGCGGATGGGCCATGCAGGCGGGGGGGCCACTGGTTGTGGATTCCAGGCAGTTGTGCTGTGGATCACGGGGCCTGCTTCATGGCGGTCCCAACACTGGGCTCGCCAGCTCTCGAGGCCCCTGCTGCGCTGTGTCGGCCAGGCCGGGGTGGGATTGCTGCTGCAGGAGTCGTTACTGGGTCTGATTGTGTCTCGGCCGCCTCTGGCCTGACTTAATCCGTTCTCCAAGGGAGGTTGCACTGATGTGCAGTGTTCCGGCCTCACCGTCACTTGAGGCCCCAGCTTTGCTGTGTCGCCTGGGCCACGCCTGCACAGCTGGCCCAGACTAGTGTGTGCAAGCGTCTCTATCGGGCGTATGTTTCCTACTTTTGAAAGATTTATGAGTAACAGATTCCTGCACCTCCCCAAACAGTTCATCACCTGAAAAAGGCCTCTTTAGTGGTCCGTCTTTTGAGAAGAGTCAGCCTTCTAATCTCTCAAATACAGCTGTCTACTTGCTGCTGCTAGTTCACTTGCTGCCATAGGTGATGCCTTTAAATTAACGAAGGTTATGTCAGACAAAACTTTGCTTGAGCTTCCACTGCTATCAATAGGTGGGATATATCCACCACGTATTTCTGAGGACAAGGACTGAAAGCCTTTAACTAAAGACTCAGTCACAAACGGCCTCTGCACACATGGCAGAGGCCCCACAGGCATGGGGTGTCTCTGCACTTGAGGCAGAATCTCCGCAATGAGAATTTTCATTGTGGAGATTCCACCCCAGTTGAGGAGACTCTCCCATGACTGTGGAGACTCCGCCACAAGTATGGAGGCTCTTTGTGAATCAGGCTCTGGAGGTGTATACAGAATATACCCCAGCTCATACTCCCAGATACAATCAGACCAGAATACGCTCCTTAACAAACGATTCCACTATCTTATCCACCTTGTCGGCTATAACCACTTCAACAGATAGCAACTTGGCTATTTGGCCAAAAAGGTTAGAGAGTAATGGCTCTATAGATAATTTCTGAGGAATTTACATTTTCTTCTTAGCTAGAGGGTACAGTCATTCCATAAACTCTGGAATGTGTTTCTTCTTAGGATCAGTTAACACATAAGAGGGGAGAGGGCCAAACAATTACACTCTACCACCCCGAGCCCCCAAAGATACTCAAGTGCATACACAAGGGGGGTGGAGAGCAAAAGACAAAACTTATAACAAAGCAGACAAACTCATCTGTTTGAAAAAACTACCCTCACTCACATACTGAAGTATGTGACATGCTTCATCATAGGGCTTGCTTACAATACGCCCTGGTGTAGCATAAGGGAGGGGAAAAAATAATGAATTCCACACAACACAACGTACAACAGTGGAACTCAACATATAAAACACGTAACATATAATGTGTGAAGACAGTGCCAATCACCAAGTGGCTCCATAGAATGGTGCGACAGAAAAAGTGCAGTTAATTGGAAGTGGTTAAAACTGGTTTAAGGGTACCAACCAAACCATTTTTATTATTCTCAGGTTCCCCCACCAGGATTAAAAAGAAAAAGGATGGGTAATGTCTTCGTGAGAAAATGAGGTTTCTCAAGATTACCCTCCTATTACTGCTGTGGTCAACATGTTTCGACCGACTTACTGTGCCTCAAAAGGTCACCCCGATCTTCTTCAGGACTGATGTAGCTTCCTGTACAATTTATGGCCCCACCGTATTTCGGTTATTGTGCCTTGAAGTACGAGCCGGTCTGCCTAGATCCTAGCTCTTCTTGTCACGTGTGGAGAATGTTCCCAATAGTCAGGGAGAACATTCACTAGTAAAGGAAAAAAGAGACAGTATATGCATGCTATACTCATAAGTAATCTCTTCTCATCCCCATATTTCAAAAACATCTGAGATCATCTGTTAGAGTTCCCTGTGTTCTCATTTGGGTCAACGAGTAGAATGTACACCCCTTTCCCTTTTAACCCGGGTCTCTTAATCGTCCCTCGGGTCTCAAAATTCAACATACTCATTAAGTAGTAATGCCAATATTTACAAAAAAATGCTGTATGTGTCCATATCCACCATAGGTCATCTTGATTCTCCCAAAGCACATACATCTCCCAATCATATCGTTTGAAGAATAGGGCGTAAAAAGTTGACCCCGCCTCAGTACTCACCGAGTTTATGTAATATATAAACCCGAACTAGTGTCCGTCAGGAGGGTATCCCAGGAACACAACCTATATCACATTGATAGAAAAAGGAAAAAGGAGGATGTAGCAATGAGCCCCCGTTTCCAGAAAGTCGGATTCGTCGTCTAGTCCGTGCCGATGGCCACACACCTGCATATTCACATATTAATGACCCTTAATGCCTTGTGTCGCTATCCGTGATTACCCTTTAAGCATGAGCGTAAAATCTGTTCCGCTCGCGGATTTTGCCGATTTTCGGCAAATTCGCAATCCGCAAACTCTCGCGAACTTGCTGAAAATTCGTAAAATCCGTGCGAAGCGGATTTTTTGCTTGGTCGCACTTGCCAACTACAATTTCGTGGGAGTAAACACTTGCGAACACATAGATGCGGCGGGCAGCGACAATCTCGCAATTGCGAGATTGCAAAATTTGCAATTTCGCACAAGAAATCCACCAGCAGGCAGCATAAACCTTGAAAATTATGATTTTTATCAGAATAACTCCTCAGGTTGACATTTGCCTGCACTTTTTCTTTGCAAGGAGTCCATTTTGGGGGGTGGGGGGTGGGAGGCAGGAAGTGCCCCACAGTCTCCAACTTCCTGTTCCTGTCCAGCAGGCTCCTCCCAGTGCTTTCTTCATGTGCTGGTCACTTTGATTTGGATCTTGACCTGGAAGGATTACTTTTTGTGGATGCTGCTAGATATTTGGATTTTTGCAAAACTGAAAGCACTCAGCAGGTGCAAAAGTTCAATCTTATCATTAGTAACCATTCCCTGTAGTGCTTCCTGGGGGGGCCCTTCAGAGTTCATTTGCCTACTTGCAACTATTCTATGACCCTCACAGCAGGCTCAGAGAATAGCTACAAGTATACAACAAAGGTCCTGTTAAAAAAATACACTGCAACAGAAAACAATTACAGACAAAACTGAAAGCACTCAGCAGGTGCAAAAGTTCAATCTTATCATTAGTAACCATTCCCTGTAGTGCTTCCTGAGGGGCCCCTTCAGAGTTCAGTTGCCTACTTGCAACTATTCTATGACCCTGCTCTGACCCTCACAGCAGGCTCAGAGAATAGCTACAAGTAGGCCACAAAGGTCCTGTGAAAAAAAATTGCACTGCAACAGAAAGCAAATTACAGATAAGGAAGCAGGTGCCAGCCAGACTGGAAGTTTAAATTCAGTGACACATTAATCAACCCCAAATTAATTCATGTCAGTTGAAGCAGGGCAGGTGTGCTTGCTTTTTTTTTCACCCCCATAATCTACAGTGATAAACCAACCAGAGGGTGGCAGTGATGTACCAGAGGGTTGCATGGGTGTACCAGAGGGTGGCAGTGGTGAAACAGAGGGTGCTGTGAACCTGTGATGATGAACCAGACGTAGAAACAACATAGTCGCGGCCGTTGCGAGCCGACAAGTAAGTTCGCAATTGCGAACTGGTACACAACCCTCGCGAACTGGCAGAAACCCTTGCGAACACAAAAAAAAAATCCGCAAATTCGTGAGAGTTCGCGGATTTTGCGGATTGCGAATCCGTAAATACACAAGTTCGCGGATTGCCAATTCACAAAATCCGCCCATGCTTATTACCCTTCCCCCTCTCCCTCTCTCTCTCTCTCTGCTTCTCCCCCTCCCACTCTACCAACTCCTTACTGTTCCGTAGGTCTGCCCTGCCAAATCGGCCTGCTCTCCGAAACACCGTGAAGATGGTGACCGCGCGGTGTTCGCAAGCTTAAATGGCATAATCACTTCCTACATTACATTCCCTGACGTCCCACGTGAGCGGCGGCCCAGAGTGTCATAACGTACTGGGAGGAACGGGAATGGGAATGATGGGAGATGTAGTTTCCCCATATTGCCGATGAAAGGAATATAAATACGCCAGCAAAAAAGGGGGGGCAAGAAATGAAAACTATTTAGAAAAACGAAACAGTGTGCAGTCAATGGCCGATACTGTGAGTTGGTCTTGTGTTTCATTATTAATAATGAAGAATTAAAATCGCTAAGTGGTGAATGGGGGGCCTCACATAGCGCTATTGCGAGATGCGGAATGCCTTGAGAGCAAGTTCATGAAAAGTAGAAGTATTGGAGGGCAAAATACCGCTATTGCGAGGTGCGGAATGCCATGAGAGCGAGTTCATGTAAAGTAGGAGTATAGGAGGGCAAAGTATAGTAAGAGGCACCATAAGTAATTAACTAGAGGCAACAAGGGTCACTCCTATAGATATTCAATATGAGTTGGGGAAAAAAAAGAGTAATTACGCTATGTGGCGGATGGTGGGTGTGTCCATCCACTAACATAAGAGGGAGAAGGGAATGCTGGACAGATAATATATTCAGTAAGGAAGAATGAGTAATTCAAGTATTTCAGACTCCAAATTAGATCTTTGCTAGCTTCTTAGTGACTGCCATGGTATGTCATCGTTTAACCCAACTAGGTGACTCTTAAACCGATAGACCCACTTTTGTTCACAAAGTAATAGGGTTCTCTGTTCATCCGCCTGGTGTCTCCCTAGTGGTACTCTTTCAATGACAGTCCATTTGAGATCTTCTATACTATGTCCCTGTTCTAGGAAGTGTGCTGTGAGTTTGGTATTACTTTTGCCGCATCTAATGGTGCTGCGATGTTCTGTAATTCTTGTCCGCACCTTCCTGCTCGTCATCCCTACGTACATTTTTTTACAGGGACAGGTGATCAAGTAAATTACCCCCTGGGAATTACAATTAGTGTGAGATCTTTTTTCCCAGGGTGTTTGGAGTCCAAGGTCAATTGACTGGGTATTGCAGGTAAGGTGGCATACGCTACATGAGCCACACCGCGTGTGACCCGTCAATCGCGGTAGGCCTGCCATAGTGGTAGTGTTCTTCTTCTTAGGATCTCTCTATTCCCTTTTTAGGAGACCATGAACAACAGAATTGACTGAAAACTTTGGACACACTGGGTTCAGGCTTTATTGTCTGAAACAGTTGCCACTAGTAGAAGGTTGTTCTTCATCTACAGGCAACTGCAGGTAACCTGAAATATTTGATACCAGTCCTTTCAATTTACCTTTCCCTCACAGATCTTCAGACTCAGACTCATCTTTGTCATAACTGGGAGATGACCAGAAGAATGAATCCGAAAATGGGAATGAATAGGAAACTTGACATGGTTCATTTCTGAGTGGAAATTGGCAACCCTTCTGATCTGATTCTCCTGTTGCTTATTGAAGGATTCTGAGATATCATCATCTGGAGCTGTTTCTCAGGGATATTCGTTTTCCATTTAGAGAAATCCATCTTGAAATGCAGATTGCCATGTTGCCTGCATGGTGACATATAGGGGACAGCATCATAGTATTGCTCCCCTACTAGCTAGGATGGGCAGTGTGTCCTAAGAGGGTTATCGTAGGTACATTGCCGTCCGCCCCCTTTGTTTATTGCCCCAAAACATTATCAGTGGGGGAGCTGAGACCACAGGTCTTATAAGGGGTCAGCAGTGTGAGCAAGGCCTTTGGTGCTCGGTGTTCCCCACCCACTCACCCAAAAATAAATAGAAATTAAATAACAAAAATATACATGTAGAAAAAATGGAAAAGTAACAGAAACAAATGAAAATGTTGTGAATGGTTTTCTTTCAGCATCGCAAGGCGGAGTTACAGGGTGATCCTAAAGCTTTACACAACTGCAAATGACTCCAGATAGTTGATCTTGGAGCCAAAGTGGAATTCCTCGGGTCACTAGGAGTCATTACGGCAGGGCCTACTTTATCCCTCAAGGGACAGTTGGAATCCTGAGCAACTGTGGAGACTGGCCTTAGTCTCACTCTGACTTGTCAGGAGCATGATGCAAAAAAAGGAAAGAATAGGGTGGAAACCCATGTGAAGTAAATGAGCTGTAAAGAATTGAAAGGCAGTGGTACTGATAGCACCAACAAAAGAGCAGGATGGGTGGCAGCTGTTTGATGAGCTCACCGCTGACATCTGGATTGCTCGTTAGCTAAGCCAACCCTCCGTCACACCGAGTGCCCTGTCCATATGGAGCCCAGCTAAATCTCTCCAGCCTGCTGTCTTTCACCCCCCCTGACGCCCTCGTCTATACCACGCTCTCCTAGCTATCTGAAAATTTTGGTGAGTTGGCCCATGATCACCCACATAACTTAAGAATCCCCTTGAACTAGCTCCTGACAATATCTCTACCCCCTCGCAGCACTAAGCATACAACGTGAGCCAAGACTAATCACCTTTGGAGACATACTTGACTGCCTACCGCACTCTTTCAATGCTTGAAAATATCTGTTGCATAATTCATCTCCGTTCTAATGACCCTCATTGCATCTCCTCTGACCCCTCAAATTCACCTTATTTTTAGCTTTTACTACGTCACTATGATTGCCACCTATTCTACTGCCTTTAGACTTAGACCTTTAATTAAATTACGCTATTGCCTCTAGACTTAGACCTTGAACTATATTATAATACTCTAATTTTGTTTATTTAATGACTTTTCCTAACTGCTTCCAATTTCTGACCTGCTTGCACTTCAAATAACCAGTACTGTTCATATTGATGCCTGAAAGCTTCCTCCTTAAATATATTTTTGTAGCTCTACTGCTCATACTACTAGGCCTTAACCTTTAACTTAAACACGGTACGATTGATATTCTCACTCCCTCCTATATGCTATTTAATTTAACTTGGTCTTTATGTACTTTCTTAATTCCGGTACTGTTCTGTTCCATGAATACTTTTTACTCACATGTTCAAATCTGACCTGCTTACACTTGATAATCCTGTACTATTACTGTTTACCTTTGCTATTTATTTTGATCTCCCTCTCTGTACCCCCCCACCTTCCACTTTTACCCCTCTCACTGATCCCCCTCCCTCCCTTCTAACCCATTCTCATACACTCTTTTCCGATCTGCACGGAACCTACCCTCACGAGACCTTCCCCTTGCTCGCAGTTTCCTCTTCCTCTCCTCACTTCCCCACACTATTTCTTATCTAATCAGCCTGTATCTTAAACTGGATGTATTGATTCTCTCACCTACAAGCTATTGTCCCTTCCCTATCACTCACTAACACCTCTACTATTCAATCCGACCCACCGCCGTATGCACTTTAACACAATTGTTATGGTTCTTCGACTTTGTATACATGATCAAATGTCTGTATTGATACTATGTTTATTACCTATGCTGTTATACTGCACTTCCTGCATACTTGAACTCTCATCCTCCGCTCCCCCATCCCTCCTGCTTTCCTCCTCTTTTCCCTTGCTACAAATCCCTTCCCCCTACCGGACTATACATTGACCACCCTGGGCGTAAACCTCTACCTCTTGGCCCTGTGAGGCGCGGCTACTGTAACCCCCATCCCTCCTGCTTTCCTCCTCTTTTCCCTTGCTACAAATCCCTTCCCCCTACCGGACTACACATTGACCACCCTGGGCGTAAACCTCTACCTCTTGGCCCTGTGAGGCGCGGCTACTGTGACCACCATAATTTGCCTCATATCCCTCCCCCCTACCTGATTAACACATTATAACACCCTGGGCGTAATCCTCTACCTCTTTGCCCTGTGCGGTGCGACTCCTGGGATCCCCAAAACTACCCTCCCTCCTCTAAACCTCCCCCTTCTTTTAGCCTACCTGCCTATTCATTCCCCTGCTAAACCCCCTCATCATGTCTCACCTTAATTCTGCCCTTGCTCCCTGCCCTCCTCCTGCCCTTTCAGACAAATTTCCCGCCCTCACCAAACATGGACCTAACTCCTGGAACATCCCATACCCTCCCCACCTCACCAAAAATGCCAAAAAGAATCTTAAACACAAACTCCTTATCCGTCATCCCGAAACCCTAATCGAAGACAACTACCACAGCCCCACGTCCCCTATTAAAACTAACTATATCTTCTACACCAAACGCCCCTTCAAATGGAACAGCACCTTCTTACGGCACCTCCCAATCTCTAACGCAATTAAAATCCCCCATGGCTAAAAACTCACCACCTCCCCCACCTCTCCCCACCCTGGTGAAATATCCATTTCCATCTACAAAACTGGAAACATTCTGATCCAAGCCTCCGAACAGCACCTCACATTCTTTGAACTTCTCTTCAGCACTCTCTCTGTCCAGCTATCACTACCCACCCCTCGCCCATCACCCTCCCAAACCCCCGACACCTCCCAGCTACCCACGCCTCCACTATGTCAAACCCCCTCCCTAACAACATCCCCCCTCTTGAAACCTCCCAGGTCATAATTCGTTCCCCCTCCCCGTTCCCTTGCATGCCACCTACCAGCCCTCCAACGCCTCTCTTAGACAGACTCCTCACCCCCTGGACATAACCGACCCAACTCTCAACCCCCTCCCCAATGACTTCCCCCCTCGTGAACCCTTCCCCGTCTCAATCTGCTACCCTAGCCCCACACCTGCTCCCACTCATGACCCCTCCCTGCTCTCCCCCTCCTCTTTTGCACAAACCCTACTTCCCCTGGGCTTTCTCAGCAGTAAAGGCACTCCAATCCCCGTTTCCCCTATCATACCCCCCTCCTTGAACCTAGTCCCCCTCCTATCCCCTACCACACTCCTCCAAATTCCCTTGGTCCCTAATGACAACCCCCCTCCTACTCCTTTCCCCCTCCCTAGCTCCCCTCCTACCCCTCCAATTTGCCCCATAATGTCCATAGCCCCTCTTTCCCCTGCCCCTTCCTCCCCTCACTCTTCCCCCTATCAGCCTGCCACTTCCACACACCCCCTCACCCCCCACACTCCACCCGCTGATCTCCCCCATTCCTCCCCTCCCCTCTCCACACCAGTCCACCTGACATCTTGCCCATCCCATCCTCCAAATTCCGGTCCACACCCCTCCCCCCTCCCCTGGCCTTCCCTACTCCTCATACTAACACTACAAACCTGCCATCAAAGCCTCCTGGTATACCACTATCCTCTAGCGGTAATCTTTCCCACCCTAACCAATCTGTCCCCTACTTCCCCTCCATTCCAATCACGCCCAACTCCCTCCTATCTATACTCAACCAAGCACTTCGTCCCATTGACCTCAATCTCTCTACATTAGTGGATGAACTTACCCTACTCAAGAAAGACTTTTATCGGCTCAAATCTGACAAATTCACAGCAAGCCTCTCCTGTCCACCTGCTCCCTGCGCCAACCCTTGAAAACGCCCATACCTCAAACATTGGTCAACAACGCCTCTATTACTCTGCTCCCACAGACCCCCTCGAACCTTGAATACCTACTCCGCAGACGATCTCTCCATACTCTGCAACACTTACACTAACAAACCCGCTCCTATATATCTGCCTCCCCCTCACTCCAGGATCCCTGTTATCCTGGGGATGAACAGAACCCCCGACTATCCAAACTCCCCCAGACCCCCTCCGCAACTCACCTCCGTTCAACTACTCTCTGTCACTAGCAACATCCCCAAACCCCTCAACTGCATGCTTGTGAATTGCCGCTCGGCCGTCCGTCATGCAACCGAAATCTCCGAAACCATTCTAAATGAAGATACCGACATCGCATTCCTCACCGAAACCTGGCTCAAAGACCACTCCACGCCCATCCTTGACCTTCTCACCCCCCCTGGCTACTCTATTCTCAGGAAAGACAGACCTATAAAAATAGGTGGAGAACTAGCAATAATTTTTAAAAAAGAACTTCAACTTTCCCCAATCACCAATGACAACTATTCAACCTTTGAATACTTAGGAGCCGAACTTAAAATGAAAAGCGCCCCCCATTACGGCTTCATAATATCCATCACCCTCCAGGTGAACCCCTTCCTTTTGCCGAAGAACTCTCGGACCTTCTAACAAAATCTCTACTCTCCAACTCCAAAGATATCTTCCTAGGTGATCTTAACCTGCACTGAAATGAACCGGATGACCCCTCAATCAACCTTCTCAACAACCTTCTTGAGATTAGTGACCTCAAACAACTCTGCCACTCCCCTACCCACGCCAAAGGAGCCATTCTTGATGCCATCATCTCCAACCCTGACCTGACATCCTTATCCAATATCACCCCTATCGACTGGTCTGACCACCATCTCATTCTGTTCAAAATATCCCCTCCAAACACACCTGTTCCTATTAAAAACAACAAAACTATTATCTTGAACAGAAATCTTAAGCAAATCCCTCCCGACACCCTTGAACTGAAACTCCAATCCCATCTCATCCTCACCCCCCTCTTCTAATCCAATTGAACTCACGGAACACTTTAACAAAATAGTCGCAGAGGTCTTAGACGAGCTTGCCCCGCTGAAAAGCAAAACGCTCAAAAACAACCCCTCCAAATCATGGTTTACCCTCGACCTAAATAGAGAGACGCTCACTCAGATTAGCGGAAAGAACATGGAGACAACACCCTACACCTTCCCACCTTGCTCTCCTTAAAAAAGCCAGATCCTCTTATAAAAAACACATCTTCTCTGAAAAAGCTTCTTACTTACGCCTTCAACTCTCACATGCCAAAAACAGACCCAGAGAACTGTTCAACATTATTAGAAACCAAACCTCCCCTGCAACACCCAACCCAGTGGCCTCTATTAACAAGTGTGAAGAAATTGCCTGCTTTTTCGCTGAAAAAATTGCCAAAATCGACCGTACTTTCCTTAATACCCAACCCCCGCCCATCCGTCAACCTCCACAGGATACTACACCTAATACCCACACTTAAAATCTCCCACAACACCTTCACCCATCCTCCCCTCTCATGCAACCCCTGAACCCACCTCTACTTCCACTCTGCTTAAAAACAACGCCTCTTGGCTTACTTTCCGCTCCGTTTCTGAACGGGAAGTCTTTAACATCCTCTCACATCTCAAACGATCCGCACACACTAAAGACCCTCTCCCCTCCTCACTTGTCCAAGAGCTCAAACACATCATTGTCCCCTACTGGACCACTATCATTAACGCCTCCCTCTCAACAGGGAATGTCCCCCCCCCTCCCTTCAACTCAGACAAATCACCCCTATTCCTAAAAATCTTAAAGCTGATCCTAATGACCCCAACATCCTCCGCCCCATCTCCACCCTTCCCCTCCTCTCCAAGGCTCTCGAAAAATGCGCCCTTCTTCAACTGGACGAACACATTAACACATTCAACCTTCTTGACCCCCTTCAATCGGGCTACCGCAAAGGTTGTAGCACGGAAACTGCGCTGCTCAACATAGTCGATAACATTCACCTGGCCCTGGACAAGGGTGAGACTTACCTACTCATCCTTCTAGACCTCTCCGCTGCTTTTGACACGGTGTACCACCCGACCCTACTCAATACACTCAGGGATCGCTTTGCCCTGAATGGCACTGTCCTTAACTGGTTCACCTCCTACTTCCAACACAGAACACAACAAGTTAAAATTCTTAACTCCCTATCTTGGCCAACTCCTGTCTCCCTTGGTGTACCACAAGGATCCATCCTCTCCCCTGCTCTGTTCAACCTCTTTATGGAACCCCTCACCCTGGTACTCAAACAAGCCAAAATCAATTACCATCTGTACGCTGATGACACGCAATTGTACTATAAAGTTAAAACCCACTCTGACATCCTACACCTCAACTCCGCACTTACTAAGATCCAAACCTGGTTCCACAGCAACCATCTTAAACTCAACCCTAACAAAACTGAGATTATCCTCTTCTCGCCCAAGAACAACCCTCTCCCCATTCAATCATGGATAGTGGACCTCAATGCCCTTAATTGCCCTCTCTCCCTCGCAGAATCAGTCAAATCCCTTGGCATCACCATCAACAATAATCTTACTCTTAACTCCCACATTAAAAACACAGCAAAAAGAGCACTTTTCACACTCCGGCATCTCAAAAAAATCAAACCCTTTATTCCGGCAGAAGACCTCAAAGTTATTACCCAATCACTGGTCCTTTCCGAAATTGACTACGGAAATGCCCTTCTCTCTGGTACCCCCAAAATCCATCTTGCCCCCATCAAATCCGCCCTTAACCTCGCAGCCAGACTCACCACCAACTGTAAGCGTTTCGAACACATCTCACCCACCCTCAAGGCCCTCAAATGGCTCCCCATTGAAGGTAGATCCTCCTTCAAAATTGCCTGTATCACACACAAAGCCCTCTATCGGAAGACTCCATCCTACCTATCAACTAAACTGAAAAAAGCTGCCAGCTCCTGAACCCTGAGAAGCACCAATTCTCTCCTCCTCATACCCCCTCCCCTCATAAAAAGCTCCTCGCAATCCCGCTCCTTCTCTGGCAATGCCCCAACCATCTGGAACAACCTCCCCAAAGACCTTCGCTGCAACCCCTCCTATTCCAACTTTAAAAGAAACCTCAAATTACACTTCCTCACTAAATATTTGTAATTGTCATTCTACATATATGATCTGTACTCCTCAAGCTTTGAATTCTCTAAATGGTTCCTCTAACTTGTATATAACCTAATATGGAACTTGTGTTGCTGCTTTACTGTGTATTTTTCCTGTTATGTAAAGCGCTCCGATACCCTTGGGTGGAGCTAGCGCTATATAAAACCTTCAAAATAAATAAATAAAATAAATAAATAAACCTGTGTAATCATTAAACTTGCAACACAATTTCATCCACAAAGTGTTTTTAGTGTCATTTATTGTGTTGTGTGCATGGTATTGTAAGATTTCCTCTCTCTGCACATCCACCAAGGGCGAGGAATAGCAATGCTATGAGCTTTAACACATTTTTGACAAGTGCTTTCCCTGTAAGGAGAAGGCAATAGGTGTTGTCTCTTTTCGCAATGCTTGCCTATAGTGAAAAGAGAACAAACACACCTCCAAAACTGCAATCAGTAGGAATGGGAAGAGTTTTTGGTCTAGATTATCCAACTTGCTTTGGAGCAAATTAAATTCACTCAGTACTATCAGAGACAAGAGGAGTGACAACAAAAAAGGCATTGATGACCCAATCTCTCATGGAAGAATGTTGACGGCAAAGTCCGGAAATTTCCTCCACAAAGTGTTCTCGCACTGCCACTAATTGTTATTGTTACCGACCTGCGATTCATGCTTCTCTTTCATTGGCTCCAAACTGTACCCATTGATGTGTGGCTTACCTTCTGCTGTCTCCATCTGAGGTGCTCATACGCCCACGCTGCTGCCATGACGAGGCAGATGTCGCACTCCAAGCGAAAGTTGACTTCTCCACCAAGCCGCGCGTCACTTTCAGAACACACTCATCTCATTCCTTCCACGCAGCCTGGTGTGTTTTGACCACGCACGCCAGAAAGCTCTGTGGGACCTTACTATTTTGGTATTTTGCTCTGATTTGTGATGCAACTGGATTTTAGAACGTTGTCTTTTGATGCTCAAAATGTAAGACATAATTGCCTTTGAGTATAAGTTGTTAATTAGAATGGTCAGAATAAGACTGATCGATCTTACACTTTAGTAATTAAAAAGTGTCCCAAAATAGAATTTTCATGAATGTACTTTCCAATCAAAAAATATATAACACAATGAGTTAGATGTATTAAAGTAGCTAATGGCCGGGCGGCCACTGGAAATAGTAGAGGGGCTCCATTAGTCGCTCCACGGGCAGGAGCCAAGGAGGAGTTCCTTGTCTGTGTCACCACGAAGGAGGGTTCCCTGTGAAGTCATCTGGGGGTGCCTGGGACGGCAGCATAAAAGGCATCGCAAGGTGAATGATCAGCCTCTTTTCTCTCCACCGTGCAGTGGTATCCATCATACCATATTCTCATACCCATCCACTCACTCCTGGAAAAAGGCAGAATTAGCAACATTTCTTGCAGCAGAAAAGGGGGGTATCACAAATCTGGACTGATTTACTGAACTTTCCCCACGGAAGAGTGTTGATTTGTGTGGGCAGTGGGCAGGCAGGAGGGGGGACTGACCTGCTGGTGGTCCTGGACCTTTCTGTCTGGATTTGAACATTTTGGAGATTTGCGTGGTGACAGGTACCAAGCAGGGATGGAGTGCTATGCGGTGCCCTGGAATATGTGTTTGTATGGAAAGGCGGGTTTTGCCTGCCCATCCCTCTGAGAGATGAGGGAAAGTTCCTACTCAGGTATGTATGCCCTGGATACCCTTGGTTGAGGGCGTGGGTGATAGATAAGAAAAGAGGCCTTCTTGCACTTTCCATCTTGAAGTGTTCCGCTGTGATGGAAGGTGGAGACAACATGGTGTGGTGAATAGTTTTGCTGACATTACGTCCTTTATTCTCATAACAATAATGTATGTCTTTGCTGATTTTTCATGTTGTATTCTCATAACAATAATGTCTGCTTAACTATGGTTATCCTTTCACAATTATATTATGTGACTATGAGAATAAAAGGCTACACCCTTGGTTAAACCACATTCTTAGAAGTTGTCTCTCTCCTTGGGAGTTGTTGCAGTGGGGGAGGGGCAGTAAATTTCACGCTGTGAGAGCACTATCTATTGTCTCTGTCCTTTGTCCCGTGCAGTGCAAACGTTCCCATAAAGCATCTCTTCCACTGTTGCAGCTAGTCTAGTGGCACTGGGACACAGAGGCCTGGAGGACCTACTGAGCCCTGAATATTGATGTATTTTATCATTCAAACAGCAGTCAGGAGCCCATTTTGGTCCTAGCAGTGGGGCCCATGACACATTGGCTACATTAATACATCCAGTCACTGTCAAAAGGAAAGTAGTAGTCAGAACAAGGGCTGAGTCTGGAGGGTAAATTATAGGTGATACAGTAAGAGACAAACAGCCTCTGGTCTGTCAATACATTGGCCATATTTTGATAAATTCTGCCCTCTATGAAATTGACCACAAGGAGAAAAAACCTAGTGAATTGGTTGTGGCTTTCTTTATTTTTCACAGATGGACCAACTCTTACTTCTCTTAGCAACACATTTTAAAAACTGGCTAATAACTATTCAGCCTTAATTCTGGCACAAAAGCACTATTCATAAACATGGCTTTACTAATCATCCTCTCTTAATTCTGGTATGCATCCTTTACAATGAAACTTTTACAACGACCTACCATTACAACGCAACTTTTACAACGCATACCATTACAACGCATTGCGCTGGGGGGCGCTCTAGGATAGGGAATAGGTTAATTTACTATCCAATAACCTTCCCTACTATCCACGGGGACTGGAGTTGGAATAGTAAATTAAACTATTCACTCCAGCACCCCAAAGCGCTATGCGTTGTAATGGTATGCGTGGTAAAAACCGCGTTGTAAAGGTAGGCGTTGTAAAAGTATGCGTTGTAACGTCATACATCCCTTAATTCTATGGCAGGACTGAAGGGGAGGATTATGCTTTACTTTCTTCACTTTATTAACGTACAATATCCTCAAGATGACAATAAAGAACCAAAATTCCTAGACACCACTCAGAAAGGAAGAAACTGATCGAGCGTGCAGGTCACCCGACGTTTGGGAAGACTATTCCGAAATAACAACTCCCATACCAGTGATCTGGCAATTTGTAATAAGCCTTGTTCCCACATATATAATAGACACCGGGAAACACAGGTTCAGTTCCATCTATGAAACCCCAACCCCCAACATTCACCATTAATCCTACATCTTTTCCAGTAAAGTCCCATACATCTGGTTTTACCGTCTGTTGCAGTTCTTCTGGTAAGTCTTCTATTGTCAGTCTTTTCATTTCTGTCTCGGGTCTTGCTAACATTCATTTATAAATTCCATCTTCGTCTGGGGTTTGAATTTCAACACCATTTGGGGTACAGAAAATAGTGCAATTCATTTTGCACAGTAAGTTTCGACCTAGGAGGTTTACTGGACTTGAATCACAGACAACAAATCCATGCATTTCTTTAAAATTGCCTATTCTGACTTCCATTGGCTCTTTAACTGGGGTACTAATTTCTTTATTAGAAACGCCCACTACTTGGATCGCTTCTCTCGAGAGGGGTAGGTTTGGAACGTCTGCTGTTCTCACAGTAGAACGGGTAGCACCAGTGTTCAACAGAAAGGTGACATCATTTCCTTCAACCTTTCCTTCAATGTATGGCCCTGACTGGTCTACCGGCAAGGAGGCGCCAAGCATGCACTTCTCGTCCTCCCCCCTCAGGCACCGTCAGTAAGGTTCATCACAAAAGAATGTATCACTTAGAAGAAATTGTGAAGTTGCTGTATCTCTTCTTTCCCTTCCTTCCCAATTTGTGGTATCTACACTCTGTTGTGCTTTGCTCCTGTATTTTGGCATAGGTGGAGGTGGTAACTGATTTTGTATTACCTGCTGCTGGGTCTTCTGTGGCATCTCATTCCGCGTCTGTGGATTTAAATCATTAATCAGCACATTACCACTCTGCACAGCCTTACACTCGTCCTTCCAGTGCCCCAACTTACCTCACCCGTGACATGGGAATTTCCTTTTTGCATCCTCCCTATTGAATTTTCCCCTTGGCCTTCCTCCACTTCCATCACCCTGCTTCTGATTACTATTTATCTGGTTTAACTGTTGTTCTTGTTGTTCTGTTAATTTTACTTGTGCCCACATGACTTTTGTGGAGGTGGTAACTGATTTTGTATTACCTGCTGCTGGGTCTTCTGTGGCACCTCATTCTGCGTCTGTGGATTTAAATAATTAATCAGCACATTACCACTCTGCACAGCCTTACACTCGTCCTTCCAGTGCCCCAACTTACCTCACCCGTGAAATGGGAATTTCCTTTTTGCATCCTCCCTATTGAATTTTCCCCTTGGCCTTCCTCCACTTCCATCACCCTGCTTCTGATTACTATTTATCTGGTTTAACTGTTGTTCTTGTTGTTCTGTTAATTTTACTTGTGCCCACATTACTTTTTCTTTCAACTCTTTTCGTTTATTTTCTAGCTCATCTTCACAATATTTGGCATATTTAAGGACTTCGTCTATGGGCTTAGCCTGCCAACAAATTTTATTATATTTGATCCATTGTGAAATTTCAGGTGTCATATCGTTCATGTCGATGTTATCCAGTCCGCTGTACTGTTTGAATACCTGCAATAGACGTTCATAATATGCAAGCACAGACTCGTCTTTATTCTGGGTGATTCTATCTATTCTCATCCAGTCTGTCTCCTTTGCAGGCACTTTTCCTTTAAGGTAAAGTATTACCTGATTATACTTCTTCATGACTTCCTCGGAAGGTGCCCGTCTTTGGGTTTCTAGGATACTCATCACTAGGTCAATCAACAGCAATATTACATTCTGTCCACAAATCTACTGGAACTACAATGTCAAATAATCCATCTAAATCTTTCAGAAGACACTTTGAAACTTTTACAAATCTTTCAACTTGTCTGTACCATTCTACAGGTTTTTCACGAAGTTTTGGAAAGTCATTTGTAAATGACACAATATCCTGTCGGGACCATGGAACATGTACATAACCTCCACCTGGTACCTCTCGCATAGGACATAATGTTTCCACTTTTTCTGCTTCTTTTAAAACATATTCTGAAGTCATTTGTTTTGATCGAACATCTTCCTTTTTCTTTGCCCACCTGGCTTTCCATTTTTCTAATTCTCCCCATTTTTGTAACAATGCTAGTAGCTCTCTTATCTACACTTTTCTTCCGGACACATTCATGTTTTCTAAATCTTTGTCAGAAAATTCTGCTCGATATGGTTTTTGTAATACTTTAGATTTACCAATGTCAATTCCCATACTAGTTGCTGTGTCCATTAACTTTTCATGAAACACCCTTGTATTTCTAGTAATGCTTTTACAAATAAATAATAATTCATCTTCACTAAGAGCATTTAATCTGTCCAATCCCACATTTCCAGCCATCAGTTCCTCCAATTCGATTCTCAATTTATATATATCCAATGGTTTTGGCTGTGTTTTTGGTTTCTCTATTTCTCGTGTTCATCTATCTATTTCTTCAGGAGTTACTACAGTTGCACTTCTCGTACCTGAGGATGTCTCCATCTGTACTTCTCTTGAATTTAAAGGTGTGTTTTTTCTAATCGAACTACTCTCTGGTTCTCTTATTGGTAAATCCATTAAGGAGATTACTGATTCACATTCACTTGCCTGATCATCTACTATCAAAGGTTCCTTTCTTGGCTGTACTACCGATGTGGCCATAACTGGAGCTTTTGGACTAGCTTGCTTATCTCCATACAAAGGAACAACTGGGCCAATAGTTACTGGAATTGTCAGAGCTTCGGGACTTGTATTTAATTGAGAAATGTTCTGAATTAATTCACTTCTCTGTTTAATTAATGCTTCTTTTTCTCTTTCTTGTAATACTCTTTCAATGGAGGTTTCATGTATCACTTGCGGAATCAAGGGTGGTTTTAAAAACGGCGCACTTGGATTTACTATACTTGGTCCCTTATTATAAGGTGGTGGATTTTTCAGTAATAAATCCTCCATATACTCATCATCTGAATCACCACTAGTCATCAAATGTTTTGTTTTTTCTGTCCTTTTACTTCCAGTGGGTTCTTCTAAAGTTAATACAGGATATAACCCTTCCACTAACATGTTCTGTCTCCATTGTTTCATCTGTTTATCTCTCGTTTCTCCTTTAACTTTAGGGTAGAATTTACTCAACCCTTTGTCAGTTCTAGGTCTGTCTCACTCAAAAGCCTCAATTTCCCATTCCTCTAGTGCCTCATATTGTGTCAATCTATGTCTAGGATGTAAATCATTCATTCAAGTCCTTAAATTGAACAAAATTCTGCTATTAAATGTGCCATCTAAGGGAAATGCCAAAATTCCGTCATCTTTAGTGTATTCCACCCAATTCTCTACCATACACAAGTGTGGTAACCCCTGTCAAACATCATAAATGATGCAGGAGTATTTGGTGGTGGAATAATAACTCCTTCTCTTGTTTTAATCTGCTTATCTTTTTAAAAGTAATTCTTTACTCTGCTTACGAGTGACAATTTTCTTTTGCTTCCATACATTTTGCAAGGTCTGCCCCTTATCATCTGTTCTCTGGAAAACCCTAAGTATCTTGGGTCAGGTCAAGTTTCTGGACTATTTAATTCCCACATATATTTGTAAAATTCAAGACCGTTCAATAATCACTTAACTTTGTTTACAAAATACTTCCAATACTAGCGCGTCTTTTATTTTCTTCAACCAATCAACGACGTGGTTTCAAATAATTTTAACCAATGATTGCGCGACTTTTCTCGTGAGATGAGTTCCCACGCTCCTGCGCTCACCCCTCCTTTACAATCACTTTCTCCACTACACGCCTGCTGGCTCAACCTATCCCAGCGCGGCTCTGAGTGACGTCAGCGCAGCTCCGCAACTGACTCCCTCCTTCACAAGGTAATGCTAAATTCAATTTTTTTAATTTAAAGTGCAATTATTTTTAATTAACGACGTAAAAACATTCACCATTGTACCCGAGTGACTAGATAGGAAAGAAATATCTCACAGCAAGTAAATCCCTTCTGTTTACTTTTCATATACTACGAGTAGATCCCTTCCGCCTACCCTTCACAGAAGCATTAGGGAACCTGCTACTCCTTCAGACTCATCCACTCCGGGATATATACTAAGGCCAAAGTTTCACTAGAGAACCCCTTTGCTATCAATCAAGCTCAGACGAACCTGCTACTCCTTCCGTGTGACCCTTTCTAGGTGATATAACAACAAAAGTTTTGCCAGCGAACCCTTTGCTATCATTTATTCATACATTCATACAGAAAACCCTAAATAGTGCTTCCGGTTCTGCCTAACCATGCACTAACTTCCTGCGGGTAAGTGACCTCTCTGCGATGTGGCTTCCATTTACCACCCGCTATTCTGCCCCCTGGGATTCCAGACAAACATATAACAGGTACGAACGATTTTGGTTAATAAATAAAATTCATGAATCTCAACAGTCAATATATTTTCAAAACATTTCAATCAATGTCACATTTGATCGATCAATCAATAATAATGTCTTCATAACCAACTAACTAACTACCTTTATTTAACTAATCCCTAACCTTTCCTCTTGTGAGAAGTTGGCCTGATGTATGATGTTCACTATTCTAGTGAGCACCTTGTATCAGTCCAAACAACCCTTATGGTGGTGGTTGTAAAGTCAACCTTATAGACAATCTATCCTAGTGGTAGCATGGACATAAGCAGTCTTAGGCTTAACTCAAGAGGGCATGTGAAGCCAGCTGTTTTACCATATGCAATCCTTTAATATCAAATGAAAGGACACCACACAAGTTATATATTATAAAAATATATGTATTTATTACTAGAATAATCCTCTGTACTCTTTATGAGACCAGAGGCACAAGCGTTTAAACAAAAGCACAGTTAAACATACAAAAGTTGCACAATTATTGATAGGCCCGGTGGCCCCTAAAACCATATACTAAAATAGTGGTATAAGTACCACGTCTCGAATAATGGTAAGGCCTAGGGCCTTGTGAATCACTGGGACTACTCTGGACTAACAGCAGTTAGGACGGGAGAGGCACGCAGGAAACGGGTGCAGTGCTTAAAGCACACGCATGCACCAATGCAAAGTCAATGGCGCGTAAAAGTTACAAAGTTACTGTTTTGGAAGTCTTCCGACTGGACTAGAACTTAGCCACTTTAAACTAGGACACTAGAGGTGTTAACCACTATAGGAGCACCGGTGTATTCTCGTTACCTCACCCACAGGACGCGGGTGCATAGGTGCCAAAGTGTGTCGGGTTTCGTCGTGGAGTTCTATGGAGCCTGGAGATGAAGATGCTGCAGGCGGCCAGGAGAGAAGAGTCCGGTTGGATCCAAGGGTGGATCGAAGATGTAGAGTACCTGAAAGCAGAGGGGACAGAGTCTGGGTCACTAGCCAGTGACCAGGATGGAACCAGGAAGGAACCAGGCGATGTCGGGCGCAATCAGGTGGTTGTTGTGAAGCTCGTCTCCACTGCCACGTGGACTCGGGGGCATCGACGATGACCAGGAGTGGAATACGGACTGTCCCACAAAGGCTCTCGCTGTCGTCGGTATCGGCTTCCGGATCGGAGTCAACAGGCCTTGGCAAATGCAACCCATGCAGGATTTGAAGATTGCTTCTCACTCGGACCAGCAAGGTCAGAGAGGCTGCTCCTTTTCAGGGAAGCGAGGGCCAGTCTAGAGCAACTAGACCAGCTGTGTAAATATGAAGGTTTGTTGTCGTAGTGGCCACTAGCCAACGGGCAAGTGACCGGACAGACGCGTCAAGCAGGAAAATGCAAAAGGGCCCCACGCAGGGGTGATCTTCAGTGCAAGAGCTGCTTGGGGCTGGAGCTTCTCAAACCCCAATGCACAGCTTCGAGGGTGCCTCGGGAGCTGCACGGGAAGCACTTTGCAGGCTTTCCAAGATGGCCGGTCCCACGTCTCACGTCGGCTCCACGGGTCTCAGCTTTGCTGGGGCTGTGGATCAGGCTGTTGGATGTCTGGGAATCTGGTTCTTGTTGATCTCTGTCGCTCGAGCTCCAGCGGGAGCTGCAACAAAACAAACCATTGGGTGCTGGATGGTGCCTGTTTGCACAGGGTGGTCACTCCTTGACCACAAGGGAGATTCTTCAGTCTTCCACGTCGAGTGGGATGTCGAAGGGTCCAGATTTTCATTTCAAAGTTTCAGTCAGGATTATCTATAGTCTATGGACACAGCTCCTACCTTTATTCCAAATCAAGGGGCTGGATTACCTGCTAGGTCCCTCCTATGGGTGGGACCCAGGAAGGGGGTGGTTACACCCCTTTCCCTTTGTCCAGTTTCGCGCCAGAGCTGGGGCTCGAGTTTGAACTGGGCTATGCATGGGGAGCCTTGTGCGCCGCAGGCAGTGTCTAGTTTCGCTCGCCCTGCCTGCCTCAATCCACTATCTCCTGTCTGGGGTGGTGTAACACCTCCCTGTGACAGGATACCATTTGTCCAGGCCTCCCCTGCCGGAGTTTCGGTCAGCAGCAGGAGGCCAGACTTGTGTCTGTGGCAGCAGCATCCATTTTGTGATGCTGAGGCTCTGGTTAGTTTTAACCGCGCGTACTGTTACTAACATGTATTCTTCCTCTAGAAGGGTGGAATGCTACCCCCGTCGCCAGAATTGGCGAGGGGGTAGTATTCCAAAGCGTATGACACCTTACACGACATGTTTCGATAAAGCCAAACCAAAGATAGGCATCTAACCGCGAGGATTATAAAGCACTTAAGAGTATATGGTATGGCAATACCCTGGAACAGCTATAAGGACATGGTTCCGAAAGCTGCAGACAGGCTCAGCTCATGCTAGAGCACAATCTCACATAAAACCAAGCACTCTGCCACCAGGATTGTTAAGGCCTGCCATAGGAGTGACTTATAGGTGTATATGTGTCCAGATTATAGGTTTAGACATAGGTATACTATGTCTAAGCAAGGGGTGATTACACGACCTTGCCCCAGCCGAGTGATCAGCCAGTTGTGTCAGTTTGGATGGCCAGCCAGGGGGTGGCAAAATATATGCTGCAGCCCCTGGTAGGCCTTGGATGCACCTATGCCCTGGGTACCTATAGTACACTGTACAGGGCTGATAAGGTGATCCAATATCCAATAAGTTATGCACCTAGGGTACATGGAGTCCATTTAAAAGAGAGAGCAGATAGCCTGGGGCCCTGATTAGCAGGATCCCAGGCCAACTAAGTCGAAAACCAGCTAAACACAAGGCAAAAAATCTTGGGTAACCATAGTCAGGGATCCACCCTCCTACACCTCTGCTACCAAAGAAATTTACTGATACAGCGCGCAGGTCACCCGACTATAAATTTACCATACTCACCTGTGCCCATAATCAATTACACATTTCTCAAGTCAAGTAATCTTCGCTCTCACTACCAGATATTTTACCTACCTGGTCCTATACCATTGACTTACCAATCCTTTTCACTGGTACCTGTAACTTATTGGATCAGGGAGTTAGATTAAAATTTGTTAGTGAATAACATATGCACTCATATAATAAACACAGACTCGGGAAAGTATTAAACTCTTTATCTAATCTTCATCAATGGTCATGATCCATAGATTGAACGCAATAAGACTCTCAATAACGAAAATCAGAAATAATGTATAGCTATGCAAAAGATAATATTATGCCAATCATTTAGCAATGTAAAGGGAAGGTGAGAACAAGGAACATGCTATTTAAACTTCAAACGGATTTGCACAATGTGTCTAAAGGTAGGTAAAAAATGGAGCATGCTATATAAAACCACTTTAAGCACTTATCAAAGGGTGGGTAAGAAGAGGGAACATAATATGCAAACACGAAAAATAATTTGAGCATATAACTATAGGGAAGGTAAGAAAATGGAACACACTATTAAATCAAATGACAAATGTATCATTGCAAAGGGAAGGGTGAGAAAAAGGAACATATGCAATCAAAGCTTTTGTTGATTTAGGGAAAGTAAAGAAAAGGATACACAGAAATATAATGACGATACCCACACAGATTTATATTTACCTAGAATGGTGTGAAGACCAACCCTGGCCACGGATCAGTTAAGGACAGAAACCCCGAAAATTGCAGTCGCCAGTAGGCTTGCAGGTGCAGATCAGAATCAGGGCAGGAAAAACCAGATTTGGATCAGGACCGGACTACCATATTTTAAGACCAGCACCCGCAGTTCAGTTGCAACGCCTGCGCTACTCCCTCTCTGCAGCTAACAGTCAGAACCCCGATTTGGTTATCAAATTCACCAACAAAGTGCTCCACCAGTACTTCAGCTTCCCGAACCCCGATTGGGTCAGCAAATCTTCTGACAGAGTGCTCCGCAGCCCTCTGCCCTTTGTCACCTATTGAGTGCGTTAGGTCAGTCACAGGTCAGCTATTCTGACAAGTCGGAAAATTTCTCTAGCTAAACCTACGCTAGTTATACTATTTTCCAGGTCAGTGTACCACCCCCCAATGTTGCAAGTGTAAGGATCCCCAATTTCGATTGGACAAAAGAGGAGGAGAGGTCGTCACACCACACCAATTTTTAGAATTTTGCCGTCTCTTATTCAAATGAACTTTCCCGCCCATCAAATTCAGGTTCTCGTGCTGGTTTATTCCACCCAACAATGGATGTTCCATTGAAAAATACATTGTTTATACATTGTATATTTTGAGTTCATAGGGGTAAGTTCCCAAGAGCATCTTCTCAGTCAGTCAGCTCCTTGGATATAGTCCAAAGGTCTAGAGACTGTTCCAGAGACTTGCGATACTCGCGCAGTCGCAGTTTTGACAAACATGGAGTACAGCGTTACGAGACAGGCCAGTTTTCAAAGTCTAACATGAAATGGAAAAGAAACAGTTTTAGAACACGGAATAAATGAATACACTGTATACCATGTATTTCTACTCTATATCCATTATCTTAATTTTAACTATAGCATTAGGATTAGGCAGAACGAACAGCTTCGCGAAAGCAGCAGGGCAAGCTTCTCGCATGTGAGAACATAGAGCAGCCATATTAGCTCTAGTGTGCAGAAGCGGCAGCTTCCCTCCAAATAACTAATACGTCATGTCACGTGAGTATGACAGACGCATGCGCAATAAAAACCCTTGCTTAGCAGCATCCATCTTAGATGCAGGCGTATTAGGATTAGTACACACATAAGCAAGCTTCACTCGGACACCCCGTGTAGATGTAAAATATGCAAAATTAGTAAAACAAACATGTTGGTTACTTTATTAACGTTATTCGAGGTTCATGAGTATGAGCAAGTCGCTTCATGTGCGAATCCTTGCTCCATCAAAACAAAACATTTGCCATGCACAGTCCTTGTTGTCCTTTATAGTCCTTCTTAAGCCTTAATGTCCCCTCCTTCATCACTGCTCCAGCAGCCTAGTGTTAACTACCTACTGCTCTCTTCTGAAATATGTTACTGTTAGTGTATTTGAATGGTTTTGTTGCATTTTGCTGGTAAGATTTAATCTTTGCCCTTAAATGGGTGCTGCAGGAATGCATTTCACCACTCCTTATGTATGTATATGTGTTATCTCTGTTTCTTGGCAGCAGGACTAAGGTCATCCAGCTGTCAGATGTTGCCTGTTTCTTGGAGTGTAGTACAATAGAGATGCACTTCCCTTCGCTTCCCAGATGGCATGTACAAGCTAAACATTTGAAAACATCAAAGAGCAGTGCGATTGCCAGTGGAGCCGTGGCATGCTGCCACACCAAGAGCCAAACACCAAGCAGATAGGGTTTGCAAGTTAAAGAATCACCAACGTGATTATCCCCTAGTGTCTGTATTACACTGGGTATATAACCCATAAACATGATCGCCACAGGAACCAAGTCCAAGTTGATAAAGGGAGTGAATATTGTCCCAGGGCCTGGACCCATAATCAAGCCCCTTGGCTCACATACTTCACTGGGTTTGCGCCAGTACCACACACAGAGTTCAATGCTATCACAGTACTACTCAGAATAGGAATTCCTGTTTCATAATGCAGAGGTTTGAGGCATCTTACATGGAGGAGTTGCCCCTCTCCTTCATCCCTTTTGATGAAGAATTCAGTGAGGCAGTAAACGCCTCAATCAACCTGGAGGTCGCTTCAAACATAACACCCCTGGAAAGAAGACTATTGCAATTTGATTATTGTTACCTTGAACCCCTCTTCCTGACCTGGAGCTCTCCACCCCCAAGGGAAGCTTGATAAAGCCTAGTCAAAGAGTGCAGAAAAGGAGGCATGAACAGGTCATGGATTTATAAGCCTTCAACAGATAGAATTGGGTATTCCTATCCCAATCGCTTGTCATGCCTGACAGCCTGGATGCTCTATCCCTACCCCTGAAGGCAGAGATATGGAGGATGCCTTCCCACCCGCTGACTCCCTGACACGCCAGAGCCCTTCAATGGGACGATTCCTCTGGCGATTCAGATAGCTACACAGACCCTGGCACCCATTTACTGATGCACTAGCACAGTGTAAGCCCAGTGTCTCAGGGAATGACACATCTGTCATGCTCGTTCCAAATGACCTCTTGTATCCCTGCTCTTCTCAGTGATCTCCTGCCAAGAAATTAGTGGCATACATGGTGGACTGCCTCAGAAAGCCTTATGAGGAGGAGGTCTGTATCCACTTCAGCGTGGAATGCCCTTGCCATTCCTTACCTAGCAAAAGTGACTATTACCCCTAGCAAAAGTGACTATTACGCCAGAAATAGATACTGGGATGGCCCAGTTCTTGGAGAAGTATGTGCGGGATCCAAAGAAAGGCATCAACCACACATGGCAGTCCTGACAAGATAAAGGACTGGATATTACCAGCCCCATTAGCAAGACTCTAGACATGGCAGAAAAGGCCTAACAATCAGGATCTCTGATCTCCCTTGAAGTCATGTCCAGGCGGGCTCCACGACCAATAATGTTCTTAGAGAATGCTAATAGCAACCCTATCTACTGAGAGACGTGTCTCTCGTTTGATCTAATTGAACCTTAGCTTGGAGGTCTTGCTTCTTCAGAAGCAGGGGAAAACATGCAAGGGGGCCTGTTTGGGGACTTCTTTCTAAAAGATTTGGAGTAGTTCAAAGCAACATTTACTTCCCTAGGTAAGGTTTAAGCCTCTATGAGGAGAATTTTTGCCCAAAGATTTTCTTGGGGGCTGATCACGATAAGGGCCACTCAGCCGGACCTGTCCTCTCCCAAGCACCAACAAGACGCCATGGCTCCTATTACCGCCAATTTCCAGATCAATCAAGGTTTGGTGTCTTCTTCCCCTAAAGAGGATCCCAGCATCTGAGGGGAACCAGAGGCAGATTCTGCAGAAATTTGCAAGGAACTATTTCTGTTTAGCGTTTTCCCTTCTTTCCAACCAAAAGTAGGAGGACAGTTGGCACAATTCATCAACAATTGGAGGAAACTAACATCCCACGCTTGGGCCCTTCAAACAGCCCAAAGTCTTCCAATAGAATTCAATGACTCTCTGAGGCAAAATCAGAAACTAAATCTTCTCTCTTTTTTTTTTATCAATAGGGCTTCCCTCATCAGTCACACAAGGGGTAACAGATTTACTGTCAAAAGAGGTAGTCTCTCCAACAGACACCCATCCAAATAAATTTGTGAGCAGTCTCTTTTTAATGAAAAAAAGGGACGGGCCATTGACCCATTATCAACCTCAAGGAGTTCAAGGAGTGGTTTGTTTATTCCCACTTCAAGATTGAGATAGTGCATTTTCTCAGTGATCTCCTGAGGCCACTCGATTGAATGGTGCATCTGGATCTGAAGGACCTGTACCTCACGTACCTGATTTATCTTCCCCATCAATGGCTCTTACAATTTATGTGGCCAGGAACACAAATTCAAGACATTTCCGTTCTGCCTTTCATCTGCACCACGGCATTTCACTGAGGTGGTGCGTCCGGCCATCAAGAACTTTTGCTCCTGGAGGGTACGCCTGATAGTGTATCTGGTTGATATCCTCTTCTAGGGTCAATGTCCGAAGAAATTGTCCGAAATTCTTCAGATATTATTGAATCTTCTGGAATGTTTGGGGTTTGTCATCACATAGACAAAATCACTTCTCACTCTTGCATAACAGACAAGGCTCCTGTGATTCATAATAGACTCTAACAAAATCACTTCAAGCCTTCCCTCAAACAAGATGGCAAAGATAAGGCATGAGCTTCAGAAAACACTTTCACACCAAAAGACCATGTTGAAATATATCAGCCGACAGATAGGCTTACTTTCATCATTGTTTCATTGATCCATCGCAATCCGGGTTTAGGGCGGCACATAGCACTGAAACATCAGTAATAGAGGTAGTCGACAATATCAGGCTGTCCTTGGATAACAGGCAATCAGCCATGCTAGTCCTTTTGGATCTGTCAGCCGCTTTTGACACCATCTCCCATAGCATTTTAGAACAACGGCTCTGGGAGGTGGGAGTCAGGGAAAGGGCCCTCGACTGGTTCAGGAACTATCTAATGAACTGATAACCACAGTACAAATAGGTACTCTGGCCTCATGAAGTCAGTCCGTAAACATAGGAGTTCTACAGGGTTCTATTCTGAGTCATCTGCCTTTCAACCTCTATGTAACACCTCTGGCCAAGGTAATCAGGTCCTATGGCTTTGAGGTAGTATCATACGCTGAAGACACTCAGCTATTAATTAAGTTTGGACCTGACCCCATAAATACAATGACCCGTTTTAAAAATTGTATGATCCATAGCAACAACTGGATGTGCAACAATCACTTACAGGTGAATGGAAGCAAGACAGAGATCATCCTGTTTGGGAAAGCCGATGAGTACTGGTCCAGCGACTGGTATCCCAAACCCTAGGCCCATGTCCATCCCCTAAACAAGTAGTGTGCAACCTCGGAATAAGATTGACAATCAGCTGTCAATGAAAAATAATGTAAACCTTGTAATAGGCATCCGATATGGGATTTCGCGGAAACTATACAAAATCTTTCAATGGATTACTATCAAATCCAGAAAACCATTGGTACAGGGAGTTCTTGTAAGCCGTATGGACTATGGGAATGCCTTATTAGCTTCCATTAATGAAGACCTCCACTCAAAACTTCAGATCTTACAGAATACTGCTGCTAGACTTATTTTAAATCTTCCACCTAGAGCCCTATCAGCTACCAGCCTGAGGATTCTTCACTGGCTCCCCGTAAAAAGAGAGGTCACTTCAAAATTCTATGTCTCACTCACAAGAGCCTACATGGAACTGGACCAAGCTACTTAGCTAAAAAAACTAATTTTTTATCTTCCAAACAGACCGTTAAGATCTAGCACTAAACATCTCCTTACCCCACGACCAATTTGCACTGCAAGAAACGGTGGTCGATCCTTCTCTTTTCTCGCCCCCGCCCTCGGGAACAAGCTCCCGCCCCAGCTTCTCTCCATCTCTGATCACAAGCTTTTTCACAGGGAATTAAAAACCTGGTTATTCGACCATCAATAATGCTGTCAGATTTGATCGCCAGCTCATACGGAGTCTTCGCAAGCGCCATGAGACCTTTTAGGTGATTTGTGCGCTTAATAAGTTCCTTTGACTTTGACTTTCAGGCAATATTGTTAGGCATGCTCCACTACCCGATCCTTCAACAGTTAAAGGTACATCACCTACGCAAAGTTCTGACGTACTGACATCCTGACAGAGGATGCCAAGGAAGAGATCTGATGGTGACTTAGTCACTCAGAAGGGAGGAATGAGAGAGCAATATTCAGGTAAATTCTGGATATAATCATATAATCGGAGTGGAGGGAGTGTCAGAAGTGGCAAGTTCTCCACAAGAGGAATGTGGTCAGCCAAGAGCAACAACTACACATTAACTGCATTGAACTTTTGTCAGGTTCCTTTGGTGGTATGATGTTGGACTAAGGAGAAAATACAATATTGAGTCTTGCTGAAGATGGCCAACACTTCAGCAGTGCATTACATTAACCATTTAGTGGGGTTACGATAGAAAACCCTATCATAATTTGGTCAAGAACTTTTACTGGACAACAAGATTTCAGTTACTGTAGAATACCTACCAAACAAGCAAGGCCAACAATGTGGCAGATTGGGATTCACACACAGGGCCAGACTAGGAACAGAAATTGGTCCTTGCAAACTACTCGGCCGCTCCCCTGGGGGGCTGATGGGTTGCGGCCGAGCAGATTGCAAGGGCCGGTTTCAGCTGATTTTGTGACCGGGGGCTGATGTTGCAGGCCCCCGGTAACAGAAACGGCCCCCCAGGGGCTCAAAACCGGCCCTCACCCTTGCATCCCACAGGGGAAACACCCGGTGCCTGCTACGCCCAGTCCCGCCCTGTCCACACAACTCAAAAGATATGAGAGTATAGAAACT
Source organism: Lissotriton helveticus (assembly GCF_964261635.1). Taxonomy (NCBI): domain Eukaryota; kingdom Metazoa; phylum Chordata; class Amphibia; order Caudata; family Salamandridae; genus Lissotriton; species Lissotriton helveticus. Next base: position 1,434,196,054 of record NC_136057.1, on the reverse strand, counting down.
GAATCAGAAGATATTCACAGAGATAGAAAACAGATGGGGATTTTTCACAGTAGACCTCTTTACCTTGATATTGTACCATCAAGTGGACAGGTACTGCAGCTGGAGGCTGGATCTGCAAGCAACTGATGCCTTCCTTCAAGAATGGAATCAAGAGGCAGGGTATGGATCTCCCCATTTTGCAAGGATCACAAGGTTGTCAGTTCAAGACAGAAAACAGAAGATGATTTTGGTGGCCACTAGAGGGATGTGGAGGTCATAAATGTTGTATCCAGTTCTGATGGCACTTTCAAGGGATTCCCCAATCCGTCTCCTCCTGTTTCAAACACTTCTTCTCCATCATTCAGAAAACTGATGGCACCTAATGGTAAGTGGAAGACTACATCTCACGGCATGGGGATTTACAGGAAACCATGTAAAGTTCCTGGACTTTCCCAAGAAGCTGAACAACTCCTGTCAAAGGCATGGGCTGATGAAATACTTAAATAATACAGATCCACCTGATCGAGATGGATGGATTGGTGTCTGCATAGGGACATGAATCCTGCAGATTCTGACATTGTTCATTGAATTCTTAATCATCCCTCTTTACCTTGGAGTGAATGGCTTATAGATCAGTGAATACATTCCATGACCCATTTCAGTCGAGCATTACCCATAGGGATCTCTTGTTGGGGAACATCCTTTAGTAGGGAAACTGATAAAGGGAATACATTTGTCTCTTCCTCCAGAACCCAGGTTCTCATCTCTTTGAAATGTGAATAAAGTACTTAAACTTTTTCTTTCCTTGAGTAGTAACGAATATCTCTGCAGAAAGGAGCTTTTGGGTAAGCAAGCCATGCTGGCGTATTTGATCTATTAAAGGAGAGTCATGAATGACAGGACCCTGAATATCACAGACAAAGTATATACACCTAATGGGGTTACCTTTCATGATTCTACAAGGACAAAATGGAATTCCAAGTTAATTTCATGTCAAGCCTCCAATGACACCCGAGAATTATGTGTAGTCAGGTGTTTCAAAGACTATGAAGAAATGACAGATGAATTTCGCCCCCCAGGTGAACAACAGTAATTGATTTCTATCCGCAAACCTTTCAAGGCAGTTTTATTTCCCAATATAGCAAGATGGGTCAGGTGGCCAATGCATGAGGTAGGCATCAATACCTCAGTTTTTAGGGCACAATCTGACCACATATGTATGATCTCAAAAGCGTTTTAATTGGAGCTTGCTTGGCAAATATTTTGAATGCTGCAGATTGTTCCATGGGCTTTACTTTTAAATGGTTTTATTTTAAATTGGTGTTGAATATGGCAACTTTGGTGGTAATCAAGCTTTGAAGGAGCATATTCCTCACCTCAAATACAAATATAGTATGTAAAATTTCCCAGCATTTATAAAGAACATTTTCAGTTCAATTGAGGACATGAAGGCAAGATGATCCCTCTTGACAATCAAACGTGACTGTATCACCACTGTGCCATAACATGGAATTGTGTCACTGTATATGGGGTTAGTAATTGATGACTTTTGATACCTGTCAATATCTTTAAGTTAAAGGAAGTTGTTTTTGTACATGCTACGATGCAGGTAATTAAACATGAAATGTATGCAGAAGGTTAGTGTCTGGCTTGTATAACTGTCATTTGATCAAGAGTGTACTGTATCAAGGTACCAGTGGTGGCTCTGCCAAAATGGCGGTTGAGCGTTGCCCTACTGCTCAGAGCCAGCAGTTAAAAAATAAAATGATAATAAAACAATGTTATCATCATTTTAGTTTTTAATGACTGATTCAGCCATGCGTGTATTGGGTGGGCCCGGTTTGGGGCATGGAGGGGAGGAGGAGTGGTGGGCACTGTAAGTGTGCATGTTGGTTTGGCCAGCCATCTTAGGATTGGCATACCAACATGCACACATATTTCTCCAACCCAGCTGTATTGCACAGCCGGGTGGTGAAAAGAAACAGGCTTCCTATGCCTGAGCGAGCATGAAAGCATGTGAGCCAAGATATGACAGGCATACACAGTATTTCTTAAAATACCCCTCACACACCAAAAGGGCCCTTGGTGTCATGCTTCATCATCGGGGTCTTCCCGCCCCGCTGTGGGACGGGGCGTGCTACGACTAGCGACTACGCAGGAGCACTTAGATATTGTAAGTGCTATGTGAGGTGTATTTGAGTAAGTGTAAGTAGGGTCAGGGGTGATTGGGAAAAGTGAGATTAAAAGAATACCTGGCCTTATGAAAGCAAAAATTCTTTTTTGGTCATAGGCTGGTATCGTTAAAATTGGTGCGGCGGAGAAACCAAAGCTAACAATGAGCTAGTTCTCCTGGTGATGTCAACATGTTTCGAGGCTGCCTGCCTCTTCGTCAGGACGGGGTCAGATCCCTCTGTCACTCACTAAGGTTGCCATCAATATGTGCAATGTGTATATACAGGTGAAAAAAGTCTAATACCTATGTGGTATGGGATTAAAGTTACAGCCCTATCAATATTTCTGATTCGTGAGCTGGAATAAGTAGGAGTCAATGCCCCATGAGCCGATCTGGAAGAGGGGTAAATGTAACTTCCATTACTAGTCGAGAAATCCTCGCATCCTCCCTCGTCCGCGGCTTCCACTACATGATCATGGATAGAGGTGACCCAGTGGCCCTCATCCTACTGGATCTTTCTGCAGCCTTTGATGGGGTCTCCCATCCTTATCCAATGACTGTACAAAACCAGCATCCAAGGTCCCTCGCTTCACTGAATTTGCTCCTTCCTAACCGGCTGCACCCAGTCAGTTAACCTGGCCTGCTTTACCTTGCACACCGTCAATCTCACATGCGGGTTCTACAAAAATCCTCAATCAGTTCCAGCTGTGTTCAACACCTACATGATCCCACTCACCAGCATCATCCACACTCACAGAATGAACATCATATGCTTTGCGGATGACACACAGCTCATACTCCTCCTTCCTGGCAAGACACAAAACACATGGATCAAATTATCTGCTGCAAGACTGAAGACACCAAAGGAATGAAAATCAACTGCCTTAATCACAGACAAAAAATTAATTACTAATCTTCACTCTGGCACTCTACCTGCTGGCCTTCTGAATTCAAACCCCACCTACCAGCAACCAATGAAAAGAACCTTGGAATAGTACTTGACAACCAACTCACCATGATCAGCCAAGTGAATACAATCTACGTCTTCAACTTCCACACACCTAAGATGCTCAATAAGATCTTCAAATGGCTCACCCCCAACACTCACAGAACTGTCACCCAAACCCTCATTACCAGCAAGCTGGACTATGCTAACAGACTCTGCACTGGAATCGATGCTCAACTGACCAGAAGATTCTAGACCACACAAAACTCAACGGCCTGGCTCACACTCCACACTCCACATTCCACCATGAACTCGTATCACCCCACACCTCAGATAGATCCACTAGCTTCCAATCCACAAGCAAGCACTCTGCATAAACTTCCACAAACCAACCAGATATCTCCTCTCAGCTATAATCTTACTCACACACACCTTGCATACACAGAACCAGATCTGGCAGTCGTACCTTCTCATACCTCAGTCCTAATGCCTGGAAAGACCTGCCCCTGCACACCAGAGCCTCCTTCTCCTCAGTTCTTGAATTTTGCAAGAAACCGAAAACTTGGCTCTTTATCTAGTCCAGACCCTGGTTTGGCCAATAACGCTTGATGATCATCAGTTGGTGGATTTGCACTTAAATTGCTTTGACATAGTGTATTGCTATCCTATTCCTGAAGGGATCCAGGGAAGATCTACAGAGCTCTGGAAGCCTCTTGGGCAGAGGTTAAAGATGCACCCATGGTGGTTATTTGCAAGGCGGCAACTTGAGCTCCACCAAACACCTTAATACAGAATGCCTGACTACATAAGTTTCAATTTTTCCAATGTTTCTGTTTAATTGAATTGCATTAAATCACCGAGTGTGGCATTTGTCTTGGTGTTTTCCTGCATCTTTTTGACTCATACCAAGCCCCAGGGATGCTTTGACATTTCTCACAGGTAATGACAAGAACAAAGGTGGTAATGTTCCTGATTACTTATCACTAATTTGTATTACTCTTTGTCCAAACGTCGTATCAGTCATCAAGACCCACCTAGCAATCTCTTTCTCCAATCTTTGCTAAACGTGGTATGGTAGGAATATGCTGGGTAATCAAAGTGCTTTATGGCACCTGGGGGGAGTGAGTGGGGCTTATCATTAGAGCATTTTTCTGTTTTTTTGCAGTAGGAGGTGGTTACCTCACATGTATTGAGTGGCACAAGGACATTTGGACTAACAGTAATGAAGATCACCAGCATGCAATCAGGAAGATGACCCTTGATAATGTACTGAATGTATGTTATCCTCTCCATTTTATGTTTCTCTTACCTGTACGCTATGGAAAGTGAATAAGGTGTAGGTTAAACAAACACTTCACGGTTCTGCTTTGGAGCATGATGTCTGAATTCTCGTATTCACTGTGCGTGGGGTCCTCAACACCGAAAGAAGAGGTGACACAGCAGATTACTTGTAGCAGCAAGAAGGGTTGATAAGTGACCAATCAATCAATCAATCAATCATAGCATTTATAAAGCACACTACTTACCCGTGAGGGTCTCAAGGCGCTGTGGGGTGGGGGATGCTGCTACTGCTCGAAGATATTTAACAACAAGGGGTGGTGATGGACAGAGTCCTCTGAATTAAGCAGAATACTCTCACCCAGTCAAGAGATCAGGGCTAGATCCAACACCGTTTTTTAGCTCACTGCACCATCCCAGTTCAGAACCCGGCTATAGGCAAATTAGTCTGTTCCTGTCCCAGTGCATGATGGGAACAGGGCAAACCAAACTACCAAGCCAATTCTTACACTGGGAAGGAAACAAGCTTCCGGGGACCGGTTTCTGGCATTTCAGCCGTCGTCGGCCCGGCTTGCTTGAATCCTGATGGTGCAATGAGCAAGGGACTCACATCTGAGTATACCCTTCCACGCTTAGGGTGGACAAAATATTTAACAACAAGGGGTGGTGATGGACAGAGTCCTCTGAATTAAGCAGAATACTCTCACCCAGTCAAGAGATCAGCGCTAGATCCAACACCGTTTTTTAGCTCACTGCACCATCCCAGTTCAGAACCCGGCTATAAGCAAATTAGTCTGTTCCTGTCCCAGTGCATGATGGGAACAGGGCAAACCAAACTACCAAGCCAATTCTTACACTGGGAAGGAAACAAGCTTCCGGGGACCGGTTTCTGGCATTTCAGCCGTCGTCGGCCCGGCTTGCTTGAATCCTGATGGTGCAATGAGCAAGGGACTCACATCTGAGTATACCCTTCCACGCTTAGGCTGGACAAAATATTTAACAACAAGGGGTGGTGATGGACAGAGTCCTCTGAATTAAGCAGAATACTCTCACCCAGTCAAGAGATCAGGGCTAGATCCAACACCGTTTTTTAGCTCACTGCACCATCCCAGTTCAGAACCCTCGAAGAGCCAGGTCTTGAGGAGTCTTCTGAAGGTCAGCAGGTCTTGGGTCAGTTGTCGGTGGGTGGGAAGGGTGTTCCAGGTTTTGGCGGTGAGGTGGGAGAACGTTCCGCCGCCGGAGGTCGCTCTTCGGATGTGGGGGACTGTGGTGAGGGTGAGGACGGCGGAGCGGAGCTGGCGGGTGGGGGTGTAGAAGCTGAGTCGTCTGTTGAGGTACGCTGGTCCATTGTTGTGGAGTGCCTTGTGTGCGTGGGTGAGGAGCTTGAAGGTTGTCCTTTTTTTGACGGGGAGCCAGTGCAGGTCTCTCAGGTGGGGTGTGATGTGGCTACGGTGAGGGATGTCGAGGATCAGGCGTGCGGAGGTGTTCTGGATGCGTTGAAGCCATTTTAGGAGTTTGGCCAAGGCTCCTGTGCAGAGGGTGATCCCATAGTCAAGCCTGCTGCTGACGAGGGCATGGGTGACAGTTCTTCTCATTTTGGTGGGGATCCACTTGTAGATCTTGCAGAGCATGCAGAGGATGTTGAAGCAGGAGGAAGAGATGGCGTTGACCTGCTTAGTCATGGAGGGGGTGGAGTTGAGGATGACCCCTAGGTTGCGTGCATGGTTGGTGGGTATTGGAGCTGTTCCAGTGTGGTCGGACACCAGGAGTCATCCCAGGCCAAGGGGGTGGATCGGAGGATGAAGACCTCCGTCTTATCTGAGTTCAGTTTCAGCCAGCTGTTCCTCATCGATTCGGCACCGGCCTTCATTCCTTCGTGGAGGTTAGTTTTGACGATGTGGGGGTCCTTGGTGAGGGAGAGGATCAGCTGAGTGTCATCGGCGTAGGAGATGATGTTGAGGTCGTGCAGTCGGGCGACGTGGGCGAGCGGAGCCATGTAGATGTTGAACAGCGTTGGGCTGAGCGGAAGGGGGGAGGCAGACGCTCTGTGTTCTGCTGGAGAGGAAGGAGGTGGTCCTGTCCAGAGCCTTCTCTTGGATTCTGGCATCATGGAGGCGTGTGCGTAGGATGCGGTGGCAGATCTTGTCGAAGGCAGCTGACAGGTCTAGGAGGATGAGGGCCGGGGCTTCTCCGTTGTCCAGCAGGGTCCTGATGTCATCGGTGACGGGGATGAGGGCGGTTTCGGTGCTGTGGTTGCTGCGGAACCCGTACGGGGATGGATCCAGGATGCTGTTTTCCTCGAGGTAGCGGGTCAGTTGTTTGTTGATGGTCTTCTCTATCACCTTCGCAGGGAATGGGAGCAGGGAGATGGGCCGGAAGTTCTTGAGATCTTTGGGATCCACCTTGGGCTTCTTGAGTAAGGCGTTGATATCGGCGTGCTTCCAGCTCTCCGGGAAGGTTGCTGACTCGAAAGAAATGTTGATGACCTTCCGGAGATGAGGTGCGATGGCGGTGCTGGCTATGTTGAAGATGTGGTGTGGGCAAGGGTCTGACGGGGAACTGGAGTGGATGGTGTTCATGATCTTGATGGTGTTGTCGTCGTCTATGTTGGTCCAGGAGAGGAGGCGGTTGGTGCGGATGGTGGTCATGGGGCGGAGGTCTCAGTGGTTGTCAGGGCGGACGTGGCGTTGAAGCTGTCGAGGATGTCTGCAATCTTGCGATGGAAGAAAGTGGCCAGCGAGTCGCACAGTTCTTGCCAAGGTGGGATGTCGTTGGTGTTGGAGCTGGGGTGGGATAGTTATTTCACGATGTTGAAGAGCTCTTTGCTGTTGTGCGCGTTGTTGTCTAGGCAGTCTTTGAAGGAGGCCCTTTTGGCGGATCTGATGAGGTGGTGGTGTCTGCGGGTGGCGTTTTTGAGGGCTGCGTAGCACCAAGCTGTAATCTAACTCCAGGACCGGATTGGCGAATGGAACCATAATCTGAAAGGTTCCTATGCAGTGTCTGTTCTGCATCCTTTCATCAATCCCTCCTCATGCTTATATGTCAACACTTCATAGCTCTATCTATCCATCAGTATGTCCAACCTTCCTTTTCCCTTTCAATCCATTGCAACATTTACCATTTAATTTATTGTTTACTATTTCATCGGTGTGAGCTACATTAATCGAATCTATCCAATTACAGAAAAGACCACTGCAGACAGTCTCTCACAAGGAGCCATTCACAACAATATTTTGTATTTAATATTGCAGTGTCTACCACAACAAAACTGCTACATTGAAGTTCTCGGCAATGCATGTTGTATTCATCCTCCGCAAAACTCACTCAGCTCAAAGAAAATGCTGTCCTTTTTTTGGCAGCAAGAACTTCTTTTGAGGAGTTTGGTACTCATTGTTTGTGATCATTTGTGGTGCTGTACAATTGACTTGGGATTGGTTAGTTGTCCTTTGAATTATTTTTTATGGTGTGTCTCATCTTGGTTGGTGCTTTTTAGGTGTACTCTCTGTTGATCGACGATTGTTTGCTGTGTTGATAATTGGTAAATGTGTGTTTGTTTGTGTTCCTGTTTATTGCTAAATGTCTGTTTCCTTTGCTATCAATTGTCTGGTGATTCATTTCTAAATTGGTAGCTCATTGTTTGGATTTTTGTTTCTTGTTTAATGGTTGAGTGTTCATTTTTTGTGTATTGGATGTGAAGAATGGCTCCTGGAAAATGTTGCTAATGGTATTTTTTGAAATGCAGCTCTTCCGGCCCCTTCATACTATAGAACTGAAATGTATTTCTAATGAGGTATAATTAAAGCATTATAATTTGTTTTTCTAATCCATATTTCTACTGAAGATTAAACAAAACTCCAGCCATTTTATAACTTGACAAACCAATGTATTTGATTACCAAAAAGAAAAATGTTATTTTTACTTTATTAAAGAAAATCTCGCTATAGCCAAATAATCAAGTCATAACATAAATAACTGATACCTCAATAAAAAACTGTCCTTCTTCAGGTATAATGTCACTGCCCTATCACTGTTCATCAAAATGTAAAATGCTCTGATACAACGTCCGTAAATGGAGGTAAACCTCTACCTAGAGTGAAAATAAAAAGGTGAGAATGGAACAGCGCCACAACGGGTGCGGGGCAGTTGAGGAGTTTCTCGATTATTAACACATGTTTTTTGTAGAAAAAAAAAAGAAATTCGTATTGAAGTCCAAGTGCACCGTAACTATGTATTTAAGAATGCTTAGACCTGTGTGTATTCTGAAAATATGTCAGAGATCGGCTGTCATGGACCGATTTTGGACACAAGTTAGTATAAAACATTTAAATAAATACACATTGTGTTCAGATTTGCAGATCTTAAATTTGACTGGTGATCAGGGCATGCGAGTTAAAATTAAAATGTACAGCCTCCCTCCACCCTCACGGCACATAAATGTTTCTCCGTGTTACCTTTCTCCTGCGAGCGGTGAGACAATAAACCTGTGAGACAAGCAAGGTGTCGATGTGTATGAGGAAGTGGTGTCTGCACAAGCAGGCTTTCCAGAAACTGCTTTCGTACACAAATGCAATTTCCGAGGTGAGAGAAAGTAGAAAGGAAATCAGGGCCTGTGTTTCCTCTCCGCCACAGAGTGCTGAGGAGGCTGGTTTCCAAGTTGCAACTCAAAGTCTCCTCTTCTTCCTACCAACTGTGCAGTTTGATGCAGTGAGCGCCCCCTTTGTGAGTCCATGGACACCTGGGGCCGTATTACTTAATGTCCCTGGGGTGCAACAGGCGTTTGCACCCACTTTGCGTGCCCCCGGGGCACTTTGCTATTACGGAAGGGTCCGCAGCTGCTTGTGCAGCCCCTTCTGTAATACCGATAGCGCTGGCGCACATAAAGTGCCAGCGCTATCTGCAGGGGGCATTCCCTTATTTGCATGGGGAACTCCCCTTTGCCTCTGCACTCGTGCCGTATTACAGACGTGGGCACCGAGGCAAAGAAGCTCTCAGGAGGCGCACTGGCAGCCCTCTGGATGATTGAAAGGGGGTCCCATGGATCCCCAGACATCCCTTTGCAGGTGGGTGCTGTCACTGACTGCACCCTTCTGCGAGGGGTTCTGTAATCCCCTCTAAAAGTGCAGGTGAATGCTACCTGCTCAGTGAAAACATGGAGCAGCTGCTTTAAAGTTGCTCCATTTTTCAAAGTAATGCGCTGCCCCCAGGGCAGCACGAGTTCTCGACTGCCCTGGGGGCAGCTAATTCCATGTAATAGGGCTCACTATCCCTGTTTGCCCCATGGCACCTGTTTTAAGGTGCGCTGGGCGCAAAGAGGGAAAGTGCGCCCTCCACTTATGAGGGTCCCTGATGTATGAGTGACAGACAGTGAGCTATAATACTACTTCTTCTACTTTTACTATTAATACTAGGACTTGTGTTACAACTATCACATCTACTATTGACAAGCATACTACTAGTGGTATTATTACTACTTATAGGTACTGCGAATATTGCTACTTACAAGGACTACTACTACTTCCACTATTACAACTACACCTACTGCTACTACTATTTTTAATAATTTATTTATTTGAAGAGTTTTATAAAGCGCAAACATGACCCGTCAGGGTATCAGTGCTCTGTACATAGAGCAGTCAGGTCATACATACAATTGAAAACAATGCATAAAGGGAAGTGAAATACAGACAACAAATACAGAAAACCACAGGTGCTTGGTAGATCTCCAAAGGAGTTCATATGTAAATGATCAAGCACAGTGATAAAGAATCACTAATAATTAAGTATTTCTAGTGGAGGAGACCATTTAGCAGAAGCTTTTTTACTTCTTTTTTGAAGAAAGAAGAGGAGGCGTTTGTCCTTGTTTCTGGTGGAAGCGCGTTCCATATTCTTGCGGCAAGACCTGAGAAGGAGCAGTTGTAAGTCTTCTTTATATTGAACTTCTGTGGTTTCAGCTGGTGGAAATAAGAGCTTCTTGAGGGGCGACTACTTCCATGTAGTTCAAGTTGTTTTGGCCACGTAGACAGGTGTGTTGAAGTGCAGGGCCTCATGAGTCATGCAGGCTATCTACATCTGTATTCTAGCTTCAAATTGGAGCCATTTTAAACGGTTGAGGTCCAGGGTAATGTGGTTGAATCTTCTGGATCCAGTGATGAGCATAGCAGCTGAGTTCAGAGTAGTCCGTAGAGGGGTCAACTTTACTTTGGGTAAGCCTGCCAGTGTAGCTCTCCCATAATCTAAGCGGGAAATGGCCATGGATTGGACTGCAAACTGAAAGTCATCCAGTGGCAGGGAATTTTTTATTTTCCTCTGTATATTTAGCCGGAAATTGGCTCCCCGGGTGGTGGCACTGATATGAGCTTGCATGTTCAGGTATTTTTCCAATGTTAAACCAAGTGATCTAGTGGCGTCAATCACATGGGGGGCGCAGTTGAGAGCAGTGAGTTATTATTACCTCACTACTGCATCTCCTACTATATTATGATTTTTAGCGCTAAAATCATTACATATACTTCTGAAATACCCTTACTATAAGTGTTACTAGTATCACTTACAACTACTCCTACTATTCCTGCTACTATTTGTGCTACAACTATTACATATACTACTGATATACTTATTACTGGTAGTATTATTACTATCTACAACAACTACTACTATCATTTCCACCATGTAATTATTACTAATGACAACTACTATTACTACTATTAGTACTGAGACCTACTGCTATTATTATCAGTGCTACAATTATTACATATACTCGTAAATATACCCTCACTGTAAGTAGCACTATTATTGCTAACAACTACTCCTGCTATTCCTGCTACTATTTGTGCTATAATTATTACATATACTACTGATATACTTATTACTAGTAGTATTATGACCTACAACAACTCCTACTATCTTTACCACCAGTGGTATTATTACTAATGACAATTACTATTACTACTGTTAGTACTGACACCTACGGCTAATATTATCAGTGCTATAATTATTACATATCCTTGTAAAAATACCTTGACTATAAGTAGCACTAATATTACTTAGAACTACTCCTGTTATTAGTTCTATTATTTGCGCTACAACTATTACATATACTACTGATATACTTTTTGCTAGTAGTATTAATACTACTTACAACTCCTAATATTTACACTATTTGTACTGCTACAGGTACCCCATCCACTACTGCCTTTACCACGAGTAGTATTATTACTAATTAAAACTACTATTACTACTAGTAGTACTGACACCTACTGCTACTATTATTAGTGCTACAATTATTACATATACTTTTAGAAATACCCTTACTATAAGCACTACTATTATTACTTACGTCTACTCCTACTGTTACTGCACTATTTGTTCTACAACTATTACATATGCTACTAATACACATATTGCTAGTAGTATTATTACAACTTACAACTCCTAATAATACCACTATGTGTAGTGCTACAACTACTCCATCCACTAATACCTTTACTACTAGAAGTATTATTACTAATTACAACACCTGCTTCTACCAGTACTACTAACACCTACTACCTGTACTATTATGACTGCACCCACTGTTACTACTATTATTATCACTGCTTCAATGCCTACTTCTACTAGCTACTAGTACTAATGCTATTACTTCAACTATTGCTTATTACTATTACTGCTACTCTTTTCATTCATTTTATTTCAGCCTCTACTACAAATACAATTATGAATACTAGCACTGCTATCACTACAACTACTGATGCATCTATTCCTCCTGTCAGCACTACTAATAATACTATTATTTCTTTTGCTACTAAAGCTCTTGCTACTATTTCAATTATTACTACTACTTTTACTGCTAGACAAAACTTGTGTAGAGCACAATACCCCACCATGGCCTCCATTCACAGACAAACATGACCTTTAGGGGAAGTTACACATAGGAACCTCACCTCTTTAGTTATTTACAATTGTTGTAAATGGAAATATCAGAGACAATGCATTTCACAATAGAATAAAAGGCACAAAGACAAAATAGAATACTAGAAAACAGTAAATATGAGTATGTATTAATAACATATAGTGTCAGCATCAGATTCCAATATAGGGCCATTTCTTGATGCAGTTACCTGGACAAAAGCTTTACCCTCAGTTACTTCCACAAGCTGTTGTGATAGAAGTCAAATACATTTTCCTATCATTGTTCTAGCACACACGAGCTAAACGCAATGGAATATGATGTGCCCTGGATAACTGCCAGTAGTTCAGACTGATTCAGGCATTTGCTATTACCTCCTGTTGGATGTCTAAGTCGATCACCATAATTGACACCATTGTTGATCAGTGACGTGGGTTGAAATCACTATCTACCATAGGTATTCCAGTTGCCACTTGCTGTTGAGGCACAACACTGTAGAAGCACATTCAAAGTCAGATGAACTCTTGTACACAAAGGTCATGGCCTAGTGGTTCGGGCTGAAGTGACTTGTGGTGTGTGGCCAATGCTTGCTAGTATATGGTTGAGTTTTTTCTATAATGCCACAGAAGGGCTAAATACACTGGAATGGAAAGCATCGATTGTGACATCCCAGGACTTGGATCAATTCAAGTATTTCCATCCATCACTTTGCAGTTCTCTGTATTTTTTAACCCATTCACGGAGTAGGGAGTGGTAAGCATTACTTCAGTGCTAACATTTGAGATTTGTCTGAAAATGAATAAAAGCAAACCCCATTTTTCGTTATCACCATAGTTCTCATTGCCTGACAGTGTATTGCTTTGACATATACTAGGTGCTCCTTTGTGTCTGGACAAAGCTAAACCACTCCGAAGAGCTATAATGATAGCAAGACAAGTGTCAGGGGTTGCTTTTATTTATTTATAGTTGGCTTGGATGATATTTTACCGATCAAAAGATGTAATACTTTGCCTGGAGTAGTAAAAGTATTTTGTCATATTACAGCTCAGTGCGGATGGCACTGTGCTAATACTATGCTTTGCAGTAGAAATGACAAAAGACTTTGCCCCTTTCTATCTTGCTGAGTTCTCTGCTTCTTTTTTTGCATATATATGAATGTATATATACGTATATATATAAATACACATCCAGATCCTACCAAGGATTCTTACATCTATCAATACATCCTCTACATCCACTCTCTCATTTATCCCAAACCCCATACCACTACTATGATTGCCAAAATAACCCTTTCTAGGCTCTCTCCTACTCTACCCCTCCTTGTATCATCTGACACCTCTTTTACTATACCGATCCCCTAAAACAGACCTTTCTAAACTCTTTCCTCTGGGTCCACCCCTACAAAACTCCTGTTTACTTATCCAAAAGCCTCCTCCTATTGCTAAGACCTAAAAAAAAATAAAAAAAAATCTTTCACTCTTATCCCTCCACTATCCTTTTCAATCGAAATTAACAGACTAACATGTTCACTTCTCAAATTCCATATTAAGCTATACTAATATACTACCCAAATAACTGAATAACATATCCACTACTCAATTAATGACTTCATATTTTTTTATTATACTAATTTTCAACAGTAATCCTTTATGGGTTCCAGAGTAGCGTGCTACTCACCAGGAAAGCGATTCAACACCCATCAGGGGTAACAAGTGCTATATGAATGCAAATCTTTCTTCCCCTTTTATCCCTCTGCTATCCTTCTCACTACAAGTAACTGACTAATATCCACCACTGAAATTACTTCATATTTCACTAATGCTTTGTAGGCTTCCTGAATAGCGTGAGTCAACAAGCGCTATATAAATACAAACCTTTGTCCTCCTCTATCCTTCTGCTATCATTCCAGATCCAAATTACTGACTAACCTATCCACCACTTAAAATGTACTTGCATGCTTCACTATACTAATTCAACACTAATCCTCTATGGGTCCCGGAGTAACGTGCTACTCGCCGAAAAAACGATTCAACGCCTCGTCAGGGGTAGTAAGCACTATATAAATGCAATTACAATACAATACAATAACTGACTCTCTGAAATCTGTATGCATTGGAACCTACTATGGGTGTTCAATGAAAGCTCGATGTGACTACATATCACAGCATGCTGTATGAAGAAATCAAATACGCAGTTGAACCCATGTGGGGTTTTTCAACCAATCAGCATGCAGTATAAAAAGCGCTCCGATGCGTACAGGAGAAATGCCTCTGATGAAGTGGTACGTTGGCCACAGAAACGCTCAGGCAATACAACAAACTTGGATGGCTGGGGCAGGCTGGACTGGGATGTCGAATGGCAGATGTACTGTCGAGTGCATCTTGAGAAGCTTCGGCGTTTGTAGGATAAAATTATGACACGGGTGCCGTCCCGTGCTAGATTTACCATCTCGAAGGAATGAGAGGCTGAGGGAGTGGAACCTTACTGCTCCGGTTTCCAGCACAGTGCGTCCTGATGAAAAGTGCCTCCTCCCATCACATCCAGATCCTACCAAGGATTCTAACTGACTCTCTAAAATCTGTATGCATTGGAACCTTCTATAGGTGTTCAATGAAAGCTCAATGTGACTACACATCCCAGCATGCTGTATGAAGAAATCAAATACACACTGGAACCCATGAGGGTTTTTTCAACCAATCAGCATGCAGTATAAAGAGTGCACCAATGCGTACAGGAGAAATGCCTCTGATGAAGTGGTACGTTGGCCACAGAAACGTGTCAGGCAATACAACGAACTTGGATGGCTGGGGCAGGCTGAACCGTGATGCCGAATGGCAGACGCACTGTCGAGTGCATCTTGAGAAGCTTCGGCGTTTGTTGGATAAAATATATATATATCTAGATAGATAGATAGATAGATAGATAGATAGATAGATAGATAGATAGATAGATAGATAGATAGATAGATAGATAGATAGATAGATAGATAGATAGATAGATAGATAGATAGATAGATAGATAGATAGTTGGAGGGTCATGTCGGCGAAGCCCACCGACTTTCCAATTACATTAGGGTAAAGTTACACCAGCTTCAGATTTCATTTTACCAGGTTAAGTGTTTCGGAGACCCTCGTCCCCTTCTTCACACACTGGTTTGAAAAAGCAACCACAAAGGTACATGTTTTGGTATGGACATGAAAAAAGCACTACACATATTACTCTTATGAATTTAAAACAAAACAAAACACAAGTGTTAGCATGGTACATTTGATAATCCTTATAACGCCAAGTGGCACTTTACGTTAGGCTCTTTATATCCCATGTGCACCTTTTGTCTTAAGCCCTGTAATTCCAGGTATAGTACCCGAGAGTACATCCACTGATCCTGAATCTTCTCAATTAGATCATACATGACAAGCAGAATTTACATATATACATGGTATAGTACCTTATTATAGTTCTTGGATTACCAATCATGTACTACTATTTTAATGTGATATGTACATATTTAAATTACCTCTAATGGTAAAAAGAATGAGTTTTTAACTATGTATCATATACCTATTTAAATGTAAAGATCAGTATTACATCATACTATGAATTTCATCAGATGGTTTCTCCCCTCGCCTGGCAGATGATCAATCTCTTGCCATGGAACATGAACATAAACAAATACACTGTATCAGTGCTATACATACTCGTGTATACCAATTGTGGTTGCTAGACATTGGCTGCTTTAAGAATAATGCACCTTGTGTTGACATACTCCCTCTACCTTGAAAATATAATTACATTTGAGCATCAAAATAATAACAATTTCAAATAGACGTATCTAGCAAATGCTCTTGAATCACAATGACGTAATCCCAAAGAAAAGGGTAGGGGACTTCTAACAGCATCTCCTTCCAGGAGTATTCCCCTTCCTTTCTTCCTAAGTGAAAATTAAAATGATAGAGAAACAATTCAGATTAAAATCTGTAGGAGCTGTACATGTTCATTCTAATAAACATTCTTATTAAACAGATTTGCATTTACATATAGGAAAAATCCAATTCTCTTGTAAATGTATTGCCATTTCCTCGTCTACGTTCTGGCCTCCACGGGTTCTTGATTGGGGATCTATAATATGCCAGGATCCCTCTGCCTGAGGTGTAATACTCTATTACCTCCCCTTGGGTTCTTCTGTACCTGTTCTATCACATAGTATTTGAGCAACGAGCTGTTCAATAAATTATATTTTTCAAATCTATATTGGTAATCGTCCTTAGGTGTTCTAATACTCTCTTTTTGCAGCAAAGATGTTACACCCCACATACTTCAGTTGGAATGATCACTCTAAGACATATACTGCGTGTGTTGTTCTACAAGTCAAAAATTGTGAGATCATTTTGTGTGGTGTATCGTATGTTTTTTTCATAGAACTGAATTTACACGCTTTACAGTGACTGCAGGGAAAAAACTCCTGCAGATGTTGTTGTGGTTCTTTAAGTTTATTGCTGACATCATTTTTCACTAAGAGGTCTCTTAGACCCCTCCCCTTCTGATATGTTACCATCGGACAACCCGCTACTTTGCTGCCCACTACGGGATCACACTTCAAAATGTTCCAGTTTTTAGTTAGAATACGTTTGATTCTGCCGGACTCTAGGTTGTATGTAAGGATCACCCTAGGTGTATATTTTTCTCTATCTTGATCTTGAGTTGGAAGAGTATTAATTAGTGTTTCTTCTCTCATGACTTGTTTTGCTTTGTTGATGGCTCCTTTAAGGATCCAGTTTGGATAACCTCTCTCCTTAAAGTTTTCCATCATGTCTATGCTTGCAATCTGATAGGTCTCTTCAGTGCTGCAGTTTATTTTCGATCTCAGCAGCTCCCCACAGGGGATACTCCATTTCAGAGTATCTGGGTGGCTGCTGAGAGCATGAAGCAAACTGTTACCCACCGTTTCCTAAAGAGTTTAATGGTAAGGGTCTTGTTTTTCACCTATACTAGGACATCTAAAAATTCACTAGAGTGTCTGCTCATGTTGTGAGTTAGTTTGAGGTTGAATGTGTTTTTTGTTTAGCAACTCTATGAGATTGTTTGCTGTTTCTTCGCTTCCCTTCCAAATGACAAACAAGTCGTCTGTGTACCTAAGCCAGACTTTTGCGTGTTGGAGTAAGTGGGAGATATTAGGGTCTTTGTAGATTTCCTCCTCTCATGCCCCAGAAACAGGTTAGCGAAACTGGGGGCAAAACAAGTACCCATTGCTATTCCTCGTATTTGTTTGCACATAACACCATTGAACATAAAAATATTGTTCTGGAGACAGTATCTTATCATCTCTACAATCATATTCATATGCTCAAGGTATTGTATTGGTCTACCTTCTAGGAAGTAATGACAGCAAATCGTGATCTATTATGGTATACAAAGAGTTCACATCCATAGTTAATAAAAGACAGTCATCTTCCCATGGGATGTCATTCAGCTTGCTCAAAATATCCTTGGTGTCCCCTATATGTGACGGAAGCGCTATTACATATGGTCTCAGAAAATGATCCCCATATTTGGATATCTTTTCCGCCATACTCCCAATGGAAGAAACTATGGGTCTTCCTGGGGGTTCCACTGTATTTTTGTGGATTTTAGGCTATAAATAAAATAGAGGTAGTCTTGGGTAGTCTTTTTTTTTAGATAGTTCAATTCCTCCTTTTGTGGAATGCCCATTTCATTCCATCCTCTTAGATTGTTCCATATTTGAATAATACTTTCATTGTATTCTCTGTCATTACTTTTGGTGTAGAATGTTCTATCTCCTAGCTGTTTAAGGGCTTCTTTGTTGTAAAGGTTCTCATCCCAGACCACAATGTTTCCACCTTTATCAGCGGGCCGGATGACAATATTCTCACCATTGGCCAAAGATTTTATTATCTCTCTTTGTGTATAAGTGACGTTCTGTGTTTGGTCTTTTCTTTGGTTTCTTCTGCCCAATTGTATCAGCTCCTGAGTGAAAGTGTCTTCAAACGTATCAATATTGTCATGTGGTGTATTTGGGTAGAATTCAGATTTTGGTTTAAAATTAGTGTTCGCTGCTTTGTCTATGGGTATTTCTATCCCTTCTCAATTATTCATTACCACTGGGTTTGTCTCAACCAGTAGATCATGTAGGGCAAGAAGTGCCTCAGCATCTTTTATAGTCAGGATCTGATCAGAGATGCTATTACTCTCTCTGTGATGTTCCAAATCCCTTCTCCCCATTTCTGTTTCATGTTTGGGATTATGTAGTTGATGCCATTTTTTTAATTTCATCTTCCCCTTAAATTGAATGCATCAATTCTTGTTTCGCAAGTTAAAGTGTTAAGTTGGACAAAATGATCGGCCTAAGCATAAAGTCTGTTTTTGTAGGGTACTCAGAGGGCGATTTGATACATTAACAACTGTTTTATTTACCGTAGCTTCATTTATCATGCTTGGGATTTTGGAACAGCTTTCTTGTTTCCCATTGTTCCTTTTCCATATCTCCATCCTCTTCTGCTTCCTCTGTTTGTCTCGCTGTCTTCGCCACTTGTTTCTTCCTGGACTCTTCATCGGCTCCTTCCTCTCTTTACCCCGTCCTCTCCCCCGTGTCTTGGGAGTGGGTGTTGCTCTTGATGTTTGCCTCCCCATTCGCAGGAGGCGATATTCGTCTAAAAAAGCCAAAGTTGGCAGGGTATGCTCAGACGTGAGTCCCTTGCTCACTTTGCCACTGGAGTCAAGCAAGCCCGGCTGAAGACGGCTGTAATGCCAGAAACCGGTCCTGGGAAGCTTGAATCCGGTCCAGGGAAGACATGGCTTGGCAGTTCGGGATGGACTGTTCCCATGAGGCACAGGGCAAACTGATTTGCATATGGCCATGTCTGAACTGGGGTGGCGGAGTGAGCTAAAGAACGGTGATGGATTAAACCCAGATCAGTTGACTGGGGGTGAGTGTTTGTATTGTCAACGCTCCGTCCATCATCACCTTTGGTTTTTCCATATACAATACAGCATCATCATTTTCTCCATGTCACAGGTTATGTACATATATACATCCCTCACCATTTGGCCATCATAGCGAGCCCAGCCAGAACCCCGCACCCCTCAAGCATCTAGTCCTGCCCTGTCGAGGGCTCAAGGTCATCTGAGGCAGCCCCCAGAAGATAGGCCTGCAATGGTCCCCAAATGTCCGTAGGCCTGGATTTGACCGGCTGCATTTCTGCATATATAGCGTTCTGTTCTTGACAATAAGTGATGTCCTGCAGCCATTCCTTAAACTTGGGGGCCCTCCCACGACCCCACCTACAGGCGAGCCTTCTCCTCGCCAGTAGTAGGGCTATGTTCAGGAACTTCCTAGCACCCTTAGGAATCTGCATCATATAGCCTAGCAGCATGATCAACGGATCTTTAGCAAATGCAGCACCTATCATTTCCACCAGTGCTGAGTGTATTTGAGTCCAGTATTGTTCCACCGCGGAACATTCCCAGGCCAAATGGTAGAAGCCCACCCCAGGGCACCGGCACCTCTCGCATCTGTCATTGTCTGAGAGTTGAAACCTAAATTTCTTTTCAGGTGTATAATATACCCTCTGTCAAAATTTGCAATGAATGACCTTAAATCTACAACTGGACGAGACATCGTGTGTTAATTCACAGCAGTACCTCCCTTGCTCATCTGTGATGCTCTCACCTATATCCGCATCCCATCGCCGCCTGGCTGTACAGTTCACAGCTGGACGTTGTGTCCTAATGCTATTGTATAGTATCGACACTAGGTGTGTGCCATCAGTGGAGTGTCTAGCATGCCTTGGCGCAGCCTCACATAGTAAAACAGTTCAAGCGGCGTGTAAGTGGTGTTTTTGAAGAAAAGTTTCTTAGATCGAAACTCCCCGTCTTTGAACAGGTCCCGCCATGTGTAGATCTGTATGTCTTGCACATGTTCTGAAACCCTGTTTCCCTTAGGAGATCTAGTCTAGGATGGAATGTGAGTGGCGTACGCGGAGCGTATATCATCGGGGCTTGTATGATAAGGGCAATGCGCTTCCAGGCATCTATCGTGCACGAGACTGTGGTGGGGGGCGTCTCCAGTGATTTTACAGTACCTTGCAATATACCAATATACCTGATTGCTGCTGTCTGCCCATGGGATGCAAAGCCACAGACTAAGCTGTGCACCCAGGAGAAATAGAGCAGTTATGTAGCTGTACTATACAATGAATAGGGTGTTACCTACACAGATAGAATGTTTGAGTTGATGCTTATGTTGGTTAGCGGTTGTATGGCTTTCAGCTGATGGTACTGCAATTCTTTGTAATGATGCAGACTCTGCTCTCCAAATGTAGCTGTTCTTAAATGTCCGCCACACTCCTGGCCACCTCCGTCAACCCGGAAGGTCACTGGGACTCTGGTAGCCCCTATGTGGGCACACCCCATACTGTTATTTAATGTGCTACACCAGCAGATGCTGGTTATTGTAATGTCTTGGCTACATTTCTGATTTGTGGGGTAATAGATTATGGGGATGCCATTGGCATCATTGGAATGCTGAGGTGAGTGGAGGGGGGGTAGCTGTTAATTTATATTGCCACTACTGTGATAACACTAGCTATTCTATTTTGAGATGCTGTATGTTGCTTCACATGTCATACTGACTCAAGTCAAGTCAATACAAGCTTTATTCGATTAATTAAAATCATAAAAGCAAATCCATTCACAAATATAAAAATGGCAATTCATGAGTTAAAAACAATTCAAGTGTAAAACAATTTTCATCAAAATTAAAAAGAGCATTTAGGAGGACAATTTCATATATTTACAAAGGATGGGACATTTTATCGGTAGAACTAATGGGTAGTAATTATTAATACATTTCAAGGAACATTTAGCTTCAATTTTTTAGACTTAATGCGCATAGCAGCAACCCAAAAACTTGCGACCCCAAATATTACTCTGATGCTACTTAAGAGCTGTAGGTAACGGAGGGCGGGACGGACTTGTGTAAACCCTGCTTCTCTCAGAATAGGTAATAAAAACTGTTTCCTACATTCCTCATAATGGCCACAAAACATAATAAAGTGCACCAGTGTCTGTTCGGAGAAATTATCACAGCTACAGGGGATAAATGGATCTGATTTTCCCCGAACTGGATAATTCCCCAAGGAATAGTGGATGATATTAAGTCTAAATCTCACAAGGAGATTACGATGGAAGGGCCGGGTCACAATACTCAGGTAGGGTTCCAGTTTCAGGGTAGTCTGAAGTATGTAATTAGCTCTAACTCCCGATTTTTGGACCTCTACTTCCTCCCGTTCCATCTCCACACGTCCCAAAAAGTTATTCTTAATCCACAGTACGTCACCCTTCTTGATGGTACTCGGGGCGAAGTATAGTTCAGGCCTCCCCAGTTTACAAAAAGTGTTTTTAATATAAGCCAGCCATGGAATTTTGTTGGCTTTATCCAGTGCCATACAGTCTTTAAGGATAGAATGATTTAAACTAATTTCAGAGTTCAGCCAGGTCTTGGCCCAACAGGGCAGGGGAGCCAGCTGTAATTGGTCGCTGATGAAGCCAAGGCCCAGCTCTGTATGGACTGAAAATACTGGGGTTGATTGGGGGACCACTAACAGGGATCTAAGGAACTTATTTTCAGCCACCTGAAGTTTGCCTTGTGGTAGGTAACCCCATAAGGAAGCACCATACCTTGCTATTGAAAGGCTTTTTGATTTGTAAACTGTCAACAGTGCTTCTACTGGGCGCGATCCCAATCGTTTCGCAAAGCTCACTAGAGCAGAAGTTGATCTGGCGACAGCTAAGCCTTTAGCATTTAATTGTGGCCTCCAAGTACCCCTTTCGTCAAATAAGACGCCCAAGTAAGTAAAAACCGAGACCCTGGAGATTTCTTCGCCGATGCATAGAAACTTTCTTATCTTTACAGTTTTTGGGCGTTTCCCAGCGACCATGACGTGTGATTTTTTATTATTTATCTGTAGATCCAGGGAGGACATAAATACCCCAAAATCGTCCAAGAGTCTCTGCAGCCCCACCCCGGTGCGGGCCAGCAGTACCGTGTCATCCGCGTCGAGGAGTACCTGCACCATGTACTCCCCCACACGTGGGACGTCGGATGTGGACCCCTCCAAGGATGATTCGAGGGAATTTATGTATAAAGTGAATAGGAGGGGTGCCAAGATGCACCCCTGCCTTACTCCTCGTTTTGATCTAAAAAAGCTAGTAGTTCCACCCTCTCTGTTGGTTCTGATAGAGGCACGCAGATCTTGATGCAGAGCCGCTAAGTAGTTCACCAAAGGCGGGTCTATCCCTATGTTGATTAAAATCGCCCAGAGTTTGGTACGATTGACCAAATCAAAGGCCGAAGATAAGTCCATAAAGGCTATATATAACAGACCCTCCTTAGCCAAGGCGTATTTGCTAATTAACATGTGGAGGTTAAGGCATTGGTCAAAAGTACCCCTTTTGGCCCTGAACCCGTATTGTAATTCAGAAAGAACCCTCCTCTCTTCCAGTTGTTCACCGAGTCTCGTGGCACAAAAAGGGATGTACAAAGTTCCCCGGGAAGAGTGACGGAGAGGGGTGTGTGCTAGTAAGTGGGGGGAATCCCCTAGTTGGAACTAGAACCCTCACACACCCAGCAAGCTAGGGATCATGCTTCATCATATGGGCTCTGCTCCTCGTCAGACTGGCGCTGCAATGTCTGACGGGCTCCCGAAACCGGGGCTCTTTATCGGAGATCTTTTGTTCCCGCCATATGGTGCATGCGTGTGAGAGGGCCTCGGGAGTGTGGTCGTGACGTGAGTGCTTGATTAAAAAAGGTGAGTCGGTCCACAACCTAATTTTATTCTTGTGGTAGACTCCCTTGGTTAAAAACAGAGGGTGGTGGTGTATGAGGGGAGAAAAATTACCCTAAAACTATCAGAGTGAATTTAAATACTACCCTCAATTATTGGTCGACATGTTTCATGCCTGATGGCAATTCTTCAGGACCTAGTTAGATAGTACCACACAGTGAAAATAAATAAGTGAAAGGTCAAAACTTGCATACAGGTATACGACCTTCTTTAGTCAATAATACCGGGGTGCAGGCCAATCGGTCCTGCTGCAGTATTGTTACCTGTAGAAATGAAAATGAAGCCATTACACAGGATAACCGCATTGGTGAAGTTTAACCTCAAGAAAATAGTGCGAGCACACACACACACACAGACCGTGCTTATCATTAAAGACCGAGCATATACATTGTAATAAATTGGCAAATCATTGATGTGACCAACTAGTTCATGCCAGATCATGCATCGGTGGAATGTGACGTCAAGAAACAAATCCAAAATAGTGCTGTGTTCACCGAGTCTCAGCAGAATGACTCTGCCCAAGATTTTAATGGCAGAGTCAATCAGAGAGATCGGCCTGTAGCAGGCAGGGTCAGTTCTTGAGCCTTTTTTAAAGACAGGTATTATAGATGATGTAGCCCAGGACAAAGGAAACCCCGCAGTAATTGTGGAGTTAAATACATTTGTAAGTGTCTTGGTCCAAAACTCCAAGGGGGTCCTATAAAGGTCTGCGGGCACACCGTCTGGGCCCGGAGCCTTATTTTTTGTCATTTCTACAATAGCCCTTTGTCCCTCCACTTCCTTAAACGCGAGAGGGAGGATACCCCATTTTCTGCAGGGTCAGCCATTGAAATATAATCCTCCGTACTATTGTATATTTTACTGAAGTGGGCAACCCATATCTCATCGGGGATCACAGAGTCCAGCACCAAGTTATTTGTACCAGAAAAGTAGGGGTGGTTGATTACAGCCCAGAATTTAGAACTATCTTTGAGGACGTCAGTTGTCATAAGATTTTCCCATGCCTTGTTTTTTATGCATTTTTTACGGTTAGCCATGGCAAGTTTGTAATTTTTTCTAAGTGCAGCCACCAGCTCCCGATTTCTGGGTTTTTGTTTTAATGCATATATTAGTTCTTTATGGGCTTTTGAGCATGTCTCGTCAAACCACCTTGGTTGGTCTGGGCCCTCCCTCTTCTTGTTGCACTTCAGGTCAAGTCTGACTTGAGCGCAAATACTGGTGAAAGAATTTATGACCTCTTTCCCATCCGCCAAATTATCTAGGCATGTTACCATGTCCTCTTTTACTTTGAGCTCTAGCTCTTGCATAAAAGTGTCTGGGACCACCTTGGCCCAATTTAGCCTCCTCCCCTGGTCTTTAGGAATAAATTTGTCAAAATTACGTTCCTCATTTTCCCTCTGATTAACTGCGTCCTCCCCCTTATATAAGGACAGAATCAGTGGGTTGTGATCGCTGAAGGCCGAAATTGCGACCTCAGCGGAGGAACACACATGAACTATGCCAGGGGAGACGAAAATATAATCAATTACAGTCTCTACCTCTCTACCTATGAAGGTCGGAGCCCTTACCTCTCCTCCACTTCCCTCAACTTCATATAGATTAGTGTGTGCAAGGAGTTCTTCCAGCAACTCACCTTGAGGCGAGTGTTCGAAGTGAGTGGAGATTGAGCCAGGTGGGCCCATGTGATGTTTAGCTAGACAATCCCAGGCACAGGGGTGTATGTTAAAATCTCCCATTAGGATTATATCGAATAAAGCATTTTGTGATGACTTATAATGTACTAAAAAGGATGCCAGTGTATTCAGGTGTATATTTTGTGTGTCCTTCTCTGGCACATTATAGAAGTTCAAAATTAAAATCTTAGGATATTTAGGCCGTCTCCATTCTACTCCTTGTAAGTTTGCTGAAGTAATCCCCAATTTGGTAAAGGAGCCTGGGAGTCTAAGTGAGGTTAAAATACATAGGCCACCTTTAGGTCTCCCTCCCAGGCCAGAGACAGCCTTAACATGGAAACTGCAATAGCCATCTAAGTAAAAGAGATCACTTGTGTCCCAAGTCTCTTGTAAAGCAATTATCTCATGTTGTGCCACAAAGTGTAACCATCTATCATCTTTTACTTTCCTGCCCAGCCCCGCCACGTTCCAACTAATTATTTTGTACGAGGAGTAGGGTTGCAGTTGGTTATTCTCAGCAATATTGGGCGTGTTAATACTTTCAATAGGTAGTTGTCAATCGTTTGTGTCCAGACTCGATAAAGCAGAAAATCTATTTGTCAATGTTAATTCTGAATTAGATCCTACACCAATCTTATCGGTCATGACCTTTTTTGCTGCCCTCAGAGAGGCCTGTTGCGATTGATAAGAGAAGCATTTTGTGTTGTTAACATTAGAAGTAGAACAATGGGTAAAAGGGACTAAAGGCAGGCGTGCTATGGGTTGTGGGAAAGAGGGTGAAGGATAGAAATAACCCAGGGGAAGTGGCCTAATACCGTGACCATCAAGCTCTGAGCCATCCCATAACAAGGTGTCCACAATATTTGCTTCATTAAAGTTAACAACCACACAATCTCCTGGAATGGTCTTTTTCCGTTTCCCCACCCACTCAACCCTTCTAGCCGCAATAATACTAGAGGCAATATCGATGCTCCCACTGCTAAACTGTGAGCACCACCTTTTGGTTCGGTCCAGAAGTTCATTCTCATTTTCCATGACCCCATTTTTAGGGGTGGAATTCCAGACAGAATTACCACTAGAGGAGCAGCTTGCGGCGGAAGATGTAATGTGGGTAATTTTGAGGTACGGAGGTCAGGAGTGTGTCGATCCTTGCCTGGGGACCTTGGTTGTGTAACCTCAACGGGCGAGGGATGTCGTTGAACCCCAGGGGTAAAATTTTTGTTCTTTTCTTGATGTCTAAATCTTTCTGAGTTAGTCTGCATGTCTTCACCCAAGGGGGGTTCCGAGTCTCTATCCCGACCGGACGCCCTAATATGGTTTACACATATGGCACTGCCTTCATTGGGACCTGTGAGATGAGCCCTTAAATCCTTCAAGAATTTATCAATGTTTTCGAATTTCTTAGCTATATTTGCGACACAAAGATTCAAAGAGTCCACTATATCCTTACCAATGTTCACAAGCACAGGCTCCAGATGAGATTCAATTAGTTCCTCCATGAACTCCAAAGCATTTGTTGGGAGGCCAAGGTTCGATGTAATAGCCACACTCCGTTTGGTCTGGTTAGGAGGTTTCTTCCTTGTGGTACCTTTATTTGTAATTTTTGTGTTTTCATCGTGTGTCCTTGTCACCCTCGGGCTGGCTCTCTGGGAGGTGTCTACAGAGTTCGGGTTGTCCTGGGCACCCTTAGGCGGGTTAACTACAATAATGTCTGGTACTAGGGGGATGGAGGGTGCAATAGTTGCAGACACGTCTACATTCTGAGTGGGCACAGTATCTGTAAGTAAGTCAAGTCCCAATTCCTTATCTACATTTGCAATTTGGTCGTTAAGTGCCCCCACAGCAGAGGTTAAGTAAGAAATAATAGTTTCTGATTTGCGGGGCACCTTCGCCATCTTACCTTCCCCTTATCTGGAGTTTAATTTGCGCTTCCCCTTCTTGCAGCCAAGGGGGGTGGCCCGACCCGACCTCTGCTGGCCCCCGATGGCCACAGATGGCCCGCCCTCTGCCCGGCGCTGCCCGCGCGCGTCCCGCGGGACGGGAGGCGTGCCCTTCTCTTAATGCGCCGCCGGGCGCGTTGTTCACGTTGCTCCCGCTGCGCCTGACCCAGGGCTGATGGGAGTTGTGGTTCGGGCCGTTAATAGGACCGGCGTGTTTGTCTCTGGGCCGTTTCCCTCACGGCACGATGCACAATATGGTGGATGGGCCGTTACCCTCACGGCAGGGGAGGAAAGGAGAGTGCAGGTATGGCAGTCGTTCCCCTCACGGCACGATGCAATGTCCAGTTGTGAGACCCTGACTACTCAATAGTCATATTAGGTTGCCATGGCCCGGCCGGTAGGACACATAACCTTTATAGCCCGGAATGTGTGGGGGCTTAACAACCCTCCAAAAGTACTTGTCTACTTAGTTAGACATAACATGCAAATAGCATGCCTACAGAAGACACACCGAACACAATGCATGGAGAATAATGTAAGCATCCAGTGGGCAGTTGTCTGTTTAGACTCTTCTTACTCTAGGGGTGTTCTAATATTTGTCAAAAAAGGTGTGCCCTTCATGGTCACTTACTCAGAAACAGATGATCAAGGCCACTATATCATAGTGCAAGGTAGTCTGTGTGGCAACATAGTGATCCTAATGAATACTTATGGGCCCAATATTGATGACCCTGAACTCTATACACAGATTTGGAATCATTTACACTCCATACAGCCGTCTGCCATTATGAGGGGTGGGGATCTTAATAGATATCTAGACCCAGTGCTCAATAGATCGGCAAAGGTGGAATGGCATGGTAGACACTGCACCAGAGTTCTATGCAAAGTTATGGAAGAGAACAGTCTGGTTGACTTGTGGAGGCTAAAGCACCCCACTAGCAGGGAAGGTACATTTACCTCGTCGGTGCATGGCTTATGTACCCAACTGGATTACTGTCTGGCAACCCGGAAGGTCACCGCGTAGACTGTGGAGATGCAACACCAGTTTAGAATGCTGTTGGATCATGCTCCAGTGAAAGTAGTGGTATCAATACCTCCATCATAGCCCCGCACAATTTACCTGGATTTTCCTGCTACTGCATTGTAAGGCCAGATGTTCTGAAAGGGGTTGTACTTCTGAAAGGGGTTGTACTTAGCTATTACTGAATATTTTGAAAACATGTTTTGTTTGTGGAGGAGGGATATACATTGTGGGAGGCAATGTGGCCAACAGATTAAAGTCACAATGGGCACACACTCACATTGTAAAAATCACAGATCCCGGGAAGAGAACTGTTATGACACATCAGCCATGTTATCTGTGTTCTCCGACTCTTACACGCATCTCAGTGCCATCTGAGGCCCAGTTTTGGAGGCAGAGATGGCTAAATATTTAGGCGATGTGGCTCTAGCGTGGCTGTTTTGGCAGCCTATTACAGTAGAGGAAGCTAAGGGTGCAATACGATCACTCCCCTGAGGGAAAGCACCAAGTGTCAATGGCCTAATGGGTGAATTCTTTAAGGAATTTGCAGAACTTCTGGTGCCACATCTGCACGCAGTGTATGAAGAGGTATGTGCTAAAAATATATTGCTCCATCCCCCCTCAAAGCCTACATAATTTCATTATTAAAACCTGACAAACAATCCGAGCACTCCAAGTCTTATAGACTGTTCTTGCTAATTTATATTGATTCTAAGATTCTTGCAATAATACTGACCTCCTGTCTTCAGCCATTGGCCGC
This sequence comes from Lissotriton helveticus, assembly GCF_964261635.1. Lineage (NCBI taxonomy): Eukaryota > Metazoa > Chordata > Amphibia > Caudata > Salamandridae > Lissotriton > Lissotriton helveticus. Next base: position 1,434,167,516 of record NC_136057.1, on the reverse strand, counting down.
ACCATAACACACAAGATCCTAACATTAAATGGGCTAGAATAGGGGTGTGTGTTGGCCCCCTGTTTATTCAACATCTACACAGACGATCTTGAGAAGTACCTCCAACAAGTGCAAATTGACCCCCCAAAATTAGGCAAAACACCAATTATCAGCCTGCAGTACGCAGATGATATTGTGCTTCTAGCACAAACACCAATAGGCCTGCAGCGATCGATGACCCAACTAGGATCTTATATCACTTCTGCTCAATTAATAATAAACCTTAAGAAAACTAAGGTGTTATGCTTTAGTAGTCATCACAAAATAGGGTCAAAGGGGAAATTCACCTGGAAACTGGAGGAAAAACCAATATCCCAGGTGGACTCATACAAATACCTAGGGTTCCAACTTGACCATACACTTAAATATAAGCAACACCTCGACCAAGGGAATATTAAAGCAAAACAACTCCTTTATGCTTTCAAAATTTTACAGAAGAAGCTAAAAGGCTGTCCAACAGGTCAGTTGCTTAAGATAATTGCGGCAAACTTTTTACCCACAATATCGTATGGGTCGGAAATTATGAATACAAAAGATGCAGCCGCCTTAAATCTAGCCCAATCGAGTTTTTTTAAGCGCCTGTTTTTAATTCCGCGGCACATCTCTCAGGCACAAATTCGACTGGAATACGGGCTGAAAAGTCAGAAACCTGCCAGACAAGGGGCGATGGTAAAATATTACTGGCGGATGAGGCAAGCGGAAGACAACACTTTAGCCCACTTCTGTTGGGAAGAAATCGAAAAGCAAGTAAGGCAAAAGAACTCTATTGTTGCAGTCCTAAAAGAATCACTCGTTGATCTACATCTTGAAGAGGCATGGCATACAACAACATCTTATTCCGGATTCAAAAATATGGTAAACAGCGCAATCAAATTCACTCCGCTATTTATTGACAAATCTGCCTTTGTCTAAGAAAAATCATGCATGGGCAGTGATGCAATCAGTTTCTGAAACCCCAACCGTACTTGTCTGAACACTTCTCGCATTATAAAAAGTACTATTTGGCGCTGTTGCGAGTGGGTTCATTCCCCACAAAGGATCTAACCCCGAAATGGAAGTCTACATGGCCCACTAAAGAATGTTGCCTGTGTGAACAAGGAGAAGAGTCGTTATTACACCTTTTATGCATTTGCCCCTTGCTATTAGATCCTCGAAAAATAGTCCCCCGTGAGATTTTTAGGAAATATGAATTAAGGTCGTGCAGAGCTGCAGTGATACTATGCCTTGGTGGACCGTCAATTCAGTTGTCATGTCGAGCCATCACCTTTTGGGAAATAGCAGCCAAAGAATTGGACAAAAAAACATAATAGTCCACATGGCAAAGATATATGACAGTCTGGTCACTCCCTTTCTGCACTGACATTAAATGTCCCTCTTTTCACATTGAACTGCGATGAACTTCTTACAATTTGTATAGATTACAATATTGTTGTTTTAATTGTCGCTTGCGACCAAAGCTTATGATAGGATAACGTTTTTACTTGTTTGCATTTGATAGACTTTTATCTTTGATAATTATTATGTAATATGTGTTTTTTCAATGCTTTTATGATTTTTAACGAAATCAAATAAAAGTAATACTACTGCTGATGAATTTGGTCCTGCCAGTTCAATCGGGTTTCATACCCACCTGTTCCACAGCACACAACCTGTGAACCATTTTGGCACTCCTCCACTGGTTGGAGCCAGTTATGGAAACAGCAGCAGCTATATTAGATGCCGCAAAAACCTTAGATTCCATTCAGTGGCCTTTCATGTTCAGAATATTACAGTGCATGGGGATGCCCAAGTTCTTTTCAAGGTGGATTTGCCTGTTATATACCTACCCAGTAGCCCAAGTGCGTATCAATGGTAACACATCAGAGGTGCTGCATATACAAAGATGCACACGTCAGGGGTGCCCATTGTCCCCGATAATGTTTGCACTCACCCTCGAACGCCTAGAATGCATGAGCTGACATGGCATGCGGCTTCCCACTGTGTTTCCGACTGTAGCCTATTGGTATACACCTCATGAAGATGACATGGTGTTATACGTCCATAGCCCCACATTATATACATTATATTTAGCACATATAATTCTGGAGTATAATTATTTTGAAAGGCATTTTGGCTTAAGCATTAATTGGTCGAAGTTGGTTATAATACCCCTGACACCAAATACAAAACCACATCCACTAGACTTTCTCTGGAATGGAGCTTGGACCCTGTCAAATATTTGGAGATTTGGGTACATTGAGATCCAGAGCTGGGTATTCAAGATAATTATGGGCGAGTGGTCTTGAAACTGGAGAAACAAATTGCTAGATGGTCAGACTGCACCTGTCACTGGCAGAGTGGCAATCATGAAAATGATTGTGCTCCCCAGAGTTGTTTTTTTTGCATAGTTTTATATAGCTGGAACTTGACCCGGTTTGGGTCTCAGAGCGCTTTACATAGCAACAGTTGCATTACAGTAGGACACATCCTTTTTATGTTTTTGGTTAGGCACGGGCAGATTAAGTGATTTGCCCAGAATCACAGGATGTTGAGCGTCATTGCCGAGACTCGAACCAAGGTTCCCCAGATTCGAGGTCGACTACCCTAGCCGTTAGGTGAACTCCTCTACCCTGTACTTTATCTTTTTATTAATATACCCATAGTGTTACCACAAAACTTTTTCAAAACGGTCAGAGCGCACATGATAACACTCACATGGGCACAGAAGTCGCCCAGGATCAGCTAGGACGCGCTGACACTCCAATATGCACCAGGGGGATTTAGTTCACCAGAACAACATTTGTATGACTTGTGTGCTCAGGTGCAGTTTGTGCGTTGTTGGTATATCTGGCGGTAGAGACCAATGATGCCCACTCCATTCAACTCAATGCTATCTTACAACACAGACACCCAGATGTCCCTCGATCGGAGATTGACAGTATCCATTGCACCACACAGGCTTGGAAGGCGCTTGGGGGTTGGACTAGTAAAAATCCTCTGTATGTTCCTTCACTTACCCTGAAGTTTCATCCGGCCATATCGGTCACACATGAGGCTTGGGCACTTGCAATGCTTGATAGAGCAGGGTTGAAGACTATGGGAAATGCATATCTGTGAGCAGGGCCGGCTTTAGGGCAGTACGACCGGTGCGGCGGCACTGTGGGCTGACCTGTGAAGGGGGCACTGACATCTGGGTGGGTGCTGTGTTTAGCAATAACTTGTGATTGGAGAGATGAGGGGCCCTTTTGCCCGGTGGTAGTGAGAGAATCCGAGGAGGCAGTCATGGTTGTAGGGGCGCCGAAAATGATTGTTGCACTCTGGGCCAACAGCACTAAAGCCAGCCCTGTCTGGGAGGGAACTTTGGGGCATATTATCAAGGGGGTTTATCTCCGCTTTTTTGGCTTTAAAAGCCAAGAAAGCGGAGATAAAATTATCTCCCTATTACCTAGCTGTCGCTAACACCAGTTAGCGACAGCTAGTAGGAGATAGCGACCATCTTGGGCCCCACTTTGCATGTCAGTGATATTTATCACTAATGACATGCAAAGTGGGCGTGCCAAGATGTTAGCGACTGGAAACAGTCGCTAACATCGCTATCTCCTATTACCAACTTTTGGAGATATTCGCGCTAAGCGCGAATATCTCCAAAAACTAACACCTGCCCTGAGCAGTTCTTAGCCATGTTATCCAATGGGAGGTGGATAACATGGCTAAGAGCATTAGCTCGGTAATGCATGAATATCGCTGACTTTTCAGCGATATTCATGCATTGCGGCCGTTTTTTATCGCATTTGCGATAAACCTTGATAATAGCAAGGTTTATCTGCGATAATTTCTGACGATGCTTAGCGGTAAAAAATTTGTTGCTAAGCATCGTTAGCGATAAATATCGCTTAACGTTGGTAATATGCCCCTTTGTTGCTTTAGCGGATATATCACACAGGCAGCGCCTGCCCCGCTCTTGACCTTCATATACTGTCGCCTTAGGGCAGCTCAGAGGGAGCTGTATTCCTCCCTTTTCACAGAGCCTCCTACCCTTGTCACACTACAAACTTTACTCCCTAACCCCACACGTCAGAGCCTTATCACAAGATTATACAATGTGGCCCAGGGAGACAGACTGTCAGACACGACTCAGGCTTTCGGCCAATAGAATGCTGTACTAGAATTGCCGCTGGAACGCGAGGATTGGGGTTTCTGTTGCACACTAACAGGTATGCTCACACCAAACTGAAACCTGCAAATCATTCATTTAAAGTATTTACAACAAATGTATTACACTCCTGTGAGGCTGGTCAGATATGGGGTGAGAGGTGATGCGACCAGCATACCGTATGGGGCATTGGAGGTGGATTTCATGCACCCAGCCTGGATGTGTGCTCCAGTCTGGCAATCCTTGGCACAGGTGGTGCGTGCCCTGACGACCACGACAATGGAGCCAGTAGACTGCACTCCTCAGGTGTGTCTACTTGGCATGGTCAAACCTTTGCAACTGGCCCATCGTTAGTTCATGGTGGATGCATTACTATTAGCAAAACAAAGAGTGGCAATGAACTGGCGCAAACAATCCATTCCTAAGCTGAAATAGTGGACTAACGATATGGGGCCTTATTTATGAAGGACTTGCGCTGCGGGTGCGTCACTTTTAACATGGGAAAAAGTAACGCACCGGTGGCGCAAGGCTTTCATAAATGAGGCCCATGGTATATTGCAAAGAGCAGCTTGAACAGTGGCGACTCCTCCACTAAGGCAGAAGAGCGTTGCACCACTGCTGTGCAGCAGTAAAAAAAAGGAACAATAAAATGGTAATAACTTGGTATTATTACCATTTTATTCTTCCATGCTGCAGCAGCATGAGGGCGGGACTGTTCTGCTGACAGAGCAGGGGAGGAATGGTGAGCACAATAAAGTGCGCATGATACTTTGACTGGCCTTCTCGGGCATCCTTCTCCACATGCAGCAGCTGTGTGCCATCGCAGACATCCTTGCGTTATGTTGCAAGGGGGCCTTTGGTGCGTGTATGATTGCTTTTGGGCAGTAAGGGACACCTTCCTGCACAAATACAATAATTAATGGCATTTTCCCCTCTATGTGCGCAGAATGAATGGAAAGAGGGAAAAACAAGGTGAAATAAAATTATTTCTCCTCTTTGCGCCACTCCTACGCTTCCCCTTGGGTGGCATGGGATTCTGACGCATTTTTCAGCTTTGCAAAACCTTATAAATCTGGGAATGAGTCAGAATCCATGAGTGTTGCTTGGGAACACCCACAGCAATACCCATAGAGCGCCCCTGTCACGCAGAGTGGTGCGTGAAAGGGGCCCATATTTACAAGGCAAGGAAAAGTCACGCAGGGTGACTTTAGGTGGCCTTGTAAATACGGGCAAGCCCTTTTCGCTGCCAGTGTGTCAGAAAAAGTAACACACAAGGGACACATTGGGCTTGGAAATGAGGCCCAAAATGTTTATAGGATTAAACACCAAACTCTCATTTCCTCATAGACTTACCCCTGTACACAATTAATAAGTGTCTATTTTTAATATTAGTCATTTAATTAGTGCAAATGATAATTAGAAGCGTCTCTTGAAACTTACAATGTGGGTACTTGCCAGCTTGATGGCGCACATTTTCTCGATGTCGGATAGCTGAGATTCTGAGCAACCCTGCTTGTATTAGTACGTGTGAATTACATTTGCAGACAGACCTCAGTGATTGGTACACTATTCGTTTTAGTTAAATTACTGGGTTTAGAACCATGAACTGCGGAATATCCTTTTAGGATTACGAGTAGTGAAATGCAGGTGAAACGTGGGTTGCAACACACTGAGCTGCTGTGACCTACAGTAACACTTCTTTTTATGTATTATCGTAGGGTGTTTTCATAACGTAAATGATAAACGTCAATGCAGATCCATGTTTATTCTTTCACGAGCAAAGCGCCTCCTCTGATGGAGAACTGTGGAAGTGCAACCTCAATTAATTCTAAACAAAGCTTGTATTTAGTGTTAAGTTGTTGAAGTATCAAAGCTCTGATGAGATTTGCTGGGGAAGTGTGAAAAGCTGGGTTATTCTCTATGGTTTAAAACCCCTACACTGCATATCAGCAGCTTAAGTCGCCATGTTAACACACTGGCTTAAAAAAAACCCTAATGGTGTGGACTAAATCTGAAAAAAAAATGCATCCACCTCAGCTCCTTCATGGAACATTTTGTGCTGATCCTTCAAGTAGGGGCCACAAAAAATGCGAGGTCCCAAAACATTTATTTACCTGGTCAATTCCCATAGGAACGTTTGCTGTGCGACACAAAAAAAAATGGCTGAACTAAAGTACCCTAGAAAGTTAGAACTTTGCTCAAAAGGCATTCTTTTTTTGATTTGGGTACATTTCTTTGATCACTTTCAAGAAATTAGAGTTTCAAGAGGTGCTGGAGATGGGCTTAAAGGGGTTAAAAAGTTAGTAATATTTGTATGGATAGTTCTGCAGGAGTCCCGCAATAGCGAAAATCGGTCGAGGGAACTTTTATATCCTGTTGGCCATTTCAGTACTGCAGGACCGAAACTGGTCCTGCAGCACCTAGCGATCTGATTGGTTGGCTGCAACACAGAAATGAATCTTGCAGGTGCCACTGCAGGACTCGCGACCTCAGTCCCAGTGTCCTGAAAATGTTTTAGAAATATGGCACAAGGAGGCAAGTTTGGGATACTGAGACCCCCGAGGCACCCAGACCCAGAGAACCCCCCCCCCTCCGCCACCCCTCAGGGGCCAAACTTTCTGGCCATGGTTACCGCAATACTCCTGCATGACCCAGTAAGGCCCTCCTGTAAAGTGCAGTGTGCTCCTGTGGAAGACACTGATCAAGCTTTATCTTAATAATATTGCGGTAACACACACGTTTCGTCAGTGAGGCCAGGCCCTTCAGTCCAACCCACTGCTGTGACTAGCCAAAGGCCAAGCGCAGCACGGAGTGGGACGGGATTGGATACCTTCAGGAGGATGGAAGCAGGGCCTCTGCTGGAAGAAACGCTCTCTGTGCATGACCTTTTAGCAGGCTGAGCACCAGCTTAGTGTGCCCTATCAAGGATCTTGAGACAAATAGAAACACGTTTATGGGCATTTGTATATCAGATGTTGGGTGGGCCTTGACATTTGGTCATATATACAGTAATACATTAATTGTCTTTTGTTAAAAAAACAGGTGGTCACTTCTCTCTGACACTGGATAGTATCACACACCAGCACCAAATCAACCCAAGACATTCAATAATGACGTGTTCACCATTGCCTGACTCCACAGATTGTGATATGTGAAATGCAGGTGAAACATACAGGTTCTCAACACGGGATAGGCCAGATTTACCCATTTCCAAATCAGCTCAGTGCAGCAGCTGCAAATGCTGCGCTGTGTGAGAAGGAGAGAGAAGGACAGTGCCGAATTAAGTCAAATATGGCACTCTCCTCCCACCTCCCTAGCATCGCTGCTGAAATTAGCTGCTGTGCACCACAGAGTCATCGTAGTGCCATAGTGCAAGGGTGTCTCTGTGAGTCAACCATAGGTTTTGTACTGGAAGGATACGCTTCCAGCACAAAGTACTATTCTTAGACTAATTTTAAACATTTTCACACTTTGTATGTGTGCTGTGCAGTGCAGCACACAGGCAAAGTCGGAAAATAAAGGAGAAAAAAAGTATTTCTCCTTTATTAGCATTATTATATTATATTATTATATTATATTATTAGCATTTCAACGTCTGGTTGAAGGGTGTGCTATTTTCTGACTGTAAACCCTATCTATTTTATTTAGTAAATTGGGGTTAGCGTCAGAAACCTTGGGTGGTTGCATGGGAACGCCCATGCACTACCCATGGTATGCTCCCTTGGCGCTAAGTAATGATTAATTTCATTGTAAACCCATGTTTATTCTTCCTTGAGCAAAGCGCCCCCTCTGATGGAGAACTGGGGAAGTGCAACCTCATATGATTCTAATCTAAACAAAGATTGAATATTGTGTTAAGTTGCTGAAGTATCAAACCTCCGATTAAAAATGCCAATTATACCTTAAATAATGTTTTTTTGGAAGGGTGAAAAGCTGCTTCATTCTCTCTGGTTTAAAACCTCTACATTGCACCCGCACCTTGAGTCGCCATGTTATCAGATTGGCTTAAAAAGATAAAAAAGCCATTTTTCATGTTTACATAGTTATGTACCAATCCCCTAATGCTATGGACGAACCCTCCCAAAAAAAAGTTCATCCTTCTGGGCTCCTTCATGGAATGTTTTGTACTGATCGTCAAGCAGGGGCCACGAAATAGAGGGGTCCAAAAGCATTGATTTTCCCATGTCAATTCCTGTAGGAAAATTTGCAGGCCAATACATAACATTAATGGACTATAGTACACTAAATATAGCTGAAAGTTAAAGCTTTGCTCAAAAGGCATCCGTTTTTTTTGTTTTGGTGTAGATTTGTGTACCAATTTTCAAGAAATTAGAGTTTCAAGAGGTGCTGGAGATGGGGTTAAAGGGGTTAAAAAGGAGTTCCGGAGGAGTCCCGTAGCAGCGAAAATTAGTCAAGGGAACTTTTTCTCTTGTTGCACATTTCAGTACTGCAGGACCAGACATGGACACATAGCTCCTAGCAATCTGATTGGATGGCCGCAACTCAGAACAAAGGCTTGCAGCTACCATTGCAGGTCTCGTGACCTCAGTCCCAGTGTCCTGAAAATGTTTTAGAAATATGGGGGCAGATTTACAAGCCCCTTGCGCCACTTTCGCGGCACTTTTCCCATGTTAAAAGTGACGCAAAAGTGGCGCAAGGGGCTTGTATTTCTGCCCTATGGTATAATGAGGCGTGTTAGGGATACCATGACCCCCAGGTATCCCGACCCGGAGGGACTCCCCCAAGGGGCCAAACGTTTTGGGCCACGGGTACCACAATACTCCTGCATGACCCAGAATGGCCCTCCCTTGAAGTACAGTGTCACTCGCGTGGAAGAAACTGATCAAGGTTTATCTCAGTGATTTAGTGGTACCATGCAAGCTTCCTCAGAGAGGCCTGGCCCCTTCCGTTTAATCCGCTGCTGTGAATATTCAAAGGCCATCCGCAGCAAGGTGTTGGATGGGATTGGATACCTTCAGGAGGTTGGATGTCCAGCCTTAGCACAGGCTCTGCAGCAAACCCACCTCTCTGCACCCCCTTTTTGCAGGATGAGCACAAACTTAGTGAATGGCCTGTCAGGGATCTTGAGGACAAGTAACAAAACAGGGTTGTTGGTATTTGTGTATCAGAAGTTGGGTAGGCCTTGACATTTGCTCATATATACAGTGATACCTTAATTGTCTTATGTTAAAAAAAACAGTGGTTCACCTCTCTCTCACACTGGAGAGAACAGTTGTTCACCTCTCTCTGACATTGGAGAGTATCACACACCACCACCAAATCAACCCAAGACGTTCATTATTGATGTATGCACCATTGTCTGACTCCACAGATTACCCACAAAATGAGAAAACAATACAATGATGCATCTCTTAGTGCAGGGTTTGTGAATTGAAATACCTATCTTCCTTGAATTGCTGATTAAAGTCCACTAGATGATATGCGTATCTGCAGGTTCATGACAGGAAACAGGTCTACTTTATTTAAATGAGAGTGAAATGATAATGGGACGGCAAATAGGGGTTATCTCAAAGAAGCACGTCCATGGCCTCTGTGTCTGGGATCTGATGAGTATGAGCCATCATTTGCAGAGGTCCATTGAGTGAGGGGGTAGAAGGGTGGGAGCCTCAAGGTTTTACGAGCCTGTGGTAGTTAGATCGGAATCTAAGGTGTCAGCAGTAAGGTCGTATCAGGGGCATTAAATCCGTTCCTCAGAAGAGAGCATGTTAATGAGCCATCCAGTGAGGTTGTATGATCGAGGCACGCATGGCTAAACTGCACCTTCCTCTACCACGCCGCCTGAACCATGATTGTGTCTTAACCACACATTCGCTTACCACACATGCCTTTACCATGCAATTTCGTGGTAAAGGCATGAATGGGAAAGGGGTATGTGTGGCTAAGGTTGCGACCCCCATCCCCTCGCCCTAAGCTACAAACCTGCTACCTGCACCCCCCGGCCCTGTGTCCAAATACCCCGACCCACTCACACCCCCATGCTGTCCCTAACCCTTAATATACACCACGCCCAGCACCTCTCACCCCGAGCTGTCCCTAAAACAACCCCAACCACTGCCTTTAGGCCTAAAACTCTAACCCCTATTTTTAAAAACTACCATGACCCCGCCACCCTGAGCCCTAGAAAAACTACACCACCCTCCCCTTAGCCCTACAAACTACCTGACTACCCATTCCCCTCCCCCTGCCCTGAGTCCTAAAACCCTGTCCATTAACAAACAGTACCCCAACCCCCTGCCACCCTGCGCTGTCCCTAAAATTACCCCAACCCCTTCCACTGCCCTTAGGTCTAATACCCTAACCCCTAACTGAAAAAACTACTACCATCCCCCAAACCCTGAAAACAACCCCAGCCCCCCTCCCCAGCCATGGAAACTACCCTCATACCCCTTCCCCAGCCCTGAAAATGACCCCGACCCACCCAGCCCTAAAAACTAACCAGCCTCCACCAGCCCTGAAAACTGCCCCGACCCCTGAAAATGTCCCGACTCCCCCAAGCCTTGAAAACGACCTAACCCCCATCCCTGAATACTACTCCCAACCCATACAAACCACCCCAACCAAACCCAGCCCAACTTACCTCACCTTGTCCTCTCTTCCTGACATCGTCCTGCTTCTGCCGAGCTTCAGCCAGGAGCTAGACCGCGCTCTGTTTTAACCACACATATGCGTGGTTAAGGCATTTGTGTGGTTAAGGCAAGTGGTGTAGTGCTTGCTTAGTCGGAATATGCGTGGCTCTGCCCACGTTGTTCCAACTGTTTCCCATCCGGTAAATCTGGTCCATTATGTCTCAAACTCTAAGGATTATGAGAACAAAGGAACATTCTAGAATGCCTATTGTTTCTGATTGTTAGTGATGAAGGGCTGGGTAAAAATAACTGTTTTTTTCCTGCAATGGATGGCTTCTACCAAGGGCAACCAATACGTTACATATACTTAGAGTGGGCTTTGGGTCAGTCTGCCTTCCGCAAGATTGGATTACTTTGCTATCTATCTCATTTCCCTACTCCTGACTCAAATGGCTTTCCTCCTTCTCCTTATGTTTGTCCCAACCAGGAGCATTTCTGTCTCAGTGTTTTGACTGGATGATGTATACTTCCGTTGCTCACCCTCAACCTGTGTGTCGCAGAGATTATTTGCAGTAATATTTGTGAGCTGCTGCTGTGTTACAATATTGAAAACATACATCACTATCTCTAAATATTAAATGTAAACACATTTAGAATGTAGTGTGCCTGGGCACTGTCAGTTACCTGGCCAAAGAGGACATGAAAAAGCTGACATTGGATCATAAATTCAAAGCTGTTCCGAACAGTGGCCCTTAAAATACTTCTGGCCCAGGGCCCCTGAAATCCTTAAGATATCCCTGGCCAGAGATAGTAATTATATTTGAATGTATTTTGTTAAAGCAGTTTAGGCAAACATCTTTGAATTCATTTTGTTAAAGTTTTAAGAAAATATATTTACAGGTGACTGTATCAGCAGAGCCGTAAGAAACAAGCACAGGCAAAGCCAATAGGTGTCATTGTTGAGACCTATTGGCTTTGCTAATGTTTTTTTTTTTAAAGACACAAGGAGAACATATGATATGTACATTTCTCAGTAGCTAGACCTTCATTCTGAAAGAGATAGGTTCGTTTAGTGATTGCCCAGCAACGATTTCAGTAAAACCAGATCCTGCGCTAATAGGCGTACTTCTTTTGCTCTGCCAAGGCTTCAAGTAGAGAAAAGACTTCTACATGAACGACCTCTCTGAACCATAAAGAACGAACTAGAATCAGTGGTAGACGTTGGTGGGATATGAGGGGCATGACATTCCCATACTTTTTTAATTTAAGTAAAACAGTACTGTTAACTGTCTTGGGCTGGTTAAATCTGATGGTTGAAATTGTTCAGCTGCAGTGTAAGTCATGGAGTCTCCTCTGCTGTGAAACCAAGGAAGGGGCAGATAGCTAAACAAGCCTTCTTGCCAGGGTGCTTGCTGGACTGAAAGAAATGTAAATGTGCACAACTGGTTAATCTGCCACTGTAAAGGTGCTTGGAGCCAGTATTGGCTTTAATTGATGGAATCATTTGAAGCTTCCTAAAGACACAGATGTATTCTTTTTGAGTGGTATAGCAAAGGAGTTAAGGGCTGAGCTGTGAACTGCGTGCTTTTAAAGGACACCTTTAAAATATTTGCACTACATAAAGTCTGACTATAAGTTGTCATCCCTAAAGCAATGGCCATGGAACCTAGACAGGAGTTGAAATTGGGAATGGCGAACCAGCGGTTGCTGCGTCCTACACTGAAGTTTTCAGCCCCTGCCTGAGCAATGGTGGTTGTACAGAAAACGAGGAGGCGAGGAGGGATGAATTTTCTTTCACTTATCTATTCTTTTTCTAAAACTTGAATGTGACCTCCACTTACCGACCTTGAATAGAAGGGGAAATATTGGAAAAATATTGTCATCAAATTAAAATGGAAATTAGCTCTCGAATGAACATTAATAATAAAATGTTTGCAAATCTTAGACAAAACAACCAATATCGTGCAAATGTCTAGGCCTTTTCCCCTAACGTTACCCTTAATGTATGAGAATATCTATTGAAATGTACCATGCTATGACGTTTATTAATACACACTGAAAGCTAAAGACTCAATGCAATCAATATTCCCATGTTAAGTTGAAAAAAATCAAGCTCGACATAAATAATTGAATAATGACTTTTTAACCATCATACTATTGTATTTTTTGCATAAAATAAAAAAAAATATATATCTTTTTTGTATATGCTTGTATGAAACTGCAGACCATGACATTATATTTTGAAACAAATATAGAAGAACTAATAGTATTTTGTTCTTTGTAGACATATTGGCTGAACGTATAAACTGTCCTGAGGAAGACACCACGTCGTGTCGAAACGCGTTGACTCAAACCCGACAGCCACAATAACTGTATTAAGGATATGTATCAGTGTCTATCCAAATTTGTCTTAAATTTATGTCTCCTACAATTAGGAAACTTATCATTTTTGCACCAATAAGTTATTATAATTGTATTTTTATATTGTATTGATTTATCTTTGTTTTTATTAAATACTATTTTTGATATCAATATGTCTGTTTATGTTATGGTTTAAGTTTTCGACTTTGGGAAATTTTCAGTGGTATACATAGCTGGTGTGTGTTCAACAGTTAGCCTGGGTGTTTACCTTCACATTGTTTATTTTCCCTGACCCAGGATTTTTATCCTAACCAGGGGGCCCTTGTTACTTTACAAAATATTATACCCACGGTTCATCCGTGTGGGGCTATTTCGCTTTTTCACCTTTTGAGTCACATAAATTCAGAGGTAACGTAAGGCTCGAACATTCTAGTTTGGTAAATCTATCTCTGTGGAGTCCTGTACTGTCTCTACTCTTCTATTTTTCTCATCCTTCTACTATTCTACCATTCAATTGCTGTAGTCTGATTCACAAATAATGGCTCATTTTCAAACCTTTGGGTTTTCTGACGAGGACTTTGCCACCCTTGTAGGCACTAGCGCCTCGTTTGGAAACAGCTCCTCAAGTAATTCACTCAAAAACAGCGATACAAACAAACTGTTAGATCTTCAAAAAAAACTAATAAGGATCGAAGCCCATGGGGAATTCATGCTAAATTATCTAAAGCATGGTATTATTCCCCTGGGACTAAGAGTCAGGAACATTCCTGGACTCTTTGTTGACATTAAGACCTTTCTCAACAAATGGAGCATGATTGCTACCCGCTGCTCCAGGGATTTAATGATCCTGATAATATCTACAGCAAAAGATTTGGCTGCAGATATACGGAAAGAAATTGAGGAACTTGAAGATAAACTAAAAAAATCTACAACTACTGAGGATGCCAATAAACAATTTGACATCATAAAACAAGATATTGCTTCTTTTTCTGACTATCTAAGAAAGAGAAAAGAGGAAAAATTTTCCAAGGATAAAAGATTCTATACTATAGAACGGACCTATCCGTACCTTGTGGAAGGTTTTTTTAAATCGGATTTTCAATCTGGAGCACCAAGATATGAAACCCAGCAGAGAATTAATACCTTCTCTGATTCTTCAGATCCTGAATCAGAAGAAGAAGGAGGAATGGGATTTCATGATGATAGACCTTTCGACCCAAGAAATAACCACAGAGGCAATCGTCGACCTTTTTTAGGGAACAGAGGGGGGAGGGGAGGACGGAGAAGAGTGAGATTCCAAAATCCACAGAGAGGGAATTATCAGAATCACCAGTATGCCCAGGAACCTCAACAGTACCTGGAAACCAGGAGCAAACAATACTGGAGGAACGGGATGTAATCCCGATATTCAATCTCTCCTCTTGTAGTTTAGCACCCTCCGACCTCTCTCTTTTGTCAAAGGGATTATCCTTTGTCCCCCATACTCAAGTGAATATCTTTGAGTTGTATAGGGATATTCATGCATTTTTCAGAAAGATCAGGTTAAAAAGATATTTTGCAGAGAATGACCCTTTAACACTGGATAATATATCCCCTAATATAGTTGCCCTACCATCCACCTTTACACCATCTCTAGACCAGGTAGGCCCAGAAATCGCCATTTTTGAGAAGGCAGTCTTAAGCAAATTAGACCAAACTTTAAAGTTTATCCCCAAACCAATCTATAACATCTCCAAAGATGAACATGACTCAATAGAGAAATTTAAAGCAAACAAATCTGTTACTGTAAAGAGTAGCGACAAGGGAGGAGGAATAGTTCTAATAGACACCTCGAAATATGAAAACAAAATGTTGGAGATGCTTAACGATCAGACTTTTTATAAGAAAATTAAGCTTGATCCCACAAACAAGATAGTGAAAACTATTAATAAGATAACAACTAAAGCTTTAGAAACAGGGATTATAAACAAAAAGGAATTCGAATACCTTAATAGATCTGAAGGTAAAATGTCGTGTATCTACGGACTACCTAAGGTCCATAAAAACCAAGAAGATCCTCCATACCGCCCAATAGTGTCAACAATAGGTACACCTTTGGAGGCTGTTTCGAAGTATCTAGACAACATTTTGCGTCCATACATCTCGCTATCACCCTCCTACATCAAGGACACGGGAGCCATTATAAAAAAAGTGGAGAATCTCCAATTCAATCCTCAGAAAGACATTTTAGTGACTCTTGACATCGAGTCATTGTATAGTAATATACCGCAAATTGGAGCAATAGAAACCACGTTATGGTTCATTGAAGAACACCAGATCCCTTGCTGCAGTAATTTCATTAGAGAGTGCCTTACTCTTGTGCTTACAGAAAATTGCTTTGAATTCGGCGACCAACTGTTTTTACAAACGAAGGGAGTAAGCATGGGAGCCTCGATGGCACCGTCAATAGCTAACATTTATATGATTGCCTTCGAAACAAAAAATATTTTCAATGAAATGGCTCCCTTCTTCGAGTCTGTTTCCCATTGGTACCGTTACATAGACGATATTTTCTTTGTATGGACCAATGGGGAACAGACTCTCGGAGAATTTTTCCTTTGGCTGAATGAGGCAGATGTAAACTTAAA
Source organism: Lissotriton helveticus (assembly GCF_964261635.1). Taxonomy (NCBI): domain Eukaryota; kingdom Metazoa; phylum Chordata; class Amphibia; order Caudata; family Salamandridae; genus Lissotriton; species Lissotriton helveticus. The sequence continues at coordinate 1,434,151,770 of NC_136057.1, read as the reverse complement.
GTTCACTGCGCATACTAGCAAGGACAGGGTGGAGTTCCTTGATATTTTAATCAAAAATGACAACGACAGATTGCAGGTAGACTTATTCACCAAACCCACGGCCAGGAATACTATGTTGCACTTCAAAAGTTTCCACCCAAAGTGCCAAAAGGATAGTATTCCGTTTTCTCAATTTTTGAGAGTACGACGTAATTGTACAGAGTTAAGGGACTACGATTTACAATCTGAGACAATGAAAATTAAATTCCTACAGAGAGGCTACCCACGCCGACTCGTACGAGAGGCTTATAAAAGGGCAAGGTTCTACGATAGAGACGCACTCCTGAACTCCAATCGAACGAAAAATGCCCCATCTTTGGTGTGTATAACAAAACACTCAACCATAGATGGAAGCATTAGGCAGATCATAAATTCCAATTGGCATTTATTAAACTTGAATGATTCCCAACAAAAGATCCCCAAACCTATGTATGCGCATAGACGCAATAAAAATTTAAAAGATCAAATTGTTCGATCCCGATTCAGTAAAACCCCAGAAAACTTACCATTTGTACAAAGATCCTTTCAGAACAATAACCCGATAAAAGGCACATCCAGCTGTGGCTCATGCAAATCCTGCAATAACATTCTTCGCGGTGAGACAATGACCCTAAACAAAGTAGAAATAAAAGCAAAAGATCTGTGGACATGCAACACACAGAATGTGGTGTATCTCATCACATGTCCTTGCCACTTAGGATACGTTGGAGAGACAGGAAGAGCCATAAAAACGAGACTGACTGAGCATCGGTCAGCAATAAAAACGAAAAAATTATCTGCGCCCTTAGTCAGCCACTTTTTGGACTTCGGACACTCCCCCGAGGATATAAAGTGGCGTATTTTAGAGAAAATCCAACTACCGAATAACACAGGAGGGGAACAAGTCAGGAAAAAGCGTGAACTTTATTGGATTTTCACTCTTGATACATATAAACACGGCTTGAATTTGGATTGCCCTTGGTCAAATGCAATAATTTGATGGAATCAGTATATTAATTTTTTTTGTTAGTTGACATCACCTTGAATAATTGTTATACTGACATTCATTATAAATTCATTTATTCATGGATATACATATACACATTCCTAGTCTATATTAAAAAAATCATTTATTCAGACAGAGTACCAAAGGGTAATAAATCGCTATATGAGAAGAAAAAGAAACTGACGTCTTTCATCTTCCCTGCTTTTAACAAGTCTTAATGATAAAAGGATGGCTACACCTTTAAACGGGGGAGGAGCCTCAAAGCTAATAAGACAAATGGGTCACAGTATAAAAGCCAATAGAACCATGACCTGTAAACCTCCGGATTTCCTGGTGTTACAAGCCGCCCGCTGATTGGCCCATTTACAGAGGGAGAAAGAGCGCGAATGAGGTAGGTGAGACGCGAAAGGTTCTCCCTCGTTTAAAATAGCTGGGATTTGAGGCTAGTATATAACCCACTAAACTAATGGTAGTTCAATTTTCAATTTTATAGGTACTCTACTTAAAGGATAGAGTCCATCTACAATTAAATGCGCTCTTGCACTGCGAATAAGTCCCCGCATTATAAAGACACCAGACGAGGTAATCCGCCACCGGAACTGTGAGATTCTTAACAGCGGAAATCTCTAGCAGCCCGCGGGAAGAAAAAATGACCCTTTAAAGGTATGTTTTCATGCCGTCTTTCGCATCCAATGAGAAACCCCCCTCTCCCCCCCATTTCTCTTTCAAAAGCGGGGAATGACAATATCTCTCCTAACACTGGCATATGCGCGATACTTTATTATTTACACACAGCTGCCGCATTGCGCTGGAGGCCGGATTCACCTCGGGAAGGAAGAACAAACAATTTAACTCATTTTAGACGCAGCGTTATCTTGCAAGCAGCAACCTCTATCGGTCCGGTCAGGAAACAGGAGTCCCTTAAGGTATGAAGGGATTAAGAGAGGCCATGATCTATGACCCGAACTGTTTTTCTTTTTAAGGGGGAATTATAGAAAATATTTACATCTTTTAATAACTGAGTGTAGTTTTCTTGATCCACTTTAAATAGTTGCCACTCTACACTGGAAGCGCGAAGCTCCTGGATGCATGTTCGTTTTGGGCTGATAATTACCAAACAACTGCGAGATGGTTTTTTAACTTCATTTACAATGCCTTCTTTCCACGACTAAGGTGAGGATCGATGTGAATGTTAGTTAGACTCTGTATCACTATAAAACCTCGATAATTAATAATAATAACGGGTTGGTTTTATTTTAGCTTGGAAGGAACCCGTTTTTAAGAAAATAACCACATAATGCTATAGGAACACAGTCTGATTGAGATGGGAGCAGTGAACCCTTAAGAATAAGGTAGATACAATACCCCATAAAAATACTTATGTGACCACTTAGGGTGTTATAGACACAAAAATAACAAATAGAAAGTTTTTCTTAAAAATACGCAATTATCTATTTTACAGGTTACACATGCCGAATTTTATGAAAACGAAAATAACGGTGCCTCAATCATTCTGGTTTTAAATGATAGTCTTGGCTGACAAATCCTGAAGAAATACCACAGTCAGGTAAAAATTATAGAACAACGGTTATTTTGGGAAAAGGGAATAGGTACCCACTTACGAGAAGGTTAGGCATAGGAAGGTAACGTCGCAGATAAGGATGCTGTACTAGATGCAGGAACGTAGACAGGCTAGGACTCCAGCATTTAGAGATGGCCCTAATTAACACTGAAACCCTCATAAGAAATAAAAGATTTTTTGCTGTTTTTATAGGTCTCTCTTGCTTCTCTACTCTTTCACTTATCTATTCTTTTTCTAAAACTTGAATGTGACCTCCATTTACCGACCTTGAATAGAAGGGGAAATATTGGAAAAATATTGTCATCAAATTAAAATGGAAATTAGCTCTCGAATGAACATTAATAATAAAATGTTTGCAAATCTTAGACAAAACAACCAATATCGTGCAAATGTCTAGGCCTTTTCCCCTAACGTTACCCTTAATGTATGAGAATATCTATTGAAATGTACCATGCTATGACGTTTATTAATACACACTGAAAGCTAAAGACTCAATGCAATCAATATTCCCATGTTAAGTTGAAAAAAATCAAGCTCGACATAAATAATTGAATAATGACTTTTTAACCATCATACTATTGTATTTTTTGCATAAAATAAAAAAAAAAATATATCTTTTTTGTATATGCTTGTATGAAACTGCAGACCATGACATTATATTTTGAAACAAATATAGAAGAACTAATAGTATTTTGTTCTTTGTAGACATATTGGCTGAACGTATAAACTGTCCTGAGGAAGACACCACGTCGTGTCGAAACGCGTTGACTCAAACCCGACAGCCACAATAACTGTATTAAGGATATGTATCAGTGTCTATCCAAATTTGTCTTAAATTTATGTCTCCTACAATTAGGAAACTTATCATTTTTGCACCAATAAGTTATTATAATTGTATTTTTATATTGTATTGATTTATCTTTGTTTTTATTAAATACTATTTTTGATATCAATATGTCTGTTTATGTTATGGTTTAAGTTTTCGACTTTGGGAAATTTTCAGTGGTATACATAGCTGGTGTGTGTTCAACAGTTAGCCTGGGTGTTTACCTTCACATTGGTTACAATATTGAAAACATACATCACTATCTCTAAATATTAAATGTAAACACATTTAGAATGTAGTGTGCCTGGGCACTGTCAGTTACCTGGCCAAAGAGGACATGAAAAAGCTGACATTGGATCATAAATTCAAAGCTGTTCCGAACAGTGGCCCTTAAAATACTTCTGGCCCAGGGCCCCTGAAATCCTTAAGATATCCCTGGCCAGAGATAGTAATTATATTTGAATGTATTTTGTTAAAGCAGTTTAGGCAAACATCTTTGAATTCATTTTGTTAAAGTTTTAAGAAAATATATTTACAGGTGACTGTATCAGCAGAGCCGTAAGAAACAAGCACAGGCAAAGCCAATAGGTGTCATTGTTGAGACCTATTGGCTTTGCTAATGTTTGTTTTTTTAAAGACACAAGGAGAACATATGATATGTACATTTCTCAGTAGCTAGACCTTCATTCTGAAAGAGATAGGTTCGTTTAGTGATTGCCCAGCAACGATTTCAGTAAAACCAGATCCTGCGCTAATAGGCGTACTTCTTTTGCTCTGCCAAGGCTTCAAGTAGAGAAAAGACTTCTACATGAACGACCTCTCTGAACCATAAAGAACGAACTAGAATCAGTGGTAGACGTTGGTGGGATATGAGGGGCATGACATTCCCATACTTTTTTAATTTAAGTAAAACAGTACTGTTAACTGTCTTGGGCTGGTTAAATCTGATGGTTGAAATTGTTCAGCTGCAGTGTAAGTCATGGAGTCTCCTCTGCTGTGAAACCAAGGAAGGGGCAGATAGCTAAACAAGCCTTCTTGCCAGGGTGCTTGCTGGACTGAAAGAAATGTAAATGTGCACAACTGGTTAATCTGCCACTGTAAAGGTGCTTGGAGCCAGTATTGGCTTTAATTGATGGAATCATTTGAAGCTTCCTAAAGACACAGATGTATTCTTTTTGAGTGGTATAGCAAAGGAGTTAAGGGCTGAGCTGTGAACTGCGTGCTTTTAAAGGACACCTTTAAAATATTTGCACTACATAAAGTCTGACTATAAGTTGTCATCCCTAAAGCAATGGCCATGGAACCTAGACAGGAGTTGAAATTGGGAATGGCGAACCAGCGGTTGCTGCGTCCTACACTGAAGTTTTCAGCCCCTGCCTGAGCAATGGTGGTTGTACAGAAAACGAGGAGGCGAGGAGGGATGAATTTTTCTGCTTCGAAGGCCGACAAAAGAAACATCTGCTGTTAAACTGTTACGTATTACGTTATCACCCTCTTACGTTTAATCGGTATGTCTGTTCCAGTCATAATGCAGGAGGAGGTAAACTCCTGCCCTCTATTTTCCAGCATCTGTCTGCCTCTTGAAAGCTGAAAACCCCCTTCTGAACGAGACGCACCCCAATCCTTTCCTACAGCCTCTTCCGATCACTGTTCCCCTACCTCTGACAGACACTTATATCAGAAAACTGCACTGCGCTTCTCCAATCATATACACACTATCTGATCTCTACATGGATTAAATACTTGATGACGACATTGGACTCTGACGCCCACCACCAGGGGCGGAAGGGGACAAAAATAGGCCCAGTTACCAAAAAAAAGCGCCCACCTTTAGCGAACCAGATAGCTTAAAAAGTATCCTATGATTGCAAGTCAAGCATATTTTGAACTTGTTGAGACATGTTGTAATGATATTTTGCAAGGGATGGGAGACTGCATGCATTTGTGTTTGCTGCAGACTATCTTTGAGTTAATATCGGGGGAAACATGGTTTTCAATGAATATGTTCTGTATAACACACTTCGTTATATGCGGTAATTATGTTTCTAAGTTGTTAAGCGCCCTGCATCAATTCCGGCTATGGTCGCGCTTCAGAAAAAAAAAGTTAAATGTATTAGTGCATAACAGGTGGTGGCTTGTCTGGACGGTAATAATAGAAGAAGATGATTGTTGATTTGGGGAGCGTGCAGTTTACCCAGTGGGTAATCGGTTAAATAACCAGTACCAGAGTCCAGAGTTTTGCTCAGAATCCCGCGCTATGGAAATCAGGGAGTGGTGAATACCAAGGCTGCATAGACTTGATTCAACCTCATTCGTGTTTCCGGCTCCACCAGGCACTTCCTTCCCCTCTAACTCTTGCAGGTTTTTTTCATCCCTCCTTTCTCCTTTATCACGGAGTTTCCGCCTTTCTCTTCCTCTTTCTTTCTTCTTTTTGTGTTTTTGTCTCTATTGCTTTGGGGCTGATGAGGGGGGAAAGGCGCATGTCCCAGAAATTCCAGTTGGCCCCACCTGCAACCAGCAGCTCAAATTAAGCACTGATTTTGCCACTTCTTATTACGGTACACATAGCCCTGTCTTATGGTTGGTTATTCCTCAGTACATTGCTTTTGCTGATGGGATATTTTGTGAGGAGATTAATCCTGGGCGTAGTTTGCTTAGTAGCGCTACGTGTAGCTACGCGAAGTGCACTTCGCACTAGGCAAGCTACTCATAGCTACACTAACTGCGTAGTGCGGTAGGGAAAATGCTGTTTGCACTGAGTGCACAGTGCCGGATGCTTGTCCGCACTGTGCAATCATTGCAAACCGCATCTTGCACAGTGCAAGCGGTCGTTTTCTGCCGCTCGAGTAGATTTGTACTCGAGCGGCAGCTTTCTCAACGCAGACTGGTAGTTTCTCATTGCAAACGGTCGCGAGCATACGCGACCATTCGCAATGAGAAACCTGACCTCCCCGCTTTGAGAATCTCGCCGGGAGGTTTATTTTCCACGCTCGCCATTGGCAACTTGATGTTGCTGATCGCGAACGAGGAAAACGTCTCGCCGAGATGTTGATTTTGCTCGCTCGCGGTAGCCAACTCGACGTTGAGGACCACAAGCAAGCAAAAAATGCCCGCTACTCTACGCTACGCATTTTTGCACTGTGCTACGTGCAATTCGCTTAGTGCGTAGATCTGCAAACTACGCACTCTCCGCGAGCGTAGCATAGTCCTACGCCCAGGGTTAGAGGAGATTCCTGTGTATGTGGTCTCTCCAGGAGGGACATTTTACATAGTGCATTAGAAGAGGAATGAACTGGGCTATGTCAGGAGCAATGGAAATAGCTACTTTATTGTTTGGATGGAAATGTCCTCTGCATGACTCTAGAGAGCATGTTCTCCTCCCACATGTTAGTTCCCTCTTTGCCATTGCCATGTTTTTGAATTTTTACATTAGTGAACATAACAGTGTTGCAGTGTCATTGAGGGATAGCCCAGCTAATTTTTTTTAGACTTCATAGCTAGGCTCTGAGCTAGATGAGGCACTCAAAGAGGAGTCTCCCTCTTTTGGAGAGCGACTGCTGCCCTCTTTACCCTGCATTCGTGAGACTTGTGGTGGGCGTGGCAGCATTAACTCTAATCAAAGATCGGGCCTTTTTGTCTGTCTTCTTCGGGCGGGGTGTTATGCACAGGTCACCCCTTTGTAAAAGGGTCTATCATTTAATCTTACCTGGGGTTTTACGTTTCCATCTGGGTGAAGGTATGTGTGCACTGCTTGTATGGTGCAGTGTGCGAGGCAAGCCCAGGGCCCAAATGGGAAGTCAAAGTAGCCCAGGCAATTTTCTAGGATCAGCCCCAGCTTGGCCCTGGGAGGCTGGAAATGCTTGTTGCTGCTTTTGTTACTGGGGGGAATATTGCAGCACTGCTGCAAAACCGGTCTCAGTAACAAAACCACCCCCACTGCTGCAAAACCAGCCCCCACCATTCCAGCCTCCCGGGGGAACGCCTGATGCACAGTGCGACCAGTCCAGCCCTGGGAAGCCTGTGTTCATGTGTTGGGAACTTGCCCTATCTGTGTGGTTTCAGTAGAAGAGGTTTCAGAGGATCTCTAGAGAACTGGAAGAACCAACTGAAATAAACACTGCCTCAGGTCAAGGCGAAGGATCACTTGTGGTCTTCCTTGCTGTGTCAAATTGTATAGCTTCACTGTTGGAGGGGTTTATTGCCATGTTTTGGGAGGTGGTCTTGTGAGTGGGCCACCTGATTCAGTAAATCAGAGGGTTTGTGAATGCTAAAACCTTGTTTTTAAATGCACTGAACTCTTTTAACGAATCACTTAAGCTTCTCAGAATCGCTATTTGGAAGGGGCTGTTAAGGGCATCCCTTCCAAACGACCCTTATAGTATGTTATTAAGTTTGGCAATCAAAATCTTTTCAGGAAAAAGGTCTCCATTTACAAAAAAAGATTGCTTTATTGAAAAGCGATAACAGACATGGCTCTTTGATTCTTCGAAAGGAAGGTGCACCAAGAAATAAAAGTCTTTCAATTTCACAAGATTGAGTCCATCATCTTCCCTTTTTTTCCCAAAATATTGCACAAGATTTTTTTTTTTTTTAAATCAGCCAACGCGTTTTCTTCGTGGATGCCTAGGAACTTCATTGGGGCTGAAACAATCACATAAAAGACAATAAAAATCACCACATATAAAACATGCCATTACATACTTACACATAAAGACACAACACTTTTGGATCTCTATGTGTCTCATGGAGATCACACTCTAAATTACAGGAAATTGGCACATAACAAACGACACACAAGTCACACTGAAGATAGTTTACCACTAAGCAACCCACAAGTGCATATATTTAAAGTTATCGTAAATCCCATAGTGCTCTCAAGTTGTATAAAAATTCCATACCAAGTACACCCACCAATATACAGGTATTAATAACATATATGGTTATATACAACATCCTATCCCACCTCACAAGGGTGTACAGTGAAAACTTGAGTTTAAATTGATCAGCATCATGATAATAGAGTAAAAGGAACATGAAAACAACCTGGTTGAAATGTGTGCAAAATGTTAAAAGACAATTACGCTCTACTGATTGTCCATGATAGTCCATGATAATAAAGATTCCTAGACACTAACGTAGCGTTACGGTCAATCTATTTCTCGTATATGTTGTTGTTTGTAGATGGTTCTCACATTAAAATGTAGTGTAGGATATTCACAATATTTTTAAAGTATCAGTTGTGGTACCATCCTATGGCATCGTCATATCACAGGGTTATATTCATCCCGTCCACAGATGGTGTTAGGGGCCCAAATCATGCCCCAGCTCAAAACCTATATGGGAAAAAAAAACTTTAGCCCAATCATGTAAAAAGCCTTGCGTTGCGAGTATAATAGGTATACTCACAATAGGACCATCATTGAGTGAGTCGTACCCCTCCCTCTAACCTCTCATTGATAACGTGGATGCCAAGAATAAATAGTCACCCCAGGTATCCAACATTCCACACAGTCATTGCCGAATAGAAAGTAGGATTCATCCCCATATTCCAACATATGACAGCCTATATCCACCAACTCTCCGGCATGCCTCCTTAAATTTATGAGTAATCTAAAGTTGGTACGCGATTGAAAGGGCGTAATCAACTCAAGCCATCAGTATGTTCAGCTTGATGAGAGTTAATCAATATAATTAAAAGTAGCATTTCCCCAAACGTCATATCACAGGCCATATTTATAAAAGTTCTCCCTATCACCATTAGGCATTCCAAAGTAACTTGTTTGGTATGATTCTGACAAACAATGAAGGCAGACCTGGATACATATAAACCAAACCATCTCTCTGCTTCGAAAAATAGAGGCATAAATCCAATCAATCATTGTAATGCACAAAGTTCGTAGTCGGTCACACCTGGACCAAAAATTTCTTGTCCACGTAGTCACACATACTATGCAAAAACCAGCTTGATTTCCAATCAGTGTTGCTCCCAAAGATCGTGCTTGTCCACACCGGGACCAAAGACATCTCTTTCATGCTGTTACACATAGTTTGTCAAAATGGCCCAATTTCCCCACCGCCTTGACACATTCCAATATTCCTCCCCTTTATAGCATCGATAACCATTCACTCCATGTACACTCCCCCGAGTTCTGTAGGTTAGCGAAAGTATCCTGTGGTCTGTATTTAAACTGACTCGCAATATTTCCTAGTTTTTAAGGACTACCAAGACATGAAGTGGCACGCCTACATGAGCAAGAACTATGCAGTTGGTTGCTGATTAGTGTTACACATTAATGTTTTGGTTTATTTCTACTGTATGGAGAGATATTGCACATATTGCATGTAAAGAAGCACTCCGGTTTTTAGAGTTAGCCATGTTCCATTCCTCTGGGATGTTACAATATAGCTAGGGAAAGACCTCAAGGATACCCCTCTTCTGTAAGTTATTGCCAGATTCTTAGTCAGGGAGTCCTTAAAACCAGGAACGTCAGTAAGCAGATGCCAGTTGCTGTGGTAGTGCAGTGAGTCACAAATCTTAATCTGCCTTACTGGGACAAATCAGATGTCTTTTTTTGTCTGTCCTTTAATGTTGTTCCCCTATCTGTTTGCTGTATCCTCGAGTGGGCTTTATTGAGTACTTTAGTTGGTAATGTAATGTAAGTAATTTAATTGGTGTGCCATTGTCAGTTTGACATTGTATGGGATATCATTGAGGAAGACAATGTATTGTTGTAGTGCATCATCCAGGCCTGACCAGAGGCAGATTATGTCATCTATGTACCTCCTCCAGAAGATGTTGTGTTCCGTCCAGAGGGAGGCACATCTGCTCCAGGCATGCTCCCTCTCATACCAGCCCATGAAAAGGCAGGCATAAGAGGGAGCAAAGCAATACAAAAGGGGATGATGGACGGAGCGTTTGAGCAAATCAAACACTCACTCCCAGTCAACTGATCTGGGTTTAATCCATCACCATTCTTTAGCTCACTCAGCCACCCCAGTTCAGACATGGCCATTTGCAAATCAGTCTGACCCTGTGCCTCATGGGAACAGTCCAGCCCGAACTGCCAAGCCATGTCTTCCCTGGACCGGAAACAAGCATCCTGGGACAGGTTTCGGATTCATAATCCTCATCAGCCAGGCTATCTTGAATCCAGTGGCCAAGTGAGCAAGGGACTCATGTCTGAGCATACCCTGCCAACTTAGGGAGAACAAAGCAATACAAAAGGGGATGATGGACGGAGCGTTTGAGCAAATCAAACACTCACCCCCAGTCAACTGATCTGGGTTTAATCCATCACCATTCTTTAGCTCACTCAGCCACCCCAGTTCAGACATAAGAGGGAGCAAACCAGGAACCCATAGCAGTCCCCTGTGTCTTTTGGAACCACTGGTCATTGAGGAGAAAAAAGTTGTTCGTCAGGCTGACGTCCATCATCTGCATAATCATCTCATTGTGCTCATAGCAGTCAGCCCACTCCCTACCCAGAAAAAGACTGGGCCGCCTAGAGTCTAAATGTTTTGTGGATGCAGGTGTACAGACTTTCCACATAAAATGTGACAAAGCAAAGTTCCTCAGACCAATTGAAATCCTTGAACTTCACCATTATGTCTTTACTATAGCTAATTCAGGACAGTAGATTTTGGACATGTTTTTGAAGCCGTTAATCCACAAATTCAGACAGTCCTTTAGTGGGTGAGCCCTCCCTGAAATAATTGGTCTACCTGGTGGGAACAGACCCCCCTTGAGGATTTTTGACAGGATGTATAGACTGGGGAATTTGGGATGTCCCACCCATAGATAGTAAAAGTCATCCTCCGTCAGTAGGCATGTGTCTCACCACTCACTCAATTTGATATTAATCATTGTTGGTAACTCCTTGATAGGGTTTCCCTCAATCAATTTATAACAAGATCTGTTGTTCAACTGGAGATCAATCTCATTCATGTAATCTGATCGATTCATGACCACCACATTTCCGCACTTATGGGCCTCTCTTATAACAATATCATCCTCCATGTGCAATCTGTTCTGTGCCTGTCGCACCTTGGCAGAGATATTGTGTTTGACTTGTGGTACAAAAATAGTTGGGAATTCAATTCTGTACTGTTCTTCCGTAACTTTTTCATAAAAGAGGTCAATATTGCAATGGTATGCTGTGGTCCGGACAAATTTAGACTTGGTTTTTAAAACACTGTCTGTGTTAAGGCTTCGGGTGATATTAAGGTCCTCCAAGAGAGATGGCATATCAGTGACCCCCCATTTTGAATAGATAACAGGCACTGAATATGTTGCATATCAGTAGACATGGAGGTTTGATGGCCCCAGAAGGCCACCAACCCTTTGATTGTAGTGGATTGCAGTTTGCAACCTATCTCATGCATATTAATGAGGTAGGTTGAATTTTGTCCCACTTAGATCTTGTATTTTGTGAACCGACCTAGTAGTATATAGGTCAGTTCACAAAATACAAACACATTCTTTAAAAGTCTGTGTGCAGGTTGCAACACCTTTTGCCGAAGACATTCTTGGTACATAAGGCCCTATGTACTAGGTTTCTCACTAGGGGCTCAAGAGGTGGCGAAGGTTTAAAAGTGGCCGAAGTGCATACAAAAGTGTGGAATCTGTGATCTAGGTACGTAAATGTAAGGCTAGAGTGACTAAAAAGGGAAAAATATTCCTTATCTGCTTTGTTGCTCTATCACATACGGTTCAATGCATATAATATATAATGCATTCACCTTAAATCAGGGGTCTCCAAACTTTTCTGTTACAAGGGCTACTTTTGTTCAATGAAAATCACACTGAGCGACTAAGAAACATTATCTGCTTTGCAATAGTGACCACATCAGACGAGATAACATTAGCAGACACCTTGTGCACGATTACCAGTACTGAAACCCTCTGTGCATCAATAGTAATAGCAAAAAATGCACTATCTCACCAAAGCAGCATGGCATCATTCAAATATCGTCTTTAAATGTATTTTGGAAATTCACAATTTTTCTCCAAAGATCAGTGTATGAGTTCTGAAAATGTATGCAATTTTCAAATTTTGCATTCATATTTTAATTAAACCAAGCATCAGTGTCTGGGCTGTCCAGAGGGGAGCTACTAACTAGTAGCTTGAGAGCTATCAGAAGCTCACAAGCTCCTTGGAGGGATCTGCGTTAAATGAAAAATATTTACAAGTTAAACTAATCTGTGTGAAATGTAATGTTCTAGTAGGAGGGGGTTTGTGCACTGGAGACCACCGACATATATAGTGCTAGGGGGTCCCAGCTTGTAACAGATGGCACTATGAATATGTAAGTCATAGGTTTAAACTGTATTTCACACAGTAAAAAATAGACTGACACAGCGTAAAGAATTTATCATACACAGTATAAAATAAGCTGTACACAGTTATAGGAAAGTTACCACAAAGGGCCTCGTACTAAAATGCATTCAGTAGAAGGGGTTATAATTTGCACTTTGACTTTTACCGAATGCATTTGTATTTTGCAAACTGACCAATGTATTGATAGGTTATTTCACAATATACTGAATCATAGTAGGTCGCAAATCATCCTATATCATTAATATTAATGAGGTAGGTCGTACATTGTAAGCAGTGGCGGCTGCCACTGAAAAGTACCAGTGGGGCAGGGCGCGGGGGGGGTATTAAATAAATACAATCACTTTCCTGGCAGCCAGCTGCCGGCCGCTGCCTCCATCGAGCTAAGTCCTCTTCTGTTCCTCCTGGAAGCAGGAAGCACACACAGGCTCCCCTAAGCCAATCACAACGCTGCTGTCACCATGACAGCTGCGTCGTGATAGGTCTGAGCGCGATCGGTCTTCTGCGTTCAGACGGGGACTATGAACCTGTGCATGTTCTCCACAAATGGCTGTACTATACAGCCGGTGGAGAACATGAAAGTGCGCATGAATGTTCGGCCGTCCCAAGACGGCTGACTAAACTGTTATTCGCACTTAAGTGCCCCTCCCACTCCTCGTCTGCTGGCTGTGACTACAGCCCAGCCCCACCCTGCCCCGCAAACCTACCTCAGTAAGGAGTAACGTTAAGTTATTATCATTTTATTTTTCCTTTTTCCACTGTTCAAAGAGCAATGAGGTAGCGCTCCTCCGCATTAGCAGAGGATCCGCCGCTGATTGTGACCCACTACAATTGGCAACAATCACAGGCAGAGTGCCCTGGTGGTCTCAGCAGACCATCATGTCTGTGATTGCTTTTCAATAATTTTTTACATTTTTTTAATGCAACCCATTTTCCTAAACAGACAGCAGGATGCGTTTAAAAATAAAAAAGCTTTAGAACGAAGTTCCCAATAGATTTTGCCTACTTCGACCTCTGGGGTTCAAGCTGAGGACACCTAGACAGAGGTGACTCTGCAGATATATCTCTTCCACCAACAAATTCCTTCCATTTGTCACGGTACTCTGTTAGAGAGCTCTTCTTGCTCCATCAGCCTGAGGAAGTGTCAGAGCACTGCAGCATTTCCGTGTGCCACCACATCCTCACCACACGAAACCAGAGCTGTGGGGGCACGGGCTCTGATAATAGCACCTATAAATATATCGTCACCAAACCGTGTAACCGGCCGTGCAGACAGCAAGGCCGGAAGAGAGAAAGCAGGAGACCGTCAGAGGGTTGGAAAGTGACAGAGAATTTCAAGAAAGAGAGAACGATAAAGTGAAATGGGAGAGAGGGGGACATCATGAGGAGAGGGGACAAAAAAAGGAGAGGAGAGCCAAAGGAAGACACCAGACTGTGGAAATGAGTCTAATGGTGGAATGTATGCATTTGTGCAGGCCTGAATATGTCTATGCTGATGGATGCCATTATGAGCGTGCAAGTGTGCGAGAGTGTGTTTTGACACCAACAAAGTGTAGAGGTACTGGGTGATAGGCAGGCACCCAACGCGTCATCACGGGCTGGGGCTGCTGCAGTTTGAGCTGCTGTGGGCTCAGCTGGGCAGCGCATGGAGTGTTATCTCCACCACACCTGAGTTTTTCACAGGTTTAAGCGACCCTTTACATGTCTTTGTGAACTGGTTAACAAAGCTTTGTATTTTTTCACTGGTTCTAGTACCCCAGGGTCCTCACTCTGCCTATTCCTCACATGTGTATTTTATTTTTACTGCCACAGTCGGAGAATGTATTTTGTGAAAAGGCATCTCAGGAGTAGGGATGTCATCTTTCCAAGAGTAAAATACTGGACATTTGTTGTTGTACAAGGAGTCTTCAAATGCCTTGACTTGACACTAAATAGGGCCGTAAATAAAATAGTATGTATTCATTTGTAACATTACTTTTATGTCTTTGTTTCCTTTAATTATTAGCCACGGTTCATTGATATAGCACAAGAACATATTTAACAGTGCTATTTATATTTTCTGTTTGAGTATGCACAAATAAGTGATAAAAGTACCAACTTTAGGTACTTTTTATTAGCTGGCAACCCTAATCGGGAGACTTAAAATTTGTTGCAGGATCAGCACTTTATTTCTTTCTCCATCCTCCATCCCTGATTGATGCTATAATAGTAATAGTTTAACATATCTGAAACCCTATGCCAACCAATAATACAATGCTGAGTTACATCCTGCATTTAGACAACTCCATCCTCATTCTCACCGCTCACCATTAACTTTCATGTTCACCCTGCACTCACAGTGATCACACTGCTCACCATGCACTCACACCATTCCCTCTACTCCTACATTGTAATCACACGAGCACACCGCCCACCCTGCATGTTCATCACACTCCACTCACTTGTCATTTTCACCTCTCACCCTACACTCACAGCGATTGCACTGCACTCATGCTGTTACCCTGCACTCACACAGGGACATCTTAAGTATTTTGGGGCCCCTGGGCCAAACCTATTTTGGGGGCCCCTGTTTGGAACAGATTTTATTTTATAATCCAATTTCAGCTCTTTCATACCCTCTTTGGCCAGGTCAATGAATGCACCTCCTCACTCGTCCAAATTCTAAATGTGTTTACATCTAATATTCAGGGATAGTGACAATATTGTAACACAACAGGAGCTCACTATTATTGCTGCAAATAATCTCAGTGACACCCTCCCGTTTCTCATATGTGAGGCCCTGTTTTGATCTAAAAGAAAACATTTTATGGATATAAACTCAACATTTTTTTATGGATATAAACACAACATTTCTCTGCAAAATGTCTGAAATACACTCTCACACAGCACCCATGTTAAAACGAAATTAAAGTACGATGGTATTTAAAACAATCTGTTTCAGAATTATTCATGGTCATCAGGGAAAGACTCTGTAGAACAGGGTTAGCTCTATCAGGGGGACCCTGAAAGGGGAGGGCCTTAGGCCAGAGCTCATTTTGGCCATGCCTGAAAACGTCTCTGCACTCACACCGGTTATCCTCCTCTGACCATGTGCTGATACGAGCAAGGCAGGTATAACAGAAGCAGCAGGGCTAGCTTTTCTAACACAATAAAAACAGATTGACTAAGGGAAGTGTGAGTGGCAGTGTGTCTCAGTGTGAGTGTGACAGAGTATACATGTATGAAAGAGTGCAAGAAATATAGTGAGAATGTGTATGAGAGAGAATGTGTGTGTGGCAGGGTATGTGTGTTAGGCATACAAGTGTGCTGCTGGTGTGGCATCCTGGATGTTATTTTTGTCATATGGACAAAGGCACTAATAGAATATTGATGGTAGGTATTACCTTTGGCAAACTGCAGGCCTTGACATGCTTCTATTAAGACACCATCATTGGCGGTGGGGACTCAAACTGTCTAACTGAGAAAGCCACTAGCCCAGTCATACCCAGTTGCCGGTACACAAAACATGTGCCACTACCCCGGCTGAAGGTCCTGTGCATGTAATTCTTATCATATGAGATGGATCCATAGCAAATAGCTGGATTTAGGAACATTGTGAATTACTATTCCAACTCCAGTCTACGTACAGTAGGGATGGTGTTGGAATAGTAATTCACACTATTCCTTAGTCTAGAGCGCCTTCCAGTGCAAGTCGATGTAATAACTTGCGTTGTTAAAACCACGATGTAACCATACTGCATTGTGATGGTTTCGTGGTAAAGGATGTTTCCCAATGAGAATCAGGTTAGCATTCACCCCACTTCTAGAATTGCTTGCCATGCCCCATTACTGGGAGCAGGACTTGCTTTATGGCAGTGTGATTAATGCAGCCATACCTGGTGTTGACTTTGATGCGGGGCACTGTGTTTAAAAATAATATTTGGTTTAAAAGCAGATGAACTTCCTTGTACATCAGGCAGTTTTCAAGGAACAACAACAATATCAAGATAACTCAAGTGATTAATGTTCCTACTAGTGACAGTTCAGCATTTTGTCTAGTTGCAGTTTTGGCTCATTGTAAAGTAGCACAGAGTGTTAATGTGCCTGTTTCAAATAACTTGCACCATGCAAATCACAGAACTGAGTGTGAGGGTACTATGAGTAGCACTATAAAAAAAGTAAATGTACGTCACAGAGAGGCTATGGAGAGTGGTAGTGAGGGAGTTCAGGGAGAAGGACGATATGGGGGAGGAGAGTGCCAAAAAAGACTGTGGTAATGGCTGCCAGCAGCTCTCGAGCCGGCCCTGGCTGGGAGTATAAGCCCTTCGAAGTTTGGGTCTAGTTGCAACCCTGGTGATAGAGAGAATGCAGCAATGTACATAGGCTCTGTGTATTGGAGGTAGTGTGGATGTACACAAGTGGGTGTAAGTGGGCACTTGTGTGCAAAGAACGGGTGTCGTTTGGAGTGTGCATGTGAGAGCGTGTGTGTATTCCCAGGAGTGTGCTGACTGTGTGGGAGATTGAGCACTTGTGTGTCAGCCTGTTTCCTAGTGTGAGTGGGCACTTGTGAGAGAGTGTGTGTGACCTTTGAACCTATGAGAACAAACAGTTAGGTTAGCCTTTCTATTCCTTTGCTTTCTAGTTTGTGCAGACATGCACCTGGGTACATAGGTATGCATGCATTGGTGTGCATGCTCATGGATGTGTACAAACACATGAACATCAGCATGTGAGTGTGCGTTCTGGTATGTGGATGTGTTTGTTCTTGCAAGTGTGTATACACACTGAAAGGCACATGCCTACCCCTGGCCTGGCAGTTTCATCTGGACTGCTCCTATTGCAGCAGGACCAACACTGATTATCATATGGCTGGTCTCTGCTTAGAGTGGCAAAGCGAGAAAAAATGAAGGACTAGAATGAGGCCTGACTGAGTAATTAGCAGTGATTGTGAATAATGTTAGCATTCCACCAATCATCTTTTAGTTTTCTTCAGTGTGACACCTTAACTAGGGCGAACAAAGCAAACACAAGGAGATGATGGACGGAGCGCTGAAACTTTTCAGACACTCACTCCCAGTCACAGATCTGGGTTGAATCCATCACCGTTCTTTAGCTCACTTCGCCACCTCAGTTCAGACACAACTATACGCAAATCAGCCTTGACCCTGTGCCTCATTGGAACAGTTCAGCCCAAACTGCCAAGCCATGTCATCCCTGGACCGAAAACAAGTATCCTGGGACCGGTTTTGGGCTAACACCCCTCATCAGCCAGGCTAGCTTGAATCCAGTGGCAAAGTGAGCAAGGGACACACGTCTAGGCATACCCTGCCAATTTAGGGTGAACAAAGCAAACACAAGGAGATGATGGACAGAGCGCTGAATCTTTTCAGATGCTCACCCCCAGTCACATATCTGGGTTGAATCCATCATCATTCTTTAGATCACTTCGCCATAAAGTTCAGACACAACTATATGCAAATCAGTCTTGACCCTGTGCCTCATGGGAACAGTCCAGCCCGAACTGCCAAGCCATGTCTTCCCTGGAACGGAAACAAGAATCCTGGGACTGGTTTCGGGCTAACAGCCCTCGTCAGCCATGCTAGCTTGAATCCAATGGTAAAGTGAGGAAGGGACTCTCGTCTAAGCATACCCTGCCAACTTAAGGTGAACAAAGCCAACACATATACACACTGAAAGGCACATGCCTACCACTGTTCGGGCAGTTTGATCTGGACTAATCCTACTGCAGCAGGACCAACACTGATTAGCATATGGCTGGTCTCTGCCTAGAGTGGCAAAGTGGGAAAAATTGAAGGGCTAGAATGAGGCCTTACTGAGTAATTAGCTGTGATTGTGAATAATTTTAGCATTCCACCAATCATCTTTTAGTTTTCTTCAGTGTGACACCTTAACTAGGGCGAGCAAACACAAAGGTGTGTCCCGTGTTCACCATGATTTAGGAGTCAAACTATACCTCACTGATGAAGCTAAAATAGGCCAAAACCAGTATGGGGTAGCTTGTGTGCAACCTGAAGGGCATCTAGTCTGGCAGGATGGTCTGACATATTCCTCCTGATTTGGCACCAAGGCTGATTAGCAAGACGAAGCAATATACTAGACTCCAGCAAATCACTTTGTTTTTTGTGCTCCTATTGCAAGCTCCGATTTTGATGTTGCCTGCCAATGCTGTAATTGATGTCAACAAACATCTTTTCTTCTTTTTGTTGGCTGCACTTGCACTGCTCTCACAAATCAAGCTGAGGATACCAACTTAATTTTAGCATCCTATTTCAAATTACTATTTAAAATGTTCAGTTGTAAACTTTGCTTTTTTATGTATCTGTACTTTATTATTATGTTAATATTATTCAACTTAGGAAAAGCTCCAACATTCATATTAAGGTTAAAATTTACATTTATTTATATCTGCTTATATAAAATAAAGTATTTCATCATTTGTGTTTTTGTTTTATGAATTCATGTTTCTCTAATTTTGTGCATTGCTTTACAGAAACTGCTTATGCTGGGTTCCTGGATTCCAATAATGACTCAGTGGGGTTTCCTGAATCAAATAATAATCCTGTGGGGGTCTCCAGATTCCAGTAGTTATCGGGTGGGGGTCCATAGAAGCAAAAATGTTAAGAACCACTGCTCTAAATAGTTGTGGGTCCCCTAAGTAGGCATCGTGGATGGCAGCACTCCCATGAAGAACCAGAGGCACTGGATCCTGCCCACTCCTTTCAAGTACTTAACAAGTCGCCTACTTTATGAATGGCTAAACAAAATCCTGGCTCTCATACCATAATGAATATACATAAATGCGGTGCGCTGGCCAATATTTAATCTATTCTCCCCGGAAAGTGTGTCTCTAATGATGTGAGCAGTGGCAGCCGCCACAAAATGAAATTGCGGGGGGATATGGGCGGGGGGTCAGAGGAACTGGGATTTTCGGAGAGAAAAATAGTTTTATTAAACTTACCTTTTGCTGCCGCTGCCTCTGACTGGCAACTCAATCCTTCAATCTCAGCAGTCTCTAGGAAGGCACAGGCTCCCACCCAATCCAAGCTATGAGAGCAGTGGCAAGATTGGTCTAAGCGGCCTGGTCTGCACTCAGACACGGCCTGGGACCCTGCCGCTTTTGTCCAACTCAGCTGTGAGCACAACTGGGTTGAAGAAATATAAGTGTGCATGTCTGTTTGGCTGGCCTGAGACGGGTGCCCAAACTTACATGTGCACTTCTAAGTGCCCACCACTCCTGCCTCACCACTCCTGCCTGTCATGATCCAGCCCACCAGGTCCTACACAGGCATGTCAACAAGTCACAGAAAATGCTAAATATATTTTTTATTATCATTTTATTTTTCTGTGTCTGACTCTGAGGAGTAGGGCAACGCTCCTTCGCCATTATGGAGAACCTGCCCCAGGACTTGGGCTGCCCTGCCAGCCCAAGTTACAGACACAAATGCCAAGAAATTCACTCAAAGGTGGATCTCAAAAAGGGGCAATATCACAACCATGTTCAGGTTGGGACCATGTAAGCACTACTGATATTTATAGAAATGAACAAGCAGAGAAAATGTAAAAACATACCAGGTCCAATTTAAATATTTAGGTTCCATGGTAGTGCTCCCAATGCTGAACCCCCAAATGACTGCTAGTCATTTATAAGTGACTGTACTTCCCATGTACTAAGGAGGATTTTGAACTAAATAAAACTGCATCAAGTAAGGTCCCCCATCATTGGATTAAAAAAACAATGAAAATCTCACAACCTGGGATCAGTTTTGACTCTGCTGGTTCTGCATTGCCTGCCTTTGAAGTCTACCTCTTCTCAATTAACCGGAGAGTATGTATTAGGTGGGAGCTATGATGCAAGGTTTGGGTCTCCACACCTAATTGATGGAAAAAATACTATTTAGCACTGACCATATACCACACACAAAATGGTGATGTTTCTAACTTCACCTATGGTGGAAATAAAAATGAAAACAAAAAAGAAAAAACAACTAAAGAACTTGGACCGTTACTCAAAAGCATTTGTGAGTATGGAAAGTAGTAGTGCAGGAGTCGTTACTAGATGTCCCTCACGAGTCAAATGCAAAGCATTGAAATTATTCTTACATCAAGCTGCAGTTCCACTAGTCGTTACTAGATGTCCCTCATGAGTCAAATGCAAAACCATTGAAACCCTTTCATCGAGCATTTGCATTTGACTCGTGAGGGACATCTAGTAACCACCAGTTGAACTGCAGCTCTTTGTAGAAATATTTTGATATTGGATACTATATATTATTCACTGCACACTGCTAATCTCATCCCATAATGTTTTGTGGGGCCTTTGGTTGGGAATGTTTTTTTTGCCAATAACTGTGCTTGGGGTGGTCCTAAGAGGATGGGACCACCGCCAAATCGTTCAATAAGATGTGCTTTTTTGTTTTTTAAGGCATCTGTTTGTTACTCTCCCTAGGTTAGGGAGGATCCCAAAATCATCACCTCTCTCACTGCTTGCTTTTTTTTCAGTTTTACTTTTGTGAAAGTACTATATGCACTTTAGCATGTAAAGATAGAGGTACTTATTATATCATAACTGGCACTGTGCATGATGCCATTTGTACTTATTTTGCAATTTTTTCACAATGCAGACAAGCACACAGTGTCATCAGCTAAACTACGCAGACTACGTGTAATACGTGAAGTTCAAAGTATACTACGTGAAGCTACGTGTAGTGCTGCTACGCAAACTACGCTCAGGCTTAGTTATACCTAAATTGGACCCTCCCTCAGCCTCATGCTCTACCTACCGCCTCAATTCCTTGCTTAATACTAAGATTAAAGCCTACGCTACGATTTGCGGGGGCGGCAAGATGGTTGCACCCTGAGTGAGCTCCGCCGACCAAGCGCATAATCCGGCACAATACGAGAAATATCGCCCGTACGAACCTGCATATACCGCATCCCTGCACTGCTCAAGCTTCCTGGCAATAGCACAGCAGTTCATCTGGAGATGAGACGTATGAAGGGACGACTACACTGCAGCTGACCGGCCTGTTGGGAGAGTGACGGAGCTGCATGGAGAACTGCTGCAGGCCTGAGACACGGCACGCCCACGCCAGACATCCTGCTCCCAGCTTCTGACACTCAGGGGGGCACTGTATCCCGGCGGAGATCCTGGGCATGTTCCTGCAGCCAGTGACTGTGAAGCCGAAGGACAGAGACACCCTGGAGGCCTGGGTGAAGCACTGAGATCGGCCAACGCAGCACTGTGCAGCCCGCTGCCTTGACCCGCTGGGGCTGCTGCAGGTAGAGGCATGGGTCGGGGCAGAGCGACGCAGCATAAACAGCCTGGTTGCCCTGCTCTGCGGTGACCAAATCAGTGGCCTCCCCCCTGAGGGCCTGCCTGGCTCCAGTGATGAGTGTCTGCCCCTGCACTGGGCTAGCTGGCAAACGGCTCATCTGACACCCGCACTGGGCCAAGTCGGGCCACGCATGAGGTCCATCTGGGTGCAACACACTGTCTTTTGTGGTCGGTGAGCCACAAAGATTCATGACGGCCAGGGCCCTAATTATTCACGGTACCGCGGCTCGTGGGGCGCGCTGCAATGAAATCAGCAGTGCACTGAGCAGCCTGTCATCAGTGCCAGCTCTGCACTAAGTCGCTATCCACCACTCCCGGACGCATAGGCCTCCCTTACGGAGTGACAGAATGGCGGACTGACATGACTCTTCACTTCATTCTTGGTGCAATTTTGAGGAGCTCCTCATTTCTGAGGACCTAACATGTTACCCCAAGTGTTGCTAAGAGCCTGTGATAAAAGTACACTGACCAGGCCACAGCTAGGCTGATCGACTTACTGTATTAACACGTCGGCCCTATAACAGGATTTAATACACCCAAATCTCGGATCTTGGCATACACACACCTCAGCTGCAATAGGGAAAACAGACACTAGACAGCCCAATTTAACTTACGAGGGTTGCTGGAAAGGACGGTGACTTGCAGCAAGACGCAGGAGATCAGGCCACACAAACCAAGACGCCCACCATGCAGAATGAAGACATCAGATCGCTCCTCCTCGAGGTCAAATCCAGCCTGAAAACAATAGATTCCAAAATAGATCACCTCGAGACCCACCTAGACCAGGTCAAGCAATCCGTGGACTCGCACGACAACCGGATAACCCGCCTCGAGCCCAGAGCATCAGACGCGAACGAGACCATTGCTGAAAAACAGCAATGTCTGCTGCAGATGGACAAAATTCTGGAGCTCATCCGACTCAAGAATGAGGATCTTGAATCCCGCTCCTGCAGGAAAAGCCTCCGTATCATTGGGTTACCAGGAGTCCATGGCCACAGGCAAAATGGAAGACTACCTGGAGTTGCTGCTGCTCGAGATTTTACGGAGCTGCCCTCTCCGAATTCTTAATTGTTGAACAAGTGCATCTTTCCTTGGTCCCCCCCCCCCCCCGGGGGCCCCTGCATGCCCCAATATTACACGCTTACTAAACTTGTGACACAATCTTGCGAAAGGCCAGATAAATTAAAGAAGTCAAGCACCAGGGCTACATCCTCTCCTTTTATCCTGACTTCACCCTGGCTGTTTAGACAGCCAGACGAGACTTCCTCCCTGCTAAGCAAATGCTCCAACAATTGAACATTCCATATGCCCTTCTGTACCCGGCTAAGTTGCAAATCGATACTGATGGCCGTAAGATAAGCTTTTTTATGGATTCAAAAGCAGTGAAACAACTGCCCAAAGCCAAGCTACGAGGCCCGTCCGGCTGAAGCTGTGGATGGTCACATGAGTGAGAACGACTAACCCCCTATCAGTTATGTACTGCATTACTCCCCTGGCTGCTCTAGTGCCCTAACCGACAGCTCTCTTTTTTCTAGTGCAGGCATAAATCAAGCTGACCACCAGGCCTTATTTCCTATTGGATGCACCCTCGCTGGGTCACCCTGCCTCCAGGCAGGGGGGAAGCCCGGCTGAGCCCATGCTCCCAAACAGGATGAGTCCCATGTACCCTTCTGGCGTTCTTTGTTGGGGTAAACTAGGTTGGGGGGGTTTGTTTCTCAACCTACTTAGTTGGTTGGGGTTGGAGCCAGAGGATAGGCAAAGTTATTAAGGGATGCTGGGAACTAGTCCTGCATCCGTGGGTTTGGTTTTATGTGTTACAAATGTGTGTTCCTGCACATGACGCTCACTATATCGAATGTTTGTCACGGTAGGCAGACAAAATATCGATTTTTAAATATCGACATACAATAATGTCGATGTTTAAATATAGAAGGGACAGAATATAAAAGGTAAGTTATATTGATATTTTTAATATCGATGGGACAGAATTTTGAAGATAAGTAATATCGATTTTGTTAATATCGATGTTATTAATATCGATGTTACTAATATCGATGTTAGTAATATCGATGTTAATAATATCAATTTTTATATGATTTTTATGTATATATATTATGCATTTAATATGTATTATTTATGTATTTAAGTACATTTTGTATTTTAGTACCGTAGCGGGTTGTGGGTTTAAAGGGGAATAGGGTGGGAAGTAATTTAATTATACTAAAGTAATTATACATTTTTAGGAATTATACATTCATTTTAATTAATTGGTAATTCATTTTTATTAATTGGTAATTCATTTTAATTAATTGATTAATTGATAATTATGTTCTGTAGTGGGTTATGGGTTTATAGGGGAATGGGGTGGGAAGTAATTTAAATGTAATTAAGTAATAATTTATGTTAATTAATTGTTTTGTTAAATATATTATTGTTAATTAATTATTAATTGGTAATTAATTATTATTAATTGGTATTTCTTAATAATGTATTCTTACTTAATTATTTATTGCTAATTGTATTTTTAATAATTATGTATTGGTATTTGTAAATAGTTTATATTTATTTATTCATTTTTTAAAAATATTTTAACATTTTAATTTATTTATAAGTATGTTATTTTTAACTTCTACGCTACTCAACACTTTCCCTACTGTTGCTCTCTCTGGATTGGGAATAGTAAGTTTTACTCCTACGCTATCCAACACTTTCCTTACCTTTCCCCACTGTTGCACTCTCTGGAGTTGGAAAAGTAATTTTTACCCCTACGCTATCCAACACTTTCCTTACTGTTGCACTCTCTGGAGTTGGAATAGTAATTTTTACCCCGACGCTATCCAACACTTTCCCTACTGTTGCACTCTCTGGAGTGGGAATACTAATTTTTACCCCTACGCTATCCAACACCGTCCCTACTGTTGCCCTCTCTGGAGTGGGAATAGTCATTTTTACCCCTACGCTATCCAACACTTTCCCTACTGTTGCACTCTCTGGTGTTGGAATAGTAATTTTTACCCCTACGCTATCCAACACTTTCCCTACTGTTGCACTCTCTGGAGTTGGAACAGTAATTTTTATCTCTACGCTATCCAAAACATTCCCTACTGTTGCCCTCTCTGGAGTGGAGGAGTGTGGCTCACTGATTAGAGCGGCAGACCCTGATGCAGAGGTCTGGCCCGGGACCAGGGTTCAATTCCCGACGCGGCAGGGTCCTGAGCCCAAAATGTCCACGGACTCGATAATTCTCGCCTCGGTGCCTATTCTAATCATGGGGTCCCACGCTGCAACTCTGGGCAATAGTTGCTTAATCTCCACTACGTGGCCCACCCGCTGCGGGATGCCTGGCTTTCACCCTGGGGATACCCAGTAGGGGTTATCTTACAGGGAAAAAGCCAGGACGGGTTCCCAAGGCAAGCGCCTTGATGCCTTCGGGTGATACGTGCGCTATTTACATTTACAGTGGGAATAGTAATGTTTGCCCATACGCTATCCAACACTTTCCCTACTGTTGCACTCTCTGGAGTGGGAATAGTAATTTTTACCCCTACGCTATCCAACACTTTCCCTACTGTTGCACTCTCTGGAGTGGGAATAGTAATTTTTACCCCTACGCTCTCCAACATTTACTTACTTTTTAATTTTTTTAAAACATTTTTATTAATTTTTATTTATATTATTATTTTATGTGTACAGATTTATTTGTAATTTATAATATTTTTATTTATTTATAAGTTATTAAAATTATTTTTTAAAGTTATTATTAAGGAAGTATATATTATGTATTATAGGTATAAGATTAATAATTTTTGTATTACATTATGTATATTATTTATTAATTTAAATATTATAAGATATTGTTAACTATGTTTATTACATTTATAAGTATTATTTAATTTATATTACATATTTTTTTAATTTAAAGAAAGCAATATTTTTTAATTACGATATTTTTGACATTGATATTTTTTTCTCGATATTTTTGTACTTACTTTGTTAGAGATAGCATTGGAGGTCGATATTTTGTCAGACATTCGTTTATCACACGACTATCAGCAACGCAATACACCCTGGCTCCAGTCAGAACATTACAGCATGCACCATTGTGCAACCCCACAGACAGTATCTTTGACTGAGGCAACTTTCGTAACCTGGAACGTCAGAGGCATAAATAACTACTGCAAGTCACGACCTGTCCATTCCTACCTGACCAGACATAAAACCGACATATGTTTCATGCAGGAGACACACCTCCCTGCCACTAACACAGCTAGACTACATGTGTGACACTGGGATGAATACTACTCCTCGGTCTACTCTAACTACGCAAGAGGCGTCACTATCCTGCTCAAAAAAAGGTTTACCCTGGCGCAACTCTAGGACACACACACACCCCGCAGGCAGTTTTGTTTAACTTTTTGGCATGCTCTTTTTGCAACCTCTAATTATGGTGGCCATCTATGGCCCTCACTTGAATGATCCAGACTTCTTCCTTCGCATATGGTGCCTACTCTCCTCTCTAGGCTCATGCCCCATCATATGGGGGGACGAATTTTAATATTGCACCACAGAACACCATGGACCGCTCCAGTGCAAATCTGCACCACCCACAGGCCACTGCCATGCTACACGCTTATGCGGTATATTTGCCTAGTGGACATTTGGTGCCATGCACTCCCCACCGGCAATGAAGGCAACTGCATTTCTACTACCCATGGTTCTTGGTCCCTGTTAGAATGGGGGGTCTCTAGTTGGCAAAGGTTTGCACCTTTGTCCAAATAGGAACCCTTCTTCCTAGTCAGGATAAGGGAGTTACACTCCTAAAATAACCCCTGCTCACCCCTTTGGTAGCTTGGCACGAGCCGTCAGGCTTATCTTAGAGGCTTATCTTAGAGGCAGTGTGTAAAGCATTTGCACATAACCAACATTAATACAGTGTAAGCACTACAAAAGGACACCACACCAGTTAAAAAAATATCCAATATTTTTATATACTTAAGACAAGACCAAAACTGATTAAAAAAATCCACAATACAGTACTTAGGAATCTTCAGTTATCAAAATAACCTTGAAAAACAGTTCCTTGATGTCAATAGCTCCGTCCGAGGCTATCACGGAGTCGTGAGCAAACAAATCCAAACAGTTCTGGCTGAACGCGGCGTAGTGGTCCAGCTACGGTGTTGGTAAGACCTGCAAACAGTACCTTTTAGAAATGCAGGGCGTCAATTACCTCTCGTTGAGGTTAAAAAAACACAGCATCTGCAGGCGTCAGTTCCGGAGGTCGGTGCAGGAATCGTTGGGCCCTCGAAGTCACACACGTTGCAGGTTGATCTCCTCTCTGATGGAGTCAGGAGGGCTGGTGTCAGCAGGCATCGTGTGCTGCGGTGCGAAGTGCAGTGGTGCGGCGTGCGGTGCCCTCAGGTCGCGGTGCGAGCAGTGGCACGGTGGTGGTGTCAGATGGCATTGTCGGTGAGACCAGGGTCGCAGTGCGAGATGAAGGCAGCGCTCGTCACGGTGCTGGCAGGTCACGGTGCAAGCAGCGTCTTCATTGTTGCTGAAGCACTGTCGTTGGCTGATGAACTGAAGTCGATGGTGCCAGCTTCAGTAGGCCATGGATGCGGTGCGGAATGAGGGAGGTGCATCATGTATCTGTACGAGTGGTGCCCTCAAACCATGGTGCAAGCAGCGGTGTTGATTTCGGCATGAAGCGTCGTCGTCGAGGATACCAAGGGGTCATCGTGAAGCGAGGCGGTGTGGAGTGCAGTGCCCACAGGTCGTGGTGTGAGCAATGGCTCGGTGGCAGCATCAGCAGGTGTCGTCGATGAGACCAGGGTTGTGGTGCAGTGGTGCTCTCTGTGGTGTCAAGGCGTCGTCGCGAAGCAGTGCAGGGTGCGGTGCGAGCATCGGCTCGGTGGAGGCGTCAGCAGGCATCTTTGGTGAGACCAGGGTCACGGTGCGATGTTGTGGCGGTGTCCTCTGCAGTGCCTTCAGGACACGGAGCCGGCAGCGGCGTCGTAGATGTCATTGAGTTGCTTTTCTTCTGTTGCAGCACAAAACACACAGTCCCCAGTGCTGAGGGCAGAAGAGCTTGAAGTCTTTGCTGATCCTGAAACGTCTTGAACAGGGGGCAAGCTCTCCCTCAAGCCATTGGAGAAACTCACAAAAGTAGATTACAGAAAGTTCAGTCCAGTCCTTTCACTGCCCAAGACAAAAGCAGCCACTGCAGGCCAACACAGCAAAGCACACAGCAAAGTGGTAGTTCCTTCTCACAGCTTCTCCAGCTCCTCTTCTTGGCCGTCTTCTTGATCCAAAAGAGTCCTATAGTACAGGGGTCTGGGCCCCAATATTTATATCCCAAAATCCTTTGATCTCTTAGGAAGAGAGTTAAGATCCAAATCCTGTGCACACGTTGCAGAGTAAATAGGTTCTGAGGTCAGAACTCAAACATTTGCGAGAATGTTCAAGTGAACAACAAACAGAAATGTCAAAGTCTAGTTTTGTGTGAAGGTAAGATTTATAATTCAATCTTGATCAGTACATTTAGGCAAGAACCAGCCGACACGTGTTTCGTCACACCGTGTATCAGATATGATTCTTCAGGGCTGAATATGTCTTGTAAAGGAAGAGAGATTGCAGTTACGGTGATAATTCCAACCCGGCTGCGATGGGTAGAGAGGTGGGTAAAAGGTGCGGATACCGGTTCCCTGCCGGCGCGAAGTGAACCAGCATGGGGTACTGAGGACGGGTGCGTCCTGAGTAGAAGCTGCGGGAATCTGTGGTTTGGACAACTCCTACGGTCCGTGTTGCGTGCTGCTCGAGGCGATCCAGGTAGTGGACTTTGACGTTTCTGTTTGTTGTTCACATGAACATTGTGGCAAATGTTTGAATTCTGACCTCAGAACCAATTTACTCTGCAACGTGTGCACAGGATTTGGATCTTATCGGTTTGGTGTAGGCTTGCCCCACACTTATGCAGGGGTTGTTTTGTCTCTGGGTTTGTTGCCCCTGACCTGTTTGCACCGTATCATTTTGATCTAGAAAATCTCACTCAAAATCTCACACGCTTGGGCGCCAGATCTTCCTGTCCATTAACCCAAACCCATCTTCTTCTCTCATATTCTTCGGCAGAGAGTGTCTGTGCCCAGCCAAAACCAGTTCTGCCTTCTCTGGTGGGATTTCCTGGCAGGAGGTGGAGACGCCATTGTCAGAGGCAGACCAGGCCCTTTGAGGTGCAGGGAAATCTCCTCCCCCTTCCCCCATTGCAGCCCAGGTCTATTCAGCCCTTTCCTGACCCTACCAAGACTATCTGGAGCCACTCCTGCTCCCCAGCCTTCTGTCCTCCAAAACCAAGACAGGCAATCCACATTCCAGCAGAGGCACACGGGATGACTGAGCAAGAAAATACCTACTTTCTAAAAGTGGAATTTTCAAACACAGAATGTAAAAATCACCTTCACTAAAAGATGTATCTTTAGATTCTGAGTTCAGGCATACTAAACATTATTTTCCCATCTAGTTCCCAAGGCCAGGTCTATTTATATGATGTTATAAACAAACTTCCCATTCTGTCCTATGGGGAACAGGTAGCCTTGCAATAGTGAAAAACGAAATGGGCTGTAATTCACTATCAGGACATGCCACACACAGCAGGGCATGTCCTACCTTTTACATACACTGCACCCTGCCCACAGGGGTACCTTGGGCCTACCTTAGGGGTGCCTTTGCCAAGTCGACATAGCAGTTACAAACTGCGTGCAGACTCTGCCATGGCAGGTCTCAGTTACCTTTTTAGGGCTACTCACGTGGGTGGCACAATCAGTGCTGCAGTCCCACCAGTAGCAGTTGATTTACAGGGCCTGGCACACTCAGTGCACTTTACTAGGGACTAAAAAGTAAATCAAATACACCAATCCATTACACAATTTACCACAGGAGCACTTGCACTTTACCACTGATCAGCAGTTAGAAAAGTGCGCAGAAACACTACAGCAGCAAAAACAGAGTCAAAACCAGGAGTGCAGAAAGCACATACTCAGGGGAAACACACCAAAAGATGCCAAGTCTAACAGTCCCACATTGATTTATGGCTGGCTGCTAGAGATGTGGCTGGCTGGACCGCATCTGTTGAGCCCATGCCATGCACCTTATCGGACCACGCACCGGTGCAACTGACCTTGCAGCTCCACAAACTCAACGACCAATGTTCTTGTGGCGCTTACCCCCTATGCATTTCCCAACACTGTATTTAAGGAAGAATTGCGCAATGCTATCATTGAGTTTTTTTATGCCAACACTGGCACTGTAGAATCCCCGTCCACTCTATGGAAAGCTTTCAAGGTTGTTATCCGAGGGTTATGCATTGCTAAGCAATCCGGGGTCCTACAGGATCTATGCGGCACCCTGACACACCTAGAGGCTAAAATTAATACCCTAGGCCTAACATACAGTGCTAACCCAGCCCCCGCCACGCTAGCTGACATCAGGGCTAGGCTTTCTGAGTACCATATTGAAGCAGAGAGAGAGGTCAGTTACCTTGGTCAGGAAGCGTGAGCCTGACCGACCAAGCAACACACTAGCAAACTTACTCAGGAAACTCCACACATCCTCATAGCTGATGGAACTGCTCACTGAAGCCAGAGATAGGGTCACTTCACCCAAGGACATATCATAGACAGATACTTCATTCTATTCCCACCTTTATACAGCGGGGACGGAACATGATCCTGACTCGCTGCAACAGTACTATGACTCTATTAAGCTCCGGGCATTGCAAATACCTTGACGTCCCATTCTTGATGGAAGAAATCACACAAGTCATAGCCAGCCTCCTGGGTGACAAAGCACCAGGTACAGATGGCCTCACCCCGGCTTTCTATAAAGAATATGCCCCTATTTTAATTCCTCATCTGATAGAAATGTACAACAAATCTTTTAGCCAAGCCCGTCTGCGCCCGTCCGCGACCGGCCGGGACCAGGGGCCCAGACCCCTGCTTCGCGGGCATGCTGCAGGCAAACCTATACAAGTAAGAGGTTGAGAGACTTATGTCCCGTTTTACCTACTCATTGTCATCACTTGATGGAGCCCTTGGACCTAGGTCCATGTCCTCATTGCTCATTTAGAGGAAGCTGCTTAGTGCCAGCTGTTCCTGACTCTGATTCGATTCTGGCTAAAGGGGGTCTCCTAAACTGCAGATCCATCAGCAAACACACTCTTCAGCTGTGGGATCTCTTATTGGATGAGGACATGCAGATATTGTTCCTAACTGAGACCTGGCTGGGAGAACACTCTGACCCGGATGTACTTGACACCATCCCACCTGGTTACACCCTCCACAGACTGGATAGGTCAATAGGAAGGGGAGGCGGGATTGCCATTATCGTCAAACACCCTTTCGAGTGTATTCTAAAGCCAGTAAAAATTGATGACTGCGAAGCAGGTGAATTTAGTATCAAACTGACGCAACATGACACTATCTCTGGCATCCTAATCTATAGACCTCCTGGGTCCCTGAGCAACTTCCGTAGTAGCCTACTCGAAGGGGTTGCTCAGACCGCTATTAAACACAATAAGGTTCTGGTGCTGGGTGACCTGAACCTACACCTAGAGGACCCCGTACAGAAGGAGGCAGAGGATGTTCGCCTTGTTTTACCAGAATTACAGCTAACCCTGCTAAGTGTAGCAGCGACACATCAGAGGGGTCACTGTTTAGACCCTATCTTTGCGAGCTGGGATAAGATAAAAGTACTTGCCCCTCGTCAGCTCCCTTGGACTGACCACTTTCTGGTCCCTTTTCAATGTTTTTATCAGACCGCTAGGACTATGGACAATGGGAAAGGATATTTTATGAAACGCAAATGGAGACAATTCTCCAAAGAAAACTTTATAGGCGCCATCCAGAAAGCACAATCAATAAGTGCCCCAGATAGTGATCAGGCGAACAAGGAACTTAACCTACTTGTAACCGCCACTCTGGATGAGCTAGCCCCCATGTGTAAGGGTAAAGTCAGAGAAGGCAGACAACGCACTGCACCATGGTTCACTACCGAACTCCAGCAAATTAAATCTAAATGCAAAAAGCTAGAAAGGAGCTGGAGAAGGAACCCGAGTGAGCAAGCAAAAAACAGCTATAGCTCAGCACACCGGAGCTATCAGTATGCGGTGCGTAGAGCAAAAGCCAAATATTTTCAGACTCGTATTGAGGATGCCGAGAGCTCCTCGCGAGAACTGTTTAAAATATATAAAGAAATATCTCTGGTCTCTAGCTCCAATACCCCCTCAAAGACCTCCAAGGAGGGATGCAATAAAGTCGCTGACTTTTTCTCTAGTAAAGTTAAAAAGATTTATGCTTCCTTTTCTCTATTACCAGATAAGGGTACAGATTTCAGAGCAGACAACTCATTGACAGCCCCGGATTCCTCACTACTAATGTTCGAGGTTCCCGCAGCTGACAAGCTAATAAAGATCTGTCGAAGTGTGAAGTCCGGCTCCCCTAATGATCCGGCTCCGGCCTGGGTCATATCAGAGGGCCTGACAGCCTTGGAACCTCACATTAGACACGTCCTACATACCTCCTTTTCCACTCAACAAGTCCCTAGGGAGTGGAAGAAGGCCATAGTACTGCCAATAAGGAAAAAACCCAATGTCAGCTTGGAGTTACTAGAAAATCTTAGACCCATTTCCTTATTGCCGTACGTGGCGAAGGTGGCCGAGAAGGTGGTTAACGCTCAGCTCACGGAGCACCTGGAAAAATGGAATTTACTCCATCCCTCTCAATCAGGATTTAGGGCGGGCTACTCTACGGAGACGGCCCTCCTAAGAGCCACTGAGACTTTAAGAGCGGGGGCAGATGCTGGACATACAATGGCCCTGATCATGCTCGACCTAAGCGCGGCTTTTGACACCGTAGCGCACTCCATCCTGCTACGGTGTCTGAACGAAGCTGGGGTTGTTGGTCCTGCGCTGGGCTGGCTGCAATCATTCCTTACGGAGAGATGTTTCCAGGTACAACAGGGGACCTGCCGCTCAGTGGAGATGTCACTAGACCAGGGAGTGCCTCAGGGCTCAGCTCTGAGCCCCACTCTTTTTAACCTATACATGGCCTCTCTGGCGAAAGTTGTACACTCTTTTGGGGTGGAATTAGTGTCGTACGCTGACGACACTCAGCTGCTGATCTCCCTATCGCAGAGCACCTCCAACACCCCTAAAAATTTTAAATCCTGTATGCAGGCATTAGCAGAGTGGATGGATGCCCACTGCTTAAAACTCAATGGCTCTAAAACAGAGGTGCTGGTGGTAGGGGGAAAAAGCGAAAAATGGTCGGATGAGTGGTGGCCTTCATGTCTGGGCCCTACCCCCATACCATGTCAGGAGGCCAAGAATTTAGGAATTTGGATGAATCCCTCTCTCTCTTATGAAGGCCACATAAGGCGCCTCGTGGGCAAATGCTTTGGAGTTCTAAAGACCCTAAACAAAACCTTAGACCTCCTCCCTTTATCGGCCAGAAGGACACTAACGCAGGCACTGGTGACCTCGCGGTTAGATTACGGCAACATTCTGTTCCTTGGGGCAACCGAGGGCAGCATAGGTCGTCTACAAGTCATACAGAACTCCGCCGCCAGACTGGTGTTAAGAAGACCCAGGAGAGCCAGCTCGAAATTGGCGCTGGATGCGCTTCATTGGCTGCCTGTGAAGAAGCGTGTGCTATTTAAGTGCCTCCTCTTCTGCCACCATATTGTCTGGGACAAGTCACCGACATACCTGAAGGATCTAGTCAGCCGCTATGAACCTACTAGGACCCTCCGTTCAGAGGGTACTGGACTGTTGACAGTCCCCAGGATTAGGAAGGCTAGAATGGGTGGACGTTCCTTCGCGCTCCAAGCAGCTCAAAATTGGAACAAACTCCCTCCTGTGTTGAGGCTGGAGAGCAATGAATTGCGGTTTAGGGCTCTGCTCAAAACACATCTTTATACTGCATAGAGTCTGGGTTTTCTATGCTGCTTCATTGGTAGCTTAGCGCGGGGACACGCCGTGATGGCGTTACTGAGCGCTCTATAAGCTCTTTATTATTATTATATTATTACTGTGGGCCACTTCCCCCATTCCTGTGCGATGCATTATTGACCCTCATATTGAAGCCAGAAAAACCACCTGCATACTGTGATTCATACAGGCCCTTTTCATTAATAAATACTGACAACAAAATATATGCGAAGATTCTGGCAAACTGTCTCCTCCCGCTCATGGCCCTAATTATGCACCCAGACCAATCTGGCTTTATACCTGGACGCGCCACATCCCATAATCTTAGGACAATTTTCTCCATAATGCACCATATTAATCCTTCCATGCCCGCTATAGCAGCCCTGTTAGATGCCACTAAGGCATTTGATTCCTTAGAATGGCCATTTCTTTTCTCACTCTTAGCCCGATTAGGTCTTAGTCCGGGCTTTATTCGTAACATTCAGCTCCTTTACACCGAACCACGGCTGCATTAAACATAACGGCAAATACACAAACCTATCACAATCACCAGAAGGCACAAGACAGGGGTGCCTGCTTTCACCCCTGCTCTTTGCTATTGCCATGGAACCCCTTGCAGCACAACTCCACCAACACCATACACAGCGTGGCATCGGGTTCTCAGCCCACACCTGGTGACCTCCATGCACGAGTATGATGTTGCGCTATATACCACACGTAAATCTGGTTCCCAGACCAAGGGAGGTCAAACGCTTCGGTGGACATTCTGGGGTACACATCAAATGGAGTAAATCCATCCTATTTCCCCTTACAGATGCAACGCTCCCCTTTCAAACAGAATACCCACTGTAATGGGCTACTGAACCAACTAGGTACTTGGACATATGGCTCAGCAGGGATACAGAAGAAATCTAGAAAGCAAAGTATGGGCGAGCAATGGAATGGCTGGAATCCAAAATATCAAATTGGAACAAACTCCCCCTTTCTATTGCAGGCCGTATCGCAATAGTCAAAATTATAATCTTGCTGAAATTTTTATATTTGTTTTTAAATACCCCCTTACTATCCAATGTTTTAAGAGATTACATTTCAAATCTAATCACACTCACCTGGGTAGGTCAACAGCTGCAAATAGCATTCGATTCTCTGACTCTACCCTTTTTGCGTAGGGGCCTGGGTGCTCCCAATCTCTAACTCTAGCCACTTCTGGTTGCACCCCACCCCACCAAATTTCAGCCACACCTTGCGGTCAAGGCATATCTCGCCTCCCCTTGGCCACTTTGCACATCCCTGTTACAGCCGTATAGAGTGCCCAGAAAAGAGATAAATACTGTAGAGTGTGTGCATTAGGCCTGGGCGGGCATCCGGAAACAAACAGGCACTGATATTCTATATGCACCGTCAAAGCAACTTGCTGAAAGCCCTTCCTTCCCCCACTACACAATAAAGGCATGGTGCACTGTGCGAAGGCACTGGGAATACATACTAATGCAGACCTCTACCCAGACGGGCAGTTTCTCCCTCCCCCCCATGCACTGAGACAGCAACACTCACCCGGCTGGACAGTCTACTATACTACCAAATCCGAGTGACCTGCAAAAATACTAACAGCGGGTTCCCTGCGCCCTCACCAACCAACATGGTGCTGGAATATATCCACACTACCAATTCAAATCGTAAACTCATCACTAGGCTTTACTCAATAACACTGGCGGCCTCCCCTATTGACACGGAGCACATGCGCTGCGCATGGCAGGTAGACCTAACTACTGGACCCACATCTGAACAATGGCATCATTGCTGTCCTTAGACTGAAAGACTCGCCCTCAACTACAGGCTAGGACTGATACATTTCAAATTCCTGCACAAGCTCTATTGAACTCCCATGGCCTTTTACAAAATGTGCTTGACTGTGGATGTGCATTGCCTGTGCTGCTCTGCGCCGGACGCGGAGTTTGCGCATCTGGCCTGGACATGCCCTAAGGGGGCTGCTTACTGGCAGGCGGTGTGCGAGACCATTAGCGCCGTCACCTCTGATGCCATTACGCCAGACCCACTTATGTGCCTACTGGAATACGTCAAGGAGATTCCTGATGCCAGCTGCCGGCTGGTGGCGCTGCTGGTGCTGGCCAAATGCAGGCTGGCGATCCACTGGGGGTGCCGACCTGTGCCTACGGTCAGGTCCTGGTTTGCTGATTCTGCATATAGCCAAACACACTTGACTGAATTTTGGAAACTTATGCCCCCTGCGAGCAGACTACATGACATTTGGGCCCCTCTGGTTACCTACCTGCACAGTCTGAATGACACGGATCCTGGCCCAAGTTACCCAGACACGGGCCCCTCTGGTCACATCAACCCGGGTGAAGATGTACGTTTAAACATGATCATACTTCCCAGCCAACTGCGGCCCCCGGGGGAAAGCAGGTCGGCAGACCAGTCTTTTCCCCGGGGAGTTCGCGCGATGGCATGACGTGCAGGAAGTAGTTAGGGGGTTTAGGTCAGGGGTGGGAGGGGTTAGGAGGTTTATTTAAGGGGACAGGAAGGGGAAGGACTTCCTCTTTCTGTCCCCGGTGCCTCAGGGAGAGAAGTTAGTTGTAGGGAGCTTTTAGGTAGGCGGTGTGTGATTTAGTGCTTTAGGTCGTCTTCTGGTGCCCCAGAGCGACGTGCCAGGCAGGTTTAGTGGTGTTTCGTTAGGTGGATTGCCATTTAGTTAATTTTCCAGAGTGTAGCCCCTGATGTCCCGGTGCGGCGCGCGGCGTTGCGAAAGCTCACGCATCTCGCGGGTTGCCAAACCTCACGCATCTCGCGGACGGGCTGGAATTTAGGGTGCCAAACCTCACTCATCTCGAGGAAGGTCAGTAAACTCTAGACGAGGTATGGCAACGCCTGATGCGGAGGCGGTGAGGGCTGCACTGCTTGTGCTTGGCCAGGCGGGGAGGACGGACCTCCTCCAGCCCGGTGTCCTGGACCAGGCATGGGTCGGGATGACCCGCACGCCCCGGTCAGCGTCGGCGGAGGTGGCTGCGGTTGTCGCAGCGTGCATGGATGAACCCGCTGGGGCTCGGGATGGCGCGCCTAAGCGGTCAAAGGGCAAAAAACAGCAGGAGGCACCCAAGAAAGGGGGGAGGCAGCTGAGCCTCCCGGCCAAGATCGAGGCCAAGAAAGTGGTTCCCTGTGGGGTGGGCGGGGCGGACGGAACTCCGCTGGCATTACGTGCCGGGGGGTCGGGGAGCGTGGGCCAGCTGGTGGGGTACGATGAGAGCAGTGAGGGTAGCGGGGGGGAGGACCTGGGAGAGTGGGAGGTGGCGGCTGGTGAGGATTTCGCACTCACGCTGTCTGGGGGGGAGTCTGGGGGGGAGGAGGAGTTCACCTTCCTGGAGCAACCGGTCGACCTTTCGGGCGGCCGGAAAGGGGTTGTCAAACAGCAGGGTTCCAAGGGCAAAGGCCCGCTGAAGGCGCAGCAGCAGACTGGGGCAGGGGGTGCTGCGGCACCCGTGCCCGGGGAGGGAGGCCTGGGGGTGCCTGGGCGGTCGTCCATTTATGACAGGTGGGAGCACATGTCCGAGGAGGAGAGGGCCCGCGATCAGCGTCGCGTCATTTCCGAGTATGAGAGGGAGTGGCAGCGTTTGAAGGAGGCCAGGGAGGCGAAGGCGGGTGGGGCGCTTAAGGGCGATGGGGTCCTGGCGCCTGCGCATGGCAGGGGGGCAACAGGAGGTAGAGGCAGGGGGGGGCCCTGGGTCGCGCGGGCAGTGGGTCTGGGTGGAAGGTTCAGGGACTGCCTTGACGGATCAGAGACCTGTTGGCACCGGGGCCTCCCCGAGCGCATACGGCTCGGGGGGGTGGGGACAAGCCAGCGGGGTCAGCTGGCAGAGGCCGGGGTGGGCCGGCGGGGCGCAAAACGGCCTCCAAACGCCGGGACGAAGAAGCAGGGGGGTCGGCGGCGGCCTGCCCTCCATCGAGGGAGCGGGCACCAACGATGCTGGAGTGCAAGTTTATGCCTGGAGTGAAAGGGAAGGGTGCTAAGAGAGTAGTTACGGAAGTGGTGCCGCTGGATGTTCAGGATGAGTGGTTGGATTATGAGGATGAGGAGGATGATTTGGAGGAGGGTGAGTTGCGTGAGTCTGAGTGTGTGGACAGGGCTAAGGTGGCATCTGCCGCGGTCGGTGTTTCCCAGGAGGCACGAGATGGCGCCAGTCGGGCCAGCAAGGGGACCATGAAGCCGGCGGACGCACGGCGACGGGAGACAGACGCTCCTGCGACCTTGTCAGGTGAGGGCGCTTGGTGGGACGCATGGACTGAGGGGGGTAAAGGAGGGAGGAAGAAGCCCTGCCGGTCGGTGGGGGTGGGTAATGGGTCTGTGCGGACGGGGTCCCAGGTTGGGGCGGAGCCGGTGGCGGCTGCTGGGGGGAAGCAGGTCACAAGGGCCAGTGCACAGACGGACAAGGTGGAGGACTTGGGGGGGTAAGGAAGATGGAGTGGAGAAGCTCCGAAAGAAATTGCCATACATGGGGTTGGCGATGCCCCTGGGTTCTCATTTGTCTGAAAAAACGAAGGGGAAGATTTGGAGGCATGAATATGTGGATGTGTTTAAGCTGCTACATAGAGAGATTCAGGCGAAGGTGGGGTCTAAGGAAGAGGAATGGGAGTTGACCAGGCGGCCGAGGGTGCCGGTAACGATGGAGAATTGGACGTCGGCTTTCTTGATTTACGCGAGTATATATTGTGAGAAGCACGGTGACCGGGCGATTGCTCTGTTCAAGTATATGGACGTGATCAGGACGGCGCAGCTGCATTTCGGGGGTTTTGCTTGGCTGAGCTATGACGAGGAGTTTAGGGCCAGGGTCAGTGTCAATCCAGACAAGCCGTGGGGGGAGGTGGATCAGGAGCTCTGGATCCAATGGATGTCTTCGACGCAGGCGGCGGCTTCCACTCATACGGCTAGTGGTCTTCCGGTTACTTATCGGTCTTTTCAGGCGCTCCCCGCCCAGTCTGGGGCGGGTGGTCAAGGAGGTTCGGGTGGCCTGGGGTCCCAGGCTGTGTGGTCAGGGGCAGCGGGGCAACAGTACAAGCCAATGTCTACAGGGGCCTGTTGGGGGTTCAACAAAGGTTTCTGCAACCGCCCCTCTTGTAAGTTCAAGCATGAGTGTTCAAAGTGCGGGGGGCGGCATGCGGTCACTCAGTGCTTCACATTGGCTTCGCCGTCGGAACAGTGGAAATTTGCCTGGGGTAGGGGGCAGCCTGGGCCGAAGGGCCCATACTCCGGTTAAGGTGGAGGCCATGTGTCCATGGCTCTCCCGGTACCCTGATAAGGTGGCAGCGGTGCATTTGTATTGGGGTTTCATGGAAGGTTTCCGGATTCGTTATCAGGGGCCGAGGGAGAGACGTTGGGCTGAGAACTTGCGGTCCGCCAAGGAGTTGCCGGAGGTGGTGGCGCGTAAATTGGAGAAGGAGGTTTCGGAAGGCAGAATTGCGGGTCCTTTTGCAGATTGGCCAATAACGGATCTCATTGTTTCACCTCTGGGGGTGGTGCCCAAGAAAGAGCCTGGGGAGTTTCGATTGATTCATCATTTGTCTTGGCCGGAGGGAGGGTCTGTGAACGATTTTATTGCGGAGGAGGACTCTAGAGTGCTGTATGCGTCGGTGGACGATGCCATAGGCTTGGTGAGGTCCTGTGGCGTGGGGGCTGAGTTGGCCAAGTGTGACATCAAGTCGGCCTTTCGCCTTCTTCCTATTCATCCGGTGGATTTCCCCCTGTTGGGCATGCAATTTGACGGGTCCATCTTCGTGGACATGGTGCTGCCAATGGGTTGTGCGATTTCTTGCGCGCTTTTTGAGACTTTCAGCTCCTTTTTGCAGTGGGCCTTTGTGGACCGCAGTGGGCACCGGCTGGTGTCCCACTATTTGGATGACTTTCTGTTTGTGGGCGCGGGTCACTCGGGTGCATGTGGGGAGGCTTTGCAGCAGTTTCAGTTGTTGGCGCAGGATTTTGGAGTGCCATTGGCACCGGAGAAGACGGAAGGGCCTAGTTGCTGCTTGACGTTCCTTGGGATTGAGTTGGACTCACTGGCTTGGCAGGCGCATTTTCCGGCTCGGAAAGAGGCGGAGATGCAGGACGCTTTGAGAGGTGCGATTGAGGTTCGGAAACTTGAGTTGAGGTCTGTGCAGCGCTTGCTGGGGTTGTTGACCTTTGCTTGCAGGGTGGTGAGGGCCGGGAGGACGTTTTGTAGGAGGCTCGGCATGGTTATGTCGGGGGCGGCCCTCCCGCACCACAGGATCAGGATCACGCTGGGGGTCCGGTCGGACTTGCGAGTGTGGCTGGTTTTCCTGGAGGACTTCAATGGTGTGTCCTTGGATTTTGCGCGCGACAGGATGGTGTGGCAGGTTCAACTCTACTCGGACGCGGCGGGTGCAGCTGGTTTCGGAATTTTCTGGGACGGCCACTGGTGTGCTGAACAGTGGCCGGCTCATTGGGTGCGGCAGGGCAGGAGCATTGCTTTTTTGGAGTTCTTCCCCTTGTTGGTTGCATTGCTGGTGTGGGGCCCGGAGTTGAGGAACAGGTCAGTGTTGTTTCATGTGGACAATTTGACTGTAGTGGACTTGGTGAACAACCAAAAGGCAAGGGACCTGCGAGTGCTGCGCTTACTGCGAAGTTTCATGCTGCTGTGTCTGCGTTTCAATGTGCTGTTCCGCGCGCAACATGTGCCTGGCGTGAATAACGAAATTGCGGATGCGTTATCTCGTTCGCAGTGGCAACGCTTCAGGGAGCTGGCGCCGGGAGCGGAAGCTTGCAAGACCAAGGTGCCGGAGGGTATCTGGGCCTGGGGGGAGTGAGAGTGGTTGGGTTGGTTGAGCGGTCGATAGCGGAGTGATGGGAGTGGGACGGTTGTTCAAGGAAGAGTGTGAGCGTGGGGTGGTGCAATTTGTGTTGGAATGCATGGATAAAGGGCTGTCGCAAACGACGATTGCTGGCAAGTTGGCGGGAGTATCTTTCTACAGCATGGTGTATTTGGGTTTTGATCCGGCTAGGACGGATCTGCTGAGCCAAATGTTAAAAGGTTGGGGTCGGGTGAGGGCGGAATTGGGTGGGGGGGGATCTGCCGCGTGAGGCGGTCACGTTTGATTTGTTGGTGCAGGTTTTAAGGGAGTTGTATTTCTGTTGTTATGACGGGGAAGAGGTGGCGCTCTTTCGATTATGCATGATTTGGATTTTTTTTTGTGCATTTCGGGTGTCGGAGTTGCTGGGGACACGTGGGGCGCCGGGTCGAGTGTTTGGGGAGGTGCGTGTGGATGGGGTTCGTTTGGGCATATGGTTGGGACGTTCCAAGACAGACCAGTTGGGTCGGGGCAAATGGGTATGGTTGTCAGAGAGTGGGTGTGAGGGTGTGTGCCCGGTGCGAGAGTGGCTGGGGTTTTGTGGTCGAGTGCGGAGGTTGGAAGGGGAGATTTTTGTGCATGCGTCGCGGAAGCGCTTGACGTCCTCTCAGTTGCTGGCGGTTCTGCGGATGACTTTGCGGAGGTTGGGCAGGGACCCGGCGCGTTTTGGCACGCCCTAGTTTCGGATTGGGGCGGCCACTGCAGCGGCGGGTTTGGGTTGGTCGTTGGAGGAGATCCGGAGGATTGGTCGTTGGCGGTCGCGATGCTGCGAGCGTTATGTGCGTAAATGAAGGGGTGGGGCGTGCTGCTTGGCCGGCTGCACTGTTTGTTGTTGCTTTTCTTGTTCTGCTGGGGTACTAATCTCTTTCTCTTCGTAGGTTGTGTTCGTGGGCCGGGGGCCAAGACGGTCACCTGGGTCGTTGGGCACTCTTTTGTGCACTGGGAGGAGAAGTACGCTGCCAGGCGGGTGTACGGCCGTAACCTGGGCCTGAGGAGCAGCCATCACGAAGTACAATGGTGGGGTAAGAGCGGAATGCGTTGGGGAGAATTGCTACCATGGCTCACAAGGAAAGTGTCGCAGCTGGGCTGCCCGGACATGCTCATCATCCACTTGGGGGAGAATGACTTAGTGAAGCAATCGGGGGTGTCACTTTTGCACTTGATGCAGAGGGATTTGGAAGTGATGAAACGCAATCTGGCTGGCGCCTGTATTGTGTGGACTGAGTTTGTTCCACAAAGGATTTGGAGGGGTGCGCTCAAGCCTGCGGCAGTCAAACGGGCACGCAGGAAACTGAACAGGGCTATGAGACTCTTTTGTGCGGACAAGGGGATCAACGTGCTGGCTCATGTCGGGCTTCAGCTGGAGCAGCCACTTCTTTTCCGGGATGACGGCGTGCACCTTTCTCACATGGGGAATGCCTTTTACCTAATGGAGTTGCGCGACCTGATTAGCCATCTGTGGAATTAATCTATCTGGTGTCCGAGAGTATGAGTTCGAAAGGTGCACGCTTGGTGGGGCAGGTAACCGCCCTCCGGGGGTTCCCTGGGTGGCGGGAACTGGGAGGGGTGGGGAGTCCATGACGGGCAGAATCACCCTTTCAGGGAGGAGGTTACAGGTGCAGGATGGGGGGAGTGGTAGACGGGAGTGTGATGGATGGAGATGACGGAGGAGTTGGAAAGTGAAAGGGGAAAGTGAATGAGATGCAAAGAGGTCATGGTGTGAATTGGGAGTGGCTGGTGGAACACGTGAGTGGATGATGGAGTGAATGGCAGGATGTTGGGGGGATTGTTCAAGTTAATGATGTTATGTTTATTGTTGAACGTCATGCCTGTCCTAATAAATGGCCTTTTACGCTAACTGATGCGTGGAGTGGTTATTTGCGCGATATCCACACTGCTTGGGGTGTGGCTTTGCTGAGCTGCGGAATGGCTGCACATTAGAGCGGCTCCGCTGGCTGAACAAATTAATCCGTACATACCCCGAGGAGAGGCAACCCACCTAATGCCTACAGGCTGGCTGGCGAGTAGGCGACACTGTGAGGGAGTTTACCAGCAGCTGGGGTCACCCGGGTGCTGAGACGGTGGCCGGGCGTAGACTGAGGCCTACCACCGTCGCCACTGGGGAAGCCGCGGCCTTGCGCAGACGGGCCGACTGGAAACATCGCTGTGCGGGGGCCGGAGTGTGGTGCATAAGTAATTGCGTGCCGTGGCTGTGGGAGGCGGTCCTCTA
Source organism: Lissotriton helveticus (assembly GCF_964261635.1). Classification (NCBI taxonomy): domain Eukaryota; kingdom Metazoa; phylum Chordata; class Amphibia; order Caudata; family Salamandridae; genus Lissotriton; species Lissotriton helveticus. Next base: position 1,434,108,586 of record NC_136057.1, on the reverse strand, counting down.
CGAGGTTCCCAGGTGGAACACAAGAAGATCGGGAGGTGAGCCCTCCAGTGGTCCATGAGGCGTGGGCGCCGCTGCGGGGGGGGGACGCGTAAGGTGGAGCACACAGGCTGCCGGCGCGCATCGTGCTGGGGCGCCGTCCGCGGCGCTGGATGGAGGCACTGTATGAACAGCATTGAAAGAGGCACTCGACTCGGCCCCGGTGACTGAGGGGACACATAGAGGTACTGTGCACTGTGGGTGGGACGTGCACAGGGGAAGAGAAGGCTCGCATGTCTGCCATTTTCTGTGTGTGGAACGGAGGCCTGCAGCGCGAGGGAACTGACTTGCTCTGCCCCCCTGTGACTAACCGAGGGAGACGGTGCACGCTGGGACTGTGCCGTGTGCTGGGGTGCCTGGTGGGGGTCTTGATCTGGCAGAGCGGGGGGACCCCTCCTGCAGCTGTGGCATGGGAGAGGACTGATGACATGGGGCAGTCTTTCCAGCATAGTGAATACAAGTCGCACATAAAGTTTAGATCCAGCTGATAGCAGGGGGTTGTGTCCGCACCATTGGGCGTGTGATGGACTGCTGGAAAGGACCAAAGACCCCGCATAGCAGGTAGAAGCGGTGATATGGAGCTGTATGTTATATGAGTGAACCCAACATTGAAGACCTATGTAGCATAAAGTGAGAGGTGCTGCTGACTCGTCAGTTGCACTCTTGTGGCTGAGACACACAAAAGTGTGTGTCGGGAGCGGATCTGCGGCCCGTGGTGGCCCAAGGGGAGGCTGTGTATGTAACCATCTGCGGTGGGTCTACAGGGGGTATGTTCAAGCGACAGAAGTACTGCCTGATTCGCAGGGAAGACATCTAGCCCTACAGCGTGACGGCTGGGATTTGTCATGCGGTCTGCTGAGTTGCCCGCAGGCTGCGCCACATAGCTGTAGAGGAGAGTGACTTCTACTGAGAGTGCATGCCTATAGATCCTGCGTGCCCCTGCGGGTGGAGAAAGTCTATCAGTACATAGCAGAGAGATGATGTGAAGAAGTCCCAAAGATCACAAGCTGTTTACCACTCTGGGGGGAAGAGTACCTGGTGCATGTGTGCAACAAGGAGTGTCAAGGGACCTATACAGCCGCTGCAACAGCGCCTAACGAGGCACGACACAATGGGAAAGCCGGACACACGTCAGCCCAAAATCACCTATGATAAGAAAAATAACAGGATGACGGAGGGTGATGCAGTCAAACAGGAGCCAAGCGAAGAGTCCGTCACGACACAACCACCCAAGGAGGATATCCGTGCGATGTTTAAGGATCTGAAGTCTAGCTTCCAGAGGATTGACACGAAAATTGACTCATTGGCAGAACGAATGGATAGAATTACACAGCGAGTGGAGAAGCAGGAGGGCCGCCTTAGCGTTCTAGAAACAAGAGTAACAGAGATGGAAGAGGGGCAAACTGACATGGACAAGAAACTGCGTGAAATGGATGGAGTACTGTATGCTATCAAACAAAAGAATGAGGATTTGGAGGCCAGGTCAAGGAGGAATAACATACGAATAACAGGGGTTGCAGAAACAACAGACATCCAAAACATGGACAAATACGTCGAAATGATGATGTCGGACTTGTTTGGAAAAGACATTTCCACAATGTTTTTGGTAGATTGCGCGCATTGCACTTGGTGCACCGGCGCGACCTATTCTTGCCAGGGTGCTTAATTACAGGGTCCGTGACACGATACTTCGGCTGGTGAGGGAAAGGGGAGAGATACAATATAAAGGCAACAACATTGTATTGTACCCTGATTACACGCTTCAGGTCCAGGCAGCTTGCAGGGAGTTTCTTCCAGCGAAAAAGATTTTCCAGCAAAACGAAACCAAATATGCTTTGATATATCCTGCGAAATTGAGAGTTTAAGGTCCTGGCAAGCCAACATTTTTTACGGACGCGAAAGCAGCATTGTCCTACCCGAAGCAGCTGGCGAAGGAGCAAAAACAGTGAGCAGCAACCAGTGCCTCACAGACTGGCAATAACTTGAGTGATAATGACTGATGATCCCAGACCTGATCTCTGGAAGTTCAGATAAGTATTAATTTTGTTCCACACTTTGATAGTATACCACCGGACCTTCATTGTAATCAGGCACTTGAAGGCATGTTAGGACCCTAATGGTACATTCACTGTATAAAAATGATACCTTGGACTGGAACCTAGCGATTCTGTAAGAGAGTTTGGGTTTGCTGTCCTTGGCGGTATGCGATTAGTACGGGCACCCTGCCATGAGTGCAGGGGTATACCGCCGGCAACCTCAAGTACCTCCATGGGATGAATCCCACGGGTTCACTACTGTGGACAGATAGGTTACAGGTTGGGTGGAATGGGAGGGTAATGTCACAACCTGATTGTGGGGTTGGTGTGGGGGGTGGAGAGGGAAGTTCTAATTTGTTTGTTTAATCTGCCACACACTGCACCGGAATGCACGAACATAAATGGTATGAGTAACACTGTCATATTTGCACGATCACGCTGTCCCTGTAGAGATGGTCAAATGCACATGTTAGGCACTTGCTACCATGGGTACTAGTACACGGGATGCATGACTGACATCACTCAAGTGTGTTTCTTGGAACATAAGGGGTTTGAATGATTGCAGAAAGATAATACAGGTTCACTCTTATCTCTTGAGGCACGGATTTGATATCTGCTTGCTCCAGGAGACACACTTGGTTGCTACAGCAGCAGGTGCACTCAGGAACACTAGATGGGGAGAGATAGCGGAGACGGGCTACTCGACATACTCCAGGGGGGTGGCAATCCTGATACGTAGAGGCCTCCAATGGAAAACGCACCGTACCATCACAGACGGCGAGGAGAGATTTGTACTTCTGCAGGGTACACTATATGGTACCCCGATGGTGATAGTCAACACTTATGGGCCAAACACTGATAGTCCGGACTTCTTCCAGCATATTTGTCAGAAGACACAGGGCTGGGTAAGATGGCGATCCTATGGGGAGGAGACTTCAATGTGGTGTTATCGACAGTACTAGATAGAGAGGGAGTATCGCGCAAACACCACCCTAGAGCTGCAAAGGTATTGGCTGATATCATAACAGATCTTCATCTGGTTGATTCTTGGAGGGCACGGCACCCAACAGTGAGGGAGGGCACATATGTGACACATCACCGGAGCTCATGGTCTAGATTAGATTATTGGCTGGTGACGAGGGATGTTCACACCTGAGTTACAGAAGCGACACACTACCCCCGCACCTTCTCTGATCATGCACCTACGGTACTGACACTGCAAATACCTGAGACATATGTACAACCATTTGCCTGGAGATTTCCATCTAGTGCCCTACTGGACCAGGTCTTCAGGGAAGAACTTAGGGGGGAAATAGAAGAACACATCTCGCTAAATGAGGGATCGGTAGACTCGCCCGGGGTGTTATGCGAGGTATTTAAGGTGGTCACCAGAGGACACTGCATAGCATTAAAAGCAGGTGTTCTCAAGGATATACGCATGCTAGGCCTGCTGGAGCATGAAATAGGGGAACAAGATGGTGATTTTCAAATAAACCCCTCCCCTTCCATTACTGCATTGATTAGATCAAAATTGACGACATTCCAAGAAGAGGCGGAGAGGGAAACGGCCTATTTACATAAATACACATAGGCAAGGCGATATGGGGAGGTAGACAGGGCTGGGAAAACACTGGCGGGTCTACTCCAGGCTTCAAGCGGTGCTGAATATATCGCTGAACTGTGGAAAAAGCTGATGGTGCGATAGCCAGGATACCACGTGACATTCTTGCCACCATGTCACACTACTATCAGCGCCTGTACACGTCCTGCACGGACCCACAATTAGCAGACATAACTGACTATCTTGATACGGTAGCGCTACTGTGGTTCAACAATGGGGCCCGTGAGTATATGGAGTTGCCAATCACGGTGGAAGACGTGCGACAGGTCATTAGTAGCATGCCGTCTGACAAGGCCCCTGGAGCAGATGGGTTGACAGCTGCCTTTTAGAAGGAATACACTGACATTCTTGCTCCCAGATTATTACAAAAGTATCTGGAAGCAATGGACACTGGTACACTCCTCTCAACCTTGAGAGAAGCCACGATTATCGCTTTGCTCAAGCCTGATAAAGATCCCACATCCCCTAATTCTTACAGACCGCTGTCGTTAATAAATCTTGATGCTAAAATATACGCCAAGCACTTGGCAAATAGACGGCAGCCGATGCTACCACAGATTGCACTCCCAGATCAATCCGGGTTCATACCGGGTCGGTCAACTGCCCATAACTTGCGCACACTATTTGGTCTCCTTCACTACCTGGCACCCCATGTGCAGGCCGTGGCGGCACTATTAGATACCACCAAGGCTTTCGATTCTTTGGAATGGAAGTTCCTCTTTACCCTGCTGTCTCATATGCGGCTCAGCCCCATATTTATTAAACAAATTCAACTTCTGTATACAAACCCGATGGCGAGGGTATGGATAAATGCGCAGGTGTCGGACTCCTTTGTCATCACGTGTGGTACGTGACAGGGCTGCCCTTTGTCGCCATTACTCTTCGCTATTGCTACTGAGCCTCTGGCGGCCAGACTCCGCCAACACCACACGCATAGGAGCATAGGCTTTGCATCCAGAGGGATTTTAATCTCAATGTATGCTGACGACATGACGCTTTATGTAACTGACCCTAAGGACAATCTTGACATTGTAATGAGAGAACTGATTCGATATGGTGGCCTGACAGGGATCCAAACCAACTGGGCAAAATCTACATTCCTAGCACTTACAGATGAGACTATCCCATGTGACACGGAATATCCCATACAGTGGGCAGGGAGCACAACATAGTATTTGGGTATTATTATAAGTAGATCTCTGCAAGAATTGTGGACGGCGAACTATGGTAGGGTTGTTGATTGGATAGAAACCAAAGTGCAAAGATGGAAACACTTGCCGCTCCCCTTATTAGGGCGCATAGAAATTACAAAAATGGTCCTGCTGCCAAAGTTATTATATTTATTTGTAAATATTCCAATGCCACTCACTGTATGTTTTTTAAGTGCCTCCGGACTATCGTCCTTGAATTGGTATGGGAGGGCAGGCAACCTCGTGTCTCATGGAACTTACTGACGATGGCTTTTAGTCAAGGTGGGCTGGGTGCCCCTGATTTTGAGCTTTACGCATACAGTGCACAGGCACAATATTTATATTTTTGGCAACACCCAACTTCATATCAGCCACATGTGGCGATAGAAATAGACAAGGTCACACCGGTTCCATTAAATGCGGCAGTGTACCAGCACTACAGGAGACCTCATCAGGAAATTGACACGGTCGAGGCGACGCAGTGGGCATGGCAGGGAATTGCCAGAAGAGCGTCTTGCAGGAATTATATGCTCCATCTATGCCTATAGGGGGCAATCAGCTGTTGACACCACTGATGGATAAGGCAACCACTTTGAGGGTGAAAGCACATGAATTGGTTAAAGGCAGTGACTTATACCCAGAAGCCACATTCATATCATTACAGCAGATGTGCAAAAAGTGGACGCCTTCGGACACACTTCTGTATTATGAGTTCAGGGCGGCCTGTAGGGCATGGTACACTAGCTATCCTCAAGAACCACCGGTTCTGCCTGCGTTGGAAAATATATTATCTAACCCCTCTCTCCAGAAATTAATAACACACATCTACAGCATCACACAAGCTACATCTCCCATTGATAGAGTGCGCAGGTCACCTGACTATTATTTACCATATACGTATCGGGCCCATAAAAATTAAATTTACACTATTCATTAATCAGGTGGCCTTGCACTCTACTACCAGTATCCCAGTTCCTTTCTGTTTTATTTTCCAATGTACCCGACTTACCACTCCACTGTTACGGGTACCTATTGATCACAATGTATCAGGGAGCTAGCTATGAAGAAAGGCAGACGCAAAAATACCTTTTCTATATTTGCACTTAGATAATAACCAGAGACACAGGAAGTTTTTAAACCTTTATCTAAACTTCATCAGATTCCGAAAGCACAAGATTTACAGTAAGTAAGCAATCAATAACCAAGATTACAAAGAGCACGTATCCATAAAGGAAGTATATGAGACCAATCATTTGATGAGTCTAAAGGAAGATAAGAACAGGGAACATGCTAGTAAGAATTTTCAAATTTAGACTAGGCATGGAACAGCTAAAGAACGGGGAAATAAGGAACCTACTAGAATAGTACAACATTTTTATCAGTCTATGGAGGCTCGAGAAGTAAACATGTAACTATAGGGGAAGGTAAAAGTGGAACACGCTAATATCTCAGAGTAAACATTTTCATTTTATCTAAGGGAAGGTGAAGAAAGGAACAACTGTATTTTCATGAACTGAAAACAAGAATATACTTAAAGGATGGGTAAGAAATGGAACATGCTAGAATAACAATGATAACTTATGACTTGTTCACTTAGTGGTGCGAAAAGCATGGAAAAATCAAATATGCAAGGGTATGACTCTATTGAAGCAGAGAAAGGAAATATAGAAGATGCAGAGTAGACTTTCAGCACTATATTTACCTAGTATGGTGTGAAGACCAACCCTGGCCACGGGTCAGTTAAGGACGGGAAGAACCCCAAGGGAAGACAGTCGCCAGTAGGCCAACAGGTGCAGAATGGACACCCCAGGACAGGACAGGGAAACCAAGTTAGGATCAGGATGGGACCACCAAGGTAAGACCAGCACCCGCAGTTCGGAAGCAACGCCTGCGCTTCACCCTCTCTGCAGCTATCAGTCAGAACCCCGATTGGGTTATCGAATTCCCCAGCAAAGTGCTCAGCCAGCACTTCAGGTTCAAAACCCCGCTTGGGTCTCTGGAAATTACGGACAGAGTGCTCCGCGGCAGTCTGTATCAATCACCTATTGAGTGCGTTGGGTCAGTGACAGGTCAGCTATTCAGACAGGTCGGACGATTTTTCTAGCTAAAACTAGGCTAGTTATACTGTTTTTGGGTCAGTGTACCACCCCCCAAATGTTGCAAGTTTAAGAATCCCCAATTTCGATTGGTCCACAAGTAGGCCAGGTCAACACACCAACCACATTTCACTTCTACAAGTCTCAATTTGCATACTCTGGGACCGCCTATTGAATTTGGGGTTCCCATGACATAAATCTTAACATTACAATAGCGCATCTATGAATTATGATACATTTAGAACAGTTCAGCTTCTTCTGCTAGGCGAAGGTGCATCTTCCCAGGCACATCTTGGCTGGGACTTCGGTTTGGCAGGGTTTCAATGCCACCGGCAGAAGACTGTCATGCGCAGAAGGGCTGTTCAATATGGAATCACGAGTGTTCCTCAGGCCCCAAAGAGTGCGATACATGAAAAGTAAGCGAAAACAATTTAGAAATACAAGAAAAAATGAATACACTGTATACCATGAATAGCTATACCCCTTACTTTATAATAACTATAGCGTTAGGGTGAGGGCATAACAAGTACCTTTGCGATAGCAGCTTTGCAAGCACGGAGCATATGAGGAGACAAAGCGGCCATATTAGCAGTATTGCGCATGAGCAAACTTTTCCCACCAGAACTGCAAGTGCGTCACATCACATGACTATGACCGACGCATGCGCAGACTAAATTCCCGCGAAGCAGCGGCCATTTTAATAGCAAGCGTTATTACTGTTTAGTACACATAGACAAGCGTCTCTGGGACACCCCCGTGTAGTGTAAAAGTGCAATATTAGTAAGACAAACATTTTGATTAGATTATTAACGCTATTCGAGGTTCATGAGTACAAGCAAGTCGCGTAACGTGCGAATCCTTGCTCTATCACCATAACGTCGCACACTTTAAAGACAGATTGGGAATGGAACTCTGAATTGTCAATCACAGACAAACAGTCGTAATATTGCTGCCTGCAGCTGGAACATCCATCGCCGAACTATAGGCTACGGCTGATACACTTTAACTTCATACAAAGAGTGTACCGCACACCGGTGCAACTACACTGTATGGGCGTATACCAAGACAACACATGCTGGCGATGTGGATTTCAGAACGCCACATTCATACATTTGGCAAGGTTCTGTGGACTGATAGCGCAGTTTTGGCTGGAGGTAGTCAGACACATTTGGGACATTACTACTGTACAGGTGCCACTCACGCCGCTAGTCACATTACTGGGGTTTGTACTAGAAGTCCCAAGAGGTTCTCATAAACTTGTATCCCTGTTGCTACTACTGGCCAAACGCCAAGTGGTGATACACTGGAAGAGGTCACAACCCCCCACGGTAGCCGGTTGGCTGCATACTGTCACATATTGTAAAAATCAGTTGACCCGATACTGGGAATTGATGCCCAGTAGATCAAGGCCTTTGGACATATGTGAACCGTACGTGCATTGGTTGGAGTCAGGGGGTGCTGATCACTGTGGAGAGGCAGCTACGAGACCTACCTGATTGGGATGTGGGGACTATAGACTACAGGCATATTCAGATTTTTTTTTTCCAGCTGCAGGATGAGGATCATTACTGTTGGGGCCGAGGGTAAGGGACAGATGTTACATGAGGCAAAGAGTTATAAGTTATTATTGTTCGTTTGCAAATATTATACACGATATGGTAAGCATCGATATAATATTGCTTTATATGATCCAATGTAGTTTTCTCTGTTTAAGATAAACTCGCTGCCGTTCCCCCGAGATGTCGGCATGTAAGCTGTGAACCTGTTCTTAGACAATTGATATTCAAAGCTGCCGGCCCCAGGGTTTTAGGCACGACTAAGCTGTGTACATTGGGCAACATACAAATAAATCTTTTGGAGAAAAAAAAACTATCCACACTGCTTTACAACATTAGCCTCCGACTACTTTATCCTCAGTCACACTGTTTATCACATGATGTGCTATTGCATGATTCTGCTGGAATGGTTTGGTTAATGTGTGCCACCATCCCACATGTGCAGTGATGAACTATTTGTTTGCTTGAATGTTTTAATGTGTTACTATTAAGAAAAAATGCTCAATAACTTTTTTTTTTATTTGATACCTAGAAATACTATATTTGCTGCTCCCAAATGTAAGTTAGCACGTGGTATAGTTTACTCCATTTATATATTTATTTTTTCAGCTGACAGACTTACAATATTTTAAGAACATGCAGTATAAAGACAAATAAATAAGAATATGTGCACAGCAATCTACCAATAAATTCTTCGGAAACATTGAAATGCAAGTACAATAAAGTTCTAAAGATACACCTTTTCATCAAAGACAGAAAACCTAAGAAAAAGGATGTTTAAATTCTTCAGATATAGTAAAGTGCAGGTAAAGAGGTGTGCATTACCATGAGAGGCAACATCCTAGATGAGAGGAAACCATATGCATCGCTATCAATTAAAAATGTATAAGAACATTTGGGAATCATCTTCTTTTCAGATGTAAACAATCTTCCGTCCCACCTAGGGAGTAAAAGTGCAGTGCATAAGAATATTGCAAAATTGTGCAATTTATACATAAATTAGCACTGTGTTCCATTATGGGTGGCAACCAGGTTTATGGGGCCTTCCTACTTATATATAATGCTAGAGTGGAGGGTAACTCTCTCAGGCAAGGCCACGTAACCCATAAGTAGGACGCTACGGAGAAGACCACATACATATCATCTGGTTTAATACATGATGCCATTGCTGGTTTAACACATCTGACCCCATAATATTTGAAAAAGGGGAGGAGCCACTATCGTCAAGCACCTACATATTTTGTGCAAACAGAATAAAATGGGTTAGATTGTCCAGACCACCAAAGCTACAATCACAGCAATTGTATCTACCATCAAGTATATGTTTATGTGTAAGAAAGTACCTGGTCGGAGGATATCTAGTCAGAATTTTAAATACAATGTTCGCTTTAATTCAGGATATAGCATGTATAGGTTTTCTGGGCAGGGGAGGCCAAAAATTTTACTGAAATAATTGCACATAAAAGATTCCGGCTTCAACTCCCAGAATTTTTTCATCTGTGTGAATTCATGATACCGTTCTTTAATCAAATATGCAGTATCCTGCACAATATTACAGGGAGCTTCCAACTGTAGCTCCTTAACAAAAATGTGTACATGACTGCACAATACTACCGGGAGCTTCCAACTGTAGCTCCTTTACAAAAATGTGTACATGCGAGGACCATATATGGCTGTGGCAGGAACTGCTAGCTGTGACTTCTTGTAGGGTTTCTAGTAAACTGCTGCCTTAGGGTTTCTTACCAGTCTAACCAAGTAAAGAATTGGCCTGAGGGCGATGATTTCCGATAGAGGGATAAAATTAAGCTCCTCAAACAGTGTCGTGAAAGGGGTACCCAGCCCAACCCACAGCAAAGTTCGGAGGAAATTATTCTCAGGTAGCATAGGGGCAGATGTATCAAAGCAATTTTTAGTCGCAAACGCTGCGATTCGCAAAAAAGCAGCATTTGCGTCTAAAAATTCGCAAAACTGTATGTATGATGGAAATCGCATAGCAAAATTAAGGAATCGCAAAATTTGCAATTCTTAATTTTGCGTAGGCATTTAAGGAATAGCAAATGGAGATTCCTTAAATGCTATGCATCAAGTATTCAATTTTTGCAATTTCTACTTGAGAAATCGCAAATTACTACCAACTTCAAGTTGGTGGTAATTTGCGATTTCTTTCACAAATGCACTTTTTTGTATTTGTGATGGTGCACATATATGCCCTTAGGGCATGTATGTGCGCCATATGCGCACACATGTAAATTTCAGGGGTGGCCCAAAGGAATGAATGGGAAAGTATTCCTTAATTGCGATTCTCAATTTGCTAATCTCAATTAAGGAATTTTAAGAAATTTCTAAAAAATTGCGATTTTTTACATACATCCCTATTTGCAATTCTCAAATAACGATTTCTAAAAAATCGCTATTTGAGAATCGCAAAGAGGGATTTTCATACATATGCCCCCTAGAGTGGACGGACATTCCCTAACCCTCATAGTTCCACACCATACAGTGCAGTTGCCAGTGCCCTTTGTTTATATATGTGCAAAATAACACTGATACTTCTGGCACCAGCCTTATCACTAAACTTTAAAACTGCTCCTGTCAATTGTCTCACAACTAGAATAGCCTTCTGTATTTGACTGCCCCATCGCAAATTCTATGGCAGGACCGGAGGCTTCTGATTATGCTTTCTCATTTCTTTGCTGCAAAACACAGCAGCCAATGAAAGTAAAACTACAGTATTGAAAATCCACAATACCCATGAGGCTTTGAACCACTCTATCATTACAGCCAATCACAGCATACATTAGCATACAAAGTAGAGAGACACTAATCTGGCCTCCTCTTTCTTTGCAGCTCCGCAGCCCAGATACGTGCCTCTCTACTTTCTATGCATTGTTCTTTTACTTGCATACATGGCTTATTGATTTATTATATTCTGATTTATTCATTCATTCATAAATTCTTTATTTCGGCTGTTCTTGCCATAAAAGAGTACAGAGATAAAACATAGATTAAAAGGAGATTATGCATAGAATTCATTTGAATGGACACAATAGATGATAAACACGTTTTTACAGTACAATAAACTTATAAATATGTTATCCTTAACATTCATTGTCGGTTAAGTGTCGTGGTTTAAACCACATGGCTATCAAGTACTTAGAAAGTGCAAATACGATGTGTCTAGAAGTATCAGTTTTTAGAATTCTAAAAGCGTGTGTACAATGTATAAAACCCAAATTTTTACATAAAGGTACTAGTCAATACTTCCTCAATTTGCTGTAAGCTGGACAGAAGAAGAGCACATAGAGTTCATCCTCTACGTCACAGCTACATCCTGGGCAAGACTTGTTAGTAGAGGCTGACCATTTGCTTGTAAAAGCTCTTAAGGGTAAAGTGCCGTATCTCCATTGTATAAAAAGTTTCCTAGCTAAAATCGGAAAAACAACATCCATAAAATCCTCAAAAGAAAACGAAACTTTGAATGCTAAAAAGGAATTGGTCAGGGTTCCAGCATGGGAGTCATACAAAACTGAGTTACGTTTTTTATCCATGAAAATCCTAGTAAGGGACTTGCGCAAAACCTCGCGACAGCCCCTTTCTGGATCCTGCCACAGAGCAAGTAATCCCAATCTTAGAAATTCATGTTTTATGAACACAAGCCAGGGAATTTTTTCTGCACTATTATAGTTTAAAATTTTCTTGAGCTCTTGCCTATAATCCAGCAGATCTGGCATTGTCCAGAGCCTACACCAGAACCTGAGGGGTTTTAGTGCTAGCTCATCTTCTGTGGTTCCCAGCCCCAAATCTAGCCTGATTTAAATATTGCAATGTCTGGATTCGTATGCCATATTTGGACTTCTTGCCGAGGTTTTCAGGGATTGTGCTGTTTGGTTGTAGGTGCGCCGCGCTCTCCTTTCGGTCCGGGACCGGAGCGATGCTTCTCCAGCCCGCTCCGCTTCCTGACGTGTGCCCGCTTATCAGCGCGTGTTGTGCTGTAGGTTGCTTTACCTGGTTTTCTCCTCCGGCCCCCGGCACCGCCGCTTCTGCGCTCGTGGTCCGCGAGCCGGAGGAGACTGGCCCCCACCGCTGGGAGTGAGCGTACGTCGGGGCTTTCACGGGCACCTTGCGTACGTCTCTAGGGCTCGCGCACGTCTTCAGACGCTTGCAGCCCTTCCGAAGTGCCGATCACAGAAGCCATTCCCCGGGCTGAAGAGGGGGCAGCACAGCGCGGCCAGGAGCCAATTAAGGGGCCTTAATTAGCGTGCAGTCAGCGTTTAACAGCCGATTACCGGGCGAATGCTCTGATTTAACCCTCGAGGTGCCAGGACCTCAACTGCCTGCAATTTTTGGACGGCCTTTCTGCTGCTGCAGTTTGGGGCCTTTTTCTCCCTCCATTAGTCCTAGAGTGGGACTGAAGAGACTGTGAGTTATTATTCCAGTTTGGTACTGTTCTTTTCATTGGCTCCTGCACCTGGCACTCTCCCAACCGACGCCCTTGGTCTAGGGCTGATAATTGAGCTTCCCTCTGGGGATTTTTTATTAGAATTTAATCTATTTGGAAGATGGCAGAATTTGATTGCTATCAGGAGGAAGTTGACGCTGTTGGTGAGCAGGGTGACGAGGAGTATTATAATGATGAGTCCATGGAGGACTTTATAGATAAGAAGCTTGACGCTAAACTGGATAAGGCTTTATCCTCTGCCTTGTTACCCTTGACCCAAAAATTGGAATTGCTTGTCCCGTCTGGTCCCAAAGATCTCCCTCCTCCTGGTTGTGGCCAACCCCCGGTTCCCAGCCCCACTGACCCCTCTGGCTCTTCTTGGCCTCACGTCCATTCCTACGCTAAGCTTTACAAAGCTAAAGAATGCACCAAAGATGTTGCCCAGCCCCTTCCCATGCCCCAATCATCACCTATCCCTGTGGTTGATACCACTACCGATACAGACACGGAAACGGATTCATCCCAAGCGTCCAAGGCGCGTAAACGTGCAAAGAAGCGTAAGCATGCTTCCTCCCCAGTCATCCCGTCCCCTTTCATGTTTGACCCTTCAGACATCATCCACCCCAGGTCCTCTGATTGGGTTCCACCCCCGGCTGTGGCAGGATACTTAGAAACCCACCTGCGCAAGGCCTTTGACAAGGAGGTTAGGGCCCGCCTCAAGTCAGAATGCCCTCGTCCCGACCTTGCTCACAAGGTAGCCATTACCCCCGACATTGACACTTCCATGACTACCTTCCTCAAGAAATATAAGAAGGACCCCAAGAAGGGGATTGAATGCGCGCTCAGGGCGTGCCAGGACAAGGTCCTTGACCTTTCAGGTCCTTTGGCCAAAATTCTGGAGTTGGCCTTGCAAGCTCAAGAGACTGGCACATCCTGAGGTTCTGGCTGGTTGGGCGCAGCGAGCTATTTGCATGCTTGGGAACGCTAACTGCGCTCTTGCCTCTGAGAGACGAAAATCTGTCCTGCTGCGGATTGACCCACAGTTAGTGGAGCTGGCCTCATCGAAGCCAGGGCCTTTGGCTGAAGGACAGTTGTTTGGGGACAAATTTGTCAAGGACATCGCAAAATTTGTTAGCACTTTTGCCTCACTCGATAAGTCTCAGGCCTCACTGAAGAGAGTCTTATATCAGGTCTCTGGAAGGGCCGGGCGTGGCAGAGGACGCTCGACCGGCCGCTACTACAACACCAGTCCTCAGAGAGGATATGTCCCCAGATGTGGCAGAGGGTATACTCAGGAGCCCGACCAGGCGGGCTTTTACCCGTCCAGATCCCGCGGCTACAGAGGCCGCTTTAATCGGGGCGTCAACTGAGGCAACAAGAATTTCGACAATCAGTCCTCTGATAAGTCCTGTGGGTCCTGCCTCTCCTTTTGGGGGCAGGTTAAGACATTTTGTGGTGAATTGGGAGAGTCGCACTTCAGATGCTTGGGTCCTTCAGACCGTGCAAGGTTACCAGATAGAGATGTTGGAGTGTCCACGTCAGGCATTTCCTCCTCAACCTCTCCATTTTTCCCATCTAGAACAGAGTTTTATAGACTCAGAACTGGAAGAGTTGTTGGCCAAACAGGCTATTGCTGTAGGACCCTGCATGCCGGAGGGATTTTGCAGCAATGTCTTTTTGGTGCAGAGAAAGGGTGGAGGCCAGCGCCTAGTACTCAATCTAAGAGATTTCAATCCCTTTGTAGTGTATCGTCACTTCAAGTTGGAGGGTATTCATCTCTTGCAAGACCTCCTGTTGGAAAAAGATTGGATGGTCCGCCTGGACTTTAAAGACGCTTACCCCACGGTCCCAATTTGCCACTCACATCAAAAGTTCTTGCAGTTTCCATGGAAAGGGCAATGGTACCGGTATCGATCGCTCCCCTTTGACCTCTCCTTAGCACCATGGGTATTCACCAAGCTCCTCAAACCGGTGGTCTCTCGCCTCAGGGAGATGGGGGTGCGTCTCATTGTGTATCTAGACGACATGCTAATTATGGCACAGGATCGGGATCTCCTCCTCACTCATCTGGAGTGGACGACGTCCCTGTTACAGAATTTAGGGTTTGTTATCAATGCCTTTAAATCTGTGATGATACCAGGCAAACAGATGGAATTTCTGGGGTTTCTGATAGATTCAGTTTCTGCGCAACTCCTTCTTCCAGTGAGCAAAATCAGGTCCATAAAGAGAGAAATCAGAACCACCTTGACCAAGGAGATGATTTCCTTGCGAGTTCTGGCGAGAATTGTGGGTCTCCTGGCATCCTCGATCCAGGCTATCTTCCAGGGACCCTTGCATTACAGGGCCCTTCAGAGACTAAAGATCTTTAATTTACAGAGGAAATTTCATTACGACCATCTCATTCCCCTATCTCAAGAAGCACGAGAAGAGCTTCAATGGTGGCTGAAGCACATGACAGCTTGGAATGGGCGAGCAATCTTCGTCACTGCCCCGGACGTGGTTGTTGAGTCAGACGCCAGTCATTGGGGTTGGGGCACTCGCTGTGGGGAGTTTACCACAGTAGGTCGATGATCAGCAGAAGAACTAAAGTTGCATATAAATTGCCTGGAGTTGCTGGCAGGGTCCTTTGCCATCAAGTCTATCTCACCGCTGAAGAGCAATTGTTGCATCCTGCTTCGAATGGACAATGTCTCAGCGGTGAGATACATCAACTGCTTAGGGGGAACGAGATCCCACATTCTGGTACACATTGTGAAGGAGTTTGGCATTTTTGCCTGGATCGCAAGATCTCGGTAGTGGCGGAGTACCTCCCCGGGAAGTTCAATCAGGTGGCGGATTGGAACTTCCGTTTCCTTTGAGACTACAGCGACTGGAGACTCCTTCCCTCGCTGTTTGCTCAGATCATGATTATGCGAGGCACATGTCGGATAGACCTGTTTGGCCTCTCGCCTCAATGCCCAACTTCCCCTGTTCTTCAGATGGAGACCGGACCCGAGGGCGATAGGAACGGATACATTCCTGCAGCATTGGGGACAGCAGAGGAATTATGCTTTTCCTCCATTTTCATTGATCCCGAGGGTGGCGGCCTTTGTCCGGCACCAGAGGGCTTCAATAGTGTTAGTGACTCCGTTGTGGTAGACTCAGTGATGGTTTCCCACTCTGTTGGAGTTATCTGTGCACCTTCCCTTCCAACTCCCAACATTCCGAACGCTTCTCCAGGACCCAGTGAGGTCTTGCCACCCATTGGTCCTGCAGAACCAGCTAACCCTGATGGTGTGGACGCTCTCCGGAGACATGAGAGCGTTGCAGGACTTTCACAGGCGGCTGCCAGCTTTATGCATCAAGCGTGGGCTCCTTCCACCCGGAAACGATATTCTGCTTCCTAGAAGAGATGGGTGGGTTGGTGCCTTTCAAAGCAGGTGGATCCCGTGGGATCATCTATGACGGATGTGTTGAATTTCTTGTATGAATGTGCAGAATCGGGCCTTGCTTACAGGTCGGTTAACAATATCAGGTCCGCTATTTCTGCTGGTCATGATCATGTTGATGGTAAGCCTGTGGGAATGCATCCCCTGGTCTGCAAATTACTTAAAGGGGTTCCGGTGGCTAAACCCCCCCGGCCCAGGTATTCCACCTTATGGGATGTTACGAAAGTTCTTACTCTTTTGGAATCCTGGCCCGATAATGGTGACCTTTCCTTGAAGCAGCTTTCTGCTAAGCTTACAATGTTGCTCTGTCTCATATCATGTCGTAGAGTTTCTGATGTTAGGGCCTTAGACCTAGACGGTAGGATGTTTTCTCCACAGGGTATCTCTTTCATAATCACAAGACGGACTAAGACCATGTCTCGGTCAGTGGAGTATCCTGCTTTTCCACATAATAGCAAGTTATGCGTGTTGCAGTGTTTGAAATGTTATGAAGAACGTACTGTTTCACACAGGGTTGACCCCTTGGGTCAGTTGTTAATTTCTGTGCAAAAGCCATTCAAACCCGTCGCTGCTGCTACTCTAGCTAGGTGGGTTAGGTGGATTATGTCTGAAGCTGGCATTGATGTTTCTGTTTATGGTGCTCACTCCGCTAGAGGAGCTATGGCTTCTAAAGCCTATTTATTAGGGTCCCGCCTGGAGGAAATTCTTAAGGCAGATGATTGGTCATCAGATTCAATGTTTAAAGTTTTTTATTACAAACCTATTCCTCATGTTTCTGATGCTGTGATTGATGAGCTTTGAACCAGCATAATCAGAAGCCTCCAGTCCTGCCATAGAATACAACATTTTCTAGCTATCGCGACAAGAATTTTAGATTCTATTAAGGACACGGAGGCGAGGATTATCCCACCCGTTGGGAGTTATGCAACTGTAAAGTTGTTTTGATGTTATGTTGTTTAACAACTTTTATGCCCACCCAATGAGAAATGAAGTTGTGGGCTCCCTTTCTCAAATTTTTTTTTCTGTTTCAGGAAATGATTCTACAAGAGTTGAGTGTCTATTCTGGATGGAGCTACTGTACCTTCTTGACAGAAGAGGATTCCTTCATTGGTTATGGATTATTCTCCGTTGAGAATTCCTACAGGAACTGTTCATCTCTCCGTTGAGAGTTTAAGACTTTGTTTGTTCTTATTGGACTGATTCGCGCAAAGAAAGAGGAGGCCAGATTAGTGTCTCTCTACTTTGTATGCTAATGTATGCTGTGATAAGCTGTAATGATAGAGGCGTGGTTCAAAGCCTCATGGGTATTGTGGTTTTTCAATTCTGTAGTTTTACTTTCATTGGCTGCTGTGTTTTGCATTAAAGAAATGAGAAAGCATAATCCTCGCCTCAGTGTCCTTAATAGAATCTAAAATTCTTGTCGCGATAGCTAGAAAATGTTGTATTCTCTGGGAACCGAATTCCCAAATAGTCAAACTGCTTAACAGTATCCAGGGTTATACCTTCAACTGAACACTTTTGCTTTAAACAGAAAGAGGGCCTCAATACCATACACAAGAGCTTTCGGAAGTGTGTGTCGCAACACAGTACTGTGTCGCGTCCCCTGCGTAGGTGTGTCGCTCGATGATGACCTCTGTTGGCACATTAGTGGGAATGCTCTCAAGACTCTTAGAAGTTTCCATTCAGTGACGCAGGAGTACAGCGACGTACGCAGAGGAAGGAGAGCGTGAGCTGAGCGCGCTGCCTTGTTCCATTTGAGATGCAGAGACCAGGGAGCCTCCTCTGCTCCCCAGGCGCTCGTAAAGCTAAATCTTTAAAAGTGTAAAGCTGTTTGGGTATGTACATTAAGTCACTCAATGGAAAGCTTGGGGCTGAGTCCGGGCGCTTTAAAGGGTGTTTTTGATGAACGGGACATAGCGATGGCATAGAGCTCACAGAACTCGTGAGTACAACGTCAGAGCTCACCTGCAGGGCAAGAAAGGATCCGTAAAAAAATTAATATCTTATTTCTTTTAAATGTGATACTGTCTCCCTCAAATTCTGATATAAATACAAATAGGTGAGCTGTGTGAATTGCGCATAAATTAAAGTTGCAATAGAAGCAGAGGTTTAGATTCTGTCATTGATGTGTTTTATTTTGCCCTTTACTATTATGGCTTTAATTTGTCACCGCGTCTCGAGCCGGCAACATTATGCCATAGAATCTCGTCAGTAACATGAAATGTCGACATGGGGATAACACAGTCTTGAAACTTTTAAAGGTGCTTGTTTTTTTCTCAATTCAGTGGTGACCGTAAGCACTATATAAATGCAATTCAAGCAAATTTAAACAACACATATTGTTATAAACTGAACTCACTCAGTGTATGAATACTATTTTCAAAGTGACGTTGTGCAGAAAGATTACACTTTTCACCATAAGGCTGGCATAAAAGATAAAAAAGGAGCTTTCCAAAACTGAGATGACCGAAGATGTGACTAAATCTGAAATGGAAGTCACAACCTATGAAAAACTTTCACTGTATTCCAATACAATGCTGCAAAACTGAATATTGTTAAATCATATCCCAAATGGGGGGTAGCAAATCGAATCAGAAACAACCTCCTTATGTAAATATTTCCAATTTAATCCATTTCTGTGATCTGATGAACGGTCTTGCAAAGTTTGTTAAATGTAATTCATAGGCAGGAACATAGCATAACAGGAAATGATCATTTGATTGCACGGCTGTAATGCAGTTGTTATGATTCTAGTCTAAAGCAACTGCGCCAGCAAAGAGGGTGGTGTGTTTTTAATCTAATATGTTTACTTCTGCTAACGGGTGTTTATAAACAAGATTAAAAGACATTACTTTCCCCCAAGCACTATGCTACATGAATAAATTAGTACAAGCAGCATAACCACAAGTTCAATTAAAACAGGTGTAGTTCTAACATGAGACCGTCACCCCCTCACATTTTAACCATATGAAGGTATTCATTTTTATTCCTGTAAAAGCAATCTACCTGATTGAGAGATAATTAGTAGTGTCACTAACCTGACTTCATATGCAGTAAAGATAAAACAAATAAAAAGCATTTAAAACTTAGCTTCCTCCTGTTTGCTCAAAGTATTCAGGGCTGTGCCTTCTAATTTTAGAAAAAGGATGAGAAAGGCCCCCAACGAAGTCAGCCCAATGGTTTTCTATCCACATAGTGGTGCCGTTCCATGCACATACAACAGCCGGGTCGGACTGGGACAGAAAGTAGTCCTGGCATAAAATAAAAGTGGACCCCCATTAGTGGATTATAAAGCTAGTAAAGTGGCAATGTTTGAAAATGATGGCAGTTGTCTGTATATTTATGCATGTTTGTGGCAGAGTATGAGGGGCAGGTATGGGAGACATTTACATACTCCAGCACTGTAAGCAGAGTATGAGGGGGTATGATAGACACATTTACATACCCCAGGTACATGCTTCTGTGGTACGGTATGCATGAAAATATTTCATATGGGCTACAGGTGAAACATGTTATCTAGGATTGACTTTTTCATGTTAAAGGTTTTTTTATTGTGGCGATTCGAAGGGGTGCAGGTGGCAAGAGGCTACCAGTTCCGTAATAGATCAGCAGCATGCACATTATTATACATGAACAATGGTTGTGGGTATGACCACCGGTCCTTTTATTCTTGTCAGAGTTGTAGCACAGGTTGAGATGAAGGGTCTTGGGAAGCCAAAGGATGTGGATTCTCAATTGCCAGGGGTTAGTTGGCCCTTCTGGTGATTGCTCTGATATTTGGTTTAGTTGGCATTACAGCAGATACCTAGTATGTTTTTGTGTCCCTGAATCACCAAATTAGTCCAAATTAGTATCAGAACTGAGTGGTAAAAGGTTTGTGTTCCAAAACACTTGTTCTGAGATCCCATCTGTTAATAAAAGAAAGGGTGTCCTAGCCCCAGGGCTGACAGTATGTTGCTTAATGTACTTCTACCTCCGTATTTAGAAGGCTTGTGTTAAAAGTTCTAAGCCTGATAAGTTGCATGATTGTTTTACCGCTCACAAGTCCACCTTCCTGAACAGATTCTTGTATAACTCATATTCAGCAAGGCAGCATGCGGACTTTGTGCATGGTTGGTAGGGTTGGCAGTGCGTGCACCCCCCTTTTTGTGCTGTAAATCACTGGGGCATGTGTCAATGTGTGCATGATTATATTCTTGTTTCTGGCACAAACCTAACCTTGTTTACACCCAGTTTTGCCAGCCACTGTCTTTGTTAGAACAGATTCACAATTGCTTTATCAACCTTCCTGCTTCTCAAATTTGCTTGAAAATGCACCATTTGCCCACTATTTTTTCAAAATTTGCTTGGGGGAGAACTCCCCGAACTCCCCTTGGGTCGTTCCGCCACGCGATCTGCGCTCGCATTACCGTGTCTCAAGTTGAAGATTGTCTAAAAGGTGTGTCACCAACATGAAAAGCTTGACAAGCTGTGCCATACACTTTGTTTGCTACCATTTATGGTTAACGACTTCTTTTTGCTGTACTCCACAAAGTGTTTTAGTAGCCTATGGACTGCATTTTCTGTTTGTGCCATCAAAAGTGTGTCTTCCGCATATAATAATATTGCCACCCAATTCCCGGCTTCAGGTGGAATATTTATGGGGTCTTCTGTCAAATAATCAACAGCATCATTTAAGAAAAGGCAGAATAGCAAGGGAGACAACATGCACCCTTTTTCGATCGGGAAGGGTGCGGCAGCCTCCCTGCCCAGCCCATACTGTACTTTGGCTGTGTTATTAGTATGTAGGACCTGAATGGCCATTACTAATGAGGGGTCAGCACCCAGGTCTACTTGGTCTAGTGTAATCCCATGTTTGCAAATGGGGCTACCAGCATTAACACAATGATAAAGACAATTTGCGAGTTTCATTGTCAGGACATGTAAAGCTTAAAAGAAACATGTTCATCTTTTTAATACTTAGCACCCTGTTTTATGGGCTACTCAGGGGTTACTTAAGGCCTTCCTTATGGGTGGCTTATAAGTATTAGAAAAGAAGGTTTGGACTTGGCAAAAAGAGTTTATTTTTCCATGTTGAATTTGCAGTTTAAAAGCTGCCCTACTAGGCTGCAGTGGCAAGTTTAGAGTCATGTTTTCACTTTGTCATGTAAACGGTGGCACAATTAAATGTTGCAGTTCACTAGTGATATTTAACTTACTAGCCCTGGGTACATTTTGTATCATATACAAGGGATTTATGGATAAATTAAATAAGTCAGTCAGGGATTAGCCAATTGCACATGCACTACGAGGGGTCAGAGCACATGCATTTTAGCATGGCCAGCAGGACCCAGTGCCCAGTGCACTTCGGAGTCAAAAAGTCTGAAGATTTAGGCCAAGAATTTGAGGGGCGATCACACAAATAATAGTATTTTACTTACATGTGACAATATAGCGAAATTTTGCAAATTTACGCAAAATTAAAATGCAAATCTATCATTTTGTGCTGTGTTGTAGTGGGAAATGCATTCCTGCATCGATTGTTGGAAGGAAGAATGCATTTAAACAGCAACGCGAGCAACAGCCATTTGGTTGTGTTCTTCCTCTTCGCTCGAATTAAATGTTTACCATGAATCGCGCCATTCTCTGTAAAGGATTACCTCATACAGGGCCTGATTCACAGAACTAACTTAAGACAAAATCCTAAGCTTACTCCCATTTTGGTATTCACAGAAGGCACTTACTCATTTTGGTATTCACAGAAGGCACTTACTCATTTGAGTATTCACAGAAGTTAGGAGTCCTAACTTTAGGACTCTTAAATGCCTTCTGTGAATACTGTAGTATGTGAGAAGTTGGCCCGGTAGATGATGTTCACTAGTCTAGTGAGCACCTTGCACCAGTCCAAACAACCCTTATGGTGATGGTTGTAAAGTCAACCTTATAGACCAGCTATCCTAGTGGTAGCATGGACAAAGCAGTCTCAGGCTAAAACTTCAGAGAGCATGTGAAGCAAGCTGTTTTACCATATGTAACCCCTTGAATACCAAATGAAAGGACACCACACAGGTTATATATAAAATATATATGTATTTATTACTAACACAACCCCTCTGAACTCTTTATGAGGTCAGAGGACAAAGCACATAACAAGTTACTTAATTATCATACAATAAGTTGCACAAAATACAGTTGAGCCCTAGGGGCGTTGCAAACCATATACTAAAATAGTGGTATAAGAACCACGTCACGAACAGGGAGTAGGCCTAGGGCCTAGGGAATCGCTGGGGCTACACTGAGCTAACAAGAGTTAGGAAGCAGGAGGCCCACGGGATGCGTGTGCAGTGTCTATACACACACTCGAGTTACCATAGGGAACATAAGATTTAGAAACTAGTTATTTTAGGACACTTTCGGATGTACTAGGAGAAAGCCACTGAAAACTAGGACACTAGGATAGTCAATACCCACAGGAGCACCGGAGTGCCTGCGTTACCTCACCCACAGGAGCCGGGTGCATAGGTGTCAAGTTGTGTCGAGTTTCGACACTGAATCCTATGGAGACCTGTAAAAAGATGCTGCAGGCGACCAGGAGAGAAGTGTCCGGTTGGATCCAAGGGAGGATCGAGGATGAAGAGTACCTGAAAGCAGAGGGGACAGAGTCTGGGTCACTAGCCAGTGACCAGGAAGGAACCATGCGAGGTCGTGAAGCAATCAGGTGATGTCGTGAAGCTTTACTCTGCAGCCACGTGGACCAGGAGGTGTCGACAATGACCAGAAGCTGGATAAGGACTGTCCCACAAAGGATCTCGCTGTTGGCGGCATCGGCTTCCGGATTGGAGTCAACAGGCCTTGGCAAATGCAACCCATGCAGGTTTCGAATATTGTCTTTGGGTTAGACCAGCAAGGTCTAGGGAGCTTCTCCTTTGCAGGGAAGCAGGGGCCCACCTGGAGCAAGCAGACAGGTGGTTCAAATTCAAAGGTTCGTCATCACAGAGGCCACTAGCCAACGGGCAAGTAACCGGACAGACACGTTGAGCACAAAAACACTAGCAGGCCCCACGCGGCACTCGTGGAGTGTGGAGGGCTGTGCGTCGGTGCAGAGGGTGCTCGGGGTCGGGGCTTCTCAATCCCCAATGCACAACTTCGAGGGTGCCTCAGAAGCTGCACAAGTAGCAAAGAGCAGGTTATTGAAGATGGTCGGTCCCACGTCTCTCGTCGCCTCCACGGGTCTCAGCTTTGCTGTGGCTGTGGATCGGGGTCAAAGAAGTCTGGAAGTCTGGCTCCTGTCGGACTCTTTAGTCTTCTAGTTGCAATAGAATGTCGAAGGTCCAGAGTTTCCTTTCAAGTTTCAGTTCAGGATAAATCTAAAGTCTCTTGACTCAGCTCATACCTATATACCAATCTGAGGGACTGGATTACCTGCTAGGTCCCTCCTATGGGTGGGACCAGGGAAGGGGGTGGTTACACCCCTTTCCCTTTTTCCAGTTTCGATCCAGAGCTGGGGCTGCAGTGCCCCAGCAACTGGTTTGAACCGGGCTTTTCATGGGACACCTTGTGTGCCCCAGACAGTGTCTCATTTCATTCAGCCCTCCCTGCCCCAATACACTATGACCTGTCTGGGGTGGTGCTAGCACCTCCCAAGACAGGAAACCTATTGTCCAAGCCTCCCTCACTGGAAGGACTCCCAGCAGCAGCAGGTCAGACTTGTGTCTGTGGCAGCAGCATCCATTTTGTGATGCTGAGGCACTGGTTAACTTTAACCGGGATTAACAGGAACAACATGTCTTCTCCCTCTAGGAGGGTGGAATGCTACCCCCGTTGCCAGAACTGGTGAGGGGGTAGTATTCCAAAGCGTATGACACCTTACACGACATGTTTTGATAAAGCCA
The DNA here is from genome assembly GCF_964261635.1 of Lissotriton helveticus. NCBI lineage: Eukaryota > Metazoa > Chordata > Amphibia > Caudata > Salamandridae > Lissotriton > Lissotriton helveticus. The sequence goes on along the minus strand of NC_136057.1, from coordinate 1,434,084,314 downwards.
AACCAAAGTTAGCAATAGCCGCGAGGATTATAATGCACTTAAGAGTATATGGTATGGCTATATCATAGAACAGCTATAAGGACATGGTTCCGAAAGCTGCAGACTGGCTCAGCTCATGCTAGAGCCTCATCTCACATAAAACCAAGAACTCTGCCTTCAGGATTGTTAAGGCCTGCAATAGGAGTGACTTATAGGTGTATATGTGGAGAAGTGTGGCTCAATGGTTGGAGCGGCAGACACTGATGCAGAGGTCTAGCCGGGACCAGGGTTCAATTCCCCGCCTCGGCGGGTCTTGGGCTCAAAATTCCACAGACCTGATAATTCTCGCCTCGGTGCCTATTCCAATCATGGAGTCCCACTCTGCAACTCTGGGCAATAGCTTGCTTAATCTCCACAACGGCCCCCACAACGCTAATGATGCCTGGCCTCCACCTTGGGGGTGCCCAGGAGTGGACACCTCACAGGGAAAGCCAGGATGGGTTCCACAGCGGTATTCGTACAAGCGCCTTGAGACCCATGCGGGTGAGTAGTGCGCTATACAAGTATCAATTTACATTTATATATAATGGTAGGTATAGGAATACTATACCTAAGCAAGGGGTGATTACACAACCTTGCCCCAGCTGAGTGATCAGCCAGTTGTATCAATTTGGATGGCCAGCTAGGGGTGGCATAATTCATGCTGCAGCTCCTGGTAGGCCTTGGATGCACCTTTGCCCTGGGTACCTATGGTGCACTATACAGGGGCTCACAAGGTGACCCAACATCCAATTGGAGATATACCTAAAGTACATGGAGTCCATTTTACAGTGAGAGCAGATAGCCTGGGGCCCTGAATAGCAGGATCCCAGGCCAACTAAATTGAAAACCAGCAACACCAGGCAAAAAGTTGGGGGTAACAATAGTCAGATATCCATCCTCCTACATAGTAAAGTTATGACTCCTAACTTTAGGACTCCTAAATGCCTTCTGTGAATACCGAAAGTCTTAAAGTTAGGGGTTTTCTCAGTTTAGGAGAAGTAAAGTTAGGACGCCTAACTTTAGGACTCCTAAACTGAGAAAAATCCTAACTTTAAGACTTTCGGTATTCACAGAAAGCATTTAGGAGCCCTAAAGTTAGGAGACCTAACTTTACTACTCCTAAACTGAGAAAAATCCTAACTTTAAGACTTTCAGTATTCACAGAAGGCATTTAAGAGTCCTAAAGTTAAGACTCCTAACTTCAGTGAATACCGAAATGAGTAAGTGCCTTCTGTGAATACCAAAATGGTTGTAAGTTTAGGATTTTGTCTTCAGTTAGTTCTGTGAATCGGGCCCATAGTGTGTAATCATGAAAAGTTGTGCAATTGCCGAATTTCAGGAATTATATCCAGGCCCCATGCCAACTCTCTGTGAGTGTAAGTTGTGTTTGTCACTTACTTTGTCGCTCACTGTCCATTTGCACAAAAGAATCACTACCAAGTCCAGTGCCATACCAGTTACAATGGTTTGACTAGACTTTTTCACAAAAAAGAGTCTTCTGGGTGCACTGTTGGGACCCTAGTAGCTACCCCGAGATCAGGCAACACTTTTCCTCTTGAGGAACAAAACACACATGGGGAGATTTACAACTTCTGGCGCATCTCTGCTAATCAGCAGGGATGCGCCAGAACAGTTGCGGCACTCCAAACCACCTGTGTGCCACCACTGATGCGCCGCATTTACAATGCGGCGCACAGTGGGGCACGGATGCCCAGATGCGTGTAGCATTCCCAGCAGAAAGGCAGCACTTTTCTGGAGTCGTGTCGCAAGTGCGACACAGCTCCAGCAAGACTCGGGGTGCCCCTATGTCTAACATGCTGCGCCAATCCTTACGCCTGCTTCAAGCAGGCACAGGGTTTTGACGCAGCATGGCCATAAACGTGACAAAGTGAAATCTGAACACCCCCCCTGTGCCGGAACGCCCACATGTGGCGCAGGGCTTTACAACGTGACGCATCTCCCTAGATGCGTCACGTTGTAAATACCCCGCAGCATGGCGCTGACTTTGCGCCGCCACTGCATCACAAAAGTGACGCAACTGCAGCGCAAATGTGGCATACGGGTTTGTAAATCTGCCCCGCAAGGACTTGTCAGGGCAGGTAACACTCTCACCGACAGTTCAGCAGTCTCTTGTGCGCTACCAAGTTCTGCGCCACACGTGTTTGTGGGCATGGACAAATTTCACTTTGCTTGAATCCAACTTACAGGGCACTGGAACTTAAGAACGTGTCGAAGAGATGGAGTGGCCAAGTATAACCCCCCACCCGCTGCTCAGCATACGCAAGAGGTGTGTAGTGGTAATTTATTTCTATTCTTATGTGGGGTTCATGCTTTCTATTGCTCAACTTGATATGTAATTATTTGGTAGAATGTTGTCCTTTGAATGTTTGGAGTCTTCTTGAGTCTGGGGTTCGATGGGTTTCAGCAGTTGCCTGCTGGACTCCAGACTGAAGAGGCACTCCTCCTGTGGTTGAAGCATTTATAATAAATCTTACTTATTCTACATTTATGGACTTCTGGATTATATTCATAATTCCTCATACTACATATTGGCAACGAGGATAGGATTCGAACCCACGCGTGCAAAGCACAATGGATTAGCAGTCCCGCAACAAGTTCGGATTTATAATTTTCAAGAAATTTTCTACTTCATCTATAAACTTGGTAATGGCATTTGATGAGTGACTTATTTCAACTACTGCGACATACCTCCACGGTATCCCGTAACTCGTGAATCTCTGCGTGAGAATCATTGAAGTCACGGTATGATTGAGTCGAAGTGTGTGAGCTGTGCTGTGAATCTCTGTGTCAACTCGTCTGGAAATCTATTTTAATAACTGGATTACTTCTCCTACCATTTTCTCGGATTGGAGAGTGGAAACTGCGCGTGGATGATATACTTTTGTGAGCCTCGGTTTACTGTGGTGCTCAAGTTGTTTTCTTTTGGATCATACAGAAAAGACGTTTAAACTTTGTGCCTTACCTCGGGGATTTATGACGTCTTCAGCCTGCCGTTCCAAGTTCAAAATGACTGTATCCTACCGACATACTTCCTTCGACTGCACAAACGTAATTTCATCATCACGTCAACTTCTTTCCAGCTCGTCGGGAGACACGCAGTTACGCGCTGTAAGCCATCCGGCTAAGCGTGAGGAAACGTGACTCCATTTTGGGATTTTTGACAGAGGACATATCCTTACGCGCTGAAAGCCTTTCGGCTGAGTGCGAGGGTGTGTGTTTAAATCTATTTATTGTCATTTCTCATTTTATTTATTGTTAGCACTATGCAACGCTATTCAAGCTGGTTTCTTATCGATTGAATAGGAAAAGATAGTAACTTCTAATTATTAGCGCTCAGCACATCACAAAGTAAGACTTGTTTTTATTTGATTTGTTTTTTTCTTCCTTGTAGTCTATTCCTCTTCAAGTCTTTTAGGATTCTTTTTTTTATAAGAAACAGTTACTATAAGCCACAGTGAATATTCTTCAGAGTCACACCCATTCTAATATTTGCATATTAGGTAGCCTTGCATCTATTTTAGAGAATTATATGTGAAATTGTGTGTTCTGATTTATTCCCTTTTGGTTTTGTGATGTCTTCAGTACGTGAAGTCACACAACCACCTCCTTTTTTTGAGAAACCAGGAAACCAGTATTGTTATGGGCAGAATGGTTTGGGTTATTTGAAAATCATATTGTTGCTATAGATGCTGCAGAATATTCTCCTCCTTGTAAGTTTGCATTGTTTTTTGGTAGCTTAGGTCTGGCTGCTCAACGCATTGTTAATAGCCTTCCACCTAGTCCTCCTCCTGCAGGACAATAGGGGGATAGGCAGTGGAATGTTTATTTAGAAGCAAAAGCCAGACTTAAAAAACAATTTGAAGAATCTCCCAACATTATGTCAAAAAGACATACGTTTTATAAAAGAAAACAGAGAGAGGATGAAAAAGTGGAAGAATATATTTCTGCATTAAGGGTCTTAGCAATTTCTTGTGATTTTGGTCCTCTTTTAGATAATTATATCAGAGATCAATTTGTTTTCAATTGCGCTTCACCTAAAATTAAGGATAGGATTCTTAGCTGCAACAATCCTTCCTTGTCAGAAGTTATAAAGTGAACGTGGTTTCTGAAGAAAATGAGGATGAGGGTTTATACGTGGTTGGAGGGAAGGATAAGCACACGAAGAAAAATCAGACCAAAAATCAAACCTATTGTTATAGGTGTGGTTCTAAATTTCACATTGGGAATTTTAAAGGCTGCCCAGCTTTAAGTAAACGTTGCTCCATCAGTAAAAAGGTAGGTAATTTTCAGAAAGTGTGTAGATTTCAAAAGAAATCAGTGAAGGTCAGTGTGGATGTGGGTGAATGCTCAGAATCTTTCGATAATCTCTTATTAACTCGGGATTCTGGTGAGGAACCTATTTTTATTAAAGGTCCTTTGTGTGATGCTACAATTAATGACAATGAATTTCAAGTGATGGCGGATTCAGGATTGCCCATCACCATTCTCCGTGACACAACATTTTATGAAAATGGGGCAAAGAAGTTAGTTTATTACAAACAGATGTCAATCCTAAGGCATTCGGAGAGAAAGATATTGACATGTTAGGATTCTTAATGGATAATTTACAGGTATTAAAGAGAACAATTTATACTAAGATTTACTTAGCATTAAAAGGGAAAAATATCGTAGGTTGGAAGGACCTAGCGAAAATGGGTTTGTAATTTATTAAAGTAAGAGAATTTACTATTTGTTATGCGGATGAGGCAAAATTTGTTCAGTCAGATCTCTTGAATGAATTTAAGAATGTTTTTAATGAGAAGATTGGATTAGTGAAAGGAGTGGAGCATAAGATTAGATTGATACCCGAGCAACGCCTGTGGCTCATAAAATGCGCCCGGTGCCTTTGAGTGTGAAAACAGAATTAAAAAAGATGTTGGATGATTTATGTGATCAGAAAATTATTCAACCTACTGAGTCTTCACAATGGGTCGCCCCCATTGTCGTCGCATGAAAAAAAATTAGATTAGGTTATGTGCAGACCTGAGGGGTCTTAATAAGAACATTAAAGTGGACTGTCATCCCTTCCCAGGATCCACGAGTTGTTGACAAATTTAGGTAGGGCCAAATGGTTTGCGTTAATAGACTTAAAGTCTGCTTACTATCAAATCCCCTTTTCTAAAGAATCACAAGAACTGACTACCTTTATTACACCGTTTGGTGCTTTTAAGTTTTTAAGGCTTCCTTTCGGATTAGCATCGGCCACCAGCGTCTTTCAAAGACTGATGGACACCTTATTCAAGGATCTTATGGAGGTTCAGGCTTACTTGGATGACATCTTGATTTTTGCAAAAAGCCTAGATGAACATAATATTCTTTTAAAAAAAGTTTTGTCAATTCTAGGGGAAAGAGGCATGCCAGTTAGGGAGGATAAGTGCAAGTTTGGTGTTTCTGAGTTAGAGTACTTGGGTCACACGATTTCGGAAGCAGGGATTAAACCAAAGTTCTCTCTAGTAAGGGCACTGAAAGAGGCGAAACCTCCTGGCGATAAAGACTCTCTGCGCTCGTTCTTGGACTAGCTGAGTATTATGCTAGGTTTGTGGTTAACTGCGCGCAAGTGGTGGAACCACTTTGCATGTTACTCAAAAGGGGACAACAATTTGTTTGGTCCAAAGAGCAGGAAGAATCTTTTGTCAAGGTGAAAAAGCTGATCTTGTCTGCTCAAGCACTTCATTCTTTTAGAGATCATTGTATTTCTACCATTTTTTTGGATGCAAGCATGAATGGTTTACGCCCAGTGTTAAATCAAGAAGTCAACGGTAAAGAACAGACAGTGGCTTTTGCTTCTAGATCACTTAAGCAATTTGAAAAACATTATAGTACCATTGAGCGGGAGGCGTTGGCCTGTGTTTGGGCGGCTCAAAAATTTTAAATGTATATTTGGGGGTGAAAATTTGTGATTTTGTCAGATCATAAGCCTCTCTCCTTTATTTTCAGCAAAGTTGCTGGGAATAACAATTTGTCTCCAAGGTTAACTAGACTGGTGTCTAAAGTTCAGGAGTACAATTTTGAATTGAAACTAATTGCGGGAGGAAAACATTTCCGCGCAGACTGTTTATCCAGAATGCTAATTGAGAAGGATGATGAAGATGATTTGGTGGAAGAAGATGTGGAGTGTGTGTTTGTGGTTGATGCTATCGAGGATTGGTGTTCAATGATTTCGGAAAATGATTGGAGGGAAGCATGTTTGAGGGATCCCATTTTATCTAAAGCGGTGGAATATTCATTGAGGGTTTGGCCTGATGTTAGAAACTTATCTGGGGAATTGAGAAATTTTACTCAAGTCTCAGACGAACTCTCAGTTAAAGATAATATTCTGTTGAGGGGCGATACATTTGTACCTCCAATTGATCTAAGAAATACCATTGTGACTTCAGTGATTTTCTAACACAGTTAAGCAAAAACAAGATTTAATTAAGATACATTTTGATTAAAAAAGCAGTGTAAAAGATGCTCAAATTTCAATGGGAGACTGGGTGATGATTAAAAAATCTTTAAAGGTTTCCAAGGGTGAATATATTTTTACAAAACCAGTCCAAGTGATGAAAGTAAGCAAAGCAGCTGTGTTTTGGGGGGAGAAGGGTTGGTGGAATTTTAGACAAGTGGTAAAAATGTCAAATGATCAAGCCAGTTTGGTTAGTAAATTGAAAAAGTTCTAATCAAGAAAGTTGTGGTTGGACACACTGGTTACAAGCTGGAGACAAAGATAATAGTCAGCGTCTCAATAAGGAAAATTCATATATGTTCAACTCATCTACTTCTTCTTGCAGCCGGAGTGGGAGAGCTAGGAAAGCTCCTGCCAGATACAATGAATTTATTAGGTATTGATTAATTCTGTTTGTTTTTATAAAAAGGGGAAGGTAATGTAGTGGTGAAGTATTTCTATTCTTATGTGGGGTTCATGCTTTCTATTGCGCAACTTGAAATGTAATTCTTTGGTAGAATGGTGTCCTTTGAATGTTTGGAGTCTTCTTGAGTCTGGAGTTTGATGGGTTTCAGCAGTTGCCTGCTGGACTCTGTACTGAAGAGGCACTTCTCCTGTGTTGCAGCATTTATAATAAATCTTACTTATTCTACGTTTATGGACTTCTGGATTATATTCATAATTCCTCATACTACAAGGTGCCTGCACTTATATGGATCTCTACAGGGGATCCATTTGTGGCCCAGAACACCAACATAGACAACAAGGGTAGATTAGCAGCGGTGGAAGGACTGATGAAGAAATGAAATCTTCATTCTCAGGGAATACTTACTAATAAAAAAAAGAACTTGGCACAGAAGCTGAAAATATGAAAAGACATCTTCATTAAATTTAATAAGTGAGGCCACGTCACACAGAAACCGTAGCAACTAAATGAGGTAGTCTGAGGAGTACAGAGAACAGAGGCATTATATATGCTCAGGGTTACAAAACTCAGAATAAAAGTAAGGGGCAGTCCTTGCTTTTGCAAGCATGCAAAAAATGCCTAACATGGACATGCAAACAAACCGGACAAACCCATAATAAAAAGGACCACAACCCATATCGTAACTAGACCATAAAAGAAGAAACAGAAACAGATAGAAGTAGGATAAGGCATGTTTGTGTGCAGTAAAACTTTATGATGTCCTGTGCTCTGATCCTTAATCTTGATCAGCTAAAGGGCAGGAACTGGTTTAACAAGGTCAGCTTCAGGCAACAGGGTCAGTTCACTCAGGTCAAACAGGAGTCAGCACGAGCTCGAGCTAAGGTGTAAATGTCCTTAAAAGACTAGTTCAGCCACAATCATCCGCCTATGTGAGGGCAACCACAAAATGGCTGCCATACACAAAATGGAACCCACGGTTCCGAATTCACAGAACCTCAGCCCCTCCTTTTGCCCTTACATAGGCAATCACTCAGTCTGTATCTGAATCGATGTCAATATTATCCGTTATTCCCTTCACTAAGGCATTATTACTCGAGTTATCTTTCATGGAACGCAAGGGATAAACTTTGTTGGCATAAATAAACATCGTCTGATATGCCCATACAGACCCATTGTAACTAAATGACAGAACCAAATAGGGAATACCTCTATCTGTAGTATGTGGCATAGGACCACACACCCAACAATTAGTGGTGTTCATTACTAACTGGTGTTGATACAGAAGCTGTACAAAGGAATTATTAGTAAACTCTGACCTCCTAACCAGTTCATGTTCAGGTAAAATATGGAAAGAATGCGAAGAAGTAGTAGTAGGAAGAGACATAGGTTGGGAGGTGGGTACAGATGTCAATTGGGTAGCAAAAACAATCCAACCCACAAAAGACAACGTCATGCTTAAAAATACTAGAAAACATGTTATTAAGAACATATAGACAACAGGAGAAAGTAATGACCACTATTACAAACAGAATTATCACTTTTCACAACTCTAAGCAGAAAGCATATCCTAAAATCATCTAGTAACATTTTTTTTATGGCTCCTATGCATTTCAGTAACTTATTATATGTTCAGGTGAAACAGTGGTGATCCTCATCAATGCTCTGAGGTGAAAAGGGATACTCTTCCACAGGGAATGGACTTTATTCTGCTTTTACTAAACAGAATACTACTTTAAAACAATGCCAGCAAAACAGCAAAAATCAGTCTCCTAACACCCATTTTATGCAATCGCACGGGAAATACCCAGAGTCCGTCCAAGCCTCTCCGGCAGGCTTCTATTATTCATCAAATCCTCTTCTGTTGTTTTCTTCCGCATGGGCCTCTTCATTCAGGCCTTTCATGAAAATGGTCCTTCTCAGTATCCGTTGGAGTGCCCTCCTGGCAAACACTCGCAGCTTATTTTAAAGTCTCAATGTCTCAAGGCAGTGCAGCAATATCTCTCCTCTGCGGCAGGCACTACAGATAGTGTGCTCTCCATTGATCATGGGCACAGATCATCTCATGCAGACCCAAGTACTATTAATCAGGAAAGAGCAACAGGCTTTCATACTCAGCAACACTTTGCCGGTCTTGGATCCTCCGGTGCACTGCCTTTCCGTTGGAGCAAAGAAAAGGGGTGTGTGGCCAAAACTCAGGCCAAGGGGCTCAATGGACTGCCTACTGTCAGAGGTTACCAGCAGATGACAGGTGGAAGGCTGAAGCCTCAAAACAACATTAATCCTTCTCTTTCGCTCTTTTGCACTGAAATTCCGGTTCTGTGATGTCCAATACCGTCTGATGGAGCAAGTTCGATGCTTTGGAGATACCATTGATTGCGCGCTGGCGATTGCTTGTCCAGCCTTACTGCTTTTCTGGGTGCTGAGACTGTCACTGATGGGAATTAGCTTTTCATCAAAGGTGCGCAGGTTATTATGACTTAATCCCGCAGAACCTAGTGATGTAGGAAATGGGACACATTTGTTATGTTCCTTCAATTTAGTACAAAAACTGTTTGTTTTTAACAAGAGGATTGCAAGCAGGTGGCCTGCAATCTGCGAGGGAGTGGCCATACGCCATGAGACAATTCTGGTCTAGAACACACTGTCATTCTCATAGAATACAAAGACAAAGGCAATAAGCAAAACAGTGCCTCTAATTTCTTCAATTGGGTTTCCATGTGAGAGCATATCCTCTACCATCTAAGGGTAGATAACTATATGAAAATTTTATCTAAATGGATGTCCTCACACATAGTGACATCGTCTAATGGGGTAAACACATTTTTTCTCTCAATGATTAAGTCTAGGTGTTCCTAAATTCCTTATCTAGAACATCTCAAAAGAGAAATCACATGATACAGATTATCAGGGACATGTAGATACCTCCCCTTTTAAAAACTGTGCATCAAGTGCACTATGCAATACACCGGCTAATGATCAAAATGTGGAAACTTGTTTTATAATAGCATTGAGTCAGTTAACCAGTCCATCATTACCATGACGGTCAGACTGGAAAACATCGAGGTAGGCCTAAAGAAAATTCTTAAAAGCCAGTCTAGTTATACAAAAGGGATTTATACATAATATGGGGTTCCTAGTACATTACTGCAATCTGGAAGTGTGAACCTAATACAATAATAACAATAAAAGAAGGCTAACTGGTGAAAGGAATATGGAAAAGGGAAAATGGGACTAGGACACAGCTTAAATCCCCAATTACTAGGCACAATGCAACATCAATCAGGGGAGAAGTGACGAAAGAAAAATCTATAGGAAGAACAAGACATTTCTTGGGTGATAGTCAAGCATGTGACACAACACCAAAAGTGGGGGGGTGATACACAAAAATCAGAATAGTTCATGAATGTTAGCTCTACCGCTGGCCTCTACACCATATACGGTAATCTCAGCTAATGTTCCAGTTCCTTTTTCAGGGAGGAAAAAAAAATAATTAAGCCTTGTTTCCTTTATGGTACAAAGTCATACACTATTCAGGAAGCAGAACAAAACTGACTAATGTAATATAAAAATTAGGTCACCATGCACAAAAGTCACAGATCTAGAATTTATCCTTACGTCAAATTCAGGATACATAAATTTAGGGCTGCCTGTTCCTTACAGGAAAGGGGGCAGTAACGTGACTGTAGGTGAAACCTTGTTTCCTGTATATCTCTTTTATTTTACTTCAATACTATATAGCCAAAATAGACATGCACTGGTGAAGTGTTGTCTGTCTTGCTCACAGGATGAAAAAATATCATATCTGTGAAATTTAGCGCAAATTCACCCAACTGTTGTACAGCGATATACATCGTCATGTAGAACCCTTCACAACATAGGTGAACTTGTAATAGTATCTAAAGCAGCAACATAAAACAAAAAACATGCAAAAAAAATGCACAAAACGGACATGTCAAGCCATCAGATATACTTGCTGTATATCAAGCACAAAAAAAACCATAAACAAACAATAGCATATGTGAATGAGTGATGACGCACACACTTCAAGTCCTGTACTTTATGCACTGTGAACCTGCAGCCCAAAACCCACTATTCATGCCTTCTTAATTTGTCAGGTTTGAAATCAAAATTACACTTTCATTTACACACTTTCCCTTACTTTCCTCACAATTACTTTTACTTTCCTTACCCTCCTTTTGACAGCTGATCACTAGTCAGTCGTGATCGGCTGGCAAGACAATCTACTGTGTCACTTGAAAACCACTTGAATATTCCTTTCCAAAGGAGTTACGCAAAAACACATCTCTTTTCAACCAACCAAACTTACGTGTCTTGTCAGCCTTAAAATCACCCAGAACAATCCATGAATGATCTGCGGGCAGAAGCAAAAAACATACACAACACACAAAAGAGAGACATTTCTCATAACAAACAAATATCCTATATAACTTGTAATCAGAAGACAAAACATGATACACATTAACAGACACAAAAATAAATTTCCATTACTTAACTGTTACCATCTTGTCGGTCAGCTTGCAACATTAAACTAAAACTAAAATTCTTTCGCTGACACTCCATGTTAGCTTTGTGCCACACTTTCCACTTTGAAAAATAATTCTTAATTGGCAAATCGTTCTCACTTAGGCATGTAGCCTTCACAATTTGAATAAAGAGCTTCCTCTTATTTTCTGTGTAAAACTTAATGCAAACCTCATTTTTTGTCAAATAAAAGCAACTGTTCTTATGGAGAAACCAGAAAACCCTCCCTTTAGAGGCCTGTTTAGCAAGGTCATTCTGCATTTCGCAGAGACAAGGCCCTAATTTAAAAGGTTACAAATGTCAACATGACAGCCTCCTTCCATTGTTTACAGGGCCACTAAAGATAACACCTCAGCGCGACTTGAGCAAGCCTCTGCTGCTCTACTAGCCCCCACCCTCTGCTCATTCTGAGGCTGACAAAGGCAAAAGGCCTTCCTAATTCCTCCTAACCGCAACAATTCACTCTATTTTGAAAAATAATTTCTCCTTTTTAAGGGCTAAAAAAAGTATCTCTATTCTCAGATTATTAAACAACATTTACTGTGAATAATTCACAGAACTTAATAACACACATACCAGTTTTAGAACCAATGCTTGTTGCAATGGTACTTATTTCATCAACCTTAAATGAATCTCACTGGTCCATTTAAAAGCAAACCCCAAATGAGGACAGCCTGCAAATTTGTATTATACCTAAATGTATGCATTCACTGAAGCCTAAAAGCACTTTAAAGCTATTATAAATGGCAAAAATACCCAAATTCGACTTTGATATTTGGGGCACTTAAAAATAAATATCCTATAAGTATGTTACATATTAATCATCCTCAGAATGTTCTTTACACATTACAGATATTAGACATTAGACATATCTCATGTAAATCCTTAGAAAAATGAGTCTTTTACGCCTGCGCTAAGTGAGATGTCATATGCTAATGTTCTCATTACGCAGTGCAACACAATTCAAATTAAAATATAATGCTAGGAGGTCACAGTATGAGCATTAAGCTTCATGAATAGTAAAAAACTAATTTTGTAGCACTTATTTTTAATAATTATTTTTCATAATTTAATAATTATTTTTAATAAACCCAATCATTTTTGATAATACCACATATAATAGCAAGCTGCATCCCTTATTTGAGACATAAACAGAAAGGGGTAAAACACTCAGGACACACAATATGGCGCGCTTTAGCCATGCATTTCATAAATAGCGCCAACGCTATTCACTTACAGAAATTGCACTAATGGGAAAACCACATAGACATTTAAACACACATTTAACCCACAAACCAATACTCAGAACAAAAACAAAGGACAGCCCACAGACTGTACTTAAACCAAACCATTTGTAAATACTAGTTGTAAGTCATATTTACAAGAAACGCTTCTCAATTGTGATTCAAAAGACTGCAAAAACAGCCCAACAGACTGATGCATGTCCAAGAAGCGAAAATACACTCAATTCACTAACTTTGGCTAGCAGAACACCAAAAATCGTTCTGCATATCAAAAAAATGCACAGAACAAAGGATCCTTGTTTGTATTTTGTCATATTTTAATTCCCTGGGGATTACAGAATCACCAAGGAAGAAATATATTTGTATACTTAAACCTATTTAAGTATTCCTTCTAGGAGAGCCGGCTAATTAATTTCACATCACACTATGGTACCTTCCAAATAAAGCCACACATTCTTCTTATGTGAGCTTTTAAACAGGCATGCCAAAAATATTGCAAAATATACAATATTATAATCAATGTAGTGCTTAATGTACTTTTCGTACGTGCACCGTTCAACTAAACCAAATAGAGAAAATTCTCCTCATTACCTGTTCTACACAAATTGCAATTCGCATATACAAACCTATACAAATCCAAAGTTGGCCAACACAAATTCCAAAGTTCCAAAGTTACAGTCCTAAATTTGCTAAGACCAGGCATCTTATAGCTCACTAATCTAGCTTCAAACTTCAAGGGGTCATCAAAAAAGATAAACTCGCAAATATACAAGACCCTCGCCTTTGGTAATTACAATAACCAAATCAAAACCAAGAAACCAATGCCTCGGCTTTGGTAATTGCAATAACCAAATCAAAACCAAGAAACCAAACAAAGTCGTGGGAGCGACCCACTTGTACTTCTTATTTTTACTAATCAAAAGGTTATCCAAATTCTAACTGTCAAGTTCTACATGACCTAACGGTCTTTTTTAGAATACTCACGCCAAAAAGGTTCTTAGTCAGGAGTGAGATCATGTGGAGAATCAAAATCAGGAAGAGCAGAAATATACTGGGCTGCAAAGACGAAGAATCTCCAGAATTCTGTGCACAGAGTAGTAGAGTCCCGTCCTGTCCTGCTCAGTAGATTTCAGTCTTCTGACAAGATCACTCCCACAGAAAGTCACTTCTCTGATGAAGCCTATGTTGGGCGCCATTTGAAGAAATGAAATCTTCATTCTCAGGGAATACTTACTAATAAAAAAAAGAACTTGGCACAGAAGCTGAAAATATGAAAAGACATCTTTATTAAATTTAATAAGTGAGGCCACGTCACACAGAAGCCGTAGCAACTGAATGAGGTAGTCTGAGGAGTACAGAGAACAGAGGCCTTATATATGCTCAGGGTTACAAAACACAGCATAAAAGTAAGGAGCAGTCCTTGCTTTTGCAAGCATGCAAAAAAGGCCTAACATGGACATGCAAACAAACCGGACAAACCCATAATAAAAAGGACCACAACCCATACCATAACTAGACCATAAAAGAAGAAACAGAAACAGATAGAAGTAGGATAAGGCATGTTTGTGTGCAGTAAAACTTTATGATGTCCTGTGCTCTGATCCTTAATCTTGATCAGCTAAAGGGCAGGAACTGGTTTAACAAGGTCAGCTTCAGGCAACAGGGTCAGTTCACTCTGGTCAAACAGGAGTCAGCACGAGCTCGAGCTAAGGTGTAAATGTCCTTAAAAGACTAGTTCAGCCACTATCATCGGCCTATGTGAGGGCAACCACAAAATGGCTGCCATACACAAAATGGAACCCACGGGTTCAGAATTCACAGAACCTCACTGATGGATGTGGAACCCTTTTTAATATTAGCGATCTACGCGTTAAATGTCAATCACATTACATGTATTAATTTGCTGTCCCTAAACCTATTGCAGGACCCGCCAGCCCCTCCCCCGGGTGAGTGGGCATGGGGCGGCGTTCAATTGCATTTGTTACACTGCGGTTGACAGATCTAGCTCACACCTCCCGTATGCTGCAAGCATTAAAGTATTGGAACACTTCAGGAATGGATGGAAAATATGATGCAATATGATGTATTGAGGTTTAATCACCCTGAGGCGAGGCAGCATTCGCTATTTCCACTGGTACATCAGTCGCCCACCTGGATGGGTCAATGGTCATGCATTGAGTGGATGGGGGCAAAGGACAGTGAATACTTGTGGCGCACGGTTCCAGACATAGCAGGCTGAAGGTGGTAATGACTTGGGACAGGGGAAGAGGCAGAGCCCTGGTTTGCAGAGTGAGTCCTTGCTGGTTAGGCTATTCAGAGAGGCGATAGGCACATGTATCACTCAGTCTTTCACAGACAGCTGGGGATCTCCTATGAATGGCACAATAGAGTGGGAGGAGTTTAAAGCGGTCTTGCGAGGCAATGGTAATAAAGCTACATGTGGAATCAAGTAAACATTAAGCAAAAGAGAAGAGCGAGATTTAATGCAGATATAAGGCAGGCTGAAAGTCAAACACCCATGTGTACTGATGCTGTGGAACTTTTGGTGGGAGTGAGAAAGAAACATTCCTATTTACTTGATAGATTGGGGCAGCTAGACTATAGGGAGTATTTAGCAGAAGACAGAGCCAGTATGGTGTTGGCAAGGCTTTTGAAGTTTGAGTTTCCCAAAGCCCTGACAGGGAAAATTAAGGCCCCTGTGTTTATCTAATACTATAAGTAAGTGGTTGTGGGGGTTGAGAAGGAATTGAATGTACTCTAGGGGTACCTGGACAGCATACATGTACCTCAGACTGACCCTTTGCAGTGCAAGGAATCAGAGGATCCACTGCATAGACAGGAATTCAGGGCTGCTATAGATCCAATGGCGCGGAATGAACCGCCAGGTATGGATGGCCTGCCATTGGAGTTTTATGGCTAGCAGATTGCTGACATTGTATCGAATGGGTAAGCACGTTGTGGTGACACCACCATACATGAAGGCAACAATGATAGTTGTATTGCCAAAACAGGGGCGAGACCCATTAGGTGTGTGTACCTACAGGCCACTTTCACCTTAGAATCAGGATTGCAAAGTTCTGAGTTGTATAATGGCCAACATGTTCACACCAATATTTCAGACTGTAGTTCATTTTGATTAGAATAGGTCTATCTCAAAATGCAAACTTACATTAACAGATGGTTCAGTGGCCTGATGGAAGTAAGGGGCGACAAGCATCAGGGGTTAGTCACAATGTCACTGGACACCTAGGAAGGCGTGGACATCATGGGCTGACCTTATTTGATGATGATACTTGACAGGATGAATTTGGGACTGGAGTACTTGGGCTTGATATGGTTACTGTATACGGTTCCTCTAGTGAGTGCACGGACTGGGCATGCAATCTCAGAATGCTTCAATATTAACCGAGGTACACAACAGGGTTGCCAGATCTCTTCCATCATTTTTGCTCTAGCGATGCAGCCTCTGGCGTGTTTCTGTCAGAAGGGCTTGGAATGGGGCATTACAGCACAGGAAAATGTAACATATTATATGATTGTACATAGATAATGCATTTGTGTACCTCCTTAGGCTCTGGGATTCCTTCAGGATCATGCACAAGCTGGATGAATTTGGGAGGGGTCTGGTCGTAGGGTGATTTTGAAAAAGTCCTGCTTATTCCCGTTCAAACAGGGTACAACCCTCTAGCAACTGTGGATACCACTCACCAGACTGGGATGGAGAGATGAAATTTTCAAATATCTTGGGGTTAATGTATAAAGTACTAAAGAGGACTTAACACAGGGCAACCTGGGTAGAGTGCTCACAATGTCTCTTCAATCCTTGTCACTTTGTCGCACTCTCATTGTCCCCGGTGACTTGAGTGGTGATATTCAAGAAACTGGTCCTCCAGAGGCTGTTGTACTTGTGCTCGGCGCGACCAGTGTTACTTTAGAAGTCATTTTTTGGGATTCAATTTCCTTGCTTTCAGACTTTATATGGGGGAAGAACAAGAAGAGAGTCACCTTGTATAAGACGTAGAGGCCTATGCCAGACATGGGTAGGGTGCTCATAATTATGAGTGACATTTCGCAGCCGCACAGTACCAATGGGCAATGAGGTGGTTAAAGGTTGAGAACAACCCAGAAAAGTTGGACTTGGAATGTGCCCTTGGCTACACATCAGTACTTGAGTGGGTGATATCTCCTGTTTGGGTGCAGCCTGAGACCAATAAAACAACCAAAGTGGCACAGGTATGGGCAGCCTATTGGAAAACAGCAGCCCTACTCCCCACTACTGCCACTCTGGATGCTATCAGGCTTGAGAGCACTTGCTGCAACACATAATAAAAGATCATAGGCTGAGGTGGAAGTAAATACCCTGGGCAATATTTCCAACCAGGTAAGCTTAGCAAATTTCGGGAGATTATGGAAAAGTATGGGTTGGCACACGTTCAAATCCTAGCTCATAATGCAGTAGCACCCAGGGAACGAGTTCTATGGGGTCAAGATCGGCCCACCACTGTGGAGACAATGTGCTCTTTATTGACACATGGGGCAGGAGAAAGGCAGTGATGTATGTGCAGTGCTCAACAGGTACAATAATAGCATGAGGGCACTGAGGTTTGAAACAGATGAACAGACTGTCTAGGTTCTGAGATGACAAATAAGCAATGTGAAGCAGCTAAGGAGCATGGTCAAAACGTTTCAAAATCCTAGATTGACGTTTATGCAGTTCAGTTATCTGCACCAAGCTTATTTCTTTCTGAAGCGCATTGGGGATATGTACAGTGGAGCATCAACACTATGCCTAGGCGCAGTCAAAAGCACGCCTAGACTATCACAATGGTTTGGGAGTGCACTGCAATTCCACAAGCTTGGAGTAAGGTGTTGCAAGTGGCATTGTAGGTAATTGGAAAGGAGCTAAACATGCATCTCCAGGTTTGCCTGTTGGCTTGATGTTCAGGTCGAAAAGATATAAGCACGAGTGTAGGTTCGTAGACAAGACCCTGATACTCTAGAAGCGGCGTATCACAGTGACTTGGAAGTTGATCACAGTCCTTTTACTAGGCAGTTGGATGATGTGGGACTAGAGGAAATTGACTATTGCGGATTGGCTACAATCAATGCCATTTTCAGAGAGCAGGGTAGAGCACCAGTGATGTGTTTGCAAAAAATACATCACAAAATTAGAAGCTAAATCAGATATCTGACCACCCTGAAAGCAGGTGAGAGTTTGCAAGTAAATGGCAATGAAGCATTTATGGCCATTTTATGAGGTTTGGATCTCAAGAGTAATTAAGGGTCTGGAAGGGTCAGCAGAACGGGGGTGGCCAATACATTGGTTGAAAGGTGCAGATTGGGTGGGAGGTTGGTTTTTGTCCTTCAACAGGAGGTATAAAACAGTTGATGCTGTGGAAGGAGTGTGATAATGTAATAGGAGACGTAGATCAAGTGGTTGAAGGAGAGGGGAATTTTTGACTAATATAGCAATTGGTACTTTCTAACACTGTAAATTGGTAGTTTGTAGGTCTCCTGGGGACAGGCTGTTCTTTTTTGTGGTAGTTGCATGTTTTGTTTATTTTAATGTTGGGTTTAGCAGAGGATTATGAGCGGGCCCGTGATGTAACCATCATAAATGCACGTCTCTGTGCATATTCAGTGAATTCAAGACAACTTTGATTCAATAACTGCATAGATTATGCTGTGTTGCTGAAATGATCATGTAACATGCAGAACGTAATAACAAATATGATAAAGAAATCCTATATATGAATTATACTAACTCATTAACCTGGAATTTAGCAGGTGCAGCAGTGCTGTTGAAGTACCTGGTGATAGTACATAACTGTTGCTGGTGTAGTTAGCTTTCTCCAGCACTTGCCAAATATGGAGCATTGTCCAAAGAAATTAACACAACAGTAAGATTTATACATTATTACATTTACTATACTATAATAAACTTTCCTGACAGAAGGTGAAGCACCTAGGTATAACCTACTGAACGAGTAGGTTGAACCCAGCTATTTGAAGAGAAGAATACGAGTTGAGAGGCCAAGTGAATTGGCTAATTAGAATACAATACCTAATTGTTCCACTTAGATTTTATTTTTTAAAGAAGAAGCTTTGGCCTAAGAGGGAAAACAAAGGATAAAGAAAGAGAGAAAACTAACTTTGGTTCTTCTTGCAAGAAACGTCAACACAGCATGGGTCACTGATCATCTAGCCTTTGCTGCAAATACCATCAGATCTAACAAGAAGTGAAAAAATAGTATCACTCCCAGAGAAGATCAGGGAACAGTTTGTAATGGAGTTGCACGCAGTAAAAGAAAACAACAGTGCACACTACTAAATATTTAACCACCTCCCATAGAAGGGCTTTAAATAAAAGAGGCATCCAATGTGGCAACCTTTTGCTGTCCCACTTCCAAGACTGCATACGCTTTTGAACTATTTCGAGAACTTGTAAAGGTAGAAGCCTGCCTCATTAGATGAAAAGAGTGCAAAAGACAATTTGCTAGTCTAGAAAGAGATTACCTTACTCAATTTAACAGGTAAAGCATTTTGTAAATGCCTCATGGGGCATCTGAGGTATTGGACTGACAAACAAGAGATATTGTGCAAAGGTCAGGTCAATCAGGGTTCAGAGGTAACACATCTGGTTTTGGCAATATTGTTGTTCTTCAGACCAGTTGCTTAAATGGCACAGAGGACAGATAGCTTACACTGCTTTTCAGATTATTTGGTAGCTTTGGTAAATTTGAAATACCAATTGATGCCCTCATTACGAGAGACCTGGAGTGGTAGCTCCACAGGGGATTATGTGTTAGCCATTCCGACTTGTCCAGTGTCCCGTGGCCTGGAATTACTAGGTTCGTAAACTGTAGACGCTGTAAATCTGGTCCAGGCAGGGGGCACCATGTGCTGTACTACGGGCCCCGCACTCCCTGCTTTTGAATAGATGGGGGAGCTATTAATGCCCTCCCCAACTCTCCTTCCAACAGCTTTTCCCTCCCGTGCCCCACCATCAAGGGTCTCATCAAAGCCTCAGGATGGGGAAATAAAATGGAACTGCACCTGATATTCCTGGGTCTCCATTGTATTCCCCATTCCAGGGAAATTAACTTGTAATACCTGTTTTTGGTGTGGAAATACCTTTCAAAATTGGTGATTCTAGCGCCTGGAATCCCTCCACTAAAATATGGAGAACTCTAAATGGGGCAATTGTGGTTTAGCAGCACTACATTCCTGGTTACCACTCTTGAATGTAAACCTAAAGAAAAATTAAATAATGGTCCTTGTCAAGTAAAGTCTAGCTGAAAGATAAGAGAAGTCAAAATCGAAGGAGAAATTTGGCATGGTTATTTGTAGGGGTGGGCGGAATTTGCGTAGTCGCGCTACGCAAAGCTCTGCTAAATGGTAAAAAATCTCCGCGAGCATGCAGAGTTCGCGAACACGCGGAAATGCTTGCTCCGCCCGTTCGCAATGCTTTATTCCTGTTTGCGAATGCTGTTTGCGCGCTCGGGGGGGAAATATCTCGCGAACACGCATTTTGAAAGCGCGAACAAGCAAAGAATTCCACAAAGTCGCGGATCGCAGAAATTTAGGCGAATTCTGCTTTCTCCGCGGAATGCAAAATTACCTAAATTCCGCAAGCGGAACGGAATTTACCGCCCAGGCCTAGTTATTTGGGGACACTTATTATCCAGAACTAATCTAGTAATCAATAGCCCCTCTCTACCTGGCCCTCATTGCATTTGTAATGGGAGCCCCATCTGCATTGTTCCTCACTTCACTGTGGTTTCTGACCTCAAGCCATAGAATGCAGGAAAGACAGCATGTTTTTGTCGACACTCCATTGAACGGGTAACATTATCTTTGTGACTTTCATTATGTATATTAGCGCAACACTCATAGTAGCACAATCATTTTCACAGGATATCCCCAGATGAAGGCAATCTTGCCGAAATGCATTGGGATGACTAAGAGCCATATGAATGATATAATTCATTCTAGGAATTGAAGTACAGAATCTTTTGGAAATGGATTCAACTGAATTGTAATGCAACAATTCAAATAAAATGTCTCCTTTATGGACAAAGAACTTTTTCATGTCAAAGTATTTGATTTAATAAGGAAACCTTCATAGTAAGGACTTCAGTTTCAGTGCCCGGGGGACATACCCCACTTGGTGGGGATGCGCCTAGATTGATTTATTTTAAGATTAGACAATGCTGTTACTTCGTTGCCAAACTCATGTTCCTGTCCTTCCTGCAGACACAGTGAATACTTTACTCTTCACTGCCCCCTCTTCTCCCTGCCAATTCTACTAATCCGTGGCAGCTAAAGAGGTGGGGTGATACTCACTCTGAATTCCAGTGAGCAAAACGAGTAAACAGACTTCTTGTAGGTGGTTTCTGGTAGAGTAGACTCCTCCCCTGAAATTAAAAAAAAGTTTGGGTCAAATTTGCTTCAATGCCTTGTTAATCATGGCAGACCAGTGTGTCTGTGTGCATGCATAGTGAGCTGTAAAATGATGGGTAAATGGAGTGCCTGTTTGAGTGCAGGCTGAGCGCTGTGTCCGTGTGAGTGCAGGGTGAGAGGAAGGAGTGCAGGGTTAGTGGTGCAAGTCCAGGTTTAGTGATATGCCTGTTTGAGAGGTGTGAGCACAAGGTAAGTGGTGTGGCTATGTGAGTGCAGGATGAGTGATGTGCTTGTGTGAAAGTAGGGTGAGAGAAATAAGTAAAGGGTGAGTGATGTGAGTGCAGGGGAGTGATGATCCCATTTGAGTTTAGGTGCAGGTGACAGTGCAGAGGGGGAGGAGTGAATCCATGGCCAACAATGTGCTTGTTTGTGCTTGTTTGTGATTGAGTTCAGGGTGAGCAGTGAGAGTGACAGGTGAGTAGAGTGTCATGTGAGTGCATGGTGAGTGGTATGCTCATGTGAGAGCAGAGAAAGTGCAGGGGGAACGGCATGAGTGCAGTGTGATTGCTGTTAGTGCATGGTGGGCGTGTAAGTGAAGAGTGAAGAGTGAGTGGGGAAAAGGATGGGTGAGTATTCTAAAGGCAGGATGTATTCCCAGACACTCTGAGTAACTCGACATGTTATTGACGCATTCGCCCCATGGCCCCCATGTTAAGACCAAGAGCTCCAGTAGGCCATATAGACCACAGTACACTAAATGGGTCGGCACTGTGCATGGGTGGAGGCCTCTGGCTGGCGCAAATCTAGGATGTCGTCTATGAGTTGGAGAAGTGTGCCAACTAGGATGTTAACACACCACTGTCCAGAAGAAGGTTTGATCAGTTTTTTTGGGAGCAGAAGGATATAAATAGAAAATGGGCAAGTTTGATAATGAAAGAGTGTGCTAATGGAGCAGAGTTCTATGCATTAAAATTGAAGAATAGAAAGCCAGTTTCCTGGGGTATGCCCTGGACTGGCGTGGATGGGCTATGGTTATTTCTTCAGGCACTTGGTGTGAATAAACAGAACTTGATTTCTGTGGTACTGCCTGTCCAACAGCATAGAACTAACAAGGGGAGCTGCATCATGCTCTATGTTCTGGTGGTATCAACTATACTCTATGTTGACTGTGATACTCAGTGAAATGCCACACAAATGGCAGACTGTAAAGTGCATGATCTAAATGCACACTCTGTTGTTGACACACATGCTGTTGAAGTGCTGTTTATTACATCCTGGAAAGAAGTGGAAAGGTGAGATGAAAACGAATTAATTAATCCGTGGTAGCAGGCCAGGGTGTACGTGCCTTTTTCTGAAGAATTATAGACCGAAGCCTGCTATGTTGGAAAAAGCAATAATATTTAGAAATGTAAAATAAAAAATTTAAATAAATGTACAGATACACAAAACTACAACATTGTCATTATCATAAGGAAGGAATCCTCTAAGAATATTATTGTAATGTTGATATGCTATTAATTGTCACTACATGCCATTCCACACACTTATTACTGGCTCTCAAGGTGTAACCTTTAAGATATACATAATGAACAAATATCTATTTTGTGCCGAGTATGGAAATTAATTTATGATTATTGTATAAGTGTTTTGTTAGCGGGCAGCTCATGTTTGCTCTATGTGAAGTGGTGTTATGAAAAAATCCTAATGGGGAATAGCATCAAATCAAATGAAATACATTGCTATATTGAAGAAAATAAGACAAAAAAATGTTAAGAATTGAAAAAGGCCTGTAGTTCTCTAAAGATTATACGCATTGTAATATAGGAGTGGGGATCTTTTACAAGCTCTTTAGTTTGCCTAACTGATCACCACGGTAGCAACTGGTATCCTGAGAATACACTGTGCTGGACATATCTCTCCTAAATTAACCCAAAATTCAGGAACTGAAAAATGTGCTTGTGTTTCTTTACTTATGGTAGTGGCGCTCCGTTATTGAATGGCATGCCTATCCATTCTACCATGCTGGCAGATCAGGAGCATGACACGGGCCCCTGCAGTGCAGCGAGATCCTCCGCCCTTCAGTGGGTTCCTGGCCTTTAGGGGGTCCCAGTCAGCCTAAAACCAACACATATCTGTAATATATAAGAGACTCAGGGGCTCCTGATCACATTCTGCAGGGGAGCCCCATCATTTTGCGTTACACCACCGTATTGACTGTTGCCGAGAGGGTCAATTATGGCATTTATCAATTATGGAGGAACTAAATGAGTTGTTGACCCTGTAACAAACTCCCAGCCTCTTAAAATGCCTAATGGTACTATTCACGAAATGTATCCTCCCACTTCTGTAGCACATTTCCACTCTCTCCCAGCTCATCCCCCAAAGCCTCAGCCTTCACCCCCCTCCTTCATGTGTCTTCCTACAACCTTTGTGGCAGCAAACTTTATTTACAATTGGAAAGAATATGCAGAGTGGGGACGCAGAGGATATGGGAAAAAGACAAAGCCAGCTAAATGGTCTTTTAAAGACCTGTGAAATACTTAGATGAGGTTGAGTTAAGGTGTAAGGTGTCTGCCCAGCCAAGCCCATAGTGCTCATGATAGAGCGCGCGAGGCCACCCGACCAACAGTTTTCGCCGTTTCCGGCTTCAGGGCCCATATACTTTTCAAACCACCATATACATCGATCAGGTGACTTCACGAGCTCTATCAAGTTGGTGTGTGTGTGTTCCCTGCTACCAAATTTCGGTGCACCCGACTTACCATCCACCGATGCGGGTGCCTAATGACCACAATGAATCAGGGAGCTAGCTGTAAAGGAAAGGCAGCAAAATACCAACCCAACCAATAACATTCAAACTACTGTTTAAATGACCACGGACAACTGGAAGTTTTAAAATGTTTATCTAAATTCAATATTTTCTTGCATGAGGTACAGTAAAATAAGGCAATCAATAACCAAGATAACGTAAATCACATAGGCAGAAAGAAATAATGACAGAGTAATCATCAAGGTACTAAATAAAATGTAACGAGAAAATACTATATAAGTCAGTATTATCTAGACAGGGATAGACTAAGTGTGTGTGACTATAGAAGAACTTATAATGAATAACACGCTTCACTTAAGGTGAAAGGGCCTTTGAACAACCTAGGCAACGAAGTTCTAGACCATATCAGAAAATGACACACTGCTATGGAAAATATGATTTCTAACAAATGAGAAGACATAGGAATAACTTTGCAAAATTATAAATGACTGTTCAATAGTTGCGGAAAGGCATGGAAATATAACATATGCAATGTTGAACTTTATTTAAGCAAAAGTTAGAAATTCAGAAGGTGCAAGAATTTCAAGAGGTTCAGAGTAATATTTACCTAGAAAAGGTGTGGAAACCAAACCCTGGCCACGGGTCAGTTAAGGACAGGAAACCCTCAAGGAAGGATACCCCTCAAAGGACAGCAGGTGCAGAATGGACACCCAGGATAGGACAGGATACCCTCGGAATAGGAATCAGGACAGGACCCTCAGGACAGGACAGCAAACCCTCAGGACAGGACCCTCTTCAGGACAGGACCGGAACCCACAGTTCGGAAGCAACGCCTGCGCTCCACCCGCTCTGCAGCTATCGATCAAGACCCAGATTGGGTCAGCGAACTCCCAGCTAAGTGCCTTGCCAGCACTTTAAGGTTCAGTAGAACCTTAGCCTATGGTCAAATTCGGACAGAGTGCTCCGCAGCGCTCTGTATCTTCAGTC
Organism: Lissotriton helveticus; assembly: GCF_964261635.1. Classification (NCBI taxonomy): domain Eukaryota; kingdom Metazoa; phylum Chordata; class Amphibia; order Caudata; family Salamandridae; genus Lissotriton; species Lissotriton helveticus. Next base: position 1,434,059,436 of record NC_136057.1, on the reverse strand, counting down.
ACCTATTGAGTGCGTTGGGTCAGTGACAGGTCAGCTAAACCAGACAAGTCGGACGGTTCACTAGGTGAACCCAGGGTAGATATACAGTTTGGGGACAGTGTACCACCCCCCAATGTTGCAAAGTGTCAGAATCCCTCAATTTCAATTGGTCCTAAGGTAGGGTTTGGGTAACACACCAATCACAATACGCGAATTGAAGCCTTCATTAACATATTTGGGTACCGCCTAGCAGATTTGGGGTTCCCATGAGCTAACAGTAGCGCAATATAACAATGTATCACATAAGGAGCCACATTCGCTGTTCTCGCAGGGCAGAGGTGACTTTCTCAGGAGCATCTCGCCCATCACTGCCAGCTGGCTATGTTCCATCAGCCAAGGTCCCTCGTGCTGCCGAATGTCGCACAGGCGCAGAAGGGACCTCCAATATGGCTCTCCTCTCACTCAGACCCCCATTTCCCGCGGTACATGAAAAGTAAGCGAAAACAAATTAATACATAATAATGTCATTAGGAAAACACATCACAGGGTTTGTACTTTTAACTCATCATCAAGAAATAGACTTAATTGCATTAAATGTTAGCTACATTGACACGGACACAAGAGCAGTGGCACGAGCTGTACCACATGATAAGCACAGCTATGCATTACGCATGCGCATAACTTTCCCTCCACTTCTGCAGACGCGTCAGGACACGTGAGTGTGGCTGACGCATGCGCAGTAACTAAAATACAAGCGACGGCCATTTTTAAAAGGACACGGATTAATTCATTAGAAATACACATAGGCAAGCTTCGGGAACTTTACTTAAGCTAAATATAAACGTTAGTAAAACATACACGGGTTACCTTATTACACATAAATGAGGTTCTTGATTTTGGCAAGCCGCAAAATATGCAAAGCTTTGCTTCATCAATCCCCTCTTTGATGATATCTACTATCATCACAAATTATACTGGAACCAGATGCCAACTTTCTTTCACACTTTATAAAGTTCTATTTCTTCCAGCAACCGCTCTAACTTTTCTCTTTCAGTTTTAGCAGGGTGAGAAGTTTTCACCTTTTTGTATATCTGATCATTCACTTTCTCTAATTCAATCTCATCCACACTTCGTTTCACTCCTCTTGCATTTACTTCGTGCTTTTTGGTGCGCTTGCGGTATTTACAGCATAAGAAAATGGAAAGTATAATAAGACCTATAATACCAATTGGCATCAGAATTTTGAATAATAAGCTTTTACCTATGCTAGCAAGCCAATGACCTACATTTGAGAGACCATCTACCAGTCTCTTCCATGCACTATCAACCTCGAGTGGTTTGAGTTCCTTTGCCAAATTAGTAATGTTTTTCACATATCTTTTGATCTGTACACTTTTATCCGGAATATAAGTGCAACAATGTTGCGCCTTCAACATCCGGCAGACTCCGCCCTCTTTCGCTAATAAGGTGTCAAGAGCAAGTCGATTTTGTAAAACCATTGATCTGATCGCAACCATTTCGGTATTGACCAGCAGAAATCCATGAGCTGTTTCAGTAGACAGCACATCTACTATAGTAGACAATTTGCAAATTCTGTGCGTGTTCAGAACCACTCCCACTCCAGGTATCAGTGCACTGAAAATACTACCCATAATTTCACCTATACTTTCTCTTTTACTACGCACTAAGCCATTAGTATCTTCATTGCTTCCAGCTTTTCCATTCACATGGTATATTTTCGGGAAAACAATGCCAAAGTAGCAGCTTCCATACCAGTGATCCGGCAATTTGAAATAAGCCTTGTCCCCACAAATATAATAAATTCCAGGAAACACAGGCTCTGACCCATTTTTGAAACCCCAACCTCCAATTACCTTGTAATTATGTTCGCATTCACTGGAACCAATGAAAACATTATTATAATAGCTAGTCTTCTCGCGGTGAAGACATAGCTTGCCTTTCTTTTCAAAATCCAGCAACAGAGCAGGACCCGCTCCACCAGATGAGGTGCCTTCCATGTTTTCTGCCCACTTTGGCTTTTTCTGACTTTCGTCATTAGCCTTCTTCTGAATTTTAATTCTCCTTTTCTCTGCCATGTTCAGGAACATCTTTTCCTGCTCACGCAAAGAACAAGTCAAGTTATCTCTGTGTGCGTCTGCTATGTCAATGTTCCCTATAGTCAGAAAGTAGTCTCCCATATATCTTATGGTGTCAGTTTTGGTATGTACAGGATTCAAGTTCCCACGTATAGGCAGTTCAGAAAAGATCACGTCATTGTTAGAGTAATAATACTGTAACGGTCCCCTTTTGTAAAATAAACTAGCTAAAATGCTACAGGAAATTCCATATGTTAATGGCAGATGATGGTATGTCACGCCTTCAGCCACCGAAGTAGGTAGCTTCATGCAGACATAGCAATCTTCAATTTCCATAGTCTCTACATAATGTATTAACAAGTTTGCGAAAACATTCAAATGTGTCCTGTTTTTCATTCCATGATAATGTAGTCCTTTCTCATCTGATGCTTCTAAGTCTCGTTTAGTTTGTCTCAATGCTCTCTCATGTCTTTCTACACTCTGGGTTGTCAACTCCTCACTGTCTGTATTTACAACTTCAGTAGGGACAATGTTAGTATCTTTACTTACAGCAAAGGGAATGAAAATTGTTAATCCTATCCAGATAACTATCAGCACTACTACACTACATATACACACCTTGCAACACGTCTTAAAACGGCTGCAACTAGGTCTACCATTCATTGTTGAATCAGACATTTTAGCTCAGTAGGAGTGTTCTCACCCCTCTTTTTTACTTTTTACACAACTAGCTTACTTTGTGCAAATTCACGGTGGCTCGTCTTCCTCTTCAGCTGAGTACTCTGGGACAGGTTCTCCGTCGCTCACGTCAGTTATATCAAGATCTTCAAGTTCTTCCAAAACCAGTGTCCATTCAGGAGATTTGTACTTTTTGTTTTGTCTTTTTATTCGCTCACTCCTTCTTTTGGAAGAGTCTTCTTCTTGCTCTGCTATTCGAGCACTTCTTCTTGCTTCTGCACGTTTTTCTTCTACTGTCTTTATCCTTAGTCTCAGTCTTTTTACAAACCTAGGCTCAAGGTTGTTTCTTTTCTTTAGTCTCTTAGTCGGTACTTTGACTTCACTTTCTTTTCTTATTCTCTTATTCTCTTTATCTTGTGGTAATTCTTCTCCACTTTCTTCTCCTACTCCCCTTATCTGACTAGTTCCAGGGCTAGCATCAAATTCTTCTGCCTGGTTGCTAATCTGGCCTTGTTCAGGAATATTTTGTTTTTGGCTTTCAATTGTCTCTGTTTCTGTTTCTGTTTCCTGAACCCGTTTTTCTAACCCTATCTGATCCTGTTCAAGCACTTCGATCTCTTGATTTTCTTCTGCTCGAACTATTACTCTATGTCTAGTCTGTCCCTTATCCACATCAGGAGTTAGTGGAGGAGTATCAAACACTTGCTCTGTATCCTGCACTTGTTCAGTATCGGGTACTTGTTCAGTCTTGTTCACTTGATCTGTATCAATCACGTGCTCTGTCCCTGTCTGACCTTCTCCTTCCTCAGTTTTGATTTTAATCTCAAGTGGCTGAGGTTCTTCGCCTGTGCCTTGCTTTTCCTGACTAGTCCACTCTCTACCTTCACTAAGTCGTTCTCTTGTTCTGATAGGATCTTCGGTCAGATCAATCATCGGTATCCATTCTTCTGGCCATATGCTTGGCAGCTCGTCTTCAGCTACCCCTGGCTCAGTTTCCTGGACCTCTTCAGCAGGCTGGTTTCTTGGCAGTTCACAGTCAACTACTCCTGGGCCAACGTCTGCTGTTCCTGCAACCTGACTGGTGCTGGGCTGCTCGTTGTCAGTTGCTACTGGTCTGGCTTCTTCAGGGTCCTCTGCTGGTTGCCCTGGTTCTTCAAATCCTTTGTCTGGCAATACCTTCTGGGTGAGTCCGGCGTGGATCCACTGGGGAACACCTGCGACTTTTACTGCAGTGGTTGTCACCAGGATTACTTGGCGTTTCTTTCCCCACCTTGGTGCCAGACAGCTTGATCGAGTGTGCTTCTTTATTTTGACCCAGTCTCCTGGAACCAAGTTGTGGAGAGGAGTCGTTGGATTAAGGATGCCGTCGTCTCCAATCTGGCGAGAGATAGAACGCACTTGGTCACCCAATCTTCTGCAGTATTCAAGCACCAAATCATCAGTAATACTCAACAGTTTGCTTCCTGGCACCCATGCTTGTCTCATCACTCTTCCCATAATGATTTCATGGGGACTTAGGCCTGTCTTGCGGTCTGGAACACTTCTCAGTCCCATCAGGACCAGGGGCAGGGCCTTCACCCAGGTCATGCCAGTAGCATCTGTCAGTTTTGCTAGTCTGTTTTTGATAGTTCCATTTACTTGTTCCACTATTCCAGAAGCCTCTGGGTGGTATGCACAATGGAGTTTCTGCCTTATTCCAAAGGCCTTACAAAGTTCAGCCAGTATGTCATTCTGGAAATGTCCACCCTTATCTGATTCAATAATGCATGGTATTCCGAACCTAGGTATCAGTTCTTTTAGTAAACACTTCGCTACTGTCAGTGCGTCACTTTGAGGAGTAGGGTAAGCTTCTACCCATTTTGAAAATACGCAAACAATGACAAGGACATATCGTTTCCCTTCACAACGGGGCATGGTGATGAAATCAATCTGTATCTTTATAAAGGGACCCCCTGATCTCCCAATCTTGCTCAGCTCAACCATTGTCCTTTTGCCTGGGTTCATCTGTTGACATGACAGGCACCTCTGGCAGAGGGACTCTGCTACCTTCCTGAATTTCTTGCTGTACCAAGTCTGTTGAAATACCAGAATCATGGCATCCCTACCAATGTGTGATCCTTCATGTATTAATCTTGCCATTGTGCCAAGCAAGTGTCGGGGTAACACAGGCATACCAGTTGGGCCCAAAATCACACCATCCACACGCCTCGGTCTACAGCCATCCTCCTTCCATTTCTCTCTTTCTTGCCAAGGAGCCGACTCCTGCCACTCTCTCACCTCATCCCATGTAGGCACTTCCTCAAACACCTGAAGCTGGCAGCTGGTTCCTGGCCCCCCTCGTTTTGGATTTACAATATACCGATCTTTGGCACACCATTGAGCCACTCGATCAGCATAATCGTTTCCCAGAGATACTCTGTCCATGCTCCTTTGATGAGCAGTACATTTTACCACTGCCAGTTCTTTGGGTAACTGGATGGCCTCTAAAAGGTCATGAACAACTTTTGCATTCCGAATGGGAGTACCTGAGGAAGTCATGAATTCCCTCTGCAGCCATAATTGGCCAAAGTCATGTACAACGCCATAACAGTACTGACTGTCAGTATACACTGTTATGCGTAAGTCCTTCCCAATTTTGCAAGCCATTATCATGGCTATCAATTCGGCTACTTGTGCAGACTTGATGTTATATAGGTAACCTGCTTGTTCAATTTTTGTGAAAGACACTACTGCATAAGCAGCACTCAAGCCTCCTAATTCATGTCTTAGGCAGGAACCATCCACAAATAGTTCTTTATCATGCTCAGGCAATGGTACTTCTTTTATGTCTGGGCGTGGCTTGGTACTGAACTCTGTCAGATCAATACAATCATGTTCATCATCATCCCCACCTTCCATTTCCAAGGGGTCGGGGAGTAAGGTGGCAGGGTTCAGAATACCGCACCTAACAATGCTCACATTTGCTGCACCCACAAGAATCCTCTCGTATTTAGTCAGCCGACTAGGGGTGAGATACTGTGTTTTAGTTCTGGTCAATAGGATTACCACTCCATGTGAAACATACACGGTCACAGGATGTCCCATGACAATGGACTCACTCTGCTCCAAACTTGCACAGGTAGCAGCTACTGCTTTCAGACAGCCTGGTAACCCAGCGGCTACTGGGTCCAGTGTGGCAGAGAAATAGGCCACAGGCCTCCTGGTCGTGCCATGTTCTTGAGTCAGGACTGACAATGCGCAATTATCGCGAGTGTCACAGAATAGTGCAAACTCTTTGGAATAATCTGGCATTCCCAACGCAGGGGCTGTACACAGACAGTTTTTCAATCTTGTGAAAGCCATTAGACTTTCATCGTCCCACTGTACAACATCTGGCATTCCTCTCGTGGTCATTTTTATCAAGGGCCTGGCTAAGGCTGCAAATCCTAGAATCCACTGCCTGCAGTACCCTAATACACCCAGGAACATTCTGACATCTTTTTGAGTACGGGGCAACTGCATTTTTTGAATTATTCTCACTCTTTCTGAAGTGACTTTTCTGACACCCTTTTCTATCTGATGTCCTAGATATTTCACTGATTTTGCACAGAACTGTAGTTTGTCAGGGGCCACTTTATGCCCTTTCTCACACAGGTGATTTAGGAGGGCAATGGTGTCAACTACACAGTCCCTGTGACTTTTAGACGCCAATAGAAGGTCGTCTATGTACTGCACTAATACAGAGTTCCCAGGTAAGATCAAAGTCTCTAGACATTTTTTCAAGATCTGATTAAAGATAGAGGGACTCTCTGTATACCCTTGAGGGACCCTGTTCCAACAATACACGTGACCCTCGAAAGCAAATGAAAAAAGAAATTTGCTGTCGGGGTGCAGGGGTATCGAAAAGAATGCATGACACAAATCAATCACAGTGAACCACTCAGCATCCCAAGGAATCTGGTACAGAATTACTGCAGGGTTCGGGACAATAGGGCAGCAAGGAACTACAATTTTGTTAACCTTTCTCAGGTCCTGCACTACCCTATACTTGCCACTAGGCTTTTTGATGCCCATAATCGGTGAGTTGCATGGGCTGCTCATCACTTCCTGTATGATGTTTCCTTCCAATAATTTTTGTATTTCCAGAGTGACACCTGCTTTCACTTCAGCATTCATTCGGTAGGGCCTAGTGTTAGGATATACTGCATTGTCCTTGATGGCTATTTGTATGGGGTCCACATCTTTCATCAACCCCACATCCTTTCCAGTGAAATCCCACACCTCTGGCTTTACGGCTTCCTGTAGTTCTTGGGGCAAGTCCTGCAGGGTCAATCTTTTAATTTCTGAGTCAGGTCTAAGCAACAATAATTTATAAATGCCGTCTTCATCTGGGGTCTGTATTTCAACACCTTTTGGTGTGCAAAAGATGGTACAGTTCATTTTGCACAGTAAATCACGTCCCAGTAAATTTACTGGACTGGTGTCACAGACGACAAATCTATGCATCTGTTTAAAATTTCCAATTGAAATCTCCATTGGTTCGGTAACAGGAGTACTAATCAATTGATTAGATACACCTACTACTTGGATATTTTCTCCCGAGAGGGGTAGGTTTGGAACGTCCACTGTTCTTACAGTAGAACGGGTAGCGCCAGTGTCCAACAGAAAGGTGACATCATTTCCGTCAACCTTTCCTTCAATATATGGTCCAGACTGGTCTACCGGCAAGGAAGCGCCAAGTACGCACTCCTCGTCCTCCCCTCTCAGGCCCCGTCAGTCCTGATCATTACAAAGGAAGGTATCATTCAGCAGATACTGCGAAGTTGCTGTATTTCTGTTCTCCCTGCTTTCCCAAACCTCTATCTCTTCATTTTCTGCCTGTCTTCCCCTGTATACCTGTTTGGGTGCTCGAGGCACCTGAACTGTTTTTACCTGGGGTTGAGTCTTTCTTGGTCTTTCTTTCTGCGTCTGTGGAATTAAATCAGGAGTTTTCTCATTAACATCGACTAATTGGGGACACTCGTTTCGCCAGTGTCCAATTTCGCCGCACTGATGGCAGGGAAATTTTTTCATAGCCTCTTCCCTGCTAAATTTGGGCCGGGGCTTTCCTCCACCCCCTCCCCCAGGACTTTTGTTCTCAGCATTTTTAACCATGTTACTCAATTGTTTTTCCTGTTGTTCTGCGAGCTTCACCTGAGCCCACATAACCTTCTCCTTAAGGGCCTTTTTCTTTTCTGCCATCTCGTCCTCGCAGTACTTAGCGTACCGCAGGACCTCATCCATTTTCTTAGTATGCCAACAGATTTTATTGTCTTTTATCCACTGACAAATTTCAGGTCTTAAACCATTTACAAACCTGTAAATAAAGTGCGTCATATCCTTCAGGTCGATGTTGTCAATACCACTGTATGTTTTAAATACCTGCAATAACCTCTCATAAAAAGAGTGCACTGTCTCGTCCCTTTCCTGTGTTGTTCTATCTATTTTTGTCCAATCAGTTTCCTTAGCGGGCACCTTTTCTTTCAAGTGCTGAATTACCTGCTCATATTTTCGCATGACTTCCTTTGATGGCTCCCCTGTTTCCTTGTTTCTGGGATACTCTTCACTGGGCCAATCTATGTTTATTTTACACTGGGTCCATAAATCTACTGGAACCACAATGTCGAAAAACCCATCCAGGTCTTTCCACAGACATTTCTGTACTTTCACGAACCTCTCCACCTGCCGGTACCAGTCAACTGGTTTCTCTCGTAATTTTGGAAAATCGTTCGTGAAGGACACAATATCCTGCCTAGACCAGGGGACATGCACATATTTCCCTCCTGGAACTTCGCGCATGGGGCATAACTGCTCAGGTTTTTCTACCTCTCTTAAAGCAAACTCGGGAGTCACTTGTCGGGAGCGAACCTCTTCCCTCTTTTTCGCCCACCTGCTTCTCCATCTTTCCACATCTCCCCATTTCTGCAGTACCCCCATTAATTCTTTAATCTGCAACTTCTTCCCTGCCACATTCAGGTGTTCTATATCTTTGTCTGAGAAGTCTGCTCTGTACGGTTTCTGTAAGGGCTTGGATTTTGAGATATCTACCCCCATACTAACTGCTGTTTCGGTCAGTTTTTCGTGGAGCACTCTGGTGTTCCTTGTAAAGCTTTTACATATGAACGACAATTCTTCCTCTGAGTAGGTATTCAATCGATCCAACCCCACATTTCCTGCCATTAATTCTTCTATTTCAACCCTCAGCTTGTAGAGGTCTAAAGGTTTTGTTTGCGGAGTCTGCTTCTCTAATTCACGACTCCAACTCTCAATTTCATCCGGAGTTACCAGAGAGACATTCCTAGTACCTGTTGCTGTCTCTAATTTAATTTCTTTTGTATTAAAAGGGTTATACCTCTGCTGTGTTCCCTTTACAGTCTGTTTGTTTGGCAATTCCAAAAACGCAACTTCAGACTCGCATTCACTGGACTGATCATCTATGATGATTGGTTCCTGTCTCGGGGTTGCCATGACTGGGGTCATAACTGGAGTAATCGGATTTCCCTGACCATTTCCGTATAACGGGACCACCGGTCCAATAGTTACTGGAATAGTCAATGCCTCAGGACTGGTATTTATCTGAGAAATTTTCTGAATTATTTCTGTTCTTTGTCTAGCTAGAGCCTCTTGCTCCTTTTCCACTAGTACCCTTCTTAAAGTTGTGTCATGTAATATTTGGGGGTTCAATGGAGGAGTAAAACTCGGGGCAGTAGGATGCGTTTCACTTGGTCCTCCCCCATAATTTGGTTTCGGGAATAAAGTTCCAGTATTAAAGGACCTGCGCTCTTCCCCATATGGAGGTTGAACAAAAGGCAGTCCCGAATTCAAAGGTTTCTCTTCGCTTTCATACAAGGGTCTGGGGAAAAAAGTTTTCGTACGTGGATATTTTTCTTCCTGACTTGCGGGCACTTTGGGATATATATCCCTTGTTTCCGCCAGTTCGGGTTTCTCAGGATAGGGTAATACTTGACCACCCCCTCCCAGTCCCAGGGACCTGTCTTCTTCCTTTAGGAAGTGGCGTCGGGGAACATCTCCTACACTGGAAGGTCGGGTTCCCTCATTGTAAGGTGGCGGACTTCTGGTACAGATGTCATCTATTAGTTCATCATCTGAATCCCCCAGGGCCCCCCAATGCTTACATTTTTCAGTACTTTTCTCACCCGCTCCAATGTTATGACATGCCGGCATCATGGGAAACAGACCCTCAACAATCATGCTCTGCCTCCACTGTTTCATCCTTTTATCCCTGGATTCCTGTTTCTGCCTGGGGTACCACTTGGTCAAACCCTTGTCCATTCGGGGTCTTTCTCTTTCAAAAGCCTCAATCTCCCATTCCTCTAATGCCTCATACTGCGTTAGTCTCGGTCTGGGATGCAGTTCATTCATTCGGGTTCTTAAATTAAATAAGATCCTACCATTGAAAGTACCATCTAACGGAAAAGCCAATACTCCGTCATCTTTTGTGTACTTCACCCAATTCTCCAGCCACACACAGGTATTGTACCCTCGGTCAAACATCATGAATGAGGCAGGAGTATTGGGTGCTGGGACAAGAACACCTTCCCTAGATTTAATCGGTTTGTCCGTTTTAAAATAATTTTTCACCTTACTTACAAGGGACATTTTTCTCTTGGTTCCGTACATAATATCGTATCTGTTAGCCTTCCACTGATCCCTTTCAAACCCTAGATGCCTTGGATCAGGTCGCGTCTCTGTAGTCCGCGAGTGCCACATACGACTTCTGCGCTAACTTTGTTTACAAACTACCTCCAATCAGAACGCGCTTCAGAAAATTCGTGCAACCAATGGGTGCGCGACACAAAATAAGCTCCGCCAATGGGTGCGCGGCCCCTTCGTGAGACAGTTCCCACGCTCCGGCGCTCACCCCTCCTTTACAATTTCAGCTCCGCTACCCGCCCGCTGCGTCTACCAATCCCAGCGCGGCACAGAGTGACGTCAGAGGCGCTTCGCGACTGACTCCCTCCTTTCACAAGGTAACGGAAACTTTCTTTCTTTTAAAGTGCTCAGTGCTTGGTTAATTTACAACAAATACACATTCGCCACAGTGCTCAAGTGTCTAGACAGAGAAAGAATTCTATTGCTGCAAGTAAACTACTTCCATTTACTTTTCACTCGCTGCGGGCAGATCTCTTCCGCCTACCCTTCACTCTAGCATCGATGAACCTGTTATTCCCCTAAACTCATCCACTTCTTTCCGGGATATGTTCCGAGTTTAAGGTTTCTCAGCGGACCCCTCTGCTTTCACGCTAGCTCCGAGGAACCTGCTACTCTTCCGATGTGACCCTTACTAGGTTACGCCACTATGGGAATTTTGCCAATGAACCCCGTTACTGTCATTTATTCACACATGTATTCAGAAAACCCTAGTTAGTGCTTCCCGGTTATCCTAACCTGCACCTAACTTTCCTCGAACCTGTGACCTCAGGACAATGGATTCTATTCACCACTTGCCCTTTCAATTCCCCGGGGAGTTCGGACAACAAGAAACAAGACGGTTGACAATTGCATGGATTAGTACATATAACAATATAAGAACAAGAAAAATAACAATACAGCAATTCATGAATTTCAGCAGCGTATTCACAAGAGAGTGATCAGTTCCCTCAGAACAGCCGCTCTTATAGCAGCATTAATATAATAGCAGCTTCCGACTTAACTAGTCCAACTAATCCCTGCCTTGCTCTCAACTAGTCCCTAACCATCCTCTAGCTACCAGAAAACTGATAGAGCGCGCGAGGCCACCCGACCAACAGTTTTCGCCGTTTCCGGCTTCAGGGCCCATATACTTTTCAAACCACCATATACATCGATCAGGTGACTTCACGAGCTCTATCAAGTTGGTGTGTGTGTGTTCCCTGCTACCAAATTTCGGTGCACCCGACTTACCATCCACCGATGCGGGTGCCTAATGACCACAATGAATCAGGGAGCTAGCTGTAAAGGAAAGGCAGCAAAATACCAACCCAACCAATAACATTCAAAATACTGTTTAAATGACCACGGACAACTGGAAGTTTTAAAATGTTTATCTAAATTCAATATTTTCTTGCATGAGGTACAGTAAAATAAGGCAATCAATAACCAAGATAACGTAAATCACATAGGCAGAAAGAAATAATGACAGAGTAATCATCAAGGTACTAAATAAAATGTAACGAGAAAATACTATATAAGTCAGTATTATCTAGACAGGGATAGACTAAGTGTGTGTGACTATAGAAGAACTTATAATGAATAACACGCTTCACTTAAGGTGAAAGGGCCTTTGAACAACCTAGGCAACGAAGTTCTAGACCATATCAGAAAATGACACACTGCTATGGAAAATATGATTTCTAACAAATGAGAAGACATAGGAATAACTTTGCAAAATTATAAATGACTGTTCAATAGTTGCGGAAAGGCATGGAAATATAACATATGCAATGTTGAACTTTATTTAAGCAAAAGTTAGAAATTCAGAAGGTGCAAGAATTTCAAGAGGTTCAGAGTAATATTTACCTAGAAAAGGTGTGGAAACCAAACCCTGGCCACGGGTCAGTTAAGGACAGGAAACCCTCAAGGAAGGATACCCCTCAAAGGACAGCAGGTGCAGAATGGACACCCAGGATAGGACAGGATACCCTCGGAATAGGAATCAGGACAGGACCCTCAGGACAGGACAGCAAACCCTCAGGACAGGACCCTCTTCAGGACAGGACCGGAACCCACAGTTCGGAAGCAACGCCTGCGCTCCACCCGCTCTGCAGCTATCGATCAAGACCCAGATTGGGTCAGCGAACTCCCAGCTAAGTGCCTTGCCAGCACTTTAAGGTTCAGTAGAACCTTAGCCTATGGTCAAATTCGGACAGAGTGCTCCGCAGCGCTCTGTATCTTCAGTCACCTATTGAGTGCGTTGGGTCAGTGACAGGTCAGCTAAACCAGACAAGTCGGACGGTTCACTAGGTGAACCCAGGGTAGATATACAGTTTGGGGACAGTGTACCACCCCCCAATGTTGCAAAGTGTCAGAATCCCTCAATTTCAATTGGTCCTAAGGTAGGGTTTGGGTAACACACCAATCACAATACGCGAATTGAAGCCTTCATTAACATATTTGGGTACCGCCTAGCAGATTTGGGGTTCCCATGAGCTAACAGTAGCGCAATATAACAATGTATCACATAAGGAGCCACATTCGCTGTTCTCGCAGGGCAGAGGTGACTTTCTCAGGAGCATCTCGCCCATCACTGCCAGCTGGCTATGTTCCATCAGCCAAGGTCCCTCGTGCTGCCGAATGTCGCACAGGCGCAGAAGGGACCTCCAATATGGCTCTCCTCTCACTCAGACCCCCATTTCCCGCGGTACATGAAAAGTAAGCGAAAACAAATTAATACATAATAATGTCATTAGGAAAACACATCACAGGGTTTGTACTTTTAACTCATCATCAAGAAATAGACTTAATTGCATTAAATGTTAGCTACATTGACACGGACACAAGAGCAGTGGCACGAGCTGTACCACATGATAAGCACAGCTATGCATTACGCATGCGCATAACTTTCCCTCCACTTCTGCAGACGCGTCAGGACACGTGAGTGTGGCTGACGCATGCGCAGTAACTAAAATACAAGCGACGGCCATTTTTAAAAGGACACGGATTAATTCATTAGAAATACACATAGGCAAGCTTCGGGAACTTTACTTAAGCTAAATATAAACGTTAGTAAAACATACACGGGTTACCTTATTACACATAAATGAGGTTCTTGATTTTGGCAAGCCGCAAAATATGCAAAGCTTTGCTTCATCACTCACACATGATGTGTGTGCCCTGGAAGCGGCATCAGCCCGGGCTGAGACACTCAAAGGGGGGGCCAAAGCCCTTTCAGCCCTATCGACGTCGCATGCCTGACAGAAGGTGTATGGGCTTCTGCATACTGAAAGAGGGCGCATGGGGCAGCACAGCGCTCCAGAGACATGCCCACTGCCCCCTGGCTCTCTCTGACCCCATCCCCTCATGGGTTACTCTGGATTCAGAGGCTTTGTGAATTAGTTCAGAGAAAATGAACATCCCCAGTGGATCTCTCTGCAGGACACATGAGCCTTGATTCACAAAGGTAAACGTACACCTTTGTGTAAGTTTACAATTGTTTCCTATTTACAAAGGGATGTAAGAGCAGTATTTATGTGCGCAGACTCCGCACTCGTAAAGATACTACTCGTAAATCCATTTGTGAATGGCAAACAATCATAGACTTACACAAAAGTGTAAGTTTACATTTGGGAGGGAGGGGTGGGGGGGAGTGAGCAGACCAAGAGACCAAGTAGAGTGTGAAAAAGGCCGCTTTAATGAAACAGGTGCACATTTACACAACGAATCCTCGGCAAACGCCTAACAATCTAAAACTTTACCAATTGTTTGTATTGTTTTTCCAACCCCCAAAACACCCACCCCCGCCCCTCACCCTCAGTCAAACCCGCCCCCACCCGTACATACCCCGTCACATATTAAAACCATACAACAGCCCCATTACAACATTATAACTTCAACAGGCCCCAAAACCATATCTCAAAACCCCACTTACAGCCAAAGCCCGACCAGATCCCCCAGCCTATGCCTCCAAACCCGAATTCCACCTGCACAACTTCCCCTGACAAAATCCACATTCCAAAATCTCAACTCCCCTCGTGCCCAAAATTGGCAAATCAAAATAATCCGCACCGCACCTGTTCCAAGCGACAATGAAAGAACAATAACAAAAAAAAACCCATGTCCACCTGTACCAAACAGCTGCGCCCAACAAAAAGAAAAGAGGGGGCAAAATAGCAAGCGTCAGAAAAAACCCATGAGATGAAACCAAAGAAAAGGAGGAAAAAACCATAAGGGAGGGAGGGAGGGACAAAAAACTCGCTACGCTAACACCCGGCCACCAGGTCACCTAAGCCTAAAATGGTGGCCGGGGGGAGGAGCCCAAGCCCCTTATAGGCCGGGCTCCTCCGCAACCAAAAAGTAGCCCAAAACTAGCCCAAACCCCTGGCCTGCTTCAAAATGGCCCCCACCCGACCCTCCCAAACAGCCCGGGGGGGGGACCTCCCAGGGGTCGGCTGCCCCCCCCCAAGCCCCCCTTGGGAGGGAGGGGTGGGGGGGAGTGAGCAGACCAAGAGACCAAGTAGAGTGTGAAAAAGGCCGCTTTAATGAAACAGGTGCACATTTACACAACGAATCCTCGGCAAACGCCTAACAATCTAAAACTTTACCAATTGTTTGTATTGTTTTTCCAACCCCCAAAACACCCACCCCCGCCCCTCACCCTCAGTCAAACCCGCCCCCACCCGTACATACCCCGTCACATATTAAAACCATACAACAGCCCCATTACAACATTATAACTTCAACAGGCCCCAAAACCATATCTCAAAACCCCACTTACAGCCAAAGCCCGACCAGATCCCCCAGCCTATGCCTCCAAACCCGAATTCCACCTGCACAACTTCCCCTGACAAAATCCACATTCCAAAATCTCAACTCCCCTCGTGCCCAAAATTGGCAAATCAAAATAATCCGCCACCCAGAAAGCAGTGGGAGAGGACAACGAAACCCACCTTTCTGCCCCCCCAAACAGCCAACAAAACCTGTGAAAACGAGGGGCAAAAGAGTACACTAAACCAACGCATTTCTGACCGTCAAACAGCGGGACAAAACCTCCCGAATCTCCAAAAGATACAAGTCCATCCCCATCCGGGATAAATGAACCCCGTCACTGTGGAAAAAAGGCACAGCATCATAACGGATGTCACTATGAACAATCCGGCCAAACCCCAAGTCCCGACAAAACCGAGACACCTCAAGATTAACCTTCCTGCGGGACTTGTCAATAGCTTTAGGCTTTACCGCATTGCGCCAGCATCTCCTCGGGATCAATTCAGTCCACAGTACGTGACACCCAGCCCATTGCTGATGTAACAAAGAAAGATCCTTTTTCATGGTCCGAAGAAGAACAACACCCTTAACTGAACACAGGTCATTCTCTCCAAGGTGTAAAACCAAAATATCCGGACAAACCCCTCCCACCAACCACGAGTTAAGAGCTGGAATAAGATCCTTCCACAACATACCCCCCCGTCCCTTCCAAACAACATTAAATAAACGTTCATTAAAGCCAAGCATAGCACCAAAGTAACTCAAACAAGCTTGAAGCTGAGCTCTTTTAACGAAGGAGTGCCCCACAATCCATATCGTCAGGACAGCGGAACGAGGACCAGCCACAGAACCTGCAAGAAAAAGAAGTATCAGAAAGGCAAAACAGGAGAAGACGCTGGCGCATCCCCAACCGCACCTCGGACATAGCGCTGAAAGCAGTTTGAAGTCCAGCGCCCCAAATGCATAATGTCCTCCCGTGACCAACCCCTGTGAAAGGCCTCAGTGGCAGCTCCAATTCGAAAAGAATGTGTGCCATAACGAGACTCATCCAAGCCAAGATGACGCAGCGCTTTTCGCAACACCATGCGCAGTTGGTATGTAGTGACCACAGAACCATCCAAGTGTTGAAAAACATTATGTTCCAAAACACCACCCGAAAGCTCCCACCAGCAGCGCGCCCAGCGCAAAGGGCAAGTCTCCACGGAAGAAACAGCTTCCAGCCAAATACCCTTGCCTTTATGTCTCTGATCCGTTTTGGAATGAGAAAGCCAAATATGAACTCCTCTACCAGACAAACGAACATCACCCCACAAAACTCCCTTGGAACACCGATTACCCAACAACTCGGACACCCTAAAGGCGCCAAAAAACATCCAAACCATCAAGGTGGCAAACAGGCAAGCTTCAGCCCTGTCCCTACACACTTCCGGCAAAATCGACACCACACTAGCCAACCTCTGCCAGGACAAAGGAGACCTCACCGCCGGAACACCACCCCGCTCCCGAGCCCACCCTTCTAACATTCTCCTGCCCAATTCCCCCGCAGATGGTGAGTAACCCCAGAACAACTTACCCATAAAGGAAACGCCCGCCAACTTCCCAGCAATAGTAACTCTGGATAAACCCCTGTCCATTAAACCCAACATAAACTGAACCACATCCTCTGATCTTTGCCACGACAGGTCCCTTTTGACAGCTCCAGAAGCCAAAAATTCTTTCCACGCCAACTCATACGCTGTTCTTGTGGAAGTCGCCAAGGACCCTACCACCAGCTGAAAGACCCTGTGTTGCCTACCATCCACAGATGTTCCGGCATGGGAGTCGGCGTCTCGTCTGCCTCCAAAGCTAGCCCACGGAATCTCTCCCACTGTGAACGAGACAAAGCATCCGCAATGTCATTGTCCACACCAGGAATGTGTAGGGCCCTAAAGCAAATATCAAATCTAAGGCATCCTAACACAAAGACCCTGAGCAGTTTCAGAACTTGCACGTCCTTGGCAGATTGTCTATTGATCACCTGAACCACAGCCAAATTGTCAATCCTGAAAAGAACCTTCTTGTGAGCCAAATCCTGGCCCCACAACGTGACTGCCACAACAACCGGGAACAGTTCCAAAAAGGCAATGCTCCGGCCACCATTCCTCCAAGCCTCGGGCCACCGCTGAGCACACCATTTCCCTTGCCAATACAGGCCAAAACCATCACTACCAGCCGCATCAGAAAAGATCTGCACATCCCACATCCAATCCACTTCCCTATGTAGAGGAACTCCATTGAAAGAATGCAGAAAGGTGACCCACATACGCAAATCCTCCTTGACACCCGCCGACAGCCGAACCCGATGATGTGGCAAGTAACGACCAGACAGAGCCCTGCCTAGTCGCCTACAGAAAGTCCTGCCCGCCCTGACCACCCGACATGCAAAATTAAGGTGACCCAGTAAGACCTGCACTTCCCGCACCATGACTTTCTTTTTAGGCAACATTTGTTCAACCAATTCCAACATGTTCCTTTTCTTATCAAGGGGTAAACGAGCCTGCATGGACTGAGAGTCAAGTTCAATGCCCAAAAAAGACATGGTCGCGCAAGAACCCATGGTCTTCTCCGGAGCCAAAGGAACACCCAAATGAACCATAAGGGACTGGAACTGAACCAAAGCATTCTGGCAGTCTAAAGAATCAGCAGCACCCACAAAAAAGAAATCGTCCAGATAGTGAGTGACCAAAGTGTGACCAGATTGCTGTGTGAAGAACCATTGTAAGAACGTACTAAAAGTTTCAAACAACGCACATGACATGGAACAGCCCATTGGCAGTGCTTTGTCCACGTACCACTTCCCAAGGAATTGGATACCCAGAAGAGGCCAATCTTCAGGATGGACTGGAAGCAGTCGAAATGCGGATTTAATATCGCATTTTGCCATTAGAGCCGAAGGGCCCGCAGCCACTACCAAAGACATGGCCACATCGACGGAAGAGTATGAAACAGAAGCTGCTTCATCATCAATAAAGTCATTCACAGAACTACCCTCAGGCCACGACAAGTGTTGGATAAGCCGAAATTGCCCCGGGTCTTTCTTGGGAACCACCCCAATTGGTGAAATAATTAACTCTTCCAGAGGCCAATCATCAAAAGGACCTGCCATTCTGCCTTCACACACCTCCTTGTTCAACTTCTCCTGGACTATATCCTTATGTTCATCCGCTGACTTAAGATTCTTCGACCACCTCCTCACACGAGGCCCCACATAACCCAGATGAAAACCATCCCTGAAACCAGACACCAAAAACTCTCTCAACTCAGCAGACCCATACCCGTGTAGCGCCTCAGACAAATGTAGCACATTAACCGGCGTATGAGCCTTTGGGCCCAACACCTGATGAACCTCTCCCTCCCCTGGAAGCCGGAGGTGTCTGTGAAGTGGCCTGATGTGTTGAACCCTGCTGTGACCACTGTTGCCCACCCGGAGGTCTGAGTCCCCAACATCTAGAAAGCGGGTGGCTCTTTTTCCCACACTGTGAACATTCATGTCGGAACTTACAAAACTCTCTAGTGCATGTCCATCGATTGAAGTCCCAGCAGGTCCCAACAGTAGCCTGTGCTGATGTACCTGACCCCACCCCTCCCCGGGTGGGTCGCGCTTGAAAGGGGCGGTAAAGTAAAGGCAAACCACTGGCTGTAAAGATCGTTTTACCACTAGAAGCCGCTCCCATGGTGTGTTGCCAAAGGTCTGTGTCTAATTCCCCCCACTTCGCCTCAGGGTCCCAAGCCATACGGGCCCTAAACTCCTCATCATACTGCGCCCAAGCAAAGTCATTTCTAGTGATTTGAGCTTTACGAATCACATCCATGTATTTGAACAACGAAACGCAGCGCTCAGGAAACTTCTCACAGTATACACTGGCGTATATTAAAAACGCCGCCGTCCAATTTTCGATGGTCAAGGGAACTTTAGGGCGCTTAGCCAATTCGTATTCCTCCTCCTTGGAACCCTCTTTAGCACGTACTTCCCTATGTAACAACTTTAAGAGTTCCACAAATTCACCATTCCAAATTTTCTCCTTAGTGCTCAACATGAGATGAGCACCCAACGGCTTAGTGACGCCCATATAGGGCAACTTCTTGATTTTCAACTCCTTACTATGTACAACCTTACCTGTGTCAGTTCCGACAGTAGAAGTCCCACTGTCAACCTTAGCCGCCACCCCCTTGTCAACCCCATCGGTACCAACACCCTGGTCTTTAACATAGCGACCCTTGTGTAACCTACCCCCAGACCCCGTGGAGACTAAATCCTCCCCAGACCCCACAGACACCATTTGAACCTGAGGCTGCACATTCTCACCTGGACGTAACAAAGGAGGCTGACTTGGCTCCGTTCTCCACTCCACATGGGAAACATCATCCGCCGTTCGAGGAGCCCTCACTGAGGGGCCGAGCGCTCGTGGCCTGGACCGTTCAGCTCTCCCATGCACCACCGGTGCCTGTAAAGAACTAAGAGACACATGAGACTGCCCCCCCTTAGACACAGTATCCCGCACTTCGCCCTCCTCAGGGCTATCCTCATCATAGTCAAGAATTAACGAGTCATCCAACTGAGAGGGGGCAGGCAACACCACTTCCTTCCGGACCCCTTCAAGGGTCAGTGAACGATCACGGGCCTTACCAACCCTGACATGAGAGCGAGGCGGGGAGGCAGACTGTACCCGCCTGTATGCCCCACCATCATTACCACTCCCAACACCTGTCACCGGCAAAAAATTGTGAAGACCTTGCGGAGCAAAAGCAGTCGCGCCGGACCTGCTCTTGGAAACTGCGCTGTAATCCCTCGGTGGAGCCAGTGAGATCGCACGTGACCTGCTAAAACCAGCTGCGCCGACATCCCTCGTTGGGGCCACTGAGGTCGCGCTTAACCTGCTTGTAGTGGCCACGACGGGATCCCTCGTTGTGACGGGACGTGCCGCGCAAGGCTCCACCCTCTTTTCACCTTGGCGCAAATGGGCTGCCTTCCGCCCTACCAAGTCCGCTGCTCCCGACTGCTCCCTATCCTGAAAAGAAAAAGGCCGGACTGATGTGCCAGGGTCCAAACCACCTAAAGAACCAGCAGCTGGGAACACGTCCCCTGTTGCCCTACCAAAAACCTGTCTGCCCCCCTGAAAATCAACTGGAACCGGCCGCTTACTCTTAAGAGCCGCGCTCAAACGAAGCGGAGGGGGAGAAGGGGCACAAACTTCTTCATCACTGCTGCATTCAAACATTGCCAAAATTATCTCTGACGCCGTACCCTGGACCTGAGAACCCAAAGCCACGCTGTCCTGGTGCACCCCCTCCGGAAAGCCCGACGCCCTATTCTGCCCACCAACCTGTAAACCCGGAAAATGCACCACACCAGACCTCAAACCCACCTCACCATGAGCTACACCAGTACCAAACTGTGCTGCATCACGCAGCCCCTCAGCCCAAGAGGGGAAAACATCCAGACCCCCAAAAGACCGAACCCTAACCCCCGAAGAAGCCCCACCCCCATCGCCTCCCACTGTAGAGGATCCCACCAACCCCTTATCTGCAGACACAGAAACAGAAGAAACCTGAGGAAAAACAAATTCCCCACCACCTACACCTGACCGCAAATTGGGAGAAACATCATGACCCCCAGTCTGGGCCCACTCACCCTCCCCCACAGAACCACTGCAAACTGAAAAAACGTCCCCCCTAACAGATAAAGGGGGAGAAAACAATAAAGGGCTAAAAGGCACCCTACTGGAACCAGCCCCACCACCTCCCTCCAAAGAGGAACCAACCTCCTGAGCAGACGTAAAAGAAACTGTATGAGGCCCAGGGGTATTGAAGGAAAGCCCTCCCCTAGACACCCCCGGCGCTAGTAAAACATCCTGGGTAAGCCCATCCTGACAAGAAACCACAGAATCATGCTCCGGTCTGACATACTCGCTCTGACTAGGCATAAAAAACAGCGCATCGCGCTCTGAAAAGGCCTCCGCCCCTCCCCCCACAGCGACGTCACCAACCGCCACTGCAGAGGTAGAGGCAGAGCGCCGAGTACCACCACGTTGACCAGAGGCCCGGTGACCCTGCTGTGAAGGCGCAGAAAATGCCCGCTCCCGGAGGGCAGACACCGGTACTGAAACCGGCTCCGCCCGCATGAGGCCCTTACCCGCCAGCTCCCCTGTGACACACACCCCTGCGGCGCTGGGCTCCGAGCTCCCCGCACCCCTCCCCCGCTGCCCCTTCACCGCCGGGGCCGCTCTGCGAGAACGAGAGCGGCCCCGCTCACTTACCGAACCATGTCGACGACGTTTGGGAGACACACACGCCGCCACCACGGCGGACACTCCCGCCGATGCACGACGTTGGGGACGCGGCTGCTCGACCTGCCGCTCCCCAATCACCAGATCCAAGCGGCCCGCCTCGCTAAGGAGGCGGATCGCTTCAAGGACGCGATAATCTTCGGCTGCCATCGGAAATACTAAGACAAAACCTGACTATGACGCACAAATTCTCCCTCACACAAAAAACTCGCTACGCTAACACCCGGCCACCAGGTCACCTAAGCCTAAAATGGTGGCCGGGGGGAGGAGCCCAAGCCCCTTATAGGCCGGGCTCCTCCGCAACCAAAAAGTAGCCCAAAACTAGCCCAAACCCCTGGCCTGCTTCAAAATGGCCCCCACCCGACCCTCCCAAACAGCCCGGGGGGGGGGACCTCCCAGGGGTCGGCTGCCCCCCCCCAAGCCCCCCTTGTGAATCAGGCCCTAAATCGTAGAGAGGGAGACTGTATGATTGTCTGGAGTGGAGAATGTGGAGCTCTGCCAAGGGCACCAACAACCCTTGTCTGTGAGGGACAGAGCATGGATCCCTGTGAGAGTCACTTGATCCCAGTGAGAGAGATTGTGAGTGGATGTCTTTCAGGGAGCCCATGGGTTAAGAGAGTGAGAAATATCTACCATAGACGATTTTTAAGGTCGCAAACAGCCAAGTTTGCAGAATTAGCGATAAAAGCTTATGTGATTGCATAAAAAGCAAATTGCGATTCAGTAACTTGTTTGCATTTGCGATTCGATATTTGGAAGGGGTGTGTTTAGGGTGTCCCTTCCCTTCCAAATACCGATTCCCAGTTGTATGTATCAATGTTTTGTGACCGGATTATGGTCACAAAACATTCATATTTTACCACCAATTCGAAAGTGTTGATAACTCATTTTCAAATGGGAAAAAGTGTCACTGGGACCCCTTCACCTTTGAGACTGTAAACAAATATGTTTAATGAGCATGCAGTGGTTCCACAGACCAGGGCCTACCCTTAAAAAACAAAATGTAAACGTTTCATTTTCTCTTTGTAAACTCATCCCATTTTCCTTCTGTGCTGCATTATTTTAAAGAAATATTGTTTTATTAAAAAGCAATCAGCAGGTCAATAATTGCGATTTACCTCATTAATATTCATGAGGCAGTTCGAGTTGAAATAGGAATTACCAATTAAAAATAAAAAGTTGCATACATCAGGAATAGCAATTTTCGAATATTGATTTAGGGACATATGTATGAACATATTTTCCCATAGACACAGAATGGGTAAAAGCCTTTGATCCATCTGGCCCTTCGAGATAATACAATTAGGAAATCGCTATTCATAATGTTAGTACGTGTGGGCCTTTGTGCCATAAGTAGTTCACATTATTTGCCACCAATCAAACAGAGCGTCTCTTGAGGAGGACGATCGTAGTGCGGAGGTGGGGGGTGCCTACTTGAGAAGACAGTTATAAGAAGCGCCCACTGGCTTTCAATTGGATGTTCGGTATTTGCCATAGGATGAAATCCCAGTACATTCAGTGACTTTCAGGGGTGAAAAATTGCTCAGAGGACTGTTTCCCTCTGCTATGCATTCGTAAAATCTTGGCCACTTTGAATAGTATGCAGCAGGGTGTGTGGCAGTCACACATATATATCCTATTGACAGATGTAAACAGTTTAGTTCAGCAGGAGCCACAATTTTTCAGGCCGTGTGAAAAAAAAGACTCATTATCAGCCAGCAAAAGGAGGTCTATTTATATTTGTAACCAGACATTTTATTTGTTGGCGTATATGGATGTTATTACGTTATTAATTTAAAAGCATAATTATTGTTTTGTGCTTTCTTTCTCTTCCTTAATTTTCCATAAAATCCACTATGTAGTGCTGTGCTGTGTAAGTGAGTTTCAACATGCACCGCACTAAAGTGAATATCTCTTCAATGGCTGTCAATGGATGACAACAACGAGCACGGGTAACAGTGGTGCATGGCGACACACCTTAAGGATTCAGCGTGGCAAATGCGTGCATTCGGGAACCCCTCAACCCCAGCCCAGCGCTCTAACCACCTTATCTGGAAGTCGCTGCTGATGTAGTCTCAGTAGCGGCTGCTACAGGACAGACATGGTGGGGCAGGGGTGGGGAAGTGGGAGTGGGGAGAGGAATGTCATTAAAAAAAGGACTTACCTTTAATGGCTGTCTGCCACCTCTCCTCCATCCTTATCCTCGTCCTCTTCATCTTCCTGTCCCAGCCGGCAGCAGGAGACACCTGGGCACACAAGCTCCCCATAGCCAATCACAATGCTGCAATACAGCGCAGAGTTTGTCTGAAAGCCATTGATCGGCGCTCAGACTGGAACATGTCCTCATCAGGCTGCATAATGAAGCCTGGTAGGATCATGCAAAGTGCACAGGAACTATTTGGTCGGCCCAATAGGGCGGGGCAAACAGTTTGTGCGCACTTAGGAAGTGCACACCGCTCCTCTCCTGCTTTGGTCAGCCCCACCCCACCCCTCCACTGTCTGCAAGAGGGAAAATAAAGTGGTAATAACCATACAGTATTATAATTGAATGTTTTCTTTAGCACAGTGGGGCGATGCTCCTTCGCCTTAGAAGAGAAGCTGCCACTGTGTAGCCTGGGCTGCAAGCACAACTGTAGTTGTGGCCAAGTGTCCGACTGCAGGTGCATTGCTCCTACAGGTTTTGCACTTGCGTGGGTCGGGAGACACGCCACTGACCACAGTTTAGGCTAGGCTGAGCAGCAGCACAAGCTGCGGGCGGTAATGGGAGCCATGGAGCACCACACTAGCGCTCTACTATTTGTAGTGCCTGCACGTCCTAGTTCCACCACAAGTATATCTTGGTTGCAGCCAATAGGCTTCTGTGATATGGCCTCAAAAGACAGCTACTGCTAGTGCGATCATAAAAGACTCAGTGGCTAACGGGGATGGGAGTGGTGCATACATTTCATTCAGACAATGGCGTGGTGTTCGCCACTAAGGTATTTCCCCATGCTATGTCTGCTCTGGAAGCACACCTGCTATTCTTGCATCCATTCTATTCAGAATCGAATAGTGTGGTTGAACAAGCCATTGGTACATTTGAACAAGTCTTGACTGTGAGGGTGCTGAACACAGGATTGTCATGGTACCACACCCTATGCCAGGACCAATGAGCACCCTATAACTTGCCAAAGACCTGTAATAGTTTGTCTCAACTTGTTTTTGGTATGCAAAAAAGGAGTTAGTTAACTCTGTTTAGTTCCCAAGTTTTAGGTGGATAGCAGCTCTTTTATATGGAGCATTCTACATTCAACCGACACTTGGAATCTGCTCACCTCAAATGTCAATGCTCCACACAACCAACATTTTGAATCTGCTCACCTCAAATGTCTGTTTTTCTAGAAGAGTTTTAAGCATAGGATTAGCATAGTGCCATCCAATCAGAGCTAGAAAGGGTCAAAGCCTTTGACCATTTTTACAGCTACGTTTTTACATTCCATTTAAAAGAGCTATTCTCCACCTGAAACTTGGGAATCACTAGGCCTGGGCGGAGTTCACGGAATTCTGCTATGCGGAACTCCACAAAATGAGCCGAAAACTCTGTCACCCTATGCGGAGTACGTTACATCGCGCTGTTCAAGCTGAATTTTAGTGCAGGGTGTTTTTTCCGCACTGTAAAATCAGCACAAACTGAACCATGTGCAGCACAAGAGGGTGCTGCTTTTTTCTGCTGATCAAGTAGATAGTCTGCTCGAGCGGCAGCTTCCTCAATGTGAACAGAAGGTTTCTCGACGCAAGTGGTAGCGGCGATCCACGACCGCCCGCATTGAGAGATCTCAGCGGGAGGTGGTCTGCAGTAAGATTTTCCCTGCTCCCACTCACCAACTTCCAAGAAGGGATGAAAGCTGTTGCCACCTCGGATGAAGAACAGCTGCCTGACACTCCATTCAATAGAAAGTCCTCATCCTTGGCTCCACCCCATCCATATGGGACAACTCCTGGTGGCCGCCCGCCCGCCCTTGGAACTCACCCCACCCTGACGTACCACGCACAAAACCTTGGATTCACAATAGACTCATAGTGACACTTAACTCCAGACTCTGCTGAAGAAACCACATTGAGAAGACTTGCCAGAATGCATCAACCAGACTGGCTGCATTGCACCCACTTCTGAGAACGTGGGGGCATATTATCAAGGACCGGTGTTAAAATTATCGCCGTTTTATCATCAGGAAACTGCCGATAAAACGGCGATAATGGGCTTGATAATACGCCCTTGTTAATTCCCATAGAAGCCCATGTTCTGATGTTAACATGGGCTTCTGTGGGAATTAACAAGGGCGTATTATCAAGCCCATTATCGCTGTTTTATCGGCAGTCCCTTATCAATCAGCGCATTTATTTGCCCAAAAAAAACATATGCATCACCAGTGTGGAGCGGTTGTCAGTATCTGGAGACTCTGCAGACACTATATAGCAAAGCCTTATGGATAGCAGCAGGTGCTCCTTGCTTCACAAGAATAGCAGACCTCCATAGAGATCTAGGCATTGACATGTTAGTTACAGTGAGAGAAAAAGGATGAGAGCAAGTAGATGGAAGACACCACAGTTTGGTGTGCAACTGAGGTTGGGCGTGTGGGTGGCTCCTAGCAGGGTAAACAGCATGGCACCAAAATCCTCCAAAAGAGTTTAATCAGTACTATTTATGGTAAGGTTTATGTGCAGTCAAATTTTGGAAGAAGTGCTGCAGAAACCTCCCTAGCAAGTGTGTGAAGGGATGCAGAAGAGTGTGGCACAGAGGACACCAGTGAGCTGGACTCCAATCCTTCTGGAGAAAGGTTTTCCCTGCATATATGAGCAGAAGGCTTGAGGTCACCAACGTCATGTAGATGCAGGCAAAACCTTTGGTAACATGTCACCCACTTTTTTTTGCCTGGTTCGCAAAAGGTCAATGTTTTAGAAATCACTTAACAAAATTAGCAAGGTCCAGATTTTCACCCTGCAAGGTTTTATATGGCAACAGAGGTGTATAAGTGGGCCTAAGGTGCCTACATATCAACAAATCAAATCCTGAAAAGTTACTTAAAAATTGTGGACAAAGAGTTAGTTTTACAGACACAAATTCTAGACAATGTACCATTTTTATAGATTCATTAATTTATGCAATAAATTATATGAACAATATATATGAAGCGGTAACACGTTACCACGTTGAGGAGTGTTAGGTTGGAAGAGTGTTTATTGCTTTCTAAGATAGTGCTGTAGAAGAGAAAAAATACTATTTGTATTACAGAAACAAATATTATCTGTCAAAATAGAGGGTAGTGACAGTGCAAGTTTTACTCACATACTCACGGAACTCACAGCACGGGTAAATGCAATGCAAAATTCACTTATACATACCAAACAGGTGTAGTACAGGCAGCCACTGTCCAAGTTTCCCTCACGCACAAATAAAAGGTACAAGCAACAGCAAAGCAAGCAACCCTCACACACAAAGAACAAATGAGGACAGTACAATACAAACTTCTTTCACACCTGGAACAGGTATAATGAAATATAGTGGGGGGACTAATCAGGATATGTGATTTATAATAACATCGCAGGTCACACTAAGGGATGGCATACTCTTATAATATTCCTCACTTACAGCTGAATGGGCATATTTTACAAAAACAATCTACAGTTAC
Source organism: Lissotriton helveticus (assembly GCF_964261635.1). Lineage (NCBI taxonomy): Eukaryota > Metazoa > Chordata > Amphibia > Caudata > Salamandridae > Lissotriton > Lissotriton helveticus. Next base: position 1,434,032,247 of record NC_136057.1, on the reverse strand, counting down.
TAAAAACAAGTCGTTATCTTGTCGCATCGCTACCGGAGCGCAGGAAGAATCGACACATCGCATTCTCTGCGACCCTTTTGTTTGTTCTGCGTTACGCATCTACGGTACTTTGAGAGAAAAGGGTTGCATTTACCATGTATAAGTTTATTTTTGAAACAACCCTTTTTAGATACATTCTACTGAGTATCTGTATGTTGGATTTTGGCGTTTTGGTGATGGATCGTTTAGAAAAAGATATTTCATTTGTCTAAACTGGTGTGGGGTCCATTTGTGGTGTTTTCACTGTGTTGCTTTGTGTGCTTGTACAAATACTTTACACATTGCCTTTGGGATCAGCCTGTCTGCTTGTGCCAAGCTAACAAGGAGGTGAACAGGGGTTATCTAAAGTATGTATTCCCCTTACCCTGACTAGAAGCAAGGGTCCCTATTTGGTCAAAGGTACCTACCTCTGCCAACTAGTGACCCCCAGTTCTAACAATGCTTCTTCTGCTTTTGCTTGACATGGTTTTATCAACTATGTGATGCATCATTTGGTGGCTTGACTAGGGAGAGCACAGGTAGATTCTTGGCATGGTTCTAAGCTCTCCAAATGTCCTGGCTCGCTCTCCTCTAAACCAAGTAGGAGAAAAGTCTACATTGTGGGGTAAAATGAATAGATTTAAACTTACAGAGTATAAAATTGATCTTTCCTCGCAGATTTTGTATCAAAGTCCCATATTTACTGTTCTTACCTCTTTCACATGATGTTTCTTTTTACAGAGAGGCTGCACCTGGCAAGATTCTACAGCACCTTGCTCTTGTTTCTAGGTGCATGAGGGAGTATTCTTTTCAGGGGACCCACAATCTGGCTGACAAGGTTTCACACTATTAGTCGCACCACAAGTAAAGTAGTCATTGACAGGATTAAGACAGATTTTGAGGACGTTTGTTTCGCCAATAAAGTAAAAAGATCCACAGCTGCGGCTGGAAGGCTTCCTGCTCCCCAGGCTTAGGACATCCCTGCAAACAGGCTCACTAGAATACAATGATACCTTCTGGAGTAATATATATCCCAGTGCCTAAGTTCCGGAGATGAACCAATCCTGTTTTGGATCCATATCATAGCTCAAACCACAAGATGATTTGTTGGTGTGTATCAGAATTTGACATCCCTAACCCTGAGTGGTTGTAATAACAAATCATTTAACTAACCAATAGTAAATCACTCCAACTGTGCCATACAACATTTGATACAAAATAGTGATTAGTACCTAATTAGACTTCCTTGACTGCCCAGAAAATAAATACCTACGGCATGGTGGTTATTAGCTTTATGAAAGAACACACCTGAGGCCAAGCAGTTGGAAGAGGAACATCCCGCTTGGGACATCAACACATCTAAGATAACCTACACATTTTTGCTCCAAACCTGCTACATCATGGTCTAGTATGGTCCATGTGTGGAATAAAATGGCCTGACATTTTTGGAAATTTCAAGCATTCAGAATCATAAGCTCCAAAACTGCTTTTTGGACAATGACAATTGAAATAGCTTGGTTAAAGGCAGGAAAATGAGAGGTTATTTAACAAACATGCTTGTTAGATTTGGGGGTCTCTAGTTGGCACAGGTAGGTACTTGTGACAAATAGGGACCCTTGCCTCCAGTCAGCCTAAGGGGGTACACTCGTGAAAAAACCCCTGCTCACCTCCTTGGTAGCTTGGCACGAGCAGACAGGCTTATTTATCTCAGAGGCAATGTGTAAAGCATTTGTGACCACATACAGTAATCAAGTGACAACACTACAGATGGACACCACACACGTTGTATATTAAAAATAAGTATTCTTTATATAGATTTAACACAAGACCATGGTAGGTAGTTCTCGTCAGTTATTAAAACGTGACACTTTGAGTCATTGTACCTTATGATGCCTCACGCTTCTACAACGAAAGTCCTGCAGGGATGAAGATGAGGCAAAGATCCGGTGAAAAGAAATAAAGACGTTAAGTTCTTCCTGATGCAGCACGCTTCTTTGATGTTGCGAGAAGTCTCGACTCGAGGCGTCAGCTGCAACGGCAACACCCTTGTTCAGTGATGCGACGACAGCGGCTTTGGTGACGACACTCTTCTTCCTCGATACGAGATGCTTCCGCTCGATGCGACAGCTGCAGCGGTGACACCCTGGTTCAGTGATGCGATGTGAGCGGCTGCGATGGCGAAACGCTTTTTCTTCATTGCGAGACACTTCTCTTGATGCGGTGCGATGCTATAGCTACAGCGGCGACACCCTTGTTCAGTGATGCGATGGCAGCGGCTGCGGCAGCGACACACTCCTTCTTTTTGAGTCGTGCTTCCAGCTCCTTGTGATGCGCAGTCACTCAGAAGGCCCAAAACAGCAGCACTTCCAAAGAACTCCTGGGGATCTAGGGGTTGAAGTCTGTTGTCCTTGAGACTTCAGCAGGAGGCAAGCTCTTCTCTCAAGCCCTTGGAGATCCTTCACAAGTTGAAATAAAGCACACAAAGTTCTTTCTCCTTTCGTTGGCAGTCAGGCAACCACTGCAGGCCAATTCCCCAAGCAGCACTTCAGCTTAGGGATAGTCTCTCCTCAGTTTCTTCAGGTTCCTCTCCTCAGCAAAGGTTTCTTCTTGTTGTCCAAAAGTGATCTAAAGTTCTGGGGTTTGGGTCTCCCCTTGTATACACTGTTTCTCTTTGTTCTCTGGAGGCAGAGATGCCTTTGCCTAGTTCAAACCAGTTCTGGTCAGTACTGGAGCACTCTGTTTACTTGACTCCTTCTTTCCTTTCACAGTGCAGGGCAGAAACATCAGATGCATGACAGGAGGTGGAGCCAGCATTGTGGAGGGAAGGAACAGCCCTATTCAGGTCCCTGGTGCAACTCCTCATTACCATCTAAATACAGATCTCTCTATTCAACACTGGGCTGACTCACCCTGTCTCCTGGAATCCCCCAGTCCTTGTCACTCAAACTCCAGACAAGGAATACACAACCTAGCAGAGGCAGGCTTGGATAGTTAGACAAGAAAATACCTACTTTCTAAAAGTGGTATTTTCAAACACAGAATGTTAAAACCAAATTCACTAAAATATGTATTTGATCATTCTGTGTTCAGGCAAACTAAACTCGAATTTCTACCTAGTTCCCTGATTCAGTTAGGATTATAAAATGTAATAATCTAACTGCCCATTCTGGCCTGTGGGGAATAGGTAGCCTTGCAATAGTGAAAAACGAAAATGCCTGTAATTTACAATTAGGACATGCCACACACAGGGCATGTCCTTCTTTATACTTACAATGCAGCCTGCCCTTGGGCCTACCATAGGGGTGTCTGATATGAAGAAAAGGGAAGGTTTAGGGTCTGGCAAGCAGGTGCACTAGCACAGTCAGCATGGCAGTACCAGACTGCACACAGGCTCTGCAATAGTAGGCCTTAGACACACTTTTACAGGCTGCTTCTGTGGGTGGCACAACCAGTGCTGCCAGCCCACCAGCAGCAGCATTCGAATTTACAAGCCCTGGGCACACTCAGTGCACGGTACTATGGTCTGACAATTAAACCAAATCAGCCAATCATGGAGTCACTAATCCATACAACAATTTACAATAGGGAAAGCATATGAACTTTAGCACTGATCAGCAGTGGTAAAGTGCTGAGAGTCATAAAACCAACAAAAACAGGTCAGACAGAATACAGGAGGAAGGCAAAAAGTTCAGGGATGACCCTGCAAAAAGGGCCAAGTCCAACAATGCTTATAACAAAAGCATAATAAACATTCCAATGGATTTAGATGTTTTATCGAAGGTTCTAGCTGTAACCGTTTATAGATAACATGAACTTCAATTTTATATATAGTGTACGCTTGTACACATGAACAGGAGGTGCAAAGTTAAATATGTACTGTCTTTAGATTCTACTAACATTAATAAAAATTAACCATTCAGGGCCCAATGCACAAAGGTAAAGTTAAAACAAAAGTCTAAGTTTAGACCAAAGACTAACTTTAATACTTTTGGTATTCACACAGGGACCTATGAGTAGTATCTTTATGACTGTGGTGGTTCTGCACTCGAGGCAGAGGTTCCTAACTCAGGGCAGAATATATGCCAGAGTGCGGTATCTCTACCCCAAAGTCGGAATCTCTGCACTCGGGGTGGGGAAAGTATAATTACTCCACCTGCTGACAATTTATGCCACCTGCAACTCATGCACTGCCAAACACATACAAGCAGCTTACATCCAAGGCACTGTTTGTTTCACACACATACTTAACCTGTGTGCTCTGTTCCTTGCCTTGCCATCTGCCAAATATCAGTATGATACATGTCAGGAGAAATAAAAAAAAACACCATGGAGGAGACCAAGATGATTATCAGATTTGTTGTGGAGAACTACAAAAAACTACATGGACTTAATCTATTCCAGAACAGTTCAACACAGAAGGCATCCCTATGGCAGCAGTTGACTAATGCAGTCAGTGCATCTGGGGATGGTGTCAGAACCAGCACAATGACCAAAAGAAGTGGCAGGATGAGAGGAGGTGGGTGAAGGACAAGTTCACGAGGATAGAGGTGGCCAGAGCTCTCCCTGGTGGATAAACTGGATCTCGTCTCTGTCTCACAGCACTTGAGAAGGACTTCCTCTCCACCATGCACCTCCACCTGCTGCATGGGCTGCCTGAGAATAACAATCATATTATGGTGCCAGGTAAAATCTGATGATTTAAACAATGCCTTAATTTGATCAATATGTGCTATAAACTGCAAATGTGACTATGGAAGTCACTTCAAGTTTGGGCAAATATTCATGGTGATTTAGACTCTGATGACCTTAATGTGGTGCCAGGTAATATGTGATGATTAAACAATGATTTTATTTGATAAATGTTTAATATGAACAGCAAATTTGACTATGGAAGTTACTTCAAGTTTGTGCAAATATTCATGGTGAATTGGACTCTTATGTGTTTAATTGTTTCTATACCACTACAAGTGTCAGAATCCTATGTACTGGAAAGGTTAACTTCCAATTTATTCACAAACATTGGGTCATTTCTTCTGGTGATTTCAATGTAGCTGTAATTGGCACATGAAATTGTGCATGATTCCGTAACAAATATAGTTGTATTGTAAATCCAATTTAGTAATTATGCAAAAAGATGTGCATAATCATACTTTGTTGTACTTGTCTGTTGACCTCTTCATTTAATTTCCACATACAGCCAGATTAGATCCATCCACTGGATGAGAGGTTCCTGCCCTTCCAGGGAGGAACCGTTGTGTGGCAGATCAACCATTACCACTGGCACAACCTGGTACATATATATGGCCAGGAGTGGCTTCTATGGACTTCATTATTATCAGACAACCTATAGATATTTTACTTAAACTCCATCATTAGTCTCACTCATGAGCATAGCTAGTATATGTTGGTTTTAACATGTGTCGAATAGAATACAAATATTTAACTCTCCTATCCTTTTAGGCCCTGTGACGTTGCCCAGGAAATCACATAATACAGTATCCTAGGCTCCAGGTATTGGTGTGACACATGGTCCGGTACCACAAACTGGACAGATGGTAGACCTCTATAAGGTCACTGACAATAAACATTTTTGAAGCTCATAGGGTATTATAGTGGATGACATGTTAGCAGTATATGGTGTGTGTCCCTGTTGTCATCCATCTCCAAATGCTCCGATATGGTTCACAAGAGTGTACTACTTCATAACATTTTGAGTAATAAAAGGATGACTCTATGTTTGAATTAAAAAGATAAAGTATGTACCAAATTGCTTATATTGTCTTATCTAAAGTGGATTCTAATGACACATACATGTCAAAGCATACGCATCATCCTTTCTATAGAAATATGGATATGTTTGTGTTATTACAGCTGATCCCAGAAGTACTTCAGTTAAGCAAAGTACCTCCTCCAAGGATGTGGGGGGGCATTCTGGCTGCAGCTGTCAGAACCACTAGCATCTCTCAGTCAGGTAAATGTGCCATTGAGTGTTTTAAACCTATATTTATTACATTGTTCACAGTAACCAAATCATTGTAAAAGTAAATTTGCAGATATTGCCTCTTTTTCTAAGTATCTAATGTTGTGTGATATGTTCCCAACATATGTGATGTCTGTGTTATTTTGTATATTCACTTATAATTCATCCTGAACATAAATTAAGGTATCATTTCCTTCTGAAGCTGCTGTATTGAGGATTCTGCCATACAATCCAGGGGCCAGGTTCAGCAGATGACATTGTGGGGATCTCAATACCACACTGAGATGTGGCTGGAGCTGGTGAGTGTGATTTTGCATTGCACATCTTCATTGAACACCTCAATTCTACACTGTGAACTGTCACATATAGCTTTAAACAAACCAGATCACACGTAGAACATCAGATTGACGCAATGAAAATGGTTATAATCATTGTGTTATAGCACAGTAAACAAAAGCAGATAGTTATGCTGCAACCTCTGTCTTTCAGGTGCTGAGAACAATGAATCGCTTGTTGAATCTGAACCATCCACCAGTGGAGAACGAGGACAATCTGAGGAGAAAACCCAGTCTTCCTCCAAGCACCAATGTTAGCTGTCAGTAATGGTCATGAATAGGGGAAGTGGAGGAAAAAGATGAGGTAGTTCTGGTCACAGAGGAAGACCTGGATGAGGAGGAGTGCATTGTTTGCCCACTGGCCAAATGACTGAAGGCTACATCAGGTCCGGCCAGCATTGTACCTCTCATTTCCTTTCTGAGGAGAGCCTGTTCCCAGCAGTCAGCCACCCACCCACAACCATCACCTTCTCACAATGCTCACAACCAATGTCAACGTGTTGCTTCTCCTAAACACCCCTCTCATGAAAATGCATACCAGGTCTTCTCTCAAGTACCTGAAGGACCTAATACCTCTGATGAGGAGCAGGTGTTCCTTAGGCATGATTCTCTTCCCTACAGTCTCCCACTTGTCACCCCTCCCTGTGCTGGTGGACCTGAGTGTTGTATCAGAAGGCATCTCATGCAGAGGGGGCTGGCAGATGCTCATGTTGGCCAGTGGGAAGAAGATTTCTTTCCAGTAACAGGCTGATGTGAGACAGGACATTCGTGCAATAAGGACTACTCTGCCTGACATTTCAGACTCATTATAGGAAATCTCTCGGAAGATTGAAAGGCAGAAGTGTGTCTTGGACAAGACTGAGAAATCTTGCCAGGAGAATGCAAGGATGGAGCGCTACCCTAATATCAATCTATAGTGCAGAGAGTGCAGGACACCATGCCTTGGCCATGAAAATGATGGAGGGCTTGTTGAAAATATTTCAAAGTCTTCCTTCATGGTCAACACAAAGAGGGGACCTAACACACCTACCAATATCCCCCACAACCACTTGTACTACCACCTGCACAGGCCCCCCATGTACTCATTCAACCCCTGTGCATATGCACTTTTGTGTAAGTTTACGTTTGTGAATCAGGCCCTAAATCATAGAGAGGGAGACTGTATGATTGTCTGGAGTGGAGAATGTGGAGCTCTGCCAAGGGCACCAACAACCCTTGTCTGTGAGGGACAGAGCATGGATCCCTGTGAGAGTCACTTGATCCCAGTGAGAGAGATTGTGAGTGGATGTCTTTCAGGGAGACGATGGGTTAAGAGAGCGAGACTGAATAAATATCTACCATAGAGGATTTTTAAGGTCACAAACAGCCAAGTTTGCAGAATTAGCGATAAAAGCTTATTTGATTGCATAAAAAGCAAATTGCGATTCAGTAACTTGTTTGCATCTGCGATTCGATATTTGGAAGGGGTGTGTTTAGGGTGTCCCTTCCCTTCCAAATACCGATTCCCAGTTGTATGTATCAATGTTTTGTGACCGGATTTTGTTCACAAAACATTCATATTTGACCACCAATTCGAAAGTGTTGATAACTCATTTTCAAATGGGAAAACGTCCCCTTAGCAGAGAAGCGGCCACTGTGTAGCCTGGGCTGCAAGCACAACTGTAGTTGTGGCCAAGTGTCCGACTGCAGGTGCATTGCTCCTACAGGTTTTGCACTTGCGTGGGTTGGAAGACACGCCACCGACCACAGTTTAGGCTAGGCTGAGCAGAAGCACAAGCTGTTGGCGGTAATGGGAGCCATGGAGCACCACACTGGCACTCTACTATTTGTAGTGCCTGTACGTACTATTTCCACCACAAGTATATCTTGGTTGCAGCCAATAGGCTTCTGTGATATGGCCTCAAAAGACAGCTACTGCTAGTGCGATAATAAAAGACTCAGTGGCTAACAGGGATGGGAGTGGTGCATACATTTCATTCAGACAATGGCGTGGTGTTCGCCACTAAGGTATTTCCTGATGCTATGTCTGCTCTGGAAGCACACCGGCTATTCTTGCATCCATTCTATTCAGAATTGAATAGTGTGGTTGAACAAGCCATTGGTACATTTAAACAAGTCTTGACTGTGAGGGTGCTGAACACAGGATTGTCATGGTACCACACCCTATGCCAGGATCAATGAGCAACCTATAACTTGCCAAGGACCTGTAATAGTTTGTCTCAAATTGTTTTTGGTATGCAAAAATGGAGGTAGGGAACTCGGTTTAGTTCCCAAGTTTTAGGTGGATAGCAGCTCCTTTATATTGAGCATTCTACACACAACCTACACTTGGAATCTGCTCACCTGAAATATCAATGCGCCACACAACCAACATTTTGAATCTGCTCACCTCAAATGTCTGTTTTTCTAGAAGAGTTTATAAGCATAGGATTAGCATAGTGCCATCCAATCAGAGCTAGAAAGGGTCAAAGCCTTTGACCATTTTTACAGCTACGTTTTAACATTCCATTTAAAAGAGCAATTCTCCACCTGAAACTTGGGAATCACTAGGCCTGGGCGGAGTTCACGGAATTCTGCTATGCGGAACTCCGCAAAGTGACCCGAAAACTCTGTCACCCTATGTGGAGTACGTTACATCTCACTGTTCAAGCTGAATTTTAGTGCAGGGTGTTTTTTCCGCACTGTAAAATCAGCACAAACTGAACCATGTGCAGCACAAGAGGGTGCTGCTTTTTTCTGCTGCTCAAGTAGATGGTCTACTCGAGCGGCAGCTTCCTCAATGTGAACAGAAGGTTTCTCGACGCAAGTGGTAGCGGCGATCCACGACCGCCCGCATTGAGAGATCTCAGCGGGAGGTGGTCTGCAGTAAGATTTTTCCTGCTCACACTCACCAACTTCCAAGAAGGGATGAAAGCTGTTGCCACCTCGGATGAGGAACAGCTGCCTGACACTCAATTCAAAGAAAGTCCTCATCCTTGGCTACACCCCATCCACATGGCACAACTCCTAATGGACGCCCGCCTGCCCTTGGAACTCCCCCTACCCTGACGTACCACGCACAAAACCTTGGCATCACACTAGACTCCTAGTGACACTTAACTCCAGAAGACTTGCCAGAAAGCATCAACCAGACTGGCTGCATTGCACCCACTTCTGAGAACTAAGTCGATTATTCAATCAGCGCATTTATTTGCCCAAAAATAACATATGCATCACCAGTGTGGAGCGGTTGTCAGTATCTGGAGGCCCTGCAGACACTACATAGCAAAGCCTTACAGATTGCAGAAGGTGCTCCTTGCTTCCTAAGAATAGCAGACCTCCATAGAGACCTAGGCATTGGCATGTTAGTTACAGTGAGAGAAATAGTGTAAGTAGATGGAAGACACCACAGTTTGGTGTGCAACAGAGGTGGGGAGTGTGGGTGGCTCCTAGCAGGGTAAACAGTATGGCACCAAAATCCTCCAAAAGAGTTTAATCAGTACTATTTATGGTAAGGTTTAAGTGCAGTCACATTTTGGAAGTAGTGCTGCAGAAACCTCCATAGCAAGTGTGTGAAGGGATGCAGAAGAGTGTAGCGCATAGGACAGGACCAGTGAGCTGGACTCCAATCCTTCTGGAGAAGGGTTTTCCCTGCATATATGAGCAGAAGGCTTGAGGTCACCAACGTCATGTAGATGCAGGCAAAAACTTTGGTGACATGTCACCCACTTTTTTTTGCCTGGTTCGCAAAAGGTCAATGTTTTAGAAATCACTTAACAAAATTGGCAAAGGCCAGCTTTTCACCCTTCAAGGTTTTTGTATCTCACCAGAGGTGTATAAGTGGGCCTCGGGTGCCTACATATCAACAAATCAATTCCTGAAGAGTACAATTTTTATAGATTCATCAATTTAAGCAATAAATTATATGAACAATATAATTGAAGCGGTAATACGTTTCAACGTTGAGGAGTGTTAGGCTGGAAGAGTGTTTATTGCTTTCTAAGATAGTGCTGTAGAAGAGAAAAAATACTATTTGTATTACAGAAACAAATGTTATCTGTCAAAATAGAGGGTAGTGGCAGCGCAAGTTTTACTCACATACTCACGGAACTCACAGCACGGGTAAATGCAATGCAAAATTCACTTATACATACCAAACAGGTGTAGTACAGGCAGCCACTGTCCAAGTTTCCCTCACGCACAAATAAAAGGTACAAGCAACAGCAAAGCAAGCAACCCTCACACACAAAGAACAAATGAGGACAGTACAATACAAACTTCTTTCACACCTGGAACAGGTATAATGAAAAATAGTGGGGGGACTAATCAGCATATGTGATTTATAATAACATCGTAGGTCACACTAAGGGATGGCATACTCCTATAATATTCCTCACTTACAGCTGAATGGGCATATTTTACAAAAACAATCTACAGTTACAGCTGAATGGGCATATTTTACAAAAACAAGTCGTCATCTTGTCGCATCGCTACCGGAGCGCAGGAAGAATCAACATATCCCCTTCTCTGCGACCTTTTTGTTTGTTCTGCATCACGCATCCAAGGTACTTTGAGAGAAAAGGGTTGTATTTACCATGTACAAGTTTATTTTTGAAACAACCCTTTTTAAAGACATTCTACTGAGTATCTGTATGTTGGATTTTGCCGTTTTGGTCTTGTTTCGTTTGAAAAAAGATATTTCATTTTTCTAAACTGGTGTGTTGTCCCTTTGTGGTGTTTTCAATGTGTTGATGTGTGTGCTGGTACAAATACTTTACACATTACGGTTGGGATCAGCCTGTCTGCTCGTCCCAAGCTAACAAGGAGATGATCAGGGGTTATCTAAAGTGTGTATCCCCCTTACCCTAACTAGACGCAAGAATCCCTATTTGGTCAAAGGTACCTACCTAGCGACCCCCAGTTCTAACAATGCTTCTTCTGTTTAGCATGACATGGTTTTATCAACTATGTGATGCATCTTATGGTGGCTTGACTAGGGAGAGCACAGGTAGATTCTTGGCATGGTTCTAGCTCTCCAAGGGGCTAGATGTAGGTAATAGCAAATTACAGAATGATAAATACCGAATTTTACAGATTCGGTATTTACTAATCGGTAATTGCTATGTAGGAAAAGAAATCGGTTAAAATACCGAATCGGTAAGATTCGGTAATTACCGATTCGGTAATTACCGAATCAGTATTTGCCATTGATTCCTATGGGCCTTGAAGCCTATAGGATTCAATAGCAAATACTGATTCGGTAATTACTGAATTGGTAAAATTACCGATTTTACAAGGGGGACAAGGTGTCACTTTGACACCCTGTTGCACCCCTGTTTCTGGCTTGTGTGCCATGTGGCACACATACATGCCCTAAGGGCATGTATGTGTGTCACATGGCACAGGTGTACATGCACAGATGTCCATGTACACAGAAATTCGTAATTTACCACCCAATAGTATTACTGTTCTTACCTCTTTCAGATGAAGTTTCTTTTTACAGAGAGGCTGCACCCAGCAAGATTCTACAGCACCTTGCTCTTGCTTCTATGTGCATGAGGAAGTACTCTTTGCAGGACACCCACAATCTGGCTGACAAGGCTTCACACTATTAGTCGCACCACAAGTAAAGTAGTCATTGACAGGATTAAGACAGATTTTAAGGCTGTTTGTTTCGCCAATAAAGTGAAAAGATCCACAGCATCGGCTGGAAAGGCTTCCTGCTCCTCAGGCTTAGGACATCCCTGCAAACACGCTCACTAGAATACAATGATACCTTCCGGAGTAATATATATCCCAGTGCCTAAGTTCTGGAGATGAACCAATCCTGTTTTGGATCCATATCATAGCTCAAACCACAAGATGATTTGTTTGTAACAGAGTTTGACAACCCTGAGTGGTTGTCATAACAAATCATTTAACTAACCAATAGTAAACCACTCAAACTGTGCCATACAACATTTGATACAAAATAGTGATTAGTACCTAATTAGACTTCCTTGACTGCCCAGAAAATACCTAAGGCATGGTGGGTATTAGCTTTCTGAAAGAAGAACACACCTGAGGCCAAGCAGTAGGAAGAGGAATATCCCGCTTGGGACATCAACACGTCTAAGATAACCAACACATGTTTGCTCCAAACCTGCTACATCATGGACTAGTATGGTCCATGTGTGGAATAAAATGGCCTGGCATTTTTGGAAATTTCAAGCATTCAGAATCATGAGCTCCAAAACTGCTTTTTGGACAATGACAATTGAAATAGCTTGGTTAAAGGCTGTAAAATTACAGGTTATTTAACAAACATGCTTGTTAGATTTAGGGGTCTCTAGTTGGCACAAGTAGGTACTTGTGACAAATAGGGAGTCTTGCCTCTTGTCAGGGTAAGGGGTATACTCGTAAAATAACGCCTGCTCACCCCCTTGATAGCTTGACATGAGTAGACAGGCTTATTTATCTCAGAGGCAGTGTGTAAATCATTTGTGACCACATACATTAATCGAGTGACAACACTACAGATGGACACCACACAAGTTGTATATTAAAAATAAGTATTCTTTATATAGATTTAACACAAGACCACAAACGACAACAATCCACAATACTGTACTTAAAATGGTAGGTTTAGCTTAGTTCTCTGCAGTTCTTAAAATGTGACACTTTGAGTCATTGTACCTTACGATGCCTCACGCTTCTACAACAAAAGTCCTGCAGGGATGAAGATGAGGCAAAGATCCGGTGAAAAGAAATAAAGACGTTAAGTTCTTCCTGATGCGGCACGCTTCTCTGATGTTGAGAGAAGTCTCGACTCGAGGTGTCGGCTGCAGCGGTGACACCCTTGTTCAGTGATGCGACGACAGCGGCTTTGGTGGCGACACTCTTCTCCCTCGATACGAGATGCTTCCGCTGGATGCGACAGCTGCAGCGCTGACACCCTTGTTCAGTGATGCGACGGCAGCGGCTGCGATGGCAAAACGCTTCTTCTTCGTTGCGAGACGCTTCTCTCGATGCGGTGCAATGCGACAGCTACAGCGACAACACCGTTGTGCAATGATGCAACGGCAGCGGCTGCGACTCGCTTCTTCTCCGTTGCGAGACGCTTCTCTCTATGCGGTGCAATGCGACAGCTACAGCAGCGACACCCTTGTTCAGTAATGCGATGGCAGTGGCTGCGATAGCGACACGCTCCTTCCTCTTGAGTCGCGCTTCAGGCTCCTTGCGACCCGCAGTCACTCAGAAGGCCCAAAACAGCAGCACTTCCAAAGAACTCTTGGGTAGCTATGGGTTGAAGTCTGTTGTCCCTGAGACTTAAGCAGGGGGCAAGCTCTTCTCTCAAACCCTTGGAGATCCTTCACAAGTTGAAATAAAGCACACAAAGTTCTTCCTCCTTTCGTTGGCAGTCAGGTAACCACTGCAGGCCAATCCACCAAGCAGCACTTCAGCTTAGGGATTGTCTCTCCTCAGTTTCTTCAGGTTCCTCTCCTCAGCAAAGGTTTCTTCTTGTTGTCCAAAAGTGATCTAAAGTTCTGGGGTTTGGGTCCCCCCTTTTATGCACTGTTTCTCTTTGTTCTCTGAAGGCAGAGATGCCTTTGCCTAGTTCAAACCAGTTCTGGTCAGTCCTGGAGCACTCTGTTTACTTGACTCCTTCTTTCCAGTAACACTGCAGGGCAGAAACATCAGACGCACCACAGGAGGTTGAGCCAGCATTGTGGAGGGAAGGCACAGCCCTATTCAGGCCCCTGGTGCAACTCCTCATTACCGTCTAGATACAGATCTCTCTATTCATCACTGGGCTGACTCACCCTGTCTCCTGGAATCCCCCAGTCCCTGTCATTCAAACTCCAGACAAGGAATACACAACCCAGCAGAGGCAGGCTTGGATAGATAGACAAGAAAATACCTACTTTCTAATAGTGGTATTTTCAAACACAGAATGTTAAAACCAACTTCACTAAAAGATGTATTTTATCATTCTGAGTTCAGGCACACTAACCTCGAATTTCTACGTAGTTCCCTGAGTCAGTTAGGAATATAAGATGTAATAATCTAACTGCCCATTCTGGCCTGTGGGGAATAGGTAGCCTTGCAATAGTGAAAAACGAAAATGGCTGTAATTTACTATTAGGACATGCCACACAGGACATGTCCTTCCTTATACTTACAATGCAGCATGCCCTTGGGCCTATCATAGGGGTATCTTATCTTCAAACAAGGAGCCTTGAGGGTATAGGGGAAAACGGGTTGCCCTCCACTCATAAATCTCACAAAACTACAAAACCTTTTCTCTAAGGCAAGCAATGTGGAGTGTATTAAACACTATGGTTTCCTCCTCAGCGTGGTGTGTACATCACCATATCTTCCATTATTTCTACAGCAAAAATCTATTTTTTTCTTATGGTCATCTGCAACACTCTCTTGCCTGTTGTTTTAAAACCTCTGTTTCCACTGACAGTCCTTCAGAAGGGAAAACTGACTGGTCTTAACACACAAGTCAGTACACCGGCCGGCTTCTTTTTGTCAGCATAACATGCTGGATCAAAGTGAAAAAATGTGATAGAGATAAAGTGACCCCTCACGGGCGAACCACCAAAGAGGTAACTGGCAGGTACTCACCAGATAAACCCACTGTTCTCATCATTGGCAGTCACCTGATCTCAAAAAGGAACAAAAATGGTGTCCTAAAACAAGTGTCCAAATAAAACAAAATGAATAGGTGCAGTAGAGCGATAACGAATTACACTCTAAAGTAGTGACGACGAATAATTAAAATTGACAGGCACACCTTTCACAAAACAACCACTCCTTGACTATAAAAACAGCTGACAAGGGTGGGGCGGTAGTTGTTTTAAACTCTGAGGATTACAATGCTGAGGTCATGAGACTCCTAGCAGTACGTACCAACTATAGGCCTTTAAGTCAGGACCCTGCCCAAGACCTATTTAAGACCATAAGGGAGATGGTGAGCACAGCAAACGAAAATAAATGGATTTCTGTGAAGGAGGCAGAGTTCTTGGTGAATGAACATCCCAGAACTCCTGCCTTTTACGTCCTCCCAAAAATTCACAAGCCTACACGCCTCCCGCCAGGACAACCAATTGTGTTGGGGTTACAATCAGTCCTTGAACCTTTGTCACAGTACGCCGATTATTTTCTGAGAGAAGCTGTGATTAACCAACAGTCTTTTGTGAAAGACACTACGGAGGTCCTGAATATCTTGGATGGTATGTCTTTTGATGAGGAACATGAATTTCTCATCACGTTTGACATAGAGTCACTCTACACCTGTTTCCCCCAGGACGCTACGCTGGTGGCAGCAGCACGCGCACTGGGGGATCAGCAATGGTTTTATGATGTACCTCAATCGTTCGTGATGCAATGTGTAGAGCTAGCTCTCACCAGGAATTATTTTTGTTATAAAGATCAACTGTATCTCCAAACATCAGGAACTTCAATGGGGCTACTATGGCACCCAGTCTGGCATGTATTTATGTCGGACAATTTGAGGAGCACGTCGTCTACCAATCCACCAACCCCTTCCAGAGGAATTTACACCTCTGGAAGAGGTATGTTGACGACGTGCTCCGTATTTGGACAGGCACGGAGGAGGTGCACTTGCAGTTTCTGGACTGGCTTAACCAGCAGGATGCCAGCCTTAAATTTACATGGTCTTATAGCCATAATACGGTTATTTATTTAGACCTTGTAATAGAAGTGAAAGATGGAGTGATTACTACATGTGTTCAACAAAAACCAACTAATAGAAACTCCCTTTTACTCCATGATTCCTACCATCCCAGGGCCCTACGGGATAACCTCCCGGTAGGGCAGTTCCTGCGTTATAGGAGGAACTGTTCCTCGACCAAGGTATATATGGAACAATCACAGGCACTAGCAGAGAAATTAGAACAAAGAAACTACCCTCCGCAAATGATAAAACAAGCTAAAAAAAGAGCCCTGACTACTCCTGCAGTGCCCTAGTGGAGAAGAATGTGAAAGAGAAAAATGACTGTGACCCAGTCGTTATGACTTTTGACCCGTTGGCTTCAAGAATCAGACAGTACATTCGGAAGCACTGGTCCTTACTCTCATGTAAGGATTTTGTTATGCCCCCCGAGGTTTGCATTCAAGAGATCAAGCAATCTCAAAGACAAATTGGTTCAGTAAGTCAGTCAAAAATACTTTATTCGGTTCATTGCAAAAACCATAAAAATGTACTAAACATCAGAAAGTCAAGACCAGAATTAAGAAAAAGAAAGATTTGTACAAATTAGCAATCCTTACAGTACAATATCATATTTAAAAACATACGCTAACGAATTTAGGTAACAGAGATTTTCTACAAATATCACAATTTAAAACCATTAAAACACAGATAAAAACAAAGCGCTCGGAGAAAATTCATTATTCATTCCACTATATACACTGGGTCCAATTGATTTTCCTCTTTAGTCTCATAGCTATTGTCAAGAAATTCGCTATATTGAAAATCTCCCAGGTGTTAGACAACAGCTGTAGATACAGAAGGGCCGGTTTAGTTTGTCTAAAGCCCTTGCCTATGATAAGAGGAATAATGAACCTTTTACGAATTGGGCGAAGATATTCACAAAAAAAGATAAAGTGCACAGTGTCCATAATTGAAAAACCATCGCAAGAACAGATCTTCAAATCCCTCTCTGTAGTCCAACCTGGACGTTCTGTAAGGAGAAGGTGAAATTTGTTCAGTCTGAACTTTGTCAATAAAAAGCGATGGTTGGTATTATTAACAATTCTTAGATAGGGTTCAATTTTACTTGACGTTATTAACAGCTGATGAGCCCTTACTGTAGGTTTACACAGCTCCTTTTCTTCTCTGGCCAAACCTGCCATCAACTTATAATTGTCTTTTACCCATTTCACATCCCCCTTCAGCAATTTGTTCGGCTTTTCAAACAGTTCCGGGCGACCCAGTTTAACTGCTAAATTTTTAACATAATTCAGCCAGGGGATGGTGTTACTGTGCTCAAGGGCTAGACAATCCCTAAGGATCTCGTGGTTCAAATCTAATTCCGGGTTCAGCCAGATTGAAATCCATTTTAATAGTGGGGCTATTGCTATGCGATCTTCTAAAAATTGCACTCCACACTCTTGATGAGCGATAAAGCCAGGGGTTGACTGAGGTACAGATAAAATAGATTTCAAGAACTTGTCCTCAGCCACCTGCAAGGCCTTTACATTTTTGAAACCCCACAGATCAGTTCCATACATGGCTAAAGACATACATTTGGCATTGTATATCTTCAACACAGCTTCCAACGGCTTCACCCCCAATTTGCGAGCAAAGCCCAGGACAGCCAAGATAGATCTAGCGAAGACATTACGCTTTGCACCCAATTGGGGCAACCATGAGGACTTATCGTCAAAAATAACCCCATAATATGCGAATCTTGAAACCCTAGATAAAACATTCCCTTAACAGTGCAAGGTCATAATTCTTTTCGGTTTACTGCCCACAATCATTATGTGTGATTTTGAAAATTTCACACTAAGATCCAGCGCTTTCATAAAACCAGTGAATGAATTTAAAAGACTTTGCAGCCCTACAGCTGTGCGTGCTATAAGAGCGGCATCATCCGCATAAAGTAATGCCGGAATGAGATGCTTGCCTGCCCTCGGGATATCTTTGCACGCCTTAATTAAAACACTCTCTAAGTCGTTAATGTAAAGGGTAAAAAGTAGGGGGGCTAAAATACAGCCCTGCCTGACCCCGTTAATGATCCCAATCCTACCCGTACAGTTACCCAAGCGATCATATCTGACTGTGGCCGAAAGGTCCCTATGTAAGTCAGCAAGGAAGTACACAATGTTCTTTTCTATGCCAAGCTTAAGAAGCAGACTCCATAGTTTGGACCTATTCACCCGGTCAAAAGCAGAGGAAAGGTCCATGAAGGCTAAATATAGCATGCCCCTGTTGGCAATTGTGTATTTCCCGATTAATAATTGAAGGTTAAGGCTTTGGTCTATAGTGCTGCGACCTTTCCTGAACCCAAATTGTAGGCCTGAGAGTGTGTTAGTTTCAGCCAACCAGTCTGTAAGTTTACCTAAAACCACCCGACCTAATACTTTCACAGCGGAATCAATGAGGGAGATCGGGCGGTAGCAACTAGGGTCCCCTCTATTACCTTTCTTAAAAATGGCCACGATCACAGATTCAGACCAGGTACCCGGGATCCCAGATTTACATGCCCTCTTAAAAACATTGGTTAAAACTCTGGACCAGGTCTCGACATCTGATTTAAAGAGGTCAGCTGGGACGCCATCTGGACCCGGAGCCTTATTACTGGTCATCTTTGTGATGGCGTCTGCTACCTCTGTCACAGT
Organism: Lissotriton helveticus; assembly: GCF_964261635.1. NCBI lineage: Eukaryota > Metazoa > Chordata > Amphibia > Caudata > Salamandridae > Lissotriton > Lissotriton helveticus. The sequence continues at coordinate 1,434,013,578 of NC_136057.1, read as the reverse complement.
AACCACTAAAGTATAGGGAACCACCAAAGGGGTAGATATGGTCACACCCCCTGGGTTTTCCCCTTCATAGACTGACTTGAAATGAGAATACCACAGCTGTTCCTGGATACCACAATCCATTTGATCATTGCAAGGGTCACTAAAAAAAGGTTTATTTACAACAGCCCAAAACTTAGAGCTATTCTTTAGAACGTCTACAGAGGTTAATTCTTCCCTGGCCGCTTACCTGATTTCCCGCCTTCTGACTTCCAGTGTATTTTTATAAGCTTTCCTCAGTAAGGCTACAATGGCCCTGTCCACTGGCTTGCATTTCAGGGCGTCCGTCAGCCTTTGGTTGGCTAAAGAACATTTTTGATCAAACCACCCCGTCCCAGCAGGATCCCTCGCTATACCCGAACGTCTAAGATCAGCTGCGACGTGGGCACAGATTTTTACGTAAGCCTCTAAGACCTCCTCGTTCCCTGCTTGCACATTCATACACATCTGTAACTTGGTTACTACTTTAGTTGATAAGTTATGTAGGAAGTCTCTAGGTACAACTCTACTCCATCTTATTCTACGTCCCTGGTGTGTCGGGCAGATATCGTGCTTATCTGTCCTATTGTGACCTAAATCCGTTTTTTTGATCAGATTCATGATGTTAACAACCACTGGATTATGGTCACTAAAATGTGACCAAACCGCCGAATAGCCATGTATTTTAACCCCCAGCGTAGAACTGATGAAGATATAGTCAATAACAGAATGTTTTCCATTCCCTTTAAAAGTAGGTATCCCCCTATCCACTGTTGATGGGAGCATTAAATCGTTATCTGCAAGAATATTTTCAAGAAGAACTCCTTGCACGGAGTGCTCAAAATGAGTATCCCCCAGCTCTATGGGGCCAAATTCATCTAGTTCCAGACAATTTTCCGGGCAGCCATGTATATTAAAATCACAGAGGACTATAAAAAAACATTGATTTTTATTTGCCTCTTTATAGTCTGATAAAAAAAGATTTAGCATTTCCAGGTGTTCAGTCGTGGTATCTCTAACAAATGAATTATAAAAATTAATAATTAAAATACAACCCACCCCACTGCAGGCAATTTGTACTGCCAAGCAGTGTGGTGATCCTGTGTCTAATTGGGTATGGGTTCCAGGGATAGTAGCCGAGATCAATGTAGCCAACCCACCCTTTGCTCTCCCCATGTTAGATGGTTCCGCTGGGATCATATTGGTAGAGTAACCATCCAAACTAAGGATGTTCTCTGTATCCCATGTTTCCTGCAGACCAATAATATCTGCCCCACCAATAAAATCTTTCCAAGTCGGGTCATCTATTTTTTTTTTGAGGCCGGCGATATTCCAGGTAACAAACTTGATGTTTGCATCCAGCACTAATTTTGCCTTCCCATCTAAAGAACAAGTTTTACTTGCTGGGGGGGGGTCCAAGCTAGGAACTATCGGGAGAGTGGCAAAAGTGGGAATAAATGCGGTAGAACCTAGTCACTCATTTTCTTCCAAATTTGAAAACGTATCAAATCTGTTAAGAACTGGTACCGAAAATTCATATGGACCATTCCGCTTTGGTGGGTCTCTATGCACAACCTCAATGTTATGTGGAGGATAGAAAAAACCCAGTGGGAGTACATTTACGTAATCATGATGTATTCTGATTGACCCAGCCTGCCTTAGTATATCTTCAACCAATCTGGGGGACTTCAAGTTTATAACTACACAGTCACCATCCAGGCTTTTATTAGCCTTACCCACCCAAGGCACCCTTCTAATCATTTTAAAATTGTTATACAAATGATTCCCTAGTACAGTTTTGTTCGTCAAGTAGAGAAGGGCTTTATTTTTTAACATGGTCCAATGTTCATTTTGGCCATCCTGGAGGGACATGCCTCAACTGGTAGGTGCAGTGGCTGCTCTTTTTTAGAGGAAGTTGCCTGAAGATTTAGTCTCCCCATTGGGCCCCGAGGTCCATGCCTTTATCCCCGCATGGCTCCTGGGGCTAAGGATGCAATATTTGGAGTTATAGCCGGAGCTGCAATTTGTGGTACATGCTGGGGAAAAGGAGTAATCATTGAGTCCAACAGATTATTAACGGAGGCTGTAACTGCACTCAAAGAGTGAACAACAGGTGGATTAGACTCCAACGTTGAAACTTTTTGATCTTTATGTTTTTCAATTATGTTTAATCGACCCTCTATTCGCTCTAATTTGTCCAGTAACGGGGAAGTAAATAACCTGAGCCTTTCATCCAGGAGTCTTGTAAAATCAGTCATATTACCCCCCGCATTGTTATCTGTAGCCGAGGCAGCAAATCTACTTACTCCCCTATCCTCAGCATCCTGAAGGGAAACGCTATTACCCTTACGACCCGGCCCAGTAGCAAAATTAGTGTTCCTTGCCTGTTTGGCCTGTTGATGGCTCCCTTTAGGGGTGTTGTTGGCCTTCCTTTTCCCTGATATTATTTTACTACGGGTGTCCATCATACCCGGTCTAGCCCTTAACTGCCTAGTGCAACTAGCCATTGTGGAAGGGACAGGACTATTTACAGGGGAAGGGGCGGAGGAAATGGACAAGCCCTCGGCTAATACTGACCCGTTAGGTACCTGGTGAGAATGCAAACAGTCTGACAGGGGAGTCATAGTGGCGGGTATCTCCACATTAGATGATGGAGAGGCTATTTCCCGGAGTGGTTCCAAAGAAAATCTCCTCTCAACTAACTCAATTTCCTTTGCCACCACAGACTCTGCTCTTCTCCAAAATGTGTCAAGGGTCCCCACGCTACCGGCCCCAATACAAGATCTAAGGTTAGATTTCGCCATGACAATTCAATCCAACTCACTGTCAACCAGGTAATTCCTGTAAGTACGCTGAAGCATGTAACAGATAATGTCAATATCCCCCCAAATGTCTCACAACTCACTTATTAAGGAGTCAGCTACAGATGTCCCAGGGATCGTAATGGGGTGGGCCCAGCCCGGCCTCCTCTGGCCTCTGAGGGCCTAAGAGGGCCCGCCCTTTGCCTGGGCTTCGCCCGGCTCGTCCCGCGGGGACGGGAGGCGTTCCTCACTTTTCAGGCGCCTCCGGGCATGGCAGTGGCTTCAGGTGTGCGCCTGGCCACCAGGGCACCTGGGAAATATGGACCCAGCCCTCGTGGCGCATCCGTTCCCCTCACGGCGTTTCAAGAGACTCCAGCGCAGCCGTTCCCCTCACGGCAGGCACAGGACAGGAAAATGCCAGGTATGAATCCAAATCGTTTTTTTCAGCGTCCCACTGAGCGCTCAGCACTCCTCGCTTTTCAGGCGCCTCCGGGCGCGGCAGTGGCGTCAGGTGTGCACCTGGCCGCCGGGGCACCTGGGAAATATGGTCCCAGCCCTCGCGGCGCAAATTGGTTCATACCCGGGGTCCCCCTGCATTGAAAATTAATGAAACTACTATCCCTAAAGGACACTTCCCATGCAGGACGTGTTCTGTGTGTCCTCTAACTAAAAAGACTACGAGTGTAACTCTAACTTCAGGGAAGGAGTGGTTTCTTAATCATTTCAGAAATTGTAATACCACCAATGTGGTGTACAGATTGCTTTGTGAATGCGGCCTGCAATACATAGACCTGACGTCTAGAAAAGTAAAGACGAGGATGCAGGAACATCTTAGCACCATCAGGGCCGGGAAGCTGACAACAAAATTGGTTCAACATTGTCACAATGCTAAACATGGGTTCACGTGGGTAGTCTTAGAGAAAGTATTAGGCAACCCTCAGAATGTAGAAAAGATCCTCCTGTCAAAAGAAGCTAGATGGATCTACCAAGAAAAGAGTGACCAGCAAGGTCTCAATTAAATTATTGAATGGAATAGAGTTGGTTGAAACTCTTTGCAGTGACTTCTGGAATGCTCGGTTTTGTTCCTTGGTATCAGGTTTTGGGGCACTTTGTGTGTTCCATTAAAATGGTTCCTTCCAGAAAATCCGGGAACCTTGTACAGTTGCACTATACCTTCTGTGTGTGAGAAAAACGAGAAAAATAAAAAACAATAACTTGGGTTGTGCATTGTTTATTTGTCCCCCATGATGAGTTTAGGATGGTGTGTATAAAGTTGTGGACTTTGTAACCAGTAATGAAAAGGTGAATTGTCCTCCACCATTGATAGGGACACATTAGGGTTACAATAAGTTCCTTCCCTTATTTGTGTTCTAATATTTGAAGGCTTTAGCCAAATTTGTTGTATGTGCCCATGTATACAATATATGCTACACACCTAGTGGTTTCGGTAGTAGTATGCTGCCTCAATATATAATAATTTGTTTCCCATCACTTCAATATGGCAGCTCTATTAGGTGTAGGTCTTGTGTTCACGTGACCGCACCGTAGAATTGTTTGGGCATTTTCAATTTGTTTAAAATCCAAAAATCTAAGAAATATAAGAGACGCTCACCCATCTACATTATATGTGCATCTGTTATTCTTCGCTTTGTGTTGTGTGTGGCACACGATTTGAGTCACACCCTCGTTGTTAACAACTTACAGGACGTTGAGTCCCTACCCAAGATGGCGGCTGCATGGACGCGAGTCACGTTGTCACGTGACCGCGTCGTGCCTTATGGGTTTTTTAATCGGACCAGCATGTTGGTGTAGTGCAGGACGAGACGCCGCGTTGCTACAAGCCCGTACTGGTGAGAAGTAGGGTGGCCGGTAACATGTAAGGTGGCTGGAGATGGCACAGCGTTTGTGGTGAACCTAAGCCCATTTTGAAATACAATGGTTATTGTGTGCCCATGATGTGACATAGGTGAAAGGTTGATGAGTATGTATAAAGTATGTTGCTGGATTTAAGAAGTGCAATAATTTTCTGGTGGACAGATATACATATGTGAAGATAATGTGCCGGCATAATTTCTTACCGGCGTGGTAATACTTCATATACTGAATTGCCGACATGAGTTGGTGACAAAGGAATATAAGCCAATAAATACAGTGTCCATGGCTGCTGCTAGTGGGCAGACACTTTTCAGATCCAATTGCTGATATGATTTGGGAAATAAAGAATCAGTGATAAGGAACATGATTGGGTGCAATGTTACATATAAATGTGATTGAACTTGAAAAGAACCATGCAGTACATTGTTTGTTTTGTGGTTTCTTTGTTTTCCTTTGTGATATGTAGATCGATACAACGACTAAGGGACAGTCAGATAGAAGGATTCACGTAAGGAGTCTACCCTGACTTGAGTACCCACTCGCAAGCTGGTAGGAGAGACAATAGCTTAGCGAGGGTAACTATACATTTCTAAGTGTAAATAGGGTCCTGCACATTGTTAGAGTTTGTGAGCAATGTGGGAGGAGTTAGTTGTTTTCTAACACAGTGTCGCACCTTCCTTTGTTTTCCATTGACTGTTTCTCTAGAATGATGTGTCCAACTCCGGTACTGTGACCAGTCTTCTAGCCCTGAAGTGTAGTGTAGTTCCTATAGTCCCAATAGGCTCTGCGCATTGGAATAATATATTCAGCAGTGTGGACGTAGGACTGAGGTTAACTAGGTCTCTACTGACTATATTAGACTTAAGTTTTTGCCAGCTAGCTCAGAGGTCACTAGAAACTTTCTCGAATAAGCGAGGAGGAGTTTAACCTCCCTGGATAGACAAGAAGGGATTAGTTTCTGACAACCATAAAACATGACAACTTTGCTCTCACTGATTAAGAGTATATCTCTAGAGTCGTGTGAAAACAAAAGACAGCTATTTCACTCAGTCAAAGGTGCGTACTTAGTTTCACCAGATTGCAGAGAAAAGAGAGACGGGCGTTTTCAATAAAAGGTATTATTTATTGAGCAGTCTTCTTCCTCATGCAAGAGAAATGAATTGCTACAATTGCAATACTTATAGTAAAGTAAAGTGCGTACAGTAAAAGCAGGATTATAAAATAATACTGTAAAAGCATTGATATGGTTTCTTATCCATATGATACTTTAAAATAGATAAAATAGATACATACATATGTACATTGACTAATCGTACTCAACTGGTGCTTCTAACTACACCTACCCCGGTGTACCTGACCTAAGCCTAATACGTGGGAAGGAGTAAGTAAGTAGGAGTTTAAGTTAAGTTTGTTTTGCCAAGAATCTGACTCAAGAATTCTTTGTAAGGGTTTAGTCAGCTCAGTACCTGGGTAATAGAAAGCAGGAGGTCTGGTATCTCTCTCTCAGGACTCGATATCCCAGTCACCCGCAAGGGTAGGCTGGAAACGCCGGAGCTGGATTTTCTCGGCAGGAGAAAAGACAGCGTCTTTCTCAGCACGTCAAAAGGGAGGGGCAGCGTCCGTGGGCTCTCGCATCAGCTGGGCTCTTTGGAAGTAGATAGCTGCTCTGCTCCAGGATTACCACCGTGTGTTTGCTTAAGGCAACGTTGGTATATATTTATACCTGAAAAGTACCGGGTTTGACGTAAGGCTGGACATAAGACGTCAATAAAGATGTCACTAAGAACTGGCCGTTCTTACAGTGCTTTACAGGAGTTCTCGGACGAAATCAAAACAAAGGCAATGGGGATTTCCCAGGTTGCTGGAGGCTTGGTTTTGTTTAGAGAAATCGGTGTGCTTTCTAGGGGGCTGGAGGAGTAGGCTTGCTTAATGTGACAGCATGTGCTACGCTTGAATTATGGATATGATTATTATGCCATTGTATGGATATTATTGATTATAGCCGGACAAGGGCATAAAATAGGAATATCGGTTCAGGTTCCTAGATAAACACACTACACCCACTCCACGAATTAATGTCCATCATTACTAAAAACTAAGCAATAGTAAACATATCTAAAGGTGCACGTGTATACCGATCCACCCCAAAATACATTTTTGCATTTGAAATGGTGTAAGTGAAATACATAAAAATGATTATAGGTACTGTACGCGTTTCAAGCAGTGTAATCATTCAAAAAAAGCATGCATATATATATCAGCATGAATGATTTGCGAAATTTACACATGAAATGGCTCTTAATACAGAAAAAAGATGTGAGACCATTCCATCACATATAAATACAGTCATTTGTAAATATGCTAGAGGCTGAGGTAATATATTGTCTCTAGAGTTCCTAAAATAGAAGCTCTGTTCTTTAAGAATAGTTCTACTTCAAGCAGAGTACTTGTGCCAAAAAAAAGGTAAATATTTTGGAATCGGTAAAAAATATTTTTGCTTTCAGGGGAGAGAGAAAAAAATATATAGTTCCAAATATGTTCAGTAGCTTTTGTTTATCAAAGCTGAAGGCCGAATTCAGAGTTCAGGGAACGCTGTGTACTAGTTTGCTTAAAAGTTATTCTTTTTGTTCGGGGGAAAACATCATTTCAGACAGACTTTCAAAAAAGCAGTTTACCGCTTCAGGCGAAAGTTCGACCAAATAGGAAAATGCCGCAACTGTGCAGTCATGAGAATGATTGCTATCAGCGATGTATTGATCAGCATTGCTCACAAAAGGTCGTACCTGGTTGATGCTGCTCTCATCTTGCACTTCACTACCCTTTAATAGCAGTGGTGAAGTTTCCACGAATGCCGTCATCAGGATAGGTAACCGCTGGGGACAACACGATGCATGAGCCGTTACAGGACTTAGCAAAGTATCTGTATCCAATGGTACTTCTGATTGTAGTGTGAGACAGACGTCTAACACGCATTCTTCTCCGCATAGCATACATCTTAGCACAGGTAAGATACAATTCTGCCAGATGGGTCTGAATGAAAGAACCCAGGTCATATTCAGATCTCTTACCCAGGCTAATCCAAGGACTTTAGTTATGCGGTCCCGATAGTGTATAGCTAGGATTGTTTCTTCCATTGTTGCTGGAGTCTTGTCTGTGACATGGCTTGCCATAACGAAGCAGGAGAATCAAAAATAAAATGCCTGCTACGAGTCCCAACAGGAGTGGAAGGCCGCCAAAGACCGAATGGACAAAATTAGGAAAGATGCCCAGGACTGCTTTGAAGAGTGTTAATAGTCCCGAAGTTCTAGGGAGTTAACAGTCCCGAAAAAATTGTCTTAAATACATGTGGAATACCATTCGTATCGGACATGTTTAGGATTTGGCTTAGCATTCCCGCGAAATGTAAGGGGCAATTTGTTGATAAAAGTTTATGTATCTCTGCCGTTGTCCTTGCAACTTGAAGATCATACGTGTCTTTTGATGACGTGAAGGGCACAGTCGTCTGTAGAAGAACAGACTTCATTCTGCTTAAAGTATCAATTCGAATAGAAGAGATATTCAAAATGGGCCACTTTTTTCCCTCCCTGTCTGGAGTGTTGTTCGGAAACAATACTTGCATACAACAAGTGACCATGGAAGAAACGCTTACTAGATAAGCTTTTCCTGGCACCAAGCCACAACATCTGTGGTCCACTATTAGAATGTAGCTCCCGTTAGAAAGCCGTCTAAAAAATGGCTCTATTCGAGTTGCAGGTGTGCCATGCTGGTGGCATGAAAGGTTATTTGAAGTCCCCTCACAGGCCCCATGTAGGTTTACACCCTGACACAGAAGTATACCACTTAGTGACCTTTCACAATTATCACCACTAAGAGATACATTCTGTCCTTTTTCACTATAACATGTGTGTGTGTAAGGTAATTTCCATGATGACTTAATGTATTCTTTACCCAACCTTTCATACTGGCCTGCTGGTATATATTCTTGACAGAAGTTAAATTTGAAAGTTGTTATCGGAATAGTTATTATTCCGTGTATTATCCATTCAATGACAGGTCGTTCTGACATTGTCAATGGTAATCTCTCAAGTTTTTCAATGCTCAGAATTGTATATTCCGCTCCTTTCTGTGCCAAGCTGATTTGTGTATCAGTAAGGTTAAAGATATAGAATAATAACGTTGTGTTGATTAAACGCCAAGACACGTAGCCTGAACGCAGATTTTGTAACGTCCAGCCAAGCTGTACAATAGAACGTAATTGGGACTGACCATGTTGTAACATTAATAAGTCCTGTTCGATTATATCTATAGCAGATGATACAATACTGTCCAGTGAATATATTCTGGAAGACAGAGTCATTAACCCATTGTCCACAACAGAAAGTGATTTTTCCAAATTAATACGGTCAATTTCCCGTATTTTCTCTGCTGTTTCAATTTTCATTATTTTCCAAGCTTCTTTGTAAGCTGCATATATAACGGCCGCTATGAAACGTTTTTGACGCTGTTTGCGTGGTCCCATTATGAAATCACGCAAGTCAGCACCATCTTTAAGTAAAGTCAAGTGTTGCTTAATTTCTGCCAGTGTGGATGTCTGTAGCCATTCGAGGCAGAGTTTTCCTACACTGTATGTTGTAACTATCCCTGGATGTTGTCTCTGGGAGTATCTAGGGTCTGGCCTGGTCAATTTGAACCCCTGTATTTTGTTCAGGAATCTATCTTGACAGTTATTTGTGTCTGTGGGCCAGATCAACCATTTCTTCCAATCAGGATGTGTTCTGTTTTTGTTAAAAATATGGGATACGTCTATCTCAACATCTGTAGTGCTATTACCGTCAGGTGTTGGCTTTGGAATAGACGGTTTATTTAGGTCTTTAATTTTGGCTAGGCCAAGACAGGTTGTCTGTTGAATGGTATCATTCAAGAATATAATTTGTTCTGGGATCATGCAGGCTCTAAATAATGATTCTATACCTTAGACCTGCCAATCTTTGGTACCCCAGATGGTTTTTGTTTCAATATTGTTTTTCCAAAAATCAAAACCAAATGTATTCATTTTTTCAAAAAATGTTTCTGAATAGATTAATTTAGTGTTTGTCAGCATGGTTTTCATTCCTGTCTTATTTAACAGTTTGAAATAAAACATTTCTGCATCACTTGTGTTAAACCCTGAGAAGTATGGGAATTACTCATAAAATGTTTTTGAACTACCTTTTGGTGGAGTTGCACAATGTTCCCATTGATTATAATTTAAAACATTTCTAGGTTGAGCAGATTTATGCAAATAATGGTTAGCATAGTGATTGTAGCAATACATCTGTTCATAATTTGATGAACCCTGTAAATAATCATGTTCTGTAAATTTTGCTGACATTCATCAGAGAATGTGCTTGATTTTACAAAGTCACTTAATGAAACCTTGAATTGATGTCGATACTTCAAGAGCTCGACCGGGCCATAAATTTCGTAATCTGTTTTGTCCCAAGCTACCCCACCGGGTATTGGATTGTCTGTGAAATTTACTGATGATAGTTCTCTTTTCTCGATGTGGGATGACTTGTGTGGCTTTAGGACCAAGTTGATGTTCTGACTTGCTGTGTCCATTGTACTATATTTTCCCTCAATGAAATGTCCCAAGCACAGTACCATGATGAGCCAAAGCAGGATGAAAAGTACACCTAGCACATACCAAAATTCAAATCCATGGAGAAATCAGATAGGTTTCTTTGAGTTGATGAAAGAGTTATTTTGCTTTGTCTTTAAAAGTCTTTGTAGTTGGCTGTTCTTCAGGTTCGCTTGGATCCTCAGAAAAGTCATCGAAATTGATGAAGTAGCCTGATGCAGTTCTGTCAATTGTTGGAATCGCTTCTGGATTTTCATTTGCTTTTGGAATTTTCTTTGTTTCATTAGCATAGTCCGTGGCTACATCGTTGTAGACAGGTGTTTCTTGACGAACTGTTTCAATTTGGGTTTTAAGAGGCAAAAGTTCCATGGCTTTGTTGCATAGTCCTTGTTCATTCACTGCAGGTTTATCAAATGTGATTAGTCTCTCAGTTTGAACCTCTTGTATTGTAGCAAACTTTAGTGTTCTGCTATTTATTGGGAGTCCACTGGGCCTACTACTTATTGTTGGCCACATGATTGTGGTTCAGGTCAATTGATACAACTCGGTTCTCCTTTTTACCAGCAAGGGGCGGTAGTACAACTGATCTTGTTCCGTTGACAGCTAAGACAGGTACTGCTTTTCTGTAAGAAGGCCCAAATTCCTTCTTCACCGCGATCTTCTCTCTGACCAGATCCCCAATCTTTGGAATCCAGACAGGCCTTGCTGGGACAGGTGGTTTCTCTTCAGTGGCTGTTGGCTGGTGTTTTAGCTTTACGTTGCTCAGGTCTTTTCTTGATTCATTTAAGTCCTGTAAAATAGCCAAACGATCTTTGATATCAAAGCATTTTTCTTCTACCACTAAAGTCTGACTATCGAGGTCCAGAATATGCATTCTAGTCCTGAACAATACTTCGTACGGACTGAAACCATTTAGAGAATTTCTTGGCAGATTATTAAGACTACGTTGGACACTTATTAAATGTTTGACCCACCCATCACCCGTACCTAATACCCTTGCCGTTATAGCTTGCTTTATGTCTCGGTTTTTTCTTTCCACCATCCCGTTTCCCTCAGGAAGGAAGTGACAAGATTACCGCAACGCAATGCCCATGCTGGTCATGGCCTCTTTATAAGCTCGAGAGCTAAAAAGCGGTACCCTGGTCAGAATGTAGCATGCCAATTGCGTATGTGCCGATATAGACTCGCAAATCTTTTATAACAGTTCTGGCGTCAGCCGAGCGCTGGTGTCTACATTTTAAGTGAATGCACAGTCGCCTTTTGAAGACGTTTTTACCGCCAGCATGGTTTCCCCGTCTATGTATTTTTCTGCACGCTTTTTTGTGGCTACGGAAGCCGGTTTAGTAGCTTCCGCTGTGGCTGTCTCAACCAATGAATTCCCTGCAACGAGAACGCCATCACGCTGATGACTCAGTGAATGTATCACGTGAGTCTTTTGTAGTACTTTCTGTAAAAGAACTACTTGTTCCCAAAGCGATTTTTGCTTGATTGTGGCTCCTGTGTCATCTTTGTAACCGTTTTGAACCCATTTCTGCAAGTCATTATTGTATGATTTGACGCAGTAATGCGAATCGCACACTATTAGTGTCGGGAATTCGCGATCGGCAATATCTAGCACCATTTTCAAAGCTATTAGTTCAGTTTGTTGACCTGAATTGTCTTTTACAGATTGTGATATTGTTACCAGTGGCATCAATTTATGTCCACGCCACCGGCATTTAACAACTTCGCACGTAGCCTTATAAGGTTGTTTTCCCCAAACTGAGGGTTCTGCATAACTGTTTGTGTATATTACGCAGGCGTAAAGTTGTATGGGCAGAATGTCGTTAGGCAGAGGATATTCTTTTTCATATGTTAGATATTTCAATTTTTTCATTTCCGGGTCAAAATAGTATTTCACTTTGTCTCTAGCAATAGAATTTTCCCATTGTATCCATTTCGGATCTAATGCCACGGTAGTTAAATTACATGGGCTTGTTAATGCCTCGAAGGCTGATTCTGCTGTTAAAACAGTAATCCGTCTGCCTTGGGCTTGGGCACTTTCTTTTGCTACAGCTGTTTGAACCGCATTTACAACATTTTTCGCGAGACTGAATGTTTTTTCAGCTTGTGAGTATAAGTGTGATTTGTATGCTATTGGTACCTTTTCTCCCTCATTAGAGGTCAGGTACGTGAATCCGCTTCTCTCTGGGATGACTCGGATTACAAGGTTGCGTGTATTGTCGCGAGTTTGCAATTTTGTTTTTGCTAACATGTCTGTTTGCAATGATCTCAAAATTTCTGAGTGTTTTTGAGTCCAATTGATTGGTTTAAATTCTGGTTTTATTAGTTCGTAGAGAGGTTTAACCCTCTCTGCATAATTTAGAATGTAAGTTCTTCAGAAATTAAGGAAACCTAGAATTGATTGTAAGTTTTTCAGCGTTTTTGGTGCTTGGATTACAGCGCATTTTTCTAAGAAATTGTCTGCCAGGCTTTTGCCTTCACTTGATAATTCATATCCTAAAAACAGGACTGTTAGATGCGCAATTCGTGACTTTTTAAAGTTGAATTTGTAACCCTCTGCTGCGAACCCAAGTATTATGGTGTTCACTCTTTTCAAGTGAGTATCCAAGTCATCATCTGTTAGATAGATGTCATCGACATAAGATAATGCCTCATCATCATATATTTGTAGTAACTCTGTTACTCTTGCTGAGAATAATCCTGGGCTATTCTTGAACCCCTGTGGGAGTCGACAGAAATTTCCTGCGAGCCCATTATTGAGAAAGCGGTCAAATATCTGCTTTCAGGTGCTATGTTTTGACAAAAGAATCCATTAGAGATATCTAATGTTGTTTTGTATTTTTTGCGCACGATGTTATTCATTAGTGCTGCACTGTGTGAGTTTTGTACTGCAAAAGTTTTGCAACATGAGTTAATGTGTCTGTAGTCCAAAACTAGACGATATGACTCGTCTGGTTTGGAGACAGGAAACAAAGGATTGTTCATTTGTGAGGTGCATGTTTCAATCACCCCCTGGTATTCAAGTTGATCTAAGATCTCCCTGACCTGTTTTTTAGCTTCTTGCTTAATTGGGTACTGCCTTTGTGCAGTTGGTTGACATTTTAGTTGGATTTTGTGAGGAGGAGAGTCCTCATCCCATCCTACATGGTGTTTATATAATGCAGGAGCTTGGGCTACTGCCCACTTTCTTGCAAGTGTATATTTTTTATGAATTGGAATATGATTTGAGAAGGCAGGCATAATCATTTCTTCGCCATGAGGGCACTCCCTGACAAACTCTGGTGGCCAGTCTTTTTCAGCTAAAAGGATGTCATAGCCTTTGGAGAGGTTATCCCAAAATAGACCCTTTATTTTCCTAGTCTTATCTCCCTCTATACGTAATGTTATTTCGTATATTTTATGGGGTTTGCTAACTCTGGTATCTGCAGTTTCCACCTGAATGTATTCATTCGTGTCCACTGTCTCCAGATGATTCATCAGGATCTTGCGAGCTATGCTCACTTCTGCTGCGCTGTCTAGCATTGTTTGAGCCCACTCTCCGTTTTTCAGCTCTGTCCTCAGTATCCTCGGCATGTTTGACTATTTTAATGCTGGCTACCTTCTTTTTTGGAAATTGTAATTTTTTACTTTGATGAGCAGGTTCCTTGTCTTTGGACTTGACGTGCTCTTCCCTGTGTTCTGACCGTCCTCTTCTTTCCGATTTCTGCGAGGAAGTCTGAAAAGATCGAGAGGGACGTGTATCAATATCTTGATATCTATCAGGTTTCTTCAAATTATCCCTATTTCTAAGGTTGTATCTTTTCTCAGAGGGCTCCCTCTGGGGAGACTTGTGTCCTTGGTCCGGAGATCTTTCTCTCCGCCGAGGAGACCTTCCTCTGGACTGGAATCTTTTTTCTTAGGGAGTGTATTGTTTATTTCCATCCCAGCTCTTTTTTGGAGTATTTAGATTATTTTTAATAAATATTTTTTCAGGATTTTCAGTTAGTTGGGGTTTTACTGGTTTCCCACCCAAACTATCTCTTCCTAGTTCCCTCTGGCCCGGTCACTCCACCACGCACCGCGCACACTCCCCGTGGGTGTGCCCAGGCTGCCTCGTTCCCGCCGCTGCCCGCAGCTGTGCTCCTGACCACCAAGCGTGGTCTCCGCTTCTGTAGCGCAGCGCCGCTTCCTGCTGCCTGCTCGACTTCTCCCCTGCTGCACGTTGTTTCCTGCCTCTGTACTTCGCTCTGTTTTCCCCCTGCATTGGTGCAGTTTCCCCTGTTGTGCCCAGCCTTTCTATCTTTCTTTTGTTGTCTGTTGCCTAGTCCGCCGTTTTCCCGCTTTTCCCCGCCGCGCTTCCCGCCACCTCCCCGCTCCCCGCCGTTGATCCCCTGCGGCCCCGCCCCCTTACACCTGGACCCTTCCCATTCGCCGCCCCGCTCCCGCCTCCCAGCTGCCCCTCCCTCCCACTGGACCTTATAGGGAGGAGTGCACGCAGTGGTGATCAGTGACCTCTGTCCCTCTGGGTCGGTCACTCCACCACGCACCGCGCACACTCCCCGTGGGTGTGCCCAGGCTGCCTCGTTCCCGCCGCTGCCCGCAGCTGTGCTCCTGACCACCAAGCGTGGTCTCCGCTTCTGTAGCGCAGCGCCGCTTCCTGCTGCCTGCTCGACTTCTCCCCTGCTGCACGTTGTTTCCTGCCTCTGTACTTCGCTCTGTTTTCCCCCTGCATTGGTGCAGTTTCCCCTGTTGTGCCCAGCCTTTCTATCTTTCTTTTGTTGTCTGTTGCCTAGTCCGCCGTTTTCCCGCTTTTCCCCCGCCGCGCTTCCCGCCACCTCCCCGCTCCCCGCCGCTGATCCCCTGCGGCCCCGCCCCCTTACACCTGGACCCTTCCCATTCGCCGCCCCGGTCCCGCCTCCCAGCTGCCCCTCCCTCGCTCCACCCCCCCCACTCTCCTCATATGGCAGAGTGGCAAACGCACAGCGTTGACGCACAGCGGGCGCGCCGATTGACCGCCGATTGAGCGCCGAAGGTGCGCCAAAGGTAAGCCCGTCTGCGCCCGTCCGCGCCTGGACCGCGCCCAGTGCCAGGACCCCTGGCCCCCACCGACGGAAGCCGACCCGACGGACCTACAACGCCACCGAACTCAACGCACTCAACACCGGCCAAACCCCGGGCTGCTACCGAGACGCACCCACGGACCCTTCAGCTGCCACTCCTGCAAGTTCACCTGCAATCGGACCCACGCTACACCAGCACCCACCAAGCCGAACTCCAGCAGCACCCACCTGAAGTGCATCATGCTCAACACCCGCTCCGTCCACAGACACGCCGTCGAGCTCTGGAACCTTCTCGACACCTCAGCCCCAGACGTCGCCTTCCTCACGGAAACCTGGATGAACGCCTCCTCAGCGCCCGACATCGCCATTCCGGACGGCTACAAGATCATCCGGAGGGACCGCGTCAACCAGACAGGAGGAGGCATCGCCATCATCCACAGGAACACCATCCGCATCACGACCGACACCGACGACACCCTCGCACCCGCCGAACACCTGCACTTCCAGATCCACGTCAACCCCAAGACCACCCTCAGAGGCAGCCTCATCTACAGACCCCCGGGACCACGCACACAATTCAGCGAAGACATCGCCGACTTCATCAGCCCGCACGCCCTCCCCTCCGCCGACTACATCCTCCTCGGGGACCTCAACTTCCACCTGGAGAACAACAACGACCGCAACACCACCACCCTGCTGGACAACCTCGCCAACCTCGGACTCAAGCAACTGGTGACCACCCCCACCCACTACGCCAGACACACACTCGACCCGGTCTTCTCTTCCAGCAAGGACATCGCCTTCAGCCACGCCACGGGACTCCACTGGACGGACCACAGCTGCGTCCACTTCAGCTTCAGGAGGACCACGGTCCACCATCACCAGCAACAGGTTCCCCGTAGAAGCTGGAACAAGATCACTGCAGACCAGCTCGCTACTTCCCTGAGCAAGAACCCTCCCACCAGCACAACGAACCCCAGCCAAGCGGCCACCAACCTCACGAAATGGATCAGCGACTGCGCAGACGACCTCGCCCCTCTGAAGACCCCGCCGAGCAGACCCGGCAGCAAGAAAGCACCATGGTTTAACGACGAACTCAAGAGCTCCAAGAAGAACTGCAGAGCACTCGAGAAAACCTGGCGCAGAGACCCAACACCGGACAACATGACTGCCCTCAAGCTCGCCACCCGAAAACACCACCAACTTATCCACGCCACCAAGAAAACCGCATTCAAGGAACGACTGGACAACAGCGCACACAACAGCAAGGAACTCTTCAACATCATGAAAGAGCTCTCCAACCCCAACGCCGGAAACAACGACATCACCCCTTCGCAAGACCTCTGCAACTCCCTCGCCTCCTACTTCCACAACAAGATCGCGGACATACACAACAGCTTCAGCACTCAACCAACGCGCGCCACGACCGAACCACCACCCCCCACAACCACCCTCCGCGCCTGGACCCCGATCAGCACCAAAGACACCGTCAACACGATGAACTCCATCCACTCCGGATCTCCGACAGACCCCTGCCCTCACCACGTCTTCAACAAGGCCGACGCTGTCATCGCACCCCACCTGCGGGACATCATCAACACCTCCTTTGTCACCGCTACTTTCCCGGAGAGCTGGAAGCACGCCGAACTCAGCGCCCTACTTAAGAAGCCATCAGTCGACCCCACCGACCTCAAGAACTACCGCCCCATCTCGCTGCTCCCGTTTCCGGCAAAAGTCATCGAGAAGACCGTCAACTAGCAACTGGCCGCCTTCCTCGAGACGAACGGCTCCCTCGACCTCTCGCAGTCTGGCTTCCGGGCCAACCACAGCACCGAGACCGCCCTGATAGCAGCTACCGATGACATCCGAGCCCTGCTCGACAACGGAGAAACAGCGGCCCTCATCCTCCTGGACCTCTCCGCGGCCTTCGACACTGTCTGCCACCGCACCCTAGTACAGCGCCTCAGCAACGTCGGAATCCAGGAGAAGGCACTGGAGTGGATCATCTCCTTCCTCGCCGGAAGGACACAGAGAGTCCGCCTCCCCCTGTTCAGATCGGAGGCCACCAAAGTCATCTGCGGCGCTCCTCAAGGCTCCTCGCTCAGCCCAACACTCTTCAACGTCTACATGAGCCCCCTCGCAGCCATCGCACGCCAGCACAACCTCAACATCCTCTCCTACGCCGACGACACCCAGCTGATCCTCTCCCTCACCAACGACCCCGCCACCGCCAGAGCCAACCTACACGAAGGGATGACAGACGTTGCCAAGTGGATGATGAACAGTCGCCTGAAACTGAACTCGGACAAGACGGAAGTCCTCATCCTGGGATCTTCACCCTCCGCCTGGGACGACTCCTGGTGGCCCCCCGCCCTGGGCAGCGCACCCAAACCCACAGACCACGCACGCAACCTGGGCTTCATCCTGGACTCCTCCCTCTCCATGACCAGACAAGTCAACGCCGTCTCCTCGTCGTGCTTCAACATCCTGCGCATGCTACGTAAGATCTTCCGATGGATCCCCACCGAGACCAGGAAGACGGTCACCCAGGCCCTCGTCACCAGCCGTCTGGACTACGGCAACTCCCTCTACGCCAGAACCACCGCCAAACTCCAGAAGAGACTCCAGCGGATCCAGAACACCTCAGCACGACTCATCCTGGACATCCCCCGCCACAGCCACATCTCCGGACACCTGAGAGACCTGCACTGGCTCCCGGTCAACAAGAGAATCACCTTCCGGCTCCTCACCCACGCACACAAAGCCCTACACAACCAAGGCCCAGGATACCTCAACATCCGCCTCAACTTCTACGCTCCCAAACGCCAGCTTCGATCGACCAGCCACGCCCTCGCCGCCGTCCCTCGCATCCGAAGAGCCACCACAGGAGGAAGGTCCTTCTCCAACCTGGCCGCCAAGACTTGGAACTCACTTCCGACCCACCTACGCCTGACCCAAGACCACCTCGCCTTCAGGAAGCAACTCAAGACCTGGCTGTTTGAGCAGTAGCGGACCCCCCCCCCCCCCCCCCCAGCGCCTTGAGACCCTCCGGGTGAGTAGTGCGCTATATAAATGCTTTGATTGAATGATTGATTGATTCCTAGGATTTTTCTATGATTCTGGCAAGTTCAAATGGTTGTTCTGCTATATCTGTTTCTTTCAATTTCTGGCGGATCGCCACAGATGCTGCTTCCCCTTTTATGTTGGCTAATAGTATAGCCGAGACCTGCTTAAAGTCTTTTAGTAATTTCATACCCAGAGTTAATGCAGGTTCTGGACCGTATTCATTTTGAATCTGTCTTAACACATCTGTATTACCGCCATGGACGGAACACCATGTGTTTTTGTGTAAATGGAAGCAAAGACTGTGCCCCAAGTGTCACAGTCCTCTACATGTGGTGCGATCCCCATTGGAAGGCAGATAGTCAGAATTCTGTGTTTCTCAGTAGGGGTAGTATCCGGAAATACTGCCTCTATTTGAGTGATTTTTTGTGCTAGCCAGAATGGAATTTGTTCCCGTTTTATGGGTACTTTACCCAGACATGATTGTATGTTCTGTGGTGTTATTTTATTTGTATTCCCCTGATGAGGGGTCAGCTGTGGAATGTTAATAGCTGGTTGGACCGTTGAAGTCCGCATTACATATTGGACTAATTGTCTATGAATTTTAATCAGTTGTTTTAGCTGTGCTAAAAGTTCTGGTATTGACATTTTTTCAATGTCTGGATGTGGTGTGTAGCTGGCTAGAACCGGCCACGTTGCTCCTGGTCTACCTAGTGGACCGAGCCTGGTGATGTGATTATTATGTTTTAGGGCGCCTTTAAACCAGAGCAGGTGCTCTTGGTATTTTAATGGGATTTCCACCTCCTCGAAAGGAGTGTACTCATCCGGAGGTTCCTCTATTTTGTAATAGTGGAATTCATGTGTGACAGCGTTTGCTGCTGGAAAGTTTATCCATGAATAGAATACCTCTGTCTGTCGATATTCATGTGCCTCAATTACGAATATGACTGTACCACCTCTCGATGTCAGTCTATTTTCTATAAGTTTAAGAGTTATAGTTTTTCTTATGTTGACCGGAATGAGTATTGCATCCGGGTCGGTCTGCAGGAGACTTGTGTTATCCGCTTGGAGTTGAGCTGCTATTCTAGCTGTCTCCGTCTCTTCTTCACTTTCCCCCATTTTACTGGCAGAAAGGTTTTTGTTTGCAGATCAAGTTTCAAGGAAACAAAGATTAGGTGCATAATATTTTGGAACACTGTATCCTTCAATGTTGAATAAACCAAAACTATACATAGAAATCTCTTCCTACTAAGTTCCGGCGGATTTTTAACCTTTTACCCACTCCAGACGTCTTTTGGAGTTTTTACGGGAAAAGGGTCTGTGTGAAAAAGCACGACTGAGTTACTCTAACGTCTTGCGTTAGATTTATCGCCTTACCAAATGTTGGGCGCCATGTAGTGTAGTTCCTATAGTCCCAATAGGCTCTGCGCATTGGAATAATATATTCAGCAGTGTAGACGTAGGACTGAGGTTAACTAGGTCTCTACTGACTATATTAGACTTAAGTTTTTGCCAGCTAGCTCAGAGGTCACTAGAAACTTTCTCGAATAAGCGAGGAGGAGTTTAACCTCCCTGGATAGACAAGAAGGGATTAGCTTCTGACAACCATAAAACATGACAACTTTGCTCTCCCTGATTAAGAGTATATCTCTAGAGTCGTGTGTAAACAAAAGACAGCTATTTCACTCAGTCAAAGGTGCGTACTTAGTTTCACCAGATTGCAGGGAAAAGAGAGACGGGTGTTTTCAATAAAAGGTATTATTTATTGAGCAGTCTTCTTCCTCATACAGGAGAAATGAATTGCTACAATTGCAATACTTATAGTAAAGTAAAGTGCGTACAGTAAAAGCAGGATTATAAAATAATACTGTAAAAGCATTGATATGGTTTCTTAGCCATATGATACTTTAAAATAGATAAAATAGATACATACATATATACATTGACTAATCGTACTCAACTGGTGCTTCTAACTACGCCTACCCCGGTGTACCTGACCTAAGCCTAATACGTGGGAAGGAGTAAGTAAGTAGCAGTTTAAGTTAAGTTTGCTTTGCCAAGAATCTGACTCAAGAATTCTCTGTAAGGGTTTAGTCAGCTCAGTACCTGGGTAATAGAAAGCAGGAGGTCTGGTATCTCTCTCTCAGGACTCGATATCCCAGTCACCCGCAAGGGTAGGCTGGAAACGCCGGAGCTGGATTTTCTCGGCAGGAGAAAAGACAGCGTCTTTCTCAGCACGTCAAAAGGGAGGGGCAGCGTCCGTGGGCTCTCGCATCAGCTGGGCTCTTCAGAAGTAGATAGCTGCTCTGCTCCAGGATTACCACCGTGTGTTTGCTTAAGGCAACGTTGGTATATTTATACCTGAAAGGTGCCGGGTTTGACGCAAGGCTGGACATAAGACGTCAATAAAGATGTCACTAAGAACTGGCCGTTCTTACAGTGCTTTACAGGAGTTCTCGGACGAAATCAAAACAAAGGCAATGGGGATTTCCCAGGTTGCTGGAGGCTTGGTTTTGTTTAGAGAACTCGGTGTGCTTTCTAGGGGGCTGGAGGAGTAGGCTTGCTTAGTGTGACAGCATGTGCTACGCTTGAATTATGGATATGATTATTATGCCGTTGTATGGATATTATTGATTATAGCCGGACAAGGGCATAAAATAGGAATATCGATTCAGGTTCCTAGATAAGCACACTACAGAAGAATTTGTCATAACTTGGAGGCAATGAAACATGTTGGCATGTGAAACGGGTATGCATAGATAGCAATCTGCACACATTTTGAATTTGACAGTTCACCCCTAGTGAATAATAAAATTATCGTGTGAAAGGTGTGCCTGTCAATTTTAATTATTCGTCGTCACTACTTTAGAGTGTAATACATTATCACTCTCCTGCACCTATTCATTTTGTTTTGTTTGGACACTTGTTTTAGGACACCATTTTTGTTCCTTTTTGAGATAAGGTCAATCAATCAATCAAAAACATTTAAAGAGCGCACTACTCACCTGTGAGGGTCCCAAGGTGCTGGAGGGGGGGTGCTGCTACTGCTCCAAGAGCCAGGTCTTGAGGTGCCTCCTGAAGCTGAGATGGTCCTGGGTCAGTCGTAGGTGAGTGGGGAGGGAGTTCCAGGTCTTCTCTGCCAGGTAGGAGAATGATCTTCCTCCGGAGGTGGTTCTGTGCATTCGGGGACGATGGCGAGGGCGAGGCTGGTGGAGCGAAGCTGGCGGGTGGGGGTGTAGAACGAGAGTCGGCTGTTGAGGTAGTCGGGGCCCAAGTTGTGGAGCGCTTTGTGTGCGTGGGTGAGCAGTCTGAACGTGATCCTTTTGTTGACGGGGAGCCAGTGGAGGTTTCTCAGGTGGGTGGTTATGTGGCTGTGGTGAGGGATGTCAAGGATGAGTCGTTCGGCGGCGTTTTGTATGCGCTGGAGCCTAGTCTGAAGTTTGGCGGCGGTTCCTGCGTATAGGGCGTTCCCGTAGTCCAGTCGGCTGGTGACGAGGGGCCTGGGTGTCTGTTCTTCTGGTTTCTGTGGGGATCCATCGGAAGATCTTTCGAAGCATTCGCAGGGTGTTGAAGCATGAGGATGAGACGGCGTTGACTTGTTTGCTCATCGTGATGGAGGACTCCAGGATGAAGCCCAGGTTGCGTGAGTGGTCCGTGGGTGTCGGTGCGGTTCCCAGCGCCGAGGGCCACCATGAGTTGTCCCAGGCAGATGGGGATTGTCCCAGGATGAGGACTTCCGTCTTGTCTGAGTTGAGCTTGAGACGGCTGTGCTTCATCCAGTCTGCTACTTCTTTCATTCCTTCCTGGAAATTGGTTTTGGCGGTGGCTGGGTGCTTGGTGAGGGATAGTATCAGCTGGGTGTCGTCAGCGTAGGAGATGATGTTGATGTTGTGTTTTCGTGCGATGGTGGCGAGGGGGCTCATGTAGATATTGAAGAGTGTTGGACTGAGTGAGGATCCTTGAGGAATGCCGCAGATGATCTTGTTGGCCTCGGATCGGAAGGGGGGGAGGTGGACTCTCTGGGTTCTTCCGGAGAGGAACAAGGTGATCCATTCCAGGGCCTTTCCTAGGATTCCTGAGGTGGTGTATTAGAGTGCAGTGGCATACGGTGTCAAAGGCTGCTGAGAGGTCCAGGAGGATAAGGGAGGCTGTTTCCCCGTTGTCTATCAGGGTTCTGATGTTGTCTGTGGCTGCGATGAGGGCCGTCTCGGTGCTGTGGTTGACTCGGAATCCGGACTGGGAAGGGTCGAGCGAGTTGTTTCCTCGAGGAAAGCAGTCAGCTGTTTGTTGATGGTCTTTTCGATGACTTTAGCCGGGAAGGGGAGAAGAGAGATGGGTCAGAAGTTCTTGAGGTCCTTGGGGTCTGCTGTGGGTTTCTTCAGGAGGGCATTGATCTCTGCGTGTTTCCAGCTTTCAGGGAAGGTCGCTGACGTGAAGGAGCTGTTTATGATGTTCCGCAGGTGGGTTGCGATGGTGGTGCTGGATTTGTTGAAGATGTGGTGGGGGCATGGGTCGGAGGGGGAGCCGGAGTGGATGGTGCTCATGACGTGGATGGTGTCTTCAGTGCTGATGGGGGTCCAGGAGTTGATTGTGATGCTGGGGGTCATTGGTTTGGTGTCCTGAAGTGGAGTTTGGGGTCCGAAGCTGTCGTGTAAGCCTGCAATGTTGCGGTGGAAGAACGTGGCGAGGGAGCTGCAGAGGTCTTGCGAAGGGGTGAGGTTGTTCTTGCTGGCGTTGGGGTTGGAGAGCTCTTTGACGATGCTGAAGAGTTCCTTGCTGTTATGGGTGTTGTTGTCCAGTCGCTCTTTTGAACGATGTTCTCTTGGTGGTCCGGATCTGCTGGTGGTATTCGCGGGTGGCGGCTTTGAGGGCTGTCATGTCGTCCGTTCTTGGCGCCAGGTCTTTTTGAGTGTTCGGCAGGTTCTCTTTGCAGTTTTGAGGGCATCTGTGAACCATGAGGGTTTTGTGGTGGTGGTCTTGCTGTGGGGGGATTTCAGTGGAGTGCGGTCATTGGCGCAGTTGGTGATCCACTGTGCGAAGTTTAGGGCTGCGTCGTTGGTGTCAGGTATGTTGGTGTCGGCAGGTGGGTTCTGGCTTAGTGAGGTGGTAAGCTGGTCAGTGGTGACTTTGCTCCAGCATCTGCGGGGGATACGATGCGTGTGGTGGTGAGACGTAGTTTTCTTGAATGTGAAATGTATGCAGCTGTGGTCGGTCCAGTGTAGTCCTGTGGAGTGGTTGAAGGCGACGTGGTTACTGGCAGTGAAGATGGCATCGAGGGTGTGGCCGGCGTGGTGGGTGGGCGTGTCCACCAGTTGCTTGAGTCCGAGGTTGGCGAGATTGTCGAGCAGGGTGGTGGTGGTGTTGTTGTTGTTGTTTTCCAGGTGAAAGTTCAGGTCTCCTAGGAGGATGTATTCTGGTGAGGCTAGGGCGTGCGAGCTGATGGCATCGGCAATGGTTTCGCTGAATTGAGTGCGTGGGCCCGGGGGTCTGTAGATGAGTGTTCCTCTGAAGGTGGAAGGTGACTGCCAATGATGAGAACAGTGGTTTATCTGGTGAGTACCTGCCAGTTACCCCTTTGGTGGTTCGCGCATGAGGGGACACTTTATCTCTATCTCATTTTTTTCACTTTGATCCAGCGTGTTATGCTTATAAAAAGAAGCTGGACGGTGTACTGACTGGTGTGTTAAGAGCAGTCAGTCTTCCCTTCTGGAGGACTGTCAGTGGAAACAGAGGTTTTAAAACAACACGCAGGAGAGTGTTGCAGATGACCATAAGAAAAAAAGAGTTTTTTGCTGTAGAAATAATACAAGACATGGTGATGTACAGACCACGCCGAGGAGGAAACCATAGCGCTTAATACACTCCACATTGCTTGCCTACCATAGGGGTGTCTGATATGAAGAAAATGGAAGGTTTAGGGTCTGGCAAGCAGGTGCACTATCCCAATCAGCATGGCAGTACCAGACTGCACACAGGCTCTGCAACGGTAGGCCTTAAACACACTTTTACAGGCTGCTTCTGTGGGTTGCACAACCAGTGCTGCAAGCCCACCAGCAGCATTTGGATTTACAAGCCCTGGGCACACGCAGTGCACTGTATTAGGGTCTGACAATTAAACCAAATCAACCAATCATGATGGAGTCACTAATCCATACAACAATTTACAATAGGGAGAGCATATGCACTTTAGCACTGATCAGCAGTGGTAAAGTGCTGAGAGTCATAAAACCAACAAAAACAGGTCAGACAGAATACAGGAGGAAGACAAAAAGTTCAGGGATGACCCTGCAAAAAGGGCCAAGTCTAACAATGCTCATAACAATAGCATATTAAACATTCCAATGGATTCAGATGTTTTATCGAACGTTCTAGCTGTAACCGTTTATAGATAACATGAACTTCAATTTTATATATAGAATACGTTTATACACATGAACAGGAGGTGCAAAGTTAAATATGTACTGTGTTTAGATTCTTCCAACATTAATAAAAATTAACCATTCAGGGCCCGATACACAAAGGTAAAGTTAAAACAAAAGTCTAAGTTTAGACCAAAGACTAACTTTAACACTTTTTGTATTCACACAGGGACCTATGAGTAGTATCTTTACGACTGTGGAGGATCCTCACTCGAAGCAGAGGTTCCTAACTCAGGGCAGAATATATGCCAGAGTGCGGTATCTCTACCCCAAAGTCGGAATCTCTGCACTCGGGGTGGAGAAAGTATAATTACTCCACCTGCTGGCAATTTATGCCACCTGCAACTCATGCACTGCAAACCACATACAAGCGGCCCACATCCAAGGCACTGTTTTTTCCACACAAATATGTCACCTGGGTGCTCTGTTCCTTGCCTTGCCATCTGCCAAATATCAGTATGCTACATGTCAGGAGAAATAAAAAAATCACCATGGAGGAGACCAAGATGATTATCAGATTTGTTGTGGAGAACTACAAAAAACTACATGGTCGTCCTCTATTCAAGAACAGTTCAACACAGAAGGCAGCCCTATGGCAGCAGTTGACTAATGCAGTCAGTGCATCTGGGAATGATGCCAGAACCAGCACAATGACCAAAAATAAGTGGCAGGATGAGAGGAGGTGGGTGAAGGACAAGTTCACCAGGATAAAGGTGGCCAGAGCTCTCCATGGTGGACAAACTGGATCCTGTCTCTGTCTCACAGCACTTGAGATGGACTTCCTCTCCACCATGCACCTCCACCTGCTGCATGGGCTGCCTGAGAATAACAATCATATTATGGTGCCAGGTAAAATCTGATGATTTAAACAATGCCTTAATTTGATAAATATGTGCAATAAACTGCAAATGTGACTATGGAAGTTACTTCAAGTTTGGGCATATATTAATGGTGATTTAGACTCTGATGACCTTAATGTAGTGCCAGGTAATATGTGATGACTAAACAATGACTCTATTTGATAAATGTTTAATATGAACAGCAAATTTGACTGTGGAAATTACTTCAACTTTGTGCAAATATTCATGGTGAATTGGACTCTTATGTGTTTAATTTTGTCTATCCCACTACAAGTCCCAGAATCCTATGTACTGGAAAGGTTAACTTCCAATTTATTCACAAACAGTGGCCCATTTCTTCTGGTGATTTCAATGTAGCTGTAACTGGCCCATGAAATTGTGCATGATTACGTAACAAATATAGTTCCATTGCAAATCCAATTAAGTAATTATGCAAAAAGATGTGCATAATCATACTTTGTTGTACTTGTCTGTTGACTTCTTCATTTAATTTTCACATACAGCCAGATTAGATCCATCCACTGGACGAGAGGTTCCTACCCTTGCAGGGAGGCAATGTTGTGGGGCAGATCAACCATTACCACTGGTACAACCTGGTACATATATATTGCCAAGAGAGGCTTCTATGTACCACATTATTATCAGACAACCTATAGATATTTTACTTAAACTCCATCATTAGTCTCACTCATGAGCATAGCTAGTATATGTTGGTTTTAACATGTGTCGACGAGAATGAAAATATTTAACTCTCCTATCCTTTTAGGCCCTGTGACGTTGCCCAGGAAATCACATAATGCAGTATCCTATGCTCCAGGTATGGGTGTGACACATGGTCCGGTACCACAAACTGGACGGATGGTAGACCCCTATAGGTCACTGACAATAAACGTTTTTGAAGCTCATAGGCTATTATAGTGGATGACATGTTAGCAGTATATGGTGTGTATCCCTGTTGTCATCTATCTCCAAATGCTCAGATATGGTTCACTGGAGTATACTACTTCATAACATTTTGACTAATGAAAGGATGACTCTATGTTTGAATTTAAATAATAAAATATGTACCAAATTGCTTATATTGTCTTATCTAAAGTGGATTCTAATGACTCATACATGTCTAAGCATACGCATCATCCTTTGGATAGAAATATGGATATGTTTGTGTTATTACAGCTGATCCCAGAAGTACTTCAGTTAAGCAACGTACCTCCTCCAAGGATGTGGGGGGCATTCTGGCTGCAGCTGTCAGAACCACTAGCATCACTCCGTCAGGTAAATGTGCCATTGAGTGTTTTAAACCTATATTTATTAAATTGTTCACAATAACCAAATCATTGTAAAAGTACATTTGCAAATATTGCCTCTTTTTCTAAGTATTTAATGTTGTGTGATATGTTCCCAACATATGTGATGTCTGTGTTTATTTTGTATATTCACTTATAATTCATCCTGAACATAAATTAAGGTGTCACTTCCTTCTGAAGCTGCTGTATTGAGGATTCTGCCATACAATCCAGGGGCCAGGTTCAGCAGCTGACATCGTGGGGATCTCAATACCACACTGAGATGTGGCTGGAGTTGGTGAGTGTGATTTTGCATTGAACATCTTCATTGAACACCTCAATTCTACACTGTGAACTGTCACATGTAGCTTTAAACAAACCAGATCACACATATAACGTCAGATTGATGCAAAGAAAATGGTTATAATCTTTGTGTTATAGCACAATAAACAATGGCAGATACTTATGCTACAACCTCTGTCTTTCAGGTGCTGAGAACAATGAATCGCTTGTTGAATCTGAACCATCCACCAGTGGAGAACGAGGACAATCTGAGGAGAAAACCCAGTCTTCCTCCAAGCACCAATGTTAGCTGTCAGTAATGGTCATGAATAGGGGAAGAGGAGGAAAAAGATGAGCTAGTGCTGGTCGCAGAGGAAGACCTGGATGAGGAGGAGTGCATTGTTGGCCCACTGGCCAAATGACTGAAGGCTACATTAGGTCCGGCCAGCATTGTACCTCCCATTTTCTTTCTGAGGACAGCCTGTTCCCAGCAGTCAGCCACCCAGCCACAAAGTTCACCTCTCCAACACAACCATCACCTCCTCACAACGCTCACAACCAAGGTCAACATGTTGCTTCTCCTAAACACCCCTCTCATGAAAGTGCATACCAGGCCTTCTCTCAAGCATCTGAAGGACCTAGTACCTCAGATGAGGAGCAGGTATTCCTTAGGCATGATTCTCTTCCCTACAGTCTCCCACTTGCCACCCCACCCTGTGCTGGTTGACCTGAGTGTTGTATCAGAAGGCATCTCATGCAGAGGGGGCTGGCAGCTGCTCATGTTGGCCAGTGGGAAGAAGATTTCTTTCCAGTAACAGGCTGATGTGAGACAGGACATTCGTGCAATAAGGAATACTCTGCCTGACATTTCAGACTCATTATAGGAAATCTCTCGGAAGATTGAAAGGCAGAAGTGTGTCTTGGACAAGACTGAGAAATCTTGCCAGGAGAATGCAAGGATGGAGCATTACCCTAATATCAATCTATAGTGAGGAGAGTGCAGGACACCATGCCTTGGCCATGAAAATGATGGAGGGCTTGTTGAAAATATTTCAAAGTCTTCCTTCATGGTCAACACAAAGAGAGGACCTAACACACCTACCTATATCCCACCCAACCACTTGTACTACCACCTGCACAGGCCCCCAATGTACACATTCAACCCCTGTGCATATGCTCCTCCTGCACAGGCACCTCCCCCAGCTGTACAGGCATGTGCCCTACCTGTAGAGGCACATACCCCACCTGTACAGGTAACCTGCACAGCTGTATAGTCCCCCCTCACAGTCACATCCCCCACCTGTACAGGTATGCCCCCCTGCACAGGCACCCTCCACACCTGTACAGTCAATCCTTCACCCAGCACAGTCATGTCTTCCACCTGTACAGACACCTTCCCTACAAATACAGTCACCCTCACCCACTGTACAAGCACATCCACCAACTTAACAGGCACCCTCACCTCCTGTACAGGCACGTCCCCCACCTGCATAGGCAGATGCACCATACCCACCCACACATCAGCACCAACACAGATTACACACATACTCACAGATATCTACACCACCACATTTGCGTAGTCGCAAGAGAGATCTCCCATCAGGATTGTGAATATGTAAATTCTCCAAAAATGACTAAATAAAAATATTTCACAATTCAATACTTCAATTCTGAGTGGATTTTTAGTTTTTCATTGTCGAATGGTTACTCTGGTTGTAAGACATAAATGTGACTATAAATGTTTGTCAGTGAGACAGGTTGATTTGTAGAAACATCCGTGTTACAAGGTATCATGTTGAAAGCATAGCAAAACACTGACAGAACCAACTTCCCTACTTTGAACCCAGCATATATAATGGAAAACACAAGATGGAGAGATGGTATAAACACAATTTTATGGAAATAATTAATTAATTCTGAAAATAAATTTCAAATAAATACTGTCCACTGTATTGTAGAAAGGAAACAAAATAAAATGTTCACACGGAATGGGCAATGGAAATTTGAGGGGAATGGGTAACATAAATATAACACGTCAGGCATTATCAGGGAAACCAGTCTATGTACAAGGGGGAAATTAAATGAAGTCGTCAGCCAAAACATTGTCCTAACAGAAAAGTCCATGGTCAATGTAAAAACAAAGTCTGCCCTCCAAGTCACATGTGCTTTGCCAACAAATGTCCAGGCTTGAGGGGACATAGTCACTGGCCATCTTCACTGTCCTTCTTGATCGCAATGTTCAAATACTCTGTACCTGTGGACTCGCTGCCTAATGCAGGCCCAGGCACCCCATGGGAGTGGACAACACAAGGGGTATAACGGGTAGCAAGGGAAACAGAGAGGGAAGACACGCTTGGGGACACAACAAGAGTGGTCTGGGTGGGGTGTTAGGCCGACACATACATTATGGCTGCACCCAAGGAATTGATGGAGGAATGATGTTCTCGAAAAGTCTGGACTGTGACTCTCAGAATATCCGTATCTCTTCCCTAACTTCCTGAAAGCCCAGAGAGACTAAGGTCCAGACTTCTTCACTCCCTCGAATGCAGCCACAGGAGTTGTAACACATGGAGGGGTTTGAGTAGAACATGAGGGATGTGTGTGTCGAGGGCAGATTTCTTCTTCAGCTCTTCTGGGCAGTTACTTGGAGGGGGAGTAGTGGCAGGGGGTGCAGTTGGAGGCCCCAATGGAGTGGGGGATTCCAGAGTTAGGGAGGGTTTAGTGGCAGGCCCAGATGGTGTTGGGGCCTGCTCGGGGGACATCATTTCCAAATCTAGTTCTTGTGGGCCAGGAACAGACACACATTCATCTTTGCCCTGGCTGGCAGCATCCCTCTCAATGTCCCCCACTTCAGTATCCTCAGCCTCCACCCGGGCTGCTGTTGTGGCTGGTAATGGATCGGTCTGGGTGGATGCACTGTCCCTGTCTGCTGTTTTGACTCCCTCCTCCTCCCCTTCATGGGTGGTGTCCAGAGGAAGTGCCAGCCGACAAGCTGAGGATGTCCTGGGCTGCTCCATTCCTGTCCAGATATGTAGCCAGCCTAGTTCACTGAAAATTAGGACAAACAATTATGTAGTTGGTGTACAATTTTTGATAAAGGTCGAGAAAACATAAAGCAAGTGCTGATATGGTACTTACTTGATCTCACTAACCAATAATATGTGGATTGGAACTAAAAGTAGGTGTTCAGTTACTGTAATGTCCAGAAAGATTTTAAATCAATAACATCGTTCTCAATTTAGGTGAGTATATTCATCAGTATTTATCAACCCCCACCTTCAGCAATGTGAGGTTCTGACATTTAAACATACTTACCTTCCAATGTAATTTTATAAGTGCAGACACTACAGTTTAAATGGATATCTCCAAACCTAATAGTGGATCCAGGTTTATCCTGTTATGCACACAAATGCGCAGTCTAAACAGTCTTATACTTACTATCAACTGTTGTGTAGCATAGCGAAACACACCATACATGCTACATTTGTTGTACTTAAGAAATACAAGGCCTTGGATTCTACCTTTCCAAAGATCTGAATCATATTTTTTGCATATTGCTTGGCCACATCAGACTCGCTACATGGCAAGGGCCACATTTTGCATTACAAGACTACTTTGTTTGTGCTGTACACTGGAAATCATATGTTCTTACTTCACACAGCTACCTATATATTTTAAATTACATATGTGACACTGGTGAGAATGTATGTGTATTATTTTACCTTGAATATGTATGTATCGTTTTGAGTGAGACAAGTGACACAATGTCAGCCTTTATTTCATTTTACAACAAATAATTGTTGTCATGGAAAAAACACACACAAAAAGGTTGCATGATACAACATGAAACACACAAACGAGAAATAGTTGAAAAGGCTATATGGCACGCTGATCGGGCGGATGGATGCTAGTGGGTCTGTTTGCTACAGGCAGAATGTCTCCTGAATCCCTGGATGAGGTTCTTTGGATGACTGAGGTACTCCCGAAAGCAGCTATAAGAAACCATACATATCCATATATTTCAATAGAAAGGATAACATGAATCATTTTACATGTATGTTTCATTAGAATACACTTTCAACAGTTAGTGCTGCTCCTCTTTAGATGAGACCATATAAACTACCTAATACATACTTCATTATTATTAAATCTAAATGTAGAGCCATCCTTTCATTGTCCAACATGTTATTAAGTAGTATACTCGGTGAGCCATATTTGTGCATACGGAGCTGAGTGACACACAAGGATAACAGACACACACTACATATTGCAAACGTGTCATCCAATATAAAAGACTATCCCCCACATGCATCATTGTGTCTTTTTGCATTTCTTAATTTGCAAAAAATAAGGAATCGCAAATTAAGAAATGCAAAATGATATGCATCAATATTTTCAGTATTCTTTTGGGATTCGGTAAAAATCGCAATTTTTACCGAATCCCAAAGAAATACCGATTTCTTAACTTAATTTTCGCAATTCCCATTGATTCCTATGGGCCAAAAGGCCCATAGGAGTCAATGGAAATTGCGAGTGGCACTTAGAAAATTTCATGGGTGCAGGGGGGGGTCCAAAGGACCCCCCCATGCACCCCTGAAATGTATTTTTCGCATCATGTTGCACACACACATGTCCTAAGGACATGTGTGTCCGTAACATGAATGTTGAAAAAAAAACATTTTACACATTTTACACACTTTTTCCAAATTTACCGAGTGGTTCAACCACTCGGTAAATTTGGCACCCTATTTGCGAATTTTCACTTTTTAAAAAAATGATGCATTGCTTTTAAGAAATCGCACATCTGCGACTTCTTAAAAGCACCCGCAATTTTAGAATTCGCACACATGTTACGAATTCTAAAATTGCTTCATGCATCCCAAAAAGCACTTTTGCATTCGCAAACGGACGATTTTAAGGAATCGCACCGTTTGCGAATACAAAAATGCTTGATGCATGTGGGGGTATGAACCTTCAATAAAGTTACCTGGTTGTATGTGGAAATTAAATTCGGAAGTCAACAGACAATACTAACAAATGATGATTATGTACAACTTCTCACATATTTACTCAGTTGCATTTACAATACAACTGTGATGGTTACTAATTCATGCACAATTTCGCATGCTATATAGCAGAGTAAATTGCAAACAACCAGCAGAGATGGGCCACTAATTGTGAATAAGAACTTGGAAGTTAACATTTCCAATACACAGGATTCTGTGACTTGTAGTGCGATAGACAAAATGAGACACATGAGAGTCTAAATCACTATGGATATTTGCACAAACTTGAAGTTACTTCCATAGTCACAATTGCAGTTTGTGGTATACATTTATCAAATGAAGGCATTGTTTAAATCATCACATTTTACCTGACACCGCTTTATGGTTGTCATTCACAGACAGTCCTTGCAGCAGGTGGGGGTGCATAGTGGATTGGATGTCTTTCTCAAGTGGTGTGAGACTGAGACAGGGGTCCAGGTTGTCCACCATGGATAGATATGCCCACCTCTATCCTGCTGAGCTTCTCCTTCATCTGCCTCTCACCCCAAGTGCAGAGCTTAAACCCAAGTGTGGAGATTCATCTACGAGTGCCGAACCTCCACAGTCGTAAAGACACTACTCGTTATCCCTTTGTGAATACTGAAAGTAGTAAAGTTAGACTTTTGGTCTAAACTTATACTTTTATTCTAACTTTAACTTTGTGAATCGGGTACATACACTTTTAAATATTACACTTCACTCTGACATTTGCTGTCCTGCTTGTCTCTACACGTTTTATATACACCCAGGTCATTTTCACATTGAGGTTGCCTCTTATACTGATACTGCAGAGTTAGTAAAAATACAATCTCAGGGCCGTACTGTTACCTGAGATGAAAGAAGGAATGTGCATAATCCTAAGGGAACACAACCTTTTACATTCTCCTAGTTAAGGAGGTCTTTGTACAGTCAAGGTTGCAGGTGCAGAGCTCGTTCTCCAAATGAGACTGATGGGGGTGCCAAGAGAATAGAGAATCTCTCTTCACTGAACACTATAGGAAAATGGAAAGTAGGCCATACTCAGCAGACAGGACACTGAGGTTAAAGCCACACCAGCCTGCGGTCAGAGGCTGTGACGCTACCTATGTCAGTCTTTGTACTGACCACATGGTTGTGTCTGGTATGAAAAGATGGGACTGAGAAAGACGTGGGAAATGAGGGGGCGAGAGAGTTGCAGCCTGCATGCAGGGGGCTAGGTACTCTCCAAGGGTCACTCACGACGCAACTCGTCAATGCCACCAGATTCCTGCTCACTGAGGGTTTGAGACGTCAAGAGCAGGCCCATATTGGGTGTACTGGGCACCAAGCATTTTACTGTTGGGCTGGCAGGGTGTGGGCTGGTATTGTTGCTGGAGGCCAGACATGTCTGAAGGGCTTCAACTCTTTACAAACAATGCCTGGTTTTAAAACCACTTCAACGCCATTCGTTTTTACATCTGGTTGGTTCCTGTCTCCTGCAGGGTTGTCAGCAGCAGTGCAGACCTTTCAGGGAATCAGAAAGAAGGAGGATTAGAGAGCCCAATACATATATAGAAACTCTTCAAAATTAAATTCAGTAATTCTGTAAAATGTGGCCATTTAAAGGTGTTTCAGTTTAAATAATACCACTGAATTTAGTAATAATTGTTAGAAGTGATTCTAATCAGAACTTAAAAACATTTATGCCCCTCTGCCACTGCCCTGACAACGTTGCTATTAGTGAACTAGGAGGGATGTCAGTTGTCTTTTGCACCTATACATGGCAGAGTGTTAATTTAAATGGATTGTAACATTTCAGTATTTTGTGAAATGCAAACCCTGAACTCATATATTTAAAAGTACTCTGATGTAATGTAATGTAATCAGACACTTGTAGAGCGCAGCTGTCACTCCGAGGAGCATCATGACGCTAAGCGGATCCCAGGGTTGGAACAATACTGGGTGGCTGTGAGAGTGGGAAGAGGAGTTATGTAAGAGTTTTGCATAGGGTGTCAGGGTCTGAGAAGATACTGGTTTTTAGGGCCTTCCTGAAAAGTGTCTCAGACAGAATCTGGCGGAGCTAGTTTTGGGAGTTTGTTCCAAGCATTGGAGCCTATCACTGCGAGTGAATTTCCTCCCTTTGAGACATATCTAAATGCTGGTGTTTTTCACAGGTTTGCGTTAGAGGATCTAGAACTCCAAGAGGGTATATAACGTGTGAATCTAGCACGGAGGTTGTGTGGACTTGAGGAGTGGATTATTCTGAAGGTGATTATCAGAATCTTAAACAGGACTCTTTTGTAGATTGGCAGCCAGTGGAGTGTTTCTAAAGCTGCTGATGCAAAATCAGTTGTGCTTTCACGAATGGCTGATGGCCGTTCTGGACAGCTGCATCCCGGCGAAGCGGGGAGGTAAGGGATGTGGGCCATCGAATCCATGGTTCACTGATTTACCAACTCAGGCAAAGAAGGGATGCAAGCAGCTAGAGCGTGCCTGGCGCCGCTCCTATGAGGCTTCTGCCAAATTAGTATATCGAGTGGCAGTCAAGGTATATCATAAGCTCATCCGCAAGAGTATGTAGCCAATAAAATATTGGCTAGCTCCAATCCCCCCAAGACCATTTTTTCCTTACTTAAAAATATGAAGATCGTGGGCCTGATTAGTGCTTCCCCCGTAGCCTTGAACCATCAATGCGAGGCTTTAGCACTCCACTTTGTGAATAAAGTGGAGCTGATCTATCAGGACCTCTCCAATGGGACTACCCCTGCTGAGAATGTTGTGCCTGTAGAGATGGACATCATGGAGGACAACTGTTTGTCAGCCTTCCCTCTGTTGTCGCCCCAGGAATTTGAGGCCTTATGCGTTAAAATCAAGTCGGGTTCTCCAGCTGACCCGATGTCATCGACCCACTTTCACCAGCTTCAGCCTCTTATTTCCCCTGTGGGTCTAGAAGTGGCCAATTCGTCCATGAAACTAGCTTCCGTCCCTAGGGCATGGAAGCATGCAAAAGTCATCCCATTGATAAAAAAGCCATCATTAGATCCGGAAGACCCTGGCAATTACCGCCCCATATCCCAGCTGCCTTTTATGGCCAAGTTGGTGGAGGCGCACGTGAACTCCATTCTGTCCAAATAAATCGATGAGCGTAACATCTTTGATTCCTCCCAACATGGATTTCGACCCCGTCATAGCACTGAGTCTGCTCTCCTGGCTGTAACGGAATCCATCCAGACAGGCTGGATGTGGGAGACTCCGTGACCTTGGTCCTACTGGACCTAAGTGCCGCTTTTGATATGGTGTCCCATGCGATCCTCCTCGAACGCCTCTGGGCGGCGGGAATCAGGGGCGGTGCTCTGGATTGGATTAGTTCCTTCTTGGCAGGGCAGTCTTTCCAAGTCTCAGTGCCACCTTTTCACTCTCAGGACCATGCCTTGCGCCAGGGGGTACCACAAGGCTTTATCCTGAGCCCGCTTTTATTTAACCTCTATGTGAGACCCTTTGCAGAGGTGGCTAGAGACAGGGGATTGTCCTTAGTGTCGTACGCAGACGACACCCAGCTGGTGATCGCCTTCTCCAAAAACTGCTGTGCAAACTTGGAGAAATTTAAGGAGGATCTGTTGGTTATCTCGGACTGGATGAAGGCCAATTGTCTTCAATTAAACGCCAGCAAATCCGAGATCCTACTGTTCGGGAAGGACCAGGAGCTCTGGTCAGAACAGTAGTAACCTGACCATCTTAAACCCGCCCCGTCACCCAAGGAGGCTGTAAAGGACTTGGGTGTCTGGCTCGATAATGGACTGACATTTGAGAAACAGACAAGAGTTGTTGCCACTGTTTGCTTTGGGCTCTTGAAAGGACTAAGGCCCTTGCTTGGTTTTTTTCCTCCCAGAGTGCGCCAAACCATTGTGCAGGCCTCCATTCTTGCTAGGCTTGATTACGGTAACTCTTTATATCTGGGTGCCTACAAAGCTATTATCAAACGCCTGCAGATGGTCCAGAACGCAGCAGCACATATGTTAATGGCTCTACCTAGATCTCAGTCGGTGGCACATGTGCTTCTCAAGCTGCACTGGCTGCACATTGAAGAACGTATTCAGTTCAAGGTGCTGTGCATCTCTCATAAAATCCTGATGCACCAAGCTCCTATTGGGCTATCTGGCTTATTGAAGCCCTATATGCCCAGGCGTGCTTTGAGATCCGCTAATCATGGGCTTGTCTGTGTCCCTTGTGTCGAGAGCGAGGGCTGGGGGGTCGTTCGTTTGGCCTCTTGGTGGCCAAACTCTGGAACTCTCTCCCAGCGCAAATTCGAGACATCCCTAATCTCTTGACATTTCGTAAGTCTTTAAAACCTGGCTGTTTCCCTCCATCTGATGTTTAGGCGCTCATGGGTCTTTCTGCTCCTTCCTTGGTTTCTGGTTGCGCTGGGACGCCTCTTTGCTGAGGGTGCCATGCGCATTACAAATCTTTTTATAAATAAAAATAAAAGACCTCCAAGTCCATTACAGCACTAGACGTGCTGCTGCGTGTTGGACCATTTGGAGTTTGTGTAAGACTGAGTTGTTTGTGCCTGCGTAAAGGCTGTTACAGTAGTCCAATCTAGACGTGATTAGGGCCACAGCAACTGTCTGGCTAAGATGGGAAGCAAGTTAACATTTGTTTGAGTGATTTTATGATATGGAAACAAGTTCTAGCAACTGCCAGTGATTGCTGTTTGAAGGAGAGTGTGGCATCAAATTTGATTTCCAGGTATCTGACCACTTTCACTGTGTTTGGCGGGGGGTGGTGCCAGCTGGCCACCAAGTATTAGGGGAGAAAGTGTTCTCTTGTACTAGTGGTAGTATTTCCGTCTTTTCCGAGTTGCACTTTAGATGATTGGTTTTCATCAAATGGAAAGTGGAGGTGAGACATAAACAGAGGTTTTCTTCCGCATGGGTGGTGTTTTTTTTCAGAACCAGGATTAACTGTGTGTCGTCCGCATATGAGATGGTCTCTATGTTGAAGGACAATATCAGGCTGATCAAAGTGTAGGGCTAAGGCTGGACCCTTGAGGTGATGACTTGTTTGCGGTTCTGCAAGAAATTTTTAAGAAAGGCCAGGACTATATGGGAAATGCCATAAGATTCGAGACGGTCTAAAAGGATGACATGTGAGACCTTGTCGAACGCGGCCGACAGATCTAACAGAACCAGAACAGCATTTTTTCCTTGATCAAGGGCAGCTTTGAGGGATTCAGCCGTATACAGTAGGGCTGATTCTGTTGAGTGTTGAGATCTGATACTGGATTGGTTGGGGTGAAGGAAATTTGCTTCTTCCAAATATGTTGTGAGTTGGGGGGTAACACGTTTTTCCGTGATCTTGCTAAGGCAATGTAGTAGAGAAATAGGTCAAAGATTGGTGAGGGTAGAGGGGTACGCAAGCTGGTTTTTTTGTAGCAGCTTGACTGCTGCGAGCTTCCATTCTGCAGGGATCTTAGCAGATGACAGGGAAGTGTTTATTTTTTCCATTTATGATAGGGTTTACGGTGTCGATTATGGCGTGTAGGATCAAGGGATAGCGGGGTCAAAGGATGAGTCCGATTTAGTAGTAAGGATTGCCTGACTGGATTTGTTGTGGCTGATTGGCTTAAATGTTTGCAGAGTCAATCTATCTTTGCCTACAGCGGCATTGTTGTTAGTGGATGGACTGAGGGGTGGGATGAAATCTTTTTTGTAATGTCAGAACAGTTGCGATAGTGAAGTAAAATGAGGCACTATGAAAAAAGGCAATTGCCTAGTATCACACAACAGGGCTGATTAAGACCTAAGGCATTATTTATCTCCCCTGATAAATACCGATACTACGGGGTACGTTATTTATCAAGTGTGATAAATAAAACCTATTACGAGCTAATGGGGAACAATGCACCAAAATCCTCATGATATGTTGAATATCATACGTTATCCCCTGTTAAAATTTCAGATTTGGCCTGCCAAAATTTAACGAAGGTTGAGTTAACGCATCTGAGAAATATTGTACACGTTAAATTTCATCAAAGCTTTTAATTCCAGCCCATGTGTAAACATCGGCTAACGCTTAGGTGGAAATACTACAAGCAATTAGCAATCTGGCCCTACGTGATCAAATAGAAGTCGTAACTGATGCAAGATTTCCTGGTTTCATGTTGTGCAATTTGATTACTAAATTGTTATCTCTTTCTCCAGTTTTATATCAAATCTTAATGCTTTGGCCCAGACCTACGTACAATTCCTGCAACAGAGTAAAGTTGATGTGCTGCATTGCATGAACAGGAGAAAGCACAACAGCACCATATCGACTAAGACGTGACGCTGTTCTGCTCTTTCCCTGCGCTGGGGTACTTTTGGCTGCCCTGCCCTTGCACCACAGTGCAAGATTGTCTGTGTTGTACAAAGCACAGTGTTTGCACTGAGTGCTGTCTCTTTCAGTACAAAAACTAAGCTTTATGGCGTTTCCCACTTTGTATATTCGTTACTCCTGTGTCAAAGAGGTGCAGGATTTTGGCGCAAACCCCTGTTTACAATTCTTTGAAGATAGGGATTTGTATCAGGACCCATGGGTGGTGCATGGGAATGCCCATGCACCACCCATGGAATGCCCTCCTTGAGGCAAAGTAATGCAAAGTAGTGCATTGCATAGCTTTACGTTACTTTGCACTACATTCAAATGCACATTGTGATTTGCGCTGCATTGTGAATCCAACTACAAAAATATTGCAAACCCATCTCAAAGTGTTTGAGTAAATAAATCAGGGCACTCCGTTAAATACATCCACGCTATGCATGTTTCACAGGGATTGATGGTGGTAGTGTTTGGGCAGGAAGATGTTTTAATGCAAAAGCTCAAATAAAAAACGTAGCACCTGCTCTTGGGCAGTGCATTGAGACCATTTGCGCTGAGTAGCTAAAAGTCTTCATTTAATGTCATCTATTCTTGTATAAATGTATAGACCCACTCCTCACCCATCCAACTATTCATTCATTGACAGCCACACAGGACAGCCACACAGCCATGTCTTCAATCTCAATCCGTTCAATTACTAGACAAGGTTCTATAAAGAAAAATGTGTTGTAAAATGCACCAAATTTGCAATTTTTCCAAAACATTTCTCGTGGGGCGAGAACCTCCCCTCCCCCCAATTGTCATTCTTGCTCCCTGCTCTCACTACATGCAGCATGAGGGTTGGTGTTGACAAAATTTGCCATTGAAGCTTTTGGCTCCCAGTCCACCCTGGTCAGCAGTGCTTGCCATGAGCACTATTGTGACAGAGTGCTACCATTAGTACTTCACCCTGAAAGTAAGAGGTACTGTTATTTGACATTGATGTGAATGTCCTATTACTTACCGGTAATCTTCATTACTCCTGGTCCCGTTGACCTCGTCCCATTCCTTAAAATATGGAGATGACCATCTCCTACGACAGAAAAAAGAAAAGGAGCATGCTGGGATACCCTACCTGCTCACTCCCACTGGGAGTACATAAGCGGTACCAGCCCAGCATATAGCCTGAAAACACCAAGCCAACAAAAGGAAGGCCGGCTGCAAGGGAGGGAGGGAGGGAGGGAGGGAGGGAAGTAAGGAATGGGACGAGGTCAACGGGACCAGGAGTAATGAAGATTACCGGTAAGTAATAGGACATTACCCCCAGGTCCCTCCTGACCTCGTCCCATTCCTTAAAATATGGAGAATACCAAAGCAGAGAACCCGGCCTTCCGGAACCCCACCAACAACAAGGGCACCAGACCAAAAAACAGCACCCCACAGACCCGAACCAAGACCCCAAAGGCCAGAAGGGGACTGCCACGGAAACAAGAACCACCAACCAGGCAAGCCAGAAGGGAGGCACAGAAGCAGAGCCAAGCCCCCAAGGGAGAAAGCAGAGGGGCCAAAACCAAGGCTCCCCCCCACGACCAAAGGAAGCCCAGGAGAAGCGTGCGCGCCCCAACAGAGAACGGAGCCAGGAAAGGGCAACCAACCAGCGAGAAACCCCCAAGGGCGAAACCCCCGGACCCAGGCTGCCAAACAACCAGGGACCAACAGGCCAACCTAGCCCAAAGGACAAGGGCAGAAAAGAACAGCCCGCTCAGGGCGGACGAGCCGAAGGACCAGGAAGGAACAAAGCAGAGGGACGACCCCAACACAGCAGGGGAAGCCCCCAGCAGAACCGAAAAGAGGGCAGCAACAGGGAACCACAGAGGAACCAGGCCACAGGGCAGGACCGACCAAAGGCCAACCCCCGCAGAGACTCTGAAGAGCAGCAGCACCCAAAAGGCCAACTAACCGGGAGAAGAACCCGGCGCCCCAGAAACGACCAAGACCGGGGCAAACCCCCAAAGTAGGAGGCACCCGTACAAAAAACCAGCAACCTCCACAACAGAGGTCAGGGAGAGCAAAAAGCCCAACCCAAAAACAGACCCGGCAAAACCAGGGCGCAACCAAGAAAGACAACAAAGGCCCACACGGAACCAGGGAAACCAAAACCCCAGAACCGGAAAGGAGGAACCAACCCCCATGAGGAAAAAGGGAGACACGACCGTAACCACCGAAGGCGAAACCCCAAAGGCAGAAGGCCAACAACAATGCCCACAGCCCAACCCCAAGAAACCAGCCGTAGAACAGGCAGGCCAGCCAGCCAGGAGGCACACAACACCTCACCACCAGGACCCAGAAGGAGAGGCAAAAAGGAACCCCCAACCAGGAAGGGGCACAGGAAAGGCACAACAGCCAACCACAGCCAGACCTCCCCGAGAAAGGAGAACCAGAGGGAGGAAGCCCAGAGCCCACACAACGGACCCAGCGCCACAGCCAACCGAAGGGAGCGGACCAAAAAAGGACCGAAGACCAATCCAGGACCGTGACAAAGCCCAAGAGAAGGAGCAGCCAGGAAAGGACCCCAGCAGGGACCAAAAAAAGGACCCGAAGCAAAGAAGCCCAACACAAGCAAGCCAAGAGGCGCACCAGCGACCCAATCGCAAAGCGAACGGGACGCCAAAACAGGGACCGGAAAGGCAAAACCAACAGAGGCAGAGCCACGGCCCCCAGAGCACACGGGAAAAAATCCCGGCACCGAAAGCAAAGGAGAGGAGCTCGAAGAAGCCCAAGGCACACCATTTAACAAGGGAGCGGGAAGGAACACCCCAGCACCAACGAGAGAGCACAGGCCGAAAACAGCCCGCGCGGGAGCACAGGGCCAACGCCAGCCCACCAAAGTCCCAGACCCGAAGCAAAGCCAACCGCAACCCAAGGCAGAGCGAGAGGGGCTGGAAGCAGAAACCCGGCCACACACCAGGGGAGGCAGACACCCAAACCCCACAAGGAGGGAAAAGGCACGGCCAACAAGGCAGAGTACAAGAGCCGAACAACCAAAGAACAAGAGGCCACCCAAAGCAAAGCCAAGGAAGACCAACAAATCCCAGCCACCACCGGAGGGAAGAGGGCGGCAGGCGAGAATAAACCCGAGCCAACACCACCAAAAAGGCCAAGGCCCACCAGCAAGGAGGAAGGGCACAACAAACCCACCCACCCCCGGAAACCAGGGGGAGACACCACCAGAAGGGAGACACTCCGAGCACAGGGCAAGCAAAAGCACCCGAAGGGAGAAAGAAGCGCCCAACAGCGAAAACCGTAGGCAGGCAGGCCGGCACCCAGACAGGCACCCACCCCGCTCGAACCAACAGAAGGGCAGGAACCAAGGGGCAAAAGGAAGGTGCAGAGAGGCCACACACCCGGGGAGACCGACACCCAAAACCCACCAGCAGGGAAAGGGCACAGCACAGCCAGGAACGGCAGACAGGGAGGGGCACAGGAGCCGGGCACCCGAAGAACAAGCGCCCACCCAAGGCAGAGCCACCACCGGAGGCAACAGCGGCCAGCGAAGCAAAGCCCCAAGCACAACCCACCATCCAGAGAAACAAGAGGGGAGAAGGAAACCACAACAGGAAACCAAACCCCACCAGGCAGAAGGCGAGAAGCAAAGCCTACAACAACAGGACCCACCAGGAGCACAACCAGCCCGGCCCGGAGCCAACAGCCTAACAAGGACAAGGCGCCACCAGGACAGAGGAAGGGCCCAACAGCCCCCCCAACAAGGAAACAAGGGGAGGACACAGGAACCCGCCGAAAGCCAGAAGCCCTGAGCATGGCCCAAGCAAAGCATGCGACCAGCAGCGGACACCGCAGGAACCCGACAGGCACGCACCAGGACCGAACCCACAGGAACGCCAGGAACCAAAGGGCAGAAGGCCGCAGAAAGCGAGCCACGGCCCAGCAGGAAGACACCCCACCAGGGAGGGCCAGGCAGCAGGAGGACCAGAAGCCAAAGCCACAGGGCAACAGAGCACAAGTGGCAAACGACCCACTCCAAGCGGCAAGCACCAGAGGGAAAGGCCAGACGGAAACAGCAAAGAAAGCCAGCAAGAACCCCGGAACCAGAAAGCACAGGGAGCCGCAGCAGCAGGAGAAGGCCAGAACACGAGCCCGTTAAGGCCCAACCAGAACCCCCAAAACAGCACTCAGTCCAGGGAAACAGGAAGAAAAAGCCCAAGCCACGTCGCAAGGGCAAGCCAACCAAAGGGGCAGGCCAAAGGCACACAGGAGAAAACAGACGCGTCCCGGAACACAAAAGAACACAGGGGACCAGGGCGCAGGAAGCGAGAACAGCCCAACTGGAAAGAAAAAAAGCGGGAATGCACACCACACCAAGGGCACAAGCGCACCCCACCAGGGGCAGAACAACCGCAGAGCAGGGGGGCCTGAGCAACAGGGGACCCCCCAGCAAAAAAGTCGGGCCGGAGGACTCCAGATGAGAGCCAAAAGGAGGGGGCCAACCCGAACAAAGCAGGGGCCCCCTCAACAGGAGAAACACCCCAGAACCCCTCCAAAGCCACAACCCAAGAGGAGGAGAAAGGACTCCAAGGTGGCA
This sequence comes from Lissotriton helveticus, assembly GCF_964261635.1. Classification (NCBI taxonomy): domain Eukaryota; kingdom Metazoa; phylum Chordata; class Amphibia; order Caudata; family Salamandridae; genus Lissotriton; species Lissotriton helveticus. The sequence continues at coordinate 1,433,970,376 of NC_136057.1, read as the reverse complement.
GGAAGAACGCACCACCAGCCCACTGCCCCGACCAACAGAACACAACCAGCCGAGGAGGCACGGGGAAGCGAAACCAAGGCAGCAAGTACGTAACAGCAACCCCAGCAGCAGAAGAGCCAAGGCAGCACAGGAGACCAAGTGACATGTGGACAGGAGTGGATGAAACAGTTTTAGGAAAACAGCACACACCCCACTCAACCGGCAGGGAGACGCCCAGAGGACGACTCCCACCAGCAACAGTCACGGACAACAGCAGGTCAAAAGTTGGAACCATGTCCAGCAAGGCCAACCCGCCCATACACAGCCTTAACCGCCACACAGTGCACAAGGACAGTGAACTGGAAAGAAACAGGGACTTCCGATACACAGCACTCACCAGGGGGGCAGGAAGAGGGCCACAACAGCACCCCCCCACACCCAACAGACTGTCCAGGTGCCCACCAGAACACCAGCGCCGGGCAGAGAAGTCCGTCCCGCCGAGGCCACAGCAAGATCCACACCGGCCACAGGCAGGGAGCCAAGGACCAGGCCCAGGAGGAACCTGCAAAAGAAAGACAGCAGGAAAGCCGGACAATAAAAAAGAAAGAAACAGGGACCGCTACGCGGTACTCACCAGGAGGGCAGGAGGAGCACCCCAACAGCTCATCGCCCCCAAGACACCGCCCAGGCGCCCTCCAGGACATCAGCGCCAGGCAGAGCAGACCACACCTCTGCGACCACAGCACTGAAGGAACCAGAACCATCGGAGCAAGAAGTGGCACCAACCGGAGGAAGGCCGCAGAGAGACAGCCCCAAACAAAAGGGAACCGCCAAGGCAAAGGCCCCACAGCAAGAGGGGATCGCATCCCAGTGGCAAGGCACACCCCATCCAGAAACCTGAGAGCCAGCCAGCCACATGCCAAAATCCAAGACAAGCATGGCAAACGTCCGGAGACGCCGGGGAGTGATGGCAGGATGCTCCCTCCCACTGCAGCAAACTCCACGGATGGTCGGAATCCAGGGAGCAAAGCCCGGCAGAGCCCCCTGGACCCTCCAACACTCATAGCAGCGCGCCTCCCACAACCGGCCAAGCCCCAGGGAGACGCGCACAGCAACCCGGAAGAGGACCGGGAGAACCAACGCCCCAGCCGCAAAGGGTTGGGCGGCATCCAACGCGGCTCCTGGCAAGCCCGGCAGGCCAGGAGAACGCGGAGCAGGACGTCGTGAAGCCAAGCAGCACGACGTGACAGAGAGGAGGACTCCAATGACGGAGAGGACAGCCCAGCAGCCCGACGAGACAACCCTGAAGCCACCGCAGATAAGAGACAGCAAAACTCCACATCCATTCTGTCGGAAGCCAGAAAAAAGAACAGGCTGAATGCTGGGCTGGTACCGCTTATGTACTCCCAGTGGGAGGGAGCTGGTAGGGTATCCCAGCATGCTCCTTTTCTTTTTTCTGTCGTAGGAGATGGTCATCTCCATATTTTAAGGAATGGGACGAGGTCAGGAGGGACCTGGGGGTAATGATCACCACACAAGGCACTGATAATATGGGGGGGAAGTTGCAGGAAACTGTGGGTTAAGAGTCGCCAGTTCTCAGCACTGACATAATCACAGACCACACCCACAGAAGCTCTTCAATATGACAAGCATAGATCTAGATCAACATCTGTCTCTGCCCAGCACTGATGCAGCGTGTCATTGTCCCACGACCCTGTAAGGTATAGGCCCACCCACCTTCTGCAGCCTAGTGTGGGCTCAGTAGGTACTGCCACTCAACTGTACAAATTCAGAATCCCTCAGCGCCAATATCAGTAATGCAGTCACCTCAACACTCAATTTGGGCTCTCGGCGGTGACAATAAAATGATCTCAGACATATAAACTGAAAGTAGAACAGTGTGGGCGGGAGATGGTCAGGGGGATTTCTATCACCACAAAAAGTTCCTGATCTGTCATGGGGCTTTTCTGATTCATGTCAGACAGGTGATCTAACACTCTGACTGGAAATCAGAGCATGAGGGTAGGGAATATTACTTTTCGCGTAGTTATTAAGCTCTTTTCTACAGACAAGGCACCTGTGAATTCTACCTGCTCAGCAACGGTTCTGGAGCGGTCACATCCAGGGTCTAGGATGAATAAACTCTTGCAGTGTCTCCACAGATTCTGGGGGAATCGAACGTACAGCTCTAGGAGCGCCACTTCCTGCTGAGGAGGTGTTATGAGGCAGCACGACCCAGTCTTTTTGGATAAGGTCTGATATCTTGCGTTCTTCTTTTTCAAACGATTCTAAAACTGTCAAAGGAACTGATTGAGGCAGACAGACTACCACAGGTTCCTCTTCCTTTGAAAGGTGCTTAAACAATCAAATTGAGAGTTATAGTATAAACAGTTAACCTGGGCTTATACTTACTACGGTTCTACGGTTCCAGAGGATATACAAGGTTTCTTATGTTGAGTAAAATATTGGGTGCAGTTGACATCAAGCCTAATGGTTGTACATGTTGGGTAAAGGTCTTTGTAAGCGTTTAAAACCATGGATATAGGTAAAGCAGACATAAGAAGGTTCTCTTTGCCAAGAAGGGGTGTAATGGAAATAAGACCAACACACAAAGGAACAAATAGCCTGGACTGACTGACTCCTTGCTGTATATTGCAAAATATGTATTGGAAAGTTGATTAACTCTTTTGTATTGAAATGAAAAAAGTTCACATTTACAGGTTCTTTTTTCTGTAGAAAAGTGTTAAAACAGTCAGACCCACTACTGTTGCCCAAGCAGACATCTCGGGTGGGAGGTGGGTTCTACCTCGTGAAGAAAGGTTCTAGAGATGTGAAACACAAGGCTGTATGCAGGGCAGGCACCTCAAGATTTATCATCTTAGGAAGGTGTTGTGTTGTTCACAGACTCACAGGACACAGGTAAGGGTCACACTTCTTTATTCTATTTTGCGATCTTGATCCCCATGCCTTTGGCACATCTGCCCCTTCTCATACCCCTTTGTGAATGCCCTCCCCACACCCTTGACCAGATGTGGTGTCCGGTTCCCCACTGTCCACTTTGTGTCCTGCAGGGTACTAGTGCCCTACCATCATTAGGTCACTACATCTCCCCTTTGTCACAAAGACATGACAGGAAAAGTGAAACACAGAGAAGTGTAGATAGAGATAGAGATAGCTACAAAGTCAGCCTTGGCACCGGTAAGTCATCATCACATTTCTTCTATTAGTCTTTTGGGACGTCTGCAAACTCTTCTCGGGCTTGCTTCTGTCTGTTGTTCTTCCGCTGGCATTTGCTCTTCTTGATCTGCTGTTCCTTCGTCCTGATCTTCCCTTTTTTCATCTTTTAGTTCCTTTAAGTGTGAACTGTTCCTTGTTAACCGCTGATGTTCCGACTCAGTCGTGATCATGGGTCCCTTTATTTTCGTCACTAGTAACGGGTCTTTGGAGAACAAACTGTCAGATTTCCTTTGTTGGCTCTGACGCACTATTACTGTGTCTCCTTTTTTTAGGTCTGGCACGCTGGCGTGTCGCTTGGCGTCTGCGAATCTTTTCATTTTCATTTTCGCCTCTTTATCATTTTCTGCAATGTCGCTGCGATCAGGTGCCATGGTTGCCTCTAATTGTGGTAGCCTCGTTCTGCTTGTTCTTCCCTGTACTAGCTCTGCTCCTGTAGTGTTATGAGGTGTGTTTCTGTAGTCTCGTAGAACTTGGCACAAAGCTTGACCAAGCGATATTTGCGCCAGCCTTGCCCTCTGAACGGCCTTTTTAATGTTTCCCAAGAACCTCTCTACCATTCTATTCGCTTGAGGCCACAGCGGCATTATCTTCCGGTGGTTTATCCCCAGGTAGGTCATAAATCTGCAAAAATCATCCCCTGAGAATGGAGGACCATTGTCTGTTTTTAGTGTTTCTGGTGAACCCCATGCTGCAAATGTCATCGAATATCGGTAGGGTCGCAGATGCTGATGTCGATGTGACGTGGCATACTATTGGAAACCGTGAGTATTCATCGATGACTAAAAGCAGGTAGTTGCCTGTGTCCAGGGGCCCAAAGAAATTAGCTGCTAGCGTTGTTTACACCGCTCTTAGAAGTTACGACATGTGTAGTGGTTCATTTCGGGCCGGTGATCCTGTTACTTGACAGAGGTGGCAGGTTCTTATGGTGTCTTCTACCATGCGATCTGGGCCAGGAAACCACACTTTTTCCCTTATCAGTTTTTTGTTGCGTCTATGCCTCGGTGAGACTGATGAGCCAGGTTTACCAGTTGCTTTCTGAGCGAGCTGGGTATCACTATTCTTGTGCCTCTCATCATGATCCCAGTGTCAGTTTCTGACAGTTCTTCATGCATCGTCTTGAAAGCTAGCACTTCTTCTTTGCATACTCCTGATTCCCATGTGCAGTTATTGTTGATAGATTTCCATCTCTGCTTTCTCATTATCTCCATAGCCGCCTGCATCGTGGGGTCTTTCTTGGTCTCTCTTGCTAGCTCTGTTAGCGTTATTTGCGCCGGGGTGTTTTGTTTCAATACGAAGTTGAGGTATTCTTCTGCTATCGATGTCGGCTCCTGTGTCAGCGGTAGTGGATGTCTCGACATGTAGTCTGCCGGGTGGTGGTCTTTTCCTGGTTTGTGTACAATCGTGAAGTCATAATCCATCAGCCTTATGCCCTAGCGTTCAATCCTGGGTGGCATTTTGGCTGAAGGGCTGCCATAGATTGTTACTAGCACCTGGTGGCCAATTATGATGGTGAATGGCTTCCCGTAGACAAACATGTGGTAGTGTTCACATGCCCATGCCACTGCTAGGCTCTCTTTTTCTGGTTGCGGGTATGCCCTTTCAATGTCTATTAAGCTTTTACTCGCATATGCAACAATCTTCCTTTGTGAGTCTCTTCCTGGCAGGTGCTGCGCTAGTATGGCTCCTAGCCCTATCGGGCTGGCATCAACAGTCAGTTCAGTGCACAGAAGAGGGTCAAAATAAGCGCGATGCTCCACAGTCATCACTGCTCTTCTTATTTCTTCGAATGCCTTGTTGCTTTCCTGAGACCAGATAAACTTCTGTCCTTACTTAGTTAGTTCTCTTAGTGGTGTGCTCACTTTGGCGAATTCTTGTATGTATCGCGCACAATAGCTGGCGAGGCCTAGAAATGATTGCACCTCTGCAACGTCTGTTGGCGCATTTGCGTTCTTCAGTGTTTCAACTTTGCTGGGGTCTGGCTGCATCCCTTGCTTGGAGAAGATATGACCAAAGAACACATGTTCCCCTCTTCCCAGCTCACATTTCTCTTCGTTTAGCGTCAGACCTGCGCGCTCCAGTTGTGTGCACACTTGACGTAGAGCTGCATCATGGTCTTTGTCCGTTTTACCAAATACCAGAATATCGTCGCTGTAGTTCAGGCTGTTCTGTACTGGTCTTATCACTTGTCTTATCGTCTCCTGGAATATCTCTGTTGCCGAAGAGATTCCAAAACTCAATCGCTTGTATCTGAACAGGCCCAGATGTGTGGAAAATGTTGTGATGTACCTCGATTGGTGGTCCAGTTCTAGTTGATGATACCCTTTGCACAGGTCCAGCTTCGCGAACCGGCATGCCCCAGTGAGGCAACTGGTCATGTCATTTAAGTGGGGCCCTGGGTGTCATTCATTGCGATTGCGGTGTTTGGGATCCTCATATCCACGCAAATGCGGATTTTTGAGGTGTTCTTCTTAGGGACGGGCACAATCGGAGACACCCAAGGCGTTGGCCCTTCAGCAGGTTCAATGATATCCTATGCTAGCAAATTTGTTATTTCTTCCTCAACTTATGACTGTAGGTGAACTGGTACTCTTCTGTGATGTTGGGCCACCGGTTTGACTGCTTCATTGATGTGTAATGTTATCTGTTTTCCTTTTAGCTTCCCAAGACCCTTCAATATTGCTGGGTACTCTTGTAGGATGTTTTCGGTTTCTGACATGTGATATGTCATGGCGAGTAACCCCATTACTTGGGCTGTCACGTTGCTGAGTAGGTGGTGCTGGGATGTCACCCTTAAGCACATGTATTTCTTCTTGGTCTACTTTGCCTTTGTATGTTAGAGTTTCCTTGAACTTCCCCATGTTTTCTACCGGCCGTCGGGAGCCCCATGTGAACACATCCACGGTCGACGGTGATAGCGGTGGTTCCACCCTCATCTTTTAGTTTTCTGATGTGCACATGATGTTGCATGTTGCTCTGCTGTCAAGCACGAACTTTGCTTGGTGATTTCCTATCCCAATGTCAACAGTGGCTGTTTTCTTTATTTGTCGCTTTTCCACAAGGTGGACGTGCTCTGCGTCTTTGTCCTCTCTTAGTGCATGTGACATCAGATACAGCCTCTCCTCCCACACAGGTGCTGTCGTCTCTTCTGACTCGTCTGCGGAGCTGCGATTGGCAGTTTCCATGTGTCTTGCGTACCTGTTGCTTGTCATCCACGGTCTCATCATCCTGCCTCTTTCATTTCTGAATTGTCTGGTCATTGCACGTGCTCGAGAAATGATTGTCTGTGTTGCATTTCCTGCACTTTTGACTCATTGTGGGGCTGGCACCGACGTGCGGGAATTTGCGGTGGCATCGATAGCATGTATGTTCTCCTTTTTTGGTAGGACCGGCGCCTGGTATTCTTTCTTCTTAAAATTCCCAGTGACGCGATGTGCTACCACCACTTTCTTCTCTTTTTGCATCTACATCTGTTTCGCTTGTTCCGTGGCCCGTCTTTCTGTGCGAGCCATCGTCAAAATCTTCTCCAGCGTCGTAGGCTCTTTCAGAACCCGTGCTCGGAACTCCACTGATTTGCAACCTTCAATGATGCGCAGTCATATAGCTTGCTCATTGTCGAATTTGTCAAACTCACAGTATGCAGCCAGCTTCATTAGTCTTGTGGCAAAATCGTCTAGGCCCTCTTCCCCTTGCTGGTATGCCGTGTTGAACGTGTATCTTTCAAAATCGACGTAGCGTTGTGGATCAAACTTTTGTATGAGACACTGCATCATTCCCTTGTAATCCAAGGTCTAGTCGGCGGGGAATGTTAATTAGAGATCTTCTATTTCATTCCCTGCGAGATTTAGTAGTAAGTGCAGTAGCTTCTTGTCTGGTACATCCGTGGCAATAATGTAGCGCTCAAGCTTCCTGACCCACTTTTCCCACCTGATGCCTGCTTGCGGCTCTGATAGGCTGAACGCAGTGCTTAATTTGTAAAATATGAAGTCCAGGTGCTCAAATGTTTGTTGGAGACCACACCCACTTTCCCGACTCCACCCACTTTCCCACTGGCTCCACCCACTTGCTCTATTGGCTCCCCCCACAAACAACTGCCACTGCTAAAAGCCAGATCGCATACCAGATCTGAATTTCAGCAAGGGAGCCTTGCTCAAGTAAGTTTTTTTACAGGAGTTTCCCCCACCCAGCGAAAATAAAATCATATAGTGCACTTGAATGAGCCATTTATCACTTCCAGTGGCCAAAGGCATTTGGATCATAAATAGTTCAGTATTCTGTGAAAGTGATTCATTTACCAACTGTGCTTGTTACTATTACTCACTCACCCGGAGCAATATATGTGCATTTATTAAAATTCAAATAGTAAAAAACATAGAACTTAACTGGAGTTTCCAAATCTAGGGCCAGATGTAGGAGCCATTTACCGACCGGTAAATGGGTTTTCGGTATGTAGGGGCACTTTTTTACAGAATCGGTAAATTTACCGATTCGGTAAATTTACCGATTCTGTAAAATACCGAATCGGTATTTTTACCGATTCAGTAAATCTCAGATGTAGGTGGGACTCTTCAGAGTCCCAAAGGCCCTACAAATTCGGTATTTTACCACCCAATCCAATTGGGTGTTAAAATACCGAATTCAGGTGTGCATGCACATGTGTGCATGCACACCTATGCCATTTCATTTCATGTGACAGACAGACATGCCCTTAGGGCATGTCTGTGTGCCACATGGCGCACATGTCAATTTTTGGGGTGCCAGAGGGTGTCAAAGTGACATCCCCTGCACCCTTGCTAAAATCGGTATTTACCGATTCTGTAATTACAGAATCGGTATTTCCCATTGATTCCTAGGGGCTTCACAGCCCATAGGAATCAATAGGAAATAGGTAAATACCGAATTTTAACGATTCGGTAATTCCACATATGGAATTACCTACATCTCCCCCCCTCTATTTTACCACTTCTTAAATACCGAATCGGTAAAATTCGGTATTTAAGAAGTGGTAAAATAGATTTACCTACATCTAGCCCCTAGTTCTGTATCCAGACGAGACAGAGATTACAGAAGAGGCACATATTTTCTATATGCACCGTTTCTTAAAATTCACTAGGTCAACAAAATATTGGAGGAAACATTTTTGAACCTCGATGTTCCCAATGTTAGACATACCCAGACATTTCTAGATTATCCAGCTCCTCTTTAAATATTTTCCCTAAATTAATGGCGATTCGAATCCTGAATCTGAAATCATGATGCATTCCAGAATTCATAACCCTAGTATAAGGGTCCTCTCAACAATGCACTAGCAGCACAAATTGTCCAACTGCTCTTTTGCTTATTTCTCACACCTGGAATTTAGACCTGCACACATACTACCACTCTTGGACACGTATTCAAAATGTTCCTACATGCCACAGAGCATGCAAATTGCCTTCCCAACTGGAAATTTCGGATCATGCCACATTGAAGGCTTATTTAGATAAAGCAAATGTCTTCACAGCCTTTTCTCTCTGGTAATGAATGCTCTTTGAAAGAGCAACTATTTCCTGGAGTGGCAGATTCATGCATGTTAAACAATATGACATCATTTTATACTATTATACTGTATAATACATCAATCCCATCCTTTGTATGTTGCATAGTATAATTTGTTTAAAAAACACAGGCATTAGTAAAAATTCTAAGCACTAAATACTGTCACACACAAGTCTATAGCCTCAGCCAACTGTTGGTTGCTCTAAAATAACTGATAGGTAGGCACACAAATCAAAATGTTTCTCTGGCCACATTCCTCTGCCCTGATAGTCATAAATTCTATCACAGCATCATCCAGTGATGAATATTTACAGACATTCGGTTTGATCACATCTAGAAAATGAGTAAGGCATGCTTATTTTCCTTGAGGGATTATACTTTGCACATTGTCACCTATGTTACGCAAAGGTGTACCAAAGCGCAGTGTAATCAGTACATATTACAGGCCCTGGTCAGCGAAATTGAGTGCCTAAGTCCACCACCACCTGCTATCACATGAGCAGATTCAGCACTGATCGTACCACAAGGTACCTCCAGCTCCCACAGAAATGTGTTCCCATAAAACTATAGTTAATGCTTAGAGCTCTGAGTCCACAAATTTAAAGAAACACTTCCTGAATCAAGCGTTAGTAAACTAAGGAAGAGAAATGAAATGAAATGAAATTAAATTAAATTAAATTAAATGAAACGTATATTTATAAAGCGTGATTGCTGCCCTGAGGCGTCCAAGCGCTAAAGAGAACACTTCCAATCCTAATTGCAAAGAAAGGATAGCAATTAAAAAAAGCACATTAGCTTCTTGAACAGGTGTGAACTGCTCCAGAATGCAAAACACTGCAAATGGAAATATTTTAGTACGATTTTAGAAAGAGAGCCAGAGCTGATCTTCTTTCTGACATAACCATGATTGATGGCTCCCATTCAGAAGGAGGCTACATACTGAGTCGTACAGTGGCGTAACGAAGCTTGAGGGGGCCCCTCTGCAAAGTACATGTGGGGCCCACAGTCTGAACCCAGTCAGGAGCTTCCAAGCCATGGGTCTGCCACCCATGCACAGTGCCGGAGGGGACCGCCCTGCGGGGCCTAATGTTATGCCACTGCACAGAGACAGAGGCACGTATTTCAGATTCACTTATTAATATCATTCATTTTCATAAATGCTTTAGATCGAAGGTCCTTGTATTGAGTTTTTTTTTTGCCACATATTTTTTCTCAAAATCCCTTGGGGCAAACCATAAATCTTCCTTGACTTTGTCTTTCAGTCTGATCTAGATTTTACCAATGTTTCTGGTGCAAAGTGCTTCAAAACGCAGAGTTTGATTCTACTTTGCCTCTAACAATCTTGCCCAAACCTTACTATAAAACATTGATTCAATCATATTTGTTTTCACAAATTTCGCAGCTTCATTGTGCACCTAAAAAAGTATTTGCGATTGCCACAGATGTCCCAAGAATGTCACTGAGGGACATCAGGATACAAAATCTTCTGCAACGTTGTTTAAGCTCCATCCAGTTTTGATCAAACACACTGGGCAATTGTGCCATTTCCACAAAATGAGTAAAATAATAAGATGACACTATCAAAAATAACAATAAAATGCTTTACATATGTGTTATCTTTCTACATTGTTAACTGTTTTGAAAATTCCAGGCTGAGAATCACCCTTCCATCTCCTCCTGACCCCCCCTTTTAATTTGATGTTGCTGTCGGCTGAGCTCCCCAAAACCTACACTCCTGGCTAAGGCCATGTCCAGAAGCTTGAGGCCTCGGTATTTCATGTGGCCTAACCTGGCTTCCTGAACCCTCTAATATTGCCATGCGAAAATTCACACCGAGCTCTGTCAATGCACTTCTGTCTAAAGCTTGAAGCCCTTACCGCACTTCTCCAAGCCAGAACCCTCCCACATACAATCCAGAGTGCCTCGCATACCCCATGCCTAACTCCAGGCTAGTCTTGGACTCTGTTCTGCACGTCGCTAGGTGTGCTTCCCAATGCCACGCACGTCCCATCGTTACACTGCATAACTTTCTTAAAAGAAAGAACATCTGACTTATTTATACACACCTTATCCAAAACGGGCTCATAATTCTTTGGGCTGAAGTTTACATTTGCATTTCTTGCCCAAGATAAAACTGTCTGCTATGGTGCAATTAAGATGGTGGAAGCTCCGGCTATGCTGTAATAGGCGTACGCATTGCAAGTGACTACGAAGAAAATAGGCGGCGGGGGCACTTGCGGAGCACAGTACAGGCAGGTGCATAGTCAGATGCACCAAACTGAATACACAATAACTGACTATTCATTTTGTCAAACCAGAAATTGCCACCCTCCAATGACTGACACACCCATGCCTCATGCACAATTAACCACTACGTCTCATGCAGATTTAACCGCCCATTTAGAATTAGTCTGCTTTATTAGTTGTTCGCATGTAAATAATTCTACCTGCTTCTCTATTTACCTTACAGATGGGCTGGAGAAGGATTTCAAACTGTCCTCATAATATTATAAATTCAATACTGAAAACTATTTACACAGACTGACATAGTGGCCTCTAAAACTGCTAACGTACATGCGCCAGGACATGGAGTTGGAAGAAGGGCTGCGTAGATCAGCCTATACGATGCTTGATATTTAGTTTTACAAATGGAGCTGATTCAAGCATTGTTGCTCTTTGGGTGGACGGGTTTTAACACCTCCTTTGGCAGTAAAACTTCTGAAGTTCCACTGAGTAGTTGGTGTGAAACCCGAGCAGTGGTTAATGCAGTGATGCCCGCTAATGAGGTGTTCTTTTACTGGGCTCCAAATCTGAGAAGTGGCAGAGATTTTCACGTGTATGCCAGTAAATGGAAAGCTTGCTGGCAGTGCTCCATACCCACGAGCGTGGGCATTAACAATAAGACAATCGTGGGGCTCAAGCTCACAGTAGCAATATTGCAATGGCTTGAGTCTCGCTACCCTGGGGTCTGTGAATACAGCACACCCCCACCACAAAACTTGATTGGGATATTGTGATGACTAGTTGATTTTACTTGTCTCACCTGTGACCTGCAGCTTCTGTAGAGGGAACAGACTGCTGCCAAACTATGGTCCCGCACATGTACAGTTTATATCGAGCATGACACAATATTGTCACAACTTGCGCCCTGCCCTGAAGACCACGCAGTGGCGCTTGCAGTGCACCATATAATGACTCATGTGAATGTTGTGATGCACATCGTTGGTACATGTGCGCTGGAGAATAACTGCATGGCCGGCTTTAGTACTGGTGGAACCCTGTGTGACAATGGTTGTTGGCGCCCACCCCAGCGACCACCTCACCATCTATTCCCTCACTACCACCATTTGACAATGCCCCACAGTCTCCATAATAACTGCCTCTTAGATTAATTTAGTTTTATAGCCCCCTCATACCAGTTTAGGGTCTCAGAACAATTTACCTCACACATAAGTTGCATGGAGACAATCGTATGTGTAAATCAGTGTGTACGAAATGTTACCTAAGACAGAAGACTACAATGTGTAGGAGTCACATGTCAGCCTTACTGGTAGGCAGTATCATTTAAAGGTCCTTGGTCTGGAAAAGCAAAATTCAGAATTTTTCATGTATCATCACTGTTAGGGGTTTTCTTCCATGATAAGAATTGATTCCTACCCAGATGAAACCTTTTTGGAATATTAGGATAAGGAAAGACTGGGCAAAAAACAAGTCGCTGTAATATATTTCTTGCTCTTTTCGTGTGCTCTTTGATGGACGTTAATAGCTCACTGCTCTATATTAATCTTTTAACTTTTAAACTGCAAGCAACAAAATGATCTGGCTGACAAAAGTGATAACCCCTTGACCTATTTATAGTGTAAAAAAAAGAAAAGAAAAGAAAAACCAAAGAATTGATGGACGGAGCGTTGACAATACAAGCACTCACCCCCAGTCAACTGATCTGGGTTTAATCCATCACCGTTCTTTAGCCCACTCTGCCACCCCAGTTCAGACATGGCCATATGCAAATCAGTCTGACCCTCTGCCTCATGGGAACAGTCCAGCCCGAAATGCCAAGCCATGCCTTCCCTGGACCGGAAACAAGCTACCGAGGACCGGTTTCTGGCATTTCAGCCTTCTTCAGCCCGGCTTGCTTGAATCCAGTGGCAAAGTGAGTAAGGGACTCACGTCTGAGCATACCCTGCCAACTTATGGCGAACAAAGAAAAACCAAAGGAAATGATGGACGGAGGGTTGACAATACAAGCACTCACCCCCAGTCAACTGATCTGGGTTTAATCCATCACCGTTCTTTAGCCCACTCTGCCACCCCAGTTCAGACATGGCCATATGCAAATCAGTCTGACCCTTTGCCTCATGGGAACAGTCCAGCCCGAACTGCCAAGCCATGTCTTCCCTGGACCGGAATCCCAGGATTAAACCCAGATCAGTTGACTGGGGGTGAGTGTTTGTATTGTCAACGCTCCGTCCATCACCACCTTTGGTTTTTCTTTGTTCGCTCTAAGTTGGCAGGGTATGCTCAGACGTGAGTCCCTTGCTCACTTTGCCACTGGAGTCAAGCAAGCCCGGCTGAAGACGGCTGTAATGCCAGAAACCAGTCCTGGGAAGCTTGATTCCGGTCCAGGGAAGACATGGCTTGGCAGTTCGGGCTGGACTGTTCCCATGAGGCACAGGGTCAGACTGATTTGCATATGGCCGAGTCTGAACTGGGGTGGCGGAGTGAGCTAAAGAACGGTGATGGATTAAACCCAGATCAATTGACTGGGGGTGAGTGTTTGTATTGTCAACGCTCCGTCCATCACCACCTTTGGTTTTTCTATTTATAGTGTATGCAGAATAGGACGCGTTCTTTGCAGCAGGCATATTAGCCTTATCGCTATGATGAGTTAAAACTTTCACCAGACAAAGCTCCGGTCTCTCTCCAGAAACAACATTAATCACCGTAGTTATCGTGACATTTTTAATGATGCTCTGAAAATTGCTGGGACAAGAAACTTGGCATCTGGAGCTTTCAAAACAATAAACATGGTGCCCCCACCCCAAGTCAGCACCTGGGGCGGTGGCACAGATCGCACCGCCCTAGAGCTGGCCCTGCATAACTGTAAAATGAACTGATCCCAAATCCAGTCAGTGAGCACGCTATGCTGAGGGGGCCCCCTGGTGCTCGGAGACCAACCGCACTGCGGGGGCTGCACTGTTTGTAGGGGCCTTTGTTTGTCCATGGAGATGTACCTGAGTTTAAGAGAGGGAGAGGAAGGACAGAGCATGCACACGGAATACATTAAGTGAATTGACCTCGGTAAACTTTGCTGCTGAGAAAGAAAAGCATATCTGTTACACCACATCGGTCTCCTTTCTTATTCTGAAAAGTTGTGCTCAACTGTCAGTAAAACTGTAGATTGAGGAAATAGCTACCCGAGACCAGGAGCTGCACACTTCACGACGAGTCTTTCCTGCTACAAATAATAGTGGTGGACTGCTGGTGCGTGTGTGCTGCGTGATCATAAGGCGGGCCGGCAGTGTGTAATTTTAAAAAGGTTACGCACGCACGCTGCCACCGCGCCTGCCACAGCCACACATGACCCAATCCAGCCAATCAGAGGCCCGGCCACCGGCAACGCAAAAAAGACATGTATTTCTAATTGGGTCAGCTCCTTATGGAGAGACAAAGGGCTAGATGTAGGTAATCTGATTTTACCGATTCTTAAATACCGAATTTTACCGATTCGGTATTCAAAAATCTGTAAATGAGATGTAGGGGAAAAATCTGTATTTTTTACCGATTCGGTAAAATTCGGTATCGGACTTTCGGAAATTACCGAATCGGTATTTACCGAATCGTATTTACCGAATCGGTATTTCCCATTCATCCCTATGGGCCAAAGGGCCCATAGGAATGCATTGGAAATACCGAATCGGTAAATACCGATTCGGTAAATACCGAATCGGACAGCAAACAAAAGTGAAACTTAACATAACAGCCAATCAGGTGCAACCACCCTCCCCCTTCCTACCAGGAAGTGGCTACACAGGCAGCTGCAAGTAATTAGACGGTTCTGGAGAGGCAGTTGGAGCAGAGAGACTGGGAGCAGCAGCAGCAGCAGACAGAGCTTGTGCTTTTTGAAAACTTTAACATGGCAAGCAGCAGACTGAAAGGAAAAGAAAGCTAAAATTCAGCAGCATGGAGCTACAGGTCCTTGTTGAGGAGGTGGTAAAGGTACACCACAGACTTTTTGGAAAGCAGTCCCTTACTGTGCCAGAATCAGCAAAAAGGAAGATTTGGCTGGAAATCTTAGAGAAAGTAAATGCAGTGGGAGTGACCACCAGAGTCACTGAAGATTTAAAAAAGAGGTTCTATGACCTAAGGAGCCTCACAAAAAACAAATTGGCTGACCACCACAAACAGGCCTCGCAAACAGGTGGAGGAAAGAACACTGCACCCCACCTCTCCGACCTGGAGGAGATGGTAGCCACAACCCTGGAGCCTGAAAGCGTCCATGGACTGGGAGAAGTGGACAGCTCGGCGAAAGCTGCAACTAAAAAAGGTAAGATGCATGCACAGCAATCCCCCTCACACCCCCATCCATCCCTCACCCCTTGCAGCTAAGTTACCCCAGTCCCAGGGTGTCTGTGCAAAACTATAGCAATGCATCATGGTACACGTAGTCAGTTAATGAAAGAGCATGTCACACAGCACTGTAACCACCAAGTTATTCAAATGAATGCAGACAAAATGAAGGGCAGGCAGCATGTACCAAGTGCAATGTCATATGTTTAATTGTAGTGGCTGTGAGACATTTGCACCTAGCTGATATGTGCTCATATGTCCACAGGTCACACATCCAGAAGTCAGTCTGAGGAGGCAGAAGGCACGGCACCCGAGAGGGATGACAGTCAGGAGCAAGGGCCCAGTGCATCACAGGACACAGGTGTTCCGAGTGGGCAGCCACCCTCCCAAGAACCTGACATCAGTGAACAAGTGCAGACCTCCCCAATACCTTCACAGTCACCACTATTTGTTTCGTCACCCGAAATGCCAGCATCCTTTGTAATGGAAACACCTGCTGCACACCCTAGCAGGAGGCATGTTGTTTCCCCACTGCTGGAAATGGAGACAGCTGCTGGTGAAATGGTGGGTGAAGACTCACAGAACTTGTCTCAAGCTGCCATCTCTGCCACACTGCAGTCCAGCACAGAGCCTGTACCAAGTACAACTAGACGCCGCACAGTACAAGGAAGGAGTGTAGGTGCACGTCGAGAGGGGTCCAGTGTCTTCCAGGGCCTGGAGGGATCCATGGTCAGGATTCAGAGGATGCAGGGCAAGGGCATCATGTCCTGTCAAAGACAAATGCGAAACCTAAACATCAACATGCAGGAAATTGGTAAGGGCATCAGGGAGCTGGTGGAAGTTAACAAGAGCATGGCAACAGGAATACATGACATGACCCAATCCATGCAGCAACTGTGCACAAAACTGGACTCTGAAATTACATCAAGGCGCAGGGAGAAGCAGCGCGCAGAGAGAACTGAGAAATCTATCTACCGCCTGGCAACAGCCACATCCCTGCTATGCAGGCGTAGCATGAATAGTCAGGAAGTCCTGACTCATAACAGCAATCAGTTGACAAGGGGCATAGCCGGAATTACCGGTGCGCTGGAGGCTCTACTCAATGCTCAAAGTGCACAAACTGCTGCTATTGACGTGCCGGACACTGAAGGTAACACCAGTAGGAGCAGCACGGCAAGCCCCCATGTCGTAGAGACAAGGAGGAGCAGCAGGCGACAGGGTGAGGCTACAGGCCAAACACCCAGTGAACAGGCTGAGCCACATACACCTGCCAGTGCAAAGCGTGGCCGTAAATGAACAGTTGTAACTATGGCCTACTGCCATTGGACATTTAAATCATAGAAAAAATGTTGTTTTTGCACATTTGTGCCATTTAAACCTGCCTAGTGACAATATACAACTACGGTGGGTGGATTCAACACCTGTCTGTGTGTGTTTGCTCACTGTGAGCATTGCTGTCAAATGCTTACTCTTGCACTTTTGTTCTTTGACATACCTAGAAATATTCTAATTAAACAAAAGCTTGTGCTTTCAATATAGCTCTCAGTGTCATCACTTACTCAGAAATAGTTGCGTGTTATTTCCTTTCCATCACTTGGTGTTGACACTCCAGCAGGTTGTCTTTCAGGCACAGCAATGTCGTCGTCATGATCCTCATAGTCTGACAACTCCACCTCAGTCCCCCTCTTCACAGCAAGATTGTGCAACATAGCACAGGCAGCAATGATCTTACAACAGGTGATGGGGGTATACTGCCTTGCACCTCCGCTCTTGTGCAAGCATCTAAACCTGCTTTTCCAGATACCAAATGTTCGCTCTACAACATTGCGTGTGCTCTTGTGTGCCCGGTTATATCTCCTTTGGCTGGGTGTTGAGGGGTTGAGGTAGGGGGTGAGTATGAAGGAGCGGAGGGCATATGCACTGTCTCCTAAAAGGAAATGGGAATAATTTACTCACATGCATACATGTACTGCTTATTGCAATAGGTGTTATAGGTGTCGCACTGTGTCTTACCTAGGAGGTATCCTTCACCAAATTCACCTGCAGTCAGCTGTGCATAGATGCCACTGTTCTGAAATATATAGGAGTCGTGGGTACTCCCAGGGAATTTTGCCACAAGGTAGGTGATGGCGAACTTTGTATTGCAGATCACCTGCACATTGATTATTTATTTATTTATTTAAGGAATTTATAAAGCGCAGACTGTCACCATTGCAGGCATCCTGGCGCTAGCATAAAACAGAGGACGGCGAGAAGTAGGGACAATTGATGTATACTAACTAGGGTAAAGCCACGTTTTCAACTTTTTTCTGAACTGCAGAAGTTCATTAATGTGCCTAATCTCAGTGGGGAGAGTGTTCCACAGTCTGGCGGCCGCCACCTCGAAAGATCTACCTCCGGCTCTGACCTTCTTAAATCTGGGAACAACTACCAGTTTAGCGTCAGAGGAGCGAAGATGTCTGGTGGGGACATACCATACGAATTTAGATTTTTAGAGGGACTGGGCTGCAACCATGGAGGGCCCTAAAAACTGTGAAGAGGGCCTTGAATTGAATTCTCTGTCTAAGAGGAAGCCAGTGTAGTTTTGCCAGCGCCGATGGTCCATGAGATCTTCTCTGCCACCCCAGTGCCAGTTTCGCAGCCGCCGATTGGACCCTTTGGAGCTTATCCAGCAGGAATGCACCTTGATGGTGTGGGTGGACTTCCTATTCCTGTATATATATTCGGTGGCAGCAGGGGGACAAATGGGAATGTGCGTGCCATCAATGCAGCCAATTATATTGGGGAAACGTGCCATCTGGTAGAAGTCTGATTTTGTTTGGACCAGTTCAGCATGGGTTGCAGGAAAAGATATGTAATGCTCCATCCTCTGTAACATGGCGTCAAGGAATTCGTGGAAAAACCGTGACAGGCTGCTCTGGGTCACCCCACCTACCGCAGCAACCACACTCTGGTAACTTCCAGACGCAAGCAGGTGTAGGCTGCACAGCACCTGCACGTGGGGAGGAATGGCGTGTGCCCTTGGGGTAGTATGCTCCAACAGTGGGTGTAGGTCCCTGATGAGTTCCGTGATGGTGTCTGGGGCCAACCTGTACCTCTGCAGTATCTCTGCCTCTGTGAGCATGAACAGGGTTATCCTCTGTCTGTAGACCTGCTCCTCTCTCTGCCATTCCCTCTCTCCTTCCTCCTGTAGCCGTAGCCGTCTTGCATTTTTATAGGTTGCACCTGTTTACCACCTGATTCCAATCCATGGTAAATACCGACTCTTAAATACCGAATTTCAAGCAAATTCGGTATTTCAGAGCTTCCCTACATCTCAAAATCCATTTTTACCACTTCGGGAAATTTACCGATTCTGTAACATTTTCCGATTCGGTATTTTACAGATTCGGTAACTTTAACAATTCGGTAAATTTACCGATTTCGGACGATTTTCGGTCTCCTGCATCCAGAAAGCTCAATACCGGTCGGTAACGGCCGAAAATACCGATTTTCGGCCGTTACCAACCGGTAAAGGGCTTCCTACATCTGGCCCTATGTGAGAGTGCAGATCTTGTAAACGGTCGATTTTATTCATTTTTTGATGCACGCTGTTAATGTGAATTGGCAGTGCCAATCTGCTCTAGACCCGGCCCTGATAAATAAGTGCCGGTGCTAAGCCTCGGAAAGCACAGGCACAAATTAAGCACTGATGGATGGCCATGTCTCATCAAATCTCACAGCCATGTCCTTTCTGGGCACATCCTGGGAAGCTTCCAATAAAATGGTCACAGTAGTTGAGCCTCTTTGTAAATGATTTAGTTGCCATTGATGCTACTGTTTATAATCCTGCACACAAATTTGAACTTTTGTTTGACAGACTTGGCCAGACTACTCAACAAATTTGCGATAATTCTGTCATTTCGCTGGATCAGAAGCACTGCTCTTTTGACTGAAACCCCAAGACGTCTACAAAATGCTCAAACTATTCTCAAAACTCAACAAAGTTTAAATGCCCCAAAAGGTGCTGTACCTCCCTCTACTCCAACTTTTTACAAGGCACTGCCTTTTCCAAGAGTGTAATCAATGTCTGCACCTTGTCTTTGCGTAAATGGACCTCCATGAGCTGAGAATCCATCTAAAAACTAAGTAACATGATTACTATACAAAGACCTTCCTTTTTCTGTGGAGCCAATAGAACCCTGTTACTGCATCACCTTCTGAAAAAAGCTTGCAATGCATGTAGACATTGACCTGAACGAACCAATACAAACTGATCCAAATAGTATGTGACATGTACCACCCTGCTACTGAACTAGAAAAACCACTGTAAAAAAGTACAAAACTTCTCAAACAATGAACATGATACTGATCAAATCATAGGTAACATCCTGACAATGTAAATCTGGTCCTCAAACTGCAGCCCCAACAATGAAAAATCATCGGGATGAACCCGCAACAGGCCAAAAGCTGGCTTAATATCTGATTCGTCATCTCTGCCCCCACCCCACAAGACCTCCTCGCCAATGCTATGGCTTCATCCACCCAGGCATAGTGGACAGCTGAGTCCTCACTCGCAATGAAGTCATTCACTGACTCACCTAGGAGTCAGGACAAATGCTGAATTAATGGAAATTCCTTGTGCTGTTTTTTAGGCACCCCACCTAATGGCGAAATGTTCATCCTCCAAAGGCCAGCACTGGAAAGAACAAACAATCCTCCCTTCCGCCACCTCCTTTTCAAGTTGTGTTGAACCACCTCCATATTCTCCAAGACAGAACACTTGTCGATTGCCTAACGCCTAGTCCTAGGACCTTGATAACATAACCGAAAAACCTTCTAAAAATAAAAAACACTTTGCTTCCTCCTTCTATGGATAGAACTGCAACCAGTAACTAAGAACCTGAAAATCTGTTGGTGTTGGTTTTCTTTCCACCACTGGCTGTGTTTGACCTCCACTCCTGTTTGCACCACTAAATTGGGCACTTCTCAAACCCATTTACCTCCCCCCAAAAACATTGAACTACTGGGTGCCTCACTCTGCAATTGGCACATTTATGCCAGAACCCGCACTGAGGTCTTGCACATGCCCCCCTGTTGAATGACCAGAAAACCTCATTTTGGGGCAATTGCCTTCACCCTGCGGTCCCCACCCTGAACTAAGTGGGACACCCCTGAAAGGCCTTAAATATTGCAAAGAAAGACCACAAGCGGTATGAACCACTGGTACCTGTCTGGTCGATCTCATCCATTGCATCCACAGCTCGTTATCAATGTCACCCCACTTCTCATCTGCATTCCCAGCCAAATGAGCTCTGAATTATTTATTTCATCTAAACCAACCAAAGCCCCCATTGACCATTTGGGCTTGTCGAACCTCATCCATATATTTAAACAGAGTGAAACATCACTCCGGATGGTGCACACATAAAACACAGACATAAATCAAAAATGCGTCCAATTCTTAATCATTGTCAGTACCCATGGCCTCCTGGCTAGCTCCAAATCTTCCTTTTAAGTTACTTTGTTGTCCTGAACCTCCCTATGTAGGAGTTTAAACACATCCACAAATTCCCTCTTCCAAATTTTTTCTTTCATAGTTTCAGTCAGATGCATTCCCAAAGGCATTAAAATGCCCATGTATGGTAACTTTTTATTCTTGACCATATCCCCTGCATCACCTGCTGAATTGGAGCTGCTAGCTCTCTCACCTGTTGCTATATCTGCAGTATCCTTTGAAGACTGTATGTCTTTACCCCTCCTTGTTTTACCTTGTTGGATCATTAAGCAAATGTTAGCACAGCCTTCTCCTTACCTACCCCCCATCAAGTCAGACAATACTCCTTTGACTTGACTATTCCCCACTCCCACAGATACCATCCTCAAAATAGATTTTTTCCTATCCCCTTCTTTACCACCTCTCAAGTAATCAGATGCCTTACCTTTAGTCCGTGTGGAACATGTCATCACTTTCCATGCCTGTCACCTCTTCTCCTCTGCCTGGCCCCACATTGGCACTGTATCCACACCCTGTAAATCACCAATGCTCTTTCTGTTGTTATCCCCCTGACCCTCATGCCCATTTCAACCAACAACTTGTGTGCCACTACTCTTTCATCCAAAATCTCCCCCTCCTCCAGAGATCCCTCCTCATCATAGTCCAAAGGTTTCTCCTCTCCAATCCCAGCCCATAAACCAAAATCCCCAGTATTCCTGCTTGGCACCATCCTCAACATCTCCATTTATGATGCTTGACATCTGTCACTGCTCTCTCGATGGCAAGCAGCTCACTCCAGATACTGATCTTTCTTCAACCCCGTGTCCAGGAAGCGCCTAGGTCTCCACTGGGATCTGGAAACTGTTGGGGACCTCTCATGGTTACATCTGTAAGTCTTTCTGAGCAAAGCAACCCAACCTTACTGAGTCATCACAACCGGTTGCCCCAACAGCCACCCCAGGCCATTCATTCTTCTCCCTGCCTGACTAGCCTGAAAACTATATCCCTTGTCCAAGGGGGAATACCTCACCTCTCCCTTCCCGCTATGTTGAATGTTGTTCATGGCATGTCTGACTACTTGCAATTCCCAGCAAAATTACATCCTTGGAAGTGACCATAGCATTAGCCACCTCCCACCTATGCACTTTGTTACTCATGGGGCTAACCAAACTGGGTTTTATCAGCCCCTGACTCTGTACCTTTTGGTTTGTCTGAGTGAATTCCATGTGTTTATCCAACTTCTGCTTCCCTCTAACCCCGTTTGTACTCTCCGTCGCTCTCCGAATTCGATATTATAGTTGGAACAACCAATGCCGAGGGGGCCGCCATCTTGGCCGACACTGCGAATGGACTTTCATCAATACATGCATGCGCATTAGGGTCGCCTTCCTTAATGCCTCTCCCCTGTCGAAGGGCACGCACTACCGTGGGTATCCCTTGGATTCCCTGCCTCCTCCCGCCCACCTGCTCAAGAAACACTGCACTGCATCTGGAAAGACGTGGTGCTCCTCTCCTGTTTGCACCAGTAGGTTCCCCATTTTCTCAACTTTTAGACTCGCAGCAAGGCAGCCTCCGAATCTACACCTGAAGGTAATGCACATGCTTTCCTACAACCCACACTTTTCTGCCTAAATATTTTAATGTTATAAGCCCAGGGAGAGCAAGCCAAAACTGTGACTGCCAGTCTTGCTGATGACACACGCTTCAGACATTTCAAGCGCACCCAAGCTTGTTCAAGAACGCCCACTTGAATCAAATCTTCCCTGTCCACACCCTACAATTTTTCAAGGGCTTCCACTACTCTACTTGCTCTTGATATCATCTGCCACAGTTATTTTTTATTCAGATGAAACAACAAAACTACTCCTATTGTGCCTACCTATGATCATGCCTACTACTCCCTGCCCCTGGGTGTGACAATGGCAAAAAGGCCACCACCACCTCACTAACTGAAAACCCCACTTATACCCCACCCACCCTAAACTCCATCAATCATATTCCTCTGAGCACTGCTGGAGCGCACAACATGCCAGACAAGCCGGGGGGGGGGGGGTGTTTGGGCAAGCACATCCCACTGCCAAGTCTCATGCTAGGCTGTGGATAAATGAGCACGGTGGTTTGTGAAATAATCACACACCACGCCATACTGAAGCATAAAGGGCCACTTTATTAGGACAGGTTTTGCAGTTTATTGTTCACTTTACTTAAACTTGATAAACTTGAACTTCAAACAGCAAAACCCTCAACGTGTACCAACCATTTACACTCCCATTTCTCCATACCCGTCCTTCATTCTTTCATTTGTCATTCCATTTTCCTTCCAATCACCCAGTCTCTCTCTCACTTACCCTACCAGTCATCCTCTAATGTAGCCTCCTTGACTGGTCCCAAAGCCACACACATCGCCTTCCCCTACCCTGAGCTCCCGTCTGCCCCCAAGGGGTGGCTCCACCTGCATCTCACTAACCCCCCCCCCCCCCCAAGCTACTGTAAACATACTGCATACAAACCATGTCCTACTGTGGCATAGCCTGACTTCCTGCCTCCACGGATTCCTCCCATGTTGGGTGGGTCGGTGGCACACTTCAAACTTCCCTAATCCGCCTAGGTGTAGGAGTCACCAGAAAGAGGCCAACCTTTCACGTCTTAACTATATATACATGCTCTGGCATCCAACCCCACCCCTAAGCCTAACCTATCACCTGTCTCAACCTGTTCTATTTCATGAAACAGCCTGGGGGAGACTGGTTTTGCCGGTTGTTCACCCCCGGCCCCTGCATTATGTCCCATGTGGCTGGTCACACGCCCATCGCTACCACCAGAGTTCCATTTGAATTTCAGTGTTTGTCTCACCTTTGTATCAGTAAGCTGCTATACATCTCTATCTCCTCTTCCTAGGGCTGTGTTGTCTTTTAGCTGCTGGAGTAGCATTCCCAAATCCATGGGGTATGTCTCCCAAGGCTCAGGCAAAAGGGTTTTCAATGCAACTTTCTTATTTTATCAAAAATAATACACGTTTCTCCAAGAAGTTTTTTCAAGAATCCAATCTTGTATATATTGTTTTATTCACAATATCATCTTTTCAAAGGTAAACTTCATTTCCCATAATGCATCTTTCTTAGGTAAACGTTTTAAACATCATCCCAATGCATTTCGGCCTTTTGGCCTTCATCTGGGGAGTATCTACAAAGTTAAATAGGTACTGATTAATCACTGAGATAGTACTACTGAGGTAAAGAACGTTATTCCACCTAACGTTATGATTGTGCCTGTATGGTGTCAATTTCACGTAAGTGAAAAACATGCTTTCATGCATCATGTATATAAACAAAAGTTTAAAAAAACTGTGAAACAACACGGTGCCTCTTAGTGCTCTTAATGTCAGGATATGTTTCGCAGGATCCGGATGCCGAAAATAAGGGTCCACCTCCTGATGTTACCAACACCCTGAATAAACTACACAGGGTGTTCGAGCTATCAGGCGAGGGAAAGGAAAGGGAAGGGTCAGCAGGGACAAGAACCTGTAATGACAAAAGAACAGGAAAAATATAAACAAAGCACAGAGATAGGTCTACACTCATGTAATCTCTCTAAACCCTGTATACCTGTTAGGGAGTGGAGCGCAACATACTTTCTGTATTCAGCAAACAGTCATGCAGTCTTTATGCTCCTGTAAACAAAATCCCCACATGAATAGCAGTGACTCTATACACCATTAATATATGTCCCTATCTTCCCAATCCAAATAAAGAAAGTCTCTCAGTAAGTTGAAGGACTCACTACTGTCCCAAAAGCACTGTACTAAGGATAAGTTCCAACAAATGAAGATACAACGAGTTGCACGTGTTTGCCATGGAAGTAGAAACAAACGGCAGTGTGTGGCTGCGACCACCACCTCACTCCGCTCAGAACTGCCTTGTTTAACACACAACCGAGTAACGGTAGCACGTGGTTGTGACCACCACCGCATTCCGCTCTCGCAATAACCCCAAAGACAAAACTGCCTAGTAACAGGTAGCCTGTGGTTGCGACCACCACCGCCGCTCCGGTAATTAATGGTATGTCAAAAAGTACCTCTGAAGGGCAACGGTAGCGCGTAGCGGCAACCACTGCGCTCCGCTGCTCCTAATCCTGTACAGATACAGTAGATAACCAAACGGTAACACAAGGCTGTGACCACCTCTGTATTCCGCTCTAATGCCCAAACAATGAAGAAGGGAAACGGCAACGCGAGCTGAACAGACACTCCGCGCTCCGTTGAAAATAAGAATGCAGGCACAGTCGTCGGTAACACAGGGAAAGGCCTCCCCACCATGCTCCGAACTCGACATAAAAAGCAAAACTCTTACCAAACATCAGATACAAGACATGAGTCAGCTTCCACGGTAAGACGGCAAGGAGATTCCCGAATGGCGATCTCCTCAACACGGACCAACTCGCCTGGTAACAGACCAAGCTGGAAGCCCAGAATTACGCGCACCGCCCAATGCGCATGTCCATTAATTATCCTTCTTCTCGATAGAGGATCATGGGAAATGTAGTTCTAGTTGTTAGGCAGGCGCCGTTTGATAGTTCCTGACACTTAAGTGATTACCGAAATCTGCGGAGTCATTTAAGGGAGGGGGTGACTACTTATATACACGCTTTTTGCTAACCGTTATGTGAAAAGCTGAACACACCAGTTATCACGTTTTGCCTATTGGCCTTTCCGATCAAGTGCAAACCAAGTTTCAAATAATTCTCTTACCGATAGTCAAGGTTACGGGTTCCTGTCTTCCAACAGTGCAGTGTTCGGTGGTGGATTGTCGTGCATTGGTGTTAAAAAAGGTTTACAATGAACTACATATTTGGGTGCAATGTTAAACAAAGAAAGGGGACTGTTGTACGGGACGGACTGAGAGGTTGTTTGTTCAAGATCTGCATACTGATAAAGATTTTGAACACAACACGCTATGTGAAGGTTAGTGAATGTCGTAAATAGCAATTAGTTGGTATCCGTGTGAATCGAAAAATTATGAACTACACGTTTGCATTATGGTGAAAATAAAAATAACATTCATACAGTGAAATGATACAGTCTGAAAATATAAACAAAATGCCAGAATACATGTTAATACCAACAAAGCTCTTCCAGGTTAAGGATCCTACTAGCTTCTCAAACGTTTAACAAGAACATAATATCCATCACGTTAATGGTTGATGACTTGTTAAATATAATCTCTCTATAGTTTGCATATTCCATAATCCCTCATAAATAACATTGAAATTCAACTCTCTCATTCATCCCGTTGGGTTTCAACGTATTCATATAGTATATCCAATGGTTCTCTCTCTGTAGTAAGGTGTTATGATGGATTTTGCCTTCTTGTTTCTCCACTCTTTCTAACACACAGAATTTCAGTTGGCTGATATGGTGATTTGCTTCAATGAAACGATTCGCTACTGTGGATTTCATTTGCTTAGTTCTGATATCACTCTTGTGTTCGTATAGTCGTGTTTTTAGTTTTTTTTCTGCCTGTCCTATGTAGGCTTTGCCACATGGGCATTTAAGCATGTAGATTACATTAGACGTATCACACGTTGCGTTTACTCATAGTTTGATTTTAATTCCCTTCATTGGGTGAGTAAAATAGGCTCCTTTGATGACATTGTTGCAAATATTGCGCTTTCAACATGGTACGGTGCCTTTGTAAGAGGTTTGTGGTATACTCATAATGGGGCGTTTTATTATTTCACCTACATTTTTCCCCCAGGAGTATGCAAAAATTGATTCCTGCTCAAATATATTCTTAAAGTCTTGTTCTAGTTTCAGTAGCATCCAATGTCTCTTTACACTTTATAAAAAAAATGGCTCGTAGTGAAGTATTTACATACACACGTAATACGATCCTCCTTATGCTTAACTCGTATTCTCAATAGTTCTTGCCTGGTTTTGCTGTTACTGCAGTTTTTTGCTTGGGCTAATATGTGCTCCGGGTATCCTCTTCTCCTGAATCTTTGTAACATGTTAGCTGTCTGTTCTGCTTCTTTTGCTGGGTCTGAGACAATCATTTTAACTCTCAATAATTGGGTATATGGAAGATGTTGTTTTAGGGGTTGTGGATGAAAGCTTTCCTAAGCTAAAGTATTGTTCCTGCCTGTTTCCTTCCTGTACAGATTTTTTTC
Organism: Lissotriton helveticus; assembly: GCF_964261635.1. Taxonomy (NCBI): domain Eukaryota; kingdom Metazoa; phylum Chordata; class Amphibia; order Caudata; family Salamandridae; genus Lissotriton; species Lissotriton helveticus. The sequence goes on along the minus strand of NC_136057.1, from coordinate 1,433,943,414 downwards.
AAAGCCTGTGGGTGTTTTTATGATTCTTACATCCAAAAAGTTGATGGTATCCTCTTGTATTTCAAAAGTAAACTGAATTCTATCATCTATTCGGTTCAGTTGGGATATTTGTTCCTCCAAAGTTTCTGATGTGCCTTTCCATACGATGAATATATCATCTATAAATCACAGGTATAATTGTATTTGGTTTTTCCAAGGCTGTACATTTAAAATGTGCTCTTCCTCGTAATGGTTCATAAAGATGTTGGCATATGTCGGTGCTGCGCAATTTCCCATAAACGTACCTGTCTTTTGTTGGTACCAGTTCTCTTGCCACTTAAAATAACTGTGTAGTAAGGTGAACAACAGAAGTTCCATCAGGAATACTTTCATTTCTTCCTCATATTATGTGTGTAGTAGGACTTCTTCAACTGCTTCTATCCCTTGTTGATGCAGGATGGACGTAAATAAGGATATCACGTCTATAGTGAATAGTAATATGGGCTTCTCCTGTTACCTCGATTTGATTGAGCTTGTTAAGGAAATCTGTTGTGTCCTTAAGAAAAGATCTCATTTTCGACACGCATGGTTGCAATTAACGGTCTAGAAACGTACCCACCGGTTCATGAAGGCTTCCACGAGTTGACACAAAGGGATGACAAGGTGGTCTCACAGGGTCCTTATGGATTTTTGGCACCATGCAAAAAGTTGGGCTTTTTGGATGTATTTGAATCAGGTATTTCTTCACCGTTTCATTTATGATGCCCCCACCCCTTGCTTTGGAAACTATGGTTTCGAGAGTTACTTTGAATTGATCTGTAGGGTTTGTTTCTAGTTTCATATAGGTGTTTCGATCAAGTAAATGTGTTTCTACCTGCTCTAGGTAGTAGGTGGTGTTCAATATTACCAGGGCTCTGCCTTTATCTGCTTTTTTGCAGGTTACCGTGGTGTTGTTCACGATCGATTTTAGGGCTCCAAATTCTTTGGCCATGAGGTTCTTGTGTCTTTGTTGTTTGTAGAAATTAAGTTTGGCTGTATCCTGTTTTACTAATAGTACAAACAGGTTGAGGCTTTTATGGCTCACTGGAGCCATATACATGCTTCTTGGTCTTAAACCTTTCAAGAGATCTTCTCCTTCTTCTGAGTGTTCCATAACGATATTCTCAAAAAAATGTCAAAGCCTGAGCTTTCTCATCAATTTTAACAAACTGATGTTGAGTTCCAATGAATTTGATTTTGTTGTCGGCACGAATGATGTTCCTTTCTGTAACGTTTGTAGCTCAAATTTACTGAAGTGATAGTCCGATATGTTATTCACTAGGTTATGTATTGTGTTCCTTTCTTGCCCTTGTCCTTCTTCGACGTTACATTTCTTGTTTGAGGTTGTTCTTTCCCTTTCCCTTTTTCTTTGTCTTTTTCCTTTTCCCCGCCTGGGTCGTCCCGTTCGCCGCGGTCTACCTCTAAAAAAGGTGCACCACTTGTGGTCAGGTGTTGTGGTCCCACCATTGGAGTCGACTTCTGTATGTTTCTGGATGAATCTGTCATTTCATTTGCAGAAGTTGAGGTATCTGTGTTGGCACTGTAGCGTCTATTTTGTCTCTTTTTGGCGTAGAAATCCACCTACGTGTAGACTTCCCCCAGCTTAATCATTAATATCTCTACGATATTTCCGAATTTTCCTCTCATTTACTTCTTGTGTGTGTTTTTGAAGTTGGGTGTTGATATCTTCCAAAGATTTGGTTAATTCTTCAGGGGTCATTGATTTATCAAGTTCTATTCTGACTGCTGATATCTCTTTGCCTAGTTCTTCTAATATGATAGAGAGCTCCTCAATTATTAAAAGAATCAAATCTAGGGAGCACTTGTTTAATATTGCATACCACCTATCCTTGAACTTCTGTACATTTTTACAAAGCGATGGTTTTAAAGGAATTCTCAGGCCCCTCAGTATTCTTTGCTCCTTGTGGTATCATATCATCGTGCTAGCGTGTAGTCGCTGATTTATTTATTTTCTTGATAAATACAATAGTTGCCTAATGGTCTGTTCTTTAGTACAATTAGTTGTGCACTTGGTGGTTTCCTCTTGTATTAGTGCGTATATCCTCGATATTTCTTCATTGGCAAAGGCGCATGTCCCCACCCTGGATTCTGTCAAGTTTGAAATTTCGTTGTATAACATGTTGCTTGTGTGCGTGCTACGTGCCGGTTACAAGTTCAATGAATGATCAACTTTGTCCTAGGACGTGCACAGCAATAAATCTTTGAATGATGTTTATCGTATACGCCTTGCTCCTGGGTATCGCTCCCTGTTGAAGAGTGTACTTGTATGTCACAGGAGTAGCATTCCCAAATCAATGGGATATGTCTCCCAAGGCACAGGTAAAAGGGCTTTTAATGCAGCCTTCTTATTATATCAAAAATAACACACATTTCTCCAAGAAGTTCTCTCAAGAATCCAATCTTGTAAATATTGTTTTATTCACAATATCATCTTTTTAAAGGTAAACTTAATTTCCCATAATGCATCTTTCTTAGGTAAACGTTTCAAACATCATCACAATGAATTCTGGCCTTTTGGCCTTCATCTGGGGAGTTAAATGGGTACTGATTAATCACTGAGGAAGTACCACCGAGGTAAACAGCGTTATTCCACCTAACGTTATGATTGTGCCTATTTGGTGTCAATTTCACGTAAGTGAAAAACATGCTTTCATGCATCATGTATATAAACAAATGTGAAAGAAACTGCGGAAAAACTGTGAAACAACGAGGTGCCTCTTAGTGCTCTTAAGTGATTACCTAAATCTGCGGTGTCATTTGAGCCGGGGTGACTACTTATATACACTCTTTTCGCTAACCTTTATGTGAAAAGCTGAACACACGAGTTATCAAGTTTTGCCTATTGGCCTTTTGCGGCTTCCGATCAAGTGCAAACCAGGTTTCAAATGGTTCTCTTACCGATAGTCAAGTTTACGGGTTCCTGTCTTCCAACAGTGCAGTGTTCGGTGGTGAATTGTCATGCGTTAGTGTTAAAAAAAGTTTACGATGAACTACGCATTTGCGCGCAATGTTAAACAAAGAAAGAGGACTGTTGTACAGTGAAAAGGTGAAGAAATACTTGATTCAAACACATCCAAAAAGCTCAACTTTTTACATGGTGCCAAAAATCCATAAGGACCCTCTGAGACCACCTTGTCGTCCCATTGTGTCAACTCGTGGAAACCTTCATGAACCGGTGGGTACATTTGTAGACCGTTACTTGCAACCATGCATGCCGAAAATGAGATATTTTCTTAAGGACACAACGGATTTCCTTAACAAGCTCAATCAAATCGAGATAACAGGAGAAGAGCCCATATTACTATTCACTATAGACGTAAAATCCTCATATCCGTCCATTCCGCATCAACATGGGATTGATGCAGTTGAAGAAGCTCTACTACACACAGAATAAGAGGAAGGAATGAAAGTATTCCTGATGGAACTTCTGGAGTTCACCTTACTACACAGTTATTTTAAGTGGCAAGAGAACTAGTACCAACAAAAGACGGGCACGTCTATGGGAAATTGGCAGCACCCACATACACCAACATCTTTATGTAACCATTACGAAGAAGAACACACTTTAAATGTACAACCTTGGAAAAACCAAATACAACTATACCTGCGATTTATAGATGATATATTCATCATATGGAAAGGCACATCAGAAACTTTGGAGAAACAAATATCCCAACTGAATCAAATAGATGATATAATTCAGGTTATTTTTGAAATACAAGAGGATACCATCAACTTGTTGGACATAAGAATCACAAAAACACCCACAGGCTTTGAAAGAAATCTGTACAGGAAGGAAACAGACAGGAACAATACTTTAGCTTATGAAAGATTTCATCCACAACCCCTAAACCAACATCGACCATATATCCAATTATTGAGAGTTAAAAGGATTGTCTCAGACCCAGCAAAAGAAGCAGAACAGACAGCTAACATGTTACAAAGATTCAGGAGAAGAGGATACCCAGAGCACATACTGGCCCAAGCAAAAAAACGCAGTAACAGCAAAACCAGGCAAGAACTATTGGGAACACAAGTTAAACATAAGGAGGATCGTATCACGTGTGTATGTAAATACTCTACTATGAGACAGTTTTTAAAAAAGCGTAAAGGGACATTGGATTCTACGGAAACTGGAACAAGACTTTAAGAATATATTTGAGCAGGAACCAATTTTTGCATACACCAGGGGGAAAAATGTAGGTGAAATCATAAGACACCCCATTATGAGTATCCCACAAACCTCTTACAAAGGCACCGTACCATGTTGGAACTGCAATAGTTGCAACAATGTCCTCAAAGGAGTCTATGTTGCTCACCCAATGAAGGGACTTAAAATCAAACTACGAGTAAACGCAATGTGTGATACGTCTAATGTAATCTACATGCTTAAATGCCCCCGTGGCAAAGCCTACATAGGACAGACAGAAAGAAAAAGAAAAACACGAATAAACAAACACAAGAGTAATATCAGACCTAAGCAAATTAAGTGAACAGTAGCATATCATTTCATTGAAGCAAATCACCATATCAGCACACTGAAATTCTGTGTGTTAGAAACAGTGGAGAAACAAGATGGCAAAATCCATCATAATACCTTACGACAGAGAGAGAACCATTGGAAATACTATTTGAATAATTTGAAACCCAACGGTATGAATGAGAGAGTTGAATTTCAATGTTATTTATGAGGGATTATGGAATATGCAAACTATGGAGAGATTATAGTTAACAAGTCATCAACCATTATCGTGATGGATATTATGTTCTTGTTAAATGTTTGAGAAGCTAGTAGGATCCTTAACTTGGAAGAGCTTTGTTGGTATTAACATGTATTCTGGCATTTTGTTTATATTTTCAGACTGTATAATTTCACTGTATGAACGTTATTTTTATTTTCACCGTAGTGTAAACGTGTAGTCCATCATTTTTAAATTCACAGTGATACAAACTAGTTGCTATTTACGACATTCAATAATCTTCACATAGCGTGTTGTGTCCAAAATCTTTATTAGTTTGCAGATCGTGAACAAACAACCTCTCAGTCCGTCCCGTACAACAGTCCCCTTCATTTGTTTAACATTGCACGCAAATGCGTAGTTCGTCGTAAACCTTTTTTAGCACTAACACAAGACAATTCACCACCGAACACTGCACTGTTGGAGGACAGGAACCCGTAACATTGACTATCGGTAAGAAAATCATCTGAAACCAGGTTTGCACTTGATCAGAAGCCGCAAAAGGCAAATAGGCAAAACGTGATAACTGGTGTGTTCAGCTTTTCACATAACGGTTAGCGAAAAGCGTATATATAAGTAGTCACCCCCACGCGTAAATGACGCAGCAGATTTAGGTAATCACTTAAGAGCACTAAGAGGCACCTCGTTGTTTCACAGTTTTTTCCGCAGTTTCTTTCACATTTGCTTATATACTTGATGCATGAAAGCATGTTTTTCACTTACCTGAAATTGACACCAAAGAGGCACAATCATAATGTTAGGTGGAATAACGTTATTTACCTCAGTGGTACTTCCTCAGTGATTAATCAGTACCCATTTAATTTTGTAGATACTCCCCAGATGAAGGCCAAAAGGCCGCAATGCATTGGGATGATGTTTAAAACATTTACCTAAGAAAGATGCATTATGGGAAATGAAGTTTACTTTTGAAAAGATGATATTGTGAATAAAACAATATATACAAGATTGGATTCTTGAAAGAACTTCTTGGAGAAACGTGTGTTATGTTTGATAAAATAAGAAAGCTGCATTGAAAGCCCTTTTGCCTGTGCCTTGGGAGACATACCCCATGGATTTGGGAATGCTACTCCAGTGATATACATGTATGCTCTTCAACAGGGAGCGATACACAGGAGCACGGCGTACATGATAAACCTCATTCAAAGACTCATTGCTGTGCACATCCTAAGACAAAGTTATCAGTCATTCAGCTGCTGCCACATTTTGCTGATGTTTGCGGCAGTTTGTGGCTGCAATCTTGCGGTCCCTGGTGCTGGCTTCAAACTTTGCCAGCTTGTCCTTGATTTGTTGTTCATGGGGTCCAGGACAGCATCACCTTGCTTGGGAGATGGCTTCACATTCCCAGTACCAGAATTGTTTGTATAATTGTGCTGCTCCCACCACCTTCCATCAGCAGCATTGCTAATCTGCTGGATCAGATTCAAGTCTACACGCCCATCTTGGTCGCCAGTTAAGCTTTGTCCCACAGGAATTTCTCTTTAAAATCACAGATTAACATATGCTTTTCCCACATTCTTACTAAGATGGGATGTGGCAATTTAAAATTGAGTTGTGGATGGGACAGAGCCACATGCAGTGGGACATATGGAGTCAGAGTGGAGAGTATATGGAGAACCACAGTTCTAGGATCACAAAACAACTCAAACTGAACTCGAGAGCAGCAGAGATCAGATACTTGTGTATGGGTTTGCAGTAGATGTTAAAAAGCATAGGAGATGTCCTACACTTTATTTCAACTTCATGAAACCCTTACACAATGTTATGGAGGCATAAGGAAAAGGGTTCCACATCTATGTCGATGACACTCCGTTGCAGGTCCCACTGAACAGGGTTTTTGACTCAAAATTCAAAGCCTCCCTCACGTATTGCAAGCAATTCAAAGACGAATGCAAGAAAGCAGCTTAGCACTGAATGCTTGCAATGCGGTGCTGATACAAGTGGGTTCTTGGGTATCCATCAACAAAATAAGCCAAGTATTGGCCTTTGGGGGTTTGAAAATCAATCTGGCTTGTGAGGTAAATTATTTTTGGGTGATCCTTGACATCGATCTGGGAACCTGAATACAAGTTTGGGGGTGTGGGACTGCGACGCTGCGGTCTGGCTCCCACATCGCCAAACCCATGTGCACTGCCCACCAGATTATGACTTTTTAGTCACTGGAGAGTGGTTCTTTGGCATTCCCACTATGGTGCCTATAAAATAAGCACTGCAATGGGAACATCAAAGGCAGTACCTGCACGGCATGGACTGGTGCAGTCCATGCCGTGCAGGTACTGGTGTGCATGCACACATGGGGGCACAACATGTGCACCCCTGCCTGCACCCCCTGGCCCAGAGGGAAAGATTCCTCTCTGCCATGGTTTTCATGGATGGTTCACCATTACATGTGTCATCCTTTAAGAATTGCCCGGCTGTTAACAGGGCCGGACTGGCTACCGGGTGTTTTGGTGCACTGCCAAGCTGGGGGCTGATTTAGTTGATGGGGACCTACGTGTGCTTAAAACCATTTGTTTTGCTTTTGTTTATTTAGTAGCACACGCAGATCCACATCAACAAAATCAGCCCCCACCACAGTGAAATCAACCCCCAGCTTTGTCAGCACACCAAAACGTCCGGTAGCCAGTCCGGCCCTGGATGTTAATCAAGAATGTGGACAATCTGGAAAAATGGCTCAGTTCTCAATAGTCTGTAGATGTGGGAAAAGAACAAATATCAGATGTGTGTTGAGTGAGTCAGAGGGTTGTGACCAAGAGGACAATGCCAATATGGAGTACGACTAGTTGTAATAGAAAATGAGAAACAAAATGCCACACTAATTATAGATCCAGCCCTTGGTCTCATGATTGAGGAAGTTCAAATCAAACTTCTGGTAGACACAGGTGCACGCATTACTATTGTTTCGCAAGACAAATATTTTCGGTTTTGAAATAAGAAAGAATTGCTCTCACCAGATGTATTGACTGTAGCTTTTGAGGATAACAAAATAGATTCCCTGGGATACTTTTGGACAACCATCGGAGTTCTGGGAGATGTTATTAAGGGTAAAGTCTACGTTGCAAAAATGGTATCAATGTTCTTGGTTTGGTACATCAAGCGGAGTTTAATTTTTTTAATTTAACTGTAAAACTGGGATGGGACAAGCCTGTTTTTATAGATAGAAGAGATGTCAATTCATTGATCTGTACCAGCACAGTTGATGAGTGGGAACAGAAATTTGGGATAGTATTTCAAGACCATTCAGGCAGGATACCTGACTTCAAACATACCATTAACGTGAAGCAGAACACTAATCCGGTAAAGCACAAATTGTGCAATGTCCCACTGAGTGTCAGAACAGATTTGGCTAAACTTTTGAAGGATTTGTGTGACCAGGGTTTTATTGAAAAGATGGAAGAAACTTTGTGGCTTTCACCCATTGTTCTTGCAAAGAAGAGGATTGGGGAATTGCAAATGTGTGTTGGTTTGAGAAGTTTCAATGATGCCATCTGGGTTGACAACTTCTCCCTACCAAGGTTTGAGGATTTGTTATCTAAAATTGGGTGTTCCAGCTGGGTTATGAAATTGGATCTCGGAGCGGCCGATCAGCAGGGAGAATTGGATATGCAATCGCGCCATCTTACAGCATTTCTGACTCCTGATTGTTTTTTTCAATTTTGCAGATTACCTTTTCGGTTTGCTTTGGCAGCAGCAGTTTTTCAAAGACTTGTGACTAAAATATTTCAGCATAATCCTCATGTAGTGATTTTTCTGGATGATATACTTGTCTTTTCCAAAACTGAAGTGGAACACGATATTGCTCTTGAAGAGGATTTGGTATTCTGGAGAAAGGAGTTGTGACCTTACATTACATAAGGACAACTATACATTAAAAAAAAAGGAAACAGAATATCTAGGACACATTATTTTTGAACATGGTGTTAGACCCAGAACTGGATTAGTCAGTAAAATTGTAGAGGCTCCAGCACCTAAAAATAGAGAACAAATTATGTAATTTCTGGGCATGTCTGAATTCTATTCCAAGTTTTTGAAAGATCTTGCCAAGACAACTGAATGTTTGAGGGCACTTTTAAAGAAAGGAGCAGATTTTCTATGGTTTGTGGAGTGTGACAAGGTCTTCCAAGTAATAAACGATGCCATAGTAAAAGCCTCAAGTCTGCAGCCTTTTCTGGAGGAAAGGCAGGCTGTTATAACTGTGGATGTGTGTGAATATGGTTTTGGGGCAGTATTATCACAATGTGAAGGTAAGAAAGAATACAGAGTAGGGTTTGAGTCAAGAACCCTGCATTCTGCGAAATGTAAACCCTCGGTCATAGAGAAAGATCTGCTGGCATGTGTGTGGAGTGTTAAGAAGTTAAAGCAATATTTGTGGGGTATACCTTTCGTATTGAAGATGGATCATCGACATCTAGTTGACATTTTGTCAGGTAACAAATTCAAAAAGCACTACTGCTTGCTTAGCAAGGTTGTCTGGCAAGCCTTTGGAACGTTCTTTCACAGTTTAATACATTCCAGGGGGAAAACTGTAGGGCAGATTGCCTATCTAGGTAGCCCATTATAGATACATAGGAGCAAGATTGGGAGAGGGAAGTTGAAGAAAGTTTTGTGGTCTGCATCAATTAAAATAATCTGTCTTTTGGTGAATAAGAGTGGATAACTGCTGTGGATAGTGATGTGATTCTAAAAGATATTTCATACTTGATTAGAAAAGGTTGGCCAAAACAGAAGAATTTATCACCAGAGCTGCAAATGTATTGGAATGTTTGTGATGAACTGTCAGTTGAGGAAGGTAAAGTGGTTAGGGAGGAAAAACTGATTCCACCTGAATTTCTATGACAAAATTAGTTGCTGCTGGTCATGTGGGTCATTTAGTGTCCATCAATAAAAAGAGTAAAATCAGGAATGATTTTTGGTGGCCAAGAATGGATACCCAGATTGATGATTTTGTACGGGATGAGTGAGATGTAATTCCAGTGATAAAGCATTGGTCACTGAGGGGGTTGTTGAGTCATTTGTTCCTTCACTTGACAGGGCTTGGTAGAAGTTGGGAATGGATCTTCTAGGGAATTTTCATATTCTTCCTCAGAGCATGAGATATTTCTCAGGCAACGTTTTCCGTAGGAAACTCTGAGAGAGAATGGGGTTTAATTTGTTTCAGAAGATATGAGCCAATTTTTACTTACTTGTGGAATTAGGCACATCAGGACTCCTGTCTATTACCCACAATGCAATGGCAAAGTAGAGGGGTTGTGTGCAAGCAGCCTATAGGTGTTAGTCCTACAAGTACCCGACGTCTTCACAATATGCTTGGCGGAACCGCGGCAGTCCTACCAAGCATGTTGCAGCCTCAAGACCATTGCACCACTGTCAGGGATCTCTGATCTCTGGCAGTTGCGGCGGTGCAATGACAGTCCAATCACCAAACTTGTAATGGGGCGGTTGGACCACTGGTGCAGTGGGGGCTGGACCACCACCATAACCACTCGCCCGTGAGTCAGACAGTCTGTGGACCGCCAGACTCATAATCAGGCCCTTAGTGTAGAAGCACGGTCAAACCATTAATCAATTAAGGTCTGCTTGCCTATTTGCACCATCTTCAGGCTGAAGTTAGTACTGTTTGAATAAGTCTGTGTGATCACAGCTAGTGTTACAGTGGGATCTAAACCCAATTACTGTTGTACCTTTTTTGCTGTTGTACCTAAAATGATTCAGAATACTTCAAGAAAGTCCAGAATTTTTCTGTCTGGGTAGTTGGAGGTCTGACACAACAGGATCACATCACCCTGACATTAGACATGATTCACTGGCTCTTAGTTCTGGAGTGATTGAAGTTTTGCTTAGGCCTGTAAGAAATTGTGAAATCAAAAACAGCTAAATTTCAGGAAATTTCACGAAATTGTAGGAATATAATATTACAGTGTCTTGTGTGAAAGTTGAATGCTAAGGCATACCTGGCTTTCTGGTTCATTGAGAAAATGTCTCCTGCAAGGCATTTTCTGTGCAAAAAACAGTCTCCCAAAATGATGAAACTTCTCCATTGGATAGTTTGAACATTTCTCTGGCATAATAAAACGTTTGCCTAGGCCTTGTTATTGTTCTCTTACTACAATTTTAAGAGTAAGTAAATTGGACAGTCTACTACATTGGAAAGCTAGGCCAATCAATATATTTGACCACTAGGTCCTCAGATAAGGGTTTGTTGGAAGTACCACAGATCAAGTGGGATAACGCTTCAGATTTTGAGAACAAAGTAGTGGAATGCTCTTTCCCAGGAAATTGGAAACAGGTTTAAGAGTAGTTTGAATGACTCTGTTTTTTGAATCACATCACTGCTGTACTTTCTGGTAATGTTGATGTTCCGATACCTCTGGGGTTATTGCTCCTTAAAAATGTACTTGATTTAAGATTGGATCATAGAGTTGTTGTGATCAGATGACAGAGCAGAGAGGGCAGATCCACATGACTGTGGAAAGGAGATCACAGAGCAGCAAAATTAAAATAATTGAGAAGCAAAGATGTAATCATCGGGCAACATAGCTCAGGCCAATCGGGGTTAAAGGTCAAATCAGAGAGAACCAGAGCTCATATCACAGAGCAGCATCAAACAAAGCACGGCACAGCAGAGATCAGGCTGCGAAAAACAGAGATCTGATCCCACAGCAACATAGATAAGCTCACAGAGCAAGAGCAGCCCCTTCAGAGATAAGAGAGTGAAGAGCAGTAGAAATCGGATCACAGCGAAGTGATTAATTAGATCACACAGACAGCAGCATAGATCATGGAGCAGCAGAGATCAGAGCACAGAGAAGTGATCAGATCACAAAAGAACAGAGAATATATAACAGGAGAAATCAGATCACAAATCAGCAGAACCACAGAGCATTAGGGATCTGTTTCATTGAACTAAAAGATCACACAGTCGAAGGGATCACAGCGCAGCAGTGGTCAGATCACAAAGCAGCAGAGCTCACAACGTAGATGAAGTCACCTCTCAGAATTGTAAAGAAAGAGCAAAGTGGAGCAGGGATCAGTTTACAGAGAGGAGACCACAGAGTATAACAGTTCAACCGCTATATAAATAATTACACTGGGGCCTGTTTGGAGTGTGAATATCTTCTTTATTCCGGAGCGCCGGAGAAACGCTCTGCCACTCTGGACTCCGGCCTCGCACTGTCATGGCCGCCCTTCCGGTTCCGGTCTGCATGTTCCCCCAAACACTAGACCGTCACCAAATATCTCCCCCCTTTAACACAATGAACACAAAACAGAAACAGTCTTACTTGGTGCTCATGATAAAATCTTCAAACTTCTTGAGGACTCTTACAACTCTGCCATCTCTGCTACTGTCCATCCCCTTCACGCACTGTCCATCTCCCAACCCGCGGGAAATCCCTTGCAGACTCTCCTCGGAGGTGCACTTTCGTTCTTGTTCAGTGCGCCTATTGTCTACCTCCTTACTGACGCCTCTTCGGGGTGTCTCAGCTCCCTTTCCTTTGTCCTTCTCTTCTCCTGTGTTGGGAGCTGTGCACTCCTTCACATCTTCCTCTCCTGCACCTTCTCCTCCTAGTTCTTCTGTCCCTTCTACCTGATGCAGTTCATCATCTCTTGTCTCTTCCCAGTTAAGAATCTTATTGCATTTTGCCATCCTGTCTTGCGACCACACTTTCCCATCACTGAGAAGTGCAGATCGGGCGTATGGCTCAATGACCTTGAGGGGTGGTGTGAACTTGCTTTCTCCTTTTCTTTTCATGATCGCCAGTTTCACCCTCACCCATTCTCCCTTTTCCAATGTCTTCCCTTCCACACTGTGTCTTTTATTGTAATGCTCTGCATATGTTGCCTGTGCTTCCTCTATATTCCTCTTTACCACTGCCGGAGACCACTTGCTCTGCACCACCATGTGCCTCCATGCTAGATTGTCCTTTGTGTACGGTTCCCTTCCTCTCAACACCTTGAACGGACTGTACCCCGTGCTTCCCGGGGTAATGCGGTATGCCCACAGCATTTTGGGCAGCTCCTTCTCCCAGTCCAATTCGGCACTGATCGCTGCTTGGATTGTCCCCATGATAACTCTGTTGAACCGTTCTGCCAGTCCGTTCCCAGACGGATGGTATATGGGCGTGTGTTTTACCTCGATCCCATTCCTGGCCATAAATGCTCCCCATTTGGCTGAGACAAATTGTGGTCCATTATCACAAGTTATCACTTTGGGGATGCCTTCCTTTACAAATATTGCGTTCAGGAAGGACAGTACTGCTTCAGTGTCCACTGTTTCTTTTACTTCCACCTCCGGCCATTTAGAATATCTGTCTATCATTACTATTGCATACTTCTGCACTCCTTCCTTGTTGAGGATGGGCCCTATGATGTCGATGGACACCATTTCCCATGGCCCGCTGGGCGTTGGAAACTTTCCTAACGGGGGTCTCATCAAGGTCTGTGACTTGTCCGCACGGGAGCACGACTCGCAATTCCTCACGTGCCTCTCCACTTGGGCATCTATTGCAGGCCACCAGTACATTTGTTTCGCCAGTGCCTTTGTCTTTGTTATCCCTTGATGGCCTTCATGTAGGATTGCTAGCAGGTGTTCCACTAAAGTCTGGGGAGGGATTACTTTGTCCCCTCTTAAAAGGAACGTAGGGTTTCCCCTCAAAGACAGTTCTTCCCTGACTTCCCAGTATTTCCTCATCTGGCTGTCCAGGTGTCTTTTGTCCGGCCACCCATGCATTACATATCCTTTGACCACTTCCAGGGTCTCATCCTGTTCATGCGCCTCAGCCCACTCCTGCGCGCTGATGCTCTGTTCCATGTCCTCCATGGTGGCCACCATGTAACCCTCCCATCCAGGGGGTTCTTGTTCATCCACTCCTTCCTTCGCTGCCGCTTTACTCAAGAAGTCTGCAACTCTGTTCTTTGGGCCAGGTATGTACTCCACCTCGTACACATAGTCCAACAACCTTAGTGTCATTTTCGCTATTCTAGGCGTTGCATGTGCGTGTCCATTGGAGGTAAGCACCTTAATCAAAGGCTTGTGATCTGTGCGTACTAGGAACTTGGCTCCCCACAGGAATTGTCTAAAACGTTCCATGGCCCATACCAACGCTAACATTTCTTTTTCTATCACACTAAATTTTTCCTTATTTGGCGCCAGGGATCTCGAAGCAAAGCAGACAGTGGATATCTCTCCCTTTGTCGTCCTCTGCATCAGCACTGCGCCCAGACCTTTGTCGCTGGTGTCCGTGGTAAGTATTGACGCCGCTGTTTGATCGAATCCTTTGAGCGGTATCGCCTCGCTCATCTCTTTCTTCAACGCCTCAAATTCCTCTTGTTCTTCTTTGTCCCACTTGAACCCATTTTTCTCTTTCAGCAGTTGTCTGATGTGGTGGGTCTTAGTGGCAAAGTGTGGAATAAATTTACTATAAAATTCGGCCATCCCCAAGAATGACCTGATGTCTTCTTTCTTCGCGGGGGCCGGCGCGTCTCTTATAGCTGCCATGTTGGCTCTCTTGGGCTTAATCCCTTTCTCGCTAATTTCATGTCCCAGGTAGGTCACTGATTGCTCTCTGAATTTGCACTTCCCCCATTCGGCCGTGAGTCCGTTGTTCTTCAGTATTTCCAGGACTTTGTGCAATTTCTCGTTGTGTTCCATTTTCGACCTTCCCATCACGAGGATGTCATCTTGGAAGTACTGTACGCCTTCCACCTCCTGGAACATCTTGTGCATTAACTTTTGAAAGACCGCAGCGGCCGATGCCAATCCGAACGGCATCCTCACGAATTTGTAACACCCGAACGGTGTAATGAAAGACGTGAGGTGGCTGCACGACGGGTGCAAGGCTACCTGATGGTATGCTGATGATAGGTCCACCGTGGAAAACCACTTAATGCCTTTGGTTTTCGTGAGCGTTTCGTTGATGCGTGGTAGGGGAAACTTATCCACTAGAATGTTTTTGTTCAGCTCACGAAGGTTGACACACAATCTCATCTTCCTGTTGGGTTTCTGCACCACGACCAAGGGGGATAACCATTCCGCGCTTTCAATCGCCTTTATGATCCCGTTCCTCTCCAACCTTTCTAGTTCTTCTTGTACCGCTTCGCGGCACTGGAACGGGATGTTTCTGGCCCTGTGGCTCACCGGAATAGCTCCTTCCTTCAGGTGTATCATGTGCGTGTACTTGGTCAATCGTCCTATCTCCCCACTGAACACATCCGGGTATTCCCTTTTCCACGCCTCTCCTACATAGACTTCTTCCGCGTCTGTTGACATCACTTTTTCTACTCCTCCTGGGTTAAGTTTGATGCTTAAATCTCCTTGGTCCCTCCATCCTAGCACCGAAGGCCCTTTTTCTGACAAGTATAGCTTACATTCTGCTTGACGACCTCTGAACTCAAACAGCAACGGACAATATCCTACCATGGGGATTCTTTGTCCTGTGTAGGTGACTGGTCTCACGTCTACGGGCTGCAGCTCTTTCTGTATTGCCCCCATGAATTCTTCTTCCCATACCTTTCTCTGGACAATCGTGATGGGAGATCCTGAGTCCGCCACTATGTCAATCATTACCCCTCCTATCTTCAGCTTCAGCACCGGCTTGCTGGATGCTTTACAGTTTACGTCCAGTACTTGCGCATCTATGTAGAGAATTTCTTTGCCTTCCTCGTCTTCTCCTTGCTCTTCTTCTTCCACCACTTCGCCCTGGTCAACGTACTTTACTGCCGCCCCCTTGGGCTTCCGCCTGCAGACTCTTTCGTAGTGTCCAAATGTCCCGCAATATGCGCACTTGGCCTTCAACGCTGGGCACATTTTGTCGTTCCCTACATGCGATAAGCTGCCGCACCAATAGCAGCTTGTTTTCCTTTCTCAGTTCACTTTCTGCGCCGCTCCCGTACTTTGCTGCTTTTTCCTTGCAAACTGACTTCTGGGCGGTCCTGTTTGTCTTGTTTTATCTCCCTTATTGCTCACCATCACTCTGCATACTGTTTGTTTGCTGCTCGTGTCCTTTCTGGCTGCTTCCGCGCATCTCTTGGACAACTCCGCCTTCTTCACCAATGCCCATACTTTTTTGAGTGGTGCGTCTCCATTTACCCACAGCTTCTCTTGCACTGCGGTGTTTGAGGTATGCATTATAATTTGATCCCTCACCAACTCGTCGTGCAGGGTTGCGAATCTGCACGTCAACGCTAGTTTCTGGAGCGCCGCTACATATTCATCGATGGTCTCGCCACTCTCTTGCTTTCTCTGGAAGAAATTGCATCGGTCTATGGCCACACACACCACTGGCCGATAGTGAGCGTCTATGTCTTCGATGGCGTGCTGAAACACATCGGTGTCCGTCGCCTGTCGGGTTGCCTTTACCATATTGTCGTACACTCGAATGCCTTCCGGCCCTAAATTATGCAGCAGGATCTTTTTCTTTCTTTCACTGGAGTATGCCGCTTCACTTTCCTCCTCTAGTGCCGACAGATAATTTTGGAAGTACCTCTTCAGTCCTCCCACGGCATTGTGGGTTCACCTCTCTTTGGCAAGAACGGCACCAGCGCGCTCAGTGAGGTAGAGGGTGTCGCCATTCTTATTCTGTCCCTCTGGGGCCCGTGGGCTTGTCCGCTGTTGCCTAGCGGGCTACCTGGGGCTGGTCTCTCCTCCCCTGCTCTGCTGGGGCTTGAGCTGTCTCCCTCACTTCCTGATGCTCCTCGGGAGTCCAGGATTGCCTCCCGTTCTGCTCTCTGCTGCCCCCTGTGTTTCTTGCTATACTCGTGGGGCCTTGACCTTCGCCTCTTTGTTTCCTCCCTTGGTGGGCACCTGGTGGTGGCTCACTAGCCCTGTGCGTGGTCCCTGTTACAGCGCCGCTCCTTGGCCGCGTGTGGCCCCTTGTGCGCCTCTTTTTTTGTTTCTGTGCGCCTGAAGCTGTGGAGTGTAGGCACGTGGTCGGGACCACCTGTGTAGTCGCCTTGAGCTTGTTAAGTATGCCACCGTTGTGCTTGCAGAGTTCGTATGTCCTCTGTCCCCTTAATGCCTCACCTGCCGTCCGTGGCCGTTTTTTTTCCCGATTTTCCCTCCACTCGGCTCTTGTCGACGCTTCCTGTAGCGCACCGCCTGCTGTGCCCCTTTCTGTGGCTGTAGGTATCGGTGTGCTCGCCGGCGGCTTCCCCGCGTATCCTCTCTGTCGCGCTCCGGTGATGGTGTGACCTTTCACTCCTCTCTGTGCACGTGGTTCGTCGTGTTAATATTTTATTGTTTTTTTTTCCTAGGATCCTGTGTGTAATTAGGTATCCCGCCTCATCACCATTTATAACAGTTCAACCGCTATATAAATAATTACACTGGGGCCTATTTGGAGTGGGAATATCTTCTTTATTCCGGAGCGCCGGAGAAACGCTCTGCCGCTCTGGACTCCGGGCTCGCACTGTCATGGCCGCTCTTCCGGTTCCGGTCTGCATGTTCCCCCAAACACTAGACCGTCACCACACAGAGCAGCAGACACAGCGAGATCATGTCATAGAGAAGCAGAAACAGGACAAAAGAACCGAAAGAATGGAAAGAGAGGCGCAGGAAGAAAGGGCATGATGTAAACACAAGTGACATGTTATTATGAAGAAAGGAGGGCTGTAGTTAAACTGTTCTTCAGTACCACTTTCATTATCTGTCTGGATGTGAGTATAGCACTTGCAGAAGGGAAGCTTTCAGTTCATCTGCAATCGTCATGCCGAGTCATAATTGAAAATAATTTTATTTCTGAACTGGAGACTGTGCAGAGATGAAAGGGTTCATGAATGTGCCCAGCACTACAGGGACCACACTACAGAAGGGGATTGCATGGACTGGACAGTGACAGCAAGACCAAAAAGTTATGAATCTTGTGATCATGATGAACTATTCAGACCTGAATATATGCCGTTTTTGCTTCCATCATACTGAAATTAAAACAAGCATTTGCAATGCAATCGGTCTCGCCTTTGGAACCATATATGTATTTAGCTATGCAGCACATTAGCCTGGGTGTTGAAACATCTAGGGGTCATGCATGGATTTGTATGAACCCCCCAAAGCCAATTAAACCAGCCCTTGGAAAGAGACAAATAGGAATTAGTGTCCTTTACTTCTAGGGTCAGCGACTTACTAGAAAAGTTCCGCATCTACAGCCAACCTTCATGAGGCCCCAAGCGAGGCAAGGTCTAACAGATCCTATCAATGTTTCAGAAACAAAGACTTGACTTGGGAAGAACACTATTGCAGTCAACTCTACAGCAGTCACACAGTCCGATCAGAGGTAATGGCCTGACCTTTGACTCAGTCATTCCTGGTACTACCACAATATCAAGAGCATGACTTTTGACTGCCACTGCACAAGCCTGAACAGGAAGAACATAAAGCATGACCTGGAACGGTCTCTTCCCAAGCCCTACTGGTCTTTCAGATCTACTTGTCAGACATACAAATCCTTATGTAACAGCCCTATTAGAGGTGCTCGAATATCCATCGCTTACCACACAGGTCCACTTATGTGGCCACACTAGGGTTGGGCTGTTCTTTAAGATTCATCACAAATTGGATTTAGTGCATCAAAGTGGGGGTCAGGCAGGAGAAGATCCAATGCCCCACCTACCACTGGAAACATCTGCCGCTATTCTCTGATAGTAAAAAATCAGGTATGGACAATAGGGTTCATAAATATCCCCTACTGAATCTTCGTTCCAAAGATACACATATAATTTTTTACTTCCACACATTAGAATGTATTTATCAAATTGCTTTGGAGTTAATACTGAAAGCACTGTACACAGTGTGGTGGAGAAGCCCTGTGGAGACAGAGTTCAAGCTGGGTACACTGCGGTTAGTGAAGGAGGAGTACTGCACAGTTAGCCTACAATAGGGCCTGTGAAGCATAAGTGTTGTTCTGGCAGTGAGTGAAAAGCGAAAGGAGAAACAATGGCCAGACAGAGAATAGGGAGAGTTAGTGAAGTGCATTTTCAAAAGAATGAAGAGGGAGAAGTTCTATGCACTGATTGAGTTGGGGAAACACTGCAGACTGTGAATGGGGGAAAGTGCTGTGCATTCAGTGGTCTGTGCAGAATGGCTGGACAATAGTTGAGGATAATGTCTGTACAGACAGTGAGTCTGGCAATTTGTCGAGAGAAAGTAGGGTAAATGTACATGGGCAGACAGTGTCCCTTCCTTCCCCATGACATTTAATTTCTCAGAAAAACCTAGGACAGTTGCTCACAGTACCAATTAAAACAGACCATGGTATAATTCTAACTACACTGGTTGTTGGAAATTCCATTGGTTATTGCATGATTTGCTAGGAGTAGACTATGTTGTTACTGACGTTTAAAAAAGTGATGACGTTTTTGGGGGTGGGATTGGGGGTTGTATAGTTACTGCATACTACAGTTAGCCAGGAACCACCAAAGGATCCGAGGATGAAAATGGCGCTGGAATGCTTTAATTCTGCAGCTTCTGTATTTTCTGCATATTTATGAATTGAATGCAGCTCCTACATAACCCACCACATGTTATACAACTTGTATATTGAAACAAAATTAATGCTATGTTTCTAGGTTAAAGAGATCAAAAGTTACTAAAAATGTACCACACGTGGAGCTGCATATAGATTATTTAGTCACATTTCAGTTTATGATTGCAGCTTTGAAATGTTACGCTGATTGTAAGAGTGAAACTTTTTCCCCATGAGGTAAGGGTGTTAAAATAACAAGATTGTAATAAACCTGCCATAAAGTGTGCCGCGATATATTGCACAAAATGCCTTTTTATTGCCAAATATTCAAACATACCACATAATTTCGTCAACTGCTGCATCATATACTGACAAGACGTTTCCCACTTGGATCCGGACGGCAAGTACCAACTGGAGCAATTCAGGGCAAAAACCCCCCA
The DNA here is from genome assembly GCF_964261635.1 of Lissotriton helveticus. Taxonomy (NCBI): domain Eukaryota; kingdom Metazoa; phylum Chordata; class Amphibia; order Caudata; family Salamandridae; genus Lissotriton; species Lissotriton helveticus. Next base: position 1,433,923,722 of record NC_136057.1, on the reverse strand, counting down.
ACCTTGACTTTTTTTTACCAAGAACCAACAAATAGGGTGACGTGACATACTTAAAGATGGTCATGTCTAAACCACTGTACCACCCAATAATGCCAAAGTCTCACTATTGTCTGGCTTCACTTGCTCCATTGACTTTAAAGGGGCACACACAAAAATCAAGATACTCATTCTTATATTAACTTTTGGTCAGAACTCCTGCAACGTCACCTCAGTATAATCTTGGAACACATGCTCATTAACTCTACCCACGCCCAATAATCATCCAAAAGGCAAATGTACTAATGCTTTTCCCTTCAAAGCTTACACATATCCCCACCCCTTCATCCCATAGGCACTTACAGGTTCCCGTAACAAGACGTGCACACGAAGGAGCCATGTCATGTTGGAATAGGTGGGTCCACGTTGGTCACTGTCAAAACACTTTGCGGTTGTGCGGGAGGCTCGTCATCTCCCTTAGCAGCTTTAAGTGCTTTAACACCCTAGGATTTACCGCGGTGCGCTGAGTTTTTTAAAAACCCGCGTTACATGACAAGCTCAGCTCGTCATGAGTGTATGAGAGGTGTACCTCATGACGAGCTAAGCTCGTCATGAGCGTCGAAGGGGTTAAGTGCTTTTCCTCTTGCTTGTGTTTGGCGCTGACGGCCATGGCAGGAGCGGAGGTGGGCTCTGTGCTGATTTTCAAGGGGTGCACGTACTCACGAGTGACACCTACAGGAAGGCTGCACCAGGCCAGCAGCAGACAAGCAACGGCCTCCGCTCTACACTCGAGCCCAGCGGCCGCTGCCCTGGGCGACAACACAGGAGGCAGTCGGGCAGGGCGAGTGCTATAGACAGAGAAAAGGGATACATTTTTAGACTGAGACAAGTATAGAAAATGTAAAAGGATGCAGAGCTCAGGTGAACCTAACCCATTTTATAGTGATGTTTTTCCATTCCCTACCAAATAATTATTTCTCTTGTCTAAAATACTTTTCCAAGTGCGACAATTAAACTAAATATCATTTAGGGAATATTCTGCAGTAGAGACTGTGATTACGTTACTTATGTATCCAAATACATCGATACTTGAATAATGTTTTAAATATAAATACTGGGCAACATTGTTGCAAAATACGAAACAAAATGTTAAATATTGCCTTAGCACTATGACAGAAGAAACTCACTAGGACAACAATATGGCGATCGAAGTTATAATAAAGTGTAGCTGGGATTTGCATTATCCTCCCTTTTTAGTTAAAAGGGAATGCATGCAGGCAACAAGGCACGGGACTGGGGGGGAAGGAGAAGGCATCGAACTGCAAGAGGGGTGGGTGCCATGGGAAGAAAGTAGTCTACAGTAAAGGGACCAGTAGCCATGGAAGGACACGGATGACGACATGGCCGTCATAAGGAGGGACTAACAAGCCTACAAGCAATCAGAAGGCAGCATTTACGACACAAGCCAATCAAAAAGATGGGCAGAGAGTGGGCAGAGCTTCCACAAAGCTTCCACTCTATACTGAATACTGCATGCCTCGCAAGGGGAGCAGCGCATGCACTGCAATGCTAGGCTCAACCTAAAAGAAAGAATAGGAATTAGTCGCTTTGATGGTTTAATGGTTAGACTCAGTGTTAGTGGTGTCAGAGGAGAGGGTTGAGGGATGTTGGAGTTAGTTCTGGGGATTTTGAGTTGACTTTATAGGCTTTGTTGGTTATAATGTTAGCTGATAATAGGGTCAGTCAGTCAGTCAAAGATCTTTATTCGGCTTAATGACAGCCATAAAAGCACAGATAAAAACGTTGTTTAACAATGATAAACATGATAAAATTTCAACCAACCTAATTAATACCCAGGAATTTATTTTCCAACAATATTACGGAGTCCGACTACAGAGGAGATATACGTATAAACCAAAAGACAAGTTAATCCATTGTTTAAAAGAAGTAGATGGCATAATACAGGTTGACACTATATAGTGTTTACAAATCTTTGTAATGGTTTTAAAAAAGTGTGTCTCGGATTAAGATAGAGTTTACAAAAAAAATAAAATGCAAAGTGCTCTGTGCAGAAATTGAATTACATAGACACAAGTCTAATTTAGCATCACAACATACATCACATGGGTACAAAACCAGCAAATGAGCAATACCCATCCTGAACCTGAACCTGTGGCAGGGAGAGCAAAGGGTGGTCTATCCTTATTAATTTCACTTAACCTGAAAGGGACAGCAAAACAGCTAGAGACAGGCTCCCCCCACTGCCTGGCAGTAGAACTGCTAGTGGCGAACTTACCCACTATTTTACTCATTAATTTTTATAATTCTCCCAAATTTGTCAGTACAAATCAACGCCTAGAATCCCTTGAGGAACTTCTAGATAACTATAGATCTATAAATAACAATTTTGAAGTTATCCTCATGGGTGATTTTAATATACATCCCTGTCGCTTGGATTGCATCTTGGAAGATAAAGGAGGGCCACCCTTCTCGCTCCTCACGCATCTTGAACACACTAAACAGGGGGAAGCCTTGGAGAACCTTTTGGCCTCCTTTAATCTTTACGAATCAAGTTGCTGTCCAGTAGGCCCCAGACCCCTAACGTTTAAAGGGAAAGACACAGGTTCGGTCATAGATTACATTTTTTTATCATCTTTTATTTTGTCTTTTATTTTAAGTTATAGGGTAGAAGACTCTATTTTTAGCGACCATAACCCCGTGATATTGGATGTTGCTCAGGGGGGGTTACTAGATTTTTAAGACTTCGAGGCGAAATGCGCGACTGATCTGATAACTAAAGATCAGGGTAGAAGGTTGAAATGGTCTAAAGTGACCCCGGTCACTTTTTTAAAAGAGGTATTAGCAAAGGTTGAAGAGGAGGTCGGTATTTGCTTAGACCCTGTTGCCTCTAACACCAGGATAGTTGAGGGCTTTTATTCAATATGCCAACAAGTAAATACTGACTTAACGCTTAAAGCAAAACCAGGGGGGCAGAGAGTAAAACGGTGGTTTGACATAAAGTGCTCCAAGGCTCACTCCGCCCTCTTAAAGGGACTAAAGGAGACACCAAGAAATAGAATACACATAGCTCTTCTTAGGAAGAAATATAAACAGGCTATCTATGCTCGGAAAAAACAGATCAAAGAACAAGCTTGGAATGACCTGCAATCGGATAAAGTTTTGCGGGATAGTTCCAAATTCTGGGAGGTGATTAATCAGCCCTATTTTTCGGGGGTGGAGAATCATGGCGTAGAATGTGTCATCCCGGATGAGCAGTGGCTCGCTCACTTCGGTAATATCTACAGCCAGCCTACCTCTGGCCACTCACAGGAGCTTTTTCCCCACCCTCGTCTGGAGCTAAGTCAAGCATTTAAGGAGGAGGATGTAGAAAAAGCTATAAATGAAACACTCAAGAATAAAGCCCCGGGCCCTGATGGGGTTCCCGCGGACTTATATAAGTCCGCACCTAAATTTTGGGCCAAGATTTTGACAAATGTTTTCAACTGTGCAAGAGAAAATAACTTTCCACAGTCCTGGGCCAGGTCTATAATCGTCCCAATTTTCAAAAAGGGTCAAAGGGGCAACCCCACTTGCTATAGACCTATTTCCCTAACAGACTCTGCTGTCAAGATCTTGGGTAGAGTCATTTTAGGAAGGATAACAACATGGCTAGAAGGCAGAGGAACTTTGTCGAATGCCCAGTATGGTTTCAGGTCCAAAAGGAGCACACTGGATCAATGCTTAAATTTGCATTTGATCATTAGTAAATATACCATAGTGAAAGAGGGGGCCCTGTATATGGCCTTTATGGACCTCTCCTCAGCGTTCGACCTGGTAAACAGGTCGAGGCTGTGGGGGGTCCTTTTGGACATGGGTATCGAGCCAGCGTTGGTGGGCTTTTTAGCGGATCTTCACCAAGGATTACAGGCTTCTGTTAGAGTCACCAGAGAAGGAAGATGCACTAGTTTTTTCAAATCTGAGAGGGAGTGCGGCAAGGGTGCATCCTTGCCCCTCTCCTCTTTACTTTATATATAAATGCACTTGAGCCAGCGCTTATCACCTCTGCAGTTGACGTGCCGCGTGCAGGGGAGACCAACATCCCGGTCCTCCTGTACGCGGACGACGCGGTCCTCCTGGCCCAAACAGGTGTGGCCCTCAATAAATTATTGGCCTCTTTTGGTGATTTCATGACCTCTTTGGACCTGAAAATAAACACCCAAAAATCCCAGGTCATGATTATGGGATTAAAGGGCAGGAAAAAGAAACCTATAACTTTCTCTTGCACAGGGAAAGAAGTTCTGAGGGTTTCTTCCTTAACTTATTTGGGCGTGATTTTTGATGATAAAGGAACTCGGGGCATCCAACATAAATCAAAAACAAATGCAATTGTTAGATCTGCTGCAGCCCTCCTGAATTTTGTTAAAAGAATGGGGTCATGACCAATGGAGGCTATTCTTAAAGTGTACAAAGCCAAATGTTTGGCTATAGCCACCTATGGGTCTTCAATATGGGGATACACAAAACCTGATACCATCCAGAAGGCGAAAAATAAATTTCTTAGATCGCTGCTTTCAGTCCCCCAGTCCACTCCTACCTTCACCACACACTCAGAGTTAGGCATTGGGTTTGTCACAGACCAAATAAAATCTGCCCCGGTTATCTGTTGGCTAAAAACCTGGCTTAACGAGGAAATTTCTCCAAACCATCTGATCCTCAAAGATTGTCTAGCCCTGGATGGAGCTCAAAGAATCCCATGGCTGGCTTATGTAAAATCTATGTTATCATATGTGGGGCGCACAGAGCTTTTTTATTCTCCTGATAGTATTAAAAAAGAGGATGTTACGGTGATAAAATCTACATTGATAAATTTATTCATGGCAGAGCGGGAGGAGATAGAGATGAAAAAAACGCTTTTTAGAAGAAATTATGCTCTTATCACCGTTTCAGGCCTTGAACCCTACCTAGTTTTTGTAACTATACCATTTCATCGCTTTCTTTTAACTAGATTTCGTTTAAATCTGATACACTTTCTGTTGGGCTCTTATGCTACGTGGGATACTCCTGTCAACACAAGTCCTTGTGATTGCGATCATTTCTCATTACAGGACACATTACATTTTATTATGTTTTGCGAACATTATGCACTAATTAGGAAAAAATATTTATTACCAATTCTCCGAGAGGCTGGTTTTTTACAGGTTAAGCCAGCGCTCTTGTTTTTACAACTTTTGTCTAGTGCACGCATAACTTTTCATGTAGCAAGCTTTTTAGTGGCAGGAGTTCGTATAAACAAGAAGCGTAATAATGCACGGCTTGGACACATTTTAACTGAATTATCTTAGTAAGTGCCGGTGCTTCATTTTCTAAGATTATGTAATAATCTGTTACTATGAAATTTTTAACGATGAAATAAATAAATACAAATACTGCTTTTATTGAACCTATGAAATATGTTCATTTTAAACATGAAATATTTTTTTATACACTGCGTATTATAATTGTACATATTTATCATTGTATTTCATTGTATTTTTTTGATGATCTGTATCTTGTGTCTTTTTGTGATTTTTAAAAATCGAATAAAAGTGATTGACTGACTGACTGACTGACTGATCAAATACAACATTTTTGCTTGATTAAAAAAAAAAGAAAGAATGGATTCAAATTATGGGGAGCTTATTAAGAATGAATGCTCTACAACCCTTTTTCTGGCCATCTCTTGGCTATCTCTTACATGCTTCAAAAATAAAAGGAAGTCACTTTTAACCTTGGCTTTAGGAATTGCAGATATGTTTCCAGGACATTTAAAGCAATCCTGCAATCCCAGCTTCTCCAATTGATCTTGCAAATAAGAGAGCCAAGGAATTATTTTTACATAGTCCAATTTTAAACAATTATATCACGATTCAGGGCTGGTTCCTCTTTTACTCAGATGCTGCGCCAAAGCATCAAAGGTGCTAATTGCATACAAAAAGATAATGGTGTTACACCTAATTTGTTATGACACATAGTGGCAGGGGTACTTTTGGGTAGTGTCAACACACGTTTTAACATTGTATTCTCTACTCTCTGGAGGCCCTATGTGTTAGTACAGCCCCAGACTCCGGCGCCATATAAAGTGACGGTGTATGTTCGTGCTTTGTAAATGTCAATAATTACTTTTCTGGGGCGAGAACCAAATTTTTTTGTGAATTTAAAAATGGCCTCTATATTTTTGTTGAAGCCCTCAATCCTAGCATTAACTAGGTGGGACCAAGGATTTTTTTCATTAAAAAGAATACCTATCTCGCCTCTCTTGTTCGCGCTATATGTCTAACCGCTGGCACAAAAGGTACGTGACAACCCGAACTTATGGGGCATTACGATCGGTGGGGAACCGCATGCTATAGGTTTATATGCCGATGACATCCTAGCTGCTCTTGATCGACCAGAGAGCTCAGGACCCGCGTTTCTGGCAGAAGTGGAATCATTTGGAAAGGTGTGTGGTTGGTGTTATAGAGTAAGGGTCCAAGATCCCTCAAAATTTCGTTAAAACTGGTTAAAATCTTTTGTAGTCCCACCCCAGTTCTCGACATTAGGACGCAGTTGTCCGCATATAACAAGGCTGGTAAAGTCCTGTGGCCTATTGTGGGTGCATCTACATTTCCAATTCTGATGTGGCTTTCTAAATCATTTATGTATAGACAGAATAGGAAAGGGGTGAGTACACATCCCTGTTGAACCCCACAGTCTATCTTTATGGGTGGGAAAAGGTCACCAGCACCTCTGTACCGTACTCTTCCTGTGGCTCCCTGATGCATTGCAGATAAAAAGTAGATGATGGATGGATCAATGCCCATGAGCAAAATTTTCTTCCCACAATTTCCCCCTCTGCACCCAGTCAAAGGCAGACGTCAAGTCCATAAACCCAAGGTAAAATAAGGACCCTAACTTAGCCCTGGTTTATTTGCCAATGACCAGGTGCAGATTAAGGCAGATTAAGGCACTGTTCTACAGTGCCCAGGCCTTTCCTGAAGCCATATTGGACATCAGAGAACTTCATGTTTTCTGTTATCGAAGTCTTCAGTCTCTCCAGTATTACTCATCCCACAATCTTACAAGTGCTGTCGATTAGAGAGATTGGCCGATAACATTTAGGGTTTGACCTATCTCCCTTTTTAAAAATAGGGACTATTGTGACTGATCTCCATGACTCTGGAGGGCCCTGGGCCGAGTAACATCTTAATATGTAACGGTTGCCACAGGGGGATATTTGCTAAAAATAAATCCGCAAATATACCATCCGGCCCTAGGGCCTTGTTCTTTACAGTCTAGGAAAGCGCCCTGCTTACCTCGTCTAGAGTTGGGGGTTCCAAGGTAGATTCCACATGTTGAAAATAGGCACCACATTGTGTGTCAGTGCTATTACTGTAGAGACCAGCTAAGTGTTTTACCCACAGTTCAGGCATGATTGTTGCATCGATGTTGCCATTTTTTGTATCACCAAAGTACTCTTCATTGACAGTTTTTCAAAAGAGTTTGGAGTCTTTACTCTGGGATGCCAAATGTAATTGGCCCCATGCTTCTTGCCATTTCTCCAGCGCGAGCTTATAATCTATACACATCTGTCTCACTCCTACTTTGACTCTTGGTTTAGTTTTTAGAGTCTTGATTAATTAATTATGTAGTTGGGAGTATTCCCTGTCGAACCACCTTTTGTTTTTCTGTATTCTGTTCAGCTGGTTCTTAGTTAGGAGTACCTTTATTGTCTCGGTTATTGCCTTGCACGATTTAATCATGGATGAGACGCTTACATTTTCTTCCAAACAATACAGTACTTGCACATGGTTGCTCTTTATAATCTCCTCCAAAACAAAGTCTGGTTTGACAGTAGACCACTTCCGAGTTAACCGCTTATTTTTGGTATGATAAGAGGACTACTTTAACTCAAGCAGTGGTTATAGTTATAGGAGTTTGTGGATAAAGGCTTGGAGAGTTTGAACAAAGCATATGTGTTGCATTTGACCCTTCTCTGCAGGATCACCTCAAGCTTTTTGCCTTCACACCTCCTGTTTTTATGAATTCACTTTTGTTGGCATTAGGTCTCAGTGCACTTGACCACTACTAACCAGTCCAAAAGTGCTTCTGCTCTCTCTCTAAAATAAGGTAAAATTGGCTTACACCTTAAAGGCGCATTTAATTTACAAGTCCTAATATATGGTAATAAAAGGTTCCAGGACTTGTAAATTAAATGCTGCTAGTGGACCTGCAGCATTCATTGTGCCACTCCCTTAAGTAGTCCCTTAAACATGTCTCAGGAATCCAAATGAAGACTGCAGTGCAGTTTTGAACTGTCATTTTGACCTGGCAAAGGAAACGTTTTGCCAGGCCTAAAAATTCATATTTAATACATATAAGTCAACCTTAAAATAGACCCTAAACGACTGTAGGGCAGGGTACATAGTATTTAAAAAGTAAGACGTGTGTTTCTAAGTTTTACCTATCCTGGTAGTGAAAAACTCCTAAATATAATTTTCACTACTATAAGGCCTATCTCTCCCATTGGATAATATTGGGTTACCTTATTACATTCAAAATGTGCTTACTTTTGAATGGGAGCAGATAGAGTTGTCGTATTTAAATTCAAATGAATTGCGATTGGACATTGTCTTTATTGTGGAGTCCAATTTTTACATAACTGGTCTGAAAATGCCACTGCAGACTCACTACAGCTACGCCATAAACTGGATAGCATAAGATTTGTCGAGTGACTTCACGCACGTGACGCCTGACGAAGGGGCTCAAGCCCCGAAATGCATTGGGTTTCTAGTGTATTTTTATAATCATGGTTTCAATATACATTGATACAATGGAAATGACATAATGGAAATGTAATTGTATATTGCAAATAACTTTCAACGTATGCACCAAAAATGAGAAATTGTGATGGTTTATTTTGATGTTATGATAAAATCGCATTGAAACGTATAATTGGAGAATTTGAATTTTTAGTAGTGCGTGTTAGAGTCCTGGCGACCATTTGGGGCCAGGCCATTTATTTAGTTACATACCAGTGAGCAGGCACTAATCTAACACAGCACACGTATCGTACAAGCACACAAAGAAGGTCAAGCAGAGTACAGCACCCGTACACATTCATCACTTTTGGAATGTTGACATTTTCTTGTACTAACCAGTTGTGCATTCTGCCAGTATCCTGGGTCACATGACGGTGACTGGCTCTGCTATTCGGGTTTGTGTATTCCTCCCAGACAGCGAGACAAAAGGGAACTAGGTGTTAGCAAGTTTGGCCATCCTATAAGGATGGCAGGAGGTGGAGCTGTTCCCTGCCCCACTTACACTTCAAAGGGCTTGCCTTCATTACACACAAAGGAACCTGACACTAGTATTTTGTCACACTAGACTTCTTGGTGCTTTGGCAGAGGAAGCTAAGATCTTTCCAGAACCAGATGTGGGGGTAGGAAAGGTAATCCCCCCACTTCAAAGTCTGGCGAAGGTAAATAAATTGGACCCTCAGAAAACCACTTAAGTATACTTCTAGACCTGTGGAAGACTTCTAAAGGACTCATTGATTCACCCCCCGATTACTGCCCTGCTGCTACAGGCCTGCTTAATTGCTTGAAGAGGAACCGGATCATCTCCTTGAACCAACGACCACCAGAAGTGACTGCAAGGGCTAGTTGGCTGGCCTCCTGTGTAAGCTCCAGAGACATAACTAGCTCCAGAGACCCTGAATCCTGCATCTGGACGCTTCTTGAGTGAGTCCTAATCCCCTAAGGGGTACCACCCAGGTCCTAGAACCTTGGTTGTGGTGTTGGTGGTACTGCTGATGTCAAACCCTAAAACATGGGACTTTGAACATTTTGTAACAAATGATGCCCTGAGAACCAACCGCAGACTGGAACCTACCTACCAGCAGATCCGTCCAAGTTGCATCACCGGTTGGCCTGACTCCGCGGTAACCCACTCTATGTTATTCTTCACAGCAGCAGAAAATCCTGTTCAGTGAGACCTTTCGTATCCAGTCTTGTGGATCCCTCATCAGCTGTAGCCTAGAGCTTCCTCCTGCTGGAGATTTTCAACTTCCGAAATTGTGACAAAGTCCAAAGTAAAAAAATCTTCACCATGACTTTATCCAGCGGCTCCCGATGAAAACACTTCCTCCTCGGACTGCACCTGCTGACTTGCCCCGCTAAACTCTGCCTTCTCAGGAACGTTTCTTCAGAATTGCTTGTACGTCCAAAGGTAAGCCAGGTGCGGGCCCAATCCACCTTGTGTATTCGACCCACACTCAATTGCAGCTGACCTTAACTTTTGACTTTGCCCAAGTCTTGCAAGACCAGATCCCCGCAGTTGGCAGTTTGATCTTTCAGTTCTATTTACATTAAAACCGTTAAAATTCATTACTCCAGTTCTGCTGATTTAATTTAATTTGTTTTGGTGTCATTTTATTTATTAATCTTTTTTTCTATTTTTCTGAGCTGATGTGAGATTTTTTGTGTTGTGTTTTTACTTTATTACTGTATGTGTGCTGAATAAATACTTTACAGATAGCCTCTAAGTTAAGCCTCACAGCTACCTGAGGGTTAAGCACAAGTTAATTTAGTGACTTTTGTGGTTCACTTTGACAAGGATTGTGGGTGTTGCTTGAGAATGGGTTTCACCCGCTCAACCAATAACCCAATTCTTGCAATTGGGTTTGATGATTAGAATTTTAGTAGTGTGAGAGGTGATAGACTAAGGAGCTTGAGAGAAAGATGGTTGACCAAGTAAATGATCACAAGGTTGTGTGTGGTTGGTGTTATAGAGTAAGGGTCCTAGAATATTACAGGTATGGTATAGTTTGTGAGGGTTAGAGAGGTACAAAGTTTTATGCAGAGACCCTAAAAAAGATTGAAGCTGGGAATTGAAGTGTTGTAGATAAATGGTAAGAGTATTAGATCCTAGTGTTTTGCTCAAGTAATTGAGATCTTAAGTTGGTTTGAAGAGTTGAATGATTTTAGGGGGATGGGAATAAGCAGGGGTTATGCAGGTAAGTGGGAATGCATAGGGCATTAGAGTCATAGTTAGATGTTGAATAGCTTTGGAGTTTGAGCTTTAGGATTAGAAGGATTGACCACTATAAAACTGCGTTTTTGGGGGTTATATAGTTAGGGTTTCAAGGCACTGCATAGGGGTTAGGAATGGGGGATATAAATTCAAGTCTAAGGGGTCAAAGTGTTAGATGGTTAGAGTTATTAGGTAGCATATAAGGGTTTTGAGACATATTTTGAGGTTAGGAGTTATATTGCTAGAGGGTAGGAGTTAAAATATAAACTGTATGCTGGAGGTGGGGTAAATGTTAGGGATTAGAGTGCTAGAGGATTGGGGATAAGTCTTGAAGTTAACAGAGTGTTTTATAGGTTGAAAAGAGTTTACCTTACGTTAGAGTTTTAGAGGGTTTGCAGATAGTGCTTAAGCAGGGAGGGCTACTCCATATGGGTGGAGTAACGCCACCCCACTGCTTTCTCGCAGTGGCAGAAGCGGAAACATAAAGTGGTATTATAAATACCATTTTATGTTTCTGCTTCTCGCACTGTTAGAAAGCAGAAGGATTTGTTTAGGTGCGGGCGGGTGGGCGGGTCTGCTCAAGGGCAGGGGAGGAGTGACTTGCACAATGTTGCGGGCCCCGACTGTGTGGTCGGCCCCGACCAAACTAGTCATGCTCACTCTCCCTTTTCTCCATATAGGTTGCATGCAGCCTACATGGAGAAAATGGCCTCCCTATAGACGCCTGTGTGGTCGGTGTCCCAACCAATCAAAACGCTGCCATTGCAGTGTTGTAATTGGCTTAGAGGAGGGGAGGGAGGATGTTGCTTCCTGTTCCCGTGGAGGCAGGAAAGCAGGAGGAGACCGAGCATTGAAGATGCAGGACCTGGTAAAGTTAAGTTTTTTTATTTTTATTATTTAAACCCCCCTCCCAGCGCGACCCCATTCCTTCATGACCACTTGCCTGTCCCCCCACCCCACATAACCCGCACCTGCCACCCCCACCCGTGAGCCATGCCGGCATTGACTGTGCTTAAGAACAAGGGTTAGAGTGATAGATGGCTGAGAGTGAGGCAGAAGTTCATAGTATGTGTTAAAGAGTTGGGGTTAGAGGGCTACTGGAAGATGTTCATCCGTATTGTCTGTATCTAGGTCATTCCCTTTCTCTATATCAAATAGGGCAGTACAATTTGTCATTTAAAACTGCCATCCAGTTAGTTTTCAACTAAACCAGCACCCAAGGTTAAAAGATTTTATATTGATTGGGCAATTTTGAAATAACACCTGACCTCTTACCTTAAATTCTGGTATAGATTCAGCCCTATTTACAAATGGTTTGATGACATGACTGGTACAACTCCCATCAGAATAAAAGTACTTTCAAGAGCAGTGTTATCCAGAAGGAGTGCCTGTGTCCTACCAACAGTAGACTCACAGTAGGACACATTTTGTGAATATATTCCCAATTAGAAGAAAAGGGCTAGAATCCAGTTGTCCTTCATAACAGTTTCCTGTGGTGAGTGAAGAGAGGAGTAACATACCATAACATGTGTATTTGTAAAGCGCACGATTACCCGAAGGTGTCCTGGTGCTGAATAGCAGATGTTTATTGTTACCCAACTCAAAGGTACTCATTTTATCGACCTCAAATGGATGAAAGGCTAATTGAACCCGCCGGGATTTGAACCTGTGACCATGAAGTCGAACACAGGCCCCTGCAGTGGAAGCAGTAGTCCACTGAGTCACGAGACCCAGCCGGAGTAAATCTTGCCAAAATTGAGTTCTTTCTCCGTAAACATAGTGATTGATGCTAAATTTAAATTGTGAGTAAAACCTCTGCAAAAGTAGCTTGAGGAAAAATATCTTAGCAAAATACAAGTTTTAGTTCAACAGTTCCTTCACAGAAAATGTTCAAAGGAAACTTCTTTTAATCACAGGTTAAATTTTGTAAAGTTTTCAGAACATTTCAAGTGTCAAAAATGGAAAACATATAAAAGAAAAGTATGACCTGTGAAAGAGTGCAGTGCTTGAGACACATTAAAGGGTATTAGGATTTCAAACTAAATGAGTAAAACAGTACAAAATTCACTGAGTTGTTGCACATGTATAAACCTAGCACATCATCATCTGCAGAATTTTTTTTCCACAAAAACAATATTTTGCAGGAGAAATTACATGAAATATTTATGAACGAATTGTACTCATTGCACTGAGGTTTATCTCAATTTCCTCCCTTTTCATAGCATTTTTTATTTGTTTTGCTTTAACTATGAATATTTAAAAATGGTCATAAAATTTCCAGAGTCTAAAGAAAAATCACAAAATTTACAGAATAGAAGACTTACAATTTTTCCACAACCAAGTTACTCTGAAAAAGTTATGGAACAAGAACAACATGAAGAATCCACTTAATTATATTTGGGGGGCCATTATGATTAGACAGGCCAGTCTTTTTCCAGGTCTAGCCTAGCTAATACTATATTAATATTATATACACCAGAGGTGTCCAATTTGAGCACCTTGGCACAGATCCATTATGTATTGGTAGTAAATCCACATGAAATAAATTTACTTATGTTGAATCTAACTGGGAATCGTTTACATACTCAGTGATTATCCAGAAAATGTGGCGTAGGATACGTCTGTCATCGGCTAACACTGGATGTCCTTGAGATATAGTCTTAGCACATGTACTAAATCCATTTAAAGATACACTGAAAAAATCAAAGACTTGTTTCATCGCAACATGCCAATAAAAGTTAATTTAATCCATCTGTGTCCACAAGAGTGAGCTACTGACTTTACATCTTCTGATAGAGCAATTCTCTTTGCTGAAGTAAAGCAGCGGGCATCAGAGTCCGGAAAGAATGAATCCAGGTGTGTGGAATAGCCACTGCAGACATTGGCAGATAAAAAGAAGTCATTGAGCAGTCCGCAGAGGAGGATATATGGGCACTGCCTACCAACTACACAATCAGCAAAGTTAAACAATCAGTTTCCAAAGTTTGAGGGCCTTCCCTGGTGGAGCTACTACTGCCTTGAAGACAGAACAGTTCATTAGGACTATGTGGCTCAGCAACGCCTTCTCAGCAAGTTCTGTTTTTGATTAGCGAGTGCTCCCAGCTGTGCAAAGTGAATATTTAATACACCATATAATGCAGTACATTACCCTAAAAAAGGAATCCCAGGAAGTGTCATGGCTTGGGTGCTGGGTAGCTCCCATTTTACCCTGTTTTTACTGTAAGACTTGACTGTACACAGGGGATGGCACAAAAGATTCCACACATCACTTTGAGGTTCCACATGGCTTGTGTGGCTCTTAAATCATAAAGACTCCAAAGTACGACCTGCTTCCATCTTTGACCCTCACTAATTCCTTCTTATCGACATTGACATACACTGCGTCCTGCTCTTCAAGCTCAAATGTGCCCCCGAGAAAACTGCTATCCCACCACTGGTTTACATCCTCATGGCAGTATGGCTTTACATTCGTCATCAGGTCAATCTTCTCCAAGTATCGAGGCGTTGTCTTGTAGATGCGGTGTGTCAGTCTTTGCTGCTTGTCCTCGTCTTGGCACCGGACCATTCCCAGCTGGATCTTTGAGTACAGATAGTACCTCCCAGACCTGTTGAAGACCAGGGATCCTTTGGTAGGCTCATATCCGATCTCATGCAGAAAAGCGTCTCCGAGCTTAGGCTCCCAGAGCAAAGCGTCTTGTCCAAGCACAGTGTTTGCAGCAGCTGTGAAGGACAAATACACACAAGATTTGTAATTTTCACGTTTCCCTATCTGATTTCTCCTCTCCCAGTCTTAGATCTCTCTACCAATATTATTTTGATCACTGGCTTATTTCTGTTCTACTTCCTCAGGTCTCCCTAAGCTCCCGGGTGTATTAGTAAATAGCTTGTCGATTTTTAAGGGAATGTATTAAATTTCCTAGAAGAACTAGGCTGACCTAGACCAGTATCACTCCAGGATCAGAGAAAGCCCATGAGCAGAACATTGCTGACGGTAACACTCAGACCTCACTGAAAGTCCAGGAACAATATAGAATTGATGGGACTTTACTTAGTTTCTTTAAAAGCCTCTTGCTAGCCCATCATACTGGCTAATTTAGACTATACAAAAATGCTAATCTTAAGCACATCAGAGAAGCAGGGTGCACATGATGCATGCAGGGTAATCCTACGGGGACTATACCAGCAGGTGTGCAGAGCTACCACTCACCTGTCACATGTGCCGCTGGCTTCCCGCTCTTCCATTTTTTATCTGAAAGAGAATAAAACACACTTAGTGCAACAGCTCTGTTCAAGTGACTTCTTTGAAGTGCAATGGGCTCAAGGCAGGTGAAGCATAGGCTCACTCGAGTTAACAAATTTTGCCTAGTCATTTTACTCAATGCATGCCTTTTATACAGTCGCATTTGAGTCAAGGCAGGTCACTTATAGAAGTGTCAGTGATATGTTTCTTGTGGTCTATGGAGGTCACAAAGACTACTAATAATAAGACAGGTGATAAGAAGGAGAATTCTCAGTTAAAGCAAGTCACAGATACAGGTACACCAAGTACAGACTGGAGACACAATGGCACCCTGTGCTCAGGCATGGTCAGAGACACAAGGGCATTGAGGTAACTGTCGACCATAGATACAGCAGCACTGTGTTCAAAGAAGGTCACATACATAAGCACTGGTATATTTGTTTGTCACATATTAACACATTGTAGCAAAAGGAGGTCACTGCATGGAAAATAAATAGTTGGGGACCAGGGAAATGTGTTATGTTAGGCTATGGTCTTTGGTTTGATGATAGCGCATTCCTGTTACTGTTTTCCATCTCTTCCTGTCCCTACGTGTGTCTTTATCTCCCTGTACTCACAAACCTCCATGTCTCTCTGTCTTCAGGTCTACATCTCCCTGTATCGGTGTCTCTCTGTTCCTCAAGTGCTTCCCTGCCAACATGTATGTGTCTCACAAGGTACCATGTGTTTCTTTCTCCATGTTTGTATCTCTGTTTCAGTGTCTGCGTCTCCCTTTCCCCATGTCTCTCTTTCCCCATGTTTGGATTCATGATATATCATCGATGTGCACAATAACGATTCACAAAAATATCAGAAATAAATATTGGGGCATATTATCAAGGGGGTTTATCTCCGCTTTTTTGGCTTTAAAAGCCAAGAAAGCGGAGATAAAATTATCTCCCTATTACCTAGCTGTCGCTAACACCAGTTAGCGACAGTTAGTAGGAGATAGCGACCATCTTGGGCCCTACTTTGCATGTCAGTGATATTTATCACTAATGACATGCAAAGTGGGCGTGCCAAGATGTTAGCTACTGGAAAGTCGCTAACATCGCTATCTCCTATTACCAACTTTTGGAGATATTCGCGCTAAGCGCGAATATCTCCAAAAGCTAACACCTGCCCCGAGCAGTTCTTAGCCATGTTATCCAATGGGAGGTGGATAACATGGCTAAGAGCATTAGCTCGGTAATGCATGAATATCGCTGACTTTTCAGCGATATTCATGCATTGCGGCCGTTTTTTATTGCATTTGCGATAAACCTTGGTAATACCAAGGTTTATCTGCGATAAAAATCGCCGCAGCTCAGCGGTAAAATTTTGTCTCTAACCAAGCAATAGCGATAATTATCGCTATTGCTTGGTAATATGCCCCATAGTTAATTATAATATCGCCTACCTATACTTAAGTAATACAAACATAAACAAGAATAACCAAAATATCACAGTTAAAATTATCACGGCTATGGGCTCGGAGTAACCCATCAAAACACCATCAAGTGTAGAACAAAAAGTGTTCGGCGATAATGGCCTTGTTCACAGCTGGAAGTAAAAACACTTGATTTGCAAAGGACCTTCGTGCGTGCTTTTAAAATAATAGTCACATTACTGGGTGCTCAAAATACAAGTCCCACAGTGCATTGTGTGGGATTTTCAATCAGAGCAGTCAGGCGATTTGGTAATCCTTGCATGTAACTGTCGATTTTCGTTTTGCCTGAAACAAACCCCATTATTCAGCAAGATCGCAGAAGGATGTAATCCATCACGAATCACTTCCAAAATGTGCACACTTTTTGCTTCATTAGCTTTCCTTTGTAGGCTGAGCGTGTGAGTGGGTCATGCTCCTCGTTTTGAATACACAAAAGCATTCCCCTATTTTGGAGCCCCCAAACCTTCAGGGCAGCCTCACCGCAATGGGCTAGAAGTAACCCATAAAAAACACGATCAACTGTAGAACAAAAAGTGAAGCCCAGTGCTGGAAATGAGGCTTTAATTCCGGCATTTAACAGGACAGCATGCTTCCATTCACTAACGTTTCGGCGATAATGGCCTTGTTCACAGCTGGAAGTAATAACACATGATTTGCAAAGTAATTCCGTCGATTTTCTGGACCTGTTCCAAGATCAAAAACTTCAGTTGAGACACATTGTGTCTATTTTCATTAAAGTGTGTCGCAACGTTTGATTTGGTGTTCTTTAGTCTTATGTTGGATTTATGCTCGTTGATATGAGTCTTGATTTTTCTTTCTGTATTCGAGGGAATTGACAACAGCAAACATCTGTTGCAAAGAGAGATGGCTTGGATTTATAAAATGCAATCTATGAGACCAATGGGTCTCAATGACCGTTTGGAATTTTCATGTTTTTTATAATACATTACTCGCTATGAAATATTGCTAGCTGCATATATTGTTTTCCTGAAATGCGTTTACACACACGTCGTATTCCCTCACATAACATGGCCGACTTCACCCACAGTCCGTTGTTTATGTTTACCCCTCGAGCATGCGTATAACATCACTTCCTTTAACGACGCTCACGCATAGAAACTGACACCCACGACCGAAGCAGAAGCCAGTAACACACCGAGTAAGTTCCATCCACTCACTAAACGCTGAAGCTTAATGCCGCTCGCGCTCACAGGTTCACCTGCTTGATTACCCCGCACCTGCATAAACTTTGACTAAAACGACCTTCGCTCGCGCTCACAGGTACACCTGCTCGATTACCCTGCACCTGCACAAACCTTGACGAAAACGAACTTCGCCCGCATGACTCCAGTCACTCTTCCTCCTTCCCCACTCACTTTCCTTTCCCCTCCTCACCAATCACCCTTCCCCGCATGTGAAACGCACTTTTACTGTTGCATGACTTTAATTATTTTATTCACCCGCGCTGGTTGTAACACATCCTTAGAGCTATGTCTTTATGTTTTGGTTGTAGAAGCTCCCAAATGAAGGGCACGCCTTGCCCGAAATGCATTGGAGCTACTGGATTTAAATATGCTTATGAATGATTGAAACATCGTTTGACACCATGAAAAGTTATCATGAAACACAATGATGATGTAAAATAAACGAACAATTTAAATTACATTGGAGTCCTGTTTCACAAGAACCTAAGGAGTGCCCACTATCCAGGGATGACACCGTATACGTACGGCGCCACATCACCAAGAATTATCTACAGACGTGCCTAGGACGGACACGTCACTTGGAGGAGCACCCGACCTGCTTACTTTCCAATAGAAAAACTACGCTCAAAAACGCAAAAATACAAACCTCCAAGCTGTGCGCCATCCACCTTTATTTAGCCAGCCAGTTATGGCATTCCTGTTGGTGTACGTATTCGCAATTCGTCAAGAAATAGTCATGAATACTTCACAGCCACAGATATACAAATTTAGGTTTTCCTTAATATCTCCAAAACTACTGAACAGATTTATTTTTCTGGACCAAGAGCTAGTTTTCTTTCAAATTTGATGTAACTCCGCCCAGAGGTACGGGCTGTATTTGTTTCTAAAATCTCTATGGATATTAACATGAGAAATGCACTTTTTTGACCTTTCCCTTTTTCTCGACCTTGCTTGACGGATAACCCAGAAACCTTTCATGCACAATAAAACTCACTGGCACACTTGTTTTGGAAAATTTCATGAAGATTCCTCAAACGTAGCCAAAGATATAGGCAAGTCAAAAACGCTTTTCATATATATATATATATATATATATATATAAATATGGTAACAATATAACAATTTGGTTACGTTATATAGACGATGTCTTTTTGCTGTGGAGAGGGGACAATGAAAGTGCAAATGCTTTTTTACAGGATATCAATGTGAACAAAATGAATCTGAATTTTACTTCAAACATGAGTTGTACTGAGGTTGAATTCTTGGGCACAAAGGTTTATGTAGAAAATGGTGAATTACAAACAACATTGCATAGAAAACCTACAGCAGGTAACTCTACGTTACATGCATCTAGTGCCCACCCCAGACACCTAATTGACAGCATTCCCTACGGTGAGCTTCTTAGAATAAAACGCATATGTAGTGATGAGAAACAACAAACTATATGTATGCAAGAGGCTGTGGAGAGATTCCGTAGGAGAGGCTACACGGCAAAAACTCTACAAAGGGCTTTGGACAAAGCCAATAGTAGATCTAGGGTATCACTATTACCAAATATAGAAGAAAATGCCTTGCAAGAAAATGAGGATACCTCTAAGACACCCAGGCTGATACTAACCTACAATAACCAGCACCGTCAAATTCGCTCAATAATCAATCAAAATTGGGCGATAGTGCAGACAGATGCAGTCATAACATCAGAATTGCCTCAAAAACCCACAATAACCTTTCGGAGAGGCATTTCGATGAGAAATAAAATAGCCAAAAGCATCCCAGACCTGGGTACCAAGAAGAAAAGCAGTCTTTGGTTACCAGAAAAACAGGGTTTCTTTAAATGTTCATCCTGCCGGGCATGTAAATTTGGAATAACTACCAAAAAGTACACTACACCTTTCAGCCCGAGGGAATTTAAAATTCAGGGATGCTATGACTGCAAGACGGAATATGCAGTTTATATTCTGACGTGTACCTGCGGGCTTAGATATGTGGGTAGCACCAAGCAGCAGGTACACGTCAGAATTTTGCAACATCTCCGTGCTATCGTGAACAACGACAGTACGTATCCTGTTGCAAGACACTTTAAGGCAGTCCACCAAAACAACTTGGCAGATTTAAAATATTTTGTCATCGGAGCAGTAAATGAGAATCCGTGTGGTGGTAACAGAGAAAAAAGCCTTAGACAGCTGGAATCTAAATTTATTGTAGAATTAGATAGTAGACAGCCCAATGGTTTGAATAATACAGAGGATTTACATCATTTCCTCTAAGACAATATCTATATTTTTTGAGGTTAGGACATGTCCGTTTAAGTCTTTCTCAAACCCTTAGGTTTCTGAAAACTAGTCTAAAAACCATACTGCGGCCCTAGTTACGTTTCCACACTCTTTTCTAAAAAATACTTTTTCAATTTTGGTTTTAGTCTTTCACGTTATAAGCATAAATTATTTTTATCTTATAAATTTTAAAAAAATCTCACAAAGCTTGTAAATATCAAGTTTTCCTTTTTCCCTTTTAAAAGGAAACAACACTATTATGGAATGGGAAAATATCACTGTAATTTTTGCACTTTAACCGAAAAAATACTTTTATGCTGCTATAAAACATTATATGCACTTTATTTGTGGGTTTGCACATGAGCTCTATTTTGCACAACTCTCCATGTTGCCTAGATAAACATTGATGAAGTCAGGTCCTTACTATTTGGGAATTCATTCCGGTATTTGTGTATAGCCATAAAATTGAGGTATCAATATTTTATAATATATTTCTATTTTTATATTGTATATAGAATGCATATTTATTTTTATATATATAGACATATTTTTTCATATCATATGAGGGAAATGGTTTTTATATATATATTTTTATATGTTGCAGATACACTCATGAAAAATTATGGAGCTATACAAATAAGTGACCATAACTGCAAATTAGGATATGTTCTGTGTCAAGATATCAAATATATCGGTGCACCATGTTTTATTTACTATTTTTTATGACTGAGCATTTATGCTGTTAGGTTGTTCTGACATGAAATACAACTATATTGGGTAAATTGGTTCCAGAGCAAAAAACTACAAAACCCAGCATACATTCGTATATAGTATTTTTTCTATGTTTAACACTGAGATGAGGTGAAAGCATCACACCAAAAATGTATAAAAATAAAAAGCGGACCATTTGTTTGTCACATTGAGAAAGAATACGGAGGTATTCGAAACGCGTCTGGCTACATTTGAATAATAAAAGACCTGCTGATCCACGAAAATTGGAGTCTGTAATCCGTTCCTTTGGTTTTGTCCCGGCTGGGCTCTGCAGAGGGGAAACGGAGATATCACTATATATATATATATATATATATATATATATATATATATATTAAGTCCAAATCACCAACGCGAGCAACGCTCGCAGCGCCCCTTCCCAGCCGCTTTCACGAAAGCGGTCCGTTACGAGGCAGGCAGCCTCTCCATAACGCTCCAAAGCCGTGATTTTCCAACTTACACGGCAGAAACGGACACAGACCCGACTTGTTGCTGCAGCAGACAAAGATTTATTAGATCATGGTCTTACAAGCAAACATTCACCCGACGCGTTTCAGTGCCAAGGCACCCACTCATGACTAAGGTGCCTTGGCACTGAAACGCGTCGGGTGAATGTTTGCTTGTAAGACCATGATCTAATAAATCTTTGTCTGCTGCAGCAACAAGTCGGGTCTGTGTCCGTTTCTGCCGTGTAAGTTGGAAAATCACGGCTTTGGAGCGATATATATATATATATATATATATATATATATATATATATATATATATATATATATATATATATATATCCCTCAAACAGCAGGCACTCCTTCAGCTTGCAAAATGAAAGGTACACACGGAGTTCTTGTTTAAAGCTTGAAAATGCTTTATTCGGTGCTTAGCCTTCTCGCCCCTACCGACAGACGCGTTTCGCCTCGCGGCTTTTTCAATGTCGATTATAATTGTGAAAAACAACCATTTTGAACCCTTCACATGTCGTCATAGCCATGAAGACAAAAGATGGACTTTCCACCAACCTCACTGATGTAATTTACAAGGCTGCCATCTTGTGATGGGTTAAAATAATACAAAAACATACTTAAATTCATTTTAGTGTGCAAATGCAAATCATAAAATTATTTTGAACCATAATTGAAAAACGAGGACAAATTTCATTTACAAGCGTATATATTATATACAAATAATTAATCGTTTTCAGTATATAACGCCTGTTTTAGTCTCAACCACTGTAGGAAAAAGAAAACAAGTATTTACAATAAATTCATAAATAACCAGTTTCGTTATCATAAACCCTGCTGTGGTTTCAGAATTGTGCCCTGAATGGGCTACTAACTATTGTCTAGTTAACACTACCAGCTCTTGAAAGATTCTTTTTTCATTTTGGGCGGTAGATTTATCATGAAAAACGGAAGGAAGTAAAATATTTTAAATATTTTAGACATTGCTGTTATTCTTTTTCTCGACATTACATCACTGCTCTTTACTCAAGGTGAGTCCAAAGTTCTTCATCATTATTGAGTCCAACCGGACTCATACTTTGCAGCTCAATGATGTAACGGGACTCCTTGGCTCTAAGTTTTTTCAACCTGTCTCCACCCCTTTCATGCTTATCTACCCCGTCGATACAATAGAATTGTAACAAATCCCTGTTACTTTGGTGATATACTTCAAAATTTCTTGCGACAGGGTAGGTTGGGTCTTTATTTGAAATGGCCCGCATGTGCTCCAATATTCGTTTTTTGGTGGGGTTCTTAGTGCTGCCTATGTATCTTTTTTACACTGACAGATAAGACAATAGATGGTGTATTCGGAGTTACAGTTGAAAAATTGTTTAATTTTTCCTATTGGCCTAGGGTCCCCTGGCCTGCCCTCAAAAGTGGTGACCTTTTTACTAAATTTACAAGCTTTACATTTCCGACATGGAAAGAAGCCGTTTATCCCAAGTTTATTCTGTGTTGTATTGGGTTTAGTAAAATGACTGTGTATTAGGTGGTCACCAATCGAAGGACATCTTTTGTATGTAATGGGAGGACGTTCTGGGATATGATTTTTCAGTTCATTATCGGTTTGGAGGATGTGCCAGTTCTTTTTAAATATTTGGATTATTTGGGCAGATTTATCATTGTACATGGTGATCATACGTACAGTATTATCATCAGTCCTCTTTGTTTTATTTTTGGAGGACAACAAGGTTTTCCTCTCAATTCCCTGCACCTTTTCTTCAGCCGTTTTTAAGTCACCTTTCCTGTACCCTCTGTCTTTAAAGCGATCTAATGCCTCATTTCTGGCAATTGTATAACTCCTCTCGGTGGTACAGTTGCGCTTCAAGCGCAACAGTTCCCCGTAGGGTATGCTTTTTATCAGGCTAGTGGGATGGTGACTGAAAAATATATATATATATATATATATCCACACGCTTTCTGCTCCCACCACTTCCGAATCCACACAGCGGCGGTACGGCGAAGAAGGAGGCACAGACCCCGCAGCACTTCAGTCAATAAAATGTATTCCGCCCGACACAATATATATTCTTCATCAAGAAAAATAAACGTGGCACTCTCCTTGGGTGGATTAACTGGTTTATTCACGCCACCACTCCCCTCCTCCTACGCGTTTGACCCCGAATAGGTCTTGATCACGGTACCGTGACCAAGACCTATTGTGATGTCGAAACGCATCGTCTGCAAATCGAATAAAGCTACCTGCTGAAATTAATTGTGTGGGCTCGAGCAATCTCTTTCGCCGGATTTTGTTTCATATATATATGCACTTTGATGACTGCTTCCTGTCCGTGAGCAAGGCTGTAGTGCCGAAACATGTAGGGCCGAGGGAAGCTATGTGCTACATGTCCTGGATTAAAGGCAATTGTCTCCAGAAATGGGCCTCTGTTTTGTGTTTATTGAAGGTAAAGTGACGGGCTTCTCCGTGCCCGTTGTGAGAGGCCGACCTGAAGGGTTGGTGGCCCCCTGCTCGGAGGTTGTGTTTGGATTTGATTAAGGGGGCATGACCCACACACTGCTGTGTCAACCTACTTAAGGATATGCTAAATAGCGAAAGAGACGGCAGCGCTGGAAGGGATTTGGTGAGGAGGGAAACCTCGTGCATCAATCGTATCGGAGACGGAGCCTTTTTCCAGGTGGTTTGAACATTTCAGCATCGTGTTGTTTACATAACTTGTGACTGAGTTCCATTTGGATTGATTAAACATCGTATGCATGATGAAGCTAAAGATAGTTAATACACGATCTTTGCCAGTATAATGAGAACTTTCGTTTAAACACGAGTACTTACCTGTGTGCCATGATGCATTGTGGGAGATGGAGGCTTGCTCAGTCAGGTGACCAAAGACACTATAAAGATGGATGCACAGATGCCGCCCTGAAGGGTTGGTGGCCCCCTGCTCGGAGGTTGCGTTTGGATATATATATATATATATATATATATATATATATATATATATATATATATATATATCAAAAAGCAAATCTTGACCGCTAATCACGTAGTGGAACCAAGCAGGTGCGGACCTCTTCCCCCAAAGAGTAACGTTCAGTAACGAGCCATCAACACACAAAGTTGTGTGAGCAGTTCAGAATCTTTATTGTAGAATCACAGGACGGCTGTCCTCCATGACGCGTTTCGCTCCGCGGACGGAGCTTGATCTTGGTCTCCGGAAATGGGTCTCTGTTTTGTGTTCAATGAAGGTGAAGTGACGGGTTTCTCCGTGCCCGTTGTGAGAGGCCGCCCTGAAGGGTTGGTGGCCCCTTGCTCGGAGGTTGTGTTTGGATATATATATATATATATATATATAGGAACTCCCAAACGCATCCCCGCTGTGTCCTCCGGTTACTTGAAAGGAGTGATCATTTTGTTGATATTTTCAAACGCTGCCAGCACGCGTGTTAGAGGACCCGTTCTACAAGTGTCCTGTGGACTGTTGGCAACATGTCAAATTTTCTTTACCGAGGGATCGGATGCCGCAGGACCGCCTCGGAAGCAAACCAATCAAGTGGCCGCTGTCAGGTACAGACTGGGACTTCACGGTACATTCCTGTTTCACGGCCCGGATTGCTTTTTGTGAATGGGGCAGAACATTGGGGATCCAATGGGGTCCTGGACATTAATATAGGGGTTCCATTTTAACATCAAGCCCCCTCCCTTGCCAGGCACAACAGCGCTCATGTGAGTGGACTCCTGACTCCACGAGCGGTACTTACCGGAACATGGAACTATGGTAGTTGCAGTCTCCAACACCCAACTGCAGCTGCATCCTATCAAGTGGAGCCAGAAGACCTCCTACAAAAGGGAGGGCCATAGCATTTCAAGGGAAGAGGCAAAGTGGAACCTTTGTTTGCAAGCGGCATATGAGGAAGGCAGACACAAGCCGAAATGCATCATGCCGAGCAAAGGTCATTAAAGAAACTCCCAAACGCATCCCCGCTGTGTCCTCTGGTTACTTGAAAGGAGTGATCGTTTTGTTGATATTTTCACGCGCTGCCAGCACGCGTGTTAGAGGACCCTTTCTACACGTGTCCTGTGGACTGTTGGCAACGTGGCAAATTTCTTTACCTAGGGATCGGATGCCGCAGGACCGCCTCGGAAGCAAACCAATCAAGTGGCCGCTGTCAGGTACAGACTGTGACTTCACGGTGAGTCAGGAAGATTACATTCCTGTTTCACGGCCTGGATTGCTGTTTGTGAATGGGGCAGAACGTTGGGGATCCAAGGGGGTCCTGGACATTAATATAGGGGTTCCATTTTAACATCAAGCCCCCTCCCTTGCCAGGCACAACAGCGCTCATGTGAGCGGACTCCTGACTCCACGAGCGGTACTTACCGGAACATGGAACTATGGTAGTTGCAGTCTCCAACACCCGACTGCAGCTGCATCCCATCAAGTGGAGCCAGAAGACCTACAAAAGGGAGGGCCATAGCATTTCAAGGGAAGAGGCAAAGTGAACCCTTTGTTTGCAAGCGGCATCTGAGGAAGGCAGACACAAGCCGAAATGCATCATGCCGAGCAAAGGTCATTAAAGGAACTCCCAAACGCATCCCCGCTGTGTCCTCTGGTTACTTGAAAGGAGTGATCTTTTTGTTGATATATATATATATATATGTATGTATTTGTAACAGTGCATCATGTTGTATTAGTCCTCTTTTGATTGGAACAATATCATACACATTGCATACCTATGGTGTATAGTAGTTTGAAAGCTATGGACCTGTTCCTTTAAATTGTTATTTAAATGGGTGGTGGGAGGACAGCATTAGCCCTTTAAATCTGACACTCTGTACGTAGAACTCTATGACCATGTCAAAGGTTTATGCTGAAACGCGCAGGTCTGTTCCTTTCTAATGCATGTGCACTTTTTCTGGTTATAACAGAAAAAAAAAAAGAAAAAAAACAGAAGCAATCCCACTGCCTGCGTTTGTGTCATCTCCCTGTGTTTGCCGTTTTCTACTTTGGAGGAGGCTAAGCTGTCGGATAGTGACCCGGAAACGTATATCCTGTATCATATATTTATAACCTATATATAAAAGGCTATATCTGGGAGATAAAAAGTAACTTAAAGAAAACTAACAAATTAAAGCAAACCATAAAAGAAGAGCCTGATTACGACTTTGGTGGTCTGAGCGCCGGACCTCAGTGGCAGCGGTTTGAAGAAGTCCACCACGGCACCGGTCTGAAGAAGACCGCTGTGGCAGCAGGATGCCACCTGCTGTGTTATGATGCTCCCTTTGGGTCGGTGGCGGTCTTTCTGACGGTGGTGAATGGTTTTTCATATTTGTCAATGCATGTGTGTATATTTTGACTGCAAAAGTGTTGAACATATACATATGCTTGACACATGTGAAAAAATAAATATTACCCTTTTCTGTAGTGTGGACCATATGTGCCCAGTCCAGTCAATGAGTAAATTGTACAAAATGAACTTACCTGGATTTTGACGCAAAACTGGTCTTTTTTTATTTGGGGTCAAGCTGCTACTGTGAAGGGGGGACTTGGAGAAAGGGATCTATGTCACAGACTGTAGGGAAAAAAGGAAATGGCTGAATAATCCCCCCAAAACCTTAGATTTTGTCGACTCGAAGGAGGTGTTCCCCCCAGCCATGGTCAGATCATCAGAAAGCCAACTCGTAATTCAGAAGGTGGTGAAACGTCTCTATACCACCTTATGACAGCTGCTTTCCTTCGACTGCCTCCGAGGCGGTCTGTGAATGACTGTCGGTTTTCATCGATGCTTTGGAGGTCCTTCATTCTGCAATCCAAAAATATCATAATACTGCGGGTGGACCGCATAGTTGGCGGGGGTCATTCTGATGCCACGGCGGCGAGCGGACCGCCAAAGTCATAATCAGGCCCAAAATTATCCAATAAAATTCTACAAACAGTTAAATTGACAAACTAAAAGGCACACACATTTTAACAACTTGCTACTCCAAAAACGGCCAAAATTACAATAAGAGGCGATTCTGCCCTATTTTCCTAACAAAACATGAAAGCAGAAGTGAAAAAATATATACAAATACTTCCAAAGTAAAAAAATATTTATTTTAACTAAATTATAACATTATTACATTTAAAATAGTGAAATAACAAATAACTATAAAACACTCTACTGCTTTCATGTCTTTACCTTTAGATGCTACAAATCAATTACTACAACATAGAAACTCTGCTAATCTACCAAAAAACACCACCAATCACATACCTGGAAAAGGCACACAAAAGTATGTTAAAGTAAAATAATAATAAACAGCAACTCACCCTAAAATGGTTACAAATACAGACTAACACACTCAGCCCCCACTCATTTTTAACAAACAAATGTGTAAAATTAAATTAATTCAAAATGTTCCCCAACTGACAATGACCCTCCTAGTCTACATTATAACACCCCCAATACAATCTTTCTCCGATGGGATGAAGGCAATAGCGAGTTGGATGTCTTCCAACTTTCTTCAATGTAATGTTGGAAAGACCGAGGTGATGCTTTTTGGCAAAGCCAAGGTCCAATGGTCCCCTGACTGGTGGCCATTGGACTTAGGCCCAATTCCTGAACCTACATCAATAGTCAAGAACCTGGGGGTTCGGTTGGAACCGGAGTTGACCATGAAACAGCATGTTAATATTACTGTGGGATCTTGTTTTCATGTGATAGGTCTCCTTCGCAGGATTTTTCCATTTCTTCCTGACACCCATAGGAGAACCTTAGTTCAGGCTCTGGTGATCAGCCGCCTTGACTATTGTAATGGGCTCCTGGCAGGTGCAAATGAAGAGGTTTTAGATCGTCTGCAGGTAGTGCAGAATACAGCAGCCAGGTTGGTGCTAAATGCCCCCCCTAGATCTCCATCGAAACCTTTATTACACAAACTTCATTGGCTGCCTATACGTCTTCGAGTAAAGTTTAAGACCTGCTGTGTCATTCATAAGGGTCTCTATGATTTGGGACCAGAATACTTGGCAAGAAAATTTGTTCCATATGTTCCTGCCCGTTCCCTTAGGTCCAGCGAACAGCTGCTTCTGAATGTACCTAAAATTAGCAAAACTAGGTTAGGTGGCAGGGCCTTGTCTGTATTGGGCCCTCTTGTTTGGAATGCGCTCCCACTTTATTTAAGACAATGTCCCAACCACCTTCGCTTTAGAAAGGACCTGAAAACTTTTCTGTTTAGTCTATTTTAGCTAATCTCCTTATTCCGGATCTTGATCATTTATTTATTGCAAATAATAAAAAATAAAACAGAAACTAATATTTTTATTACTCACATCACTCTGTAATGCAGCTGTCATAAGCGCGGAGATACTCCTCCGGGAGTTTATTCATAGCGCTATACAAACCAGCAAATAAATAAATAAATAAATAAAATGGAAAACATGAAAATAAAAACTGCAATTTCCAGCAAGAACACATATGTACGTATAAAATAGAAAACAAATAGCATATTTGTGTATGTCAATAACAATCATATTATACATGTTAAACATTTAATTCTTTATAATATAACACTATTTTCAGACATAGGCCATTTTTATGATGGCCTTCAGCAAGATCACCGACCGCCATCGCTTTAAGAGGAGACTGCTCGACAATGACTGGGCAGTCCCACTGCCAAATTAGGAGGGGACCAGCGTACTGTTGGGTGGAAAGTTACTTTTTCTACTGCAGCTTGTGCTGCAGCCCAAGAGAAGGCTGCAGCACAAGCTGCAGTAAAAAAAAGGCACTTATCATTGGCCCACGGGGAACAGGGACTCTGCTTGGGGCCCCCAAAGGCTGCTTTCGTCTGCCTTTTCATGGGCGTGGGAAAGTCATGAAAAGGCAGTATGAAAGGAACATCCTAATTCCTATGGTGTTGCCTACGCGGACACTGCCTTCACTGTAGGGATAGGAGTATGATCGCTGCCCCAACAGGATCGTGAATCCTGTAGGTGTGGCAGTTTCCCCACCCCGACATTATAGCTCCGACCGCCAGTATCATAATGCAGCCGTCGGACCGATGCACTGTATGTCAGGTGGATCACCACCGATGGCCTATCGATGGAGGCCCATCTGACTTCATAATGAGGGCCATAAGGACAAAAAGGACAAAATACATCATATCTTAGAAAGGATAACAAATTATTTCTCACAATGGATACACTTACAGCCAAGAAAGTACAAACACAGAAACTATCAATTAGAAGTGTACTAAATATTATTCTAATGCTTGCTATGGGAGGGCCACCTCAAAAGATGCAATTGTTACTAATGTAAAGGAACACAACTACCCCCGAAATGTCACCTAAATAGAATTAAGGCATGTATTACAAGTTTTAAGAAAGGCAATCACTAGTTTCCAAGAACCAACAACTAAAGTACTAAAATATATACTCCATAAGGTTGCCGCAAACACCTTACAGGCCAGCTACTAGCTATACCCACCCTAAAATCCCTAATTGCACAAACTAAAAGGACCACCAGTGATACTAGTAAACTAAGCTCACCCAGCATCAAATATGGATAATGGGTGGTATGTTCAAAATGTGCCCCAAACTATTCACTCAGATATAAACCATACATGATTAATATCAAAGCACTAACATACCATTCATATATGGCCTTCTACCTAATACACAAAGTAGCACTTACCACAAACCTGACCACATAACATAATAATAGATTTTGAACAATCCACTATTCAAATTATTTTAAAACGTTACCCACACATAGCCATACAAGGCTCTTGCTATCCTTTATCCAAAGCATTTGGAGACACTCCAACAACCTGCACTTGAGGCCCGATTACGAGTCTGCTGGTCAGAGAACCCACAGATTCTCAGGAGCACAGCGGCGGTGGTCTTGCTACCGACGCAGCAGTGGTCCGGCTGCCCCATTACGAGTTGGGCAGTTGGAATGGCGTGGGACTGCCGATGCTGCCAGGGAACCCCCATTCCCTGGAGGTTACACGATGGTCAGAGGCCAGAAAATGCTTGGTATGACTGCCACGGTCCCGCCAAGCATATTAAGAGTTTCCTCTATGCCGGTGGTGTCATGGAGGTCCTACATGGCCCCCTGTACCCCTTCACCAGTGGATGCACACAGGTGGGCATAACATGTGCCCACTGTGTGCATGCACACCAGATCCTGCACGGCATGGACTTTCAAGTTCATGCCGTGCATGAACTTTGTTGTGTGGTCCCATTGCGGTGCCTTTGAAAGAGGCACTGCTGTGGGACCGCAATACTGCCTGCCCTCAAGGCCTTATCTGGGAGCCAAGCAGCGGTGAGTCTCGGCAGTGTGGAGGCATGGCAGAGGCAAACCACCCACTCCGCCAAAACTTGTAATCATGCCTTAAGTGTAGAATATGTAACAAACCATCAATTTGCCATAGAAATTACAAATATTATTGCACTAGCATAAATACCTGTCACAGAGGTAGCTAACCACTACAACAAAACTTATATGAAGTCCTTTCTACCAACAAAATGGACACAAACTAAGCACCCAAATGGATTATTTTGAAGACACTTGGGATAGCAGAATGTACTACTCTTAACATAGACTCCAACGCTTATTCCAAATACCATGAAGGAATGTCTATGACAGCACCATGGCTCAATAAACCAAAGCTAACAATGCAGTAGAAGAATGGCACAATGTCTTCCAATCCACACTAGGCAGAACCCAACCTACACTCTAAATTTATAGAAGCCCTACAAAAACAACTGAGCTACAAACAACCACAAATGGAACAATCAGTAACCGAAATTAAACCTAAAGTTAGCAAACAAAAAATATACACTGTGCAGTTTACAATAAAGTTAATCTTTATCAACAACAAAGGAGTTAACTACTTAGAATCAATACTCACATCTCTATTATAAAATAGCAAACTTCCTACACAACACCCAATAAATAAAAAGAATAATCCAGACCAGCATAACTAAAATAATTTTTAACTAAATAATAAACATATTATTTTGTACATCAGCCAACAAAAATATACATGTGGAATTTCAAATAAGACCGTTGAATAAATTCAAAAAGAAAATCTCACCAAGCAAAAACCTCACAATTATCAATAGAAATCAATATAAAAACATAATCACAACACACGAATTAAAATTTAACAAGTACCAAGCACACACAGTTCACATAAATCATAAAATATAACATATCCCACCCACAAGAAATAACGTTAATATAAATTACTGTTCTGTAGCTGCAGATCCTCCCCCATAACCGTGTAGTCAAAAATATAATCCACCTTAAGGGAATTTTCTATTCCAAAAAGCCCCCAAAAATATGCAAAAATAAAACAAGTTCAATAGAGATCCATCTAAGCAACCCAAAGTGTTATTGAACCATTAAAAAAAAATAAAGTGTTCAAAAAAGAAATGCACCAAGAACCTCTAAAAACTAAAGGATATAAAGAAATAAAAATATTGGTTTACTAGACACTAAAACTGATTTCCTTTAAAAAACAAAATGCAAAATCTAAACATCCATACGAAGCCTTGAGATTCATAAACCTATAAAAGAAGACAATACCCACCTACAAAAAACAGTATCTACAAACATAACATATACATCACAATTAATGAACACAAAGCACATAACATAAATTACCATAATAAAATAATGATACATTAATAATTGAATCTTCTGAAACCTAACCCAAAACACTAGTGAACAAAATTACAAAAACTATGAA
The DNA here is from genome assembly GCF_964261635.1 of Lissotriton helveticus. Lineage (NCBI taxonomy): Eukaryota > Metazoa > Chordata > Amphibia > Caudata > Salamandridae > Lissotriton > Lissotriton helveticus. The sequence continues at coordinate 1,433,891,547 of NC_136057.1, read as the reverse complement.
TAAACCAACCAAAAACCAACATTATGACGATAATTTAATAGCACTCCCTATAAAAAAAGTAGAGCCTTATTAAGAGTTTGGTGGCGGTGTGGGAGCGCAAACCTCCCTCACCACCCAACCCATGTACAAACCTCCTGCCACATCATTTTTTTCCTGCCTGACGGTCAGTTCTTTGACGTTCTCAGGGCGGTGCCTATTTCATAGGCACCGCCCTGTTAACGTCAAAGGCAGTACCTGCACGGCATGGACTGCTGCAGTCAATGCCATGCAGGTACCGGTGTGCATGCACATGTGCGCCCCCTTGTGTGTATCCACATGGCATGAGGTACAAGGGGCCTAAAGGGCCCACTTTGCTTCCTCACCGCCACACTTTTCATGGCGGTTGCACTGCTATGAAATGTGTGGTGGTGAGGGAATTTATAATATGCTTGGTGGAACTGCAGCGGCCTTAATACCACCGCTCCACCACCAGGGATCCCTGGGCAGCCCATATGGGCTGATCATAATGGGGCAGTTGGAAGACTGCCACCACTGCGCCCCCACAAGTCTAGCGGTCTGTGGACGGCCAGAAACGTAATAAAGACCTTATAAAAGTTCTTACCTGCTCTGATGAACAGCAGTACCTTCTCGTGACCTACTTCCAGGAAAATTAACCAAAAAGTAGACAAATAAACTACAGTAAAAGAAATGGCCACTAAACTAAATGAACTAACAAAAAAGCCAATTTTCCTATAAAAAACAATAGGGATTTAATTTTAAAAATTATTTTTTAAATAATGTAAACAATATCAAAAAGTGATATAAAATATGATAATATTTTGTGCAGTATAAAATAAATAGCACTATAAAAACTATAACATAATTTAAAATATACTTAAAATGTTTTTTAAAAACTGGCTTTAAAAAACATATGTGAAACAACTGTATTGATGTAAATGTTCTAGAATGGCAAACATTACAAAATAATATAGAACTGTACAAGACTGTTTACATGTGATTTGCATGTTTTACATAATAATAAGTTTGTACAGAAATATTGTTTAAATAGAACAACGAAAATGTTTTTTATATCTAAATATATACATGTAATAACAATATATATATATTAAATACAATTGAAAAAATGTCATTACGAATTACAAACTGTGTTATGGACCTTCATTATGATAAAATATGTAAATATTAATTTTGTATGTGAAAATTGCAAAGCCAGCTTCCGTGTAAACCATTTTTTGGAAACCCTTGAACTCTGAATAAATTACAATGACTATTCCTACTTCATACAAAACCATTTTAGTGAAAGTACTGGACACTAAAGGGGTTACATTTACTATCCCCACTCCAATGTAAATCTTTTTGAGGAAGGTGTTGGACACTCAAGGGGTTACATTTACTATTTTCACTCCAATATAAACCATTTGGGCAAAGTGTTTGTCAATAAAAGGGTTACATTTACTTTTCCCAGACCATTCTAAACTATATTGGGGAAGCTGTAGGGCACTAAATGGGTTACCTATACTATTCATACTCTATAGTCAAACATGCTGAACATCTAGGCCCTCATTACAATGGTACAATAGTAGATGTCCCTCACGAGTCAAATGCAAATGCTTGATGAAAGGGTTTCAATGGTTTTGCATTTGAGTCATGAGGGACATCTAGTAACGACTAGGTGAACTGCAGCTCTTTGTAGAATTATTTTGATATTGGATACTATAATATTCACTGCCCACTGCTAATCTTGTCCCATAATGCTTTGCAGGGCCTTTGGTTGGGAATGTTTTTTTTGCCAAAAACTGTGCTTGGGGTGGTCCTAAGAGGATGGGACCACCACTGAAGTTCAACAAAATGTGCTTTTTGTTTATGCTCTTTGTGTTCATGGCATCTGCTTGGTCCTCCCCCTAGGTTAGGGGGGACACCAAAATCATCAGCTCTCTCATTGCCTAAAGTTTTCATTGAAAAAGTTCACTTTTGTGAATTGGTTTTATGCTTTTAAGCATGTAAAATTGCTTTTTCAAAGCATCTGAGAATGTTGTTATAGCTGCTATGCTACGTGCAATTTGCAAAGTGTGAATTAGCACAAACTTTGCATGCGCCATCAGCATAGTGTAGTATTAAACCCAGGCCTAGTCTTTAGCCATTTGTACAGCAATGTCTTTAAGCATAGGATTAGCACAGTGCTATCCACGCCGAGCTGTAAAATGACTAAAGCCATTTACCACTCCAGGCACAATATTACATCTTTGGATTGGTAAAATACCATCCAAGCCAACCTGAAATGAATAAAAGCAACCTCTGACACGTGTTTCGCTGCCATTACAGCTCTTCAGAGAGGTTTAGCTTTGTCCAGACACAATGGAGCACCCAGTATAAGTCAAAACAAAACCCCATATATATCCAAACAAAAGTTTGCCTGCAAAGAGGGAACCACACCACAGGTAAGTGAATCTTGCCCTCATTTATTGAGGAAACCATAGGATTCCGCAGCTCGGTGTTAAGTCAAATACAAAGTCCTGCCCGATGCGATTGCCTCGAGAATGAGACACGGAGATTCTTGTCGGCACCCGTTTTAATCACAGTTACCCCGCCTCCATTGGCGTAGCCACCCCGTGGCATTATGGTACTCGTAGTGCGACCGTATTATTGCAGTGAGTTATCCGTGCCTCATACTTCCATACTGCAAGTGTTTACCCCAGTGGGTTGCTTCAGACACTGTTCCCGCTGAAAAATGCACATTCACATCCCTCAAATGCATCACCTGTGCCTGGTTCTGCTATGTCGGTTGGCTCACCCCGCGGCCCAGGCGGTGCCGCTTCAATCCAAACAAAAGTTCACCTGCACAACAGGTAAGTGAATCTTGCCTTCATTTATTGAGGAAACCACAGGATTCAGCAGCTCGGTGTTAAGCCAATTACAAAGTCCTGCCTGACGCATTTTGTGTATTCTGTGAAGCGGCTCACCACCGCGGAGCGAGCACCCGGAGAAGGAGGAGCTGCGACGGTGAAAGTCTCTCTGGGTCGCCAGTCCCGATGCAGTAAAGTTTGCTCCCACTGCTTATTTTACAACAGAATATGTAAAGACGAACTTGGAAATCAGCCTTGATAGACGGATTTCGCCATGTGGGTTCAGCTGAATAGCTGCGAATCGGAGGACCCTCAGTTCTGACGCCGAAATCAGTGGTGAGTGTTGTGTTCTTTTCTTGGCTCACGAATGTCTGTATGCAGCGTCTGCTCCGAAGGATTCGCATATTAGAATTAAGAGTGCATGCCCCCAGACAAGTTGGTCTATATGACGTGTTTTTTTCCAGGCATGTCATGTCATCTATTACGGAATGTGAGGAAGCCGCAATGGATATTTTCAAACAGGGAACAGGACGGATCATATATGTAGTGAATGAAACTGAGGTCTCTGAAAACTCTTCCAGCAATCTGAAAGTGCTATACCAGACCTTGGAAAAAACGCATGAGAATGAAATTTACAAATGGTGGGAGGCCACATCCTTAGAAAAATATCTTCAAGTGGATTGTATTCCTAGGGGCTTACATATTTTTATTGTCCCCTCTTATGAAACTCCGGATCCGCAACTTCTAAAGGACTGGTCTGACCACACCACTGAATCCACAAAAGGAATGGTCCGATTTCTGATTAAATACGCATGGAGCAACAAAGTAAATCTCTTAGAGGAAATTAAAAAACTGAAAGAAATGATTAAAAAGGATCAAGACACCAAACAATGTGAAGATTTGAGAGCTTGCATGATGAAAAGACTACGAGATTACGAAAGCACCATACGCAAACAAATAAAAACGAGATTCCAATGCGAAGAGCAAGACTACGCCTCGGGGCATAGCCTAACATTTGCTTATAAATACGACATCCCAAGCAAAAAACGTAACCAACAAAAAGTGGGGGCACCAAGCAACAGAGATACCGCAGAATTGGAGATAGAAATCTCTGAGGAAGAACGAGTAGCCAATCAAGATGGGGACTCTAACACAGCGTCCACTTATTTTCAGGAATACCGGATGATCAGGGAAAACCATCAAAGATCGGCACCCTGCACACACCGACCAGTCCAACAGTCAAAAAGAAACAAAAAACCAGAAGAGGTAAACAAAGAAGGAGAAGATTTGATGTCCCCAAGAGTTACCCGCAGCAAGAGGCGAGGCAGATGGTAACTTCTAAAGCTGTTATCAACCTTTCTGACAGAGTTCTCACGGGTGTAGAAACTCAAGTACTTCAACTAGGACTGACTTTTTGTCCCACTGCGGACTTTGACTTTGTGGAAACAAGGGTGGATTTATTTAAATATACTAGAAAACTGAAATTTCAAAAAATCCATATATTACACCCCCCGACAACCTTGGGTGAAGACACTGGTATTGAAAATGACTCGGACTTGCTCTCTGGTACTGATCTGGATACTCTTCTAACTTTACAGCTCTTAGAGTCCTCTGAACCTGACAGCAATATCCATCAACTGCCAGACAATGAAACCCGTCTAGAAATAGCTGGGATCATACAAACGAGTGGCAAGAGCGGACTAAAAAGAAAATCAAGAACAATTCCTCAAACACCTTTTGACGCTATCAATGTCATTAATGGGGCAGTAATAGCAGACTTGAATCTAAGGAAAGACAACAGCAACTAAATCAAAGGCTATAACATTCCATTTGAGCAATGGCAGGCAATTCAATCATTTAATAATCATAAAGCCCTCTGAAAAAGGGGGGAATATTCTTATTTTCTCTCAAGAGCATTATGTCTCAAACGCTCTGAGCCAGCTTGAGGACAGAGAATGTTATTTACCCACTTACCCACTAATAAAGTAGTTTATGCAAATTGCATCAAGACCTTCCATGAATTTGTTATGTCTTGGAGGGAGGATGGTATAATTGATATAGATTAATTCTAATTTTTATTCAGTGAATGTCCCACAATCCCTACCTTTTACCGCCTTCCAATGATCCATACAAATGCTAGTAGACCACCAGGGAAACTAATTGTTGCTTCTATAATATAGTCTGCTTGAAAACTGCTCTGTTTATATTGATTCATTTCTGGCTCCATGGGTCAAGAATCTCAGTTCCTATATTAAGGACACAGGTGATTTTTTTAAGACTCATTGAGGGAGTAAGCTGGGAGGATGACATGTTTCTCATCACACTAGACATTACCAGCCTCTACACCTGTATCAGCCACAAGGATGATGTGGAGGCTGTCACATGGTTCCATAACAAACGTCCCATCAAATTCATGAGACATAATGATATGCTGGTAACCATGTTGACCTTTTGTCTTGAAAACAACCTCTTTATTTTCAAGGGCCAACTTTATAAACAACAACGCGGGACAGCGATTGGCACTTGCTTTACCCCAGCTATGCAAATCTTTTCGTGAGCTGGAGAGAGAAGCACATGGCCTGGAGGGATGTACCCGAGCAATGGATAAACAACATAGTATTGTGGGCCCGCTACATTGTTGATCTCTTCATTGTGTGGAAGGACAGCTGCGGTGCGACTGAGGAATATGTTGCCTTCCTCAATTGTACCAACTTGAACTTAAAATTTAGTGGTAACATTAGCAACACAAGTGTCTGTTATTTAGATTTGGAAGTCTATATCCAACAATCCAAGATTCTGACCCGCCTATATAGAAAACCAACAGAGGGTAATGCTGTCTTCCACGCTAGGAGTTTCCACCCTAGGAGTATGATTAACAACATTCCCTATGGGGAACTCCTGCGGCTAAAAACTAACTGTACAACAGAAACTGAATACACCAAAGCTAAGGAGGACACTTTCATTAGATTTAAAGAAAGGGGATATTTTTCAAATATTCTTAAACAAGCACATGTGAAAACAAACTCAATAGATAGACTTCAGCTTCTGATACCCAAAACCCCCAAACCAGAAATTGAATCTAAGGTCACTCAACTAGAATGAAAACCCGCTATAATGCGAAGTCCTGAGAGGTGGTGCGAATATTTAGGAAAAACTGGCGCATTCTCCAGACTGATAATATCTTGAAAAAAGTTATACCTATGTATCCATTAACCCTTTAACCACAGCGGAAAGTCCACCTCGGTGCGGGCGAAATAAAGGGTGGGCGTGGTTCAGACGGCCCCTGGCCGTCCTCCGCACACGCCCACCGTGACGTCGGACGGCCGGGAGCCGTCCGACGCATTGAACGAGTTAATAACCTACAGGTGCAGTGAATCAATTGGTGACCATCTAGTGCACAGTCACCTTAGATCAGTATCATACCAAATACAAACTGTACGATTTCTTTTTCCATGTATAAAATGTAAGGTATGTAAATGCAGCCATAAAGTGTTAGACTATAACACTTTAGAAAGTGGTATGGAAGGAAACAGGGCCTAAACCATCACTCGACTTCTTAACTGTAATTTGGATTTCACTGTGTATATCTTAGAATACCCATGCCCCAAAAGATATGCGGGCAGTACCATGCATTCAACCATATTATAGCATATGCACGCAATTTCTAAGAAAGACCCCACTTATCCAGTGGCTCACCATTTCGAAAATATGCACAACAATATACGTGATCTCTTGAAATTTTTCTGCATCGATCAGAACCCCAAGGATGAAAGAGGTGGGGATAGAATAAGACAGTTACGAGCCCTTGAATCCAAGTACATTATTGATTTACAAACCAAGGTTCCATTAGGCCTCAATAATGATGAGGAGCTGTGGTCCCATTTGGAATGATGTTGTCAATTTTCTGTCTAAATGATACAGCTTTAACTGTCCTCTATGACTTTTTTGACTTTTTTGTCCCTCTTTTCCTTTTTCCCTTGTTCCTCTTATTCCTTGTGTATTAACACAAACACATGGGTTATATGCATATCCAGAACTGCAAAGTACTACTCTAACATTCCGCTTTGCTCATTCAGGGCTCAATTGTGAAAGTCCAAGTGCTCCTTTTTCAACAAATATATGTTTGGTTGTAAATAGAATTTTCTAAATACAGAGTGACTGATATTATCTATTTGAGATGATATTAATCTGTAAATGACTGCAATGAAATTCACTGTCGGAAATGTGTTTACTTACAAACTGTGTTTTTTAACTGAACCAATTCAAAATTGTTGAAATTTGTGTTTCTTGGAACACTTGAGAAAAAAATATTATATTATAAGGCCTGTAACATGTTTTAAGATGGCTGCCATGAATTCCGCATTATGCCTTAAATTGATTACGCTGTTTTGTGCCATTGTTTTTAAACTTACGTCTTGATTTGACATTTGACATGCAACTTGGTGTCATCAGCATCGAAGAAGGCAGAGTGCCGAAACTCATCTGTCAGTGCGGGGGTTATGTTATGGTATGTTAAAATAATTTCTAGAGCGCACTTACACCAAGCGGTTTCATGGTGCTAAGGACAGGAAAACTGCGGCCGTGGAGGGCAGTGGGATGGTTAATCATATGCTTGTGAGAAGAGGAGAGTTTTAAGGAGAGTTCTGAATTGAATGTAGCATGATACAAATCTCAGGTTGTTAGGAAGGGAGTTCCAGAAACGGGGGGTCAAGAAGGAAAACCTAAGGCCACAGTATTTTTTCCATTTGAAAGTGGGGATTGTGGATGGAGAACATGGCGGCGGCACACTAGCTCGCCGCGGTGCTTCAGGTCGATCCCCCGCAGGACAGTCCCCGCTGAGCAGATGTATGCGTGACCGCGGTGACCCTGAATGAGACCCTGGATGAGACACTTCTCTGTTAATGTTGGCAATACCTTCGCTACTTTTTACTGTCTATCCCGCTTTTCATCTTTCATCTCTTTCCGTCCCGATGGTGGTTGCAAGGCGAAGCGGCTGGTGTGGTGCGGGAGTCCTGTTTCCATCTCCATGCTTTTTTTCTTTCGACTTCGACATCGACTGGAAGCCGTGCAGCGAGGAGGACGGCTGCGGCAGTAGCAGCGGAGGTATCGGGTGTAACGGGGGAGTAGGCGAGGTTTCACCGACGAAAAGTAAGTTGCTTCTTTTTGCTCAGGGCTTGGACTTTGGAGTCGACTATAATCAGAGCGGCAGTGAACCCAGTGGGGGGAATCCTGAAATCACATGTACTTCATATCTCTCAGGATTTAACAACGGGTTTAACAACGGAATACCTCCCTCGAAGCCTGTAAACTCCTCTAATAAGTCTAAGAAGTCTTTAAGCATATTGGGCACTCTATTTAGCCCAAGGATCTGCATAGCCGCCCTGGAGCTAAGAAAGGGGAAAAAATTAAGGAACCTATTTTCTCCCAAGGGATTAAAGCCAGCTTTAGCGCCTGTAAGACACATTGCCGCGGACATTGAAGTCCCCCAATATTTACAAGCACCTACTCCGGCTTCAACAGTGGAGGGGTCTCTTGGGCAGGAATTGGGTGGTGTTAGCTATATCAGTCGGGAGCTGCCAGAGATCGCTCTATCAGAGCTATCTGATCTCTCTGATCTGAGTGGTAGTGCGGTCAGGGTAGGGGAGCAAACACAGTCCCCTCTTGACAAGACCACATCAGTAAAATCTGGTGTATTTAAGGCAATTAATGACTTACCTAACACTCCCAAAAGCGGGGCTAAGAGTGGTCGAAGTCGCCGACAGAAAAAGAAAGTAGAGCTCAAGAAGGTCGGGACCTTGGAAGTGGGGGCAGATATAGGAGAAGTGATTAAACCACTATCCAAACTGAAACCCTCTTCATATCTAAACACTGAAGTCAAGTCTAAAGCCTTAAGTGTGAGGGCTAAGTCTAAAACAAAAACCAAGCTTAACGCTAAAGACACTAAAGTTGCACTTCCAGCAAGTTCTAAGCTAACACCCTCACTTCGTGCCTATTTTAAAGCCATTCCTCAGATTATACACCTTTCTGAGGGCTTAAAAAATCAAGGCATGGCGTCAATATCAGACTCCAACACTGCGTTAGGGGTGGAATCATGCTCATTAAAGGACATGGTTTTATCCAAAGAGTCGGCTCAAGACGGGAGATTCCCTGATCAAATAATCGACTTTGCTAAAGATACCGATGTAACCTATGGTAAAGAGGCTAGCTCGCGAGGACTATTAGACCCAGGAGAGCCAGACCAACATCAGTTACAATCACAGTTGTTCTTGGAGCAGCAATTGAGTGAATCTCAATCCCCCGCTAAAGCTGTCTCTCAAGAGGATGAAGAGTCAGATTCCACGGATTTGGGTTCTGACTTGGGTGCTGTTGGTGGAGCTTCTGGGGGGCTAGTTGAAGAAGAGGCCTCAGCAATTTCGGCTCAACTCGAATCTAATTCCATACCGACTCCTCATTTATTATCTCAAGCTCCATTGACGGCAGCCTCCGTATTAGAGATGTTTTCAGCCCTCACCAAGGAGATAAGGAAAGGTTTTGCTGAGTCTGCGGCCAATCAACAAGAGTTCAAAAATTACTGTGAGTCCCTCGACAGTAAAATCGAAAACCTCACCATAAGAACGGGAGTATTAGAGGAAACAGTGGGTGTCCAAACAGTTTATCTGGATCAGGCAAGGCAGGATATAGTCAAACTCACAAAGGAAGATCTAGCTCTTAGCGACAGGATGGAGACCCTCGAGAATAATGCGAGAAGAGGAAATATCCGCATTTTAAACGTCCCTGAAGGGTCTGAGGGGTCAGATATAAAACAATACATCGTCTCACTACTGAAGGAAGCCTTGCCATTAGAACATACCACCGAGGACTTGTCCGTTGACATCCAGAGGGTATATAGGGACCCCTTTAGGCTTAATCCTCAGCGTTCTAAACCACGAAAGATTTTGGTAAACTTTCACACCTACGTTTTAAAGGAACGCATTTTGAATTTGGCCCTGAAGCAAAAGTCTCTGGCAGGGAAAGGCTTTACTTTCTTGATAAGATCTGATCTCTCCAGAATAACGCTGGAAAAACAGTGGGAGTTTGGCAAACGTCTGGATGCTTTCAGAAGATTGGGGGCAACGGCCCAGCTGATGTTCCCAGCTGCTCTAAGAGTTATGCATAATAATAAGATGTATAACATTAGGTCAGTTCAAGCGGCAGATGAGTTGTTAATGGATCTGGGCAAAACAGTCTCTTAGGGCAAAGTATTAAAGTATAATAAAGTTCCGAATACCCAGTACTGACATATAAATGGGCTTCGATGGAAGAAATTTTGATCATAGATAGCTCCCCCTCTCCCAAGCGCTAAATGGACTCAACAAGTTTGATGTTTGATGCTTATTTTTTCTCTCAGTCCTAATTTTGAATAAGTACAATCAGTGGTACATATCTCCTCATGTGGCTACATGTGTTAAAAGGAAATAGAAAAAATAATTAATTAAATAAACAGAAAAAATAGGACATAAAAGAAAGGGGGAAAGGGATTATGCTAAAAATTAAAAAAAAAAAAAACGATAAAAAACGAAATAAAAAAGGGGGGAAAAAAAAAAAGGGGCAAGATTATGAAAAAAAGTAACACAAAAAATCATCTTATTCATCAGGTTCATTTAGGTCTATTTACCTGAATAGTTAGCGGGTGCACTTTTCTGTAGGGGATAAACCGGTGGGGCACTATCTACTGGGACTATGTTCCGGTTAGATAATGCAAGGGTTCTTCACGGGGGGGGGGCTCTCACCTGCGGGTGAGTGCACAGGGGTGGAAAAAACATAAAATGTCCTCAATAACCGGTTTGGAAATCTTTGGAATAGCTATTCTTGGTTTATACATTTCACATATCTTACATATCTTACCTATATCTGTTGGGCACAAAAAATTAATAGTTTTACAAACGTATCTTTTCTATGTTATATTAAGTGAATTGTCCTATCAAGTAAGGGATGAGTAGTATAAGCTTCCTTTCCTGGAACATCAATGGCCTGCGCACAAAGCCTCGTGCAAATAGAATTCTACAATATCTGAAAGAATCAGCAGTGCAGGTCATGGTATTGCAGGAAACCCATCTCTCGCATACTGAAATGTCAGACATAATTAAAAAGAATAGATGGATTGATTTTATGGTCACTACCACACAAACATCCCATACGAGAGGGGTTGCAATCATTTTTAAAAAGGGAGCCAAAGCCAAATTAATATCAAAGGTTGTGGATTCTTCAGGCAGGTGGGCTATTGCGACAGTCCTTATTGCGGGGGTATCAATTACAATAGTTGGCTATTATGGCCCAAATCAGGATGACCCCACGATACTGGAAACAATTGTTTTGAAGTTATTATCAATACCAGGACCCATTATCTTAGCCGGTGATTTTAATATTGTTTTGGACCCCATCCTGGATAAGTCTCCTAACAATCGTTCCAGGGTTTTGTCTAAAACCAGATCCTTTCTGGTAGAAGCCATGAGACAGCAAGGGTTCGTCGACGTCTGGCGACAAAGATCAGGACACCAACAGGGGGTTTCCTATAGAAATTATAAGTATCACCATAAGTCTAGGATAGACTACATTTTAATAACCCAAAGACTGGTTGATTCAGTTAGAGCAATAGAATATCTTCCGTCACACCTTTCAGATCATTCTGCGGTTAAATTGGTGATGGATTTGCGCAGTAAAAAAATCTCGACGGTTTGGTCCTTTGATCGTTCCTTACTTACCAACGAGGAGGACATTTCGTTTTTAAAATCTGAGACACGTAACTTCTTCCTATCGAATGAAGGTACAACATCGGATAAAACTATCTGGGATGCATATAAGGCAACATTGAGAGGATTGATTGTGACTAAAATAGCCTTTCAGAAAAAGATCTACAGCAAAACAATATCTGCTATAGAATCAGATATGGCTGCTATCGAACAGGAAATAGATCTAAGTAATAGATCTTCAAGGTCAATATTAGATACCCTTCATAACAAACTGGCGATACTGAAGGGGACCCTGGCATCGACTCTGAGTTTGAGAATTCAACAGAGGTGGGAAGCCAGCAAGCTGGCCCACTTCGAATATAGTGAAGGTGCAGGCAAATTGCTGGCCTGGAAGACCAAAGTAGACCAGGTCCGGAATAACATTGCAACCATAAAAATAGGTACTACTAATCTCTCTTCCGATGATGATATCAGGGAGGCATTTAGGGAATTCTTTCAGGCCATTTATAAAGAAGACAAAGTGATATCGGTTGAGTCTGTTAAGAGCTGGTTGGATAAAATCACCTTACCTTCCCTCACTCTGGAACAATCTCAATATCTGGACAGCCCCATCACTGAGAGTGAGGTGATATCAGCTATTAAGAAATCTAAGAAGGGGAAAGCATCGGGGCCTGATGGCCTTCCGGCTGAGGTATATAAATTCTTAGACTCAGAGATTGCTCCTTTTCTAACAAAGTTGTTTAACCAAATTCTCTTAGAAGGTATGGCTCCTCCAACATCTTGGGATGTTGCTTCTATTACCCTTATTTTAAAACCAGGTAAACCGATGGAAGATTGTGGGTCATACAGGCCAATATCTATTTTGAATGTGAACTATAAAATCTTTGCCACTGTTTTATCATCAAGATTGGCCAATGTCGCACCATCAGTCCTTCATCAAGATCAAAAGGGATTCTTAAAGGGAAGACAACTATATGAGCTGACCTTTGATCTAATTGGTGCCATAGATATAGCAACATCTAATAACCTCCCATTGGCGGCTATGACGCTTGATGCAACCAAGGCCTTCGACAGGGTGAATTGGGTTTACCTGTCGGAGGCCCTGGCCAAGTTTGGTGTGGGGGGTGGGTTTCGTATGGTGATTAGTCTTTTGTACAGCAATCCCTCGGCATCTCTCCTCGTTAATGGAGAATTATCAAGTTCTTTTTCTATCTCAAGGGGAACCCGACAGGGCTGTCCACTCTCCCCCTTACTTTTTGATTTTTACATCGAACCTTTCGCGCAATGTCTAAGGGAGGAGCCCGCCATTAAACCTTTTCAGTATCAAGGTTGGATGAGGAAGGTGGCTCTATATGCCGACGATGTACTTATTTTGACATCAGAGGCCGTAACGGCTCTCCCTGCCATAGTGAAGCTGGCTAGCGCCTTTGGACTAGTGTCGGGGTATGAGATAAACTCAACTAAAACCGAAATACTTATCTGGAATGATGAGAATCCACCTATAGAATTTCATCCCAGCACCTCTATGCGTTACCTAGGCTTAACAATTGTAAACGACATAAATAAAATAGTCCAAATTAATCTAAGCAAAGTGCTTAAAGACTGTCGTAAGCTCCTTCACTCTTGGTTGCATCTCCCCCTCTCATTAATAGGTAGGGTTAACCTTATTAAAATGTCTATTCTTCCAAAGATCTCTTTCTTATTTAATACAATTCCCTTATATTTTGATCAAAAAATTTTAGCTAAATTTCAATCAAACGTCTCTTCTTTTATTTGGCACAACCATCTCCCACGTATTGCCTGGAAAAAAATAAGACGGCGACGTGAAAAGGGAGGGCTGGCGGCCCCAGATTTAAAAATTTATGCTTGGGCCTTTCAATTATCACATTCAAGGATGTTGTTAAAGAAGCCCGACTCCTTGGGGGTGGGAATGATGTATGCAGCAATGATGGAGGGGGAAAATATCAATCACTCTAGTTTTCTTTTTAAGTTTGGAAATCCTAAGTTTTTAAAAAAAATTAAACTGAAGATCCTACAGGGCTTTGCTCGAACATGGGCAGATATCATGAAAGCTATAAAAGTAAATTACTTTTGTGAAAAAACACCATTGTGGGATCTACCCGAAAGCCCGGTTTGGCTTGATGACACCCTGGCAGTCCCTTTGAGGGAGGCCGGCATGGAGGTTTGGGGGGACCTTTTTTATGAGGGAGATTTATTCTCATGGGAATATTTGCAAGCTAAGATTGGTCCTAACCTTTCACGCTTCAAATATATCCAGATTTATAGTTGGACAGCAGCCTATAAAACGTCCCCTGCTAATAAAAATAAGTTCAAACTGGGTGGTCATAGCCCCTTTATCTCCGATCTACTAACTAGAGGGCCAGAAAAGAAAGAAATATCTAGATGGTACAACTCTATAATGGATGAGGTAGATGGAGACTTCGTTTTACCAGAGTCAGTATGGGGTTCTGTTCTGGGGGATGTGAACTTACAAACACTTTGGAAATCTTCTTTCCAGCTTTTGTGGAGCATCGTTAAGCCATCATGGCTTCGCAGAAATCATGTCTTTACCCTTTATAGAGCATATTACTCCCCCTCTAGGCTTTCAAAATTTACAGAAGGTCAGACAGTGTCTTGTGCTAAATGCGGTCAAGTCGCTGCTACAGATGCACATATGTTCTGGGAATGCCCGATACTAACAACCTTTTGGCAGAATATCAGTAACTGCCTCACTGAGTCTTTAGGAAATCTTGTCAAAATGGATCTGTCCTTGATCATCTTTGGAGTGTTGGAAGGAGTACTACATCTACCTAAATGTTTAGTTTTTTATTCCATCCTGCTCGCAAGAAGAGAGATCTGCAGGAAGTGGAAGGACCCGTCACCTCCTACCTTTAGAGACTGGCAAGACTCTGTACTGCGGACATCAGTCATTGATTTGGCTAGATCTGGAAATCGCAGAAAAAGGGCATTTTGGCATCTGATAAAGTGGTCTCAGTGATATATTCGGGTTTTTTTTTTTTTTCCCCGAGTCCAATGATTGATATCCTAAGGTGCTCTTTGTTTTTAGCACCATTGGAACAGCTGTTATCCGGCCCCCTATATGGCTGCCAAACTACTCCGTGATCTGCTGTGGGATGGCAGAGTAGGATTTAGTGCCTCCTGGGAGTTCGATGGAAGACTGAGGGATAGATGGCCTTCAAGATATGTGTCCCTACCAGTTCTTAACTGAGTCAGTCATTCTCCGTTGATTCCTATACGGCACTGGTCCAATTGGAGGTTATGAGGACAAAAAAAAAAAAAAAGTGGGGATTGTGAGCAAGTGAAGCTGAGAGGAACGGAGTTCCAGAGAATGGACGTAGCGTTGAATTCTGGAAGAGATGAAGGCAGGGCCTTAACTAGCAAGGGCCTTAAAGATGGTACAGCCCAGCTTGAATACACAGCGTTTTGCCACCGGAAGACAATGAAGGCTCTTCATCAGGGGAGTGACATGGTGATGTTTAGGTTGGCGAAAAATGAGGCTAGCTGCCTGGTTTTGGACGAGCTGTAGGCGGTGAAGTTGGTATGCCGGAATGCCACATAAAGAGCATTCGCATAATCGAGGCGAGAGGTGACCAGTGCCAAGATGACAAGAGTAAGGGCCTCGGTGGTCAAAAACCTACACATTTTCCGGATTCTGCGAAGATGGAAAAAGCAGGAGGAGACTACAGCATTGATTTGAGGCTTCAGGGACAGGTCGTTACAGATGATGACTCCAAGGCTTTTTACGGAGTTAACTGGTTGGGAGGGGGTACCCAAAGAAGGAGGCCAGAAACCGGGGTTCCAAGGGTTGGAGGATTCCCCTGTTAGAAGAAGCTCAGTTTTATCGGGGTTATGATTAAGTTGGCTAGAGTACATCCATTCACTAATAGAAGTCATAGTGGATTCCAGCACATTAAAATCACTTTTCAAAACAAATTCCTGTGAGTGCCCTCCTTTAACAAGCCAATTGAACGGTTCAGACAAGTGGAGAAATTTATATATGTATGAACATATAGGGGCTGATTACGATGTCGTCGGATCGCAAATTATGGCCTGTCGGTTGCAATCCGAACGACATCTGGCAGCATGCGGAGGGACTGAATGCTGCTCTTCCGATGGGCTCAAGGAGCCTGTAAATTCAGCGGTCAGACAGTAATCCCTACTATAAGGGTGGTGTCTTCTCATGCTTCACCGTATGGATTACTATGTCTCTTTCAGTCTGCCTTTCTCTGGTGGTCCGACCGCCATAGAAAGGCAGACAGATACTGACTTGGGGACCACAAGCAGTCCCTCCTCTGCTAAGAGGCCTGGGGGCACCTGTGATGTCCCCCCAAACATTCATGCGCTCTGTGGCAGGTACCCATGGTGCCTGCCAAATGGTGTATTGATGTTTTACAAGTGTATGTTTGTCTATTGCAGCTTAAGCTGCAGCCAGCAGCACAAGCCGCAATATAAAATATACACTTTTCAACCGCATTGAATGTGGTTGCAACATAATCATTGGAGCAGGACCTCCGAATCCTTGTCGGGCAGACCTTTTCTCTATCGGATGTCGTAATAAGGCCCATAATAATTTATGATCTCACACAAATAAATATATCAATTATTTTCACAACTGCCTATTTTCTAGCAATTGAAAACATATATATTAAATTAAACATCAGTGTACACAATACCAATATTATTATAACTTTTAAACATTATGTACTTTAACACATTTTTATTACATTTTCAAAACAAACATAACAATAAAAACATATTTATCAATAGAATATCATGCTAAAATTAAAATTCAATGTTATATAGTAATTATTTCTTAACAATTTAAAATAATCTTGATTTTTAATGTAAAACAAAATCATATATATTGTGATTAATTTTAATTTAAAAAATCTCAATGTAATTTAAAACAATACAAATGTGAATACATTATTACATTTAACAATACAAAATGAAAATATCAATTTTGAAATTATAGTTTTTTGTAAAATTTGTAAAGAAATTATAAATGATCTCTAAATAATTTTAAACAATTAAATTACATGCACATAAGTGTACTTTTTTTTTTAAATATGAGAGCATTTACATGAATTGAACATTTGTATTTAAATGAGAAAAAATTTATTTTAATAATTACTTATTGTAAATAAAAAATACATTTTAAAAAAGATTGCAAAAATTGTTATAATTATAAAAAAATTAACATACAATTATATTACTAATTAATTTCCTCTTCCGTATCACCTAAAAACCCAACATCTTGCTGCTTTGACATAATCATATATACATTATTTATGCATTTTAATAAAAAAAAAAATTACAATTATAAACAAATAACTAGAATCATTTACAAAACATATTAACACAAAAATTAACATACAACTATAATAAATCACATTACAAATAATGTTTATAAAATAACCCATTAAAATGTTATTATGTACAACAATATTTGCTCTAACAATATTTTTTCAACTCTGATGAAAAACAGCACTTAAAATGATATTCTTACCTGATATGACCGCTGATGTTATTTTTGTCATCCCGATATTCTTGACACTATATTTCTGTATCACATTATTTTTATTTGATATTTTAATCAAATTCTCCACGTTCATCTCTCTTTCCCGATGTCTGTAGCTCCCCGTCCCCATGCCCATGCCTTCCTGTGTCTACATCTCCATGTTTATAGGCATTGTCAAAGTGGATCAATAGGAAGGGCAAATCTAGAATCCAAAACTCTGGCTTTAAACTTTATCATGTCCTAATGATATGAGCCAGTCTGAATAGAAATCATGGGTCACTACAGTAATCACTGGCTTGGATAACTAAGATCAACACTGAATCTTGAGAAGAGGGTATGGGGTGACTATTTCACCTTTGGCCCTTGAGATAGGTCTCAATGATCACAAGGCTGAGTTTGCAATGGAATTTGCAATGGTCATCACTGGTTCATGGATGTTGTTACTATGGCTTTCAATTAACCTTTTAATTGGATGGTACTAGTCCTTTTGTAGGAGTCCGTAACTTAGGCACAGTTAGTCTGTTCCCTTTGATGGGTCACAATGATCAAAAGTGGCCACTTTATGAATACGGGGGTATATTCACAAGGAAATGGCACAGCACAGCAGAAAAGTTTGCAGCACCATGTTGCGTCATTTAAAAAATGCAGGGATGCACTGTATTCAAATGAATACGGTGCACCCATGTGTTTTACCTTGCTCTGGCGCTAAAAAATAGCTGCCTAGCACCAGCACAGACCCTTGCGCCATAGGGATGATTTCCTGCAACACAGGCACCCTTGCAGCATAGTGCAAGGGTGCCTGCATTGCAGGGAATCATCCTTGCAATGCAGGCACCCTTGCAACATGGTGCTAGGGTGTCTGTTTTGCAGGGAATGATTGTTTATGTGAAAGAAGGGACACCTTCCTGCACATAAACAATATTAAAAGACGATTTGCTCTTTCCCTGAAGGAGCAAAAATGAGGAGAAATAAAAGTATTTCTCCTTGTTGCGTCAATCTAATGCCTGCTTTTGCATGGCGTTAAATATGCCCCTTAATGGTTATCACAGTGGTTGGCATTGGTTCTAGGTTATGCCCGCTTTGGTTACTACCAGTCCCTTGAATAAGCTGCCAGTAGTTTTCAGTGATCCTCTAAAAGAAGGAATTATCATCATTGCAGGGCCATTCAATAGGGCCCTAATGTTTTTCAACGGTCCCTTTGTCAGGTCACCATGGCCTTTATGGCCCCTTTGATGGAGTCACAATAGCCATTGAGGTCACAATGCCTTTTATGAGGTAATTTGGCAGATCACGATGGGCCTCAGTGGTCCATTGAAAGGTCTCTGTGATCATCACCGGTCTCTTAGATGGTGTCAATATTTTCATTACTGGTCATTCAGGTCAATGCAATCACTAGATATGGGCAGCTCTGGTCCTTTAAATTGGTCCCTCAATAGCACTCTATGCTCCTCATTACTGGCTTGCATGAGGTTGGTATTATCATCTCCGACCTACTTGAAAGATCTCCATTGTCATCATTGGTCATATAGCTAGACACTGTGATTATGATATCTCATTGGACAGGTTCTCTTGTAATCAGTGATTCTTTTGATCAGATCTATTAACCATCTTGGATTCCTTCAATGCTCATCACTGCTTGGCTAAATGAGTTTCCTTGAATAAAGGTAAGTATGTTCATCTAGGAAAAGGTTACATTAACTTTCAAAAATCAAACACCTCCTTACCTTGGATCATCTTCTCAAAGCTGGCATTAACACGTTTCTGAAATTAAGAGGAAAAAGGAGTGGATCAGTGACAGAGCACTTACTACCACATGGATGTCTTCGCACAGACCCATCCAACCCTTCTCACATGCTCAGCTGAACATACTCTTCTACCTTACCCTTCCCACGTGCTCAGAGGAACAGTATTTTCCCACCCTTCCTTTTCTACATGCTCAAAGAACAATACTCTCCCACCCTACCCTTCCCACATGATCTGATTAACAATACTGCCTCACCCTACCCTTCCTAAATGCTTATATAAATTCTCTCTTTCAACATGTCATGGATTTATTCCTTCCACTTCTCACAACTTTATAGGGAATGTAAGTTCCTCTAACCCAGATACTTAGAAGTTCTTCCACCTCTGCACCCTACATGCTGACAGATTAGAAACTGATGTCTGAACACATTTACACACATGGGCAATAACCATTGCTACTTACATACTTCTAGGTACTAATGGCCTCTCCCACAAAAGCTCTTGGTGAATACAATCTCCTCTCCCCACAAGTTCTTAGAAGCCTCATCTATCTATATGCTGCCAGAGACTAAGGGGGTGATTACAATAGCGGCTGATTGGACTGCTATAGCAGTGGTCAGGAGACTGCCCAACAAGCAGTTGGCAGTCTGACCACTGCATTAGGGCACCACCGCGGGGCTGATGGTTGCAAAGTGCTCCTTTTCACAGTGGCTCGTGCTGCGGCCCGGGAATAAGGCCACAGCACAAGCCGATGTGAAAAGGAGCACTTCCTACACATCCATGGACCATGTGCTCTGCAATGCTGCCATTCTGAGCTGCAACTCCGATCGGCTCCCCATTGGGATCTGAGATCCTATCAGGGGTGGTGGTCTGGCCTCTGCCCGCTGTAGGTCTGACTGCCAGCATTAAAATGTGGTGGTCAGACTAAATGGCTATCAGCAGTCAGACCTCCACCGACGGCTTGTCTGTGTGTGATCCGACTGCCATTATAATCAGCCCCTGAGTGCTTGATTACGAGTACGGCGGTTCCAAGACTGTGGTAACTGCAGAGGCAGTCCGACTGCCACAACCTCAGCGGTCTGACCACCCAATTACGAGTTTGACGGTTGGACCGCCACCAGCCCGACATAATACCACTGCCACCACCAGGATCCTGGATCCTGAAGGGTTGGCGGTCGGGAAGCAAAGGTCTGTGTGCAGATTATTACCTGACTTTCCAATGAGCTGTTTATGGTGGGGACCCCGCCATGAGCAGGTCAGCGGAAAGGCAGGAAAGGGGCCCCAAACAGGGCCCCAGGGTGTTTTAGCCCATGCGGTGTGTGCATGGGGGCACATGTTGTGCACCCCTCTGCTTGCACTGTCATGCATGCACTGTGTGCCATGCACAACTTGGTGCATGGAATACAGTGCACCTATGTGCAAGTGGTTCTGCCGCAGCAGCATATGCTTCAGGCTGTCCTTAAGCTGGTAGTCCTGTCATAACAGCGCTGCCTGGATGCTGCCAGCTTGTCTGGCAGCATCCCGACCACTTCACTGGCGGTCCGACGGACAGACCACTGATCTCCATTTCAAGCCCAAGATGGGCAAATAATCACTGGTACTGCACATGATCCACTCCTATTCTGAATTTGCGTCCGTAGTTGCTAGTGGTGCACAGTGGCATTCATTTGTAAGGGTCTTTTTTATCATCGGACTTTGACCATGAACAAGAAAGAGAAAGTCATGAAAGAGAAAATGGAGGTGGGAGAAAAAGATAGAAAAACAACAACATAGGGAAAAAAGTGATGGAGAAGAACATGCAAGTGAGTGGAAAGAGACAGGAAGTATTGAGTAGTGAAAGTAAGAGACATGAAATGAAATCAAGACTACACAGTGGTGGTGGTTGACAGCCCTTATATTTGGGTGCACCGGCAGTAAGCTCTTAAAAAACCTTCATACCATTCACTTTTGTTTTTACAAATTAAGGGACTCATTACGATGAGGCTCTTAAAGCCTCTGAACGCATACCAGCGGCTTTCCGAGCCTCATCACGGTTTCAGTTCTGACCGCCGCATTACAATGCAGGTGATCCAAACTGAAACCAGCCGATCATTCAAACTGGATTACCATTGGCCAGTCAGAGATCGGCATGTAATCCCAATGGACGGCGTTCCCACTGTTGGGATTATGATGCTAGGTTTCCGACAGACTTTCAATGCCGGGCTTTCCCACATGGAAAGTCTATCAGAAAGCGTGTTTGGGGGCCCCTAGCAAGGCCCCCTTCTCTCTGTGGCCTCCGATTGGGGCCCAAGGGGGCACCATAGCCCCCTGTTAATCCCTGCACCATGTGGCAATCACCTTGAGGTGCCTGCCACGCATTGCATGGATTAACAGAATCTCCCATTTCTCAATCGGAGCTTGTGCTACAGCCGGTTTACCCCCACCCCCACACCGCCAAACCCATGTACACACCTCCCACCAGATTATGACTTTTTAGTCCCTGGTGGGTGGTTCTTTGGCGTTCCCACGGTGGTGCCAATTAAATAGGCCCTGCAATCGGAACACCAAAGGCAGTACCAGCACGGCATGGACTGGTGCAGTCCATGCCGTGCAGGTATTGCACTGCATGCTCACAGGGGGGCACACCATGTGCTCCCCTGCATGCATCCCATGACCCAGAGGCAACAGGGGATCCTGTATGGTCCCCTGTTGTGCTTCATCTCTGCCACAGATTTCATGGAGTAGGAACTGCCATGAAAACCGTGGCAGAGATGAAACTCTTAAGATGCTTGGGGGACCTCGGCATTCTCGTCAAACATATTGCGGCCTCAAAATCACCACAGCACCAACTCGGATCTCTGATCCCTGACAGTTGCAGCTGTGAAATGGGGGTCCAACTGCCCAACTTGTAATGGGGTGGTCTGACCTACGGTGCAGTGGTGGCTGCACGGCCTCCGCCATGCCATCGTGAGTCTGGCGGTCCGTGGACTGCCAGACTCATAATCAGGCCCTTAGTAGTAAATGTGGGCAGGACCAGTGAGTGTATACTTACTACGAACTGGGATTGGTTTAAGGAAGATTAAGGAGGAATTTAGAGAAGTTTTAGAGGGATAAGGGAAGGACATGCAAACATGCATGAAAGAGTCAGCCTACTGCTCTTCTAAAGTTACTGCAGCCAGAAATGACCCAAAACAGCAGTAAATGTACTCCAGCTCAAAGCTAGAGTAAGTCCAGCACCACACATGGCCAACCACTGATGCCTCAATACCCTGCCATGGGAACCAGCCATTACAATGCGGCTGTTACCACAACTAACTTTACCACGCCTGAATTTATAATGAGTATGCCTTACCATGCATGGGCTCACAATGATTTTCATTGCAAAGGAGGTAAAGGCATATGCCTGGTAAAAGTAGTCAGCGCTCTAGACGCGGTACAGAACTGCCTTTAGTGCGAATGGGTGGGGTGGGAGGTGTTTGAGGTAAAAGTCGTCGGGATGTCAAAGGGGATCAGGACGTGGCTTGGTGAGTCGTTTTCAGGGCTGGGGGCCACGTTTTAGGGCTCAGGGCAGGTGCAAGTTTATGGCCTGGTCTGGGTTTGGGGTAGTTTCCAGGGCTGGGGGCCTGGTTTTAGGGCTCACGATTGGGGATGGTGTTGGCAAATGGGTGCCTCACAAGGGTGTATTAGGTCTCAGGGCCAGGATTGGGATGGGAATAGGTTTGTGGAGGCTGTCTCAGGGCAGGGGTTAAGTTTTAGGGCTCAGGGTGGTTTTCAGGGTTGAGGTTTTCGCTGCATTTTTCGGGTTTGGGGCATTGGAGAGGCTGCCGGCGGAGACAATGAGGATACTGTTAACTCACGTAACCTTTACTACGCATATGCCATTACCATTCATGCCTTTACAATGAAATTTGTTGTAGAGACATATTCGTTGTAACATCCTGCGTGGAAAAGGTAACGCATGGTAATGGTACTGCGTAGTAACCGCCAAGTTGTAAAGGCATGCATGGTAATCGCATGCATGGTTCCATCATACAACTCGTCCCATAAACAGCAATGGTGTTTAGGATTTAAAATAAATATCCTATGGGAAATAATGTTAAAATAAATGACTTTATTTAAACTAGATAAAAAAAAAAAGTATCCTTATATGAAATATTCTAACAACGGCTATTACATTTAAAAAAAATGTATGTAACTAATTTGTATTAAAATATAATTGTATTACTTGTAATCAGTTCTATAAATCCCTTTTAATAATCAGTAATGTAAAATATTTATTTGCTACTTTAGGTGTGGTGTAAATGTAAATATCAGAAACATAATTTTAATTTAATTTAGCACATTCAAAATAATTACATTTATCACTGGGAACGTATAGGGACAAGTGAAAAATATATTAAACTTTAAAAATGTATATGTTTCCATGTTAAATAGTAATATAAATTAATTTGATATATTTTCTTTAAATGTAGAACAACATAAAAAAAATGCTACAGCACTATTAACTTAATGTTGTATTAAATATTTAATTAATGTATTAGATTACATAAACATGATTTGTATGAAGATGTATTTTTTAAAAACTCCCTCCTAAATAAAATGTTTATATTTATATATTATGCATTAAAAATCACAAAAAGTTATGTGTAGAAATAATTTAAATCAATGTAATTAGTATTTTTCAAAAAATGGGTTAAATATTTAAAAAATTAAAAGCATTGCTAAAATGTTATTATAAAGTAATATTTATTTAATTACATTTACGGGCACATGCATCAAAGGAAATTGCATTCGCAAACGGTGCGAATCGCAAAATTCGGCCGTTTGCGAATGCAATTTCCATTTTTGGGATGCATTATGCATTTTGTTGTTCTCGCAATTTAAGAAATCGCAAAATTGCGATATCTTAAATTGCAATTGCATTTAAGGAATCTCAAATTGAGATACCTTAAATGCAATGCATCAAATTTTTAAAATTTGTGAATTCGCAAATAAGGGGTGCAAATTACCATGAAGTTGACCTTCATGGCAATTTGCGAAAACTTTTAAAAATACACAAAAGTGCATTTTTCAAAGTGCCATTTTACACCCACACATGCCCTTGGGCAATTAAGGAATTTTAGGGAATCGCTATTTTTTTGCGATTTTTTGATGCATTGCATTTTGCAATTCCTTAATTGCAATTCCTTATTTTTCGCAATTAAGGAATCGCAAAATACAATATTGATGCATGAGGCTGTTAATATTGTAACATTAAATACATTTATTTAAAAAGTCTAAATAAGTTAATTTAATATAACATTATTTCCTACAGGGTTCTGTTTTACGTCCCTGCCTCCATCATTTTCTATGGGAGCATTTTCCCATGTGTGGTGCTGTGCTTACTGCTGCTCCTTTAGGCTGTACTAAATGGCACTAATAAATTAGGCTCCTCCACTTTTTCAGGGGATGGAGACATGCAAGTCTACACTTCTGAGTAACTGTACACCTTTTAATGATGATTAGCCAAAAGCAGTACAGTTACTCAAACGTGTAAGAATAAACACAGGTGTCAGTTACCTTCATGACTAGCCCAGTAAGTACTGACCATCTCCTATGTGCACAGCAGTTATACCCCTCCCCATATTAAAATAGAAGGATCACAAAGCGCTTTATTAACTAGATTTGAGTAAGCAGCTCACATTAAGACACTGCTCAAATTCTTGATTACTACTAATTTATAAGAGAAAAAGATAGAGCAGTACCACCGTGGTGGATGAGTGGGGATTTGGATTACATTACCAAAATACAGTCTTTACTGTCAAACATTGCTATGCTGGCTGTCTCAGCTGGTTTTGACATACAGAATGGCTAATTTCAATACTAGTAATTTCTTTCAAGGCAGTTAAAAAAGTGTAGACAGCGGCAAAGAGATTCAGATGGCATAAACATTTCAATAGTACAACATATTGCATTATGAGATCAAATAGAACTAATTTATGGGAAATGTATACAAAAAAGATAACCCTTTTAGTGCACTGGTCATGGCCAAACTTTATTTGATCATATATTAGGTCGAGTGTACTCAAGGTAGTAAACTTGGGCTATCTCCGAGAATTCCTATGTCCCCTTAAGAATACTCTGTCATATTGCTAAAACGGCGATAATGGGCTCGCTAATATGCGTTATAGAATTCCCAAAGAAGCCCAGGTTAGATGTGCAGGACATCTAACCTGGGCTTCTATTTGAATTCTATAACACATATTAACAAGCCCATTATCGCCGTTTTAGCGGCAGTTTCCTGCTGCTAAAACGGCGATAATTTTAACGAGGTTCTTGCTAATATGCCCCTAAGTATTTTCTTACGTGAAAGAATGAGCTTCATGATGATGCAGATGGCAAAATTCACATAATCATCTCTTGTGTCCTTTTTTTTTATTGTACTCAAAAATATAATGCAAAGCATACGTTTGAGAGTTAGTCAGTAGTGGATAAATTACAATATGTACGAACATCAGTACAAGCTTAGTCAAAAATGTCACGCCCCCTGGGGACTCTGATATTCAAGGACTGATGATGACTTGGACCTCACTCATGTGGCAAAACCGAAATCACTGTCGTGGAGCAAATTGGAAGAGGGATTATATTCTAGAACGCAAAGACCTGCCTTCATTTTCGTATTTATTTTTTCCCCTCTTCTCTTCCAAAAATGCCTGTTTTAATACGAAGCAGCATTTGGAGCAGTGGTCAAAACAAAGCATTGCTGGATCAAAATACTTCATAATTTGAGTGAACCAACACATGAAGGGATGGGTTGGGGGGGTCATAAATTATTGTGCACGAAGTGTCTAAGATTCGGGCAACAAACTTCCTGTCAGAATACATATCCAGCTGTATTTAAACTGGAAAAGGATTGATTATTTTGCGTCAACAATTTGTTTTTTTTATATGGGCCCATTACAAGTGGGTTGGAAAAAGATCTGATACTCCCTACTGTGGAATTAACAAAACGTGGGGGGAATTGGTAACTCCGGATCATGGGATGGGATTAGTCCCTCTGGTAGGCCGGAATATGAGTTGCACTGTGCTGGTGGGTTGCACACTTTTCACGCATAGTTAGTGGTACTGTGTGATAGGTAGCATCGCACCAGTGCAGTGTACTGACCAGTTAGGCTCCTCGGAATAAGAAATACTCCGTGGGCACGGAATTATGCAACAAAACAAAGTTTATGGTACATACTCTGGTAGTTTTATTTTCAACCATTTTAGCAGGAAACATTTTTGTGGAAACTTCAAATTATGCAAAAAAAGATGTTGCAAAATTAATAAATGTATTATTATCAGGCATCGAGAAATGTTTTCTCCCACTCCCTGTGAGTACGTTTTTATCAAGGCAAGCTGTTTTTAGGCCCTTCTTGCCCCTTCTCAAGAGCTGATATGGAACAGGTATTTGGGGGCCCATTACGATGTCGGGCGGATCACCACTGCCATGGTGGTGGTGGCGATCTGCCCGACATTTAAGCCCGCCCGCCACCCATTTCCCCCCGCCATATTACTATGGTGGGGGGACCGCGGTGGACGGAAACACCCTCCGCCGCTTTTCCGCCCCGGTCGCCCCACCCGCCCCGGGGGTCCCACCACGGGACCCCCGCCCTTATGCGGGCAGTCCCAATCCCCGTGAGGATGGCGGGCGGGCAAAGTCTACCCGCCATCCTAATGACCCCCTTTGTTTGGTCTGAAAGTGAATGAGCAATAAAGATGCATTTAAATCTTGTTTTTATCTTGTCATATTTGCTCTGTTCAGAGACAGAGGTCAAATGGTAGCTTATGTCTTTCTACAATTTGCTACTCATTGTATATTGGTGGTGGGTGTTTTCTTTTCTTTTTCGGACCGGAAAGTCAGAGGATTTTGTAAAGTGAACTGTCTTACAATGGTGCTTAAAAACAGTGTGAAATGAAAGGCTGTAGAATGACTTTTTATTTTTAGCACACACAATTTAAATATCTTGTCAATGAACTGTACAGACAGCTCAAAATATATTTCAGTAGTTGTTAAATTACATTTTTTAAATTCTGTGTGATAAAGAAAATATTTTAGTAGGATGAAAACAAATCAGAACACTTTACTTGGTGATGTGCAAAGGATTCATATCTTTGCTGAAACCAAATTTCCAGAGATTGTTTATAGCTATAAAATTTTATCAGCAAAGCTCCTTATTAGTGGTAACCTTTGTAGCCATTTCAATAAAAAATGTGCTCTTTGTAAATGACACTGCACTACAACATTCTTGTTGTATCTCATACCTCCACCTCACCAATGGTGTTGGAGTTTTTTTAGAGTGGGGGTGCTGTCCTGAATGTTACATCACTGAACTCGTAGGTATTCTGAGAAATCCAAGCATCACACAAAGAACAAGTGTCACAAATGAGCCACACCCATTCAGCAAGAGAGTAGTAAGTGTGTATTATGTTAGAAATGTATTACTAAAGCATGGGGTATTAGCACACTGTCATTTACAGACCGCGTATTTTCCATTGCAATGACCTCTAAATTTATATAGACATACAGTTTTATTGATAAAACTATATAGCGCACATACAATAATGTCTGGAAATTGGGTTTCAGCAAATATTTGTCTTTTTTGGATCACCAAATAAAGTTTCTTAATTTGTTGTTCGCCTATTACATTTTTTAGTAATCATCACACTTCAGAATTAGGAAAAAAAGTAACAGTAACAGGAATGTTACATAACCCCCCTGTATGCACGGTTCCCGCAAATCTACATTACAGCTGTTCATTACCAGATTTGTATTTCCTCCCACCAATGTACAATATCGATTACAACACAATAGCTTCTCCATTCTGTGGAATTACTCATTCCCCTTATGGTCTGTCAATGTTCCTCATATCAGTGTGTCTCTCCCCAATTCAGTTAATCTCATTCACTGTCATCTGAGCTCCATGTCTTCCGTTCTGGTTGCTCACTTAATTTTAAGCCCCCTAAAATGCTTGTAATATATATCTTTTCCACCAGTGCCCATTCCATTGTGTCTTTAATCCAGAGACTTATTGTAGGATGTATTTGCCAGGATCAAGGCAAGGTGCATACATTTGTACTCAATTCTCGTTTTTTTTTGGTTTTGCTATAATGCCCAGTAGACACTATTGTGGAGAGACATCCAGTGTGAGCCTTGTTACTATCCTGAATCGTTTCACCACTTCCATCCAGTAAGTCGACATTCTATCGCAAGAACAAACCAGGTTGATGAAAAAGTCACTCCCCATTCGACATTTTGGGCATGTCGCCGCACTTCCTGTGTAAAATCTAGCAACAACGCTTATCTCCAATGCGATAAAAATTCACGCAATGGCAGCGAAATGTGCGATTATCGCTGGAAATCCAGCGATAATCATACAGCCTTAGACGAATCCTTGATGATAGGGCAGGGTGGACTTAGCCATACAATCCACCTCCCATAGGCTATAATGGCTAAGTCAGATTCAAAGTAGGCGTAAGGAAACCTGCGATAAGTGCGGTTAGCGCTACTTTTATTATCGCTACGGGGGTTAGCGGATAGATTGATGATAGGAGAAAGTTGTGTTAGCAACATTTCTCACGTAATTTAAGTAAGGAATGCCTATTGTGTATCTCATTAGCGTTGAGATGCTGAGCATTAAGGGAACAGGCGCTGAGGCATGGATTCACGCGACAGCGTGACCTTGCTGATCGTGCGATAAAATTATCGCCGCTTTTTGCCTGAAAACAGACGCTAAAGCGGCGATAATTTTATAGCGGCGCCTTGAGGGTATTCCCCAAATGTCTACCAGTGCCCAGCGTTAGAATTGTTTGAAGGGTCACAGTTTGCAGAGGGGCATCAGGAAACCCAGTCAAGATTTCTCTAGCCATACCTGCAATTTTAGCCTACTGTAGAAATTGGCATACTTCCACCAAAAATGCCTCCTGGGTCTCTAGGAATAATATAAGCAACTCTTCTAGATACAAATCCCTAATGTGCTGCATCCCCCCTCCCTCCATTTTGCTTTTGACATATGTGTACCTATGTATTTAAATGGTTGCAGCACCCATAATTCCAGATCCTTCAAAAAGGGAGGACACATCAAGACCCAAGTTTCAGTTCTCTACCAAACCCAGGTAGCATGTCTAACTAATTAGGGATAGTCTTTACCCACTCCAGGCTCTACAGATACAGCAAAGCACGTGTTTCTCCTAATTTTCCTTGTCCAGGGCCCATTTGAATGCATGTTGTAGCTGTGCAGCATAGTAATACAGCTCTAAATCAGGTCGCACCATGTCCCTCATCTCCTGGTTCAATTTGAACATGGCCAATGCTACTCTGCTTCACTTCCCAGTCTACACCAGTAAGATCAGCAGGCTATTCAGCATTTTGGAAGTATCCTGCGGTAGACAGCACAAAGAGTTTTGGATGGTAAAAAGACATCTAGGTGATTGTAATTCTCCCCATGGTAATAGTAACGCATTTCAAAACCCTTTTGAGGACCTGAATGCCTCAAGCATCTTCCGCGCATTATGTTTGTATAGCTCTCCATCGTTGAGGCTAGCATTATTCCCAAGTACCTTAATTTATCTAACTCATGTCTAAGGCCTAGATTGGGCAGACAGTCCACAGGCCATTACATCAAGGGTCCCAACAGAAACAACAGTCTTCAGCCCAGCTGTGTTCCCAATTTTCTCTAAATAAGCCAGCAGCTTAGGAACAGACTCATTCAGCTGTGTCAGATAAAACAAGACATCATCCATGTGTAAGGAGATCATAAAGTGGAATTTAAAATTGCAATACCCTAGTCCACTAGCTCCTTTTGGAGACTGATATGCAATGGCTCCAGTATCAAGGCAAACAGCAAGGGTGAGAGCAGGCAACCATGCCAGTGCCATACTCTACACCACTGTTCACAGATAAAGTATTTCCTTTTCAAACCTTAGCTTTGGTATCTGTGTACAAATGTAGCACCTGCACCCAGTTATGACAGACAGGTCAAAACACTTCTATTAACTATGCCCACTCTAGAGTATTCAACATTTTTTCAATATCAAACGAAACCAAGGCAAGCTCTTCTTCCATTTCCTCCACTTAGTGCAGTATGTGGGACAATCTACAGATGGTCATGGTCATACTAGCCATATAGTCATATTGATCTCCCCTCCACAGCATCGGCCCCGAGGCCCTCACTCACTCAAATGTGAGTTGTGCACCTCTGGAAGTTCCACCACCGCCAGAAAGGTAGGCACTATCGAATCAACCCTAGCCTGTTCCGCACTCTGATATATTCCCATT